>NC_138042.1:39625874-41016862 GCF_964106645.2 Podarcis pityusensis
TGTTATTCAGTTGTTCAGAGTACTTTCTATTATGCTCTGGAATCTTCGCAAGAACTGTGCAAAGCAGATCAATAGTATTGCTATATTGCAAATGGGAGGAGGGCTTGACAAAAGCCACCTAGCAAGTTCATAGTGAAGGTGGGATTTGAAAACTACACTTTCCAGCTCACACTCTCAGTCACTATGTTGTACAGGGTCTCATAAGGAAATACGAGAATTAGAAATCTTCGCCTCCAAGGATGTCAATCTTGAAGCCATTTTCTGAGTGCTAAACCATCTCGGTCCCTGCCTTTGAAAATCTAGAAAGTGCTGAGCATGTAGGCAGGTTTAAACAACAACAACTCTGTTATAAGGGGTGGTGTTGTCTGAGCAGGGAGCCTTCTTTGCGCTAGGTAATCACTGTATGAACTCCATAAGGATATGGTTAAATTGAGTATTAAGATGGTTGCACTTTAAGAGGAGGAAAATATGTCAATCACAGTTTGCCTTTGACAAAAGAAATTCCTTGAAACTGAGAAAGGAGAGGGAGGGAGACTGTCTCCTCATGTGGGTGGCCAGGAAACTTGAGGCCACCCTAGTACGAGAAAGAGAGAAACTAAGAGACACGAGGATCGGGGGGGGGGGGGGCGGCTGGGGGCTGGGGAAGTCTCACCAGATTGAATTCTGCCCCAGTGCTGTGAGACGTTCACACCAGGTCTTGTGAGAATATTAACAAGGTTACAGGAGAGAGGCCTTTAGCCTCAGGAATTATTAGTGAGTATGGAACTATATTTGCACAAACACAACCAGATGCAGGGTGCGAAATGTCCTACAGATGTGGAAGGAGCTGGAGTGTGCTACATATCTTATGAGCTTTATGTTGTTCAAAACCTCAGTTAAGACAACCCACAAACAAGAGGGGAGGGGAGCCGAGAGCGAAAGTCCTCCTGCAAAAACTGCACTTACCCATCTATTACGGGGTCATTCCCTTCTAGACCACTAATGTTGCCCCAGAGACCACGCACGTTGTTTCAGAATATGTCTGTTATTCATCTAGTTTTTGGAAAAAGGAGTCTCTCTGTGTTCTTTTTCAACTGCTGCGCTAATCGTCCCAAAAACTATTTTCTACAAATTCAAACTTTTATGCTACTTTGGGGGGGGTGGAGGGGGGATTTCTCCAGGGGATGTCCTTGTCTGTTGTCCAAAATTAGTGTTACCAAATATTGTTAATGATACCAATGTAAATAGATTGTCAAAAGAATTAGTCTTCTATAGGATCTTGGGCAGCACGGATAGTAATTGCACCCCAATGGAAGACAGCCCAAAATCTTACACCAGATGCTCACTCTGGAATACAGCTGTAATGGAGAAATCATGGATAATTTGAAATTTTGACGAGAACTTCTAGACACTTTTTATATGATTTGGCATTCCGTTATGACACAATACAGTGGAACCATCATTCTCAAGACAACCCTCATCACAATCCTGGCAAATATGTATTATAAGAAAAACTGCTCCCTTTCCCTTATGGGCAGTGGCGTAGCGTGGGGGGTGCAGGGGGGGCCGGCCGCACCGGGCGCAACATCTGGGGGTTAGGGTTAGGGGGCGCAAATGCACGGGTTAGGGGGCGCAAATTACTTGCCTTGCCCCGGGTGCTGACAACCCATGCTACGCCACTGCTTATGGGGTATTCCAGAGCCTGCATAGAGTCCTTACGTGGGTTCCCTATCGGTAGGAGAAAATAACAGAGGCCAACCAGAGAATATTGAGAAACAAAGCGGCTAGTAAGCGTGATCTTTATTAAACTGTTGCAACAGGGTCCTCACTCACCACATGCAGGAGGAGGAACCCAGAGCAGTGGTGCACAAGCCCTTATATAGACTTTTTAAATTGCCCACCCTGTAGCCCAAGACCACCCCCCAAAACATAATATATAAATCACAGAAGGAGGTGGTCTACGGCAGAAATCCTGTCTGCCAGGATACCTGATAATGGTCACTGATTGCCTTACCTGGGCAGTCTGGCCATTCTTTTGTGATGGTTAATACTTTAGTTCCTGAGTCCAGGTCAAAAGCTCACCCTACTCATGCACAAATACGCCCTTAAGACAGGATTTGTGAGCAAAGAGACCATGGGAAGGCTTTCCCCATTTGCCTCTCTTACTGCAGAGGAATATTTTAGGTCCTTGGGAGAGTCAAAATGGCTTCAGGATTGCTCTCCCATACTATTTCAGACACATGGTTCATATATTTAGATATGGGTGCATTTATGAATATTCTATATTTGAGACCTTAAAATTCTTATAACATATGGAACTATACTATAGGATCAAAACTCACAGCTGGGAAGGTGGTATCTGAACGTTACCTGATGCAGTATCACCTACAAGAGCTTCCGGTCTCCTTGAATATTGATAAGAGACATTTAAGCGACTGGTTCTTTGGAACTGAAGCAAAAAGTCTTAACTATGATTACTCCTTCTCTGTGTTCACCAGGGTTCCACTTTTTAAATCAGCACCAGGGGTGCCATTTGAATAAAATATTGGGGGGCCAGGGAGGCACCGCCCCACATAATCTATCACAAGACACGGCATGCGCACACCATGCGAATGGCAATGCCCCTTAACTTTGGAGGGGCCTGCCCCTTTTATTCGGGGGCAAAGAGACCTCAGCCCCTAGGAGTTGGCTCCTATGATTGGCACACTTTTGAGCCAGATATTTGACACACCTCCTGTATGCCTCGATAAGAGTCGCCTACATAGAACTATGCCGATTTTAAACTGTATTTCAGTCATTTGCTGAACTTTATGTTTTAATGTATTATATATTTTGATGTTATATATATTTAATGTATTATATATTCTGACGTGAAAGCTGGACCATAAAGAAGGCTGATCGCCGAAGAATTGATGCTTTTGAATTATGGTGCTGGAGGAGACTCTTGAGAGTCCCATGGATTGCAAGAAGATCAAACCTATCCATTCTGAAGGAAATCAGCCCTGAATGCTCACTAGAAGGACAGATCCTAAAGTTGAGGCCCCAGTATTTGGGCCACCTCAGGAGAAGAGAAGACTCCCTGGAAAAGACCCTGATGTTGCGAAAGATGGAGGGCACAAGGAGAAGGGGACAGCAGAGGACGAGATGGTGGGACAGTGTTCTCGAAGCTACCAGCATGAGTTAGACCAAACTGCGGGAGGCAGTGGAAGACAGGAGTGCCTGGCGTGCTCTGGTCCAGGGGGTCACAAAGAGTCGGACACTACTAAACGACTAAACAACAACAACAACATATTTTGATGTTAGCCAACCTGAGCCCGGCTCTGGCCGGGAAGCGTGGAATATAAATTTATTTATTTAGTGGCAGCACCCATATTTTGGAATTCCCTGCCTATTGACATAAGGCAGGCATCTTCACTGTACAGTCCTCTTTTTGGCACCTGCTTAAAACATTTTTGTTCAGACAAGCCTCTCCAGATAAGTAGAATGTCAACACATATTTTAATCTGTTTTTAGTTTATCGTTGTTTTACTTGTTTTTTGTATGTTTTAAATAGCTGTTTTTAACCATTTCACTGATAATTTTATCATCTTATTCTTTTTGCAAACCGCTTAGAAGGTGTGTGGATTTTTTTTAGTCAAGTGGTATATACATTTTATGAAGTAAATAGATATAAATAATAATAAGTAAAAGCCGGAGAGAAATTCCCAGATGTCATCTCCTGCTTTTAGCTCTCCGTGATGAACAGCAGCTGTCTGTCCTAAACTACTAGGAAGCCATTTACCCTAGTGAAGGATGCTTTCCCACCTGCCATCCATAACAGTTCAGAATCCACATTTCTATCCTTTATCTCTTAAGACCTTTCTGGCACTGGCATTCCTGAGGATATAATTACAATGTGAGAGTAGCCTATAGTCGTTGCTATTAGATGTATGATAATGAAGGCATTTTTATGATCTGGGAGGTAAACTAATCTATGTTTCTGAAAAAAAGTATGGGGTCCTTAACACCAGGGCTTTTTTTCAGCCGTAAATCACCGGACTCAGTTATAGCACCTCTCAGGTGGATGACACTGCCATTATAAGAGAACAAGGGAGGCATTTATGGTGAGTTCCAGCACCTCTTTTTCTAGAAAAACAGCATTGCTTAACACTCTTGTTGTTGTTTAGTCATTTAGTCTTGGAGCCTCAGCTTCACGATCTGTCCTTCCAGTGAGCACTCAGGACAGGTTTCCTTCAGAATGGAGAGGTTGGATCTTCTTGCAGTCCATGGGACTCTCAAGAGTCTCCTCCAGCACCATAATTCAAAAGCATCAATTCTTCAGCCAGATGTACGATAATGAAGGCATTTTTATGATCTGGGTGGTAAACTAATCTCTGTTTCTGAAAAAAAGCATGGGGTCCTTAACACCAGGGCTTTTTTTCAGCCGTAAATCACTGGACTCAGTTCTAGCCCCTCTCAGGTGGATGCCACTGCCATTATAAGAGAACAAGGGAGGCATTTATGGTGAGTTCCAGCACCTCTTTTTCTAGAAAAACAGTATTGCTTAACACTCTACTTCTAAGCAATTACATCCCTTGGTTTATATTACATGACATTAAAGGGAGGGAAAGCTCAATGTTGTTATATATGACAATGTTGTCACTGTCGCTGATGAGGAACAAAAATGTGCTTATACATGCTCCTCAAGTTGGTTACCACTGCTTCTTCTGAATTCTCAGATACCCCAGACTGAAGGTGTGCATCTGGGGAAGGAAAGAACCCCTTGATGTTCCAAGACATGGAAACACAATCCTTGTTGAGGCACAGATGTTTGCAATAGAGAACTTTCGCCCAGCAAAGCTCTGTTTTCAATCTACATATGACAGGAAACACAGATTTGAAATGAATAGAAAGAACAGAGAAAGCATAATGGATGATAAAACAACAGCGTGTAGGAAAGATGTCCTTTCTTACTTCACTACCATGCCCCCCCCCAAAAAAGAAGAAAATTACAGATGGAGAATGTAAAGAGAAAATCACAACAGCAAACCAAATAGTTTTGATGTCCTGATATTGATTGCTTAGCTTTCTCAGTTTACTTGCTAGCAACAGCAAACTGTTGTGACATTTCGCTGTGTAAATCTCTGTAAATATTTTTAAATGAACCTATGCGTTCGGTTTCTCTGGAATCTTGAGGGCTGCAAGATGTGTCCATTCAGCTCTCTCTGAATCATTGTTTGTATGAAAGTAATGATCAGCTGCGTCAATCATCCGTCACGCCTCTACTAGCAAACCTGAGTGATCAAGTGCCGATCGGTTTGGAAGCCACCCAAAAGCAAGGGAGTGGCTTCTACATACTTTAGCGACTCCCTAGCTGTATGCACAAGTATGCACCGTTCCAAAATAAGAGAGGTTTTTAAAACCACAAAACAGCTGACATTGAAAACCCAAATTGCCGTTTATTTCAATTCAGCATTAAGGAAAACAGTGTGGGGTGGAGGCACTCGGACACAGAGCTTTAAAGAGCAGGCAGAAAGTAGGTGTGAATGGATTGTTGTTGTTGTTTAGTCATTTAGTCATGTCCGACTCTTCGTGACCCCATGGACCAGAGCACGCCAGGCATTCCTGTCTTCCACTGCCTCCTGCAGTTTGGTCAAATTCATGCTGGTAGCTTCGAGAACACTGTCCAACCATCTCATCCTCTGTCGTCCTCTTCTCCTTGTGCCCTCCATCTTTCCCAACATCAGGGTCTTTTCCAGGGAGTCTTCTCTTCTCATGAGGTGGCCAAAGTCTTGGAGCCTCAGCTTCAGAATCTGTCCTTCCAGTGAGCACTCAGGGCTGATTTCCTTCAGAATGGAGAGGTTTGAATGGATGTCCTACCTCAAATGTAATTTGGCTGCATAGCTGCTCCTTCTGATCTTCTCTTCCCCTCATTCCTTTGAACCACTCCCTTCCTCTTCCAGCCTCCATTTCCCAAGCACCTAGGTCTTCCACTCATCTTTTCTTAGGACTCTCTGCATGCCCGGTCTGTTGGGTCAGAAAAAGTTCAGCCAATGGCAGACGAGAGTTTCTGGGGATCGTACCAGCTCAGACATCAGTAGAAGTGACCCTTTGGTTGGAGTAACTGAGCCAATGGCAGTTAGAGCTCTTTCTGATTACCAGCCCCTCTTGACAGCCAAACTCAACAAAATAATACCTACAGACTGTTTATATTCAAAAGCCAGTGACTACTACGTTAAAGAGGAAAGAAGAGTTTGTGCAAGATTCCAGTAATATCCAATTTTTGTATTGTGAAAATAAACCACTAGTTAACCAATTAAAACCAGCTAGAATTGAAATATTTTACATTGGTGAAGCACTTTTTTGTCAACATGAAGAACACTGCATATTATTGTATAAAAACATCACATATCCTGTATCGGTATTTAGGTGGCCCATCTATAATTGAATTATACAGCCAACTGTTTTAAATTAATGTATTATTACATTAGATCCTATCTGATCAGAAAGAATGCCTAACCCTTCTGTGAGTCTATTCACCTGCATATATCAAGACACAGCATCCTGTATTAAATATATTTTATTTTTTAAAAAGGTGGGGGGAATAGCATTTAGAAACATTTATTGTCATTTTGAGGGGGGAGGGGTCTCTCAGCACATACACCCAACACTATATGAATGCTGTGAGAATATGTCATGATTTATAATAGGAATCATAACAAGGCTCATTTGATATTCTAGGTACAGTTTCTCCTGGCAGAAACAAGGAGGACCTCTCCAATTTCACTAGGGTACACAATTCTCAGTCTCTGTGTAAAGTTATTCCCTTAGACCTTTATATATGTGCGCTGTTTTTAAGTGTATTTGTGGCCGGTTTTTAAATACAGTTAATATAACAGCACAGTACGTTATCAACGGGATGCGGGTGGCGCTGTGGGTTAAACCACAGAGCCTAGGGCTTGCCGATCAGAAGGTCGGTAGTTTGAATCCCCGCGACGGGGTGCGGTCCCTGCTCCTGCCAACCTAGCAATTCGAAAGCATGTCAAAGTGCAAGTAGATAAGTAGGTACTGCTCCGGCGGGAAGGTAAACGGCGTTTCCGTGCGCTGCTCTGGTTCGCCAGAAGCGGCTTAGTCATGCTGGCCACATGACCTGGAAGCTGTACGCCGGCTCCCTCAGCCAATAAAGTGAGATGAGCACCGCAACCCCAGAGTCGGCCACGACTGGACCTAATGGTCAGGGGTCCCTTTACCTTTTTAATATAACAGCACAGTATGTTATCAACACATCCAATAGTCCATCTTTTAAAAGCATTGGGTCTTTGAGATGCATATGTGGAACAGAGGCTCATTTAATTTCTAAAAATAAGAGCCATTCAGTATACAGAACCAGTGAGTTGACCACGTGCACCTATAAGCTCCTGGTTGGAAAATCCAGTCCTTCTGACACACAGTTGTGGTGTATTTCAGATATTCATTGCTCTGTACATGAAATAGAATTATCGTGCCTGAAATATTTTGGATTTCAGTGAACCTCCTGGTTCTACCATTAACTTTCTATGGGGGGGGGGGGAATCCTAAATGTGTACAATTTTCAGGGCCAGCCCAAAGCGTGTTGTTGCCAGAAAATGCAAATGGCAGTCTCCACCTACAAATGCTAATTAAGCTGGGACACAGTTTGCTGGGAAGTTCTCCTGTGCAGTTATCAGCTGTGTTAATAATCTGACTTTGCCACGGTTGATGGGTCTAGTTCATGGGTAGGCAAACTAAGGCCTGGGGGCCGGATCCAGCCCAATCACTTTCTAAATCCGGCCCACGGATGGTCCAGGAATCAGCATGTTTTTATATGAGTAGAATGTGTCCTTTTATTTAAAATACATCTCTGGGTGATTTGTGGAGCATAGGAATTTGTTCATTTCCCCCAAAAAAATATAGTCCGGCCCCCCACAAGGTCTGAGGGACAGTGGACCAGCCCCCTGCTGAAAAAGTTTGCTGACCCCTGGTCTAGTTCTTTTTTAATCATGTGTCTTGGGGCCTGACTCTGGGAACAGGGAGATGTGGCAGTAGGGACTGGACTAAGCAGTTAAGGAGAAGAGGCCAGAAAATGCAAAGTGCCTCTTCTTCCTGCCCTTCTTCCAACCAAGCTAATCCAGGTTGTTCTGTCAATGAGCCATTACATCTCTGTTTGCTGTTGCTTGATGTTAGGGTGGTACATTGAAAAGCAAATTTATTCTGGGACTTGATCCTAAATGAGGACGTTGCTCTGGCCTGCACTGCTGAGATCTAAGAAGGCAGAAGTCTGTCTCAGCAGTATTGTCACCCCAAATTCTACATGAGATTCTGCTGAGATTCTCTCTCCAAGCTCTTTGTCTAGCAATGTTATACTTGGTAGTGGGTACATGGAGTGATTGGGGATTTTGTTGACACCCCACCCAGCTGCCTAACAACCTCCTTTTCTGCACTGGTTCAAAACTCAGAAAAATGTGTTTGACTAGAGAGAATGTATCCTGTTCCGTTAGGGCTCCAGATTCACAGGGGAAGTGGACACAGGCTGATTTTATCTCCTCTGGGCAGGCCCTCGGGTTGAGTCAAGTCACACACATCAGGTCAAGGAGGGTCAATTACAGATCTGAGAATTCAGGACCATGGATAGGTCCCAATGGGACCAGCTGCCTTGAATTCTTGCCCTGTACAGTACTGCAGCTGTCTTCTTCTTCTTTCTTCTTTGGCGATCACTTGTAGCCGAGTAAGATTGTCTTCCATAAACACGGTTTTAACAATGAGTCCGTAAGTGACTGTGGAGGCCAATTCTGGACCCACACGTCCTTCCACAGTGGGGACATTGGTTCCCAGGCAGGAGTTGATCATGGTGTGGATTTGCCAAGCGGGCCTTCCTCTTAGCACGTTTCTCCCTTACGTTCTGAGTCTGAGTTTCTTCAAAGTCCATGACACCTTTGGTAAAGGCTATTCTCCAACTGGAGTGCTCGCAGGCCAGTGTTTCCCAGTTGTCGGTGTTTATACTACTTTTTTTTAGATTTGCCTTGAGACAGTCTTTAAACCTCTTTTGTTGACCACCAGCATTACACTTTCCATTTTTAAGTTGGGAATAGAATAGTTGCTTTGGAAGACGATCATCAGGCATCAGCACAACATGACCAGTCCAACGAAGTTGATGTTGAAGAATCATTGCTTCAACACTGGTGATCTTTGCTTCATCTGGTACACTGATATTAGTTTGCCTGTCTTCCCAAGTGATGCGTAAGATTTCTTGGAGACACCATTGACGGAATCTTTCAAGAAGTTGGAGATGGTGTTTGTAAGTGGTCCATGTTTCACAAGCATACAGTAAAGTTGGTAGTACAATAGCTTTGTAAACAAGCATTTTGGTTTCCCTGCGAATGTCCTGGTCCTCAAATACTCTGCACTTCAATCGGGAGAAAGCTGCACTTGCAGAGCTCAGGCAATGCTGGATTTCGGCATCAATGTTGACCCTTGTGGAAAGATAACTCAGCAGAGAACTGAAGCTATCTGAAGACTTATGTAGGCTGACAAGGCCTGTTCTATAGAGAATGCCTGTGCTATAAAAAGGTACCCCTGGATGGAGAAGTCAGTACCTCCTCCTATAGCTGTTAAGCCCAACCAAACTTTTTTTAAAAAAAATAATATTTATTAAGATTTGAAAGGTTACAAAAAGAAAAAATAGAAAACAGCATACTAAGCAAAAACAGAACATCACCCCACAATAAAAAAAGAAAAAAAAGAAAGAAAGAAAGGGAAAAAAGAAAGAAAACACAATGAAACTTCCCATAACTTATCTTTCATTTGCTTGTTTCCTTGACCTCCTCACACCTCCCTTTTTTGTATTCTAGTTCAATTAGCTATTTCAGCAAGTCCTTTCCATCTTTTCCAGTTTATGTCCTCTATTTTATCTTAATATAATGTAACTTTACTTTCCCTCCTTTCACCATTTAACAATCTGTTTTTTTCTTAATCCTTTACAGCATCTCTGCTAAAACCACATTACTTCATTCCAACATCCTTCTAATATTCCTTAATTTTACAATGTTTCTGTAAGTAAACTTTAAATTTCTTCCAATCTTCTTCCACCAGCTCTTCTCCCTGGTCTCGGATTCTGCCAGTAATTTCCGCCAGTTCCATGTAGTCCATCACCTTCATCTGCCATTCTTCCCGGGTGGGTAGATCTTGTGTCTTCCAATACTTCGCGATGAGTATTCTTGCTGCTGTTGTGGCATACATAAAGAAAGTTCTATCCTTTTTTGGCACCAGTTGGCCGACCATGCCCAGGAGAAAGGCCTCTGGTTTCTTCAGGAAGGTATATTTAAATACCTTTTTCATTTCATTATAAATCATCTCCCAGAATGTCTTAATCCTTGGGCACGTCCACCAAAGGTGAAAAAATGTACCTTCAGTCTCTTTACATTTCCAACATTTATTATCGGGCAAGTGATATATTTTTGCAAGCTTGACTGGTGTCATGTACCACCTGTAGATCATTTTCATTATATTCTCTCTTAGGGCATTACATGCCGTAAACTTCATACCTGTGGTCCATAACTGTTCCCAGTCAGCCATCATAATATTATGTCCTACATCTTGTGCCCATTTAATCATAGTTGATTTCACCGTTTCATCCTGAGTATTCCATTGCAACAGCAAGTTATACATTCTTGACAAGTTCTTAATTTTGGAATCTAACAGTTCTGTTTCCAATTTTGATTTTTCCACCTGGAAGCCAATTTTTTTATCCAAATTGTACGCCTCCGTTATTTGATAATAATGGAGCCAGTCTCGCACTCTATTTTTTAGTTTTTCAAAACTCTGCAATTTTAGTCTGTCTCCCTCTTGTTCCAAAATTTCCCAATATTTCGGCCAATTGGCCTCCATATTGAGCTTTTTCTGAGCCTTCGCTTCCATTGGTGACAGCCACCTTGGGGTTTTATTTTCAAACAAGTCCTTATATCTTATCCAGACATTAAACAGTGCTTTTCTGACAATATGGATTTTAAACGCTTTATGTGCTTTAACCTTATCATACCACAAATATGCATGCCACCCAAATACATTGTTAAAACCTTCTAGGTCCAGCACGTCAGTATTTTCAAGAAGCAGCCATTCTTTCAGCCAGCAAAACGCGGCTGATTCATAATAAAGTTTAAAGTCTGGCAGGGCAAATCCACCTCTTTCTTTAGCATCGGTTAATATCTTAAATTTTATTCGAGGCTTCTTGCCCTGCCAGACAAATCTAGAAATATCTCTCTGCCACTTCTTGAAGCAATCCATTTTATCCAAAATTTGCAATGTTTGGAACTAAGCCCAACCAAACTTTACAATTCAATATCCCAATGTTCATGTTATAGAATCATAGAACTGTAGAGTTGGGAGGGACCCTGAGGATCATCTAGTCCAACCCCCTGCAATGCAGGAATATGCAGGGATTGAACCTGCGACCTTGGTGTTATCAGCACCATGCTCTAACCAACTGAGCTATCGACTCTTCCTTAGGCTGAACGTTAACATTATAGGTACATCTTCTAGGAGGGATGTGGGGAGTGATGGGGATGTTCTGCTAGAGGGTCAGTGTTCAAACTTAGGGTGAGTGTGTCAGGAGTAAGGAGGGAGCTAATAGTAGGGCTGGCATCCCTGATAAATGCTTAAGATAAGGAAGGGGGCTTCAGTTTTTCCTAAAGCTTTTAAATAGAAATAAATAGAAATAGAAGGAGAACCTAAAAATGTGGGGAGGGTGGGGGGCACACCCCCTCAGGTTGCTTGTAATTTGAGCCTGGCGTCTGCTGCCCCGATGTGGTTTGAAGATGTTGCACTGCTAAGCCTCCATATGTGTGCAATCAAAAGAGCCTTTGTTTCAAGATAAGTTTATTTCAAAATGGAAATTAAGCCTTTGTAATTCAAACTAACCTTAAAAACATATTCCTGACTGTGTGGGGAAGAGCATAGAAAAGGGGGAAGGCAATTAAGCAGTCAGTCGTATTTTTATTTAGGCTTTTACCTCCGGGTAAGTGTTACAGTCTGCTATGAACCAGGAGGGGTTGTGAGTTGTTGGTTTCAGATAATGCTGCTGTAGGAGCAATCCAAAGCCAATCACACAAACATATTTTTTCTTCCGTGAAGGAAAACGTTCCATTCAATGAGCATTCCTTGTTATTCACATGCGGAATTTCCTTACACATTAAGAAGGAGGCACCGCTGTTTCAGAGTCTACACTCATCCAGTTTTGCGCTAAACTGTGTCTGAGTCCAGTAGTGTTTTATTGCTGTTTGGTACACCAGAGTTCAGGGACACGGGTGGCGCTGTGGGTTAAACCACAGAGCCTAGGACTTGCTGATCAGAAGGTCGGCAGTTCGAATCCCCGTGACGGGGTGAGCTCCCGTTGCTCAGTCCCTGCTCCTGCCAACCTAGCAGTTCGAAAGCATGTCAAAGTGCAAGTACATAAATAGGTACCGCTCCAGCGGGAAGGTAAATGGTGTTTCCATGCACTGCTCTGTTTCGCCAGAAGTGGCTTAGTCATGCTGACCACATGACCCGGAAGCTGTACGCTGGCTCCCTCGGCCAATAAAGCGAGATGAGCGCCGCAACCCCAGAGTCAGTCACGACTGGACCTCATGGTCAGGGGTCCCTTTACCTTTACACCAGATTGCACAAGGTGACCCGGTCCACAAATCAGATTGCATGATCTGTCACTTTTTATACTCCACATTCTCAGTTTCTGCAGAGGGGAGGGGGAAACTTAGATTTCATTAGGCAATATTCTGAATGATCAGTTTGGACTGAACTCTTTCCCCGTTTTTTCTCCCATCGGTTGAGATCTCCTGATCAGACCCTTTTTTGAAAGTTAGGCAGGAAGATACCAGGGCAACCCTCCTTGATCACAATCATCTGCCATCTTCATTGATAACTTTTCGATACCATCTAAATCCATCTTGTGTTTTTCTCTATATAAAAAACTTTTTGTAAAATGATCTAAGTAACAGAAACTTTACTTTCTGTCGGGGTTCTTCTTCTTTTACATGCTAGCTTTCTATGGGCAGGGGGTTTTGTTTTTCGGAATGGGGGAGCATCCAAACTCGATATATACAATGAAAAAGTGTGTATCTCTCACTCTCTGTGTAGAAACACACACACACACACACACACACACACATATATGTGCGTGTATATATACTATAGATAGGCAAGAGAACTGAAGGTGGGTATGATCAAGCCAACTTTAATTCCAGCTCTGGGCAAAGCAGGTTTTTAAAGCACTACAGAAACTTGGAGAACTGATGGCCAGAGACAATAGGGAGATGTGTGCAACATAGGCGTTAAACAATCCATATTATTATTGTTGTTGTTGTTGTTGTTGTTGTTGTTGTTGTTGTTGTTGTTGTTGTTATTTCAAATGGAGGCCAAGGCAGTCAGCCTTCAAAACTGATGAAATAGCTTAGTCGGCAGATGCACGAGATTCTTTGATCTCAGGGCGGAAATCTTCCCGCTGCGTTGCAGAATCTCAGCCCCGGCGGGAGGGGAAGCGCGGCAGAGGCGGAGGCATGAATGACCTAGTGCGCACGCGCGGCGTCACGTGACCGTCCCCACATTTCCAACATGGCGACGCCCAGTTCCTCCGTCCGGGCGCTTCACCTCCTGCAGGTAACGGGGCTCAGGAAGTGCAGGGAGGGAGAAACGGCGCTCCGGGTCGCGGTCCCTTCTTGGAGGGAGCGAAAGGCGGGATCCGAGGGGCAGCTGTCGCGTGTCCTGCCCCCATGGCTGCGTTTTCTGGCACCGGGAGCCGCTGTGGCGAAAGTGCGGTCCAGGGTGGGGGCGGAATTCTGGTTTCGAATCCCGCCACGCGGCCGCGGTGCTTGCGTGGCGAAAGTGGGCGAGTCGCCGCCTTAGAGTCAGGGTGGGATAGTTGTTGTTTAGTCATGTCCGCCTCTTCGTGACCCCATGGACCAGAGCACACCAGGCCCTCCTGTCTTCCACTGCCTCCTGCAGTTCGGTCAAACTCATGCTGGTAGCTTCGAGAACACTGTCCCACCATCTCGTCCTCTGCCGTCCCCTTCTCCTTGTGCCCTCCATCTTTCCCAACATCAGGGTCTTTTCCTGGGAGTCTTCTCTTCTCATGAGGTGGCCAAAGTCTTGGAGCCTCAGCTTCAGGATCTGTCCTTCCAGTGAGCACTCAGGGCTGATTTCCTTCAGAATACAGAGTTTTGATCTTCTTGCAGTCCATGGGACTCTCCAGAGTCTCCTCCAGCACCAGAATTCAAAAGCATCCATTCTTCGGCAATCAGCCTTCTTTATGGCCCAGCTCTCACTTCCATACATCACGACTGGGAAAACCTTAGCTTTAACTATACGGACCTTTGTTGGCAAGGTGATGTCTCTGCTTTTTAAGATGCTGTCTAGGTTTGCCATCGCCTTTCTCCCAAGGAGCAGGCATCTTTTAATTTCGTGACTGCTGTCACCATCTGCAGTGATCATGGAGCCCAAGAAGGTAAAATCCCTCCATTTCTTCCCTTTCTGTTTGCCAGGAGGTGATGGACCCAGTGGCCATGATCTTCATTTTTTTGATGTTGAGCTTCAGACCATATTTTGCACTCTCCTCTTTCACCCTCCTTAAAAGGTTCTTTAATTCTTCCTCACTTTCTGCCATCAAGGTTGTGTCACGTGGAAAATGAAAAAGAGTGTGTGTACCTCTATCTCTGTGTGTATAATATTTTTATACCACATTTTCCTTCCAGGGAGCTCAAGGTGGCGTACATGGCTCTCCTATTCCTTTTAATACTCACAAAAACCCTGTGAGGTAGGCTAGGTAGCTAAGAGATGGTGACTGGCCCAAAGCCATCCAGTGAACTTCATAGCTGAGTGGGGATTCAAACCCTGGTCCCCCAGGTTCCATGCTTGCAAGTCGTAAAGTGGTATACATGGTACAGAGAAAAATAAAATGTTCTCTCTCTCTCTCCCCCGCCTCCATAATCTACTGTGTAGAATCACAGAATTGTAGCATTGGAATGGATCCTGAAGGTCATCTGGTCCCCTGCAATGCAGGAGGAATATTTTAGCCCAAGGTGAGGCTCAAACCCATGACCCCGACATTAAGAGCCTCATGCTCTGCTGACAGGGTTTTATTATTAATTTGTGTGAGGGGCTTCTGGTCTCCTGTTAGGGCCCCCCTTCCTCCCCACCCTCGGCCATGTGTAGTTGGAGCGGAGTTTCATAGACATCTATGTTAACAGAAAACTGCTTAAAGGTGGATAACCTCATTTTGTAAGCAGGGTCTCAATAATAATAATAATAATTATAATAATAATAATAATAATAATAATAATTTATTTATACCCCGCCCATCTGGCTGGGTTTCCCCAGCCACTCTGGGTGGCTCCCCAGCCACTTTTATCATCTGAGCAGCCGAGTACCTCCATACAACATTGCCAAGGCTTGTGATGCTAACACAGGGGTTTGAGTTCATCCCCAGAGGTGCACTCCAATGTCTCTTGAAACAGACAGATGCTAGCAATTTATTCCTGACAGTTTTTGGTAGATTGGCGATGGTGGTGGTAGTGGGAGTAGGAAGTAAACAGTAACAACAGTTCCTTCTGACTGTTCAAAGTGTCTCCTGTATATAAGGGTGCAGTTGTGCGGGGGTTGTACTTACTAAGCAAATTACAGGGGTTTGGACTAAATGACCGTCGTGGTCCTTTCCAGTTCTACAATTCTATGATTCTGTGAAAGAACATTAAGAGCATTGCAAGAAAGAGCCCATCGTAAGGGATTTGCAAAACTAACTTTGGTGCCTGTAAGTCTAAATGCCTAAGCATCCTTTCTCTTCTTCTTGTCCATTCAACAGCTAGTGGCTGCCTGAGTACATACTGCTAGCATTCCCTTTTCCCTCCAAGTCCTCTATCTCTCATCGGCTCACAAAACACAGGCTGCAAAGTTGCCACCTGGCTTTTTAAAAACTGCACAAACAACATCAGCCAATTTTGTGTTTTTATCTTGTATTTTTATCCTCTGAACTGCCTTGAGACCTTTGAATAAAAAATTGGTATACAAATTTAATTAATTAACAACAACAACAACATGGTGCTGTTTTTAATTAGTCTCAATGCCAGGGATGACTGGAGAGTATTAGGATGGCTCATTAGTGCCTCTTTTCTATCAGAGAAGTGTCTTTGGAGTGGAGATCAGAAATCCAGCTGCACTCCAGCTACCAAGCTTTACCTATTGTTTTGTTGCTGGTGGTAGCAGACAGGAAGCTTCAAAATTGGGCATTTCAGGGGCAAGGTGTTGGTGGCATTGGTTCCAAAGCTTTGCAGATACCCTGAGGGGCCTCTTACACCATACTGAAACTTATATAGAAAAAAATGACTATTTTGTCCAATATTGGCAAAAACAAGGGGCTTAATTATCCCTAACTATAATCTTTGGGATTGCAGGTATGAGCACCAAACAAGGTTTCTGCTCTACGTTGACTGTGTCCTGAACAGGAACACTCCTCTTTGTGGTTAGAATACGCTGTAATATTTTGCTGTGATTCTTCATTTGTTCCTTGTGATACGAAGCAAGTAGTTGGGTGCCTGTCGATTTGGGAGTGAAGCATCCTCTAAAAGATAAGGTAGTGGTTTCGACACAGTCAGGGGATTCCCCAGGTACCCAGAATTAGTTGGAAAAGAGAAAGAAACCCTAGCAATGGCCTAACAAGGGCTTATGAGTTTCCAGGACCTACAGAACATTGAGGGCAGCTGACCTGTGGCCTGTTGGGTGGGGGAGAGAAAGAATTAGGAAGAATAACTTTTGGTAAGTACAGTGGTACCGCGGGTTAAGTACTTAATTTGTTCTGGAGGTCCGTACTTAACCTGAAACTGTTCTTAACATGAAGCACCACTTTAGCTAATGAGGCCTCCTGCTGCTGCTGCACCGCCGGAGCACAATTTCTGTTCTCATCCTGAAGCAAAGTTCTTAACCTGAAGCACTATTTCTGGGTTAGCGGAGTCTGTAACCTGAAGCGTATGTAACCTGAAGCGTATGTAACCCGAGGTACCACTGTATAGTGATTCTGAAGTGAGAATTACAAGTAAAGGGATCTGTGCACCAAGGATTTAAAAAACCTCTCCCTGCATGCTGTTTGTGGTAGTTTTAGCAGTATGTATTCAGCAGTATTCTTATTTGCCAGAAACACCCGCTACATGTGCTATAAAGTACTAAGTTTTACGAATACCAGCCAGTCACGAACATGAGTCATCTGGTACTTCGTAGCACATTGGGGAAGAGTTTGTTTGGTGGGGTGTAGAAAAATAAATAGCAGTATCCTCCCACTCTAAACTCCTGAAACCTCCTACCCCTATGAGTCTTAAATTACAAGGTTCCTTTTTTGCAGCGGTCAATTTCTGAACAAGAGCACTCCTATTAAGGGGCTTGTAACACATTGGACACACCTTTAATTGCAGGACCCCAATCCACCTGTCTCTTTTAAATTTGAGCTTCAGTCATGTTATGCTTGTCATTGTGGAAACAAAATGGGGCCAGCCAAAAATCATGTGGTAGTTTCAGAAGACAGCTCACTTAAAGCAAAAGTGGCTTCAAAGATCCGTGAAATGTTGAATGTGTCAAATAGGGAAGGCAGTTGCTCTGCTTCATCCCCTGGTGGTATCTTAGCAGTAACTATTAGGTTGCCATTATGTTAAAAATGGGGTGTGGGTGGCGCTGTGGGTTAAACCACAGAGCCTACGGCTTGCCGATCAGAAGGTTGGCAGTTCGAATCCCCGCGATGAAGGGGTGAGCTCCCGTTGCTCGGTCCCTGCTCCTGCCAACCTAGCAGTTCGAAAGCACATCAAAGTGCAAGTAGATAAATAGGTACCACTCCGGTGCGCTGCTCTGGTTTGCCAGAAGCGGCTTAGTCCTGCTGGCCACATGACCCGGAAGCTGTACGCCAGCTCCCTTGGCCAATAAAGCGAGATGAGCTCCGCAACCCCAGAGTTGGTCACGACTGGACCTAATGGTCAGGGGTCCCTTTACCTTTACTATGTTAAAAATGTTCCTCACAGAACTTATATGACAAGGTTTCAGCAGTGGAGGAAAGGAGTAGTGTTCAGGTTCAAGATTGGCAGATTCAAACATAAGCCTTTAGTAGTCTTGCATCCTAATCCCACATAAATGTGCATAGAAATGAGTCATTTATTTTTATAGGGCTTAATTCCATGTAAGTGTGCTTAATCTTTCACTCCTAGTCCTAAACACTTATTGCTAGTTTTCTCATCTACAAATATCAAGGAAACATCTGGGTTTATAGTGACGCAGTACCAAAGTGTTTGGTATTCCCCACTCTAAATCTCTTTTTCTTAGCATACCAAGCGGCTTGAAAGTAAAATGTTTATCAATGAAAATGAAATTTCTGGTGTTTCTCACACCCATGTGTAAAGCCAAAAGGGTGTTGAAGTCCTCTGTCTTCCATTGTGAAGCAGCTGCTAGGATCTAAAATAAAATATATATAAAATATTGATAAAGTTTGGTGTCCCGTTGTTTGCATAACTTCCTAGATTTCTCTGGCAAGCAGATGTTTCTGTGCTTGAATGGCTGCTGGAAAATGCTCAAATTTGGGCTTCGTCAAACATGTTGGGGAAGGGAGTTTCAAAGTCACTGAAAATGAAAGCCCTAGCTAATCAAACCTTGGTGGTACAGAGGCAGTTGACCTATTTGCTATAATGGTAAGTCCCAAAGTGTTCTAGAAAGTATAGTTTAAAACAATCAGAATTGTTCATGAATGGCAATAGGAACACAGTGTGTCCTGTTCCAGAGAATCACCCTGTTGAAAAGTGGTTGCTGCATTCTGCACTACCTTTAAGTCACTGATTCTGCAGTTTGAAAATGTTTAATAATGGGTACAGAAAAAGTGAATAAAGCTTCTGAGACATTTCTCAGAATAACTTGCCAGGGAGTATATTTCCTCCTTAAAACTTAGTTGGTTTACACTTCCAAACAGTATTTCTAGTTTCAGATATAGATGAAGTTTAAACCATTGTTAAAGTTGTGCATGTAGAAGATTTTGCTGTAATTTCCAAATTATTTTGAGTGGTTTGTAGGCATGTGTAAGAAACAGATAGACGTAAGTACAGCGTTTCTGAATTTAACCAAATGTCCATTTACTGTGTAATCCTTCGCATGTTCACTCTGAAGAAAATCCCATTTAGTTCAGCGCCACTTACTTTGAAGTGCCTTTTAAAATCATTTTATCCACTGCAGGCAGCTGATGGCTTCTGGAAATCTTACATGAAGGGAGTTAAGAAATTGGAGCACCCTCCCACATGCAGATGCAGGCATTATATATTTATACAGGGACAGGATTCTCTAGGCTCTATTAGGAGATTTATGTATTTTTGTGAATTCCCCTTTAGTGTGTTGGAACCCACAAAATGGGTCACACTTCTTAAGCTGGGTCTTATCAGTGGTATCACCACTATTTTAATTTGTTTGCTTGTTTAGAAGAGAAGGGCAGAAGAGAAAAGAGGAGAAAAAAAGGAGGAATGTGCAGAGGAGGGGGAGAATATTACCTAAGCATATGGTAGAATTTTGAAATGGTGCCAGGGAAATATTGGAGGTTGCTGATCTAGTATCACTTTTCCTTGTTCTTTGCTCTCGGTCTTCACAATCTGTATAAAGTGTTTTTTACATGGGTTTAAACTACTGCACTGTAATATGTGAATTGCCCTGAGCTTCTGTTGAGATTGTGTATAAAATAGGGTTTAAAATAAGCAAGAATACAAATGTTTTATAAATATTACAAATATTATTTCTATTATTATTTCCCTGACTTAATAGTGCTAATGGGTATTTGATGCAGTTAACTGACAAGTTTAAATAGATTTAACAATGCAGTCCTAAAGAAATCTACTCAAAAGTAAGTCCCATTGACTTACCGTGCAATCCTAACCTTCTATGTCAGTCCTATTGAATTCGATGGGTAAGTGGAGTTAAGATTGCAGCCTTATTCTCAGGTATAATATATGCTGAGCTTGTGTGCGTGATTTACTTGAGCTGCAGGCTGCATCCAAACCTAGTTCTACTCAGAGAAGGCCCATTGAAATGCATGGACACAACTAACTTGCATTCGTTAATTTCAGCGGGTCTGCTCTGAGTAGCACTGGCTTACAACCCCTATGTTTGCTAGCACATCCAGACTTCACGTTCTTCAGTTCAAGGTAAGAGTTTGCACACAGGTTTCTCTCTGCCCCCCCCCCCCCAAACGCGCTCTTTCCTTCGGTCTCCTGGCAGTTTCTCTTTGTCTGACTGATTTGGAAATTCATAACTAGCAAACCAACTAAAAACATGTGGAACTCTGTGGCTCAAATTATAGCTAAGTAACAATAAGGGGGAGTCTAAGCATGATCCTTCTCCATTTCCTGAGTTGCTGCCGCCTCATTAATCAGGGCTCAAGTGGTATAAGCGGAGCAGCTTGCTTTGTCGCTGGCGCAGCGGCTTCTTCGTCCCCTTCCCCACCCCCTGTGTGCCTTCACAGTGGGGAAAACTAGAGAGGGAAACCATCAATCTTTCTTGTCGCACATGTCAGCAGCGATCCGCTCCTCTCTTCCTGCGTTCTTTCTCTCTCTCTCTCCTGGTCGCTTGCATACATATGAGCGTGCACACACAAACACACCTGTATTTAAAATTAGCTTTGCGGCCTTATCGTTTCCTTACCTGCTCTCTTTAAACAGATGGGTAGATCTGCAAACTGGAATCTTCTACTCCAAAGTGCAAACAAATCCAAAGAAAAGGCTTCAGAGCCAGCTAACACTGACTTAAGGTAAAGGTAAAGGTACCCCTGCCCGTACGGGCCAGTCGTGACCGACTCTAGGGTTGCGCGCTCATCTCGCTCAAGAGGCCGTGAGCCGGTGCTGTCCGAAGACACTTCCGGGTCATGTGGCCAGCGTAACGAAGCGGCATCTGGCGAGCCAGCACCAGCGCCGCACACGGAAACGCCGTTTACCTTTCCGCTATAAAGCGGTCCCTATTTATCTACTTGCACCTGGAGGTGCTTTCAAACTGCTAGGTTGACAGGAGCTGGGACCGAACGACGGGAGTTCACCCCGCCGCGGGGATTCGAACCGCCGACCATACGATCAGCAAGTTTTACCCACAGCGCCACCCGCGTCCCTAACACTGACTTAACTTGACACTTAACAGCAAGTGCGCCATAACTGTATTTCATAACATGATTTCAAAAAGAAAAGGGGGGAAAAGATTGGAACAATTTGTTTAATCTGCACGTTAATGGCCATATTGCTATGGCTGCCTAGTAATACTAAGGTTCTCAAAATCTGTATGTTAGATCTTTTGATTATTCCCAACTAAATTCCACACCATTTTTTAATATTGCTTATAAAGATGAATAAATAAGAAATGTGCAGAGGCAATAGTGTAGTAGTTGACACCTGTTCCACCCTCCTGTTTCTGTGCTTGTATCTACTGTGATTCAAAAATGTAAGCAGGCAAAGCTTTCTTCGTGTGGAAAAAATAGAGGGGAAACTTCAGGTGCCAAATTTCTGTGTTAGATTGTTAATAGCTCAGAAGCTGAGCCAGTTAAAAAAGCAGAGTTGGAAGCCCAGTACAAGGACTGGGAAACCATCCAGTAAAAACAACTGACGCACCACACCTGAGGACTGTCGTACAATGGAAGTGAGGCTTACTGGTGTCTTCTAGAAACCACTTTTCCTCACTCTACAGAATTATGTTGTGGAGCTCATAACATATACAAGTGGAAGCTGCAACAAAATACAGTGGTACCTCTGGTTAAGAACTTAATTCGTTCTGGAGGTCCGTTCTTAACCTGAAACTGTTCTTAACGTGAAGTACCGCTTTAGCTAATGGGGCCTCCCGCTGCTGCGGTGCCACTGTGGCACAATTTCTGTTCTCATCCTGAAGCAAAGTTCTTGACCCGAGATACTCTTTCTGGGTTAGCGGAGTCTGTAACCTGAAGCGCCTGTAACCTGAGGTACCACTGTATTGTTGTGCAGAGTGGTCAGGGTTCCAGCCAGCCAGCCAGCCAGCCAGCCAGACCACTGTTAATGATACTCCATTACATTTCTCTTCCATTCGTTTTCCATTTTCCTTTCCACATCCTCCAGTCAGCCTTCCATTCCTACCAGGTATTCTCAACCCTCCACAGTAGGCTGTTTTGCATCTCTCCCCTCTCTTTTAGGGTTCTTTTATTCTGCATATATGTACTTCTGCAAAGCTTTGAGGTTTTCCCAAGCCTGTTGATCTTGTGGGTGGCTGGTGCCGTTTTGCCTATATCACGATCTGGACTCAGATAATGAATTTGTTGCTCTTATATAGGATCTTATGCCCTTGTTTCCAGCAAAGGTTGAGGTCTTTCAAGACTGGTCACAAAACCGTACTATGCAGAATTCTGTGATGCTAAGGGATTTTTTCTCTGGACAGAAATGGTAATTCCTGAGTGGCTGTAGTCTGAGTTGGCATCTCCTATGGCTTATATTTCTGCCCATTGGGAACTCTTGAGAAACATACTCTTTCTCTCTCTTTTTAATCCTTTACTAACTCCAGATCTTTTGAGCATGTGGCTCTGATGTCCTGACCTCAACATTTCAGTCAAGCACATTCCAGCCCTATGATTTCATGACACCAGACTGAACTCCCTGCTATGTTGCCTTCTGACTCTTGCAGGGTGAATAAACAGTGAGCGAAGCCTGTAGCAGGGCAGTGTGGCTTTTAGCACCATGATTTCAGAATTCTTATTTTTAATGAATATTATTTTAAGTTGAAATGAAACGCTTTGTGCAACTCGTATTTTATTATTAATGAGGTATCAAATCCAGAAAAATATTGTGCAATAATAACTGAAGCGTTATAAGCATTTTAAAAACCATCAGCACAAGGAAAAACTTCATTATTGCATCATTTTGCCAAAACTATCAATAATCTACCACTTATATTCCCCTCATTACACAATTGTAATGGGGCGATTTGTTAATCTGTTTATATTTCTTTCCTGCATGATTCATTTTATCTCCCCCGTGCTATAGCATGTGTCAAACACGTTAATATTTAAAATGTGCCACCCGTATTTGTAATTTAAAGTTAAGTTTTGAATCCAGTTCCCCATCAATTTTGTCACTAGCTACTCTGACCATTGGGAGTTAATGTGGTATTGCTCTTTTTGAAATATACAACCTGTTTATTGAACCTCTGAGGCTGGAGTTTATGCCCACTCACCTGAAAGTACGCAGAGAAATCTGAGTAGACACGTGTAGGATTGCACTGTTAATCAGACAGTGTGTCATTCAAGCTCTTGGCTCCCGTTTGATGAATGGTTACTCTATAAAAAAAACCCCACTGCTTTATCACTGCCATTTATTTTTCTAAGAGGCTTTCATTATCTGCTGACATAATATTTTGTTAACATTTTGTGGATATAACAAAGTAATTTCTTAGCTTATGCTTTCTTTTATCCTTATAAAGTTTTATCTACAGTCAGATAACAGTACAGTTGTACTGTGTTGGAGCATATGTAATTTCCTTCATCCGTATCCAATTTGAGCTCAGTATTTTTATAAAGGATATAGCGGGTTTGTGGGAAGATGAGGCACCTTGGATACAGATGTATTGTAAATATCATGCGTGTTCCCACTTGGGCTTATGAGCTTTCTCTGCTACAGCTCTTAATGACTGAATGAGTGAATTGTTTCTCCCATGCAGAGAGTCGGGGCCGAGATAGCGATGGTTATCTGGAGGACGTTATAGCGAAAATAAAATTCTCAGTTAGAATCCCTAATAGTAACTTCACCTCTTCCCAGCTGTAAACATCAGCACATGGAAAATATTTTAAATAAAAATTATTTCCAGTTGATTACAGGGTATTGTTGTTGGAGTGTTTGAAGTGGAATAGACCAGACTCTGGCAAGCTTAGGATGGAAGAAAGCAAATGTTGTAATTTTAACTAAACTGTGCATATGTAATTCTTTTAATCTCTCTTCCCCCTCAACAACAACAAAAAATTAGTTGTTTCCAGGCACTTAATCATTTCAGTTGTTTCTCTATGAACTCTCTCTAAGCAATATATTTTTGTTATTGCTGAAGTATCCATAATGGGTCACGGTATTCGAGGTGTAGTGTTTGATTGTGCACTTAGTGCGTTTACTCCTTCATTGTCCCCCCCACACACACACATCATACTACACCTTTAATTAGCAAATTGCAAGTGTTCTGCATGTTAAGGAAACCTTGCTGTTTTCTTCAAGATAACAAAGCAAAAAACCACCCAGCATTTTTCTGGTAGGAAAGAGGGCCACACAAACCTGCCTTTTACTGAGTCAGGCTATTGATTCATCAAGTTCAGCGATGTCTCTTCTGACTGTTGCTGACTATCCAGGGTCTCTGTCAGAGGGTCTCTCCCTGCCTCTTCTCTCTTTGATTCTGCGACCCTTTTAACTGGAGATATCTGGGACTGAACCAGCATCTTCTAAATGCAAAGTGTGTGTGTTTACTGCTGAACCACAGCCGCTCCAGCAACTGCCCACTACTCCACATGGCAGATTACTTCTGAAACTGGGAGGGTTTCAAAAGCTGCTGGTGGCATGGCATAAGAACTTGCATTTACAAAGTAAATACGAATTTGATGGTGGGTCCTGAGGCACCTCTTAAGGGTAGGATTATGAGCAGAAGCAAGGGTACCCTCTTTTTGTAGCATCAAGTAAAATAACGTCTTTTTCCATGTATAAGACTAGGTTTCCCCCCAAAAAAATAATGTCCAAAATTAGGAGGCGTCTTATACATAGATAGTGCCAAGGGTGGATTTTCTTAAATCTGAGTCCCTCAAAATAGGGAGCGTCTTATAGACGAAAAAATACGGTATGCCCTCTGTCCTGATATAATTTGTGCTTTTTTCCACTCCTATTCCACAACATTGGCTGCCACATATGGGGAATGCAACACAGCAGGGTGATGATGTTAGACAAATGTGGGGAATTTTTTTTTTACTGTCCATTACGAAGGAGGTGAATATGACACTGGGGTGCAGTTTTGTGTATCAGCCCTTTTGTTTTTGGAGAAACGGTCTTGGAAGAAGAAGTCTTGCATTTGAACATGAGCTTTGGTTAACAATTGAAAGCGGAAAGTAAAGTTAAATGGGCCACCCAGAAAGTTGCTTTCCTTTTTAGAGATCAATCTGTCAGAGCTCACTTATGATTGATGATTTAAGCGGATTCTTAAAAAAGACGAATACCAAGTTATATCTCGGGGTTTGGTTTTGCTTTTTATATATATAAATAAAAAACCCACCTTACTGAATAATGTAACTGTTTGGACAGCTATACTTTAGAGTTTCCTTCTTGAGTCAACAAGAATATTTGTCTCCCGTGGGAATAAGGGAGATGGTGAATATCCGAAAAACATTCTGGCATACAGAGAAAGGAAGGACTAGCAAAAAGAAATTGAATAACCAGAGCTGGAAATAATGATATTGCCATTACAGTTCTTTGAGGACATGACAACATTCTTTCTTGAGCGTCAACTATTTTCTGTGAAGGTTTTAGCCGAACAATCTCTTCAGCTGTTTTTGAAGTGTATAACCTGATACGGTGAATTCTTACTCAGAAGAAATTTCCACTGTGTTCAGCAAGGATTACACACAAGTAACCAGGCTTAGATTTGCAGTCTTTGAATAGCAGTACATAACTGGTATTGTAGCAAACTTCCAGTCTTCCACTGAGAAACAGCAGTGGTTTATATTCTTTATAGTTAAGCCTTGCAATTTTTGTTTCTGTTCCCACCAGTCCAGCAGTTGGTTTAACAAAAACACAAATCTTCACCATGTAAAGCTGACTGGGAGGTTGTTGTTTTTTTTAAAAAATGTTTTTTTAAAAAACCATAATGTGCAAGTTGTTACAGTGCTGTCATGATGTTTTACAATATAATAAAAGTTTAAAAAAAAATTAGGATGCTGATCAAGGAACTTACAGTCTAAATTTAGAGGGTGGGGTTACGCAGGTAAACAAGATACAGAAATAAGCAAGTACAGATGCACTTAATAAGGCTTTGTTTCAGTTGGTGATGAGGGTTGTGGGTTCCAGTAAAAGACTATTTGGGGGAAGAAGTGTGCAGGATTAAGAGGTGGCCCATCCACACTATAAATCTGTATCACTTGTAAATCACTTATTTTTATTTTTTGCTTGCACAAACCATTGACATTTTTATTAACCACTTGCACATCACTAAAAGGTAGATTGCCAAAGTCCCCAGCAATTTTCAACTGTTTGTCTATTATTATTATTATTATTATTATTAGGGATGTGGGTGGCGCTGTGGGTTAAACCACAGAGCCTAGGACTTGCCAATCAGAAGGTTGGCAGTTCGAATCCCCATGGCGGGGTGATCTCCCGTTGCTCAGTCCCTGCTCCTGCCAACCTAGCAGTTCGAAAGCACATCAAAGTGCAAGTAGATAAATAGGTACCACTCCGGTGGGAAGGTAAACGGGTTTCCGTGTGCTTCTCTGGTTGGCCATATGACCCGGAGGCTGTACGCCGGCTCCCTTGGCCAATAAAGCGAGATGAACGCCGCAACCCCAGAGTCAGTCACGACCCCTTTACCTTTACCTATTATTATTATTATTAATTAAAAATGACTGCATTAGAATAATATATCACAACTCTGTCAAACTGTGGAAGACTGAGCTGCTAGGGCACAATCCAATTTAAAAGCCGCGTGGTCAGAGTCCTTTTGAAATGGACAGAAGCTCATGAGCTCCCAAAGTGCTGTGACTGAGAGTAATTGTAGAGTTTACCGTATGCTCAAATATCCATATTGCCTGTATTTGTCCTATGTGTTTGCACAGAAAGTTGCAGTTCTGTACCTGGGAACTTTCATATTGTTTGGTTCCCTGTGATTGTTTGCTACGCTAATGATTAATTCCATTATGGCTTGGCTCCAGAATAAAGGTCTCAAAAGGATTTTCTCTGGGATTCAACCAACCGGGATCCCTCATCTGGGAAACTACCTTGGCGCTATCACAAGCTGGGTGAAGCTACAGGAAGAATGCAACTCTGTATTATACAGCATTGTGGACCTCCACTCCCTCACCATACCAAGGGAACCAACAGTTTTACGCACGAGCATCTTAGACGTCACTGCTGTTCTCCTTGCCTGTGGCATCAGTCCGCAGAAGTGTTTCATTTTCCAACAATCCCAGGTCAGTATCTCCCTCTGGTATGTGCTTTAGAAGTCAAAGCCAGGTTTGGATAATTTTTGAGGATAGCTACTGCGGTCAATAGATAAATGAGATGTGAGGTTAAATCACAGAACTTAATAGTTTTGCAGAATTTCCTCCACCACCACCCACCCATCTTGTGCCCAACAGATTGTACAAAACCTGGGGTATATTATTTGATTATTGATGTAAACCTCCAAAATGTATTTTGTTTAGTTAACCTTTTACCTCTGTCCTCAGTATATTTTATTTTATTTTATTGCTATGGCTAGTGGCTGATGCAAATAGAGATTCTTCTGATCTGATCTGATCTGATCTGGGCTAGATGCAGGTTAGAATTTTGAAAACCTCCCTGCCTTAACTGGCGAGAGGAGCCTGCCAGCTCTATTTTGAAATGAGACCTTCTGTGAGAGAACTCCATTGGCTCAGTTGCTGATGAATTAACAGGATGTGTAAGGGCGCTCTGACTGTTTTGTTTTGTTTCGTTGAAAAGTCGGCATCCAGAGCTTAGGGACAGATGTTAATGGAAAGAGTGGAACAAAGTCAGCAGTACCATTGAGTGTTGATCAGATGTCTGAACAGCATGTGAGTCTGTCTGCATGAGTAGTATGTGAATGAGAAAGTGAGAGAGCGAGGGAAGAGGGTATGAATGAAGAGAGGTTATTAAACACAAGAAAGCACATTGGCAAATTTGCATAACTGTCCATTTGCTAGTTTTGTTTATTTAATTCCTTGGACACTCTTAGTTCTTAGTGTGGATTTACAACAACCATAACAATTTCTAAGAGCTGCAAAATTAATAACTGAATGGTATGTGATTGCTTTTAAAGGGTTTTAGGTGTTCTAAATGTTTTGAATGGGTTTGAACTGTTTTTAAATGTTTTAAATATGCGTTTTTAAAACTTTAACTCTTTTAACCTTTTAATGTTTACTGCCCTGGGCTCCTTTGGGAGGAAGAATAGGGTATAAATGTAATAAATGCAATAAATAATAATCATGGTTTAAAGAACTGACCCAACACCCCTGAATAAAACCAATAAAGGATACAACTAAAATACATCAGAACAAAAACCCTACAACATTTGATTTCATATTAAATGTATTGCTTATAAGAGAGGGAAGGAAAGTTAACTTATATGGGACACAAAGGACTCTACTAAATGGAGAACATCTAGCCTAATTCAGCCAAAAGATGTTATACACTAGAGAATAAACAGATCAGCCAAACTGTACTGTATTGCCATAATGTTTCAAAACTTTTATTTTATTTTAGAACTTAACAATGTATTCATAATATTTACCTGTTTACAAATGTATAAGGAGAGTCCTTTGGGAGCCACTGCACTGGCACTCAGCAGCAAAGTTTTCCTCTTTCTGAGTCCAAATTAAAATTGCAAAATTGGCACACTTTCTAGGTAAAGGGTGTCACCTTCCAAAATCTAGAGAGAGATTCCAGGCATCAGGAAAATGTTAGTCGTCTTGTTTGCTCCTGTTGGCGAGCATCAACCATCAGTCAATTGGCTTGATAAATGAGATCACTCAGCAGCTGCAATAAGACCTTCTATTTAACTATTACTGTCATCTCCCATCTACATTGTTTTTCAGAGGCAGGGAATTGCTGGCCCTGGGGGCCTCCCGATCGGGACTGCAGCTCTCCCCCCCCCCCCCAATAGCAATTAGTTCTAATAGAAGGCTGTTTTCAAATGTAATTGCTGCATGGGGCAAGGACGATCTTTGTGGAGATTATCTGGGGAGGGAGGACTATAGCAGATAAACAGTGTGGTGGCCTTCCAGCAGCTGAGTCACTGCTGCTTACTAGTAAGGAAAGGGGCAAGGCAGCGGGGAGCTGGGAGTGGTGCAACAGCTGCAGCAGAAACAACCTGCTGCTACTGCTGGTGTGTTTGCACCATGCTGACCTCCCTGCCAAATTGCCCCTCCCACACTCCTTCCCAATAAGCAGCAGCGACTCAGCTGTTGGGAGGTCAGGTGAGCATCACTGTGCTTTTCACTACTGTGGTAGCGTTAACCCTCGCAAGCTGCATTCTCCGCAGAAATCTCCCTCACACAGCAATTGTTCTTGCAGGCGTGGGGAGTGAGAATCTGCATGTATGTGTGTTGTGTGGGAATGTAAGAATGTTTGTGAGTAAGGGAATGAATGGTCTCCATTGTGTGTGTTAGGTGGGAGAATGCATGTGAGAATGTGTGAGATAACTGTTAGGATATTTCCGTTCCACCTTAAAAGGGAGCAGGCTTTGTGAGTCACAGAGTCTGTGTATTTCCTGTTCACAGGAAGTTTATGTTTTGTACATTGCTTTCGTTTTCCTCTCTGTGCCTGAGACATCGAAGCAGGCAGTCATGTTTTCTCTTTGTTCTGACCAACGCTGAATAAATTTGTAAATATGCTCTCCTGCGTGCATCTTTCGCTGTACAAACTCTGCTGATAGAGCGTGCACGAGCCCTGGAATGTGGCAAGCTATTTCTGAAGCTCGTGTCGCTAATTGACTGATACTGTATCTACGGGAGATCGATGGATCGTCCGGAATCGACGTGGGGTCATGATGGCCTTTGTCTCCCTGGCAGTATCCCAACAATAACATGGTGGGAGTGGCCCTGCCCACTTTTGCATTTGTCCCGCCCATCGCTAGCACAGACCACCCCACCCCCCGAGAAGTAGGCACAAGGGAATGTGTCTCTCAGGCTGGATAAGTCTTGCCCATCCCTGACGCACAGAGCTGTGGGCCGAATGTTGAGCTTCAGTCTAGATTGAGAACTCACATGAAGCTTGGTGACTGACCTCAGGCCAGAGTTGTTGGGAGGTAAAATGTATACTGCCCTGAGCATCTTGGAGGAAGGGTGAGACACACATGTTAAAATCATTCAAGGCACAGTGCATTGATTTGCTTATTTAGAAATGAGGCCAGGAAAAAAGCCACAAGGGTGGATTACAATAAACAATAAAATACAGCACCCGAACAGAAAGAAGCAGCAGAGGACAGGAAGCACTGCTCTCAAACCTCTGAATCTAAGACTGACATGAAGATATTGATTAAAATACGAGACACCCTGTCAGGGGAGAAGTTTTGGTTATACAGTCGTACCTTGAAAGTCGAATGGGAGCCAAAACGTTTGAGAACTAAGCTGTTCAAAAACCAAGGTACAACTGTATATGCCTTTGGTTATATGCCATGGCAAATCACCATCACCTTTTCTCTTCTGTCAGGCTTTTGCAGGCAATTCTCTTTCCACAATAGTTAGCTGATTTCTGATTTTAACTTCTTAATATGGTTTTTAGTGTATGGTGCTATGTGTAATTGTTATGAACTGCTCTGATATTTTTTTAATGAATAGGAGTGTACTGTATAAATATTTTTTTCACAAATGAGTAAACTTCTGTTTCATCGAGAAATAAAACAATGGCAGTTTCATGTAATAGTGTTGGATGTAAATGGAAAGGGAGACAGAGAGTTCTTTCAAGAGACTCCTCCCCAATATGTTGACAGATTAAAATTGAGGACTTCTGGAATAGCTGGATGGAGGGCTGCAGAGGAGGAGAGCAACTGCGACTGCCTTGAGTAGAAGGGAACACCTGAATCCCAGCAAAAAATATTGAAACTTTGCCCAGTAAGAGCTCTAGGGATGCAACATATTGGATGATCACATCTTTGGGGAAATCAGCTAATGGACATAGCTTGCTTCCTATGGGAAACAATAAATAGAGGGATTTGTAATGCTGATTTTCTTCCAAGTATTTTTAGCTATGCTGCAGGAAACATTTTCTGAGAAAGATAATATCTATACGGAAAACAGGCTTTTCCATCAGGAGACACGAAAGGTTCTGAGCTGCTGCATATTACGTCACTGCCACTGCCTTTTCCTAAGTTTCTAGCAAAGGTTTCATTTAGTTGGTATTCCGCTAGCAGCACCTTTTGCAGTGTAGTCCTGGGCAAGTCTACTCAGAAGTAAGTCCTGCTGAGTATAATGGGATTTAGTCTCTGTGCATAGAATTGCAGTCATTGTCTAGGATTTGTCGTTGTGGAAACTGGCAAAGTATGTTATTTGGACAAAAGAAAATCAACCACTTTTCATTCCATATGCAACCTGGACAATACTTTAGCATTTAATTCTTAGGGGCTTTGGTTTTGCCATGCTTCTGACCACTATGAAAACATCTGGCTGTTGCTGGTTGAGGATTAGCGAATTCTTGGCTGTAGATATCTTCTACGGTATGGTAAAGGATGGGCTAAAGAGAGGAAGATCCTCTAGGCAGAGGAAAGTGGAAATCATTAGTGCTGATTGCAACGTGCAGTGAACAGTTGCCAAGTTGGAAATAGAGTCCTAGTTTCAGGAAAGCCCATTAGACCACTAATCTACAAGAGTCATGGGTTAATGTGCATTAAGTACTTGTCCTGTCATGTAGAAGTAAAAAGGTTTCCCCTGAAAGATATGCCTTTGCTGCTTCCATCACCATCACATGCCAATAGCACAATGCAAACGACCCCCCTCTTCTCTCTTTTATAACCAGCCCCTCTGTTTCTGGGCCTTATACTAGCTGCATTTTGTTCTGGTGTTCAAATCTGCAAATGACATGATTAATTCTTGCCCTCCAAACCAGAATCGGAAACCATGCTTTCAAACGGGTTTCTGATTCTGGTTTGGGGGGCATATAATTCACCATGTCATGATTAACTGCAAACTCTGGCTATGCTAGCAAGGGAAAAGGGAGGTGGGAAGGAATGTCTGGTTTGTAGGGTTCCCTAAAAGTAAGTCTTTGTCAACCATGTTGATTTCTGGTCCCATTAAAAATAACTCAGCAATACTTTATCTTTCAGTGAACAATTTCAATTTTAAAAAACTTTTTCTTCTGGAGCGAAGAAAAACATAGAACATTTTGAGATTGTATACAGAAAATTGTTCTTGACAGAGGTAGAGATTTTCTCTCGTTCACTTAGTTTTCTTTGGTGGTGATAGCGTGCGTGTTGTGTTTGCATTATAAACTTGCACAGTATTTGCCTTCTCTAAGATGGTCATTTTCAGAAGGTGCTATCAGTCAGTTCTGGACATTTTGAGTGTTAATTTTAGAGAGCCAGTGTGGAGTAGTGGTTAAGAGCGGTGGACTCGTAATCTGGGGAACCGGGTTCGCGTCTCCGCTCCTCCACATACAGCTGCTGGGTGACCTTGGGCCGGTTACACTTCTCTGAAGTCTCTCAGCCTCACTCACCTCACAAAGTGTTTGTTGTGGGGGAGGAAGGGAAAGGAGATTGTTAGCCACTTTGAGACTCCTCAGGCTAGTAATAAAGCGGGATATCAAATCCAAACTCCTCCTCCTCCTCTTCTTCTTCTTCTTCTTCTTCTTTTTCTTTTGGCGTTTGAACAGCCATAGCTTTGTGCCTCAACTTCCAGCTCAGCAGCTCTTCCTCACTCTTTTAACTTGTGAAATCCTATGCAACCTTTGGTGCAAAGGCAGAGAGTGTGGCGCCCTCTAAACATTGTGTACTACAGCTCCCACCAGCGCCAGTATGCAGGGCTAATGGCCAGAGATGGTGTGAGTTACAGTCCACCACATTTCAAGGGAACCATTTGCATTCACAGATGAAGCTAAGCAGGTGTGGGTCTGGTCAGTATCTGGATGAGGGACCACCTTGGAGCTCCATGTATGTTGCCTTAAATTCTGCGATAGAAGAAAGCCTGGATAGGAATGCCCTAAATAAATAAATTGCTTGGGGTGGGGTTTAATCAGTAGGTCTGATTAGGAATTGTTATGTCTTCTGCCTGGAGAGTTCTCATTTAATATAAGAAACCACCAAGAATGGAAGTCATTAAAATCCTTATTAAATCAAGTGTCTTATCAGTGGGGAAAGTAGGTCTATTATTATCCCTTAACACGGCTGTGTTTATTTGGCTGATGGATTAAAATTAGAGGGGCTTTAATGTAAACTGATGCTGTCATGCCAGAGTGGTGATTGTTGCATGACCCTATAAATTGTGTCTTTTGTTGCTCTTCCTTTGATGGTCTGTGCCAGGGACTGCAACCTGCCAGCCACTGTGGGCATAATCTGGCTCGCCAAGCCTTTTTGAAAGGTCTGCCAACCCCCAACAGCTTGCTAAAGGGGCATTGGTGGTTCTGCTTCCTGAAAAAGCAGTTAGAAGGACTCAGAAAAACAGTAAGGAGCTCTCAGTTCTTCTCTGGCGTTCCCCGAGTGCTCAGCCATCTCCAACCCTCGGGAAACAATTCAGATGATTATAGTACTCGTTCCTGCTTCCTGAGCACTTTTAGTTGGACCTCAATGGTTCTCAGTGATGTTGATAGGCAGTATGGGATGGGTGGCCACACCCACTCTTTCAACAGAAACCAGTGGCATGTAGTCCCAGAGGGCAATGCACTCCTTGGCCCAAAAAAGGTTAGCCACTCATTATATATATATATAGAGAGAGAGAGAGAGAGAGAGTGTTGTGTTTTTTGCAGATCAGTTTCATTTGTTGTGAGACATTAGTGTAAAAGAAAAGAACTCACTCTGAAAAGAACCTCACAATAATTTCATAATTATCTGTCTATGTATTTCTAATAGTATAACCAAATCAGTAATTTTTGATATAACTGTAAAAACTACTCTGAAAATTTATTATTCCAAAAACAAAACCTTCATCTGATTGTATATATTAAGATTATACCAGCAAGAATGAGTCTCTCTGTAAAAAAAATATTAATCAAGTCTTACTGACTAGTGATTTAAATCAATTTGATTTAAATCAAATCTACCCTGGAGAAAAGTGTAAAGGTACTTTTGCTATAATAGAATCATTTGAAGTTCGCTTCCTCCTCCCCCAAGTCAAGCACAGAATCTCTTAGCTTTTCTTTCCTTCTTTAGCATCACATGCTGGAAACCAACAGTTCTTTTAGAGAGAATTGAAGGTGGTCAAGAAAAGCCCCACTGCGCCACTGTTGTTCTGGCTTTGCCAATATTTGAAGCGCTAACAAAAACCTGCAGAATCTATGGACAAATAGGGCATTGAATGGGTGTGTGCACACCAGAGGCACAGTCTTCAGCTGTTTTTTAAGTATAGTCGGTCTCCAGTACTACTGTCTGTTCCTTAATAAGTGTGAAACATCCATTCACTTGGCCTCTGCCAACCCCTTCACGTTTTCTAGGATGAAGTGATAAACTGCTCCAGTTTGAGTTCTATATTTCGTGTGGACCAGCCATCCACAAGTGATGCGCTGTCCTTCTACAATGTGTTAATGTTAGCATTACCTAATGCATTGTGTGTGTTCTGAGAGAGAGAGAGAGAGAGAGAGAGAGAATGATGCAGTTGTTCCAACCATATTTGGACCTGTTGCATTTCAGATCAGCATTCTGGTTAACTCTGGTGGGCTAAAATGCAATTTCACAGTTCCTCTTCAAGCTGAGAAAATATGCTTTGCCTGTTCCTTAGGGTAAAGAGATGGAGGCCTTTGTACAATTATGAGTCAGACAATGACTGAGAATTAAGGAACTGGGCTTTCAAGGCAGGAGTTTATCCTCCGCCTCTCGCTTTCACTGTGTAGTAGATTTCTTGGCTCTAAAATTTTGAAGCACTGGGCTGTCCTGGAGAAAATGCAACACATTTGACTGTCTCTAGTGAGTGCCACTGAATAGAATCATAGAATTGTAGAGCTGGAAAGGATCCCAACCAACAGGAAAAAGAGTGTGTATGGGAGACACTTACTTACACTCTCTTTCTCTGTAATTTTTAAATTAAATTTTATGTTTTACAATTTAAAATATTCATTTTACATCCTTAAGATATCAATGACTTTTCTTCTTCTCTTTCCATGGTTCATTTTACATATCATAAATCCATGCATGTTTTACAAAAACTATACAGTATTTCATTATTGCATCCATCAAAACTTATTTACACTGTTGAATTTATCTTAATGCTGGTAGCGTTTCCAGCTGTACACAATTATTTCCCGTATATTCAATAAACGTTTTCCAACCTTCTTTAAACATATGTTCTTCTTGTTCTCTTATTCTAGATGTTCAGTCTGCGAGTTGTGCGTATTCTGTCAACTTAAGTTGCCATTCTTCTTTGGTTGGGACCTCGCTTGTTTTCCATTTTGGGGCTAACCAAACACGAGCCGCAGTAGCAGCATACATAAATAACCTTTTTTGACACCTGGGAATTTCAGTCTGGATTATCCCCAACAGAAAGGACTCTGGGGTTTTTTTGGAAAGTACTTTTAAACATTTCCCCCCAATTAATTCATTATGGATCATTTCCCGATACTCTTTTACAAGTCCACCACATATGGGGAGACACTTGCTCTTTGTCTTCTCCATGTGCTCATGTTGAGAGCACCACTTCGTTCCTAAAGTGTATGAGAGCCCCATTTTCTTTGTCTTCCTTCCTTTTCCACTCTGTCTATTGTGTCAGAAACCTGATTCATTCACACCCTCAGTGTGCTGCTGCAACAACCCCATGCTTCATTTGGCCTGGAAGTGAAAGAAGAAGAAGAGTTTGGATTTGATATCCCGCTTTATCACTACCCTAAGGAGTCTCAAAGCGGCTAACATTTTCCTTTCCCTTCCTCCCCCACAACAAACACTCTGTGAGGTGAGTGGGGCTGAGAGACTTCAGAGAAGTGTGACTGGCCCAAGGTCACCCAGCAGCTGCATGTGGAGGAGCGGAGACGTGAACCCGGTTCACCAGATTACGAGACTACCGCTCTTAACCACTACACCACACTGGCTCTCAAAATAAAGTGGATGTGTCATTCTCACCAGCTCTTATCCCCCATCTTCTTAGCACAGATCTGTACAGAAGTAGTTGTATAATAACTTTAGTGTGGTGCTTCAAACGACCTTATTTTTAATAGCTTATATGCTACTTATAGGGATGTGGGTGGTGCTGTGGGTTAAACCACAGAGCCTAGGACTTGCCGATCTGAAGGTCGGCGGTTCGAATTCCCGCGACGGGGTGAGCTCCCATTGCTCGGTCCCTGCTCCTGCCAACCTAGCAGTTCGAAAGCACGTCAAAGTGCAAGTAGATAAATAGCTACCGCTCTGGCGGGAAGGTAAACGGCATTTCCGTGCCCTGCTCTGGTTCGCCAGAAGTGGCGTAGTCATGCTGGCCACATGACCCGGAAGCTGTACGCCGGCTCCCTCGGCCGATAAAGCGAGATGAGCGCCGCAACCCCAGAGTCGGTCACAACTGGACCTAATGGTCAGGGGTCCCTTTACCTTACCTTTATGCTACTTATGGGAAGGGTAAGTCTCCCAGTCAACCCCTGGCACCTCCAGATCAAAACAGGTAGTATCCTTGGGAAAGACACCTGCTTAAGATGTTGGAGAACTGCTCCTGGTCTGAGTAAACAGCATTGGGCTAAATGGATGAAGGGCTTGATTCAGATGTCACACATTGAGCAGGGTGTGAGTGTTGAACAAGCTGTAGATCTGCGCATGCTCATTCCCTCTTCCACTTCCTGGTTTGCTGTAAGTGTAGTTGATGGTCCAACCCAAGCAAACTGGTTATCTGTCACAGGAGTGACAGATCACACAGTTCAAGGATAGAGTTAACTCTTTCACTGCCTCCTCACCACAGCGTTTTCCAAGCAATCAGAGACTGTGCCTGCATAAAGCCAACCTCTCCTCCATCCATTTCTTGCCTCTTCTGGTTCTGGGAGATGTGGGGAGGGCAGCTTGTTGCAGCTGGAGGGGGAGACACCCATGACTCTTTGCCAGCCTGTCTCATCTCTGCCTCTTGGCCTCCCTCATTCCATTCTACTGCTTCAGCTTCTGCCTCTGATTCTGGACCACTCTCTGCCACAGACTCTCCCCGCTCACTAAGCCCTATTACCTGTTCAACTTCTGACACCTCCTATTCCCAGTCTTTTCTCTGTGACCACTCATCGTTCCCCACCACCACTCCCCAAGGTCTAAGCCTTCTTCCCTTCCTGGTTCACCTGCTGGTTCCTCCCATCATTCCTCACCCAACCAGTCCATGACATTATCATAAAAAGACAGCTCTATATGTTCATAAACATGCTGTCTTTGTTTGAAAGTGGGGACTGCTACTGGGGCTGTGCTTTTGTGAAAACCCTTTGCACCTAATTAATTGCCTTTCTGATTTGTTTCAGGTGCCTGAGCATGCAGAGCTCGCCTGGATTCTGGGATGTCTCACAAGCATGCCACGCCTGCAGCACTTTCCACAGTGGAAGGTGAGGTTTCTGTGAGCCTCTCTTAGCTTAGTTGGCAGGTGGGCTATCCCTGTTCAGCTGTTACATAGGTGAAGCCTTTAGGCCTGCCCTTGTCATTGCCTGGCTTCTGCCATCTTTTGTGCTCATTGTAGCTGTCCTCAAATAAAAAATAAAGGTATTAAGCCTTTATGTGTCTTCTTTTTCTTCACATAAATAGGTGAAGAATGCCAGCCAAATGAATGAAGGAACAGTTGGTCTGTTCACCTATCCTGTTCTTCAAGCCGCAGATATTCTCCTCTACAAGTAAGCATCAGAATGCACAGCTCCATAACTTGTAAATGAAGGCCACTGTGATATAACCAAGGGGACTGAATAGTTCAGGAGTGGGTGGCTTTTGAGCAACCTAGTTGTGATGAGATTGTCCTTTCATTCTGTAGTGAATCAGTGGCCCTTTCTCACTGACAGGTTATCTGGTGGACATTATGATTGTAGCTAATCTGTCATTGACAATCCATGAATAACCTGCTAAATCTAGCGGTTTACTTCAACTAGGGTGTTGTGTTTTTTTCTGACTCAGTTTGAGTGAGCAGATGTGAACCATCTCTCTCCCCCACACAACATTTCTATTTTTCTGTTTCTGTTGGAAGGTCAACCCATGTTCCTGTGGGAGAAGATCAAGTCCTGCACTTGGAGCTGACCCAGGATACGGCTCGACGCTTCAACAAAAAATACGGAGAATTCTTTCCAGTGCCCACAGCCATTCTAAGTGAGTACAGTACAAATGACTGCCTGTTGAGTAAAGTGAATCGGCTTGGGGAGTTTTCGCAGAAGAAAGAGAAGAGTGGAGATAGCCAGGTGCCAAAGTAAAGGAGTACAAAGGAAAACAGAGGCTGTCAAATGCAGCTTTTGAAAAAGTATGGCATGTGTTTCATCTTTGCTATTCCAGTACTAGGTGTTGCCCCGACATCTTTTCCTATCCTTTTCAGCAGTCCTCTAGAATACAGTCGTACCTCGGAAGTCGAATGGAATCCATTCTGGAAGTCCGTTCGACTTCCAAAATGTTTGGAAACCAAGGTGTGGCTTCCGATTGGCTTCAGGAAGCTCCTGCCGCCAATTGGAAACCGTGTTGGACATTTAGGTTCCAAAGAATGCTCACAAACGGGAGCACTGATTTCTGGGTTTGCGGCATTTGGGAGCCAAAACGTCCCGACTCACAAGGCGTCCATCAACCAAGGTACGACTGTATTATGCATTTCACTGTGCCCATAGCATCTTCCAGACATGAAAATGGGCTTTCATATGTAAAAACAGGGATGCCTAATAAAACAGTTTTCTGTAGGGAAGGAGGAGGCTGGTTAGCTTAATACTTTGTTCTAGGGAAGGCTCAGTTCTGTGGGGCTCGAATCCATGAACCTGAGCTGTTTGTATAGGTCAATAGTATTATCCCTATAATGCAGACAGGAGGTGAAAGGCTGAGGCTTAGAGAGAGCAGCTTGTCTGAGGCCACCTAGTGAACCATAGCAGAGTTGAGATTAGAACCCGGGACTTCCCGATATGTCGCTTAGCCTCGTAGTCACTCTGTTGCGGAGCTCTCTTCTGTAATTGCATTTTCTCTTGATTTTAGCGGAATCAAAGAAGATCAAGTCACTCAGAGATCCCACATCCAAGATGTCCAAATCAGACCCTCAGAAGTTCGCCACGGTGAACATAACAGACAGCCCCGAGGAGATAATGCTGAAATTTCGTAAGGCTGTCACAGACTTCACCTCTGAGGTGACCTATGACCCTGCTCACCGCCCTGGCGTCTCCAACCTGGTCGCTATTCACTCTGCTATAACAGGACTCAGCACGGAGGAGGTGGTACGTCAGAGTACTGGCCTTGATACAGCTCACTACAAGGCAGTGGTAGCAGAGGCAGTCACTGAGAAACTTGCACCAATTAGGAGTGAATTTGTGAGGCTAAAAGAAGACAGATCTTACCTGGAGAAGGTTTTATGGACAGGGGCAGAGAAAGCCAAAGAGCTTGCAGCCCCCGTATATTCAGAAATCAAAAGACTGGTGGGATTGCATTAACCTCAAGGAAAAGCAGCTCGTGCCTTTCATAATATGAGTTCAGCCTTGGTTACCTTGACTCCTCTGTATTACTAGAGGTCCTCTGTGTTTTTGGATCCATGAGTAACCGAATCATTACCTCAGGGACATTAAATGGACCAGGCTTGGAAATTGCAAAGAGCCAAATAAGCAGACATCTGAGCTAAAGAATGCTTTTCTCCCTGTTTCTGCCCAAAAAAAGATTTGAGCTGATGAAAAAAACCCAAATCCTTTCTGCATGAGAAATGCAGCTTTTCTGTGACCTGTTTGTTTTCTGGAAGGGATCTGTGCAAATTTCAGCCTTTGGTACATGCCCAGCCAAAGCCTGTATAGACTCCTCAGTAATTCCTCTGTGAACCTGAACACTGTTGATCAGAGTGTCTGTGGGACAAGTGTCATCCCTTACCAGGGGCTCTGGCTGGTCCCTCTGGCAGTCTTGAGATGTTTTCTCACATTGCATTTTGTACTTAAGTATAGATAGGTGGGCACAAAATGCATTCCATCTCTGTGTTACAAGATGCATCGGTGGAGGAAATGCCATTCATCCCTATGTACACAAAATACACTCCTCCCATCCCAAAATACACTCGGAAAGGATCGGCTCCAGGCTTTGGCATGTTTGATAAGGGAAGGTTGAGGTTTCACGTGTGTGCCCTCAACGGAAATAGCAGGCACATTTTTTGTACTTCTGTATCAGTACCAAATGTACATAAGAATGGATTTTTGCACTCCGTAAACTGCTCACCAACTGAATTCCTGCATCTTTCCAGGTTGTGTTTGTGAGTTTAGTTGAAAAGCAGTTTATCCAGTGCAAGGGAGAGATGATCTAGCCTGGCAGCAGAGTCACTGGCTTGTTGCTGTGTTTTCACACGTAACAAAGTTGTTCCCAAGCAGGACAGAACATGTGGACAAAAGACCATGGTCCCAGAAAAGTGTAGTGTTTACTGAGTTCACATGTGGCACCATCAACCTTGGGTCTCGTTCTCCACCCTTTGCACTCGGATCCTCTCATTTACAGTGCTGGGTGAGAATCTGGAGGATGTGTGAGCACCCTCGAAGACCCAGAGAAAATGAGAAATGAAGTTGCCACAGCTTCTCCCTCTGCTGGTTCGTCTATCTGTCTGCTCCCATCCTACTCTGGGTAAAATGTAGAGTCCTGCTCATGACTGTAGGACAAATGGAAGCAGTAGGGGGAGGAACAGGTAGGAAAAGCTGTGGCCTCTCAGAAGAACCCAAAGCAGCAGCCACTCTTTCTCCACCAGAGGCACCTCCTCACTCAGGTGCTAGCCTGAGCAGGATGCATCTCACCCCTCTAAATGGAGGCACCTTCAAGCCTTGCTCCAGAGTCTCCAGCAGCCTGTTTTTTGTGCAGCCTTGAGATGTGGTTTTGCTTCTCCTATGAGCCGCTACCGCTGTGGTCTAAACCACAGAGCCTAGGGCTTTGCCGATCAGAAGGTCGGCGGTTCGAATCCCCACTATGCGGTGAGCTCCTGTTACTCTGTCCCAGCTCCTGCCAACCTAGCAGTTCGAAAGCATGTCAAAGTGCAAGTAGATAAATAGGTACCGCTCCGGTGGGAAGGTAAATGGCATTTCCATGCGCTGCTCTGGTTCACCAGAAGTGGCTTAGTCATGCTGGCCACATAACCCGGAAGCTGTCTTGCAGCCCTCGGCCTATAGAGCGAGATGAGCGCGCAACCCCAGAGTTGTCCGCGACTGGACCTAATGGTCAGGGGTACCTTTACCTTTACCTTATGAGCCGCTACATGCTAGGAGCCTGTAGGAAAATTGGGCTGCTGGGTGCCTTAAGGCCCCTTTTGTCAACCTGGTGCCCTCTAAATATTTGGGTGAATCAATCTCATGAGTTCCAGACAACAAGGCCAGTGTTGAAGGACGATGGTTATTGTACCCAGGTTGCAGAAGGAATAGGCCTAATGCCTTGTGAGCAACGCACAATGTGATGCTTCCCCACTGGGCAAGAGGAGGATAAAAGTGGTGGCTTTTGAGAGGCTGCTCTACTCTGCTTGTGCCAGATGCCAGATTGCAACCAAAGGCTCTTCTGTACACATAAAATCACTATGGAGGTTGTGGAAGCATCTGCCTGGCTCTATTTGAAGCAATAAGAAAGATGGACAAGCCAAGCTAGCTTGGTGGGAGAATAACGCACTGACGTAGAATGAATTTATTCAGAATCAGAAAGAGCAAATGCTGTATTCTCTTTAAAACTTTGGAAGAGGGTAGAGTAAAACTATTGAAATAAATAATGAATTGTACGCAAGACTGAAAGAAACATTTATTGTTGATTTTTACAAAAATAGCAGCTTGTAGTAATCCACAGCGCAAACTCTGGGGTAGGGGGACTTCCACTTGTCTGAATTGCTCAGTTTGCCTCTCCTGGCTTTCCTGCAAAACCTGACAGCTGCCGAACACACTCTGCAGAGAGAAGAGTGAAGTGGTGGCTCATAGGCTGTCCCCGTAGCCTCCGCTTGCCCACCACAGTGCCATCCCACCACATTGGCACAGAGTACTTTGCAGTGCCAAAAGAGCAGGGGAATCTACGCTCAGAGAAGCCTTCCGCACCAAGAAAAAAGAAAAATTCTGCAACTCTCTTTAAATCATATGACAATTAAAAATTGTCTCTTAGAGGACCCAGTTATCTAACTTTGCACAACTTTACTTCTGCTAGTCATGGCAGGGGTAAGAACGCTTCAGCTCCATCACAGATGTCTGGGGATTGTATTCATTTCTGTCTTACCCCACCATCCTGTCTTTCTGGCTTCTGAGATACCAGCAGGCTCAGCACCTGCCTAACTGTCAGGCATATGTTTGAGCTAGAAAGGTATCTCCCCACTCCTCTTTTTTTTTTTTTTTAATGATAGCTGAGGTTTTCTGGAATTCTGCATCCACTGTAAGGTTCTGTGTTTCCATGAAATCACAACACACTCCCTATAGCAAGAAGGCTGCTTCTCTTGGTATTCATTGTGTGGGGATGGAAGTCCTACAACCTCCAGCCAGTTTTGTGTTCATTTTTTGTGTGGGTAGGTAAGCTCTCTGGGGTGTAAGGGGGAGTTAGGGGAGGGGTGGTACCTCTGGTGGGGGATATGCTGTGCTCCTTCTGGGGTAGTTTGTCCACATTTGGTCTCCACCTTGCACTCAGCTCTCACCTGTGGCTCCTAGAAGCTGTCAAATGACTTTGGCTGGCCGGCTAAACCAGGTGGGACTCAAACTAAGGTTACCAGACGTCCCCGTTTCCCAGGGACAGTCCCCGGATTTGCAAACCAGTCCCCATTGAAGTTGAAAAGTCTCCCCAGATTCATTGAAAAAAATCTGGTAACCTTAGCTCAAACCCTTGGTGAATGAGAGACTTCCCCCGTGTCGGACTGGGCAGAGGAGGAATGGTGAAGACCACCTCCCCAGCTTGACCCTTCCAGGGAGGAGGAAGAGCAGGACAGTTAAGATTTACAACAGGGGTTTGAGGGAGGTCACAGCTCAGGGGCAGATGAGGGGAAAAGTTGGGAAATAATGGGAGAGAGGGAGGAAGCATGAGAAGGGCGACAACTGAGGGACACAGTGTCTTTAGAAAGCATTCCAGAAACTCCACCCTGAACCCGGCGACCCTTGAAAGTAGGAGAGCAAAGAGATCAAAGACAGAGGGCACATAGCAGCACCTGTAGAGAGGAGGCAATGAGGATGACAAATGAGGAAAGTGGGACAGACGGGGGGTGGAGATTCGCTCGGGACAACGCCATTATCCAAGAGGCTGGGTTCTATAGCCTCTCTCTGTAAATACTGGAAAAAAAGTGGATGGTAAGAAACTCTTCCTTGTCTTTTACGTTCTTGGGCAACCAGCCGGGAGTCGCTGGCAGCAGCCTGACACCCTGCATGCGAAGACAGGCTCTGGCAAATTGAGTAGACGAGACCCAATAGTGGGTCCAACAGTCAAGGTGGCAGTTTCTGCATGTACTGTAGAGGGAAGAGAGGAGCAGCTAGGGATCATCCACCTGGGAAGGTAGCCCATCTAGGAGAAGGAGTACTCTGAACCTAAACCTCTGCTGAATTGTGGGATACCTTCAGGAGAAGAAAAGGCTAAGGAGTAAACTCTACACAAATCCAGAGTAGAGCACCTAAGACGGTTTGATGGCGCCTTGTACACTTCCTTCCCGCAACTCCTGCAGCTAAGCTGGTGCAAAGCGCATTGTTCTGCTTTCCTTTGGACCACATCAGCCAGGCTGAAAGAGAGGCCTTGCCGTCTGGGCAGCCCAGGACCTCCAAACACACCGCCCAGGCCTGCACCCCAGGGAGGTCACTTTGGTGATGCTAACACAGCGGTTTGACCACCCTCAGAAGTGCACTCCATTGTCTTATCTACACACGCAAGATGCCAACAACAACAAGGATAAACTCTGGCCCTCTGTGAGCTCCCATCTTTCCTGACCATCAACCATGCTGGTTAGGGCTTATGGGAGATGGAATCCAGTAGCCTCTAGCTGGTGTGAAACTAGGCTTTATTTCCCCCAAGTCAAAGACCCATTTTGACACACACACACATGCCCTTGTGCATTTGAGTACACAGAGAGAGACTGAGAGCCTCAATGGCATGCCTTTGGAGGCTTCACTGGGGGCAAAACACCAGGCTTGACCACCTCATGGCTCTGGCTCTGGCCTCTAGAGGACTGCAGCTTCACCACCCCTGATTTACTGCCTAGCATTGTGGTGGAATTCCTCCACTTTCGCATACTGAAATTCTATAGGTACCAAAAAGTATTACCATAACTAGGACAGTGCTCTGGCACAGCATCCCTGTAATGATGGCTGTTGATGAAGAGATGAGAAGGGAAACTCCTCTTCTTCCTTGCCTCTGCAAAGTTTCCAGCGTACAAAGGTACAGCTTCCTCAACCTTACAATATGAATTTGGGTGTAAGAAAGAGGTCTTGGATGCAGCGCAGCTAGGGGTGAAGTGCTGCTTGAGGTGGCCACCAGGGGGTAGTATAGTCTAAAACGCGGAGCTTTCTGAAAAGTCACCACAACACATGGGAAAATGGAGAAATCACTGACAGCTCTGGAATGGTCAGGTTTGGGCACCGTTTCACACATTACACAGCAACAAGCAAGGGATTGCCACTGAGCATACACTCGACGGGCAGCTGCAATACAAAATATTATATAAAGAAAATAAACCAAACCTGGTGCACCGTAAAAGAGGCATATTTTCAAAGCACTGCTTGACACGTTCCATTTTGGGGTGTACACTTGGACAGTGTATTGTCTGAAGCAGCCCCTAAGCACCCAAGTCAAGTAATCAGCCCCTAAAGGCACCCTGATCTGTGCCTCTAGGTTTGCTGCATCCCCACATTTTGAGTAAGACCAATGCTGATATTTAGATATTAATACAGAAGACATTTTTAGAACCAGAGAAGTCAAACAGGGACACCTAGGGCAGGCATGCCCAACAGGTAGATCAGGGTGTTCCTGGTAGATCCTGGTTGATCTCTGGCCCCACAGCGACCTCCTTACAAAAAAGCAAAAACAAAACAAAAAACCAACTTTGGCTCACTAAAAAAAAGCTCAAGCTCCACAACTCTGGCTTCCTAAAAAAAAGCTCCACAGCTTTGGGTAGATCACTGTCAGTCTTATTATGACAATGAGTAGACCACTGCCACTTTTTTATACTGGGAGTAGATCGCAGTCTATTGGGAGTTGGACGCCCCTGATCTAGAGGAAAGGTGGTTTGTGTCTTGGGTTCCCCCACCTTCCCTCATGATGTTGTTGTCGTCGTCACATTCCCACTTGTTACTTGGGGTTTTTGCTATAATTAATTAAACATAACAATAGCTTCTCTAGATTAGGAACTTTCACAAAGCAGAGAGAGGAGGGGGCAGCAAAAGGGGAGAAATATTGTTCCTTTGGTTCTGTTGCCCCTCCCTTTAAAGCAAAAGCAAATAAACAAAAAAGTACTTGATGCAAACGCTGTTCGTTTCAGGACGGTATCAACTTAACAGCGAGTAAGTGAGCAGCCAATTCTTGCAAAGAAAAACCATTTGAAAGGGATACAGTTCAATGCAACATGGCATTTTTTAAATGATCCAGACCTAAGGTTTGCTGGTGTCAGGTTTGGGACATCTCCCAAGGTCTTTATAAGGATCCCAACAAGCATGTCTGGACACATCTGGGGACTTGGAAGACGGGAGGGAAATTGGACCCTGGAATTATTCCCCACAGATTTCAGCACATGGTATTTAATTTGAGGTGAGTGCCCAGAACAGAAGTCTCTTCTCCAATTGCATTTCTAGTTACTGAGTCTTTCTTCTTCTTCTTCTTCTGTTATGCAGGTAGCTCAACTGGTAAAGCAGGAGACCCCTTAATCTCAGGGCCGTGGGTTCGAGCGCCACACTGGGAGAAAGATCCCTGCCTTGCATGGAGTTGGACTAGATGACCCTTGTGGCCTCCTCAAAGAAAATATTTGAGGGCCCCCCAAGTTAATGGACATTGCCATTCAATGGGGGGGAATGTACCAGGCCATGTGATTATGCATGGCAGGGCTTACCTGTCCCCTCCCACCAATATTTTATTCAAGTTGGACCCTGGTCTGCAGCCTCATCTTCCAAACCAGAGGTTGCCTCTCAACAATTCGGAGCAACAGCTGCCGCTCTTAATGGGCTTCGAAATGACACTTTCATCCCGCAGGACTGAGGATTGGGGGCCCTAAGAGCTGGACCACAAAGAAGGCTGATGGCTGAAGAATTGATGCTTTTGAATTCTGGTGCTGGAGGAGACTCTTGAGAGTCCCATGGACTGCAAGAAGATCAAACCGATCCATTCTGAAGGAAATCAGCCCTGAGTGCTCACTGGAAGGACAGATCCTGAAGCTGAGGCTCCAAGACTTTGGCCACCTCATGAGAAGAGAAGACTCCCTGGAAAAGACCCTGATGTTGGGAAAGATGGAGGGCGCAAGGAGAAGGGGACGACAGAGGACGAGATGGTGGGATAGTGTTCACAAAGCTATGAACATGAGTTTGACCAAACTGTAGGAGGCAGTGGAAGACAGGAGGGCCTGGCGTGCTCTGGTCCAGGGGGTCACGAAGAGTCGGACATGACTAAATGACTAAACAACAACACTACGCCCACTCGGCACGTCGAGCCCATTTCTTAGTTTTTATTATACTGTCAACAATCGATTGAGTGATTGATTGATGTCCCCACCCGTCAGGGCGCAGAACTTGGGAACGGGAATAAAATAGTAGACGCGCTAGACGATGCCTCTCGAGGGCGCGCCACGTAGCTCGTCGCTCCCCGCTTTCTCGACGTCCTTGGCTCTCTGGACTTCACCACGGAAGCGCCTCGGCTTCTGCCTCAAATCCTTGAATGCGGAGCAAGATCGAGGGAAAGCGAATTAGGAGCGAAAGGGCGCGCAGGGAAGACGAAGGCAAGCGCAAGAACCCGCCGAGCTTGCTTGCCACAAGTGAAATGGGGTGGGGGGGGGGAGCTGCGTGTCTGCGTTCCCTCCCCCCCCCCCCCAGCTGCTCTCAGCTCCCCGAGACTTTTTCTCCCCGCTGTTTTTAGCTTGCTCGGATGCAAAGCAGAAAGGGAACGAGCGCGCGCACAGAGGTCCCCCCCCCCGCCTCTCTCTAAGGCAGGTTATTTCTTTGGAGAGCAGCCACCAAATCCATTGTCTGCAAAGGATGCTTGATGGGTTGGGGAGTGGGAGAGAGAGGCGGGGGGGCATCACTTTGAAGTCCCCCCCCCCAACTGTTGCAGCTCCAGTTCTTTCCCCACCCGGCTTGGGTCTCCAGATGCACGGAGAGAGATCGTTGCTTTGATCTCGGAAAGCAGCAATTCATTCATTCGTTTCGTTTCATTTGGGGGGGGGGGAAACGTGGTTGCGTAACTGAGAGCATAATAGCAACCATGCAGGGGGATGAGGTCATTGAGGAAGGGGGGGCAGAGAGCTGGGAGGGGAGGGGAGCCCAGCATGGGCGTAGCCAGGGCGCGCAGCAGCTGCCCCCCAAAATCAAGTAAATCAATAAAAATACTTAACTGAGATTCTGCCCCCCCAACATAAATCCTGGTCACGCCCATGGAGCTGAGGGTGCGGCTCTGTGGAGGCTGGGGTGGACTGCACAGGTCGGGGTGCAGCAGGAATTTTACCTAGTTCATGAGGGTTCGCTTAACCTTCTAGCCTGCTGTCACCCAGCCCACCCCGAGCAGCAGACCCAAAGCCTTGAGACTCAGATGCCAGTGATGGGCAGAACGGTGGGGAGAAAAGAATCTAAGCGAGGAGTTTTGGATTGAGCAAATCTTCTCCTAAGGAAGAACCCCGAACGAAGTTTCCTGCTCCCCGCTGCCTTTTCTGCCTGCTCTGACCTCTGGCTTCTGCTGGAGGCTGGAGCAGATTCTTCTGCCTGCCTGGAAAGGAAGAAAAACGCTACGACGGCCAGCTTCTCCGCATCCACTCTTGCCCGAACTGTCAAAAAAAATCCTGACTTATCATTTTTGCTGGAGTTAAAATCAATCAATCAATCAATCAATCATTCTGCGTATATCGTAATCGAGATTTTTAAAAATACGTTCATAAAAGAAAGCAGGAATTTCCCCCTGCTCTAGCCTCCTGCCAATAGAGCTTGCCAAAGGTTGATTTGTGATTTAACTGGTGAGAGTGGGGTACTGTACAGTATTCCCAAGCGCAGCCGAGTCCGCTAGAAGGCGCTCAAGAGCAACTTGTTCCGGCGGAAGTGGCGCCATTTCCGGATGGAGTCTTTCATTGATTTATTGGGTTTGTTTTAATTTGAATAGCTATTGGGGAGAGTTCTGAGTTATTAAAACTTATTTATTTCTTACAACGTTTAGGAAAGTTATTTGAGGACACCAAACAAAATTCATTGGAGCACATTGGATATTATAAATCCTTAACCACAAGTGTGATAAGTTAAATAACAAGTTCAGTTTAAAATGCCAGCCACGAATGCCGGCTAAAAAATAAATTGTACATGCGAACTAATAAAGAAAAACGCTCAGCTGCCATGAGGATCTGCACGTCTGAATCGAATTATCGTATTTCATGGTTATATTTCAATGCCCATCTTTAACCCAGTGTCCTAGTAACTAAACCTTGGATCACTTCCATGAGCTCTGCGTGCTTAGACTGCTATATGAGTATACAAACTTTCGCCTTAACAAATGGAAAACTCAGCTCTGCAGATACCGACGTCACAGTACCAACCTCTGTCTGTGCGGGAGAAAACCCCATGGAGTCCCTAAGCCATGCACAGGATGGGGCAAGCGAACTCATCTCAAGCGAGAGCCAATGAAAGGGCCGGCTCACCCATGAGGCCAAGTGGGGAGACTGGCTCAGGCGGCAGAATCCACAGATCTCAATGTAGATCTTCACTCACCTCTTCTCCCCTAGTGGAGAGGGGGAGGGGGTGCCGTTTTGTGGTTCCCTTCAGGTGCCAAAATGTCTTGGGCGGCCCTGATGAATAGACATTCCCAGCCAGGAAGGGCTTTCATATCGCATCCCTGAGGTACCCTCAGGGCAGATGCCCAAGCAGAACCCTGCACGTCAGAATGGGAAGCAGACGTGCACACCACCACCGCAGCCAAGCCGACCCTCCAATTTTGAATCTGAAGCAATATTTACCATCTCAAGGGCGGGGGCTCCATTAAGTCCAGAGTCTAAAATTATCTACTCCCATCGCAACTCATTCCCACCCACCCCCACAAGGATTTTCACCATCAAAGGCGGAGGAACCGAACCTTTATACCTTGCTCGCCGTGCGGCAGAGCTTGGTTTGATCACTTCAACCGCAGCGCGCCTTCGGGGCTGCAGCGAAGTTGTCCTGCGCGCCCCGGGCGCCTCCCGGTGGGATCTGCGGCGCTGGCGGGTTAAAAGCGGCAGACAAAGCAAGGCGAAGCAATTGCCTGAGCTCTGGGCTTCGGTGAAAGCTGCAGCCCAGGCCTCGGTTTGCAGGAGGAAGGTTCCTTCAATTTATCACACAAACTTCTTATTCCGCCCTTTCTCCCAGGGGTTTAGGGCCACATACTGTTATTTTCTCTCTTCCACCACCCAGGTTTCTCCGCAGTCAGCCTCCTCGGCAATTCTAACAGGGCTCTCCACAACCCAATTCTAGCCGCTGCTTCTATTTCTCATTTTTATTCTCTCTTCTTGCACTATTGCATATTGACTGAACTTTTTTTTTTTTTTTACACTTCGACACTAAGATGGGCTTTGCACTCCTTCTTGTAGGTCCGAAATGATCTCATCCTGGAATCACTAGCTCTTAAATTTGTGCCCCTCCGGCTGCTTTTTCTTAACGAAAATGGCGGGGGGGGGCACCTCGAGGGTGTTACCAGCTACGTTCGCCAGGGAAATGTAGAGGGCGATGCAAGATTCCACTAAACCAGAAAAGTGGGGAAGAAAAACCTTGTTTTGTTTTAGACAGCCTTTCCTAACACCACAATCTGTACGACTAGTCGCTGTTTCTCGCCACTAAAAGCGTGGATTTGTGTTGTTGGAGGGAATGAGTCTCCCGTTCTTTCGCCTGCAATGCGCTCTGCAGGGCGCGGATTGGATTTAAAGGATGGGGACTTTAGGTTTACTGGCAACACGGGCTGTCATAAACTCAGTTACCCCGCAACGATCCTGTTCACGCTCGAGACTAAACACGCAATCCTAGTCTCAGGGACACCCCGCATCTTAGAGTAAGGCGGCAACAAACAAACCTGCAGTTTGCGTCTCGTTGAACTTCGTGGCGCACTGAAGACTTCCTAAATTTAATTGGCCTGGAAGCAAGAGGATTAAAGCGAGCGTGCTTAGTTCGTACTACACACGGATCCAAATCTAAAAATTTCGAGTGAACTGGATGAGGCTCAAAACTAGCCCGAACCTCGCCTGATTCTTTCACTGGCCGTTTAAAGGACGTGTGATAAATTGCTAGACTGTAGGCAACGGCCAAACTCCAGGGATTAGGTTTCAAGCGCTTTTAAATCCCATTGTTTCATTGAAATCAACTTTAGATCGCGAGTAACGTAAGCATCGGTTTATTTATTTTTTAATCCAATTTTGGTTGCTCGGCACAGATTAAGGAATCTAGGCGCTGAGGTATATTTTCATCCCGCTGCCTTGAAGCAGTGTGCCGAAGACAGGACGAAGACACGCGTCTTTCTGCCGCACGCGCTTTGGGCTCGGAAAGAACCAGCAGTTACAGGTAGACACAGGCTCCGTAGGGAAGCCCTATGAAAATGGGTGGGAACGGAGCAAAAGAAGCAGCGACTTCCGGGCACTTCGGGGAGCCTGCGCAGGAGAACCTCCTCCCGGATGGTCTCCCCAGTCTGTGCATTTACTTAGGCAAGAAAGGGGCAAAATTAGCTGCGCAATTCTACCCTAGAATTGTACCCTAGTCCATTGGGACTGATTTCAGAGTAATTGCGCGTAGCATTGCGCTTTGAGGGGACCACGGCTGTGCTCATAATACACCTCTAAAGCACATCCCGAAGCGCTTTCTTCCCCTCAAAGAATTCTGGGCATTGTCGTCCCCCCGTTACATTTCGCAGCAACCCTGAACAAACTACAGAACCCAGAATTCTTTGAGGGGAAGAATGTGCTTCAAAGATAGTGCGTGGATGGAGAGATGGCTAGAACAGGGTGAAAGGGAAGCACCGAAAGAAAAGACGCAAGTGTGGCACAAGCGTCCTTAGAGGAGCGCATCAAAGGCGAGCGGCAGCCGAAGCCCCTGGAGAAACTGTTTCACTGCGATGCCTCGGCAGGCGAAGGAGTGTTTCGGGGGAAGCAGCCCAGAAGCGAGACATTCCCTGGAAGTTGTTGCGCGCCCGCGGCCAAACAGGGCTGCGCGGACGCGGCCACCAGCTACCGCTTTCTCTCGTCGGGGCGGTCTCCTTGCTGGGCGCCCGGCTCCATTTCTGCCCCGCGCACACAGGCATCCTTCTTCTGCAGTGGCGGAACAGGCGCAGACGCGGAGGGCAAGGCAGCGCCCTTTTGCGCGCCCTAGGACGCAAAGGGGGAAGCAATCTCTCCAGCAGCTAGGAGGCGGCGGAGCTCTGCGCCTCTTGCTCCTCCAGCGCAGCGCGCGGAGAGCTCACAGGGAGATGGCGAGGCTGATCTCCCTGGCAAGGGGGCCAACTTGAATAAAATATGGGGAGGGGGGCAGGTAGGCCCCACCCCGACCTCGATCACAAGAGGAGGCACACACACACACCACTTGAATGGCAATGCCCATCAACTTGGGGGGCGCTGGCCCCCTCAAATATTTTATTGGCCGGGGGGCGAAGGGACTTCTGCCCCTGGGAGTCCTGGCAAGCTAGCTGCTCCCGCAGCCAATCGGAGTAGGTGGCATTTATTAACTTACTGGGTAGGGGAGATCAAAGGGTCGGAGCTTAAGTCTATTAATTGAGCCTGTAGGGCTGGTCCAATGCTTTTTGCTGCCTGAGGCAGAACAAGTAGGGCGCGCGCACACACACTCACACTCGATCCTATCCTCTAGGAACACAACACCTGCAGTAAAACGCACGCACACACCTCACAACCGCCTTCTCACCTCTCTGGCTGCTATATAAAAATAAAATAAAAGCGCAACGATAACAAAATAACAGTTCCGCGATCATTTTATGACATCCCAAACCAGCTGCCTAAGGCCCCTTCCTAATGGAAGGGCTGGCTCTGTGGTGCGGCGTGGCCATGCTTTAGAGAAGAAGGCCCTCTGTTGTTGCGACAGGCTTTTAAGGTGCAACCCTCTCTTTTGAGGGTGACTTATTTTGAGGGCTACCCAGCCCAAACCGTTCTTGGCATCCTTCCTTCTCCGGAGACAACGGAATGCGCCTCCAAGATTTGAAGAAGAACTGCTGGAGAATCACAGCGCCTGTTGTGGCTGCAGAGATCAAGATGCAACTGCTGCCTCCCGCCTTTGCTTGCACCGAAGTGACCTGGAGCAAGCCTGGGTGGTGTGTATCCTGGGCTGCCCAGAAGACAATTCAGCCTCTCGGATGGGGGTCCAAAGGAAAGCAGAGCAACTACCTTTGGCACCAGCTTGGCTGCAGGAGTTGCTGGAAGGAGGCGTCTCCAAGGCGCCTTTGGGACTCCAGCCCCAAAACAAGGAACCAGGCAAAGGGAGTGCCAGAGCCTTGAAGCTGCCCGTGGGCACTTAGCAGCATTCAGACGTTTCCCATTGCATTTCTATATTATAGCCGCTATTTCTACACTTGCACCTTTGCCTAGACATCGCCAAGTGCGATTTTAATGGAAGATGCCAAGGGTGTTTGTCTAAGAACGTGGCACATTATGATGTAAATAATGGTATTTTTGTCGGGAATCCATCTACAGTAGTGTCTCCTAGCTCACCCCTCCAGTTGCGTTCCCTTGCTGAATGTAGAGATTTAAATAAATCTTCATAAATGCTGAAATTTGCTGGTCTGCGTGTGTTTTTTGGGTGGCGGGGAAGCCAATGCCAAACACCACCAGGTGGATATCCAGGTTGTGCTTCCCTTCTTGCTCCTGCCAGCCAGAAACAAAGGCTGTGCAGGCACCTCCACGCTCCCAGATGTCTGGGTCACTTGGCAAGATATTCTTCTCCCCATCAGATGTCCATGTCACCCCTTTCCCATTTCAGTCGGAAGCAGCAGCTCCATAATGGAAGATGCGCCCACGGCCCTTTGTAAAAAATGATGCCAATCCAAGAAATGTAGGACATATTATGTCTGAGGACTGGGAAAGATTGTGGAAGAACGGGGCCAAGTTCACCGCATGTACTTTGTTAAAGGAAAATATAATGAAAATGATGTATAGATGGTATTTGACTCCTGTAAAATTAGCAAAGATATATCATGATTGTGACAATATATGTTGGAAATGTAAAGAAAAGGAAGGAACCTTTTATCATATGTGGTGGACCTGTCCCAAGGTGAAAGACTTCTGGGAAAAGAAGTTAATAAGTGTAATTTTCAAAAAGGCTATGGTTTATGCTTGTTTGTCTTGTGGGTTTGTTTGTTTGTTTATAATATTGTGAAAACTAATATAATTTTTTTTTGGGGGGGGGGGGAATGATGCCAATCCTGGGCCGCCGGATCCGTGAGCCAACCAGCCGGGCAGAAGAAAATGGCTCCGTGAGGGAGTCTAGAGGCCGGAGACCTCGGCGGTGCAGCCGAATAGGGCGCCTGACTCCGGCGGCCCCCTCAGTCCCCACCATCCCCGGTGGCCTCGGCCGAGAGTCCGCCAAGAGCCGCCGGCCTCGCAAGGCGGGAAAGCCGCGCCGGGAGGCCGGGAGCAGAGGCCGCGCGGGCCCTTCTTCCTCGCCCACGCCGCCATTTTGCCCGCTCCCCGCATTCTCCTCAGGCCTCCCCCATTTCGAGCGCGCCCTCCGCCGAGGCCTCTTCCTTGCCGCCTCAGGCCTCCTCCACCGCCTGGAGGTTTCCGGGCCTCTCCGAGGAGCAGACACAACAAGCCGCCTCTCGGGAACCCCAGGCCTCCTCGCCGCCTCGGCCTCCCGGGGACCGGGCTGCTGCCTGATGGGAGGCCGCCTCAGAGAGGGGCCGGGGCGGCCTTGGCTTGGCAAAGGGCCGCAGCGCCAATCTCGGGGCGCTCGCTGCCGGGGAAAGGCGGCCTTCGGGGCCTTCCTGGGCGGCGGCGGCGTTGGCTGCAATTGAGCCCCGGGAGTGTCCGGCTCGGGAGGCCGGAAAAGTTTGCTCGGCGCGCTGCGGAGCTCGGCCTGCGAGGGCGGGAAGCGGGGCTGGAAATGCTCCGTTTTTTGTGGACGGGACGTGGAAACGGCGAGTCCGGAGTCGCCGGAGAGGAGACGGATTCATATCCAGGATGGCAATTTGAAAGCGCCGTCCGTGGGGATGTTTTGCCATTTAAAGCGCTTAGTGGAAGGGAGAAAAGGAAGAGGCTTTTTCTCCTTTTCTGCCCTGCATCTCTGTGAAGTTTGTTATGGTGACACTCGAAATCCGCTTTTCCTTCCTTTTTTTTTATTTATCAGAACCGAAAACTTGCACCGATATGTATGCACATCTTTCCTTTCTTAAAATATATATATATCCCCTTTTCTAGATTCACATTCACCCAAATGGTATCACAGACAGCATTTGCACGTCTGAGATTTAAATTGGTTTCCCCGCCTAAAACCCAATTGATATTGCAAAGGTAAAAAGCAAACACTGGTCAGAAGACTGAATTTTGAGTTTCTCTTCCTTGGCTTTCCATCTCACATTTTCATAACTGGCGAAACTTGAGTGAGAGAAGCGCTCTTCAAGGGTCTTGTGTGAAAATGTGTTGCAGCACAATTTTTGGTGAACTTACTCAGAGGTAAGTCTGAAGTTCAACAGGGTTCCCCCCACTCTTTAGAAAATGTGTTGAAGTTTGCAGTTCTGAAGATGCCCAACTTTTGCAGGTGATGATGCATTCCAGGTGAAATATATACTTTATTGGCATTACAGGAAAACAGCCATTTAAGGGAATGGCTAGAATCTCATCACAGCTCTCCATAGGCTCAAAGGGGTCAACTCTCCTCTGCCATCCTATCTTCTGCACAACGCTAGGAAATTTTAAGTGGGAGAGCTGCAGGGAGGGTGGACCGTGGAGGAAAACGTGTCATTTAGGCGTTTTGATTTCAACATCAATAACTTTTTTTTATACAACTACTCTGAAGCTGTCAATTATAATTGCTTGTTCTCCTATAGCTCAGCTGCATGGCAGTCCAACTGAGATCTGGACAGGATACCACCTGATTTAGCTAATCATACACTTTACTAGAGAAATATAGGTCTTTTCCATTTTCTGGTCTATAGTAGGTATAGAGTGGTGAGAGTGGAAATGTATAACTTCAGGGAGGTCAGAAGAGCTAAAAAATAAAGTGGAGAAGACGAGTGGTGCAGGAATTCCAACAGTGCAAACCTAAGTGTTTTAACTCAGAAGTAAATCCCACTATACTCAGTGGGATTTGCCTGCTAGTAAAAATGCTTAGTGTTACAGCCCCAATCTTTTATTAAAGGAGTTTAATTACTAAAGTGAGCATCTGAATCTGATCTTTAAAATCACTTGAGGTGGAGGGAAAGAGTGTGCTTCCTCACAAATTTCTACAGCTTCTCACAAGGATAATATCTTCATGATAACAAACTGGGCCCTACACTGTTTGACCCACATCAGTTGTTTTCAGTTGCTATGCTCAATAATTACTACTTTTATGCTGGCAGGTTTTTCAGAATAGGATTAATTTTCATGATTCCAATGAATGGTTACTCAGGATGGGAATGGTCTGAATCTGCAGAAGCTCTACAACGTGGACCATTTTCAGAGCCTGGAAGCTTGTGCAACATGTGCAAAGGCTTGCAATGTGACACCATCATGCGTGTTTTGCATAGGTTTCTGCCTATGCAGCTTGTAGGTCATTGGATGGAAGTCAGATATAACTGCCTTGGGAATATCATTCATCCTGATAGGTGGCTTTAAAAAAATGCATTTAGAAATAGTTTTCAATGGACTTAACAGTAACAACTGTTAGTCGCCTGGCCCTGTCAAAGCAAAAATGTTACCGGTAAATATATTTTAGAAAATGGCCTGCTCTGTCACTCTGGTCTGTTGACATACAATGCTGCTGTTTACATGGAATGGTGAGGTTTCTTACTTCAGGACAAAAGTGCCCAAATCAGCTACAGCATTTGCTTAATCTGAAATACGGAATGAAATCTCAAACTCGAATTAAAAACAGAAATGAAATAGTACTTTCAGAATTTGAAATAATCTTTTGACAGCAACAAATGAAGGGCAGCAGTCTTATGCATGTCAACTCAAAAATAAGCCCCATTTTGTGCATGGGAGTGCAATTCCTATAAGCATGCATAGAATCCAGCTGATAGGCCTCTTTTGCTCTGATGATGTCACATAATGAAATGAATGTGGGAATGTCTGTATATTGAGTATTTCAAGAAACTGGATACCACATTAATTGACTGAATAGCATAGCAGGAGCTTTGGAACTTCTGGGGGCCAAATTGCAGGTGATACTCGTTTGACTTTTGTGACTCTTGAATCCCACAACAGTAAAGGGGAATTTTTGGTGGCCCATAAACTTGGCCGAAGAACAAAAACAAAAAAACCTTTTTCTCATGGCTACTTAACCATGATCCTTCAAAGACAGATTACCCAAGAAAGCATGATAGCATTCAGCCTCAAGCTTTGACAGCAGGTGCTTTGGAAGCCAGTCTAACTAAAAATAAAAAGTGTGTTGAAAAAAATGGAAGAATAAACAAAAGAAAACGGCAATACGGTTGCGGGTCGTCCGCTGAAAAACGCAGTGTGCAAATCTTTGCTACAGGCGTAAGGGTGCTGCTGCTATCCAGACGGTGTCAGAAGTTAATGGTTATTTTAATAAAACCGAGATGTGCAGAGCCCAAGCCCTTGAAGGTGGAGAGGGAGACGGGGCAATGTGGGGTGCAGGGGAGAGAATGCACGGAAGAAGGATCTCTCTGCCAAGAGATTTTGTGCAAATGCTGCGCTGTGCTTCCCGCCATGGAGCAGCATTCGTCAGCTGCAACATTCTCAGAAACACTCGGTCATAATGGGCAGTACTTCAGTGCAAAAGCAAGGAAAGGCAGTGAATGTCTGGATTTAATGGTTTACCCAGAAGAAAATCCCACTGGTTTTAGCAGGGCTTCCTGGGATCGTAGCCTTTATCTGAACACCCTAGGGAAAGAAGGACGTGGGAGAATTGAAAGATCCAGCATCTGCGTTTGTGAAATCAACGTGATCACCACCAGAAGGGCGAAGAAGACCGTCGCAACCATTGAAACCAAAGAGGAAATTATGCATTGCTGTCCCCGCCCCTTACATGAGATTTTTTCGCCCTCCAAAAAGCAAGGACATCTCCATCATCTGTTTTAAAACAACGGAAAAGAAACCAGTTCGACCTCTGCCTTCTCCCTTTATTCTTAAGAATGCAGCGCCTTGTCTGAGAGAGAAATTATTTTCCCGGAAAAATTCAGCCTCAGGGTCCTGGATGCCCAGATATCCAGCCACTATTTCAGCCGAACTCTTAGCAAAGGCGTTGCAGGCGCCAGCCTCTGGGAAGTTCTCCTGAGCCAGCCCCATAGAAACGAACGTCGGTTACTCAAAGGCCCCGAGGGGCAAGGGTGCTTCTGCCACTTTCTCTTGTACGCAGCTTAATTCGTTCTTGCAGATCCCCTAAACCAGAGTTCAGCGCCCCGCTGCCCTTTCTCGCTCTGCGCGACGCTGACCTGGTCTCTCCTCTCCCCAACACCCCTTTCCATAAAAGACGCCGGGAAGACTTTCCACTGCGCGGCTTTCCGCTCGAAAACCTCTAAAACTTTACTGCGGGGAAGGATTGAAGGCCTGAGGGGAACGCCGTCGAGATTTCTCACTAAGGCAGCCTGAAGCAGAGGGAGCCGTCGTTGCATTTGATCTGGTCTATAAGGACAGATCGTGAAGCTGAGGCTCCAATACTTTGGCCACCTCATGAGAAGAGAAGACTCCCTGGAAAAGACCCTGACGTTGGGAAAGATGGAGGGCACAAGGAGACGGGGACGGCAGAGGACGAGATGGTTGGATAGCGTCTTCGAAGCTACAAACATGAGTCTGACCAAACTGCGGGAGGCAGTGGAAGACAGAAGTGCCTGGCGTGCTCTGGTCCAGGGGGTCACGAAGAGTCGGACACGACTAAACAACAACAATAACGGAAAAGTTTCGAAAGCGCGCTGGCGAATCCTCCGTTCGCACTCTGCGTGGCCCTTGCGCGCCACTTGTGGATCACGGAGCTTTAGCCTGCGCGCTAGGCCCTCCGAACGAAGCAGCCCTTCTGCACTCCACCCTGGCCTCTCGCCTTGCTCTGCCTCCTTCCAAATCCATCCTCACCCGCGTCTTGCCCAGCTCTCAGATGGTGACAAAGAGGGGCCGCTTGCCTTTCGCCAGCTGCTTCCACCGGCCTTCGGTTTCGACCACGCCGGACACCCGCTCCTGCCTCCTCGGAAAGCAGGCGCACCTGCCCGCGCACCCTGGGTGCCATCCGAATGTGTGGCATCTTCTCTCGCCACGGCGCAAGCAGAGAAAGAGGTCTCTGCTTTGGGATGGCGCTGCAGATCGCGCGGATTTCCACCCGTGCGGATGGGGAGCTCGACACAGCTAGAGAGCAAAGTTCAACCTCGGGAGGGGTGCGTGCAGGGGGGTAGAAAACTGCGCAAGAGGGTGGCAGTTCCCTGGCCATTGTTTAAACAACCCCCCTCCCTCACCGCTTCTCAGTTAGGAGGTGGGGCTGCTGACAACAAAACGGCCTGCGGCTGATCTCCCCTCTGCGCTTTTTACTCTTCTGCGCAATCCCCTTACCCAAAGGTTCCCTAAACTTGAATAGGACCGCCGGGGAGCTTGCCAAGAGGTCAGCTGCCTGTGAGTGAGGATTCAGAGCCCCTTCCCCACACGCCCAGGCGCAGGGTCCAAAAGGGCAAGCGTTCTAGCCTAAGAAAAGCAACCAAGGCCCTGTGGCACCTTGGGTACTGCGGGAGACCTTGATGAAATGGGTCCAGCCCACGAAACCCATTCAGGTCGGGTCGCAGCGCACTATCCTTCCAGGGTGTCTCGGCTGGTTTGACTGCAGGCGGAAAGACGCGAGAATCGGACGCACAAACTGCCCCAATTTGCAAGCAGTTTTAAGCGAAAGCAGCTGCATGTAAGGCGACTCGGTCCCAGCCAGGTCCATGTAACTAATTGGCCGGAGTCGACCCAGGCTTTGATTCTGGCTGTCCAGTTAAGGAGGAAGTGGGGTGGGGGGAGCGGAACAAGAAAAGGCAGGCTGTCTGGTTGCCTCGAAATGAGATGAAGCTCATCGCAGCTTGGTAGGCTCTTTAACCTTTGGGCTGACGGAGACCGAATTAATGCTGCAATCTATCTTTTGGGGAAAATATGGGGAGATTCTGTTTTGGGTCTGTGGAAACAGAGGAAACCCCCAAACATCTCCCCCCCCCCGTCTCCCATTTCAGACAATTATGTTTGTCCACAAAAGCGGAAAGACAAAACAAACCCCGGCCAAGTCCTCACCGACGCCTGCTGTTAAACCAGAGGCGGAGGGTGATAAAATCAAAAGGGAACCTGGTGGCTCGGTTTTTCTAAGCGCCCCCCACGCCAACCCCCGTTTCTAGTAACGCACTCAATCGAAGTTCAGCCTTTCCTGGAGAAAAACAGATAAATTTATGAAGGGATAGCTAAGAGAATAATTACAGGGGAAGGCCGTTAAATTTTATTTCGAATCCCCAAAGGCAAAAGCTGACATTTTATTGCAAACATCTGGCGCGCTTAAGGAGGCTGGCATGGGGTTGGTTCCAAACTCTTAATGCCGGTGTGTGTTTTAATTCGGAGCAAAAAAGCAAGAGAAGCCTCGTCAAAACACGCTCCCACTATCCCCAAACCCTGTTTGCTCAGTTAACAAAAAAGGGGGGGGGGGAGGGTTAGCAAGAATCCTTTGCGAAGTTCTCTTGCGCACGCCTCGCGGAGCTGCCCAGAGTGCTCTTGAGCTGGTGTGGTGGAGCGGGGCGCGGGCTATTGACCAATACGGTCTACTTGCGAGTAAGCCACCCTGAAGAAGCTCAGGCTCCTGCAGCAGATGGAAATGCCAGTCAACGCCTCCCACACACAACCTCTTAAATTCTCACTCGCTAGCTGTCCTTAAAGGAAGCTATTCCTCGATCCCCACCCCATCCTCTCCCCACTGGGCATAATGGAACTGATCTACTTTTACGGGGCTCTTATAACGAGGACTGCCACAAAATAATATCTGCGACGCCCTTTGAACAACCTGAAGGCGCGACGCAAATAAATGCAGCATTCTTCTTCCATGCAAGTTGGGAGGGAAGGAAGAGGGCGAGAGAACCTCCATCATAACTAGCTAATAAGAAGGAGGCACTGGGCTTGGGGGTGTCCCATAAAACTGCAGTCGGAGGCCTGCTCTTTACAGTCCTCATAAATGCGCCCCTTTGCCAGCCGGCGCGGGGATATCAACGTGCTTGACATTCCGAGGGCAACCAGAGCAATTGGGCTGAAATTAATCTCGCCTCTTAAACTAGCGCCGGGCCCGGCTCCTCCACCCCCTTTTAAAGACCATCTAATAAGGTAGTAAAGGACCATAAATCACAAGAACGCCAGCCCACCCCGCCGGCCGGCCAGGCTGAGCGCTCTGCAGCTATTGCGCAAGGTCCCCTTACTTAGCCGAGCCTGGTACAAAGCGGGGGGGGGGGGGCGGGAGGGGAGCAACAAGTTCCCCCCCCTTCTCCGGGATGGGCGAACTAACCCTCCCCTTTGTGGGGATGGGGTAGTTGACGGTGCTACTACTTATAAGCGTTTTAACCGGCTTTAGCGCAAAACCCTCTTCTCCCATCCGTGGTTTTTGAAGTGCATTTATTGAACGGTGCGCTTCCACGCTTCAGCTTGGTTAGGTAGAGGACGCAGCTTTCCCGGGGGCAGCCCCTGCAGGGTCTACTCTGAAGTAAACCCTGCTGGGCACAAGGTTGAGATGGGAAAGCTGGATCTGCGCTGCGGCACCTCAGATCGCAGGTGGAGGCCAGTCTGATGGAATTATCCTTCGCACCAAATAAAATAAAAAGGCTATGTGCCCACAGCATGCCAAGTGAAGCTCATTATGCGTGCAGCGTTTTCTTCCTGCTTTGTTTTTTTTGTGGGACTCGGGAGAAGCACACAGGCAAATGAATCCATTCCTGGGGTCTCTGAGCTGGTACACAGTCTTGACCCAGGCTTACTATCTCAGGCCGAAACGGGCCTAAGGGTGCGCAAGACTGCAACTCTGGACTAGGGCTTCCAGGTTTCAAAATCTAAAGGCATTATCACTCCAGAGAACGTGAAGAGGGAGATAAAGGCTCTCATCAGATATAATCGCTCATCTAATCGGTCTGCGTTGTGTGTGGAGCGAGAGAGGGGCGCTTCCTTTTGGAAGGAAGAAGAAATAGAAAATCCCACACAGCAAAGGATTCAGGTGGGGAGATGGGAGCGATTGTCAGTAAACAGCTAATTAATCCGAAATTAATCCGAAATGACCGACGGCGGTGTTTACACATAGGCCACCACCTAAAACTTGTGGGGCGCGGGGGACGACCTTTGGGGTCCTCCCAATGTCCTGGAACGGACCTCCGTCCTCGCAAAGACTTTTAGGAGGCAGCCCCGCTCGTAGGATGCCGCGCAACCTCGTGGCGGTCTCAAGGCTAGTTTATGCCATAATAAACGTGTTAGCTGCCACGGAGCTCTTACTCTCACTCCCGGGTAAATGTGCTTCGGAGTGGAGGCGGATCTCTCGGAAGTTAAACAAAAGACAGAAAAATCCGAAGGAAGGACAGAGATGGGCTCCGAATCGTGACCTTGAGACAGGTCTTGTAGGTGAGCGAAGTCTAGGAGAGCGATAGGGGAGGGGGCGGTGAGTTGTCTGCCTGGGTGGGCGCTATCTCACGCACATTAACTTGCCATCAAATCCCATTTAATTCTATGGGATTTACTTCCGAGTAGAAGAGCTGTTCGCCCCCGGATTTTCCTATTCGCTCCAGATTTGCCCGCAATCACTGTGGCCCGCCTTTTCCCTCCGCGGTTGGCTGGTGCATTTTGACTGCGTCGTCGGACCACTTAATTTCGGATTAATTTCTGAAGCGCGCGCGGAAGTAATGCGGGCAGTGGAGGTCGAGTAAATATTTGTCACCTTTGGAGCCCTAAGGAAAAATCGACTTAAATATGTTTTCCAAACTGCGAAGAAACGCCAAAGGAATTCAGCGCGCTTTTGGCGTCGCCAAATCAGACTGAAAGAGGCGCAGAGTGGCCATAGTCGCTTATCTTTTCGAAACACTGCGTGCAGATGATGATGATGATGATGATTATTATTTATTATTATTATTATTAAAACAAAATACGCCCAGACTATTTGCACTTAGTTGGACGTCCGTAGCACAGATTCTAGAGAGCCAGGTACCTTGCAGGCCACTTGTTCTGGGACCGTGATGTGGGCGAATGAAGCGCACAGGCCATAAGGCAACATGCAAGAGTAAATGAGATTTGGTTAAACTCATTTTCATTTCTGTGCTGGGTTTATCACCAGTCATTAAATGGATAGCAACTCAATCCCGTTGGTTTCCACTTAACTTGCGTACACATCAGTGTGCTTAGGATGGGGGGACGATTAAGGAGTCTCACTCAGCGCCCCCCTTCCACTCGAACCCTGTTTATTTACTAGCAAATCAGTCCAGGTGTCTACCATTGAATTGACTGGACCCATGTACGTGCAGAGCATGCTCACGCAAATATAATTGGCTCCAGTGAGCCTTTACTCTCGAGTAAATGTTCTTAGGGTTGCAGCATTGAAGTGTCATGGAAATCGAAAGAACTTGCACCCAAGATTTAAAAAAAAAAAATTGGCAAAGTGTCACTGCCTCTTCTGAGAGCGCTTAAATTTTCCTCACAAAGCTTTCTGTTACATAAACACTATCAAAATCCGCCGGCTTTACAAGGATTAAAGGTGAGTAGATAATTCTGTCTATTTTAAAGCCAGGATTTTGGTTTTAGAAACGGTCTCCTAGGATACGAATGAGCGGCTTAAAAAAAAAAAGCTAGTCAAAACGTTAAAAAATTCTTCATCTCCTTTCCCCAGGTAGCTCCTATTTTCCTTCGTTTTTGTTTTAATACAAAAATGAGCCCCTCACCTATTTGCCTACCCGCCCTCCCCAAGCATCTATTCCTCTCCGAAAGAGCCTTTGAATTGCAGAGTCCGCTCAAATACTGAGAGAATCGCGCGCTCTGACGCCCGCCATTCCTTCCCCGACGCACCACGGTTGCTTTTGCGTGGAGGACCCGAACTTTCGCCCTCCTCCGGCTGCTTTGCCGGAATTCAGCCTCCTGCAAATTTCGTGCGATTCCAAGGCTGGCGAAAGAGAGGATATGAGCGCAAAAGCTGACGAAGAAGCCCCGCTTTCTTGGCATGGTGGGTCACCATAGTCGGGGGAAGTCTAATCGAAAGAAAAAGACGGCGAGAGGGAGAGTTTGGTGCGCGCCCGCGCGCTATTTGTCGCTGTCAACTCCGAGCGGAGCAGCCCGTCCAAGCCACCGCGAGGCACTGCGCCCGCCCGCGGGATACCTTACCTGATCTTCCCCAGGCTTTCCCAGCCCCCTCCCCGTCGGTTCTTCGGTCTCAGAGGACCTGAAATCCACGCGAAGAAGGAGGTTTGTGCCTTAGGCTGCCTTTGGCCCCAGCAAAAGTCTGGTTCAGCCGTGCCAAGGGACCGCAATGAGACGCTGCCTAGCTAGCCCCGACGTGGCTTTCTAGGTAGCTGGCTGCCTGGATGTCCCCGCGTCCTTTCTGCCGTCCAGAGCAGCAGCCTGCGAGCGTCGGTTATGACACTTTCGCCTTTGTCTGCTATGGATGCAGGAGAGGCTTGGTGTACGATTCGCGCGCTCGGCTGCGTGCCTGCGCTCCCTGCGTCTCTTTCTCTCTCTAAACGCTGTGGGATTATTGGGCAGTTTGTTTCTCTGTTTCTGTGTCTCAACATAGAAAGGCGTGTAGGGGGAATGAAATGTAGCAATAAAACAGAGATGGACATTTTATTTAAAAAATGACGTCTCCGCTTCGCTTTTGCCCGGATTTATGAACTGGGAAATTTGGTTAAAATAAAATAAAATATCCTTTCCATAAAGAGGCCGATTCCAGCCCAAACCCCAAAACCTCTACATGCTTTACTGGCAAGTAAATTCTGCGGGAATAATTAGGGTTTAATTCGAGGGGAAATGCACAGGATCGCAGCCTGCCTTGATTTCACCGGGACAGATTTTTACTGCCGGCGGCTCCTGTGCGCTGATTTCGTCGGGAGGCATTCCCAAGCTAGAGAGTTTAGAATCGCAGCCTTCACGACGGCCTTCACTCTGAGGTCAACTTAAAAGTGGCTGTTACCTTGGGCTAGATCCTGCCCGCGTCTTTTATCGCATCCACCTTTTTGTTGCCGTTTACAGTGCTCTTTCTTCCCCCATCCCCAGTAAACCTCTTTGAGTCCGTGGGAATGTGGCCTGTAAGTCTTGCAGAGCGATTATCAGAATTATGCGGATGGGTTATTAGTATGGTCAATACATGCCATACATTATTAGATGTAAAGAGGCGTAGGAAATATGTTTAGGATAGGATATAGGATAGGAAACATCGAATAGTCGTCGCCGTCATACCGTGATATAGAAATGTATTGTGCCTCTGTTGATTTTTGTTTCGGTCGTTGTGATTATGCATTTTGGACGCACACCTGAAAGAGTTTTCTAAGGCCGAAGGTTTTTACGGACAGTCCCTCCTCCCGTCCACCCATCAACCTACCAACATCGAAGTTTGCCTGGATTGAAACCAGTTTAAATCTCATCCAATAACGCCCAAAGAAGCTATTCGCGCGCGCACAAAACTTTGCACTCGGGCGGAATGCCGGCTCAGTTTGCTTAAACAGGACTTCGCCGTGGAACTGCCAAACCCTCATAACGGACTTCATTTTCAAGGAGATATGTATATATGTTGGTTAGTACATTTTAGAAACCTCGCTGCTGCTCCCCCAACCCTCGCGGCTTTAATTCGCTTGAAAGAAAAGGTAGCATTTGCAGAAGTGGAAAACGATCCCTCCTGCATGCGGTCGTCGGCGTTGTCGATTTTTCTCCGAGCAGCTTCGCATATTTGGGGGGGGGGGAGCGGGTGGGGGAGAATCTTATGCAAGATGCCAGTGATGAGGGTGGGTAGGTGGGGGCTAGCATCTGGGGAGAGTGGGGGGCTAGGCGCCCTCTCGGCTTGTTTTTGGAGGGAGAGAAGGGAGAGTGGGTCCGTGCTGGTGGAGGGGAGTGAGTGCTGCTCGGCTCCCGTCCAGCAAAGGGTTAATTCCGCGCGCAGCTGCCCAGGAGGAGCCAAGCTGGGAGAAGCAGCCCGGGCGCTTGGCCCGCCCCCTCCTCATTGGCTCCGGGGCGCCGAGGTCCCTGGCCTGCGCGCCTTTCCATTGGGCAGGGGCTTTGCGGCTCTCTCCTGACAGGCGCGCACAGCCTGGCGGTGTCGTCGGGGGTGTTGGGGGGGGGAGAGAAGAAAGTTCCCCAGAAGTTTGGATCAACCAGAGGGAGGGAAAGGAGGGGGGGAGAGAAAGGAAAGAATGAAGCGCAGCCTGCAAGCGCCGCGACTCTGAGCGGCGCCGGCGATCCGGGCGGTCGGTGGGTCGTCTGCGCTGCTCCGCGGATCCATGTAGCGTCCAGGCGGCCGCTGGGCGCTCTCACGTCGAGGCGGCCTCCCCGCTTGCCTCTTGCTGGGGCCCAGCCTCGTGAACCAGCCAGCTAGCCAGCGTCGCCCTCCCTCCGGCCAGCGCTTGGGCAGCTGGCGGCGTGCCTGCCCCTCGGGCCGCGGGACTCGCCAGGCACGCACTCACCCCGTCGGGCGGCTAAAATGAGCGAGAGGAGGCGCTCGGCAGTGGCCCTCAGCTCGCGAGCGCACGCCTTCTCCGTGGAGGCCCTCATCGGCTCGCACAAGAAGAGGAAGCTCCGCGACTGGGACGACAAAGGCCTGGATTTGTCAATGGACAGCCTCAGCCCCGACGGGCAGCTGCCGGACGCCGACGACCCCGCCCAGTGCTTGGACCTCAACGCCAACGGTGAGTGGCCTGGACGGGGTTGGATTTGGGGAGGGGGAGAAGGAAGGAACGAAAGGGTCCGCGGACGCGCCTTGGGGCGGCTGGAGAGTCCTCTTGGCAGGCGGAAGTCGTGGTCAAATGCGAGGCCAGAGCCCGTCCAACGAGACAGGCGTTCGTTCTGGCCTGCGAAGGCTTGACCTTCCGCCGACAGGTGTTGCTGGAGGGGTCCCGGAATAATGGCCGAATTTTTGGAGGTTCCTGGTGGAAACCATTCAGGCTGCAACCGACGGAGACATCTTTCGGGAAGGTTAATTTAGCACAGCCTCCCCGCAGAATGGTAGCTTTGGAAGCGACCCACAGGGCCGTCTCGTCCGACCCCCTGAAATGCAGGAATCGCCTCAATGTTGCTTGTGGTTTTTAATAGCCGTCGGGGAAACTGTATCTCTTGAACCCTGGCCCGGGCGTCCCCAGGGACTCGGCCTTCCCACCCCTTGCCTTGCCTTGCCTTCCTCTTGCTGCCAGGCACCCCCTTCGCCCCGCCAGGACAGGAATAGACCGGCTGATGGCTATTAATAGCCAAAGGCATCAAGGCAAACCTCCCCTGGCATCGAAAGAGCGCCCCCCGAAGGGCCAAGCGGCGCTGGGTGGGCGACGCACGCTCCTTGCCACCTCGCCACTGCCGGGCCCGGGAGAGAACTGGGAAAGGGGCGCCTCCTCGCGCGCTCCTACCGCGAACATATCCCGGGATGGAGACTCGGGTCTCCGAGCGCGGAGAAGTCCGGGGAAGTTCACTCAGGGACGCCACAGAACCAGGTCTTGGCCCCACGGGCGGGAGCTGGGCTGCGGGTCCTGCGGGAAAGAGGCGCCGCGATTGGCAACCCAGCTTGGAGACTATTTTCGTTCAAGCGGCTCCACTTCAGAGTCCTTGGCCCGCGGAGCCCGGCAGCGAGGATGGACGGACCGGGCTCCTGCGAGGACCGGGTCCCCCCCCCCCTTCCCCACGGCTCCAGCGGGCTCGGTGTAGTGTTAGCAAAGACTTGTCTACTTCTTCACGTCGGTTCCTCTTCCGCATCCTGGTCTTTCAGAACGCATGCCATATATCTACTATATTTATTTATAGCTGTATCTATAGCTGTATTTGTGATCCGTATGTATATATATGAGCCTAAGCAGCCTTACTCAGAAGTAAGTCCCATGTAGTGCATGGGGCCTTACGTGTATACGTGGGATCGTAGCCTCCATAAATAATTCCTGACATCCCAGGTGATCGTTTTGAATTTTCAGCTTTTTAACCGTTTCCCGTTTTAAGCAGTGCTTCCTGTAAATTATTTTGGTCTTCCAATGACACTATTGCGAGAAAGAGTTTAAAAACGCCATTTGATGGAAATCCGTTTTTTTCTCTGTTTGGCTGTATGTGTCAAATCACTTCAGTTATAATTCGAACGACGGTTGTTTAATTACTGTGAATATTATTTTTTAAAAAAATAAGGATTTCAAAAGTAGGAAAGAGCTGAAAATCTGTAATTTTCCAAAACGTAATTTTTTCCTGTTGCAGTAAATCCCTTTTCTTTGGGTTAAAACCTTAAGTCAGTTCGTGTGCCTAGGAGTATAAATACAGGCCAGAATTACCGGTGGATTGTTTAATGAAGTTGCCCGCTCGAAATCAGTCACTTGCTGGGAGGATCGAGCGAGCGCCCGCTTCAAAGTGCCGTCGAGCCTCCAGCGGAGCTTAGATTTCCACGTAGACAAGGATCGAAGTCCTTTTTGCAAGTCCTTTCCCCGCTTCCTACACTTCCCCTCAATGCGATGAGGCTTAAAAAACAAAACAAAATCCCTATTCTGACCTCTCCGCTGTAGCCGAAGCCCCGTCGGGGGACAGCGAGTCGCAACTCGCTCGGATTCTGCATGATTTTTGGATTTTGCCGTCCAGTCTCGGAAAAGCGCAATTCCCTGGGACGTTTTCCAGCCACTTCCTCGAGCCGTCGGTGGAGCTTTGCGCAGGAGAACTGTCCGGTCTATCAGTCTCTGAAATATAGTGGCTTTCAGTCCGATTTGCAATCCGCGGGCCTTTCCCACTTTGCCTCACGGGTGAATTATTTTAACTCAGTAGGACAAGGCCCGTCTCCCAGCGCTGTTCCCCGAGGGCCCTCTCTGCTGTGAATCGAACTCTTATTACTTCTACTTCAAGTGGGGTGATTTTGTAAAAAATAAATAAATTGGAGGGCTCGTCTTAATTATAAATTTCTTAATTATGCTCTGCCTCGGAAAGAATTAGAGAATAACGGGTGCGGGCGGGAAAGCAGCTTCCTTGCCCCCTCGTTATAGCCTCCCAAGTCTCCTGGAACCGCATTTAATAGCCCTTCGATAAGCGCTTCTAGGAACCGTCGGAAAGAGACCTTGCGAAGAAAGACGTTTGAGATCCGGAGGCGAAAATTGATTTTCTGGAGGGGCCGCGAATCCGGGAATCCAGACTTGGGTTTCGAAAGTTCTTACACAAAGTAAAGAATATAGAGAGATCTATCTGGGGGATTCCTTCCCCACCCTTCCCCAAAACCCCCACACCGCTTTACTCCCCCCCCCACCTCTCGGAGGAGGGCACACATTGTTCAGCTGTTTGCAGTCCCGTAGAAGCGAGATGTTTTTCAACTTAGCAGGACCGACGGCGATCCCTGCTCCACCCCCGCTCCCAGCGGATTCGTTTCGAAGGAATCCCCCGGGCTGAGGGTCGGAAAAGGAGAATTGCGAAGGGAAACGCGAGGTCGAGGCGAGGGGCATTTGCGCAAAGCACCAAACCAGAACAGAAACAGGGACTGGCTGCAGCAAGAAAGATAATAGTCACCCAAAAAAATCACAAAAGGCAAATCGTTAGGGGAAAGAGCCCATTGCAACAGCCGCCTAGATCCCGAGATTATCGCGATCATTATTGACATTTATTTCTGACGCCAACAATGTGGGCGGCGGGAGGGAAGCACAGTACTTGCTTACTTAAACCAAGAATGGGGTGTGTGGCGGGGATCTCGCTGCAACGATAAAAAGCACAAGGCGAGACCTGGCTGTTGCTTTTTAACGAAGCCCGCTCTATACACAAGAAGCGTGGCTGGTTACCTCTTGTAACGCAGCGGGCCACGATCTGCGCCCTGCGCCAGGCCTCAAATCCAGCGTTCATTATATTTGCAGCGTGCTCTGGTCCATGGGGTCACGAAGAGTCGGACACGACTAAACGACTAAACAACAACAACAATATTTGCAGCTGTCCTCTAAAACACCGGATCATAGTTAAAAGTTCTTAAAGAGCTTTGGTGCTGTTGCGGAGCCGCCCAACCGAAACGCGTCCTGGAAGAAACCTAAAACACGGCTCTAACTTCGCACCCCGTCTTTTCTCCCGCTACTCCCCGTCATAATACGTATTTCTCCTCCCGCGTGGGCTTTGCCCTAGACCCGTAAGCCTGACAAGTCCTCTGTTTCCCTGCTCTTGCCGCTGCAAAACGCGCCGGGCGTTCGCGCCAAACTTGCGCCGGCCGAGAACTTCTCTCTCTCTCTCTCTCTCTCTCTCTCTCTCTCTCTCTCTCTCTCTGTGTGTGTGTGTGTGTGTGTGTGTTTGTGTGTGTGTGTGTTTGTGTGTGTGTGTGTGTGTGGCGGGGGGCACACTGGGACGGCGGATGATCCTCTTTACCTAAAAGGGCGAGTCCAGTTTGGAAGAAGTTTGGCTGGCTCCTCGGTTTGTCTGGATTTCTGCCTAACCCAGTCTGACAGTTTCGCCCCGCACTAGTTTAGCTGAAGCAGAAACCCTTTCGGGTAGGATGCGCCATTCGGTTAATCCGAGGCACAGCCTTGGAAAAAGAGAAAATTGTTCTTGCTTCTCGGGGTCTTTTTCCTTAAAAATAAAATAACACTGGAGAGTCTGGAGGGATATTTTTCAAAAAAATATCGAGACATTTTTAAAGATTCTGACGCGCTAAGCATCTTCCCAGTCGTTCTGTACACAGCCGACACTGCAAGAAGAGATGCCAGCAGAAACTAAGGGTTCAGAAGTCTTTTCAGAGAACAAACAAACCTGGAAGCAAAACTATATATGATCTTGCGTGTCCTTCCTTGCATTTTTCGGGGTAGTGATGGTGGGAGGGTGGGTACCGTTTTCCACAGCGATTCCACTTTCTATTAATCTCTCAGCCACATGCCACCTATGTGATGGTGTGTTTTCCCCCGATGGGCTTACGACCTTCTCCTCCTCCTCCCGCCCTCAGCGCCGCACACGTGACCTAGGTGCAGAGATTTTTTCACACATAGTTTATGCCCTCGACTGGTGTATGCAACGATCTGGGTGGGTTTGGGGACACCGATCTGACAGTGGCAGTAGAACATTGAGTAGAACAGGGTGTCCTCGGCCCCTTCTAAAAGTGGCCGCGCAGGGGAAAAGTTTGTGAAAAGGAAGGAGACGTTCTTCCCGAGTCAGACTGGGATGGTGGGGCAAGTGGAGGAACAGCCCCCATCCAGGGTCAGCCAGTGGGGGTCCTCTTCGAGAGAGAATTTAGCCCCTTTTAATTGTGGCAGCAGGAGGTCTCCACACACACCTCAGGATCCTACCCCGTTCCCAGATTTTCTTTCTCAGAGAAGAACCTGCCCCTTAGTTTGGGATCGGCTCCGATGAATCTGTGGCAATACAGCCCAAACTACAACCCCCTTCAGGTGAGCAGTTTAGATGCTTTATAGTTGTGCAATCCTCCCCATAATTATCCCAAAAGTTTCATTGAAATCAAGGAGATTTTCTTCCAGACGCATGCAAATTATCAGGCTGCTGGAATGGAAATTGGTGGGATTTCAAACGAATCCCCAAATGCTGTGTTTATTTTCATTAAGCTCAATGAAGGTATGGCTTCGTGCTTGGCCCGCTGACTTGGAAGTATCCATCTCTGGACTATGCGCCCCTAAACACATTTAGGTCAGAGGCCTAAACTTGAAACTAAGTATGTTTCCTTAACTGGGTGGATAGTTACTGCTTTCTGTGCCAAGTAACTGTTTGCTAACCTGTTTCCGAGCCCGGCAAAAGTGCCAAAATTTGAGCAGAATTATATTCCCACAACCTTCACCACGCCGTTTTGGAATAAACTCAGTTGGAGTTATTTGGCTGTGCTGGCCAGTTATATGTTGGGGGTCAAAGTTGCCAGCTAGGACCTATAGTTGATCTTATCCATATTTATAGTTATCGGGTCCCCGTGTTTTTAGAGGGTCTTGCTTCCTAGTGCCTTTGCCTAGGATTACATCTTAATCAGCCGCAGCCCAAGAAGCTTCGGTTTATCTGGGTTGCAGAGCAGGCTGTGAGTTTGTTATGCACAGCTGTCCATCATAAAATGTGGACTGTGTAAATGGTGCTGGCCGTCACAGTGTGCATTAAAATAACCCCCCTAGAGGTCAGGGCAAGGCAAACGGGAAGATTTTCTTCCAGTATGGTTCCCTTTTATCTCTTTTATGTTGATGATAACTCAGAGAGGGGGTTTACATAAACCAGAGAACTACCAACTAGTCCATCTGTTTTTGCTAATATAGTTTTAGTAGTTGTACTTTTAGGTCCAATAATCAGAAAGAACAGAAGTAAATTAAACTTCCTCTTCTTTGCTCAACAAAGGTTTTACTTATTTATTCATTGTGAGTTCACCTTATTTTTTTGGTTTCTTTAGTGTTCTACTTGCATTTCTCAACTTCATTGTGAAGTTGTTCGATGAAGAGGTCTTATTGCTGGGCAGCATCTCTCTGTGGCATAATGGGTTCTCTTGAGAGAGCTGTAGGTCAAGTTTAATTTTATAGTTTAACCAAAAGGTCATAATGATAAAATGTCAAACATAGGAAGTATGGTTCAAATGAATGTGTCTGCAGTCTAGCAAGAATATGGAAGCTTTTTTTTTGCCTCAGTTTCTGAGCAGCCATTGCAAATTTTGAGATTCGATTTGTGGCACATTTCTCCTGATTTTATTTTATTTTTTATTTTTAAAAAACCCCAATCTTTGTAAAATCAAAAAAATTAGCTAAGGTCTTCAGGTTCAATAGAGATGGTGCAATGGAATACATAATGAAACACTGTTTAAATTTCATTGGCCCCACAGATGCATAATAATAATAATAATAATAATAATAATAATATTTATACCCCGCCCATCTGGCTGGGTTACCCCAGCCACTCTGGGCAGCTCCCAACAGAATATTAAAAACACGATAAAACACAAAACATTAAAAACTTCCCTAAACAGGGCTGCCTTCAGATGTCTTCTAAAAGTCAGATAGATGTTTATTTACTTAACATCTGATGGGAGGGTGTTCCGCAGGGTGGGTGCCACTATCGTGAAGGCCTTCTGCCTGCTTCCCTGTAACCTCACTTCTCATGGTGAGGGAGCCGTCGGAAAGCCCTCGGAGCTGGATCTCAGTGTCCAGGCTGAATGATGGGGGTGGAGATGCTCCCTCAGGTATATGCTGTTCAACTGGAATTTTCCAAGAACAGTGATCAGGACATTGTTAAGCCATTACTTGGAGCCTGAATGGTGCCTGAATTGGTACCTGAAGCCAGTGGATGCTGGTCCACTATGGTGAATGGGGCCACCAACCTTAATCTGCCTTCAGCCAGCCCTCACCTAACTGCCTTCTTACTTACAACTGTCCTAGAGCATGGCCTTCCCACCAGCTTCCTCCTGGTTAGTCTCGGTGTTGCCCTCAGCAGGAAAGAGACAGGAGTCAAAGCTAGAACTAGGTGGCTCTGCCTCTCATTGGCTGAGCTTGCTCTTGTGATTGGCTCTTGCGCCACCTACTGCTGACATCCCTGCCTTCTGCCCTATCAGTCCCAATGGACACCAGCACCCACAACTGGAAGCAGAGCAACAATGGCACCCCTCTCCTCAAGGCGAGGTGCAATATACGGCAAGGCTAACCAAGGTATTCTGGACCTCATTCAGGAAAGTTCCACAGATACCTCTCTGCCATTCTAGCAGTAAAAATACAAGAATAAAAAATAAGTAATGAACAACTTGCTGCCTTTTTGCTTTGAATTTCTTGGGGAAAGTGAAACAACAATAACAACAACGTCTCCACCCCCACGGTCATCAGCTGTGTCTGAGGCTGTCTAATGGTAGGGTCAATCTAAGATGGCAAATTAATAAAGGGACTCAGTAGGTAATGAATGAGACTCTTAATCTCTGGGTTGTTGGTTTGAGCCCTACGCTGGGCAAATGAATGAATGAATCGGTTTATTTCAGTCACTGACCCGATTGTACGCTGGGCAAAAGATTCCTGCATTGCAGAGCGTTTGACTAAATGACCCTCGTGGTCTCTTCCAACTCTGCAATTCTATGATTTTATGAAAATAACTTTCTAAAGCATGACTAGGTTTTGCAGGGTGAGGGTATAGTGAAAATGCTGTGGTTTGACTCGACTCCATATCTAAACTAGGGAGAAAATGCTTTAATCTCTTATGTAACCAATGTTTTGATTGATCTAGGCTTCAGTATCTTAAATTCCGGGGGGTTAATGCCCAGTGCCCCTAGTTTTAACGCCCCCTTTCCCTATTTGACTTTCCAGTAACTGCTGCTAATATCACTGCCTTGTTCCAGAAAAGTTTAAAATAACATATACAGAAGGAACTAAAAGCGCACCATTTTATCGGCGTAAGTCTCACTTCTACTCCAATACATGCTGTGGGTGTTCCAGGCAAAGTTGTTAGGAATTTATTTAGTGAGAGTTCCAGCCGTTTGGTCTCAATCAAACCCCAAGCCACAGCATCGTAATTGGGGGGAAGAAACCTCTGGTTTGAGCACTCTCAGGGATAGGAGGGTCAGACCACTCCCTTTCCTCTGCCAACCCCAGGAATAGCTTGTGAAGACTGAGTAGCTTTTAGCTTAGCTCACATCCTTGCTCCTGTTTCTGCAGATGTCACCCTCGAATCGTCGAAACAACGAACTTGCCCAATGATTTCATTATCTAGGGTCCCTGTTGGACATGCAGTCCAATCCCGAAAAGCAGCCAGTTTTATTTCAGTGTAATTAATATATAACTGCTCTCTCTGTCAGATTGCCTCCCTTCAACCTTTCGAAAGCCTTCTCGGCCCTGTGTGGGAGTTATAATATAAAAGTGTGTGTGTGCTTGTGTGTAACCCTAGACGACTGTCTAAGCAATCCTCATAATACTACAAGATGTGCCCAAATTAATCTCTCTTGCTCTTCAGCCTGACACCTCAGCTTCAGCAGCTGTGGGAGGGATATTTATAAAGTTGACTGCCATTCTGCTTGGCCTCTGACTCTTTCCCCTGATCCCAAGCTGGAGGCTGTTTGAGGCATAGCAGGTGGTTAGGGTGGCTGCCTAACAGTGCTCAGAGCCTATTTGTCTGTTTGTTTATTGCTCCCATGGGGAAGGGAAACAAGGAAGAATCTCCAGCACATTCGATCTGGGAAGTCAAGTTGCCCTCAGCACAGTTCTCTCTCCCCCCCCTCCATTGCATACCAATACCCATTTTGGGAGGCTGTAGAGGAATTGGAGCTGAAAGCACTAATTCAATTAATCAGCAGATTAGCCAATTAACTCATGAACTGCAGATCAAGGATGACATGTTTTAACTGGACTGTCTCCCATGATGATTAGTTAGTGCTGATGACATTATAAGGAATCTATTTGACTTCCTTGGTCTCAAGTACGTTTGGCTGATTTTTCCAAAGGTTTTTTTTTATAGGTAAACATCAAACTTATGAGGAGATTGTAATAATCATTTATTAGGTTTTAAATGAAGTTGTTTTAGACGCTTAATATGAATTAAATACCCCTCATGTGCATTGAGATGCACATCTAGTTAAATGATTCGCTCAAAGTAGGGCTGATTCACATAATTTTGGCGGCTTCTTATTTTGAACAGGTTTGGTTTTTAAAAAATTTTTGGGTGACCCATTCTGGAAATAAACCCAAGGAAGGCTGAGCGAGTTAGCTTTTTATTTTCTAAAGAAACATTTAATAGTCTGGGACATATAAGGAGCTTTGTTCGGGGTTTGTACAACCGCCACACAGCTGAACATGTATGTGCAGTATCAAAATAAGAATCTGGAAAAATAAGAATCTGACCATAAAGACATATAGGAGTTTAAAATATTGCTGCGGTCAGACCTCTCTTTGTCAGAATTGAATGAAATTTGAAGGCAAAGTAGCCCTTTCTGTGGGTAAGAAGCATACTGAGTCTCAGACAGGTCCAGGGATCTATAGACTAGGTAGGACTTGCCGATCAGAAGGTCGGCGGTTCGAATCCCCATGATGGGGTGAGCTCCCGTTGCTCGGTCCCTGCTCCTGCTAACCTAGCAGTTTGAAAGCATGTGAAAGTGCAAGTAGATCAATAGGTACTGCTCCGGTGGGAAGGTAAACGGCGTTTCCGTGCGCTGCTCTGGTTCACCAGAAGCAGCTTAGTCATGCTGGCCACATGAATCGGAAGCTGTACGCCGGCTCCCTCGGCCAATAAAGCGAGATGAGAAAGGGGCCTAGCTTTGAATAATGCTGGGTGGGGACAGAGCCCAGGAGACCCCAGAGGGCAACCCCTGTCATTTCCTCCCTAGGGTGAAAGAGACCAGCAGCGCTGAGAGGCCCCTGGAGAGGCAGCGTGGACGGGTGATTGCCAAGGAGGCAGCAGCCCTTGTGGATCCTGCTGCCTGAGGCAATAACCTCACCTTGTCTCATGGCTGAACCGGTCCTCCACAAACTCCTTCTGCATCCCTCCCAAAAGCAGAATGATTAAAAGCAGAAAGTGGAGTCCTGATAAAATTATTCTCTGGTTGAAAACTCAAGCTCTTAGCCACAAAACTGCACCCCTTACTTTCCGTTTCCCCTCTCCTGTCATGCTACTAATATGTGGATCTTGGTGTGTGTATCAGTTTATACAGACTCACTTTCTGTGTTTCAGAGTCCCTCTAAATCTGTCCCAAAGGTCCAGGAACAACCCAATTAGCCCTGGAATCCTTTGAAAGACATTCATTTCAGTTCACATGAATCCTGTATCTTTTTTTTTGTGCCACACTTTAGTCTGGGGTTTGTCTGAAGTGCAAGCACACCTCTAATTAATATGTGATCAACTTATGTCATTATGAAGCCCAACATTCAATAGTAGGTTTCATATGCTTATTTCTCATGCAAAACTGCCTAAGAAGCAACCAAGTGTCATTGAAAGGATCTGAACACATTAACACCAATGCTCTGGGCATGATCCCCAACTGAGTTCTCATGCACAAGTCCCACTGAAATTAATAAAGCTTGTGGAAAAGAACAGTGATGTTCTTAGTGCAAGCCCTGCTCATTTTAATGTGAGATGTTTAGAAGAAAATGCCAGGGGAGTGTGCCTTTTGCCACTTCAGCTCCCTGTAACAGTTCCATTTCCTTTTTGCTACTTGCTACTTATATTTTCAAAGTTCTTTTGTTCAGTAACATTAGCCAATGTATTTTCTTTTAAAATCAGCCAGGCCCTTCCAGACTTCTAAAATATATTTTAGATATATTTAGAAATACAAGCTCTCTAAAGGCTTGTCATTAATCTGATCTATTCTTGTTCATTAACCTAATGCATTTGATTATCTGAACCTGGTTAAACTATCAAATAGGGAAAAGTCGGCCCGTTGGAAATGAAAATGAAACCTCCGCTCTCTGAAGGCTACATTATATATATGGAAGCAAACATTTTCTGTTGCAAATACTACCAGCCAACATCCCATGGTTACTGAAAGGACTGTCAACACCAACTACAGGAACTATTTCCCTAAATGTTAACTAACTAAGGACACAAGCAAATAATTTTCTGCCCCATTGAAATAACTGGAAATGAAAAGTATTTAAATTTGGCCAAATTACCCCCTAAGTATTAATTCGTTTATGGCTTGTGTGCCCTGTCCTTCCTCTAAGGAACTGAGAGTGACACACATAGCCTTTTCTTCCTGCTTGATTTCCCCAGCAACCCACAGAGGTAGATTGGGCAGAGACTGTGGCTGTTACAAAATTACATGGCAGATAAATGCATCTGGAGCTGCCCAGATGTGAATCAGTATAGCAGCCTAGGCATGCGCCCTGGATTTGCTCAGGTTCATTCAACTCTGACCTCTGAGTCTGGAGAATGGAGGAAGCGTGGGGAGGGGGTGGGTTTTTGTTGTGTGTCTCTAAAAGAATCTGCATCTCATTGTCCTGGGGAATCCTCACTTCTAGGCCTCTGAAATTCCTTTTATATGGAGGAGAACTAGGCAGGGTCTGCACATGTAGCTGAATGAGGTTTGAAGCAGGTGAGAATGTGGCTGTAGAATGCTTCCAGCAACACCACCCAGAGGGGGGCCACTTTCCCTGCTTAAAAAAACCTATAAATAGTGATAATACACTGGAGTAGCCCAGGATTTTGCCTGCTAAATACCAGATTTCTATTTGCAGTGGGGTTTTATTTCTTTAAAGTAGTGAAGCATTAAAAATTGTGATCCACCCCTCTCCACCTGCAGTCCATTCTTCTGTTACCTCATTCTGTTGTAGATTTTTGGATTGCCATAAGGATGCAAGTAATAAGTTTTTTTTTTGTGTGTGTGGGAGAATCCTACAAATGCACTCAAGGCTGAAAGAGGTGTCAACTGATGTCTTCATTTAGAAAGATTACATGCATTTTAAATACCACTCCCCCCCCCCCCCGCGCCGGTTTCCGCACAATATAATTTTATTACATCTGTAGGAGCAGGAAGAAGTGGGATTCAGAAGACATTCCTGTCTGGACTGTGATTTCTAAGCAAATCCAAAGAGGTTTGATTACAAGCAAAAGTCAAAGATTGACTTACAAATCATCTATCACGGCTCCCTTTCCCCACTTGGGCCGGAGTTATTATATCAAATATCAACACAACTTGGCCTCTTCCAGAAGCGGCACCCGGCCCTATTCATATCTGTCTTTGGCGAAACTGATGTTTTTTTCAGATGGAAAAGCTGGGAGGGAGAAAAAGGAGGGGACAGCCTCAAAAACGCCACAAAATGCTTTATTACTTTGCAGCCTGTTCCTGAAGCCCCCTAAAGCACTGGTTTGAGTGAGTAAGAATTTATTGCATTAGGAGTTTGAAGAGTTCGGCTCTTTAGGATTTATATTTTAGTCTTTAGGATAGTAACATTTCTCTGTCCCCGTCTTATGTTTACAGGTTTCTGTTCTGCATTAGAAAGTTTACGCTGCTTGATTGTATTCACATTTCTAAGGGTTTGAAACAGCTTACAATGTAAAACAATGACAACTACTTGTTTTCAGTTGCAAGTTTTCCAGTATAGGCCTGCTTCCATAGGTTACTGTAGAATTTGTGCTGGGTTCTCTATTAAGCTGCAAAAACTACAGATTAAGATGAATTTAAGTCGATTCACATTTTTTTCATTTTGTCTGTGTATATGCATGCATAAGTGGTCTTGTGCTAGAATGCAGTATATCGAACTATACCAATGTTTTTCTAATTCTAGTAAATATTTTGGAAGTTGCCACAGTGCAAAGGAAAGGACCGGTTCCATTAGTATCCAAAATGGATTTTTTAAATAAAATAAAATAAAATGTTTTTAGTGCAGATTGCATTCTGGAGTTTATTTTTTAGTGTAAGCCAGATAAGTACACCGATTGTGAATTTGAATTTGTGATTTGAATTGGATCATGAATTCTTGTCGTTTCTTGACCCCACTTAAATGGCTGCAGAGAGAATATGGCCTTTGGACTGCTATCCATAATCAAACAAGACATGCTTTTACAGAATAATAGAACATATGGTAGTCAACAAGCTGACACATTAAATACGTAAATTATGTTGTATCTATATTCCTTGGGACCTAGCAATTAACTCAAAGTACATGAAATTATGTTAAGTCAATTCACATGATGAAAAAAAGAAACCAGCCCCAAGAGTTGTTTCCAGCTTAGGCCCCATCCACACTTTACATTTAAACAATTATCATGACTTTCTCTGAAGATTCCTGGGAATTGTAGTTTGTCAAGGACACTGAGAGCTGTTAGGAGACCCCTATTTCCCCCACAGAGCCAGTATGGTGTAGTGGTTAAGAGAGGTAGTCTCGTAATCTGGGGAACCGGGTTCGCATCTCCGCTCCTCCACATGCAGCTGCTGGGTGACCTTGGGCCAGTCACACTTCTCTGAAGTCTCTCAGCCCCACTCACCTCACAGAGTGTTTGTTGTGGGGGAGGAAGGGAAAGGAGAATGTTAGCCGCTTTGAGACTCCTTAAAGGAAGTGAAAGGCGGGATATCAAATCCAAACTCTTCTTCTTCTTCTTCTTCTTCTTCTTCTTCTTCTTCTTCTTCTTCTTCTTCACAGAGCTACAGATCCCAGATTTACCTGGGAACAAGGATTGATTGTAGTTCTTGGAATAAGGGTCTCCTAACAACTCAGTGGACTTTACAAACTCCATTTCCCAGGATTCTTCAGGGGAAGCCACGACTATTTAAACCGGTATAATACCGCTTTAAATGTATAGTGCAGATGTGCCCATCATATTCAGTACAGACCCATTGAAATCAATGGACAACTTACTTAAGTGTATTGATTTCAGTGGTTCTCAGGTAGATCCAACCCTAAGCACACAATTAAATCCAAATTCTGGCCATGCAGTAAAGCATCCAAACATTTTATTTTATTTTATTTTGTGCACCATCCTAATAGCTACTTGATGTAAGGTGGGGTTTTTTAAAAAAATAATAATCACCTAATAATAAAATAAATGTCTCCATCTCACAACCAAATCAATGTTTAGCATGTAAGTCATGATTTTATGAATTTGTGCAATTGCATGGAAATTAATCTGGCCACAAGATGGAGCAAACAGTTTCTAGAAGTGTGTGAGGTGAGTAGAAAAAAATAAAGGACCCACCATCGCATGCACTTACGAAGAATGTCTCTGTGGGGCAATCAGATATCCCTATTGCATGCAGCCGTGTTCTCATAAACCATTACTGGGTTGTGTGTGAATTAGCCCCAGCTCACTTCGCAGGTTGCTTGTCTCATATCATCCTTTCTTTCAGTTGTTTAAATCTGTAGCATGCTACTTTCCAAGGGTTTTGGCAGATAGCAGAACTTAAGTATGGAGATAAGGATAACTTCTTGGTGGATTGATCACTTTGCAGTTGTACGAAAGGGATCTCATAGTCAGCTTGCAACTTACGAATAAGAAATACCTGTGTGCGACTTTTCAGTCAATGGTCCACAAATTGTGTCAAGCATCATTGTGGTCCATTTTGTCTTCCATCCTGTCAGCATTCGCCACCTGAGTTCGCTATTAGAAGCAACAATGCTATGCTTTATATTGCCTTAAGATAATAATAGAAAATAATAGCTAACCTGAAGGACATTGGAATAATAATTAGAAGACAATTCACTAAACGTGAAGGGGTTGGGAAACCCAATCAAAAGAAGATGCATCACCTCGTATGTAAACACCATGAAACCAAACATTGCCTTCCTAAGATAGTGATAATTACGCAACATTTATATTATTTTCTGGGAACGAAACCCAACATTCTGGGTTCTGGCCAATAAAATGCCTGTTTAATTTCCTACCCAATTAATTTTTTACTGGAAGAATGATCTGTTTTTCAAGCAGCCGGACAGTACAGTGTTTTATGGCATACGTTTTCACAGGTCTCTGGAAGAGTCTCTGATTCATCATAAGCTCCTCCTGCTGGGGGGGGGGGGCATCATTTTTGCAGCTTTCCTTTCCCTCTCCTGCAGCCTCCAGTGCTATCCCACCCCCAGGATGTTCCAGAAACTCCCCATCACACTCTGAAGTTGCTTTTGCAGAGGGAAGGCGGATTCTGCAACAATAATCTCTCCCTTCCTCCAGGATCCTGTTACTGGAACTTCACTCATAGGAAGCCTGGGTGCAGCCCACAGATGCAGTTTTTCCAGACTTGATCACTGAAACTCTTTGCCCATGGAGTCTGGAAAAGCTACATTTGGGTTTGTTTCTTTTTAATCAGAACTTATAATGAATCCAGATTCTGGGCATGTAAGCATATTTAGCTGGCATAAGCTGTGTTGGAGTCAGCGGTGCTTTCTTCTGAGTGAACATGCATCAATGCCCTTCTTCAGCCAACCAAAATGCGCTTTTTTTTTGCATTTCTAACAAAGCTCTTCCAAGGAACTTTTATCCTTTCAAAATAATTGCCCCTTTCTTCTAAATTGCTACAACTGCTTGCCTGCCTTTCATTACTATGTGGCGTGTGCTTGTGTGGAGGGGAAGACTGCATTGCGGCGTAGAATGACAAAACCTAACCAACATCCCAGACATCTACGGAGAAGTGCAAAGTGTGTTTGTGTGTAGAGTTTCTGCCCTCCCTCAACATCCTGCCTGTTATAACTATAAAATTATTTCTAGAATAGATTTCTATATAAAACCAGAAGTGGACCAATGTGAGCTCTTGTTAAGGTAAAGGTAAAGGTACCCCTGCCCGTACGGGCCAGTCTTGACAGACTCTGGGGTTGTGCGCTCATCTCACTCTATAGGCCGGGAGCCAGCGCTGTCCGCAGACACTTCCGGGTCATGTGGCCAGCGTGACAAGCTGCATCTGGTGAGCCAGCGCAGCACACAGAACGCCGTTTACCTTCCCGCTAGTAAGCGGTCCCTATTTATCTACTTGCACTTTGACGTGCTTTTGAACTGCTAGGTTGGCAGGCGCTGGGACTGAGCAACGGGAGCGCACCCCGCCGCGGGGATTCGAACCGTCGACCATGCGATCGGCAAGTCCTAGGCGCTGAGGTTTAACCCACAGCAAGCAAATGTTCACCTTTATTATGGAGACATTTTTTCCAGCTACCACAACTTTTAACCAACTGGGTGCTTGCCTCATGAAGAAAAATGGAGGGCATAGATTCTTAATTCCCTCCCAATTTCTGCATTGCTCTGCTCCTTCAGCTCCTAAGCCTTCTCTTTATTTAATTATTAACAGGGTTATCTAGTAGACCAGGGGTCAGCAAGGTTTACCTCACCTGGGTTGGTTCACTCCAGCGGAGATCCCTCCGTGGGCTGGGTCGTGCGTGTGTGAGCACACATGCTTGCAATTTTTGGCATCTGCGTCTGCGCAGACATGATTTCTGGTGCCGTGGAAGTGAGCCCCCATGCTGCACTGCGCTGGTTTAGTGCAGCAGGCAGGGACTCGCAGAGTGGGCGGCTCAGTTTGGGGGCGGCTTGGGGGCTTGTTAAACAACCCCAATGGGCCGCTTGTGGCCCATGGGCCTTAGGTTGCCGACTCGTGTAGTAGACAATTGGTTTAAATGCATTTCTCTCTTGTCTGGATTGCTCATCCATACAAAATGTTCCCTGCACATAGAAAACTACCGTATCCCTTTATTTGTTTATAAATTAAAATAATTATATTGCCTGCTATGCAGGCATCTCAAGGTGGCATACACTAATGCCATTAAAATACAGTACAAAACACAATTGCATTTACAAAACACAATACAGATAAACAAAGAAGCAGTCAGTGAATGTTCTAAGAATATCTGCAATGCCTGTTGTCAATAGCCAGCAAAGGCTGTTCTTGAAGTTGTTGCTGTTGCTGTTATTGTTATTGTTTTGCATGCACTGGAATTGTATGCTGGCACATGACTTATCTCTAGGGGGAGACTATTCTACTGGCACAGAAAAGACCTTTTCCCAGCTTAGAGAGAAGGCCAGGCCAGGCCTCTTTCCTCCTGTCATGCAAGTTTTTACTGTACAGAAAAGCCTATTGATAAGCTGGAATGTGTGCAGAGGATGATAAAGGGTCTGAAAACCAGGCCTTATGAGGAACAGTTGAGGGAGTTGGGCATGTTTAGTCTGGAGAAGAGTTGATAAGAAAGCCTTCTTCCAATATCTGAAGGGCTGTCACATGGAAGATGGAGCAAGCTTGTTTTCTCTTGCTCCAAAGGGAAGAACATCGTGACAGTAAGAGCTGTCCAGTAGTGGTATCAGCTTCCTTGGAAGGTGAGGGTTTTCATTGTAGGTTTTAAAATGGGTTGGGTGGCCATTTGTCAGGAATACTTTAATTGTAGGGGGTGGAGCTACATGACCCCGTGGCGTCCCTTCCAACTCCACGGTTCTCTGCTTCTGTGTGAAGCTCCCCCATGTAGTTATGCAGGCTAGATGCAGGTAGGCTACCTCAGGGAGAACAAGGTATTAACAAGTCTGGAGACAGAAGCAGGTAATAAGAGTTTTATAGTTTTGAAGAGAACTGAGGGGAAGGGAGTAGCAGCCTTTCTCAACCTGTGGGTCCCCAGATGTTGTTGAACTACAACTCCCATCACCCCTAGCTAGCAAGGCCAGAGCTCAGGGATGATGGGAGTTGTAGTCCAACAACATCTGGGGACCCACAGGTTGAGAACCGCTGGGAGCGTCTGATCAATATACCAGTACTCTGAGCCTGTTCATCCCTGCTGGTGTTCTTGCTTGCTGATTGGTGAGGAGACCGTTCTTTGCTGCGGGAGAGGTAGAGTTGAGTATTCCATGCTGTTTTCACATTCAGTTTTCACACTGGAGTCCGCTTTCATTCAGCATAGCTAGGAATGTCATCAGCATGATAAACCATGCAAATAAGTCTGTTGGCTGTTTCTGAATGTTGGTTTCAACTCTACTGACTCACTGAGTGGGGAGAAGGTCTTCTCTGACCCTTTCTAATTAGCAGTGTGGATCCTAAAAGGTGAAACTAAAACGGGTATGAGTATTCGGTACTGTGTGTAATTAGACACTGCCCATCCCCGCAATGGGGTGAGCTCCCGTTGTTCAGTCCCAGCTCCTGCCAACCTAGCAGTTTGAAAGCACATCAAAGTGCAAATAGATAAATAGGTACCACTCTGGCGGGAAGGTAAACGGCGTTTCCGTGCGCTGCTCTGGTTCGCCAGAAGCGGCTTAGTCATGCTGGCCACATGACCCGGAAGCTGTACGCCGGCTCCCTCGGCCAATAAAGCAAGATGAGTGCTGCAACCCTAGAGTCGGCCACAACTGGACCTAATGGTCAGGGGTCCCTTTACCTTTTATAATGTGATTGCTTTTGGCAATCTCCTGCTAGCTAAGGCTAATAAGGGGAAATTTTGTGCCCCTAACAGTTTTGTGCCCGGGGCAACTGTCCTTGTGGCCCTCCCATGTTACGCCACTGGTTACTTGTTCTTCTGACTCGTCAGCAGCTATCTTTCAGAATTAGATTCCTGCCTGCCTTAGTTTATGTTGCCTGTCTCTTGTCCCTTGACTGCCATCTCTTAGACTTGATCTGTGCCTGCCCTTGACCTCACTTCTCTCCTCTTTTGCCTCACACTGACACCCAGCACCCCACTGGACCTGATCCCCGTCTATTTGCAAGACTGACTCCACTGTGCCCTGGCAGCACTGCATAACTCATTTCTCATTCTCTATGTGTCTTTAGCTTGGCAGTTCAGGTGCATCTGCCGCCTTGATCTCTCCAGCACTAGTTTTATTACAACGAAGCTTCGCAATATTTTAAACAGGCACAATAATTAGAGTTTTACTCGCAAGTGCTATTAAAGTAAGAAATGAAATAGTCCATGCCTATGTGTCTGAGAGATCTGGAAAACTATTAAAATAAGTCATTAAAACAACACATGGGTCTAAATTCTTAAAGCACTTTTATTTCATTCTATAAGTAAAAATAGCAATCAAAAGGCTTCAGGGTAGGGATTTTCTGTGTGCTGGTCTTTCCAGGATATGCAAAAGAATTATTTTCTATTTGGCATCAAACAGCTTGGCCAATGCTTCATTCCTCCCAGTCGTACCTCTGTTGTTTCACTCTTCAGATTTCTTTTCTTCTCTGGGTTCAACAGGACTGATCTTTATAAGGCTTATAAAATTCTGAGTGGGTGGTAGGAAGCCTGGCTTCCTAACTCATCTCCATGTACAATTCTGTAATGAAACATAATAAAATAATAATAAACCAAAGTTAGAAGGTAACAGATTGCACAGGCTTGAATAACCCATTTTAGTTACAAACTCAGCACTCAGTGTTTTAAGCCATAGTCGCTAATATGTTTCTCTAATTTAGTGATTGGTCATGAATTTGAAGTTATCTAAGTAATTTATACAATGTGTTGTATCAATTCTCTAAATAAGGGACGTCTCTGGAAAATAGAGACACTTTGAGGGTCTGACACACACAAATCCTGGGCAAAAATCCTGACCAGCCAGCCCACCCCTCAGCTACAGCTCTGCCTAACACTGTTTGCGTGTGTGTGTGTCATCCTTCACAGTCACAAGAATATCTAATCTGATCCAGTCAGCCTTCCAAATATATTTAGGAATGTGCTTCAGTTTTGGGCTGTGTGTGTGTGTGTGTGTGAATTCTTTGAATGGCCAGCCTTTTAATAAAACTGTAACAAGGTTATAGGCACAAAGATCCCAGTGAGAATTTCTCCTTTGCTCGACTCATTCAAATGAGTGGGCTCTGTGCAAAAACCTTGTTATTTCCATACGATTTGCAAAGCAGAACTTCCCACCTGCTGATTTTGGTCTTTTTGCTGCCACCAGTAACAAGTTCTCCTTTGCTGGATAACTTCGCAAGATCTTTCAAAAAATGGTTGTGCCAGTGTGGCTGATGGCAGTACAAATGAAAAGTAAATCATGTGTGTGCCTTTTCTAATTGCTTGTGAAAGTGTTTCACATTCAGATAGGCCATGGAGGATGAGTCTGGAAGGGCATGAACTAATAGTTAGAAAACACAGGGTTGTAAAAATATGTTTCTTTGTGAGAAAGCAGTTTTTAAAATAGTTATGTTAGAGCAAACCCTTGACCCTTCTGACACCTTTAAGTTTTTCCCCACTGGGCAAATAGCAGCCATGGGATCCACTTAGATCAGGAAAGAGTTAAATCCATCTTTCTGCAGCCCAGTCCAACCTGCCTCATAAGACTACAGTTAACTCAACCCACCCAACCAATAGGAGGCACATAATCTTGCCTAAGGGACGCGGGTGGTGCTGTGGGTTAAACCACAGAGCCTAGGACTTGCCGATCAGAAGGTTGGCAGTTCGAATCCCCACGACGGGGTGAGCTCCCGTTGCTCGGTCCCTGCTCCTGCCAACGTAGCAGTTCGAAAGCATGTCAAAGTGCAAATAGATGAATAGGTACCGCTCCGGCGGGAAGGTAAACGGCGTTTCCGTGCGCTGCTCTGGTTCGCCAGATGCGGCTTAGTCCTGCTGGCCACATGACCACATGAGCTGTACGCCAGCTCCCTCGGCCAATAAAGCGAGATGAGTGCCGCAACCCCAGAGTCGGTCACGACTGGGCCTAATGGTCAGGGGTCCCTTTACCTTTAATCTTGCCTACTTTGATGCTTCCTGTCTCTGCTGCTTTTATAATACTACAGTAGCCGTCACACTAAGTTATTCTTGGACAAAAAGTCTGCAGTAACATTTCGTTGCAGGAGGTTGTACTAGACGACTCTCAGAATCACTTCCCATTCCTACAGCTCTATGAAAAGCTGCCCATTTTAACAGTGTTTGGAACGTGTGGTGTCACTGAATCCACAAAGGTCTGCATTGGCATAAAACTTCTTCAGACTGTGCTAGATCCCATTGACAGGAGGAAATGCAACAACAACAACAACAACAACAAGAGTTTGGATTTGATATCCCACTTTATCACTACCCGAAGGAGTCTCAAAGTGGCTAACATTCTCCTTTCCCTTCCTCCCCCACAACAAACACTCTGTGAGGTGAGTGAGGATGAGAGACTTCAGAGAAGTGTGACTGGCCCAAGGTCACCCAGCAGCTGCAGGTGGAGGAGCGGAGACGTGGACCCGGTTCCCCAGATTACGAGACTACCGCTCTTAACCACTACACCACCCTGGCTCTCTAAGCTTGTGGTCTTCTGAAGAACCCAGGAAATTTCCTTTTGGCCTCTCCCCTTGCTACCTGCCCCCACCTGCACCACCATTTAATGCACGAACAACGGAGAACTGAAAGGAAGTTATGAAGTGTTCTGCATCTCTCTCCAGGTTAGGAACAGGGAAAGGTTAAATGACGACGAGATTTGAATGGCAGCAAGCCATCAATTTTGGCTCCTAGGGTTCTTTTCTGTCCTAGCAGTTGTAGCTATTTTATGTGGCGTGCCATTTCGGCAGCAGAGAGAGAGATGCTGGCACTGATCTTTAACACATGTGGAAAATACGGCTAGGGAGTGAAGCGTATGGAAAACATATTAATCTTTTTACAACCAGAAGATCCATGTTTGCTTCTTTGCACTCCTCTTGCTTCTTTTGACTCCACTGCACATTTGGAAGCTCACCCCTCCTCTCCTCTATGAAATAAACAAGAGACAAGGGGCCCAATCCACCAAGAAGCTCTTGCCCGACTACTGTTCATTTTCAATGGATTTTGTTTGTTTGCACAGGAGAACTTCCTGGCTGATCGTACTCATTCGTATTGTTGAAATGGATCAGAGCAGCATAAGAGGACAGTACAAACATAAACAGCATCGCCAACCCAGATTTACCCCAATTGCATGATTGGCTTGCATTAAAAGAAAAACAACAACCAGAATAACACTGTAAAATGTGCATGGTTAATATGAGTCTTCAGGAAATATAGTGCTTGCATAGTATCCAGGAAGGTTAAAACATCTCTATGTAAGATTTTGGTCTTAAAATGGTTAGATTTTTCACAAAATTATGAGCTGGAAATGTTGAGGAAGATGCGTCTTGCTGTGAATTTTTGCTAAAAATATTTCCAGTGAGGTCTTTCTGTAATTTGGGAAACATTTCTTTCCTACTCTGGATTCTCTGATCTGATGCCCGGACACATGAGCAGCTGGACTGTAAGCGAGAAGCTTCACATTATCCTAACACCCAGTGGGATTTGATAAGACTGATCGGGCAATCCTATAAATGTCTACTCAGAAGTATGTCCCATTGACTTCAGTAAGACTTAGTCCTAGGGGAAATTGTAGTAACTTACTTAGGAGCAAGCCCCAAGTGAGCTTGAGCTTGCTGGTCCTTGATTCTGATAGGATCGCACCATATTCCAATCTCAACACCAAATATATCAGATTGTATTGAATAAGAAGAAGACTCCAGGATACATTTTGCAATGCAAGTGGGAAATGACCATTTCATATCTAAAGGAGAGTATGTGCAAAGGAAACTATCCAAAAATAAACCAGGGCTGTTCACACCAGTGCTAGAAATAGGCTGGAACTAAGATGGTGGAACCTTGTCCATTACAGTTTGTAAAATCAGGTAGGACTGGACATTTGGACCTTGAAGGTGGCTAATGCCTCTGGGAGTGAAGGTATGAATCCCGATAGCCTGAAGAAACTTAATTCCTATCTCATGGTTTCTGATGACTACCCCAGCATTTGGGGGCAAGCTATTGGAGTGCGTGGTTCTCCTCAGCTCCAGGTAGTCTGTGATGTTGCAGGTGGTTTTGATCAGTTCCAGTTCAGCTTCATGCCTGGTTTTGGGATGGAAACAGCCTTGGCCACCCTGATGAATGACTAGCCCAGGGGAATGGATTTGGGAGAGTGCCACCCTGCTAATTCCTCTGGACTTCTCAGTGGCTTTCAGTATCACCAAGCCTAGTATCTCTCTAGAGCAGTTGTCTGGATGAGGCCTGGTTCCAGTTTTTGAGGATTTGAAGTCTCAGAACGTGGTGCTATTGCTCTCCAGGTTCCTTTCTGTCTCATTTCTACATGAAACGGCTTGGTAAACTTGACTGGAGATTTGGGCTGATGTGAGGATGATGTCTGCTTGTCTGCTTGTTACTGAGCTGTGTTCTGATTTTTTTTGTTGTACATATGCATTGAATTTTGGTATTTGTGGATTATTTTTTACCCGCTTCTTTCAAATAAAAAACCTGTTGTAGCTGTATTAATTGTACTCTGCCTTGGGACCTCTGCCATTGCTCCATTTGGTGAGAGGTGACATAAAAACATTTTAAGCACATAAGTAAATGAATGAATCAATGAATAGATGTCTTTTTGAACTGGATTTGTTCCTCTTTCTGATCTTTGCTCGTTCAAAAGTGTTGGCGCTGATCTTTAAAGCCCTAAACGGCCTCGGCCCAGTATACCTGAAGGAGCGTCTCCACCCCCATTGTTCTGCCTGGACACTGAGATCAAGCACTGAGGGCCTTCTGGTGGTTCCCTCACTGTGAGAAGTGAAGCTACAGGGAACCAGGGCCTTCTTGGTAGTGACACCTGCAGAGAGGGGAAGTACCTGGATTTCTTGAGGGTCAGCATTTTAACCAAGGCCTTATCCACACTTCCTTTTGTCTCACTGCTTCCCCTGCCTGGGGAAACTGCTCTTTAGTGCTCAGCCAGAGAAAACAGTGATTCTGGTTTTCCCCAGATTGCCATTTCTTCCGATCTATGGCTAGAGTGGGGTTTCCCTTGGAAAGGAGCAGGGCAAGGGGGAAACTGCTCGGACCCATGCTTTCTAAGTGCGGTGCAAGCGGAAGTGTAGACGAGCCCTAAAGTGGCAAAGGATTTTGCCCAAGGGACAGATGACAAAACGTTCAACCAAATGTGCTAGAAAACCTAAGCAAGCAGGGAATGACTTTGAATTCCCAAATCTACTATTTAACTATGCAGTTCAACAGCAGGCAATATCAGAATGACTAAAAGAGGAACGTAAATTCTGCCAGCTATTATGAAAGCAATAAGCTGTTCTAGCACTTTTAAAGTATTTTTCTTCTTCTGGGCAACAGTTAATTGATGGATGGGTAAAAAAATAATAATTGTAATAATGGGGCAGTTCCATTAGTTCCAAAAGAATAATAATAATAATAATAATAATAATAATAATAATAATAATAAATTCAACCAGTTTTATAGAAAAGTAATAGCCGGCACGATTGGTCAGAGATTTATCCTCCTGATAGGCTGAGAGATATAGCGAATTCTATCCAATACTTCCCATTGACACAACTGCAGAAGCATGCAATGTAAAGAGACCTGTAGGCCCAGAAAGAATTTGCATAGCTGGAGAATTCACCTTGTTAAGGACCTTTCCCGCCAGAGCTCAAAGCTGCTTCTAGCATTGTCTTGGCTCCTGCAGGTATTTTTGGCACACAGTCTTGCCTCATGTAGCTTTATGAGTTGGCTCTTCCTTTAGGCAGGATAAAGTGGCTTGGCTCAGGTGGTGGTGCAGCGGTCTAAATCACAGAGCCTAGGGCTTGCTGACTGGAAGGTCGGCGGTTCGAATCCCCGCGACGGGGTGAGCTCCCTGCTCCTGCCAACTTAGCAGTTCGAAAGCACGTCAAAGTGCAAGTAGATAAATACCGGCGGGAAGGTAAATGGCGCTTCCGTGCACTGCTCTGGTTCGCCAGAAGCGGCTTAGTCATGCTGGCCACATGACCCCGAAGCTGTATGCCAGCTCCCTCGGCCAGTAAAGCGAGATGAACACCGCAACCCCAGAGTCGGCCATGACTGGACCTAATGATCAGGGTCCCTTTACCTTTAAGGAGTGATACATTATCAATTTATTATATATGCTGTATATATTTATCAATGCAGGGATTTCCTGCCATTTGGATTTTATGCCCAGGCACCAACATTCCTGCTTTTGGGCTGCAGCAAAGCTCATGGGACTCTGAGAATCCCAACGATAATTTGTTGGCGAAGCAACAGCATGTGACCTAGAGGAGTGTTTCCTGTGCTCCTTGCGTGCTCCTGGCATGGCCTCACGTGTATGCAAAAGCCATCATGAGTCACAGATTCCCATATTAAAATGTTTGTTTTCAAGGTTAAATTTATACCGGGTGTACCACTATAAGCAGTTAAAATTACACTGTGGCCTTAAAATGTTTTTAATAGAATTAACCTCCATTTAGCTAACGTACCTGAAGCGTTTTAAGAATAAAATGCTGAAGTACATATTTAAACCCGTACTTCAGGGGTCAGCTATGCATAAATGTGCAAAATTGTACCAAGCCGGTTGAGTTTGCCTATGTCTTCCTCTCTGATTGCCCTGTTATTATTTTGCTAGTTCTCCCTTATCTCCCCTCTCTTATATCTCAACACATCCCTGTCTATGACCCTCCAGTGCCACCACCCTGAAGCAGAGGCACCAGGTTGCCCCCAAAATTGAGGGGTCCCAGCGTGTGCTTGATTCAGAGTGGGCCCCTCCCTCTTCCCTGTGATGACCTTTGATTCCCTCCCTTGTTCCCAGTGTAGGAAGAGGAGGAGTTTGGATTTGATATCCGGCTTTATCACTACCTGAAGGAGTCTCAAAGCGGCCAACATTCTCCTTTCCCTTCCTCCCCCACAACAAACACTCTGTGAGGTGAGTGGGGTTGAGAGACTTCAAAGAAGTGTGACTGGCCCAAGGTCACCCAGCAGCTGCAGGTGGAGGAGCGGGGAAGCGAACCCGGTTCACCAGATTACGAGTCTACCGCTCTTAACCACTACACCACACTGGCTCTTGTAGATCTGTAGATCTTTATCCAGTGCTGGATTTACATATAAGCTAAGCAAGCTTATATGAGATGAGCGCACAACCCTAGAGTCTGTCAAGACTGGCCCATACGGGCAGGGGTACCTTTACCTTTTACTAAGCAAGCTCTAGCTTAGGGCCCCACTCTCTTGGGGGCCCTCAAAAAATTTAAAGGAAAAAAACCTGGATGTACATTTCCAAAATATACGATAAAAAAAACAAATAAAATAAAACCTACATACAGCAACAGTGTTTTGTGTTGTGTAGGCTCCTATAATGTAAGTAATGCTCATTTCTATATACAGTGGTACCTCTACTTATGTTCACCTCTGGTTACGTATCCTACGGGATACGTACATGGCAAACCTGGAAGTATTTTTCTGGGTTTCGTCATGTACACATGCGCAGAAGCAGTCTACCACCATGCGCACATGCGCAGAAACTGTCCCTCCAGTTGCAGAAACCTCAGGGTCCAACCGGAGCTCTGGAACAGATCCCGTCCACAAATGGGATGCATAGGGTCCCTACATTCTGCATGGACTGGTTGTAGGGTAACATGTGCAAATGGCTTTAGATGCCTATTTGGTCCATAAATTACCACATAGCATATATTGAACACAAAAAACAGTGACAATTTGTTGTTGACAAAGGACAGCTGGACATATAAAGGGCCCCATTACCTTCAGTAGCTGAGGGCCTCATCATACCTAAATCCGGCCCTGTCTTTATCCCACTCCCTTGCTCCTAATGTAGGTCTTCAGTTGCCTCTTCTTCCCTGGCAGGATGTGTGTGCTATTTTGTGGTTCGCCTCAGGTGCCCAAGTGTCTTGGGCTGGCCCTGATTCAGGTTCCCCCAATGTATCCAGAGTTTCTACTCTCTAAAATATAACAGGGACGCGGGTAGCGCTGTGGGTTAAACCACAGAGCCTAGGACTTGCCAATAAGAAGGTCAGTGGTTCGAATCCCCGCGATGGGGTGAGCTCCCGTTCCTCAGTCCCTGCTCCTGCCAACCTAGCAGTTCAAAAGCACGTCAAAGTGCAAGTAGATAAATAGGTACCACTCCGGTGGGAAGGTAAACGGCGTTTCCGTGCACTGCTCTGGTTCGCCAGAAGCAGCTTAGTCATGCTGGCCACATGACCCAGAAGCTGTACGCCAGCTTCCTCGGCCAATAAAGCGAGATGAGCGCCGCAACCCCAGAGTTGGTCACTGGACCTAATGGTCAGGGGCCCCTTTACCTTTACCTTTAAAATATAACAAGCTGGAAAATGGAGGCTCTCTCCCAGCCACTGGGGCAGGTAAATTCATCTTGTGCTCCTCAAATGAGGCAGTCATATTAGGCTTTATTAAACCTCCTGGGCCTTTTAGGACAAGGATTCAAAATTCTCCTGTTTCGCTTTTGTCCATTCCGCATGTGATTCTCACTTATTCAAGTGACCCCAGGGTGTGTGTATTTTCTATTGGCTGGAGCAGAATCACAATTTCCTCTTTCCAGCGTCCAGTGCAACTGATATTTATAGACTTTTTCCTTTCCTCTTCCTGCTGAGCAGCCTCCCAGCTCAGTACTTTGAAGTGTCATCTATGTTTACCCACTTTTTATTGCATGTTATGGCTAACCCCTGCTGCTGCTCCTTTTTTTAAACCTGAGCCAAAACCAGTTTCTGGAGGCTGCAGTTGGAATTGTTATGAGAATATACTGCCTGGCAGATTTCAGACAACAGACTTTGCACCTGTTCGCCCAGTCAGGCTGAAAGCACCTGAAATTTAATGTCACCACCCTGTGTTAAATGTATATGGTGATTTTCTTAAATTTGGGCTGTACCTCCAAGGAAAAATGACTCCGTTGTGTAAGTGATGAACTATTTTCTGTTTGGAGTTTGCCTCTTGCATCAGGAAGCACAAATTAGGGAGGCTTGCATTAATACATGAAGCAAATGAACTCCCTCTCCATCCTGGCTTTTTCTTCTCCAAACCAAGATCCGCAAGCCTCTTGACAAATGCTTTTCAGATTGCACATGGCTACTATATGTATTTTTCAATGCTGGTGATCATAGAATCATAGAATTGTTGAGTTGCAAGGGACCACGAGGATAATCTAATCCAACTACCTGCAAAGCAGGAATCTTTCGTCCAATGTGGGACTTGAATCCACGACCCCGAGGTTAAGAGTCTCATGCTCTGCCAACTGAGCTATCTCTCAGGGGTAATCTGTCTAGTGATTTCATTGTCCTATTTATACTGCCCTGGGGCCTTTGGGTAGGGCTGCCATACGTCTGGAATTTTTTGCACATATATGTGATCCATCCATCAGAAATAGCGTCCGTGCGTAATTTCTGAAAATCGGCAAAACTGTCCAGGGAAACACGGGCATCTGGATATGGTGAATTTCCTAATAAATAGCTCAAAAACTTTGTTTGTTTGTTTGTTGCAAAAGAAGCTCAACAACCCTAGCAAAAAGAAAAAAGGAACGGTCACTTCTTGAAATATGGCAACCCTACCTTTGGGCGACCCCTTCATGGATCACCACTGTCTTGCCGTGGCGAAGGGGCTTGAATAACTTAGAGAAGCTATGAGCTATGCCGAGCAGGGACACCCAAGATGGACAGGTCATAGTGGAGAGTTTTGACCCAACGTGATCCACCTGGAGCAGGAACCTGCAAGCCACTCCAATATCCCTGCCAAGAAAACTCCATGGACAAAGACAACAGCCATATAAAAGTTATGACTCTGGAAGATGAGCCCCTCAGGTCAGAAGGCGTCCAACATGCTACTGAGGAAGAGTGGAGAACAAGTAAAAGTAGATTCAGAGCTGATGAAGCGGCTGGGCCAAAGCCGAAAGGTCGCTCAGTTGCGGATATGCCTGGAAGTGAAAGGAAAGTCCAGTGCTGTAAAGAAAAATATGGAGGGCACAAGGAGAAGGGGACGATGGAGGACGAGATGGTGGGACAGTGTTCTTGAAGCTACGAGCATGAGTTTGACCAAACTGCTGGAGGCAGTGGAAGACAGGAGTGCCTGGCGTGCTCTGGTCCAGGGGTCACGAAGAGTCAGACACGACTAAACGACTAAACAACAACAACAAACCTTTGGGTGAAGGGGAGGCAATATATCTCATAAATAAATAACTGGTTGGGTGGAAGCCAAGGAGCTCAACCGTAGGAGGAGCCAGTGCAAAGGACCGGCAGATCCAGCTATTTCTGTTTTTGCCCCCATCCTCCTCCCTGCTGAGTTTTGCAAGGGCAAAACTGAGACTGAAGAGGAGGAAGCAGATTGCCAGGGCAGCTTGCTGGACTGCTTGTCAGAAAGGAGGCCAGTGGGTTTGGAGGTTGCTGGGACAGTGCCCTACTTGCCCCAAACGGGCTGGCCTCCACCGATAGTTCATGCTGGACTTCCCTATGTGTCCCAGGAGACTGTTGTCTTTTCGGTGCCACGTCAAGCCTTTTGATTTGCTCAGGTGTTTTGATACCGTTTATTTTATTGGTAGAGATTTTAAGTGGGTTTAACATCGGCGTTGTCACGAATTGCTCTGCTGTTTCATCGTTTTCATGAGATGTTTGCGACGTCAGTTTCAGACCGCTGTGGAAATCCTTTAACCCTGAGAGTTAGAGAGGAAGGTACAAATGTTTGCCCCCCCCAAAGATTTAGGAAGGTCTTGGGGACCCCCCCCCCACTGCTAAATGAGTAGTAGCTGTGCCTGTCTGGATCTATGGATCTCTCTACAGTGCTGAGTAGAGGGGCCCCATAATAATAATAATAATAATTTTGAGAAGATTCATAAAAAAGCAACTGTAACAAAAGGAATTATTGTGAAAATAAGAGGGGTTTTTTTGTAGGGGGGGCAATTTTGTCCTTGCTCAGGACACTATATTATTGAAGTCCATACCTGCTCTCTGGATCCATGGGGTGTCCCCCCCAAAACAGACCTCACTGCTGGGTCCAGCTGCCACTCCCATCTCGCAGACAGTATGCAGCCAATATAGCCATCATGCCTAGCAGACACTGATATTCTTTTCCTCCTTGAATTAGGGCCTTTGAGATTTAGGGACACTATAGTTGTTCTTTCAGTTTTGCACAAGCCAATTAATAATCACTGTTCAGCTTTCTTTTTGTTATGTACTGAAGTTCTCACCCTGGGCCAGCAGGAGGATACTGTAGACAGTTTTTAGTCAGGTCCACATATGCAAATAAGGGATCAAAAGTGACGTTCAGTGATTGGATAGTTACAGAAAGTTGTTACAATTACGTTGTACTGGAGCTCTATATAAGCAGGCTGGCTGAACCCTTCAGTTCAGTTCTGTTCTGACCTGTGAATAAACAAGAGCTGTTTGGAGAATCACTGTGTCATCTGATATGTTCACCCACAACTTAACACTTTCCTTTTCTTTTTTGGGAGCGGCAACAGTGGCATCTAAATCTTGTGGCTCCGCTTCCGTATCCTTACGCAGCTGCTGTTCCTTCCAATGGGGCTTGGGCAGGAGAAAATAAGTGTTCCCTGCTAGATGCTTTCTTCCTTGATAAAATAATAAAAGCAAGTCCTCACAATGCGCTCATGGGATTATGTAATTCTTGCAGTTCCACTTGGGTTAACATCAAAGCCTAAAAATTGGGTCTGGCCAGGTGCTGTTGATCAGATAAAAGGACCTTGGTTTCCACTGCAAAGGCTTTGGGTGGTCACCTTGCTCTGCACATGTCCCACATGGCTCTCTCGGTAAAAGAGCAAAGGGAGGTGTTTTTGAGCACTGCTGTAGGACTTTCACCATCTCTTTTTCCTGTCAGGGCAAGGAAGGCACCATGCAGAGAGAGAGGGAGGGAGGGAGGAAGGGAGGGAGAGAAGCATGAGGCAGAGATCTGTTGCACAGGCAGGAAACTTGCTGCTTGCTGTTAAGACTCATATCCTCCAAGAACCCCGCCTTCCCAAGTGGCAGGAATAGGGGATACTTTGGGAGAAGCCCTTTGAGGTTCAGAGCCTGAGTCTCGGTGGGAAGAAATGTGTTCAAAAGTGGCAGGAACTCCTTCAAAGAGGAAATCACTTCTGATCGCCAGAGTCTGAAGCTGGTAATTTAATAGGGAAACTCTGCATCTCCTATAGGGTTGGCGTTACTTGCCTGTGTATTGATTTTTTCCACCCCCCACCCCCGTGAGCCCATTCAAAAAAAAAAATTGCACAAGGATATTGAAAGCAGAAACTTCTGGTGTACGGTTTGGATGAAAGGGAAAAGGGAGGTGGGCGAGTGGATGGGGGGGGGGGATGTGGTGTGTGTGCCCACGTCAACTTTTGCTGGAAAAGTCACGTCAAGCCTATAAACACTGCAAGATGCAGAGAAGCCAAGTGCCCTGCTGCGTCTCCTCTGGTCTTTCCATCTGTGCCTGCCGGAGGAGGAGGAGGAGGAGGAAGAGAGGGCAGCGCGGGCAAGAGCAGGACCCACTTCTCTCAGAAAAATAAAGCAAACTGGCAAACCAGCCCAACCCACAGCTGGGTGCAAAGACAAAAATCTCCTGCCTATAGAAAACAGAATGAAAATTTAAACACCGCTCCCTTCCCCATTAATAACATTATTTGTTTTGCTATTGTTGTAAGAAAAAACTACCCCTTTCCCTTATGGGGTACCGAAGAACCTGTATAGAGTCCTTAAGTGGGTTCCCTATTGGTAGGAGAAAATAACAGAGGCCAACCAGAGAATATTGAGAAGCAAAGCGGCTAGTAAGCCTGATCTTTATTAAACTGTTGCAACAGGGTCCTCACTCACCACATACAGGAGGAGGAACCCAGAACAATGGTGCGCAAGCCCTTATATAGACTTTTGAAATTGCCCACCCTCTAACCCAAGACCACCCCCTCAAAACATCATACATACATCACAGAAGAGGCAGTCTACAGCAGAAATCCTGTCTGCCAGGATACCTGATGATAGTCACTGATTGCCTTTACCTGGGCAGCCTGGCCATTCTTTTGTGATGGTTAATACCGGTACTTTAATTCCTGAATTCAGGTCACGGACTCACCCTATTCATGCACAAATATGCCCTTAAGACAGGATTTGTGAGTAAAGATACAATGGGGAGTCTTTGTGTGAAAAAATATAAATAATATACTTCTCACTGCCTAAGTCACCATTGTTCCTGATGTTCAGGAGTGGAGGAACCTTCTGAAAAGCAAGCAGCTACTGTATATGTATATAGATCACCTATAAGCCATAGTCTTCCTCTTTCAAAACCGCAGATATGAAGTGCTAGGCTTTTAAAAATAGCCTCCACTTTGGGCATTGACGGATTGTGTGATTCCACCAGGGGGCAGTGGTGGCCGCCAAGTTAGATGGCTTTAAAAGAGGATTAGACAAGAGGATTGGGGACACGGGTGGCGCTGTGGGTTAAACCACAGAGCCTAGGACTTGCTGATCAGAAGGTCGGCGGTTCGAATCCCCGCGACGGGGTGAGCTCCCGTTGCTCGGTCCCTGCTCCTGCCAACCTAGCAGTTCGAAAGCACCTCAAAGTGCAAGTAGATAAATAGGTACCGCTCCAGCGAAAAGGTAAACGGCGTTTCCGTGCGCTGCTCTGGTTCGCCAGAAGCGGCTTAGTCATGCTGGCCACATGACCCGGAAGCTGTACGCTGGCTCCCTTGGCCAATAAAGCGAGATGAGCGCCGCAACCCCAGAGTCGGTCACGACTGGACCTAATGGTCAGGGGTCCCTTTACCTTTACCTAGACAAATTCATGGCGGATAAGGCTGCCAATGGCTTCTACCCACAATGGATAGGTGCTACCTCTACCTTAGGAGGTAGCATGTTCCTGACAACCAGTTGCTGAGAATCGCAAGTAGGAAAAGTGCTGTTGCACTCAGGTTCTGCTTGCAAGCATCCCATGGGTGTTGGCCATTGTAAGAGAAGAATGCTGGACTGGATGGGCTGCTGACCTGTTCTAGCAGACTCTTCTTGTATATTTATGCCCTCCAGATGTTTGGAATGGCAACTCTCAACCCCAGCCAGCACAGCCATGCTGGAGGGTACCAGGTTGGGAAGGCTGTAGTAAGGCATGGTGAAAGATAAAAGGGTAAAAGGGGTGGCGCTGTGGTCTAAACCACTGAATCTCTTGGGCTTGCTGATCAGAAGGTCAGTGGTTCGAATCCCGACAGAGTGAGCTCCTGTTGCTCTGTCCCAGCTCCTACCAACTTAGCAGTTCGAAAGCACGCCAGTGCAAATAGATGAATAGGTACCACTGTGGTGGGAAGGTAAATGGTGTTTCTGTGCACTCTGGTTTCCCTCACAGTGTTCTGTTGTGCCAGAAGCAGCTTAGTCATGCTGGTCACATGACCCAGAAATCTGTCTGTGGACAAACGGCAGCTCCCTCGGCCTGAAAGCAGAGATGAGTGCCGCACCCCATAGCCGCCTTTGACTGGACTTAACCATCCAGGGATCCTTTACTTTTACCTTTAATAAGGCACAAGGCTCCATCATAGTAAGATGGCTGAGGCTTGAGCCATGGCACCCAATGGACCTTTGCTGTTGGATAGCTGAGCTGTTTCCTTTGGTAATCTCAAGCAGAGACAAACAACTTGGTTCCACCTTGGTCCCAGTTTTTGCATTCATAGCTATATTAAGTATCCGATAAAGTTGTGGCCAGTTTAATTCCCACACCCACCTCTCGCTGCCATTCTGCAGTGCTAGAGCTTGCAGTCATGGCAGCTATACAAATCAAAACAGTGCAGCCAATGGCAAACTGAGAGATACCTTAAGGGACTTCCGGTCGTTTGTGTTGAAATTTTGCCCACTATGTGTTTGATAGCTTGGAATTTTTAAGGGTAGCATATGAAGTTGTTCCAGCTGTAGAAATTTACTTGGGGGTGTGTGTGTTTGAGTTTGATGGCAGTTTCCTTCACCCCACCCCCCTTTTAACTTGCTTGGTTTGAAGAAGGAAGAATCTCCCCTGGGATTTGATTGATATGGATTTGGCAGCTGTAAATTGCTCACAGCGTGCTGCAAAGCCTGTCCTGCGAGGTATGTTCAGTTCCATTGAGATTTCATGGTTGGGGAAAGGAAGCTTTGTAAGAGAACAGAGCAGATGTGTCTTTCAGCTGGCTCACGCCTGGGCCTTTTGCAGCAAGCCTTTTCCTGGACTGCGTTGATCTCCTGGCAAGCTTGTAGAAAAGATGGCTCTGAAGAATCATATTGAGGATGAACTTTTAACTTGGGGTGTGGGTGGGAATCCAGAGTGCTACAGAAGTGTTAATGCAAGCAGATTCAGTATTAGAAAACTTCCCAACAGTAGTTGCTCAGAACAGTTGTCCAGAATCTTGATACTCCCCTAGTGGCAATTTTTTTATACATATCTTTACAAACACAACATTGTGTCGAACAGTTGAAAGGAAGCTTATTGTGACTGCAATTTGAAACTCTTCCAAGGCATTGCATTATTTGGCAGAAGGTCATGCAAGGGCATTTTTTTTTATATAATAATTTTTATTCATTTTCCAAACACTTTTATACAATCAACTCATATTAACTCTCACATTCATCAATTTTTGACTTCCCTCAGTTTCTCTGCCAATCTTTCGTTAAAATTTCTATTGTTAACGCATTTCTGAACTTATTATTGCCTTTAACCATTCCTCTTCCTTTCTCCTACTTTCTTTTTTACAATATTTCTTAATTTTTCACAGAGACTCTTCAAAACCAACAAGCGTTGTCTGTGCATCACATATGCTTTTCAGATAATCTGTAAATTTCCCCCAGTCTTCGATAAACTTTTGGTCTTTCTGATATCGAATCTTCCCAGTCAGTTTATCCAATTCCGCATATTCAGTCAGTTTCATTCTCCATTCTTCCACTGTTGGAACTTCTTCCTGCTTCCATCTTTGCGCCAGAAGTATTCTTGCAGCTATTACAGCGTATTGGAAAAGTTTACAATCTTTTCTATTAATTTCATTACCTACCAATCCTAGTAAGAAGGCTTCTGGTTTTCTAACAAATGTATATCTCAACATCTTTTTCAATTCCTTATATATCATTTCCCAGAAGCCTTTCACCTTTTTGCACTCCCACCACATATGATAGAAAGTTCCTTCTTTTTCTTTACATTTCCAACACTCATTACATGTTTTATACATTTTAGCTAATTTAACTGGTGTTATGTACCATCTATATACCATTTTCATTACATTTTCCTTCAACGCGGTACACGCCGTGAATTTTAACTTTTCATTCCATAATTTTGTCCAATCATCATATTGTATATTATAACCAAAATCTCTGGCCCAATGTATCATTACTGATTTCACCTCTTCATCTTTTGTATGCCATTCCAACAACGTTCTATACATTTTAGACAAATTTTTATACTCATTATTCAATATCTCTATTTGAAATTTTGATTCTTTTCCTTCATATCCACACATTTTACAATCTTTTTTAAACATTTCACTAATCTGGTAGTAGTGCAACCAATCATAAACAAATTCTTTCACCTCTTCATAAGTCTTCATTTTCCATCCCCCCCCCTCTTACTATCAATTCTCCATAAGCTATCCACCTCCCCCTCATGTTTATCTTTTTCACACTCATCACTTCCAATGGTGAAAGCCAATGGGGGAGTCTTGGTTCCAACAAATTTTTATACCTCTCCCACACCTCTATCAATGATCTTCGGAAGATGTGGTTTTCAAAACCTTTATTAATTTTTTTCTTTTCATACCACAGATATGCATGCCACCCGAATCTATTATCAAATCCTTTTAAATCTAACAATTCTCCATTCACTAATTTAATCCATTCCTTTAACCAACAGAGGCATGATGCTTCATAATATAGTTTCAAGTCTGGCAGGGCGAAGCCACCTCTTTCTCTCGCATCTGTTAATAACTTAAACTGAATCCTTGGCTTCTTGCCCTGCCAGATGTATCTTGAAACTATTTTTTGCCATTCTTTGAAAATTGATGCCCCTTTAATTATTGGTAGTGATTGAAATAGAAATAACATCCTTGGCAGCACACTCATCTTTATCATAGATATCCTTCCCCAAAAAGATAGCTTCAATCTTCCCCACACCTCCAGATCCCTTTTTATCCCATTCCAAACAAGTACATAGTTATTTTGAAACAAATCGATATTCTTGGGGGTTAACCATACTCCTAAATATTTCACTTTGTTCACCACTTCCAACCCTGTCCTTTGTTGCATTTCCTCTATTAATTCTTGGTCCATATTTTTTGCAATAATTTTGTTTAAATAAAAACCTGCAACTTGACCAAATTGTTCTATTTCTTCTAGGATACTTTTAACGCTTCCTGCTGGTTCTTCTACCGTCATTACGCAAGGGCATTTTTAATACATTGTTGTGTGTGACAGGAGAGAAACAGCTAGATTTGTAAGATGGTGATGTCCCCGTGATCTGAAATGCAACTGTAGGGGCTAATATCTTTGCAAATATAACTTGCAAAGCACCAAACACCAAGTTGTGCTCTTGAGTGGCGAGAGCATCTCTTTGTGCTTTTGGCATGTGTGTGTGGTGGGAAAGCACTGGTAGTTGAGGTGAACTGTTTTGGTCCTGCATTGATAGGATTCATTCCCACTCAAAATCTTCTAGATCTTCAGATTCTTGAATCATTTACTAAGATTTTTTCTTTTGAGCCAAGCTTTTAGAGAGTTCTGCTGGCTTTGCATCATTCTTCCTGCTGTTAAGATAATGCTGCTGATTCCATTTGCCTTTTGCTTTGGGCTGTTTTAATGGGGTTTGGTTTTTCTCCTTGTTGGCCATATTATTACCCACTTTGAATGCTCATTTGAGCTGAAAAGCAAAAGATAAATCCTAAAATCAATAAGAAGCCCTTGCCCAGAGGCTGACTATCTAGGCAAAGATGAGACGCAGGAGAGGACAGGAAGGGATAATGGGAAACAGGAAGTAATGGGAAATTAAAGTTATGTGCAGTTGTAATGCTTTCAGGAGGCTTTCCTCCTTACCATTATGGCAACTTTATAATTGCTGTTGGAATTGTTGGCATCTGTCATACCATCATAAGAGTGGAAAATAATGACAAGTTGAAGGAAGTTCCCTCATTTCCTTTATGGAAACATTGAGTTGCCAAATGCCAGGCCACAGAATTAATCTTATCTCCATCCTTGTCTTTGGCAGATGATGAAGGTGGAAGCAGGAGAAGCAATCAGCCTTCCACAACGTAGTCTCTTCCAAATGCTTTGAACCACAGCTTCCACCAGCCCCAACCAATATGACTGTGCTGGCTGAGGCTGATGGGAACTGTAGTCCAAAAGATCTGGAAGAAACCAGGTTGGTGGAAGGCTGACCTATTGGTAGAGCCAGGGGTTGGTTGATAGGACAGATACCAAAGTGCAGGAGCCAACTTTCAATTCATCTGTAGGGTTTTTGCTTTTTTTGAGCTTTCACTTATTGATTGAACTGGTTTTTGGCAGCTGTAAATGGCACGCTGCGAAGCCTCTCCGAAGAGATGCCTTCAGTTCCATTGAAGACTTTGAAACCACCCTTCCCCCAAGAGGGACTTTTGGCAAGGGAGAAACACGCTCTGTGCCACTGGACACCTGTTGTGAGGCATATTGCAGTGTGCTCAACATATGTGCCCAGCTGAGGGCTGGCAAAGTGGGAGGGTGGGAAAGGCTCAGTTGACTTCCTATGGGGATTGACATCTGTGTGCATTTAATTCTGTGTGGAGGGTTTGTGCCCTTATTTTGGATGCAGGTTTGCATTGGGAATTCAGTGTAAATTTAACACATGAAGTGCCATGGGCTTTGCCCTAATACTGCCCGGGTTCATGCATCTATAGGAGCCCAAAATTGTTAGAATGCATTATGTAAACATTAGAACAGCCTATATAGAGGGAAATCTATGTCTTTGACCCAACTGACAGAAATAATTTGTTGAATTCCTTTTCTCATGAGAAACAATATTGGAGTCCATTCTTTCTTAGGCAGAGAGGTTGCTTAAAAATCCAGAATAATTAGGTGATGTTTCATCAGCAGAACATTTTCTGTCAAATGACAAAAAAATTCATTTTGCCTTCTCGAACCCCATGACTTGAAAACAGCTTTTGATAGCAGTTTTTAAGCAAACAACTGTGTAGTATATTTCAGTCACACCCATGTCTGCCTGCCTCTCGTTCAGTCTTCTCTGATCATAGGTTTACTATGGAAAGCTGCTGTTACAAATGAAAACTATTTGATAAATTAGATGTGGCTGAATCATGGCAGTCTTGAGCACATTATAGCTGCGCTGGCATAGTGCCTAAGAGATTAAGCTACAAATGAGGGAATCCCCAGTGGAAACTCCATTCATTCTCCCATGAACTTGTAAGGCTGGCATTAGGCAGGCTATAACCTCTCCGTCTTAGTCTCCATTCACAATAATCCTGACCTACCAGCCCGAGCTATTGCAAAGGTTATGGCCTTATAAGCTATCTGAAGTGTTTTGACAATCCAAACAAGTCAGCTGGGTGGCACAGAAACCCAACAGAATGCAAAAAGAGAGCAACCAGTTCTCCAACGTGCCAGCGATGGAGGTTTATTGTAGGTTTCTTTCTTCAAATGCAGACTTTGAGCTTCTGAACCAGGCTCCTTTTGGAGCCAGATGGGCAGCAAGCAGAGTTTGTGGGATCTGCTTCAGAAAGTCTAGGCTTATGGACTATGCAGAATTAGACAAGATGAGAGGAAGGATTCGAAACCTGTGGGATCAGAGATTCTCAGAGGACTGGAGTAAATATGTGAACTATCTGAAAAGCAATTGTAATCAACAGATCACGCTAGTAGGACTGCAAGAAGTTTTGTAAGGAGGACTATGTGAAATATTGCAGAGAAAAGTATGAAGAGAACTATTAGGGAAGGACTATTAAAAGCAATAGTGAAATTAATGAAATGCAGATTAAGTGATAAAGGTTGAAAAATCTTCAGATGTGGTTGATGGAAGTCCAAAACATTGAATGAGAAAATATGTTGTATGTTTTTTTTTGGGGGGGGGGGGGATTTTATGTAAAAATTAATTAAAAATATATTTAAAAAAGAAAGTAAGTCTAGGCTTGCTCCTCAGGAAGAAACTTTAGATCCGAAATGTGTTGAGCTACAATAAACATTAACGGGTGTCACTTTTGAGAACTAGCTTCTACCTTTTTGCATTCTTTGTGAAGTGTTTTGAATTCTCTATGTCAGGCATGTCCAACCCCCAAGAGACGGTGATCTACTCCCAGTATAGAAAAAACTGGCAGTGATCTACCCATTGTCACTGGAGGGGAGGGGAGCGTGCGTGGGGTGGGTGGATTGCGTTGTTGAGCTTTTTGGGGGGAGGATTGCAGAGAGGTTTTTTTTAAGCTTCCCCCCATTACTTTTTGTACATGATAAGGATCCCGCGATCTACCAGGATTAGCTGGGGATCTACCGGTAGATCGCGATCTACTGGTTGGACATCCCTGCTCTATACAAAAGACAAGTACTATTCTTTGGAAGTAAGGCCTACTCTAATCCTTGGGACATCTTCCTTTTTAAAATAATAATAATAATAATAATAATAATAATAATAATAATAATAATTTTTTAAATTAAGGTTTATAGAGAAAAATACAAAACTTAATATCTTTCCCCCCCTTAAAAAACCAAACCAAGGCTTTTATCTAGATACAGTAAATACACAAAAAGGGACGGAGAGAAAAAATAGAGAAAGAGGAAGAAAGAATGAAGAGCAGAAAAGAGGCTAAAAGAGAAACATAGAAAAATAAGATTTGGAAAATAAAGAACTTCTTATTATTCATTTGTCCTCTATATAAAAACAATATTCACTTTCTATAAACAAACATTATCTTCAATCCTCAAATCCATATATCATCATTTCTTTTTCTTTTTCATGCAAAAAGTCTATGTGAGCTTTCCAGTCTTTAACAAATGTTAAAGAAAATGACTTTTCTCTGATTAAACATGTCAATTTCACTTTTGAAAACTAGCTTCTCATTTTTTGCATTCTTTGTGAAGTGTTTTGAACACTCTGTGTAAAAGCCAAGTACTATTCTCTAATCCCTGGGACATCTTTCAATTGGTATGAACTGCTTACATTTCCTGCACTTTTGACTCCAATATATTCTGTATGAGAGTCATGCATTTTGGTTGCTTGTATATTTCTATTCTTGTTATAGTGACACGGATAATGCTTGTTAGATGGTTTGTTCTCATGTTTTTCAACACGATCAATAGCTAAGTTAATGAAACATATTAAGCATGCAATATGGGATGTGTCATTTCATATTGGTGTCCTTGATAAATCAGATTTTTGTTTAATGTGTACAAATTCTCTAGGCTGGTGCAAAATCATTTCCTTGCACTAGCAGTACATTGCTGGAATTTTCACTTCCTATCTGTGCAAACAACCAATAAAAGGAAAGAAAACTGAATACTGCTTGCCTGTTTTTATTTATAAGTAAAAGGACTGGAGGCTTAACGTTTTATCAAAATGTAAATCCTAGGGAGGGGCCAGTGATATTGCTTAGAGTATATCCTATATTTATTTATTACACTTGCATACCATCCAAGAATACTTTCAGGGCGGTTTACAAGTATAAAAACACGTACTACAGCTTTCGGTTCACAAGACAACTCACAATAATAAAAAATGAAACTGCAAGACGAATGTGGAAACCATCACATCAATAATAATAATAATAATAATAATAATAATAATAATAATTTATTATTTGTACCCCGCCCATCCAGCTGGGTTTCCCCAGCCACTCTGGGCGGCTTCCACAAATACCAAACATACACTAATATGTCATACATTAAAAACTTCCCTCAAGAAGTAGCAAATAGCACTATAGGTAAAGGTAAAGGGACCCTTGACCATTAGGTCCATTTGCTGCGCTCATCTCACTCTATTGGCTGAGGGAGCTGGCATACAGCTTCCGGGTCATGTGGCCAGCAGGACTAAGCCGCTTCTGGCGAACCAGAGCAGCGCACGGAAATGCCATTTACCTTCCTGCCGGAGTGGTACCTATTTATCTACTTGCACTTAGACATGCTTTCGAACTGCTAGGTGGGCAGGAGCAGGGACCGAGCAACGGGAGCTCACCCCGTCGTGGGGATTTGAACTGCCGACCTTCTGATCGGCAAGTCCTAGGCTCTGTGGTTTAACCCACAGCGCCACCCGCGTCCCTTAATAGCACTATAATGGAATCCAATAACATCACATTGTGGAGAGAGTGTCACATCATGCCAAATGCTTGGCGAAATATAACTAGTTCTTATGGCTCACTTGGAAGCCTTAATAGAGGGAAGCAGCTGGGCATCTCTAGAAAAGGGATTTACCAACCAGGGGGCCATGACCAAGAAGGCCCTGTGCTGCCTTCCAGCTCACCAAACCTCAGAAGGCCATGGAAATATTCACAACATGGCCATGGCCTCCACAAACATTCGGTGTTTGCAGAGCAGTTTTTGAAAATGGTTTGGCACAAGCCATTTCTTTCGTTCAGCCCCATCGTTCTGTTTCCCCCTCCTTTGTTAGCCAGACTTTTATATCCCAAGACCCCTGCAAAAACTTAGGTGTCCCTTGAAATAACAATTACTTTCCCAATAATTCTTCCCATATGTTCGCCATCCTTCCTTCTGCAGCTTTAGTGCAATGTGGTTATTTTCTCAAGGAAAAAAAAATCATTGTTCCAGAAATTATAATAGAGGAACAAATAACATATATTTGCAAAGAAAGCTCTGCCAAAAAAAACCCCCAAAACCAAAAGCAACACCCATTATTTCTGAGATACTAAAAAGAAGGAAAACAAGCATTTTGTCTAAAAATACCTAACTGCAAGAGCAACATATGTGGCAGGACATATGAGTAACCAGAACATTATTTCTCTGGTGTTGAGTGAATTTTCTTTCTTTCTTTTCCTCCCATCTCCAGTTGGAGTGCTCCATTATTGTGCATCCTGAATACATTTCTTGCTATTTATATTTTATATTGTGGGCAATTTCAGACAGCTGCTTTAAAACTTAACGAAAATTCCAGATGTCATGTTAGGAACAGAAAACCAGAAACCAGATTGTAAATCACAACAATAGCATGCATATAATAAAAGAGATGCCGTTTCACTCGTCTTTCTTTATTTTATTTATTTAAAAAAATAATCCTTATGCTGACTTTTCTTTATGCCTTCCTTCTGTGGGGAATTTTAGAAACTGATAGTTTGATCTGGTGTTCTCTCTCGTTTGTTTAGATTCAGAGCAGAGTACGGGTTCAGACACTGAAGCATTGGCTGAGAGGACATCCTGCTCCTTTGACACGCACTCTGACCTCACATCCGGCGGCCCCATCTCTCAACCACCTTCTACCTCATCCATGGAGGAGATCCAGGTGGAACTGCAGTGTGCTGACCTCTGGAAACGGTTCCATGATATTGGCACAGAAATGATCATCACTAAAGCAGGCAGGTAAGATGAAGGCATCCCCTCAGCACAAGACTCTGAGTTTCAATGTGAAATTGACTTGATGAAATAGAAAGGTTGTCACGGTATCGTCCGTGCTTTGTCACAAACTCATTTCCCAAGACTGACAAGGGTTGAGGCTTGGAACGGGACTTTTCCCTTACCATAATATCCATGCCTTAGCTTTACATCTATGCTGCTCTGGAGGCAGCCCTGTCTGGCAGTAAGTTTCACAACAGAGATACAGTGGAACCTCAGTTTTCGAACGTAATTCGTTCCGGAAGACTGTTTGACTTCCGAAACGTTCGAAAACTGAAAGCGGAAGCCTCAGTTCAACAGGGAAACTCTAAACCAGGCATAGGCAAACTCGGCCCTCCAGATGTTTTGGGACCACAACTCCCATCATCCCTGACCACTGGTCCTGTTAGCTAGGGATGGTGGGAGTTGTAGTCCCAACACATCTGGAGGGCCAGGTTTGCCTATGCCTGCTCTAAACGGAAGCTGCACCGGGTTTTTCGGGTTCCGAAAAACGTTTGAAAACCGGAGCATTTACTTCCAGGTTTTCAGAGTTTGGGAACCGAAATGGAGCCGTTTGAGAACTGAGGTTTGACTGTACATAGGAAATATGAGCCATCATTGTACACAAAACCTTTCATATTTCATCTCTTAATCCTAGCTATGGCCATACCAAAGCAACTGTTGCCATATGGGTACATGTTTAGGTGTGTATGCATGTATACATATATGTATTTTCATTCAGAAGGGTGATCGTTAAAAAGAATAACACATCATAATAATAATTTATTATTATTTTGTATACTGCCCACCATCTGTAGATCTCTGGGCAGTTCACAGTCTAAAAACACAAGATAAAAACAAAAAAAGCATAATAAGAACAAGAGCAAAACAATAAGCTCCCTCCAAAATATATATTATTAGTATTGGTGCCTTACCTCTGGCCAGCATGAAACCTTTAGTGCCAATTTTAAAGCATTTCAAATGGTAAAGCACAAAGCTAAAGCACAGAATGAACTCAGGCTTGCTAGAGAGGTTAAAAGCAACAAAAAAGGCTTTTATGGGTATGTCCGTAGCAAAAGGAAGAACAAAGAAACAGTGGGGTCACTCAGAGGAGAAGATGGTGAAATGCAAACAGGGGACACAGAAAGAGCTGAACTCCTCAATGCCTTCTTTGCCTCAGTCTTCTCCGATAAAGAAAACAATGCCTGACCTGAAGAATTTGGAGCAAATGATTCAGCAGAGAAAACACAGCCCAGAATAACTAAGGAGATAGTACAAGAATACTTGGCTAGTTTAGATGTATTCAAGTCTCCAGGGCCAGATGAACTGCATCCAAGAGTATTAAAAGAACTGGCAGATGTGATCTCAGAACCACTGGCAGTCATCTTTGAGAATTCCTGGAGAACAGGCGAAGTCCCGGCAGACTGGAGGAGGGCAAATGTTGTCCCTATTTTCAAAAAGGGGAAAAGAGAGGACCCAAATAATTACCGCCCAGTCAGTCTGACATCAATACCAGGGAAGATTCTGGAGCAGATCATTAAGCAAACAGTCTGTGAACACCTAGAAAGGAATGCTGTGATCACCAATAGTCAGCATGGATTTCTGAAAAATAAGTCCTGTCAGACTAACCTGATCTCGTTTTTTGACAGAATTACAAGCCTGGTAGATGAAGGGAACGCAGTGGATGTAGCCTACCTTGATTTCAGCAAGGCATTTGACAAGGTGCCTCATGATATTCTTGTAAAGAAGCTGGTAAAATGTGGTCTTGACTATGCTACCACTCAGTGGATTTGTAACTGGCTGACTGACCGAACCCAAAGGGTGCTCATCAATGGTTCCTCTTCATCCTGGAGAAGAGTGACTAGTGGGGTGCCACAGGGTTCTGTCTTGGGCCCGGTCTTATTCAACATCTTTATCAACGACTTGGATGATGGACTCAAGGGCATCCTGATCAAATTTGCAGATGACACCAAACTGGGAGGGGTGGCTAACACCCCAGAGGACAGGATCACACTTCAAAATGACCTTGATAGATTAGAGAACTGGGCCAAAACAAACAAGATGAATTTTAACAGGGAGAAATGTAAAGTATTGCACTGGGGCAAAAAAAATGAGAGGCACAAATACAAGATGGGGGACACCTGGCTTGAGAGCAGTACATGTGAAAAGGATCTAGGAGTCTTGGTTGACCACAAACTTGACATGAGCCAACAGTGTGACGCGGCAGCTAAAAAAGCCAATGCAATTCTGGGCTGCATCAATAGGAGTATAGCATCTAGATCAAGGGAAGTAATAGTGCCACTGTATTCTGCTCTGGTCAGACCTCACCTGGAGTACTGTGTCCAGTTCTGGGCACCACAGTTCAAGAAGGACACTGACAAACTGGAACGTGTCCAGAGGAGGGCAACCAAAATGGTCAAAGGCCTGGAAACGATGCCTTATGAGGAACGGCTAAGGGAGCTGGGCATGTTTAGCCTGGAGAAGAGGAGGTTAAGGGGTGATATGATAGCCATGTTCAAATATATAAAAGGATGTCACATAGAGGAGGGAGAAAGGTTGTTTTCTGCTGCTTCAGAGAAGCGGACACGGAGCAATGGATCCAAACTACAAGAAAGAAGATTCCACCTAAACATTAGGAAGAACTTCCTGACAGTAAGAGCTGTTCGACAGTGGAATTTGCTGCCAAGGAGTGTGGTGGAGTCTCCTTCTTTGGAGGTCTTTAAGCAGAGGCTTGACAACCATATGTCAGGAGTGCTCTGATGGTGTTTCCTGCTTGGCAGGGGGTTGGACTCAATGGCCCTTGTGGTCTCTTCCAACTCTAGGATTCTGTGATTCTGGTAATCTATATATGCAAATACAAAAAAAACAACTCATGACATTTGGAAGCTTGTAGAACTTCAGCTTTGAAATAATAATATTAAAAGATCCATTAAAAGCAATTGGGTGATGATACCTTCGGAGGCACCCAATGGTCTGTTATCTTTTAAACTGGCGTTGCATATTCCAGCCAGTTCCCATTTTAATTCCAATTAATTTTCATTTTTGCAAATAATCAGGACCTTGGACAGGGAAAGGACTCACCAGCTGTAATAGTGTTCAGTCACTTAACATGAAGGAAAATTGGGGGGAAGAGATTCAGCCTCTTTCCCCCCACTGTTTGATTTCCATTATCTTTTTTCTTTGCTCTCTTTTAATTCCCTGAATTTCATAAGAGGAACCAAGTGTAAGATATGCTTGTGGCCTGTATTATGGTCCACGTGGCACTGAGCTACTGCTCCAGATGAACCCAATGGGTTTGGAGAAGTTTCAACAATCCATATCTTACCTGTCTCAAGGCTCTCCTTTTCCCCATGAGTACAAGTATTAATCTAGTTTTTGTCATTTGTTTTAGACCGTACATGGTTCCTAATTACACAGATCACTGGAAACAAACAATGGATGTTTGGCAGCCGCTGTTCTCACATTTATGGAATCATATCACATTCAGTGAGGAAATACTCCTTCAACTCAGTTGCAGGTTTGCAAATAGGCTTTAAGAGGTGACTCTGTGCCTGTTTGCTGGCAGAGGGGTATATGCAGTATATGCCGTATATATGGGATATGCAGATGCTTCAAGCTATCTGAACTATACATTTAAAGCAGCATCATACCACTCAGGGCAGTTTGTTAAGGGTGCTGTGAGCTGTTAGGACGCTCCCTATTCCATCCTAGAGCTACAATCCCTCGAGTGGTTTAACACTCAATCCCTTTTCCCAGGGAACTTCTCAATTGTGCTTTTAAAAAAGATGTTGGTTTATTTAAACAGCATGACAAATAACAGCTAAAAAAATTCCCAACTATATAAGCAATGGGAATGGAGAAAAACAAAACGTGATTCTATATATTCCACTATGAAGTCTATACGCAGGACATAGGTTCTTAACTTGTTGTGTAAAAAAGTGACCGCTTTGAGGTTTGTTTTTTTACAATCAAGTGATACGGTATATAACTTTTTTGAAATCAGTAAACACAGTATGTACTGGGCAGGGTCTCTTTTAAAATGAAATTGAGCATCAGTGGCTCAGTGAAGCAAAAAAAGTATGTTCTGGTTAAATATAAAGATGAATTAGTATGATCTAGAGAGAGATAATTTCCCTCCTCCCTCTCTTACCCCAAATAAATTGACTGACGGTACATTCAGGACATTTCTCAGCCACACAGGTTTGTTGTGAAGATGGAACAAAAGGGGACAAAGGCTGACATTTACACCCCCACTCTGAGCTCATGGCAGAAATGGTAGAATAGAAATGTCATGGTGTGACTTTAAGCTTAGGGAATTCGTTGCAGCATTTTGGTCTGTCTTTAAAACCTTCACCTCCTGGTCCAATGAGTGTGATCTACACATAAAAGCAAGCTGTGTGCAATGGATGTGGGTGTTGGGATTGCATCTGAATGCAGTTTCATGATGCTCATCCAGGTTCCGTTGAATTAGCTGGATGAAACTTTGAGTGTGTAGATGCACATCACCCTATTGAGTTGTTAGTTGTTGCACAAGACCTACCCACCCAAGACTTGGGGACCTCCTGATGTTTCTGTATAATAAGCAGGCTGTGTTATATTATTGTTGAATGGTGATTTTGGAGTGTCTTATAGTGGCTGCTGTTCTTTTGTTTATGATTAAGAATTCCAGTTTAGGAATTTTAATGTCCTTTCCTGTTTGTCGTTGGGATATTGTTGTACGTTGTTGTTTTGTTACTTTGGTTTTCTTTTTTTTTCTAATGAAGAGTAGTCTCTAAATGAGATGAGATATGTAATACTTGAGTACAGGTAGGGTTGTATGAGGCCCTACTATTTTAAACTCTTTTAACTGCATACTTGTGCTGTGTCCCATGTTGTTAGTCTGGAATGTAATGGCGTTTGCGTCGGATGGGAGCAAAGCCATTGTGCTTTTGCACTGAACTTGCACAGTTATTTCTGTAGACTGCTCACACTGGCTGCATGGAGGTTACCCTGCCTTAGCCTGAAAATCTTAACCAATTGACATCTATGGCAAATCTCCCATGACTTCACTTAGGTCAGGTTTTTTTTTTTTACTGGTTTCCATCCTTTGAACTATGATTGCAGCTGGCTCCGTTCTCCCCTCAGAAATCTGTACTGCAGTACTTAAAAGTCTCTTGGGTTCTGTATAGTGGCGGTCCCAGGCTCCAGGACCAGCTGGCTCCTAGCAGCCACTTTTGCTGTCCTGCAACTGATGCTTTCTGCATCCACGAAACTCTTTGGCATCTCACCCACTGATGGATTTGTAGAACTTGTCGCCCTGTTAGCACTGCTTATGTCGTATCTCTTGCCATTTGTAGACACTTTGCAGACACAGGTCTCTGAGCAGGGGAGCTGCTCCTGCGTAGGGAGAAAGGAAATCAGTACCCAAGACTCCATTATGCTTACATGCCATTTCTGTTTCTTATTTCTTGGGTAAAACATTCATGTGAAATGAAGTATTGGAGTCAGGGATTTAGGTTTGATGACGCCCTAAGCAACTGAAGGTAATGGGACCCTTCATATGCCCAGCTGTCCTTTGTCAACAACAAATTGTCGCTATTTTTTGTGTTGGATATATGCTACATGGTAATTTATGGACCTAATAGGTATATAAAGCCATTTGCACATATCAAATAGGAGCCTACACAACACAAAACACTGTTGCCGTATGTAGGTTTTATTTTATTTGTTTTTTATCTTATATTTTGGAAATGTACATCCAGGTTTTTTTCCTTTAAATTTTTTGGGGGGCCCTATAGCTTGTTTAGCTTATACGTAAATCTGGCACTGATTGGGGGGCTCATTTTGGCAAAGCAAATTTCATGAAAACCTCCCAGCCCCAGCAAAATGCATACAAGGAGCCCCTCACACTGTTGGAGGCCAGTGGAGAAACACTTGTGCACCATCCTGGCATAGGTAATATAAGGGTCTAAACCACTGAGCCCCTTCGGCTTGCCGATCGTAAGGTCAGCAGTTCGAATCCACGCAACAGGGTGAGCTCCTGTTGCTCTGTCTCAGCTTCTGCCAACCTATCAGTTCGAAAGCACGCCCGTGCAAGTAGATAAATAGATACTGCTGCGGCGGAAAGGTAAACGGCGTTTCCGTGTGCTCCGGTTTCCGTCACAGTGTCCCATTGCGGCAGAAGCAGTTTAGTCATGCTGGCCACATGACCCAGAAAGCTGTGTGCGGACAAATGCTGGCTCCCTCGGCTTGAAAGTGAGATGAGCACCGCAACTCCATAGTCGTCTTTGACTGGACTTTACTGTTCAGGGGTCCTTTACCTTTTTAAATCTGACAGTGTTAGGGGCTAACACCACTGAGGACCTGCTGAAGTGTCCATCCCAGGCCTGGGCAGCAGCTGTATCTTTCACCAGTTCCCTTGTGCCCCTCAAATTTGACTGGACTTAACTGTCCAGGGTTCCTTCACCTTTACCTTTTACCTAGGTAGTCTGAGTTTGAAGTCAGCAAACAATTATTCTCCCATGAAGGGGCCTTTGAGCCATGCCTTGACACATGGAGCTATCTGTAGGCAGGCGTCCAATGCAGTTACATTTGCCCCACTGCAAGGATATTGGACAGCAGTAAAAGGTTCAGAAAAGGACCACCAACATTATTAAGGGGGCTGGAAAAATTCCTCTATGAGAAAAGGTTACAATGCCCTGGGCTTTTCAGTTTATAAAACAGGCAAGATTGTTCACATCACTGTGTATAGAGAAAATGGGTAGAGATAAAAACACCCTGGAGCTAAGGGTGGGAAGTCAACTTCTAAGGATATATTAAATTGGAAATTAATTTTAATTTTAGAATTGTTAATCTGATATTTGCTAAATTTGTTAATCTGTTTATTTTTTTTAAAAAAACTTAATAAAAATTAATTGGCAAAGAGAGAGAGAGAGAAAGAAAAAGTGAATAGAGAGAAGTTTTTCTCCCTCTTGCTTAATTCTTTTTTTTTCTTTTTAAATTATTAGATTTTCCACAGTGATAACACAAACCACAAAGCAAAATGATACACAAAAACAGAAAAAAAGAAAAAAGAAGAAAGGAAAAAAAGGGGGGAAACAATAAACAGATAAACAATAACAACAAACTTAATTCTTCACAAATCCAATCTTTTAAACATCTTGGTTGACTTCCTCAAATCCCTCCCTTCTGAGTTTCCTTGTAGTTAAAGGTAACAGCTTTCCAATATCATTATTAAACTAAAACAATTTCCAATTATAGTCCATCTTATTCACTTTTCCTGACATTCTAAATCCCATTTATTTAATTATAACTTCATTTAATCCTAGGCCTATGTGTTTCTTTCAAGTAATTTCTAATTTTTTACATTACAATATTTATTCAAATAGTCCTTGAATTTCCTCCATTCCTCTTGAAACTCCTCTTCTTTCTCTCCGCGGATTCTTCCAGTCAGGTCAGCTAGCTCCGAAAAGTCCATCATCTTCCCTCTTGCTTAATTCTAGCAGCTAGGTCATTCAATAAAGCTGAATGCTGAGACATTGAGGAGAGACAAAATGAAGCGCTTCTTCACAGCAGGTCGTGGTTAAGATAGGGAAATCGTTGCCCCAAGATATAGTTATGTCCACCTAGTTAGACAGCTTCAAAAGGCACATTAATGGAGAATAAGGCTATCAATGCCAAGATGTCTATATATTGCAGTGCTGGGGGATTTTCAGCCGGGCTGCCTCTCATGGCTGAGACCTGTCTGACTGTGGCACCTTCAGTCTTGCTTCACCTTGTCTATTAGGGCTACTTCTGGATCAGGCCCTGGAAACCTGATACGTCCTTTAGCTGTTCTCCAGTCTCCTCTCTCCAATTAGGGAGACCTTGGCTGTAAATTGCAACTTCCTCTACCCATTTGACTTGGCAGGTTTAACAAGCCGGTGTGGTGGAAATGAGGCAAGGCCCCCAAGCCACTCCATAGTAATTTATCTTGCCTAAAGACTGTGTCCGGCTATGAAGCTAACCTCATCAAATAGACAAATCCTCTCCCTCAATATGGGGTTTTGGAAAGGTTCCTCTTCTCTCCCCCCCCCCCCCCGGACAGTTTTATGCTCTTAGCTTTAACTACCGAGAGCCTTTCTGGCCACAGCAAGATTTCCTTATGCTCCTGCGAATGCTGCTTAAAAAGCAAGGAAGCTGCAAATGCCGCCAGATACCTCATGCTTAAAAAATGCAGACTTTAAGGTGATGAAATGGAAGAAGCGACAGCTAGGTGGAGCAATAGATCGCAAATGTTCCACGGACAATCCCTTCTCTGCCATTCTGAACTGGTTTGGAAAGAACTTTTCCACAGTGCTTATTTACAACCCACAACCAACCATTTTTAGCCGATTTTTTTAGAGCCCAATAGAAAAGACTATTGTGATCAATAGAATGGGAAGAAATTCTGGTGCTGGAGGAGACTCTTGAGAGTCCCATGGACTGCAAGAAGAACAAACCTCTCCATTTATAAGGATATCAGCCCTGAGTGCTCACTGGAAGGACAGATCCTGAAGCTGAGGCTCCAAGACTTTGGCCCCCTCATGAGAAGAGAAGACTCCCTGGAAAAGACCCTGATGCTGGGAAAGATGGAGGGCGCAAGGAGAAGGGGACGACAGAGGATGAGATGGTGGGACAGTGTTCTTGAAGCTGTCAGCATGAGTTTGACCAAACTGCGGGAGGCAGTGGAAGATAGGAGTGTCTGGCATGCTCTGGTCCATGGGGTCACGAAGAGGCGGACACGGCTAAACGACTAAACAACAACAACAACAAATTGTGATCAATGACATCAGAACATATCATTATGTCCTTTAATCATGTCCTTTAAAACTAGTACTGCACAACATTTTTTGGGGGGGGACAGGGGTCTATACACCTGGTGCAAAAGAGATTTGGAGTGTGGCAAACTTTTTCCTGAACCCCACTCGAATGGTTGTTGATAACGGCTGTTTTGCATCTGTTTCCTGTTATCTGCTGTCCCAATCAGCTATTGCTTCAGTTCTTTGGAAACCCCCAGCCATCTTCCCTCTTTAAATACTGAGGTCAGGCGTGCCAACTTTAATAAAATATTTTTTTGAGGGGGCAGGTAAGCCCCACCCCCATAATTGATCACATGATGTGGCTCACACACACTATTTGAATGGCAATGCCCATCAATTTTTGGGCTCCCCGGCCCTCTCAAATATTTTAGGGGGGGGCAAAGGGACTTGGCCCCCTATGGGTTTGCTCCTATGACTGAGGTTATCATGTAGCCAGTTAGATTTACCCAGGAGCTGAGACCATAGAAGGCAAACAAAGCTTTTGAGGTTACTGCCCATAATCTTTGTTTGTCCACAGGCCCTAGTCAAAGTCAATTGGCTATATCAAAAGGTTGCTGTTTTGGGGATGAATGAGATATAAACCATTCGCACCAAAGAGCTGAATCAGGCTGTAAATGAACTAAGAAAGGGATGAGAGGAGGGTATGCATTGTCGAGAAGATGGGAGAAGCAGCTATTGGGGGAAAGCTGATATTGGGAGGTGGCTATAGCCCCCCCCCCCATAAATATAACTCCTACATATTTTGCAGGAGAAGAAAATGTGCACATATCTCCCAAGGTTTAGCTTAATACAAGTAAAAAAAAAATTTGATGTTGTTTGTGGGAACATTCACATCATTTTTAAAAATATATATATATTTTTCATTAAAGATTTCTTAGTTTACAGAAATATGTGCGTTGTCTCTTTTTTCAAGTTGTGTTTTCTACAGGTCAGTTACATAATGCTTCTATTTTTCTGCTTAGTTGTATGTGTGGGGTTTTGTGTCAGTGTCACTTGTGTGAGTTTCTCTTTCTATTTGCGTGTTATATTTCCTTGGTGAGGAGAGAGGTTGGGGGTGGCCTAGGGTGTGGTTGGTTGTCTTTGGTTGGCTGTACAGTGGTACCTCGGGTTACATATGCTTCAGGTTACAGACGCTTCAGGTTACAGACTCCGCTAACCCAGAAATAGTGTTTCAGGTTAAGAACTTTGCTTCAGGATAAGAACAGAAATATTGCTCTGGCGGCGCGGCGGCAGCAGGAGGCCCCATTAGCTAAAGTGGTGCTTCAGGTTAAGAACAGTTTCAGGTTAAGAACCTCTGGAACTAATTAAGTACTTAACCCGAGGTACCACTGTAGTGATATTTGTTTATGTGTTTGAGTGTGTGAGAGGGTGGGTTTTTGGGTCAGGTTAGCCATATTGATTCGTATGCTGTCGGATTCTTGTTGTTGTCTTGTTGGGCTATGTATGTGATAAAGGGGAACCATACCGGGGTGAAGGCGTCTTCTTCTATTTATCCCCATGTCAGCTTCAGTTTATTGGTTAGTTTTTCTAGTGAGACTGTTTCCCATACTATTTGATACCATTGGTCCATATTTACTCCTGACAGGTTTCTCCAGTGTCTGGCTATTACACTTCTGGCTACTGAGAGTAGGTGGGTTATGAACTCTTCATAATGTGAGTGGGCATTATTCTCTTGGAAGATGTTCAATAGGGCCAGTTCTGGAGTGACTTCTAAGACTTATTTAGTTATTTTGCTTGTTTCTTGTATGACTGATGTCTGGAAGAGTTGGATTTTGGGACATTCCCACCACATGTGGAGGTATGTTCCTGTGGAAATTCATCCTCTCCAGCATTTTGGTGAGGCTCCTGGGCATATCAGCGCTAGTTTCTGTGGTGTTAGGTACCATCTGTAAGTGAGTTTCAGGGTGAGTTCTTTTCTTTTAGCTGAGATGGATTTAAAGTGGGGTTTGGACCACATTCTAGTCCATTGGGTGGGGTTAATTTCATAGCCTATGTCATCCTCCCATTGTTTTTTTGATTACGTCGATGGGGTTTGTGGGATTTTGGAGCAGTATTTTGTATATTGTGCATATCATCCCCTTGCCATGTACCTTTGTTGTTAGGAGGAAGTTTTGTTGCTACTGATTTTACTACTGGATTGTTTAAGAACACATGTAATTGGTGGTGTGTTAGCTAGAGCATGTTGATGTCCCCTATCTTGTCTTGTATTTCTTTTTCTTTTCTTTTTTTCTTTGCATTTTCAAAAACAGGAACAGAAAGCATACTCTACCCCCCCCCCCGTCCCACTTACAATTTCGTACCAAATACAGCATGTATACATATACCATATGACTTCCACTCTTGTCCTGGTTCCTTTGCTTTCTACTACTCTATGTAATCTACATCTTTTTAATCATCCAATTTGTTATCTATTAAAAACTCTATCTGTTTCAACTCTTCCGCTGGATTTACTCAAGACCTGCTAAGCTATGTATTTGTTTATACTGGTTCTTAAAATATTCAACAAACATTATCCATTCCTCCTTGCATTACTTATATTTGTTTTCTCTTATCCTGTTTGTCAGACCGGCCAATTCAGCATATTCAAACATTATACACTGCCATTCTTCCTTAGTGGGTACTATACTTGCTCTCCACCTTTGTGCCAATAAGGTTCTAGCTGCGGTGGCGGTGTTTCGGGGTAAGTTTTTTTTAAGTATCTTTTTAAATTCATTATATATAATTTCCCAATATTCCTTAATTACTTTACAGGACCACCACATGTGGAAAAAGGATCCCCCATTTTCATTGCACTTCCAACATATACCTTTTTCTTTTTCAGACATTTTCGCCAATCTGGTGGGTGTTAAATACCATCTGTGGGTCATTTTCATCATATTTTCTTTTATCGCATAACATGCTGTGAAATTCATATTTCTTTCCCACAACTTTCCCCATAATTCATAATCAATATTGTGACCCACATCTTGTGCCCACTTAATCATGCTCGATTTCACAAGTTCCTCTTTAGTTTCCCACTCCAACAGCAGTATGAACAATTTTTATACTACTTTTATATTTGTATCTAATAGGTCTTTGAGACTTTCGTCCTGCAAAGGCATTTTCCCTATCTATCTTAAACAATTCATTAATCTGACGTACCTGTAGCCAATCTGTAACCAGATTTCTTAATTCCTCGAGATTTCTCAGTTTTGGTTCCTGTCCTATAAAATCTAAAATTCCACTGTATGTTAACCACTGTTTATCCATATTTGTTCTTCTCCTGGTCATAGCTTCCACTGTCAGTTTGGTTTTGCCGTCTAGTATCCCTTTAGCGAAAAAGAATCTGCCTCTCTTGTCTTTTAGCATCGTTGTAGCTTTGAAATTAAGGTGTCTACTGCGTATTATAGCTGCTCCGTGAGCCTTTCCAGAGTCAGGTGCAAACCATTGTTGACTGAAGCTGGGTTTGCTCAGGAGTTTGCTTCCTTTAGGTGAATTGTGTATTTCTTGTAGGAAGGCAATGTGTGGTTTCATGGTGTTTACATATGAGGTGATGCATTTTCTTCTGATAGAGTTTCCCAACCGTCTCACGTTTAGTGTAATTGCTTTTAAACAAGCCATTCTGCTTGTCTACTTTATAGGATGATTCCTTACCAATCCGTCAGGGTTGTCCTGTGTCTCTCACCTTATATTGTCTATCCAACCTATTTTGTTGTGTTGGCATAAAGTGTGATGGGTGGGGGAAGAGGGGGATTAGAATTAGATTTGGGTTAAAGAGTGGGGGGTAGATTACAGAAAGTAGCCTATATGTAGTTATATAAGTGTTTGCTTGGGGTTATTTGGATCATCTGGCTTCCAACCCATTGGTCCTGGGTCTCAGCTGGCATGGAGGGCCTTGTTTAAGAACAGGTCATCCTGCCTATCGTTTGCGATAGGGAAATAGTCAGTGAGATGGTGTTAAGTGCCTTTGTGACACTTGTGTTGGGTATAAGGTTTATAAGCAATGTTGTCAGTATTATTAACAACATTATTGGTTTGTTGGGGTGTCGGGGTAGGGATATGGGTATTGGCACGCTCTGGCGCCACCATTGTGGTGGTTGTATGTCAGATTTTAGCCTGTTTATTGATTGTTTTATTGAGTTTGGGGGTATTGTTTTAGTTGGTATGGGTTTCTTTCTTTGCTTTTAATTTTCTTTTACCTACTGATTTTGTTTGTTGCCTTTGTGTGGTGAAGGAAGAGACGGAGAGGTTGGCAGGGGAATTCACATCATTTTAATTCTTTTTGTTTAGTATTAGAAATAGCTATTGTGAACACATTGAGGAAAATAAGGTTACTGGTTTGTCTTCTATGAGTGTTCATTTGTCTTGTTGCTCTGATGTATTGCTGTGAGGTTGCTCATAGGACCCAAGATAGCCCAAGATAGAAGCATGTTGACCAAATGTTGGTAAGAACACAAGAGGTTTGCTGAGTTTGGGCCCAATGTCCATTGCATCCAATATTAATGTTTCCAACTATAGTCACCAGGAGGCCTTGGGGATGCCTATAAGTAAACACATGGTTTTGTCCTGAGTAGCTGTTATTTGGTGGTAGAAAGTTTCTGAATATGGAGGTTCCATCTAGCTAGCACAAGAATGCTGGCTAAGAGTCAAGGCCGCAGCTGAAACCTCACCTCAGCTATAAAGTCACCAGGTGGCCTCAAGTAAGCTGCCATTTTCCTCTTCAGCCCCTCTCCCAATTTACAGCACAGATATATAAATAGTGCAGTGAGGATTCCTGAGGTAATCTTTGTAAAGCACACTAAATGCTATATAAATAGGAAGTATTTTCCCCTCTTATTACGTTTGAGCGGAAGGCATTGCGGCCACCACTGAAAATCATTTCTTGCTTCCGTTATATAACAACACTGAATTGGCAGGATTCCAGTGCGGCCGGAGGAGGAGTTATAATCTCTTCAATGACCCCAGCAGCGAATATTCTTTGTTCGTAAAACAGGGCTACTGTCTCCATTTGGTAAAATACCAGGGTGGCACTAGGAAAATAATGACATTATAAATAGAAATTGGTGTCAGGTGGCCATCAGTGGTATGGCACACACACTGAAGAAAATTTGATGCGTGAATTAGACTGGGCGCATCAGTCCTTCAGAGAAAAAAGAAGGGTGCACAGAATGTGTCATTTGTTCTCCTAACCCGGGGTAGGCAACCTAAGGCCCAGGGGCCGGATCCGGCCCAATCGTCTTCTCAATCCGGCCAGCAGATGGTCTGGGAATCAGTGTGTTTTTACAGGAGTAGAATGTGTTCTTTTATTTAAAATGGATCTCTGGGTTATTTGTGGGGCATAGGAATTTGTTCATTCCCCCCTCCCCAAAAAAATATAGTCCGGCCCACCACATAGTCTGAGGGACAGTGGACCGGCCCACAGCTGGAAAAGGTTGCTGACCTCTGTCCTAACCAAAGGAAAGAGGATGAGATCTGGGGGGCAGAGGAGAGACCAGGAGGCCGGGTTATATGTGAGGGGTGGCAGTTGTCCTCGTCAATGGTTGGGGGCGAGTTGTATTTGCAACACCTGGAGAACACCATGTTAGTTGTCCCTGGTATTATGACATTGTTGTTGTTTAGTCGTGTCTGACTCTTTGTGACCTCCTGGACCAGAGCACGCCAGGCCCTCCTGTCTTCCGCTGACTCCCGCACTTTGGTCAAACTCATGTTAGTAGCTTTGAGAACACTGTCCAACCATCTCGTCCTCTGTCGTCCCCTTCTCCTTGTGCCCTCCATCTTTCCCAACATCAGGGTCTTTTCCAGGGAGTCTTCTCTTCTCATGAGGTGGCCAAAGTCTTGGAGCCTCAGCTTCAGGATCTGTCCTTCCAGTGAGCACTCAGGGCTGATTTCCTTCAGAATAGATAGGTCTGATCTTCCATGGGACTCTCTAGAGTCTATTATGACAGTAGGGTGTGCCATTTTAGGGAGTGAAACTTAATTTTTGCAAGTTTCTTCAGTGAGGGGGTCTTGAGAATATGTCGTTAGGTGTGCGGGATTCAAATCTGCTATCGTTTTTGTATTTAACTTGGTAAGCCTACATATGAGGAAGAAGCACACAAACTGCTTTCGGAAAACCAAAGAATTTTAATTTTGCCTTCTGAAAAGGTCAGGCCAATTCTAAATAACATTAATAAATAAAAATAATAATAATCTATAATATAATTGCAAGTACTTGGCAACCATTTGAAATGATTTCTATGCAATTTTACACACATTTTCCCTATCAAACAAAACTAAACAATATTAATTTAACCGAAATATTTTTGAATTCCCAAGTCTCTTACAACATTTTAGCACCCCTAATTTTTTGATTTTGAAAAATTCAGCATGCCCTACTGCAGTATTCCTAGCCACAGGTGTGACCTGAGCATCCACCTGCATTAACAGATCCCAAAGTGTCGCTTCTTTGCTTCCCCGTTTCATTCTGGAGATTCTGCAAAAAACTTGGAATTGGCGAGTGAGTGGAGGCAAGAGTTTATTGGCATGTTTGCTTGAGGAGTTTTCTATGCCAAGAGTCCCTTTGTGTCCCTCGACGCTGGACACAGAGCAACAGTTTTCAACGTTTTAGCAGACTCCTTCCTCTGTCATCTTTACAATCCTGCCTTTCCCCTTCCTCTTTAAATGATGTGCAGATTGATTTTTCAGAGAAATTAAACACCTTTTATTGGTGCTAGGTGGGTGGGGAAGGAAGGATTGCAGCCTCAATTTAATTTAATTTATGGGGAGGGAATGATGTGGTGATTGATGAACAGGGGTAATTATTGGGGGGGGTGGAACTGATGTTACAGACACAGATGTTCTCATATTATATTTATTATAAAATATATATTAATCAGAGGGTCACCAACCACTGGAGTAGCTGCATGTATGTTTGGGCGAAGAACTGAGGAGAAACTCTCTCTCTCTCTCTCTCTCTCTCTCTCTCTCTGTGTGTGTGTGTGTATGGCATGATCCTGGGGGAGAGAAAGAGATGTGGGGTGACTTATTTGCACCGGGGAAATGAATGGACTGTGGGTTAATTTAGGATGAATTCATTTGGACAATGAATTAGGGGAAACGTGGGGGTGTGTTCTTCCCAATAGTCCTTTCCTCCCTGTGAAACACCCTCCCATCGGATGTCAAGGAGATAAAGAACCACACAACTATTAGAAGACATCTGAAGGAAGCCCTGTATCGGGAAGCTTTTAATGTTCAATGTTTTGTTATGCTTTTTACGTTTCCGGGCATAATTCAAAGTGTTGGTGCTGACCTTTAAAGCCCTAAATGGCTTTGGCCCTGCATACCTGAAGGAGCATCTCCACCCCCATCGTCCAACCCGGACACTGAGGTCCAGCTCCGAGGACCTTCTGGCAGTTCCCTCACTGTGAGAAGTGAGGTTATAGGGAACCAGGTGGAGGCCCTTCTCTGCCTGTCCTGTGGAACGCCCTCCCATCAGATGTCAAGGAAATAAACAAATACCTGATTTTTAGAAGACACCTGAAGGCAGCCCTGTTTAGGGAAGTTTTTAATGTTTGATGTTTTATCGTGTTTTTAATATTTTATTGGCAGCTGCACAGAGTGGCTGGGGAAACCCAGCCAGATTGACGGGGTATAAATAATAAATTATTGTTATTATTATTGTAGAACAAGAAAATGTCTCCAAATGCCTCTGTAGCCGTGCCAGCCAAATACCTTTGACATTCTTAAAAGTGGTCGGTGCACAAGGCATCCTGTTTGTCCCCAGCGTTTGTTAGGAGAGTGTATGAGTTTTATCGCTTGTTGTATGATGCCTGTCTGTGCACGACAGAGAAGGCTATATAAAACCATGTGAATTGTCATTTCAGGCTTGGGTGGTATGTACCCCCATCTCTAAAATGGGCACATGTTTTTTCTAAGAGGTTCACGTGCAATTCCATCATCACACAAGCGTATCATGTGTGATATGACCTGAAGCCTGTGGTTCACTTTCTTGATGTTTGTTGTGCTCTGTATGAAGATAATTTCCTGCCTTTTGACTGAAGCATGACTAGTCTTGTCTGAGTTATATTGATACCATGTGGGGATGGATGGTTATTATTTAATATGTGGTGGATTTATAAACTCGTAGCTAAGAAAGGCTCTGTGCAGCAAACGGAATATGTTGGGCAGTGTTTCTACAAATTTATATCCACAGTGGAAGACCTTGTTCAGGCTCTGTGTCGCAGAACTTTTTAAAAAATGTGCAACTTGACATAAAACATTCCAGGAGGAAATTAGCCATTCCAAATTCAGGTTAGTTACATTTAGTTACTGAAGAGATAGGTAGCACATTGCCAAAATAGTGCAACACTTTGTCGTGTTGACAAAGAACATAGAAGCTTGGATAGTTACTTTATACCAATTCAGACAACTGGTTCATCTAGCTTTGTATAATTGTCACCGTCTGTTCCTCAAGATTTCTGCAGGAACTTGTGATTTTTTAAAAGAAATCCTCATGAAAATTCTTCAGCATTTTAGTGCAAATTTCTCCTAATAAACAAACTTTTGTTGCCAGTTTTGACAGATGTACACTTTTTTTTGCAAGCATTTTCTTCTAATATGATATAATTTTGTACACTATTTTCACCAATATACAGTGGTGCCTCTGGTTGCGGATGGGATCTGTTCCGGAGGTCTGGTCGGATCCTGAGGCTTCCACAACCTGAGGACTGCTTCTGCGCATGTGCGCATGGTGGTAGACCGCTTCTGCGCATGCGCACGTGGCAAAACCCAGAAAATACTTCCAGGTTTGCTGCTTTCACATCCCGAAGGTTATGTAACCAGAGGGTTACGTAAGCAGAGGCACTACTGTACTAATTTTTCTGCACACTTACCCCCTAGCAACTGCATTTCTGTGATGGGTGTCTTAGTTGAGATTACTGCCTTGCAAGGGATATGACTAGATGATCCTTTGGGTCCCTTTCAGCTCTGCAATTCTATGATTAGTTGGGGAACTGCATCACAAAATTTGGATAAATGTGAATTTTTGGAGGGTGGCTGTGTTTTGGGTCTTATAGAATCATAGAAATCATAGCATCGGATGTCAAGGAGATAAAGAACTACACAACTATTAGAAGACATCTGAAGGAAGCCCTGTATCGGGAAGCTTTTAATGTTTGATGTTTTGTTATGCTTTTTACGTTTCCAAACACAATTCAAAGTGTTGGTGCTGACCTTTAAAGCCCTAAACGGATTTGGCTACATACCTGAAGGAGCGTCTCCACCCCCATCGTTCTGCCTGGACACTGAGGTCCAGCTCCGAGGACCTTCTGGCGGTTCCCTCACTGCGAGAAGTGAGGTTACAGGGAACCAGGCAGAGGGCCTTCTCGGTAGTGGTGCCCGCCCTGTGGAACGCCTTCACATCAGATGTCAAGGAAATAAGCAGCTATCTTATTTTTTAAAGACATCTGAAGGCAGCCCTGTTTAGGGAAGTTTTTAATGTTTGATGTTGGCAGGAATCACGAGGGTCGTCTAGTCAAACCCCCTGTAATGCAGGAAGGTTTTGCCCAATGTGGGACTTGAATCCACAAAGCTGAGATTAAGAGTCTCATGGTATTTTGGAATTTGATAGATTCAGCTTTAAATGGATTTTTTCCATTTTCCCTGACATGTGCTCTATCACTGAGCTAAGGACCTCCTCCTTAAGTGTGATGCTTAAAAAGAGTGCTCTTCTTACCTAACACTGTCAAGAGTCTCAGTTCTGAGGATTTCCTGCCACTTTCTGTAGGCAGAACTCTCAGCAACAAAGTATGGGCACACAAAAAGACAATGCAAACTAATACTTTGTTACCAGGCCCAGCCATAATCTGTCGGAGCCTGCACAGTTCTGTCTCAACAGAGCAGCTCTCTAAGGCTCATCAGGATGTCTACATTGACCACTTTCCTCCTTCCTTTTCAACCTTCATATTTCTAGGAGAATGTTTCCTGCAATGAGAGTGAAGATTACCGGACTGGACCCCCATCAGCAGTATTACATTGCCATGGACATTGTGCCTGTGGATAACAAGAGGTACAGGTAAGAGCTGCTAAAGAATGGGAACGATTAACTAAGTGCTCCATTGAGAACCAGAGAGCCTGAGCGAGCAAGAGAGAAAGCTCAGCGCCAGACCCAAAACGGTCAGAATTGTTTTTTAAAAGAGAAGAGAGATGTTTGGATGTGAATTGGAGTGTGCCACAACACATCTGGTTAAAAAATAGTGCACACACACGCTCTCTCTCTCACACACACACGTATATAAAATCATCATCATCATCATCACTGCTTTTTTTCTTTAAAAATGTTTAGGGATACTCTCATTTTCCTACTCATATTGAAATACTTCCCCTCAATGAGGCCAAACGTAGATTGACAAAATGTTTAGGGGTATGTGTACCCCTGCGTCTCCCCAGGAAAAAAGCACATTCAGAATTAAATGACATTTGAAGGCAAAGTAGCCATTTCTGTGGGTAAGAAGCCTATTGAGTCTCAGACAGGTCCAGGGATTTATAGACTAGGTAGGACTTGCCGATCAGAAGGTCAGCGGTTCGAATCCCCGCGATGGGGTGAGCTCCCGTTGCTCGGTCCCAGCTCCTGCCAACCTAGCAGTTCAAAAGCACATCAAAGTGCAAGTAGATAAATAAGTACCACTCCGATGGGAAGGTAAACGGCATTTCCATGCGCTGCTCTGGTTTGCCAGAAGCGGCTTAGTCCTGCTGGCCACATGACCCGGAAGCTGTACGCCAGCTCCCTTGGCCAATAAAGCGAGATGAGCGATGCAACCCCAGAGTCGGTCACGACTGGACCTAATGGGCAGGGGTCCCTTTACCTTTACCTTTACCTTTACTTATGTATGTAAGTGCTTTTACCTTATGCTGGCAAAGGTTTTGTTTTGATTTGATTTCATACTCTGATCAGGAGTATGGCTTTGGAATAGGTGTAACTCTTTCCTGGTCCCATCCCAGCCATGCCCCCTATTTGGGGAGTTACAGCAGAATAAATTATGCTGACTTAAATTCCATTGGCTGAGCCCTCACTGAGCCAAGGTGTATATTTATACCAGTGTATCTCCGGCACAGCTGGAGTGAGGGTCTCACTCTGGTGTAAGCTTGGCTGAGCTCTGGCTCAGCTGGGAAACCCCAAGACCTCCCAATTCCAATCTCTCTCATCCCAGCAGATTTTGGGTGTGGATTCTGATGTTAGTAACTTTCACTGAATAGAAAACTTTCAGCGTGCTATCCTCTTCATCAGTTATATATATTTTTACTCGCCCTTCACCATGAGATCTCAGGGCGGGTTAGAACAATTTAAATATACTATATTAAAAACAGTTGAAGCAGATTACGATCAAGATAACAGGGTGGACACTAAAATGTTCATGGACAGTGTTGCAGCACACAGAAATGGAGTCTGAACTAAGGGTTTTTAGAGATGAAATCATGGGACCTCCGCTGTGTAAACTGAGAAGCAAATGGCATTTGCAGGTGCAGTGTGTGTTAGAAGAGTCATCTGCAAGTAATGAAATATTCCTATTATATCTCTAAAGGCTTTCATCTGTGGATTAGTAGGGTTAACCAATTAGCCTGTCCCATGTGCAAAGTTTTTTAGGGACAGTAATTGGAAAAGAGGATTAATAGAGATGCAAAAGTGAGGAACTGGTTCCAGGTATCATCTGGTTTCCATTAAAGATGAAGCACATGGTTTCCTTCCTGTGCATATAATCTGAGCCTGAACGCTGTTGGGTGAGTGCAGAAGGAAAGCTCTTAACGGGAGGGGGACTACAGGTGTTGTCTGTGTCTGCACTTTGAATAATAAAGCCTCCTTTCTCACATCCTCGTCTCTCGCAGGTATGTGTATCACAGCTCCAAGTGGATGGTAGCGGGCAACGCAGACTCCCCGGTGCCTCCAAGGGTCTATATTCACCCCGACTCGCTGGCATCGGGGGACACCTGGATGCGGCAGGTTGTCAGTTTTGATAAACTCAAACTGACCAACAACGAGCTAGACGACCAAGGCCATGTAAGTTATTAAGAAGCACATTCCCTTTTCACCAGCCTTTTGCTTCAGACCTGCCCCTTTCAGCTCTGGGCACCACACATGACAGGGATGTATTCCTTAGCTCAAAGCCCTTCCTCTAAGCAGGGGCAGAGGAAGGGGGGTGCGGAGGGGGCGGGTCGTCCCATGTGTCACCACTGAGGGGGGTAACAAAATGCCGGGCGGCACTCACCGTGGGGCCTGCATTGTGCCTGAGCCATGCGTCTCTCCTGGGAGTGACGCGGTGACATGGGCGCCCGCAGGCTCTGTGCTGCCCCAAATGGTCCCCCCGCTGCCTCCCCCTCAGCTGTAGGGCGGCTGAGTGGGAGGAGGCAGGCAAACTCCTCAAAAGCCCCATGGAGTGTCCTGCCCCGGCTGGCCCCGCCCCTGGGCACAGGGTACACCCCAGGTGCCCGATCAGTTTTCTCCGCCACTGCCTTCAAGGTGCAGTTTCTGCTCTTCCTGCAGGGCCATAGGAAGGCAGGGGCACAGTGTGTGTGGGGGGGATGCCCCCATGCAGGCCTAGCCCAGTGCTCCTTTCCAGCCACCAAGGGTCATGTCAGCCGGTTGGACTCCCCCCTGCATGGGTGAGAAGGTGGCTCAGGGAAGCCCTGCTTTGCTCCAGTGGGGGTGGGGTCATTCTGGCAGTGAGGACTGGGCTGGTGTCCCCCTGCCTAGTGTGTGCATGCTGTCCCACCTGGACACTGGCAACCAACGGTAAGATTTAGGGACTACAGTCATACCTCGGGATGAATACGCTTCAGGTTAAGCGTTTTCAGGTTGCGCTCCACGGCAACCTGGAAGAGATGGAATGCGTTACTTCCGGGTTTTGCCGCTCACGCATGTGCAGACGCTCAAAATGATGTCACGTGCATGCGCGGAAGCGTTGAAACGCGATCCGTGCATGCGCAGACAGGCAGTCGCGTGTTACGTTCACTTCAGGATGCGAACGGCGCTCCAGAACGAATCCTGTTCGCATCCAGAGGTACCACTGTAGCTCCACTGGGGACTGGGAGTCACTGCAGGGAACATAAAACACTGGTTCTAAAAGATCTATGCAGCCTCTCAGTATGTTTCTGAGCACAATTCCAAGTGTTGGTGCTGACCTTTAAAGCGTATCCACCCCCATCATTCAGCCCAGACGCTGAGGTCCACCTCTGAGGGCCTTTTGGAGGTTCTCTTACTGCAAGAAGGCAGAGGGCCTTCTCGGTAGTGGCGCCCACCCTGTGGAACGCCCTCCCATCAGATGTCAAGGAAATAAACAACTATCTGACGTTTAGAAGACATCTGAAGGTGGCCGTCCTGTATCAGGAAGTTTTTAATGTTTGATATTTTACTATGTTTTTGTATGTGTTGGAAGCTGCCTAGAGTGATTGGGACAACCCAGCCAGATGGGTGGGGGTATCATCATCATCATCATCATTAGAGTATAATTCTATCCTTATCAAGCTACTAGTTTGGGAGTCATTTGTTCAGTACCCATCCCCAAATATCAGCTCTGAAATTTTTAGAATGGTGGATTTCAAATAAATCTCCCTTGCCTTTCCTCTGTTTTCCCAAAGATAATCCTGCACTCAATGCACAAATATCAGCCCCGCGTCCATGTTATCCGCAAAGACTTCAGCAGTGACCTGTCTCCCACGAAGCCAGTCCCCACAGGTGATGGGGTGAAAACCTTCAACTTCCCAGAGACTGTCTTTACCACTGTCACTGCTTATCAAAACCAGCAGGTAATGAAAAAGATGATCTAGCAGCCCATCTGTTAACTGCCGAACAGGTTTCGATCTGCTCTTAAATGAAAGCTATGCCAAACTGTGCCAAACTATGGCCCACTAATTAATACATTTATAAACAAATCTATCAGCAAAAGTGTCACAACAAGCCAAGTAGTGTTACAATGCACGAGCAGAGTGGTGGTCTCAGCAATAAGTCAGCAGAGCAAGCGAAAATGACAGCATAAGTTAGCTTTGAAAGAAAAGGACAGGTGGTGTAACCCAACTTGTGGAAAAAAAACCCCACACACAAATTCCACAGAGGAACAGAATTTGTCATAAATCAGGAACAGAAGGAGATTTGCAACATGGACAGTTGAGTTTACAGGCTGTTGATATGGAAATATGAAGTCTTTGGAAGAATTCCAGCAGGAACCGACCTAACATTAATGTCAAGATAGCCCAACAGCGTTTCGACTACATATGTATATTTCAAATCTCAAAATCGTAAATACACGCTGAATTTTGCAGAAGACAAAGAAACCCTTTCTGCGACTTTATGACTTTAAGCTACTTACACAGCTATTAAAAAATTGTCCGCGTTAGGAACTCAGGAAAACATGGGGAAGTGTTCAAGGGTTGAGAGCAGACTTTCCTCATAATGGGTATCTGTTTTCTTTTCCCAAATCCTTCATGAAATCTCTCTCTTGTGAGGTCAACCAGCTGCAATGTAAGATGCACAGTGTCATTACATAGTATGTAGCTTAAAGCATATGAAAGCACAATCTGTTTTCTTTACTCGGTCCCCTGACAAGATCAAAACTCTTTGCCCTGTACTATAGATCCTACAAAGTAATGTATGTTGGTTCCAGTTTTAACGCCATCGGGCATTGTTCAGCAAATTCCTGAATAGGACAGGCTAAAGTAGGAATTGCCGTCTGTGAACTTTGCCATTCTCCCAGAAACAGCTGACATGCGAAGGACTGAGTGTACTTTGCTGCTTTCTTGAGCTCACTGTAGTTGGAAAAACAAATACCAAGATATGAGAGAGATGGAAATCTAGAAACACCAATTGCAGCTTTGAAGATAGAATGCTTTTCTGAGATTTGCTATTTTTATAGCAACATAACTGTACCTCGTAAAAGCCGACACAGCATTTCAACACAAGGAGAAATAAAAAAAGGAGCGGAGGGAAGGATAAATATGGTTAGTTGTGAGAAAATGCAGTCTTCATTTTAGTAGAAGAAGGTGGCAGGGATGCCTAAAGGTCTCATAGAATAAGCGACATGGGATTTTAGGAAGAGCAAGGGGTATTGATCCGAGATAGCTGATTTACAAGTTGAAGAAACAAATACACACACATACCACACACAATATACAATACAAGGTGTGTGTGTGTGTAATTTAATTCTGAATAAAATGCAATTGAATGCAGTGACATAGACATAGAATTTACAGTGACATAGAACTGTTAACTTACCATTTATGGAAGCAAAAATTCATTGTGCATGCTCCTAACTCAACTGCAAACTGTTTAACTGGGGGGCCGTGTGAAATGGCATGAAGCACCAATGAAAAGAATAGTAATTGTGGGATGATCAAAGTTATGCAAAGTGTTCAGGAATGAAATATTCTCCATAGAATCTAAGTTAATTTACATTCTGTTACAGATTACACGATTAAAAATTGACCGGAATCCATTTGCAAAAGGGTTCAGGGATTCTGGAAGAAACAGGTAAGAGAGTCCCTGATTTCCTTTATTGTATCATCCTTCTCTGGCCACGGTGCTGGATCAGGTCCCCCAGGCACAATGTGGTGCCTTATGTAGTTAAATGGCCCTGGAATTAGCATCTGGGGCAGCAGATGGATTCACTTGCATCTTCAAACATGGCTGTGGTCAGTTTTATTTGTACCAGTCACATTCGCTCCTCCCCAAGACTTGACTGATATCAAATCTAATTTCACTTACCATCTGCTTTGCTCTGCTCTTTTACAATCAAGCAATATATAAATGTTATGAAATAAATAAATCTGCTGGGCGACCCCCCTCTCAGATCCTTGCTCATAGCCAACGCTATGTGCATGAATCGCTGGACCAGGTTATATGCTTTGGGGAGGGCAGTGTACAGAACATATATAGGCTGTCGTGCTGCTTTAATTGTCCTGGTTTCAGTGGGTAATTCTGATCAGGTTGCCCAAGCTTGATAGTTCTAGTTCTTCACAATGCTTTCTGAAACAGGCACTGATTTCCTAGCCCAGTGATTGCTTTCCTCTTCACCATGCTATGCCATCCACCCTACTAGTGGGAGCAGAATGACTGCAGCCTCGCTGCTTAGAATCTTGTAGGCTCATAAGTGTGTGTGGTCTTTCTGCTATCAAGACCAGAAGATGCCCTTCCCTAACTTCAGACGTTTTGGACTTCAACTCCCATAGGCCCTGCCGACTGGGACTGATGTGAACTTCAGACCCAAACATCCAGGTGCCAGGTTTCCTCTCTTATTTGGGCCAGTCTGGGTGGTTTGGTAGTTCTTTTGGATTTCTGATCCAGTGAACATTGCAGATGGTGGAAAAGCTTGAAGCGTGTGTGTTGTGGGGGGAGGTCTAACTCTGAGATTTTAGGCATCGTCTCCCAGGGATCAATTCTGGACCAGACCCTCCAGGCTCATAAGAGGCCTCCAGGACTTGGTACACAGTGAAACCCACATTGCCATGGATGCAGCTCTCCTTGTTGCCTTCTAGCAAGTAGCGCAACACAATATGAGAGGTGGTGTCAAGGAAAGTCATAGTCTGAAGGCCAAGGAAGGCTTCATCAGTTGGTTCTTGTGGGAATGTTCAGGGTGGCAGGAGAGGATATATTGTTTATCAATATCCTTCCTAACTTGCACTAGCAAGTTCTTTACTTCCTTTCTCCTTGAGAGCCAGTGTGGTGTAGTGGTTGAGAGCGGTAGACTCGTAATCTGGGGAACCGGGTTCGTGTCTCCGCTCCTCCACCTGCAGCTGCTGGGTGACCTTGGGCCAGTCACACTTCTCTGAAGTCTCTCAGCCCCACTCACCTCCCAGAGTGTTTGTTGTGGGGGAGGAAGGGAAAGGAGAATGTTAGCCGCTTTGAGACTCCTTTGGGTAGTGTTAAAGTGGGATATCAAATCCAAACTCTTTACTCAGCAGTGTGCATTCCCCTTTACACGGCAGAAAACTAGTTGCAAACTCATGTGAGTTTCTTAAGACAATACGCAATTCAATCTGGCTTGTCCAGACTGAAATGTGTTCTAATATTTTCCTGGTAAGACCCCTTGAATCCCTCCTAAAATAATAAAGACACCCCAGTCTTATTCATAAACAGTAAAAAGTAAGTTTACTCACGATCAGGCAGAGCACAGTGTGATCCCCGAAGGCAGCCTTTAGGCTTAAATTTACAAACCTGTACAAACAGGTTTGCCCCATATGGGAGATAACCTGGGGGACTGCTTGGCTGGCAGCCAGCAGTTCATTCCAGGAAGTTGACAGGATGAAAGGAAGATGGAAAAAGAGAGAGTGGCAGCATGCCTTGTCCTTTTACCAGGTCTGGCAAGGTCACACCCACCCACTGGTCACATGCAAGGAAGGATGCTCCAGGCCAGGAGGAACAGGAAGTTTCGACTGGCTGAACCAAACATTCCCTTGCATGTCCACTCTAGCAAAACAAGGAATGTTGTATTTGACTGCTCCCAGTGGATTACATCCCACAGTTCTGGTGTACGATGATGATATAATCACTATTAGGCCTAGGAGTCCAATCTGAACTCAGTCTGGAGTTTGGATGAACTTCCCACGCATCTGGGAAATTAGTCATTTCTGAAAATAATTTCTAGGATGGGCTGGAGGGATTTGTCCCTTCCCTGATGAAGCATGGGTCTCAGGGGGACTGATAGATTCAAGGGCCTTGTTTGGGGAAAATTGGGAAGGGCCAGGGAAGTTTGTGTAAATAAATTAACTGCATTCAGCAGGTCTGAAGGTGCTTGTGAGTGATGAGAGTGGTCCATGAACATGTGGCTGGGGGGCCGAAGTCCAACATCTGAATGAGACATCCACAAGGCTTTGGCCTGGTGTGGTTGGACTCCCCCCCCCCCCCAAAAAACCTCTGGGAATCACAGAAACTTGTGGCTCATTAACATTAGGTATAGGGCAGGAAATTGCTACACGGCTGTGGCTGCGGAGAGCTCAGCGCAGCTTTCTGCTGACGTCAAACGGAACTGAAATCTTTAAGGTATTACACATTTAAGAAAGCTGCCCTGGGGGACTTATTGCAGGGAAGCCACACAAATAGTTGTGAGCGTTAACGAAGATCCTGCCAAGATTTTGTTGCAGGGTTCAGCCAACGAGATGCTGTAATTCTCGGAGGCCTTCTGCGGAGAAATTGGGTGGAGGGGCTAAAGGGAAAGGCAGAATAAAGCTGTCCTGAAGAGGTTTTCTATTGTATTACATAGACATTAATTTTGTTCAACAGCCATTCCCTCACCTGGAGAATCAGGGGACTATAGCGGGGGAACATTATTATTATTATTATTATTATTATTATTATTATTATTATTTATTGAATACAAATACCACCCTATACCCAGAGGTCTCAGGGCCGTTCACAGAACAAAATCAAAATATAAAACCACAAAATATATAATTAAACTAAAAACAACAACCCATTACTCCCCTTCCACCACCACCCCATTTTAAAGGAGCATAGGATGTCAATCAAATCAGCCAAGAGCATGGCAAGGCTCTCAAATGGAGGACATACTACAGTTCCCAGGATTTTGGGAGGCAGTGGGAGAGCCATGACAGCTTAATTGCTATAAAATTGATATACATTTCAAGCGTAGATAACCCCGCTGTGTACTTTGAATTACTCTTGTCTTCTTTCTTTCGCCACAATTTTCAGCGTCATAGTTAGCTTTGTACAGAACCAGCAGGGGGCTCTGTGATTATTCTCAATTCACCCAGATTATTTTTTTTAACTACTATTATATGTTTCTCACCATCGGCATAGTGTGTGTATCAGGTTATGTAAAATGAGAGTCATCATAGTGATCCATAGTCAAAAGCAGAAGTTGGCAAATGTGTCCTCCTTTTTGCTCTTCAAAATATGGCAACCCTAGTATGCATGTGTGTACATACATGTACACACACACACACTCTCATTGTAATTAGGTATATATGTCTTTCCTTTCTGGATACAAATCTTCACAAGGCAGTTTACAAGTAACATGAAAGATACATAAATAGAACGCCAAGTAAAGGTAAAGGGACCCCTGACCATTAGGTCCAGTCGTGACCTACTCTGGGGTTGCGGCGCTCATCTCGCTTTATTGGCCGAGGGAGCCGGCGTACAGTCATGTGGCCAGCAGGACTAAGCCACTTCTGGCGAACCAGAGCTGCGCATGGAAACGCCGTTTACCTTCCCGCCGGAGTGGTACCTATTTATCTACTTGCACTTTGACGTGCTTCCAAACTGCTAGGTTGGCAGGATAAGGGACCAAGCAATGGGAGCTCACCCCATCGCGGGGATTCGAACTGCTGACCTTCTGATCGGCAAGTCCTAGGCTCTCTGTTTTAACCCACAGTGCCACCCGCGTCCCTAGAACGCCAGTAAACATTATCAAAAAAGTGATCAGAAATATTGTTGTGTGGACAGCAGAAAGGGATGTGCAGTCACCCTCTCTACCTTCTCACTGCTTGTGGTTCCCAGTTTTCAACCCATGATTTGCAAAAGCATAGCAAAGCTTTGGATTAATTAAAAATAAATAAAACACAGTAACATAAAGGCAGGATGTTAACATATAACACCAGTCCTGAAAGACCTACATTGGTTCCCAGTACGTTTCCAAGCACAATTCAAAGTGTTGGTGCTAACCTTTAAAGCCCTAAACGGCCTCGGCCCAGTATTCCTGAAGGAGCGTCTCCACCCCCATCGTTCAGCCTGGACACTGAGGTCCAGCGTCGAGGGCCTTCTAGTGGTTCCCTCACTGCGAGAAGTGAGGTTACAGGGAACCAGGCAGAGGGCCTTCTCGGTAGTGGTGCCCGCCCTGTGGAACGCTCTCCCATCAGATGTCAAGGAAATAAACAACTATCTGACTTTTAGAAGACATCTGAAGGCAGCCCTGTTTAGGGAAGTTTTTAATGTTTGATGTTTTATCATGTTTTTAATATTCTGTTGGAAGCCGCCCAGAGTGGCTGGGGAAACCCAGCCAGATGGGTGGGGTATAAATAATAAATTTTTATTATTATTACTAAAGTTTCAACACTAAAGCAATTTTTCAACAACCAAAATGCTGGCTATTAAAATCTCTAGTGTTTCATCAGCTAAGTTATCTCACAGGGGTTGTTGTTGTGAGGGTAAAATGGGGTTGTGGAGAGCCGTGGGTGCCTCCTTAATCACCACAAAGGAAAAGTGGCAATAAATATCCATAATTACAAGGGCAAAAACTATTATTATTATTATTATTATTATTATTATTATTATTATTATTTGAACAAGCAAGCTCGGAATCTGGGGATTGCGTCTCATCCACGGGGGATCAACAGCTATACTTCCCCACTCTGGGGGTGCACCCATGACTTTTGCCTCCCGTCACAAACTTTCTTTTGTTCAAAACTCCTCCAGGGCTGAAAAACGAGTAGCAAACAATAAAAAAGGATTACAATATTGGTATCCTCTTTCATCAAGCCTTTCCTTTTAGAAACTGTGTCTCTCCCCCACACTTTATCCTGGGATAATTGAGGCCTTCTCTCCCCTGCAGTCTCCAGGTTTTGTTTCTTTTTATTAGCTACTGCAGCGTTCACACGGTGTAACGTTGCCATTAAAAGCATAGTTTGCTGTCCATTTAGAAACCTATGGGGCAGGCTCCAACACCGAGTTAGGCATGCCGGTTTCCCATTGGTGTCAACGGGCTTAAGCATGCTTAACTGCGCACTGGATTAAAGCCATGGTTTTTATTTGATCATAAATTCTACCAACCCTCAACCCTCCCCCTTTTTTCTGGGTAGAACCCTGCACAACCCTATAAAACCTGGCTGAATTAATTGGTGGCTTGGGAACACCAACCGAAATGTACTACTCCACAAAACAAACTTAACCTAGTGTGGTGTAGTGGTTTGCTGGGGTGCTTGACCTGGAGGGAGGGAGAGATGGAGGGAGAGAGAACAAGAGAGAACCAGAGGTTCAGATTTCTCTTCTAGCATATTACTAGAGATAATGCCACAGCTTGGCTGGATTTAATATGCTAGGGGAGAAATTTGAACCCAGGTTCTCATTAAATGAGTAGTTACAAAATAATGAGGCACTAGGTAGCCAGTGTGAGCTACAGGCTACAGTTGGTGAGTAATCAACATGGCACAAGCTAAGTAAGGCAATAATTCTACAAAATGCATTCAATATGCCTTGAATATTTCATACCCTAATCATCACCATCACCATCACCATCAGGGCTTTTTTTCTGGGGGGACGCACACATACCCCTAAACATTTTGTGAATCTAAGTTCGGCCTCATTGAGGGGTGGTGATGTTGGGAAAGATGGAGGGCACAAGGAGAAGGGGACGGCAGAGGGCGAGATGGTGGGACAGTGTTCTCGAAGCTACCAGCATGAGATTGACCTAACTGTGGGAGGCAGTGGAAGACAGGAGGGCCTGGCGTGCTCTGGTCCAGGGGGTCACGAAGAGGCGGACACCACTAAACGACTAAACAACAACAACAACAATTTCAATATGAGTAGGGAAATGAGAGTACCCCTAAACATTGTTTTATAGAAAAAAAGCACTGATAACAATTATAACAAAAATACCCCCCTTTTTTGCCTGTGTCTTGAGAAACAGAAATGGAGTTTGCTTTTGTTTTGGGGATTTTTACACCCCTCATTTGCTCCGATGCATTTTGTTTAATGTCTTTAGAGAGATGAATTTAAAGACCAGAAGAAATAAGGCTATGAATCCTTACAGAGAGTTGTCATTCATCTATCTGGTTTTAAAATACAGTTGTTAGGGTGCTCTTTTCTAGCCCCTTCCCTAACGATGTTCATCTTCTAACCTCACTCCTGCTCAGCTCCCCTAATTTGCTCCACCTCACTGTTGCCTCTGTTGCCATTCCCTCATTAGGGATACTTTGCAAATAAAAGCAGAAAAATATTACACCAGCTTACTTTTCTGTATAAGTGATTAAAAATACAGCCGTTCTCTATCCTTGACTTTGCTTCTGTAAGAACCATCCCATAGCTTAAGTTGAATACTGGATATTGTGATTATTCAAATGGTATTGTAAGTGTTAAGCTGAAAGGGACAAAGCGTATGTGTGTTTTACCAAAGGGTATTCTTAATTTCATATAAAACCCCAAATTTATTTGGAAAACACTCTGTGACATATGCCAAAACAAAACAAATCCTCCCCAACTTTCACAACAAATCTTTGACAGATTGCTCTCATGGCCACTTTGCCTGGGAGAGATGCTACTTTCCATCAGAGAAGGTTTGGCGTTCTCAAATTAGAAGCGAAACTTTTAGATATGCAGTTGCTTTCTGACAACTGAGATTGGCGGCGTACACTGGGGGTGGGGAAAGCTTTTCAGATCAGCTAGGTGGGGTGGAAAATGTAGCAAGATATTCCAGATGCCAAGGAACGGGCTTCTTGCAAGAACACTCAGAAGACAGCAAAAACACTGTATGCTAGCAGATGCCGTGGGGGAAGGCGGGCCATATGGAAAGAGTTACTGAAACAAAGAGATACGTGGAACATCTTTTCCCATTTTGGGGGAACAATGGGGTCATTTAATATATTACCTATTAATAAAATGTAATGGCACTAAAAAAAACCCTAAAAACCCAAAAGAAAATCAAACAAGAGACAGTAAATTCTGAAGACCTATTAAAGAGGTTTGGTTTTTAAAAATGAAATGGAGCCTATACAGTTTCCCTCTTTCTCCTTCCAGTCCATCATTAACGACAGAAAGAAAAATGAGAGTTTGTGATTGAACAGACAACATTAGTCCACAATAGGACTGGGGGGAGGGCAGAGAATAGGAAACCTGAGCTGACAGGCAGGCAGTCCGCTTGGACCAGGTCATGCATAAGAGCTTCAGTTTTGGTTAGGAATTCAAATCTGCAACCATTTCATCAAAGTCTGATATCCTCTTGTGAAACTCGTTCTCCATGCAGTAGCAGCCCATTTGGCAGGGTAGAGCCATGGAGCCATCTTCCTGAGACCGGTGCCCCTAGAGCTTGCCAAGGTGGGGCAGCAGTGAGGTCTGGGATGAGTGAAAGCACCCAGTTGGTTCTGCTGGTGCATCTGTTGTTGTTGTTTAGTCATTTAGTCGTGACCCCCTGGACCAGAGCACGCCAGGCACTCCTGTCTTCCACTGCCTCCCGCAGTTTGGTCAAACTCATGCTGGTAGCTTCGAGAACACTATTCAACCATCTCGTCCTCTGTCATCCCCTTCTCCTTGTGCCCTCCATCTTTCCCAACATCAGGGTCTTTTCCAGGGAGTCCAACATTCCCCGACCTTGTGCTCTTGTCCAAATGTTTTCTTGGACTACATTATATCTGTATGCTTATTCCCTTGCTATAGTTAAGGTTTGGAAATCTGAAGTAAGCCCCTGCCCTGGATCTGGAGCAAAGTGGAGCTTGTTTTAAGTGATCCAAAGTGAAGAGGCTCCTTATCCGAAGAAGGTTCTTAAGCCATATTTCCCCCACACTGCTAATAAACATTATTTCTGGTTTTCAAATGTGTGAAGCAGCTCTTTTTAAAGTTTCTTTCTGGACTGTGTTAGCGTTAACAATGCAAGTTCACATTGTTTTGTCAACTTGAGCCTTGTGCGACTCCTGTGGATTTCACATGAACCAGAAAGGTTTGGGGGTTTTTTGTGGTTGTATAGCCTGTGCTGTTGTGAGACTGCAAGGTGGAAACATCTTCTGTTCTTACACTCAGCAGCTTAGCAGCTAATAAACACTGTACAGCAACTTCTCATCTCTCAAACTTGCTATTACAATACAGAGTTTTGCCAGGCGCTATATATTTTAAACATCCACACTTCCGGGGTGACTTTGGAAAGTCAACTGAGCAATGGCATGCATCTTCAGGAAACCTTTTTAGCTGCAGCAACACAAGCTCCCTTAAGAGTCTCTAGGGACCTGAGGGCTGCAGAAATGGAACATGAGCAGGTTCTCAAATTTAATGAGCCATAAGAAAGCCAGTGATAGGAAATAAAACAAAAGAGGGAAGAGCGAGTAATGGAGGAAGGTTAACTGGTCTCCCCTGATTCCTCCTCACTTCTCTTGCTGTTTCTTTCCCCAGTCCTCCTCTAGCTTTGCGGACAATAATGAAAGCTGTTAAGCCAACTCTGAGTTTGGACCCCAGCTCTGCTACAGGCCTTGAATGTGGCCTCTGGCTCATCACCTTCTGCCTCACTTTCTGCATGGGCTGTTTAATTTTTATTTATTCATGTCCCTTCCAGAGGTTTTCCCAGTTCAGAGTCTGAGGCACAGCTTGGAAAGATCAGTTTTTCTGATCAAAGAGGCAGTGCCAAATTAATCACCAAAGCCGCTTCTCACAAAGGAGTGGATGATTTAGAAGCCAACAGGAAAATATGAAGGGGAAAACCTCTATCGTTAAAAACATGGGTGATATTAAAAATAAAATAAAAAAGCACAGGTGTGCAGAACGTAGCAATTCAGAAAGTTTCTGTTGACAGAGAGAACAATAAAGCTGAAATAATCTCATTTATTAAAGTGGCTATACCTACTCACTGACATTTCTCTCTCTTGTCTCTCTCCCTCTGTTTTCATTTCACAGAACTGGCCTGGAGGCCATTATGGAAACATATGCATTCTGGAGGCCTCCCGTGCGCACGCTCACCTTTGAAGATTTCACCACCATGCAAAAACAGCAAGGTGAGCCATTTTATAATGGGCACCAGAATGGTGGCAATGAAGCAACTGCAGAGCTGCTCTAATGGGCATATGGTATCCAGCTGAATCCCTGATAGTCCTGGGACTCTTGACAGCCGTGCAGAGATATAAACCAGAAAAAGTTCAGCTACTAGTTTCAGAAACAGGGAAGGTTTCATAACAGGGGCACTTTATAGCCATTGCAAAGCCCTCTGTATGGGTAGTTCATATTTGGGCTAACACCCCTACTGTATGGGAGAGAGAGGCACATGTGCTTTGAGTTTGGAAGATCCCAAGCTGAACCTCCCACTTAAGCAAGATTTCAAACGAAAGGCCTAGGAAAGGCCTCTTTGCCTGAAAACTTGGGAAAACTGCAGCCAGTTGGAGTAGGACAGGGCTGGGGGAACCTAGATCCCTCCAGATGTTGTTGGACGCCAACAACGCTTTGTTGTTGGCGCCCATCTGTCTTGAGAGATAATGGAGTGCTCCTCAAAGGGTGAAGACAAATTGAAGTGGCCTCTCCAGGTCGCAAGCCTGGGCAGTGTGTATGGGCTGCCCAGGTGACAAGACCTCCCTCTCAGCCTCACTGATGTCCAAAGGTAAGCAGAGCAATGAGTCTGGCACCAGCTTGGCTGCAGGAGTTGCTGGAAGGAGGTGTACAAGTTGCCTTCCAGCCATCCCAGGGACTCCACTCTGGATTTGTCTAGGGTTTACTCCTAAGCCTTGTGATATCCCACAAGGTAGCAGAGGTTCAGGGTCCTTTTTCTCGATGGGCTACCTTCCCAGGTTGACGAGCCCCATCTGCCCCCCATTTCCCTCTACAACACGTGCAGAAACTGCCTTCTTGACCATTGGGCCCACTATTGGTTTTGTCCGCTCAATCCGTCAGAGCCCGTCTTCACATGCAGGGGGAAGTCCCTAACTCGCTGAGGGGTTGAGCTCCATTGGCTACCCTCACCTGGTTTATCCGGCCAGTCGAAGCCGTTTCCTGGGGTGTGGCCCCTTTCAAATGCCAACAGCTTTTAGGAGCCACAGGTGAGAGCTGAGTGCAGGTAGGGACCAAAGGTGGGCTCCCAGAAAGAGCATGACGTGTCCCCCGTCAGATACTACCACTCCCCTAGCACCCCATACATGGGAGTTGTAGCATGACAATATCTGGAGGGGCATAGGTTCCCTATCCCTGGAACAGACAATGCTAGGCTGCAGAAGCCCATGGTCTGAATCAATATACGGTTTCTTCCTGATAGAGAAAGAGGATGTCTACTTAAATGAACTTACAATGAAAGGTGTCTGGTCAATGTAATGGTGGGAACGTCAATGCATTTTCAGTTCAGCATTGGGTTTTCTTGTACGTGGCTGACTTCTTGCTCTCTTCCGCCTTCCTTATTTCTTCCCTTGTTCATCTGCCAGTTGAGATGAAGCACCTTGTTTGTAAGTTTACTGTTCCCGCACTGCTTCTCTGCTGCTTTTTCCATCTCCTTGTCCCTGCCAAGGAACATGGAGCCCTGATAGACGATCCCTGCCTTTAGCAAAGGCCAGGGCTGAAATAAACCTCCGCTGTTATTTTTTCCTGGGAAAAGTGGCAACATTTCCAGTGTGCTTGTCACAATATCCCCACTGTGGTTTGCATTCTCCCAGGCAACTATGCCCAAGGGTGGTCTTTTGAGGGATCACCAGGAGGTTCTGCCCCAGAGCCAAGGATTGCCTCCTGGGCGGAGACCAAGAAAGCAGGGAGGAGCTGTACTGCTTTGCTGCCTTCCCTTGTCAATAAATATAAGGCACATTTATGCCATAAACTTCTGTCAGTTCCCTACCAGCCTAATTATCATGGTTTCCCTTGAAGAAATCCCAGAAATGGCAGTTTGATGTAGGTGTTAAGAATTCTCTAGAAGAGAGCCATGGCTCCTTGTATGGAACTAGACCTCTCAGAGTTTGTTTAGATAAAAGATTATGCCCTCACAATCACACAAAAACCGTTAGCAAAAAAACAAAATGAAAGATAAAACCAATAAGCAGCATAAACATCAGCAACCAAAGTCGAACAGTGGCAGTAAACCTAATGGAAACCATGCTTTTAAAAAAACAACAACCCGCTCTCTTGTGCTAAATTTCATTGGAAGAATTTACTGGGAGAGAAGGAATGGCTATTAAACAAGTTGGAACTCCCTGCCTATTGATAACAAGCAGGCACCTTCACCGTACGCATTTTTGGCACCTGCTAAAAACATTATTGTTTAGGCAAGCCTACCCAGGTGCTTAAAAAGTTGAGGTAATTTTAATCTCTTTAAGTATTTTTTTTAAAACTTTTGTGTGTTTTAAAGTACCCTTGTAAATTGTTATTGATTTTCTTGTTTTATCTTTTTGTAAACTGCTTTGAATTATTATTTTTTAAAAAAATAATAAAGCGGTGTATAAATTTTATGAAATGAATAAGTAGAATAGCTAGCCCCCCGCTTCATCCATAGTGATTGAACTGTGAGGGTTGGGTGGGCAAAGGGGACCATTACATTTTGTGACCTCTTCTTAGCTCCCGTGTTCGAAGGCTATTGGGGGCTGAGGGTGATTCACAATTTGGATAAAATTGGGAGGAGTCAGCAAGTGTTTCTGAGGTACATTAAGTCCCATGGCCCCCACTGTTCTGATATAATTTAACTACTGCTTCCTCAGTCCACAGTTTATTTAAATGTATGACGAGGAAGCTTCTGTATCATACCGTTTTGTCAGATTTGTGACCTATCCAGTGCTCCCCCCCCCCAAAAAAAAATGTTTAGGGGTACTCTCATTTTGACCCAAGAAAACCTCCATTTTATCGTTCAAATCGGGGAAAATAAATACAGTAAATGGACAAAAGTGCAAAGATTCACAAAATGTTTAGGGGTAGGCGTCCCCCTGCACCCCCCCCCAGAAAAAAAGCACTGCACCTATCCAAATTTCAGAGGTATTTCCTGGGTGCTGCTGAAAATTCTCTCTCACCCAGTCCAAAGCTCTTTCAAGAATTTAACACCAAACCCAAAAACATACAATCTCTGTTGCTTATTGTGTTCCATTAATGCTACATACAAAGACCTCAGGGACCATGGCTTTTAGTGATTTGCCCCTGTTATGTACTGAGCTGAATTCTAGAACAATAGGATCCAGAATGCAGCAGTCTGATTGGTCTGCAGGAGCCACCCAATCCAGCTCCTGGTGGAAGTGAATCAGCAACCTGATTGGCCTGCAGGAGCAGCCCGTAATTAGCCAATCACGCGGGGCCCATTGGGTTAATAATGTATATATAGCAGACGTTTTGGGGAAAGTTTCATTCATTGCTACTATGAGCTGAATAAAGAGCATGAAATTCAAACTCAACTCTGAGTATATTTCAGCCGCCTAGGACTGGAATATCTGTTATGTTCTGTTTGATTGATAGTAAAGGTAAAGGGACCCCTGACCATTAGGTCCAGTCGTGGCTGACTCTGGGGTTGCTGCGCTTATCTCGCTTTATTGGCCGAGGGAGCCGGCGTACAGCTTCCAGGTCATGTGGCCAGCATGACTAAGCCGCTTCTGGCAAACCAGAGCAGCACACAGAAACGCCGTTTACCTTCCTGCCGGAGCGGTACCTATTTATCTACTTGCACTTTGACGTGCTTTCGAACTGCTAGGTTGGCAGGAGCAGGGACCGAGCAACGGGAGCTCACCCCAACACTGGGATTTGAACCTCCGACCTTCTGATCAGTAAGCCCTAGGTTCTGTGGTTTAACCCACAGCACTATCCGTGTCCCTTGCCTGTTTGATTGATACCCTTGGTCAAAACATTGTAAGTAAATAGTACTTTCTACAACTTACATGTGTGGCCAGGCTAATAGCAGTCTTTTTTCTCTCTCCTTTTTCTAGAGGGGTGGTGGTGTCAATATAGAACTTTATAATGGCATGGAAGTAAAAAGTTGACACCCCTCCTCAATATATTTGCTCTGATCCAATTCAGAATGCCCCATAGCTGTTTTTAAAATAAAATGTTGGGAGATCAGATCACACATCTCTCATGTAGCTACTATAAGACTGTGAAAGGTAGCCCTGTGCCTAAAGGCTTTGACTCAGAGCCTGGGGCATGTTTTAGCTGCACATTTGCTTGTGAGCATCCTTGGATTATCAGGCCAAGTGTGGCATTTTCTGCTCCAGTGATTCGATGGACCACCAGGCCTTGAATCCATAGCTGCACTGATAACCTTCTGCCCCAGAGGCTATCAAATGACATGTTCATAACAGCCACAGCAACTGCTGACACAGTCAAGTAATATAAGGAAAGGAAAATATTTCATGTATTTTTAGCTTCTTTAAATGCAATTTGGCAGCTGAAAAACCAGGAAGCAAGCCAAGACCATGTGACCGGTGAGCTCCCTGCAGACTTACTACCAACTGTTGCCTTGGCTGCTCATTCAGGATGGCATCAACTAAAATTTGTCCCTAGTTCAGGACCCATTTGCCAAAGTCATAAATGACTTTACACCTACAGCTTTTATGGTCTTCATTTTGTGTGCAGCTTTCTGAAGAGACCCTCAAGGATAGCTAAGCTCAAGCAAAATGGGAAGTTTTAAAGGCATAAGGATTTGACACCCTGGAAGAGACAGGCGGCTTTGCATTTTTCCAGCTATGTAAAACATTGAACCCAGTAGAACCAACGGCTAAGAGCAATTTAATAATGCTGCCTATGCTAGCCCAAGGGACATGGGTGGTGCTGTGGGTTAAACCACAGAGCCTAGGACTTGCCGATCAGAAGGTCGGCTGTTCGAATCCCTGCGACGGGGTGAGCTCCCGTTGCTCGGTCCCAGCTCCTGCCAACCTATCAGTTCGAAAGCACATCAAAGTGCAAGTAGATAAATAGGTACCGCTCCGGCGGGAAGGTAAACGGCGTTTCCATGCACTCTGGTTTCCGTCACAGTGTTCCATTGCGCCAGAAATGGTTTAATCATGCTGGCCACATGACCCAGAAAGCTGTCTGTGGACAAACACCGGCTCCCTTGGCCTGAAAGCAAGATGAGTGCCACAACCCCATAGTCGCCTTTGACTGGACTTAACCATCCAGGGGTCCTTTACCGTTTCCTTTACCTTATGCATCCTGCCAACCTAGCAGTTCAAAAGCACACCAAAGTGCAAGTAGATAAATAGGTACCGCTCTGGCGGGAAGGTAAACGGCGTTTCCGTGCGCTGCTCTGGTTCGCCAGAAGCGGCTTAGTCATGCTGGCCACATGACCTGGAAGCTGTACGCCGGCTCCCTCGGCCAGTAAAGCGAGATGAGCGCCGCAACCCCAGAGTTGGTCACGACTGGACCTAATGGTCAGGGGTCCCTTTACCTTTACTATGCTAGCCCACGTTGCTAGCCCTGGAAACAACCATCTGAATCTTATATGGAACCGACTGAAGACCTGTGGCCCATTGCTAAACAACTAGAATCAGGCTCAACACAATGTTTGCCCCCTGGACTCCTGCTCATGTGTGGAAGATTATGTTCTTTGTAACTAACTTCCTTACGATTCAGCTGGACTTTTATGACCACCGTGCAAAACATGGACTCAGTGCTTTCTGAGTTGCTGAACAAGAGAGATTCAGGGCTGATCTGTGGACTCGTCAGCATTTTACAGGCTCTTTGACATATATAAATTATGATTATTAATTACATTTATATACCTCCCTTCACCCAAGGATCACAGGGCAGTTTACAATATGAAAACACAGAAATGCATAACATGGTAACAAACGAAAAAAATAGCCCTCCCCCAGTTTAAAAGGCCATTAAAAAAAATAAAATGTATTTCATTGGTTTTCAGTTACAAATGGCTGTTTAATCAGCCAAAGGCCTGGGAGAAGAGGAACATTTTTGTCTGGTGCCCAAATATATGTAATGAAGGCATCAGGCGAGCCTTCCTGGGGAGAGCATTCCACAAGCAGGGAACCACAGCAGAAAAGGCCCGATCTCATGTTGTCATTCTCCAGACCTCCTGCAGAGGAGGCACACTTAAGGCCTGGGGTGATGATCACAGGGTCCAGGTCAGCATATGGGGAGAGGTTGTCCAAAGTAATCCCTACAAATAGCTTGTAAATAATTGTTGTTTTCCATTTATGTCACTTTCCTTTAGGAGAATTAGGTGAGAAAGTCAAAACTGATTTCAATAAACAAAAACAAGCAAGCTGTTTCGAAAAAAAAAAATTAAATTAATGAGATTAACACAATATTCCTTCCTTCCTTCCTTCCTTCCTTCCTTCCTTCCTTCCTTCCTTCCTTCCTTCCTCTGTGCTTTTTACATAACTGAAAGTCCCAGCCCACAAATATCTCAGTCATTATAAATGTTTTGTAGTTGGCTTCTTTCTTTCTAGAGGGGCTTAGGAGGACATTAGCAGGATTATGTCGTGAAACAGTGTGAGAAGCACAGCCCAGACGACAGATTTCGGCACGTCCATTTCACTAAGAAATTCTCCTGCGCAAGCCTTTATTTATTTATTATTGTCTATATTTTTCTCATCTTCTAGAAGCGCTCAGAGTGGCAGACAAAGTAATTGTAAGATTCAGCAAACAGTTTCTTGAAACAGTAAGAAACACAACCGCCACTTTAAAAGCAACAACTGTGAAACTCCTAAAGCCTATTACTGTAGCAGCAAAGCGTAAGAAGTGATACGTATTAAAACTGGCTACAGTAAAGCTATTTGTGTCACACATTAGAAAGTCCCTTTGGTGGAAGAGACTCCAGGATCAGTTCTAGGAGGACCCCAAAACACCACTGCTGTTCCTTCACAGGGAGTGCTGCTCCTGTCTATCCATGTTTTTGTAGTTACCGTATTTTTCGTCCTATAGGGCGCACCGGCCCATAAGATGCACCTCTTTTTTGGGGGGGGGGGAATGAATAAAAAAATTTATTTCCCCCCCCCCCAGCCACAGCTGCAGCCCCAAGCCTTGCGCACACCTGCCCGAAGCACGGGGCGCCCTCCAGAGGGCGCCCCGTGCTTTGGGCTGCAGGCTGCTGCCCGCAAGCCTTGTGAGCCCGCGGGAACTCCCGCCAGGCTTGCAAGGCTTGCGGATAGCTTCCTGAAGCCTGGAGAGCTAGAGGCATCGGTGCGCACGACCCCTCTCACTCTCCAGGCTTCAGCGAAAGCCTGCATTCGCCCCATAGGATGCACACACATTTCCCCTTCATTTTTGGAGGGGGAAAAGTGCGTCCTATGGGGCGAAAAATATGGTACCTGCAAACACAGGTAACTACAAAAGGGCTGAAAATTAATGCTAGGCCAGACTTCCGGGGTGGCGCCATCGGTAATGGCGGACTCCCTCTGATCCGGAGGGACCAGCTCCACGGAAAACGGGTCTTTCCCGCTACGGCGAAGCGGGGACCCTTTCAAAAATCACAGGCGGATGAAGCCTGTGACCATGGGACTCGGCAGGCACCTTTAGCTCCCCCCCAACCCGTAAAGGAATCCATTTACGGGCTCCGGAGCGAAGAGGGGGAAGTGGCGCGGTGCTGAGAGTCAACTGCTTCTTCCGTGGAGCGAAGCCGCACAGCCGTTGCCGGAGAGCGCTGCCTTTTTCCTGGGACAATTTGGCTTTTAAAACAACTACCCGTGAGTACTTTAATTTCGGACAATTGGACTTTGAATAAGGACCTGTGAGTAGAAAGGAAAATTGGACTAAGAAATTCACCTCAGTTTGACACTGAAACGGGAAGGTCTAAACAGGAAGTCAGCATTCCGTTTCTTGTAGATAGATTAAAGCAAAGACATGGCAAACTAGAGTTCAGGAAATCACTTGTAAAGGATTAACTTTCATCATTTAAAATTGTTGAACCCCCTTCGGAAGCAGGAGAAGAGGGGTTTTTTTTTCTGGACTGTTTAAACCTGCAGAAAGAGTGCAAAGCAAAGTAATTTTCCACCGTCTCGATCCTGGGAGCAGGTGTCAGGACTGACGTTCTTTGGGAAGCTCATTGACCAAAGACAAACATCTTTGACAGATAGTTAAAAGAAGAGAAACATAGTGATTCCATTGTTCTCCACATTTTAAAGGAACAAATATTGACAAAATATCTGAAAAAGGAAACTTTGTTGTTAGATCTGCCTTCAAAAGAAAAGAACAAATAGAAGTTCTTCCCCTAGAGGGAGCCTGTGAAACTGTTATTAAATCTGAATCGGGGAGCTCTGCAGCTGCAGCAGATTACGATCGTGGGAATAGACTTCTGACCTTGCAGAACAATGTATTCAGAAGCTCTGATGCGTGCTTTCTGCAAAACAAGTGCCCTACTGGAACAGCTGCATGAGAAGACGGACTTGATGACTGCTGCGATCGGAAATTTCGGACAGGGAGTGGGTAACTATATAGAGCCCACCCAGGAATTAAATCAGGAGTGTTCTCTGACAGATCAGATGAGGGAAGAGGATGTTGTTGAACCTCGGGTGCCAGAGATGGAGGGAGCTGTGGCCCAGCAGTAACATGAGTTTTTGGATTTGACAAATGAACTTGGAAAAAGCCAGATTTGGAAAGATAAAGTTTGGTTTGGTTTGGAAATGGGGGGTTGGATAGACCCCCCTATGCAGGGATGTTTGGACTTTTCAAGTCTGGCAATGGGCCGTGAGGTGTTTAGGGTTGTGGGGGCTCTTAATTCTGGAGGGACTTTGAAACATGGTTTTAAATACCATATGGAGTTTAGTGTGGAACATGGAAAAGGGATTGATTTGTCGAGAAGGGTCAAAAACACTGTTAAGTTGGAGTTCCCACGAGTGAAAGGAGCAGGAGACAAAGTAAAGTACAGGTATAAATATGAAGAAGAGCCGCGGAAGGGACATGGAAGAGACTTAAGGGCCTCGGACATAAGATTACCAGGTTAATGCGCTAGATTGATGGGATAGAAAGGACTGACAAAACCCGGGACCAGGAGGAAGAGACGCTGGATGAAGATTGGAAGAAGAAAAAAATTTCTATTAGGATTGTTTTATAAAATTGATGAATGTCAGAAAAATGTTGGAACGAAATTATTTGGCTTTAGCAAAAATGTTAAAAGAATTATGTAAGAATATGTTATGGTTATGAGAAATTGGTATAAATAAGATTTAAGTTTTAAGTTTTAGGGTCTTTTATAGTAAGATAAGGTTAAAATAGATTAAGGTAATGTAATGACAGAATATTATGAAAAATGGAAAGGATTTGCTGTGACCATTAACAACTAGGATGCAAAAAAAGGGAGGAGGGAGGAGGTCAAAGAAAGAAGGTAATGACAGTTAAGGATTTGAGAATATTGGATTTGTTTTTAAATTTTTGTGGCTTATTTTTGCCTTTTGATTGTGTTGTGTTACATGCTTTGTTTTTATTTTTTGATTTTGATTTTTATTAATTTGTATTGTTTGATTGTGGTTTGTTTTTCTTCTGTTTTTTCTTTTTCTTTTTCTTTTCTGTTTTTTCTGTAATTTTAAAACTCTCAATAAATATCATTAAAAAAAAAAAGAAAATTAATGCTAGGCCTACTCAGATTATACCCATGACTAAATGAGGTCTACTAATTTCAATAGGTTTTCTCTGAGTAAAAGTTAGCTCCACCCACAATAAATGTGTCCCCTTACTCAGATCTGTTACTGGGGGTGGGGGGAGGGCTAAAAATCTGAAACGCTTCCCTGGCTATATTAACAGACATTTTGAAAGGCATCCTAATATCTCCTCTGAAGGCAAAATGGGGAGAAAATGTGGGCAGTGATTTACCAAGGACAGATGCCAGAATATAGGTTTTTCCTCAGGATGAATAAGAGTTGGACTGAATTCAGGAATGCCGGCTTAGTCCCAGCGCATGGCCCTGGTGCCTACATTTTTGGGTGTCCAGCTCCTTCATGGAGAATTTTGTGGGTGCCTGGGCACCCAGGGCCCCAGGGAGTTGGCACCTATGACCGAATGCATCTGTTGTGGCCCATATACTGTGGAACCAAAAGGGACGCGGGTGACGCTGTGGTCTAAACCACTGAGCCTCTTGGGCTTGCCGATCAGCAGGTTGGCGGTGCAAATCCCTGTGACAGAGTGAGCTCCCGTTGCTCTGTCCCAGCTCCTGCCAACCTAGCAGTTCGAAAGCATGCCAGTGCAAGTAGATAAATAGGTACCACTGCGGCGGGAAGGTAAACGGCATTTCTGTGCGCTCTGGTTTACATCACGGTGTTTTGTTGCGCCAGGAGCGGTTTAGTCATGCTGGACACATGACCCGGAAAGTTGTCTGTGGACAAATGCCGGCTCCCTCAGCCTGAAAGCGAGATGAGCCCCACAACCCCATAGTCGCCTTTGACTAGACTTAACCATCCAGGGGTCCTTTACCTTTACCTTGTACCTTACTGTGGAACCTCACCCTGCAGAGCACTGCAGAGGATTCTGGACATTCTTGGATTTTCCAGAGCAAGGCCAAAATTTCTTGGACCTCACCGTTTCTCTGTGTGAAATAAGAATGTGACTTATGTAGAACGTATCTAATAAACTCTAGTGGCTGCACACAGGAAGGGAAGCATGATCGTGGTGAGCAAGTGACCTGTCTATTATTATTTTTAAAAATGATTTTATTGTTCACACTTTTTGAAACAAAGAGATAAATTTGGGACAACCAGGGAATTTGATAATAGATTAAAGGTCGTTGCAGAAGGGGACTAAATCAGAACCAAGTAATATTTAGTATTTCTAAGCCCTAAGCACAACCAGAACCTTGTTTCTAAGATGCCAATTTGCCTACCCTATGACTACAGGAGAGGACTATTTTGCAGAGGGGTTCCATTTCAGCCCCGTTCCGCCCCCTGTTCTGCCCCCATTCTGTCTTCTTCCAGGTCAAAAAGGACCTCCACATTGGCGATTGCTCATCAGTGTCTAAATATTGCCGCCTGTACCAAAATGGATTGTAAAATCAGCTCCTTGATGATATTCTCATTATGGCATCCCTAAAAACCTTCCAAGGAACGCTGAGGTTCCCTGAGCAATGGTTTTAACTTGTGTATAACAGCACATCATGTTCTGTGTGTGACTGCTTGTTTGATTTTTAAAGGCTTGCTCATCAATAACATTACTGAGCAAGCAAGTGGCATTTTGCCAGACCAGGACATCGCGTCTTTCTCCTAAGAAAGCTGTCATCTCTCTGGCCGAAAGAGATCAGGAAAATGACAGGTGCAAAAGACCTTCTGTAGAATCCTGTTTGTTTTACAGAAAAAGAAGCATCTAGCTGGTTTAAACCAATAACCAGGCTCTACCCAGCTTAAAAAAAAAAGCAGCCAAAATAATAGAGATACACTTCAAAACATAAGGGCTCTGGAAGAGCAGAACTCTTTACGAATGACGTCACCGACACTGAGCTTGGGACGAAGCAGGTTTGAGATTAATTAAATGCACATGGCAATGAGATGTTGTGGACTGGAGAGAGCCAAAAAACTATTAAACACTTTAAATGTTTTGGGGGTATTTTTGAAACCAAGTTGAACCCGATCCAGATTCTCATTATTAAAAATATTTGGCTCTGCTTCTTGACTTTAATGAAGAACATTTAGGGAGGGAGAAGAGTTCCAGTAACTCTGTACTATGTCATTTTCCAAGAGTGCAGAAACTGTTGCTGGCTCCTAGACACAATTCCTTTTCTCAAACAACACAGATAGGCGATGCTAGCAATGGCTCTATGGGCAGAGGGTTTGCCAAAACTCATTAGCCCCAGCCCCAGCCTTACAAATTTATAGCAACTAGTTTAGAATCCTTCACTTTGAAGCACAAACGATTGAGAATAATTACTTGTTGTTGTTTAGTCATTTAGTCGTGTCTGACTCTTGGTGACCCCCTGGACCAGAGCACGCCAGGCACTCCTGTCTTCCACTGCCTCCCGTAGTTTGGTCAGACTCATGCTGGTAGCTTGGAGAACACTGTCCAACCATCTCGTCCTCTGTTGTCCCCTTCTCCTTGTGCCCTCCATCTTTCCCAACATCAGGGTCTTTTCCAGGGAGTCTTCTCTTCTCCTGAGGTGGCCAAAGTATTGGCGCCTCAGCTTCAGGATCTGTCCTTCCAGTGAGCACTCAGGGCTGATTTCCTTAAGAATGGATAGGTTTGATCTTTTTGTAGTCCATAGGACTCTCAAGAGTCTCCTCCAGCACCAGAATTCAAATAATTACTATCCTCAGGTAATTCTCAGCTTGTGCCAAGCAGGTTTAGTTCTCCAGCGCTGTGTCATCCATGAGTGCATTGAGCCCTTTTCACACTGCGATGGGAGTAGGACCAAGACATTGGGTAGTTTTGCCTCCAGCAGGGGATCTTCATATGTCACATTTGTATCCTGCTCTTCCTCCAAGGAGCCCAAATCAACGCACCTTAAGGCATGCCCAAATTTTATTCTCATAACAACCCTGGGTGGTAGTTCAGGCTGAGAAAACCATGGCTGGCTCAAGTTTACATTGTGGGCTTCATGGACTTAGCAATAATGATGATGATGATAATTTATTATTTATACCCCACCCATCTGGCTAGGTTTCCCCAGCCATTCTGGGTAGCTCCCAACAGAATAATAATAATAATAATAATAATAATAATAAAGCGATAAAACATCTAAAAACTTCCCTAAACAGGGCTGCCTTCAGATTACTTCTAAAAGTCAGATAGTTATTTCCTTGACATCTGTTGAGAGGGCCTTCCACAGGGCGGGTGCCACTACCGAGAAGGCCCTCTGCCTGGTTCCCTGTAACTTCGCTTCTTGCAGTGAGGGGACCGCCAGAAGGCCCTTGGAGCTGGACCTCAGTGTCTGAGCTGAATGATGGGGGTGGAGATGCTCCTTCAGGTATACTGGGTCGAGGTATACTGGGCCGAGCAAGGACTTGGAGTCAAGTATCTTTAGCCAAAGTCTAATTCTTTTGCCCTTCTGAGTCTCCAAAGCACATTGCTGGCCTTCCTTCTGCACATACATATGCCTGTCACAGTGATGGGTATTTCGCAAGTGTTTTATAATTCCCAGGTTATATGTGTAATAGCTCCAATTTGTGACCTTCTGTAATCATCTGGTGGAAAATTCCATGGACGGTGTGTACAGGAAATGTGGGGGCTGAATGCCAGCAACTTCCAAATCCAATACTCAGCATTCTGTGGATAATTGCTGGAGGAATGTCAGCCTGAAGGGAACTGATAAGCATCAGCTACTGCTTTTGTGAACCTTGCTGATTCCTCTGGTCACATGGGGTTGCACCTGCTGGGTTTGATGAGGTTAGAGGAAAAGGCATGGATGGTTGCAGTGTAATTTCTTGCACTTCCACTGGTGTGCAGAAGGACAGGGGAAACTCTGTCTCTTGCTCTTCTTAGAGGTTCTCTAGCATTGTCCAGAATGGGACTCCCCATTGTGAAGTTCCCTTTCCTGGATCTCAGGCTTGACGTAATAATAATAATGATAAATTTTATTTATATCCCGCCCTCCCCAGCCAAAGCCAGGCTCAGGGCGGCTAACAACAAACAAATAATCAAACAATCAAATAATCCAACATTCTAAAACATTTCATTATAAAAATTAATTAAAATCAAATTAATGGCAACCGTTAAGCAAAGTTCTGTGCAGGTTGCCAGAGGAGGGAGTCAGGCTGTGCCCTGGCCAAAGGCCTGGTGGAACAACTCTGTCTTGCAGGCCTTGCGGAAAGATGTCAGGTCCCGCAGGGCCCTGGTCTCTTGTGACAGAGTGTTCCACCAGATCGGAGCCACAGCCGAAAAAGCCCTGGCTCTGGTTGAGGCCAGCCTAACTTCTCTGTGGCCTGGGACCTTCAAGATGTTTTTATTCGAAGACCGTAAGTTTCTCTGTGGGGCATACCAGGAGAGGCGGTCCCGTAGGTACGAGGGTCCTAGGCCGTATAGGGCTTTAAAGGTTAAAACCAGCACCTTAAACCTGATCCTGTACTCCACCGGGAGCCAGTGCAGCTGGTATAGTACCGGATGAATGTGATCTCGCAGCGAAGACCCCGTAAGGAGTCTCGCCGCGGCATTCTGCACCCACTGGAGTTTCTGGGTCAGTCTCAAGGGCAGCCCCACGTAGAGCGAGTTACAATAATCCAGTCTGGAGGTGACCGTCGCGTGGATCACAGTGGCTAGGTCAGGGCGAGAGAGGTAAGGAGCCAACTGCTTAGCTTGGCGGAGATGGAAAAATGCCGCCTTTGTTAGACCTGTAATCTGCGCCTCCATAGAGAGGGAGGTATCGAAGATTACACCCAAACTCTTAACGGACGGTGCTGGCACTAATTGCACCCCCGCAAGAGATGGGAGTTGCCCCCCCAATCCCATATCGTCCCGTCCCAGCCAGAGGACCTCTGTCTTCGAAGGATTTAACTTCAACCGGCTTCCACGTAACCATCCAGCCACAGCTTCCAAACATCTGGTCAGTGTGTCTGGGGCCGAGTCAGGATGGCCATCCATCAACAGATAGAGTTGGGTGTCATCGGCATACTGATGGCAACCCAGCCCAAAACTCCGGACAAGCTGGGCGAGGGGGCGCATAAAGATGTTAAAAAGCATCGGGGAGAGTATCGCACCCTGAGGCACTCCACACACCAAGGAGTGGCGGGATGACAATTCCCCCCCAAGCGCCACCCTCTGTCCCCGACCAGAGAGAAATGAGCGCAGCCATTGAAGGACTGTGCCCTGGATCCCCACGTCGGCAAGGCGGTGGTCCAGGAGTTCGTGATCAACCATGTCGAAGGCTGCTGACAGGTCTAGAAGAATCAGCAGCCCCGACCCGCCTCGATCCAGCTGCCTGCGGAGATCATCTGTTAGGGCGACCAGAGCCGTCTCGGTCCCATGACCAGCGCGGAAGCCAGACTGGAATGGATCCAGAGCCGATGTTTCATCCAGAAACCTACCAAGCTGTTCAGCAACCGCTCTCTCAATCACCTTACCCAGGAATGGAAGATTCGAAACCGGGCGGTAATTGGATAGATCTAAGGGATCTAATGATGTTTTCTTTAAGAGCGGGCGCACCACTGCCTCCTTCAATTCCCCTGGAAATATCCCGGTGCCAAGGGACAAATTGATGATATCCCCCAGGGGGGCCCGCACCTCGTCTGGACACGCTCTAATCAGCCAAGACGGGCACGGGTCAAGAGGACAGGTGGTGGGCTTTCCAGCTCGGAGGAGTCTGTCCACATCGGCTGGGGATATCCGATCAAAGTGGTCCAATACTGGACCCGAGGACAGTCGAGGGGCCTCCAGTTCCTTTATTGTATCCAAATTGGCAGGGAGGTCATGGCGGAGCAACAGGACCTTCTCCGCAAAAAAGCTCGCAAATGCCTCACAGCTGTGTGTCAGATTGTTATTTAAATTTGGCTGTCCTTCAAGGGACGTTAAAGACCTAATTATACTAAATAATTGCGCCGGGCGAGAGCTTGCGGATGCAATGGAGGCCGAGAAGTAAGACTTCTTAGCGGCCTTCACCGCCATCTCATAGGTTTTCATAAAAACCCTATAAGATGTTCTTGAGGCTCCGTCACGGGCACCCCGCCATACTCGCTCTAGCCGTCTGAGGTCCCGCTTCATTTTCCGAAGCTCCTCGGTAAACCAGGGAGCCCGGTTTCTGCGGAGTCGCAGAGGGCGCTTAGGTGCGATCTCATCTATGGCTGCCAGGAGCTGGGTATTCCAGCCCTCAACAAGCTCAGTCAATGAGTCGCCAGGGGGACAATGATCAGACACAGCATCCTCCCTAGTGTACATGCTTCTTTCTTTTGTACTTCTACTTTCCTTCTGCCATATAGAATTTTCATGTTTTGAAATGTTAAAAAGCCAGCAGCCTAGTAGCCCTGAACCCCACAAACTCTTGTTTACACAGGCAACAGAGGTTTGAGTGTATGCCCCATGCAGTAGTCCATTCTGAAAACGTTGGTTTCTCTCAGTTCCTCATCTCACCCCCCCCCCCAATATTAAGCTTGGTTTGCTACATTTCCACATCAGTTTGTGATTTTTATTTTTATTTTTAAAAACAAGTCCTTGTGAAAAGAACAGTCGGCATATTAGTACATATTTCCCCAAATATACACATTTTTCTATGCAATTTTGCACAATACAAGCTATTTTCCATCATCTGTTCATTTTTGTATGCATTTTTTGGTTGAAGGACTGCATCGCAAAATTTGGAGAAGTGTGGAAGGATGGCGGCAGGGTTATTTTTCTAGAAAAAGAGGTGCCAGAACTCACCATGAATGCCTTCCTTGTTTTCTTACAATGGCACCCAGCTGAGAGGTGCTGGAACAGAGTTGTGGCAAGTCCAGCTGAAAAAAGTCTTGGATAGTTGTTTTTCAGTTCAAGTATTGTTTTAGGTACTGTGAATTACATTGACTTACATTAAAATGTGAACAGATTCAAGTTTCTCCTCCTTCCTTCACCATGAGTAATTCTTAGTCTTTCCTATAACTTTCAGAATACCTTGCTCACTGAATAAATGATCTGTGGCCAACACTTCACAGAGCACCTTAGTATGGAATCATTGTTTGATGCTCCTGAACAGACATGTCATTTCCTATTTTCAATTTGCTTCTTCAGGGCTTAATCGCGTGGTGTAGTGGTTAAGAGTGGCGGACTCGTAATCTGGTGAACCGGGTTCGCTTCTCCGCTCCTCCACATGCAGCTGCTGGGTGACCTTGGGCTAGTCACACTTCTTTGAAGTCTTTCAGCCCCACTCACCTCACAGAGTGTTTGTTGTGGGGGAGGAAGGGAAAGGAGATTGTTAGCTGCTTTGAGACTCCTTCGGGTAGTGATAAAGCGGGATATCAAATCCAAACTCCTCCTCCTCTTCTTCTTCTTCTTCTTTATTTTTGGCAGGTTAACAGGACAACAAGTCACAAGGTTCAGAAATTCAGAGGTACTAGAAATATCTTAGGTGCAAGTGTTTTGAATAGAAAGCTAGCTGGGTCTTGTATGCAAGATAATATACTGGAGACTTTATTAGAGGCAGCAAACATTTCACTTACCTCTGTGCAGTAATCTGGTTCTCATCCATGTCTTTGATCTGCCAGAGTCATCTGCAAAATATTTTTAACAAACATCATTATGAAGCCAAGTTTCCCCTGCCATTATGTCAAAAGCCAGATACAACATCAATATGCTGGGGGGGAAATTGACATGTCACTAACAAAACATGTAGTAGAATCCTATCAGGGGCGTGTGGTGAATATTACAGTCAAAGACCAGCTCGAAAAGCACAACTGGGACAGCTTTCACAAGAATAAAATATACATGTAAAGCAGTGTACAACAATGGCTTAAAGATGAAAATCTAAGATAAGCGCATATACACATAAAGACCTAAAAATTTGGGCTCCCATACAAATTGGCCCTGACACCCTGGAGGCCGATTTCAACTGTTTTCCTAGCGAACTAATTTGTTTCGGGGGTGGTCTGAGCCTGCAAATCTGCGTTCAGAATCTGGTGAGCATCCAGGTTGTCTTGTGGTCTTTGCCTAAGAGGAGAAAATTGAGTTTAGACTTATCCGGAAGGTCAGCAAGCCTCACCAGCTGGGGGTCAGTGGTATCTCTGCGTGCCTCGTCATAAAAGGGACATCTAAAAAAGAAATGTTTGGGGTCTCCTATTTCCCCTAATGGGCAGGCGCAAAGTCTCTGAGCATACGGGACTTTCCCAAATGCTCCTTCCAAAACCGGCGAGGGCAAGGCCCAGCTTCCGGCTAGAGTAAAGGTCCTTCTTATGTTTCTTGATACGAGAAAACAGAGGTATGCTGCCAGGGCCACAACATATCCCTCATTTTCTACGATTACATAATCGGGGGGCCTCAAGCAGTTCTGTTGTCTCTCTGAGTCCATGATTCTTTGCCTGACCACAGATCTTGCTTGGCCCGGGCCCAGGTTTAGAAGGGCTTGAGGAGCAAAGCCCACTTTCTGGAGAGTATTCAGAACTTCTGTCTGCCAGCCAGACTTGAACCCGTCACATAGAATCAGTGGGGCTATTCCCCGGGGGAGCAGTTTCAGTGTCAGCTATATATAGATTGATGTTAAACTAATATAAGTTTATGCCTAATGAATTTGCATTATCTTCCCTTGTCATCTCCCCCGTCCCTTTTCTTATCTGCTGTAAAATTATTGTTTTACAAAATTAGAAATAATGAACATACAGATATGAATGCTATACAGGTCCACTGCAAAGTGGTCAGAATCTGGGCTCCCTTCTGACGGATTTACTCTCCCCCTTGCAGAGGGCAGCTTCAATAGAAACTCAACTTGGAAATGCGAGAATGCATCGCAAAGCCTCCTTATTGCAATAAGCCAAAGGGGAACTGGTCAAATGACAAGTTATATCAATGTTCTTTTTTGAGGAAGTCATATGGGATAACTAGAAGGAACGTGAAGACAGATGTCACTTTATAAGTGTGGTGGAAGTAGTTCAGAACACATTAATTGTCTTCATGGCATTTGTTTTCACGGCAGCAAAGATGTGTCCAAAATTCCCATCATGCTTAAAATGCTACATCTGTTTCTACCCATCTGCTTCATTTTACATCAAGGTCAGAAGTAGCGGGTTGAAGAATTTGTCCATTTGGTTTTCTCATTCTCCCATTTTTCTAATCTTAAATCCAGTTCTTCACATTTCTGGAGCAATTCATGAATTTTCCTTTTTATATCCTTATGAAAATTCTCCAGCATTTTAGTGTGAATTTCTTCTAATAAGCACATTTTTGTATGCAGTTTTGACTAATGTTAATAATAATAATAATAATAATAATAATAATAATAATAATAATAATTTATTATTTGTACCCCGCCCATCCGGCTGGGCTTCCCCAGCCACTCTGGGCGGCTTCCATAGAAACCAAAAATACACTAAAATATCACACATTAAAAACTTCCCTGAACATGGCTGCCTTCAGATGTCTTCTGAATGTCAGGTAGTTGTTTATTGCTTTGACATCTGATGGGAGGGCGTTCCACAGGGAGGGTGCCACTACCGAGAAGGCCCTCTGCCTGGTTCCCTGTAGCTTTGCTTCTCGCAGTGAGGGAACCGCCAGAAGGCCCTCGGCACTGGACCCCAGCTTTCGGGCAGAACGATGGGGGTGGAGACGCTCCTTCAGGTATACTGGGCCGAGGCCGTTTAGGGCTTTAAAGGTCAACACCAGCACTTTGAATTGTGCTTGGAAATGTACTGGGAGTCAATGTAGGTCTTTGAAGACCGGTGTTATGTGGTATCGGCGGCCGCCCCCAGTCACCAGTCTAGCTGCCGCATTCTGGATTAGTTGTAGTTTCCGAGTCACCTTCAAAGGTAGCCCCACGTAGAGCGCATTGCAGTAGTCCAAGTGGGAGATAACTAGAGCATGCACCACTCTGGCGGGACAGTTCGCGGGCAGGGAGGGTCTCAGCCTGCGTACCTGGTGGAGCTGGTAGACAGCTGCCCTGGATACAGAATTGACCTGCGCCTCCATGGACAGCTGTGAGTCCAGAATGACTCCCAGGCTGCGCACCTGGTCCTTCAGGGGCAACATTTTTACAAGCAGTTTCTCCTAATATAATGCACTTTTGTGAGTGTTATTTTAACTAATATATGCAGGTAGATGCACATCTTAATATGTGCATTACTGTAAACATACTTTGGTTGGCAAACTGCATATCAAATGTCAGATAAGGGCGAATTTCATAGGATGGCTGTGTTCTAGTTCTTGTACTGTTTCATAAAGTGTAAATTCAACTTTCGGTGACAGCAAAACTGACTTCTTGCTCATCCCTAGCCAGAACTGAGTGACAAGGAAGCAACCATGGGTTCCATTGTTAATCAAAGGTGTTATTCACTTGCAGATAGCACATAATTGGCAAAGACCCCAGAGACTGTAAACAAAAGTAGGATAGAACAGTGCCGGATTTATTATAAGCTAAACAAACTATAGCTTAGGGCACCACTCTCTTGGGGCCCCCCCAAAAAAATACAGGAAAAAAACTGGATTACATTTCCAAAATATATAAAACCTACATACAGCAACAGTGTTTTGTGTTGTGTAGGCTCCTATGATGTAAGTCATGGGCCCCACCTGCTAGCCTGCTCCATAAAATATCACTGGTTTGCTCACATCTATATATAGGGTGCCTACATTCTGCATGGACTGGTTGCATAGCAACAAGTGCAAATGGCTTTAGATACCCATGAGGTCCATAAATTGCCATATAGCATATATTCAACACAAAAAACAGCTACAATTTGTTGTTGACAAAGGAAAGCTGGACATATAAAGGGCCCCATTGTCTTCAGTAGCTTAGGGCCTCATCAAACCTGTCAGGTGCTGGCGTGGTTGCTCGAGAGCAAGACTCCAACCTGTCTTTCCCAGGGGAGGGGGAGGGAAGGAAGGAAGGGGAATAAAATATCAGGCTAATTGTTCAAAATTCAGTTCAAATTGAAAGCCAGGCGGAATAGCTCTGTCTTACAGGCCCTGCGGAAGGAGGTTAAATCCTGCAGGGCCCTGGTCTCATGGTACAGAGCATTCCACCAGGTTGGAGCCACCACTGAGAAGGCCCTGGCCCTGGTGGAGGATAATCTGACTTCCTTAGGGCCCGGGACCTCTAAACTATGATTATTCATGGACCTTATTCATGATGATGATGCTTGGTGGTTGTTCTGCATTATGCCTCAGAAATGTTTGTTGTCGCTTTTGTTTTCCAGGGGGCAGCACAGGAACTTCTCCCACCACATCCAGCACAGGGACACCTTCCCCTTCTGCATCCTCTCACCTTCTCTCTCCATCATGCTCGCCGCCGGCGTTCCACTTGGCCCCCAACTCTTTCAATGTCGGCTGCCGGGAGAGCCAGCTGTGCAACCTTAACCTCTCTGATTATCCTCCATGCGCAAGAAGCAACATGGCCGCCCTGCAGAGCTACCCAGGGTTGGGCGACAGTGGATACAACCGGCTGCAAAGTGGTGGTGCGTCTGCCACTCAGCCCTCTGAAAACTTCATGCCTCAGCGGACTCCATCTTTGATCTCAGGGATGCCAGCTCCTCCTTCGCTGCCCAGCAATGGCAAGATGGAAGCTTACGGTGGCCAGCTGGGGTCATTCCCGACTTCGCAGTTCCAGTATGTCATGCAAGCTGGGAATCCTGCCTCCACCTCATCTTCCTCACATATGTTTAGCGGCGGCCACATGCAACAGAGCTCCTACAACGCCTTTTCCCTTCACAACCCTTACAACTTGTATGGATACAATTTCCCAGCTTCTCCGAGGTTGGCAGGAAGCCCCGAGAAACTGGCCAACACCCAAAGCACTTTACTCTGCTCTTCGCCTTCCAACGGGGCCTTTGGAGAGAGGCCATATCTGTCGACGGGAATGGATCATGGGATGCATGTGATCAGCCCTCCCGGCAACAGCCAACCCCCAGCCAATGCTTGCGATAATAGACAATACGGGGCTGTACCAGGGTCCTCTTCACAAATGTCAGTGCACATGGTTTAACTGGTGCTTAGAGTCACCATCCTGGTCGACAGTGAGCGAGGATCTCGTCATTTCTATGGGAGATCTCATCCCTGTTGCTTTTCAGCTTTTGAAAAAGGACTTGTTTGTGAACAATGAATGGAGACACAAGCCATCCTTAGCTAAATCCCAAAGAACCTGATAGCAGCAGACTGGAATGAAGACCGTCATGCAACTAAGTGGCTTCTGTTTCTAATGGATTTTTAAAAAATAAACAAAGAAAATGGCATTGTTTGCAGAAAACCTGGGGTGGGGTGGGGAGACCTATATAGTGTATGCATTAACTATCTGAACTTGGTGCGAACTGTTCACAACAGAGGAAGTCCAGTGTGGGTGTGCTGTTCCTTCTGTTTCCCAGCTGCAAGCAACAAGACTTCGTTCCCTAGATCTGCACTGCCAGTAAGAGGTCCTTGTTGTAACATCACCATCTTTCCCTATCTTGTCGCCTACAGTCATTAAGTTGAATCTACGGCTTTCTCTCACCCACTGTAGGAAAAGAACATTGTGTTTGAAGTGGGCATTCTCTTCCTTGAGTAATTATTTTTTGGTGTTCTTGCTGTTGAGGGCCTTTCAATCTCCCTAGACGACAATAATTTTCCTAACGAAAGCATGCCATCGAAAAGAGGGCGAGGGAGGATTTAAACGATTAAAAAGGGTTTTCTTTAACTTTGCATGGAAAGGCTTCTGTTAAACATGGCTGGTAGCAAAAAAAGAGGAGGATCTCTGCTGCACAGGGTTCCGTGTTGAAAATGCTGTGTAAGGGGAAATCGGTGTTTACCGTATTTTTCAGTGTATAAGACAACCCCATGTATAAGACGGCCCCTATTTTTTTTAACCCAAAATTAAGAAATTAAGTTGTTTAGCTTTTTTGGGGGGGGGGTCACTTCTTCCAATCACTCGCCTGCCTGCCACTGCCGATTGCACACCTTGCCGCAGCCGCCAGTTGTCTGCCCTCTCTCCACCACCACCAGTCCACCCACCCACTTGCCACAGCTGCCAATCGCCGGCCCAGTTGCCACAGCCACAGCCAATCGCCAGCAGGCCTTGCTGCAGCCATCAATCACCCACCCAATCGCTGCTGCCAATCTCCTACTTGCTGCTGCCATTAATCGCACATCCCCCCCTCTGCATTCACTATTTGTGTATAAGACGACACCCAATTTTTGCCTATTTTTAAAGTCTTATACACGGAAAAATACGGTAATTGTACGTACGTTCAGTGCCTTTGAGCTATTGATAGCCTAAGTAACATTAGCAAAGCCATAGCAAGGCATGCTTAAAATATATATCACTCAGAGGAGTCAACTGGAAGGGAAGGAAGTCTCCAGACTGTGATAATGTCAAATGACAAGTTCTGTAAGAGGCTAGGCCTGTTCTGTGAAAGTATGCAGCCTAACCCCAGGCATCTTGCATGTACCAGGGAAGTGGTGAAAGCTAGTTATTAACATCAGGGGAAAGTCTTCTTATCCCCTGTCCAGCTTGCCAATTGGACCATCAAGTCATGGCCAATTTTCTTTCTTTCTAAAGTACTGTTCTCTTCTGGTTTTACTTTTCCTTCAGCTCTTTTAAAAGTAAGCAAACAAGTGATGCTGAGCACGTGCTAAGAAGTTTGAAAGTCGTGTGGAAGTCCAAACGCCGAGCAACAGAATACAGAAATTGCAGTATAGAGATTTGTTTTGATGTGTTGTAGATAAATGTATTTATGTCTCTAGCGTGTGGGGGAGGGAGGGGAATCAATATTATGAATATTAAAGAGGGTAATAAATGGGTATGTAAAATATATATTAAGAAAGAAAATGTATAAAGATTTGCCCTCTGCAGGGGACTCTCTTTGTAGGTGCCAAGCACATAACTAATGCAAAATAAACCTTTGTTCCTTTTGTGTTTTGTCTGTCTGGAAATAATGCAGGCGTCCAGTTCCAGAGTGCTGGGATGGTTTTACTTAATTCATCCTCCCTCCCCCTTTTTATTTTTTTAAAAGACAGCTTTTAAATACAGCTGTCAAACACCTCTATGGTTGGGTGGGTTTCATACCATTCAAATTGACCTTCTCTGGACATAAAAGGTAAAGGGACCCCTGACCATTAGGTCCAGTTGTGGCCGACTCTGGGGTTGCGGCGCTCATCTCGCCTTATTGGCCGAGGGAGCCGGCGTACAGCTTCCGGGTCATGTGGCCAGCATGACTAACCCGCTTCTGGCAAACCAGAGCAGCGCATGGAAATGCCGTTTACCTTCCCGCCGGAGCGGTACCTATTTATCTACTTGCACTTTGACGTGCTTTCGAACTGCTAGGATGGCAGGAGCAGGGACCGAGCAACGGGAGCTCACCCCGTTGCGGGGATTCAAACCGCCGACCCTCTGATCGGCAAGTCCTAGGCTCTGTGGTTTAACCCACAGTGCCACCATTCCAGCCATAAAGCAGTATTATCTTCGTAACAGAAGATCAGATCAGAGCAATTTACAGGGTTGGAAAAGGCCATTAAAATGATATTTTATCTTCCAAGACAATCTTCTGCATGAAGAATGGGAGCTGTGCGTTAGCAGATGTGCGGTTGCGCAGCTCCTATTAATTTCACATTACAGGAGAACTGACAGTGTACCTATTATTCCTATGACTGGGTGGATGAACCAGCAGATAGGTCAAATTCATAGTCATTTGTCTGAAAAAGTACAGGAAAGCTGGTGTTGGGGTGGGCAATCAGGAAACCAGTTAAGGCAACTGCTTTCAAAGAAATAAGAGCAGCCTCTAAATTGAAATAATTTGTAAGAGAGAAGATTGCAGAATATTTGGATTTGAATATCTATACAGTGGAAGCTTGGTTCTTGAACGGCTTAGTTGACAAACAAATTGGCTCTCAAACACTGAAAACCCAGAAGTGTGTGTTCTGGTTTTTGAACATTTTTCAGAAGCTGAACGTCCAACGCGGCTTCTGCTTGAGTGCAGGAAGCTCCTGCAGCCAATCGGAAGCCGTGCCTTGGTTTCTGAACATTTCGGAAGTTGAACAGACTTCCGGAATGGATTACGTTCAAGAACCAAGGCACCACTGTATTATAATTGACCGAGCACTTGGTAATAAGGTCTAAGTTTATAACATGCACTTTATATATTTTAAAGCACTTATCCATACTGTTTAGAAAATTGCAAAGTGGTGTACAGAAATCATAAAGCAACAGATGACATTTAAAACAGCATAAAGCCAAAATACAAACATGCATAACAAGACAACATCCACTCCAGCAGAGCATCCTCCATAGCTGGTGATTTGTGCCAATTCAATGTAAATGGCCCAGAGATGCTTGAGCAAACAGATATGCTGAAAGCACAGAACAGTCAGTTCACTCCATATTTCCAAGGGAAGGTTGTTCCACATGGTGGGTGCCACCACCATAAAGGCCCTCTTCCAAATGGTCGCAAAATGGGTTTCTGAATGCTGTGGCACTTCCAAGAGGTTCTGAGAATATGACTGGCTAACATGAAAAAGAGAGCACACACAAATCCAGCCATCAGGAATTAAGGAGAGGAATGGAAGGTTTTGGTGCTATGACAACATGTCTCCAGCCCCTTAGGAACCTCTCTTTGGGAATCTATTCCATGTCCAGGAAGCTGTGTCTGTGAAGGATGCAACAGAAGGGTAAAAATGTTAGGAAAAAAGGGTGAAAATAAAATAATCGACACACACGCTGTCTTGTTGTGGTGCTGATTCTGGGATGGAAATCTAGACTGGTGAACCTTGCCATGTGTTTGCACCAGTTAAATGCAGCCCATACCTACATGGGATAAGTAATAATAATAAATAATAATTTTATTATTTATACCCCACCCATCTGCCGCAGCCACTCTGGATGGCTTCTAATACATACTAAAACATCAAACATTAAAAACTTCCCGATACAGGACCTGCCTTCAGATGTCTTCTAAAAGTTGTGTGGTTCAGTATCTCCTTGACATCTGATGGGAGGGTGTTCCACAGGGAGGGCACCACTGCCAAAAAGGCCCTCTGCCTGGTTCCCCATAATCTCACTTCTCACAGTGAGGGAACTGCCAGAAGGCCCTCGGAGCTGGACCTCAGTGGATGTCATGTCAGAGCACCACATAGAAGCATTTAGTGAGTGTCACCGAGAACGGTGGGTGGGTGGAGGAGAAGAAATTAGAAATCTATGCAACAGCCGCCAGTTGGGAGGGGAACTTGTCCTGGTGGGATTCATGCAAAGAAGGCTGGAGTAGTTGAACCTTAATTGAACTAGTTGATTCACTCAGTATCACTCAGTACTTACTAGCTCATGCTTTGACTGTTTGGAGATACTGAGTCTGCATTCTGCTTTATCTATTTTAAATAAGCCATTGGATCACAGGGATTCCAACAAAAAAGTAGACCAAGTGAAGGCTGAATCAACGCACCTGAAACTAGGAGATAAAATGGCAAGTGCCCAAAGAGATCCTTCAAGCCCAACCTTTGTTACAGAGATGGAAACGAAAGTAGCGGCTAGAAATGAATTCAAGGGGCTACTTGGTGCATCATTGCTCATAAGAAGGGTTGTGAACAAACTCATCGTGACAAAGGGATGGATATAAAGATAACTTCTCTGTGCTAATATTTGGTTCTGCCTTCTCATGCTACTTATTCATTCATTCAATCAATCAATCAATCAATCAGTCAATCAATCTATGCAACAGCCGCCATGTTTAAGTTATCCAAAGTCTTCATCAGTTACTCAGTGATGCTGCACATGACCTGTCCCTCCCAGTCACTGCCAGTCAGCCCCTGCTTGCATCCCGGTTTGACATTTCTCATCTCACAGGTCCTTGACACTGGATCCCAAAGGACAGCTGCTAATGTTCTCACTCAAACACACGTTGTCCTTTCGCCCTCTGCAATGCTAACCACGTCTTGCGGCAACTGCCACGGGAATACTGCCACCCCAACAATAGACTTACTGGATTTTGAATGACACACATCAACCTGCTCTCTCTGTGTGATTTTAGCAGCAAAAAACAAGTCCACAAGGAAAGGGTTAATCGTTCCTTCCCCTGCTACTGCTGCTTGCAACTTCACTGCCAGCTCCTGGATGGTAACACTGACTAGACTTTATTGCAGGGTGGTGTACACCATCTTATTTTATTTTAAGACGTTTTTATACTGCTTAATCATTTCCAAGCATTGTGCATTTGCAAAAAGAGAAAATGAAACAATAAATGACCACAGGGCGGTTTGCAACATAAAAATACAAAATGAGAACACAAAATGCATAATAAAAACAAAAATGAAGCAATACCCTCCCTCTTGCAAACACATTTTAAAGGACATAGAATGCCCATCAGCCAAAGACTTGGCTATAGAGTAACATTTTCGCCTGACGCCTAAAGATATGCAATGAAGGCGCCAGGTGAGCCTTCATGGGGAGAGCATTCCACAAGCAGGGAGCCACCACAGAAAAGACCCATTCTCATGATCCTACCCTCCAGGCCTCTTGCAGAGGAGGCACACAAAGAAGGGACTTAAATAATAATAAAAATAAAAATAATAAATAATTTTATTTATATCCCGCCCTCCCCAGCCGAAGCCGGGCTCAGAGCGGCTAACATCAAATGTATAACACATTAACATAAAATCAGACAATCAATTAAAATACATCCTCAAATCAGATCAGGATCAGAATAAAATCCAGTCAGATGGCAACCTGCAGATTAGGGTTGGGGACCTTAAATGCTCACCAGGCCCAACTGTTTGTGCTGAACTTATATGGGCCTGTGAGAAAAATTGGGAGGCCACTTTCATGCAAGTGATGATGATGATGTTGGTCACAGGGTCCGGGTTGGTTCATATGGGGGGAGGCGGTCCTTGAGATATTGCAGTCCTGGTCTATGAGTCCTGAACCAGGTCTTCTATTTTTCACTGAGACCCAATATTCTCTAAGAATGCAGAATGACAGACAGCAGGGTAGTGCAGCCATGGGGAAAGCCCTTAAACTAGTTTCAGCAACAAACGGGCTTTTCAAATGGTGTGGCTGGCATCGCTGAAACTTGTTGACCGCAGTGGCTGAGGGTCAATGTCAGCTTCCAATGTGTGAGCCCATCAGCAGAACAACTATAAGCTCAATTCCAGGGGGAAACCCCATAGCAACAAAGTTTATTAGTCTGTTGGATAGTTAATTTCCTAATTTCACCAGGGAGTTCGAACTATGTTGTTCTAAATCCTGGAAAGTGTTCTCAAGGGACCAATTCTGTATGTGCAGGGAAATGGCCGGGGGGTCTCTCTTCAATTGTTCCATGACAAGGCAACATGACTAAAGACTCCATTGAGCCTCACTGTATATGTCAGTGTATATCTTCAGTTGCAGTTCAATTGAAGTTGAGTGTAATGCCCAGAAATACTCTCAGTTCGCCCAGCTGTAATATCTATATTTCCCCTTCATCAGTTGCTGCTACAATTGCACCGCTGGGAGATTCTTAAATTCAGTTTTCTGCTACTATTATTCATTTCCCCCCGCATTTTAACAGCTAAAATAGAACATGATTATTTATGATGTCTAAATATCTCGCTCTAATGCTTCTCCCAGGCTAGGAAAGGAAACGGGAGCCATGAAGATTTCAGTGAACCACAGCTGCCTATGGCGCTCCCACCAAGCCCCATACATCTAGGTGAACTCTGCCTTCACAAGCGGCTCGGCCATTTTCTCTAAACATAGGCAGAGATGTTAGGATAAAGAAGAAGAAAAAAGCATCAGCGGCAGCATTGGCTGTCTCCGTTGTATCTTAATATATAAACGTTTATAGTACCGCAATACCCTTTGATAAATTGCCCATCACTTCACAAATACAGTGGTACCTCAGGTTACATACGCTTCAGGTTACAGACTCTGCTAACCCAGAAATATTACCTCGGATTAAGAACTTTGCTTCAGGATGAGAACAGAAATCGGGCTCCGGCGGTGCGGCGGTAGCAGGAGGCCCCATTAGCTAAAGTGGTGCTTCAGGTTAAGAACAGTTTCATGTTAAGAATGGACCTCCGGAACGAATTAAGTTCTTAACCCGAGGTATCACTGTACCCAGTTTTACTTCCCCTTTAACATTCAGTGTTTTGTCACATCAACTAATGACAAAGTAACTCTACAAGATAAGGGACGCAGGTGGCGTTGTGGTCTAGACCACAGAGCCTCTTGGACTTGCCAATTGGAAGGTCGGCGGTTCAAATCCCCACGACGGAGCGAGCTCCTGTCGCTCTTTCCCAGCTCCTGCCAACCTAGCAGTTCGAAAGCACGCCAGTGCAAGTAGATAAATAGGTACCTCTGTGGTGGGAAGGTAAATGGCATTTCCACGCACTCTGGTTTCTGTCATGGTGTTCCGTTGTGCCAGAAGCGGTTTAGTCCTGCTGGCCACATGACCCAGAAACCTGTTTGTGGACAAGCACCAGCTCCCTCAGCCTGAAAGCGAGATGAGCACCGCAACCCCATAGTCACCTTTGACTGGACTTAACCGTCCAGGGGTCCTTTGCCTTTTTTTTTTTTTTTACAATACAAGAACAGAAGGGAAAAGGAAGAAATGCAGCTGTACGTCAAATTCTGTGTTCATTCTCATGTTTCCGTGTGTGTGTGTGGTATTTTCAGCCATTTTTAACACTTGTAGACACAGTGTTCAGTTGGTTAGAGCGTGGTACTGATAATGCCAAGGTTGCAGGTACAATGCCTGCAGGGGACAGCTGCATAGCAGGGGGTTGGACTAGATGACCCTCAGGGTCATTTCCAAGTCTACAGTTCTATGATACTCATTCAAATGGGTTCTGGTTACGTTCTTTTGGCTTCTGCTGCTCACCCGAACTATACATTTAAACCAAACAGTCATGGCTTCCCCCAAAGAATATGGGGAAGTGTAGCTTGTCAAGGGTTCTCAGAGTTGTTTTGTTGTTGTTGTTTAGTTGTTTAGTCGTGTCCGACTCTTCGTGACCCCCTGGACCAGAGCACGCCAGGCCCTCCTGTCTTCCACTGCCTCCCGCAGTTTGGTCAAACTCATGTTGTTTGAGGACACTGTCCCACCATCTCGTCCTCTGTCGTCCCCTTCTCCTTGTGCCCTCCATCTTTCCCAACATCAGGGTCTTTTCCAGGGAGTCTTCTCTTCTCATGAGGTGGCCAAAGTACTGGAGTCTCAGCTTCAGGATCTGTCCTTCCAGTGAGCACTCAGGGCTGATTTCCTTCAGAATGGAGAGGTTGGATCTTCTTGCAGTCCATGGGACTCTCAAGAGTCTCCTCCAGCACCAGAATTCAAAAGCATCCCTTCTTCGGCGATCAGCCTTCTTTATGGTCCAGCTCTCACTTCCATACATCACTACTGGGAAAACCATAGCTTTTACTATACGGACCTTTGTTGGCAAGGTGAAGTTTCTGCTTTTTTTTTTTTAAATGATATTTTTTAAAGTTTCAAAGAAAAGATTACATAAATAAACAGAAAAGAAAAAAGAAAAGAAATAAAAAAGAAAAAATTACAAAATACAAAATACAGAAAAAAGATAAAAAACAATAAAAAAAACACATCGATCTTTCCATAACTTACATTTCATTTCCTTACTTCCCTGACTTCCTCGCACCTCCCTTTTTTGTATTCCAGTTCTATTAGTTAATTCAGCAATTCCTTTCCCTCTTTGTTTTTATCTTAATCCTTTAACTTAACATATTATAACTTTAGATTCTCATCTATTAACAATCCATTTGAGCATACACCTTTATAACATTGCTGCTAAGACCACTTAATTTCATTCTGACATCATTCTAACATTCATTAATTTTGCAATATTTCTGTAAATAGTCTTTGAATTTCTTCCAGTCTTCTTCCACCGACTCTTCTCCCTGGTCTCAGATTCTGCCAGTCATTTCCGCCAGTTCCATATAGTCCATCACCTTCATCTGCCATTCTTCCAGAGTGGGTAAATCTTGTGTCTTCCAATACTTTGCAATAAGTATTCTTGCTGCTGTTGTAGCATACATAAAGAAAGTTCTGTCCTTTTTTGGCACCAATTGGCCGACTATGCCCAGGAGAAAGGCCTCTGGTTTCTTCAGGAAGGTATATTTAAATACCTTTTTCATTTCATTATAGATCATCTCCCAGAAAGCCTTAATCCTTGGGCACGTCCACCAAAGGTGAAAGAATGTACCTTCAGTTTCTTTACATTTCCAACATTTATTATCGGGCAAATGATAGATTTTTGCAAGCTTGACTGGTGTATATGTACCACCTATATATCATTTTCATAATATTCTCTCTTAAGGCATTACATGCTGTAAACTTCATACCTGTGGTCCATAACTGTTCCCAGTCAGCCATCATTATGTTATGTCCAACATCCTGTGCCCATTTAATCATAGCAGATTTAACCGTTTCATCCTGAGTATTCCATTTCAACAGCAAGTTATACATCTTTGACAAAATCTTCGTTTTGGGTTCTAACAGTTCTGTTTCTAATTTTGATTTTTCCACCTGGAAGCCAATTTTCTTGTCCAAATTATATGCCTCCATTATCTGATAATAATGAAGCCAATCTCGCACTTTATTTTTTAGTTTTTCAAAACTCTGCAATTTCAATCTGTCTCCCTCTTGTTCCAGAATTTGGTGATGTCTCTGCTTTTTAAGATGCTGTCTAGGTTTGTCATTGCTTTTCTCCCAAGGAGCAGGCGTCTTTTAATTTCGTGGCTGCTGTCACCATCTGCAGTGATCATGGAGCCCAAGAAAGTAAAATCTCTCACTGCCTCCATTTCTTCCCCTTCTATTTGCCAGGAGGTGATGGGACCAGTGGCCATGACCTTTGTTTTTTTGATGTTGAGCTTCAAAACTCAACATCAAAAAACTGGGTTACACTGATATATTTCAGGATGGCAGCTTCACATACAGTGGTACCTCTGGTTAAGAACTTAATTCGTTCTGGAGGTCCGTTCTTAACTGAAACTGTTCTTAACCTGAGGTACCGCTTTAGCTAATGGGGCCTCCCGCCACCGCGCGATTTCTGTTCTCAGCTTGAAGCAAAGTGCTTAAAGAGGTACTATTTCTGGGTCAGTGGAGTCTGTAACCTGAAGCGTCTGTAACCCAAGGTACCACTGTACAAGGAGGCATCTGCTACAGGTCGAGGTACCACAGGAATTCTCAATTCTTCCTTATTTACAAGTATTTACATGTAACTTCCTTAGTTACAAGTTGTTGCTTAATAGAATCTTTGTGAAGACAAGCAAAAGAGTCGCAGTTGACTCTGTCCAGGCAGGGCAGTATTCTTTTCATACAGCTGTTGCTTTGCTAGCTTGCTATGCAGTGTCAAAGCCACAGCAGCACAGCCTACCACATTATTGGCACCATGGCAACATTTCTGAACCACCTGCTGCTCAATTGCTTCCCCATTCAGACTGCCAATGGACACCCAGTGGGGAATAATCTGCTGATTGGTTCTGCTCTGGAAATACAGTAATTATGAAGTTGCTAGTTATTAAGAGATCATGAGAAATGACTGCCAATTCTACATTAAAACATCACCATTAAATATATATATATATCACAACTAACATGCTTGTTTATTCTTAAATGATTTAGTCTACAACCCTAGAAATACCTACCTGGGAGTAAGTCCAAGGTGAGAACTGGGCTCTTAAATTTATGCTACATATGTATTGTTGTATTTATTATGTATTAATACATATGTTGTATGTATTAAAAAGTAGAGACATCACCTTGCCAACAAAGGTCCATATAGTAAAAGCTATGGTTTTCCCAGTAGTGATGTATGGAAGTGAGAGCTGGACCATAAAGAAGGCTGATCGCCGAAGAATTGATGCTTTTGAATTATGGTGCTGGAGGAGACTCTTGAGAGTCCCATGGACTGCAAGAAGATCAAACCTATCCATTCTGAAGGAAATCAGCCCTGAGTGCTCACTGAAAGGACAGATCGTGAAGCTGAGGCTCCAAGACTTTGGCCGCCTTATGAGAAGAGAAGACTCCCTGGAAAATACCCTGATGTTGGGAAAGATGGAGGGCACAAGGAGAAGGGGACAACAGAGGACGAGATGGTGGGACAGTGTACTCGAAGCTACCAGCATGAGTTTGACCCAACTGTGGGAGGCAGTGGAAGACAGGAGTGCCTGGCGTGCTCTGCTCCATGGGGTCACGAAGAGTTGGACACAACTAAATGACTAAACAACAACAAATGTATTGTTGTTGTCACCTGTCTATCTTGGGAGACAAGGGAGGAGTGCGCCTTTGAGGGTGGAATCAAATTGTTGGGAAGTTACAGTGCCTGCTGTGGCTGTAGAGACAGATAGAGGAGAGACATGTGTTGTTGCAGCTGGGGCAGATGAAGGCATTTGTGCTGCTGCAGCTGCACCATGGCATTTCTTCTCTCTGCACTCCTCCCGGCGGTCATTCCTCTTCTTGGTCACTGCTAGGGATGCACAACCTGACTCTCTGTCTCCAGGCACCGCGGTCATCTGCAAGGAATTCCCACACTGCAGGGTTGATGTTATCAACTTTCATGTTATGTTTGTAGGCATCTTTGTAACGCAGAGCTGGTCTGCTAAAGGAATCTGGTGCCTGAAGCCAGTTCTTTGCAGAGCACATCCCAAGGGGATCCAGCCATCTTCCATTCTGTGGACATGGACCAAGCCAGTGTAAACATTGCTCAGACAGGAGTGCGAACATGTTGGAATGTAGGCTTGAGAGATGCCCCAAAAGTCCGATTTGGCAAATCTCCCCTGGAAAGGCTAATGTTTGATGCAACCGGTCTGGGAAAATTAATGAGCAAATGCCTAGATTTGATTTCATCAGAACTGAGAGAAGATGGCGAAATGACTTTTGGATTGATTCGGCATAAACACCAGTGTGTGAGGATATACTGCAACAATAGGCTTACAAGCTGTAACAATAGGAGAGTCAAGCATACAAAATTCACACAGAAGGACATCATTGCTTACTTCAACTCGCCTGTGGAAACAGCTCAGAGGCCATGAAAGAAGGAAGGTTAACAACAGGAAGATTTAAAGGAATTATTGGAAACTCAAGACAGTAGAGATATAAGATGATCAGAGGCCCCCCCCCCCCAAACTTGAAGCATGGGAAGTCCCAATAAAAAATTATAATTTGGCAGTATATTCGGACTATATGATATGTATTTGTATAATTTGGAATATTTAATGTGATTTGATTGGATTGTTAAAATGAAAATTTTAATAAAAATTAATAATTTTTTTTTAAAAAAGGGAGATGCCCAAAATTGTCCTGATACTCATGACTGCCATGCATATGTGGATATGAAGTATATAAACAGAACTGGAGGTGGTACTGAAAGGTACTTAGATAACTGGCAACATAAATACCATATTTTTCACTCCATAAGACACACCTGATCATAAGACGCACCTAGTTTTTAGAGGAGGAAAACACGAAAAAAAATTGTTCTGAATCAAATGCTGTACTAAACTATTTAAAGCAGCAAAGCAGGCGACTCCTGTCCGCTTTGCTGCTTTAAAGCGAGCCGCGGAGGAGGGACGGATGGGAGCCATGGCTCCGCTACCTTCCCTCCTCTGTGGCTCACTTTAAAGCATCAAAGTGGACAGGAGCCATTCACACACCCCTCCTCCGTGCAGCATTCACTTCATGAGACGCACAGACATTTCCCCTTACTTTTCAGGAGGAAAAAAGTGTGTCTTATGGAGTGAAAAATACGGTACTTCTACCAAAAGAGCAGCTTGTTTTTTTGTGGGAGGGGAATTAATCTGAAGGCGTGAGGGATTCAGGAAAAGGCAAATGATAAAACAGTCTCTTGAGAACTGTCAGTCTGGGCATGGGAAATAGTTTGAGACCTTGGTGGTCCCCATTGTTGGTTTTAGTCACATCGTCATAAGTTGTCCCATTAATGTCTTGTTTAACTTGGCCCTCAAATGGATGTTTCTTTTCTAATATGACTGTGTTACTCACACCTTTCTTCACCATGGTGACTGTTGTCGATGTCATCTTTTTGTGTTTTGAAAAAGCAACACCGAAAGGAGGCAAAATTTCCTTTATTGTGAAGATCAGCAGGAAACATTGGGTTATAGAAAACTAAGCCATACTCAAAGCAGGGGAGTCCTAGCGAGGCCCCTCCAGATTGGGAGGGGGTGGGGCTCAGCCCCGTCCCTGCATATATTTGGTGCGGGGGGGGGGAGTCCTGAGCTGTCCTCAGCCCCATAGAGTTGGCATCTATGCGCAGGGGTCTTGCTGAGGTTCTTTCTCAAATGCTTTTTGAAAGTTCAAGTACAGTGGTACCTCGGGTTAAGTACTTAATTCGTTCCGGAGGTCTGTTCTTAACCTGAAACTGTTCTTAACCTGAAGCACCACTTTAGCTAATGGAGCCTCCTGCTGCTGCCGTGCCGCTGGAGCACGATTTCTGTTCTCATCCTGAAGCAAAGTTCTTAACCCGAGGTAATGTTTCTGGGTTAGCGGAGTCTGTAACCTGAAGCGTATGTAACCTGAAGCGTATATAACCTGAGGTACCACTGTACTAACAAGTTTCTACTGGATCACCGTTATCCACATGCTTAAGATATTCTCAAAGAACTTTAAAAGGTTAATGAGAACCTTTCGAGAATGCAAAATATATATATATAATTGTGCTAATAAATTTTGGATAGATCTTGGGCAAGCTGCAATTAACAAAAAGGAAAAATGCTTTGGGGACCTTGTAGGGCAGTAACCTAGGCAAATGAAACCACTTATGGAGGGTCAAATTCCAATGACGAAATGTGTTTCACATTTTGAAAATATGTGCTGTTGTGATACATGAAGTAGTAAATAGGGCATTTGAGATGTTTCCAGATTGGCCACTTGTTAATGAGGCAGAAGTAAAATGCCTTCCTAAGAGACTTATCTCACAAAACCCCAGGGACAACCAGTGTGGTGTACTGGCCAGAAAGCTAGACTAGAACCTAGGAGACCAGGGTTCAAATCTCTACTTAGCCATGAAACTCAGCTGGTGACCTTGGGCCAGTCACCGTTCTCAGACCGAGGGCTTTTCCAGGCATGATCTGTACTTTAAAGCTCATGTCTCTACAAAAAAACCGCTCTTTAAAGCTGATTTGGAGCAAATGGCCATTTGAGTTTTCCACAAAAATTTGACTTTTCCCCTTTAAAGGGGCAATTTGAGTTTTCCCCTTTAAAGAGTGGGTTTTCATGGAGAAAGCTCCAGAGTGCAAAAAAAAAAAAAAAAAAAAGGCACCCAGACATTGAGCTTTTTTTGGGGGGGGGGAAATAAATTTTATTAGGGTTTATAGAGAAAAATGCAAAACTTAATATCAAATTTCTTTTTTTGCCATTTTTTATAAACAAGGATTATCTTCACTCCTCAAATCCAAATGTCACTATTTCTTTTTCCTGCAAAAAGTCCATGAAAGACTTCCAATGACTTTTCTCTGATTAAACATGTCAGCTTCACCATCTGAGCTAAGTCCGTTAGTTGTAACAGCCATTCTTCCATTGTTGGCAATAATGGGTCCTTCCATCTTTGTGCATATAAAAGTCTTGCTGCCACAATCACATATCACAACAAAGTTCCATAGACCCGAGACACTGAGTTTTAAAGTGGAGACCATACCTGAATAGAGAGGAGGAAAGGTCAGTGTGGATGAGCCCTTTGTTAGACTTCCTAGCTCAACAGGTACCCTAGAATCAGAAAATGTGTTGCTATAAATCAGTTGCCAACAAAGGTCCGTATAGTAAAAGCTATGGTATTCCCAGTAGTGATGTATGGAAGTGAGAGCTGGACCATCAAGAAGGCTGATCGCCGAAGAATGGATGCTTTTGAATTCTGGTGTTGGAGGAGACTCTTGAGAGTCCCATGGACTTCAAGAAGATCAAACCTCTCCATTCTGAAGGAAATCAGCCCTGAGTGCTCACTGAAAGGACAGATCCTGAAGCTGAGGCTCCAAGACTTTGGCTGCCTCATGAGAAGAGAAGAGTCCCTGGAAAAGACCCTGATGTTGGGAAAGATGGAGGGCACAAGGAGAAGGGGACGACAGAGGACGAGATGGTGGGACAGTGTTCTCAAAGGCACCAACATGAGTTTGACCAAATTGTGGAAGGCAGTGGAAGACAGGAGGGCCTGGTGTGCTCTGCTCCATGGGGTCACGAAGAGTCGGACACAACTAAATGACTAAACAACAACAACAACAAACAGGAATGATGCAGCTATCAAAATACACAAGTGAAAATCTGGAGGAGAAATTGAGGGGGATGTGAAACTAGCTTCATCTCTATTTCAAAACCAGCTGGTGGTAACATTTAGCTAAATAGATACCATTTCCAAATATCCAAAGCACTCCAAATGCATTTATTGAATAACCAAGTACCTCAACAGGGTTGTTGTCTACCAGCTCAGCACCAGAACCCTCATGTTGTAGGAGGAGGGACTGAAGCTGAGAGAGGGAGTTGCTTGCTTCAGAGAACCTAAGTGAGTTCAGAGCCAAGGCAAGATTCAAAGCTCCAGCAATGTGCTGATTTATAGCCTCCACTGCACCAGCTGAAGCTTCTTACAGTGGGCAGTTCAATAGGCCGTGTGTTGAGTTAGATGGAAGAGTGAGCAGTCTGCCTGGGGATGGCTTTCTGCCATGAAATGGCTATCAGTATTTTACCTGAGGGTTCCCTCTGGCCATTATTAGGGATATATAAAGAGAAGCTGAGCATCTGGTTCTGACACTGACAGATTCACACGCTGTTTCAAGCTAAAATGCCCAAATGTTACAAAGATAAACCATATGGAAATCTCCAACGTTCGGGGCCATTAATGGGTTTTTTTAAGGCAACTGTGATTGATGGAGCAGCTCTCACAAGTCCAACATCAATGAAAATGCAACTTGATCTTTTGAACTTAAGAGATTTTTCTTGTTTTTTTGCTTCTTTCTTTTTTTAAAGTCACATAAAAACGATTTTTGTTCAGACAAAAGCTGTCTGGAATGCACGGCCTTGTCATACACATTTTAGTCAAAATCTTTCCTTCCCCGCTCTCTTCCTAGGCAGACAATCATGCTTCTTTTAAAGTTTTTGTGTCTTTAATTCTCGCCGGAACCCCAGCACCTGTGGTTTCTTATGGTATAGCGACGGCCTACAGTCTGAATTGGGAATATTTGTACTGCAGCTTCTGTGCCCTGGTTCACAAGAGATACAATTCTGGCTTTCTGTCTGGGGGAAATGGAGCACAGTTGCGGCTCAGTTCCATACCGGTTGAACCTCACAGAGGGAATCTTTGCCATGAGTATTCTGTTTAAGAAGAAGTTGCAGAAGAACCAGAAATGGTTGCATGCGAATGGGGTGCACTAGCAAAGTACAGAGCATTTCAGACCTTCCAAGTACCCTATTTTCCAGTGAGAGTCCCAGATTTACAGAAGCCATCCCGGTTTCTGTAAATGACACCGGTCCATTTATTCCTAAATTTCCTGCAACAACCAATTCCTGATCCAGGAGAGGGCCTCTCCAGACCCGCCAACATTCTCTGTTCTCTATTCTAATTATTCTGATTCTTCTTCTTCTTATTATTATTATTTATACCCCACCCATCTAACTGGGTTGCCATTATATAAAAACATACTAAAACATTAAACATTAAAAAAAAATTCTCTATACAGGGCTGCCTTCAGATGTTTTCTAAAGCTTGTAGTGCAACTTATCTCCTTGACTGGGGGGGATCACGTAACTCCATACCCTCCAACATTTCTCTTATGAAAATAGGTTTGTCCTAAGGAAAACCAGGACATTCTGGGATCAAATCAGAAACCTGTAAATCCAGGACTGTCCCTGGAAAATAGGGACGCTTGGAGGGTCTGCCTCTCCTCTGCTTCCTTGACTGGAAAACTTTCTGGGGAGCCTTTGGTACTTTGAAAGCCTTTTGAAAGTTCAAGTGCAGTGTGTCAAACAGGTCACCTCTATCTATATGCTTGCTGACACTCTCAAAGAACTTGAATATGTTTGTGAGACAGGACTTGCCCTTGCAGGAATGACTACGGCAAGGCGGCGGGGGGTGGAGGGCAGGGAATATGACAGAGAACTTCGACAGACTTGATATGGATGCCGGCAGTTTCCTCTTTGGGAGCTGCTGTTCTGCTGCCCGCTTCAAGAGCTGCTCTTGCAAATGCACACAGTGGGTGAGTTGGCGAGGCCACCAGCCCTCTCTCGCCAGCTGCTTTCCCTAGCTGAGAAGTATGCATTCAATTAGAGGACTTTAATTAAAATTCTTTTTCTGGAGCATCCTGTTTCCAGTCCCTGCTGTAAATTCAAGATGACATTCTCGGGTCTAACAGGTGGATGAGATTATTCTGAAAGCCACCAGATGAGGGGAAATGGAAGCAGATCCGGAGGTACAGCTACAGGAACGTAGAGACAGAGTAATGGGCAGAAGGGCTGGGTATGTGTATGTGAGGAAGGGATGTTGTTTGTGCTTTCTAAATAGTCCCCAATAGCTATATAGCCTGCATTTCACACAATTCTCCTTTCTGAGCAAAGAGAGTTTTGAGAATATTCCCCCCCCCACCAACACATGATTTTCTAGAACATAAGAAGATCTCTGCTGGATTGGGCTGGGGATCCATCAGTTCAGGAGGAGCTTCCTGCAGCCAATCAGAAGCCGCGCTTCGGTTTTGGAAACGTTTTGGTAGTCGACTCTTATTTGTGGGGCATAGGAATTTGTTCATTCCCCCCCTTCAAAATATAGTCCGACCCCCACATGGTCTGAGAGATGGTGGACAGGCCCATGGCTGAAAAAGGTTGCTGACCCCTGGGTTGGAGGGAGGGGGGAGAAAAAAAGGGGGGAAGTAATGATCTTTCATTCGTTGGCATAGTGTAGGATAGGTTTTTTATTTGTCTATTTTAGGGGTCAGCAAACTTTTTCAGCAGTCCACTGTCCCTCAGACGTTGTGGGGGGGCCGGACTATATTTTGGAAAGAAAAAGAAAGAAGAAAGAACAAATTTCTATGCCCCACAAATAACCCAGAGATGCATTTTAAATAAAAGCACACATTCTACTCATGTAAAAACATGCTGATTCCCGGACCGTCTGTGGGCTGGATTTAGAAGGCGATTGGGCGGGATCCGGCCCCCGGGCCTTAGTTTGCCTACCCATGGACTCTATTTGCTCATTTTTGTTGGCGGTGTGGGAGGCTGGAGAGCCCAGAGCATGGCTGGTGGCATTCAGTTCTCTGCAGCGAGTTTTGTGTGACGGGGTGGGGTGAGGGTTGTCGAATTAGCTATGCTGATTTGTATGCTGTCAGGGGGTTATGTTGTTGTCGTGTGATTTAAGGCTTGTTGTTGTTGTTGTTTAGTCGTTTAGTCGTGTCCGACTCTTCGTGACCCCCTGGACCAGAGAACGCCAGGCACTCCTGTCTTCCACTGCCTCTCACAGTTTGGTCAAACTCATGCTGGTAGCTTCGAGAACACTGTCCCACCATCTCGTCCTCTGTCGTCCCCTTCTCCTTGGGCCCTCGATCTTTCCCAACATCAGGGTCTTTTCCAGGGACTCTTCTGTTCTCATGAGGTGGCCAAAGTATTGGAGCCTCAGCTTCACAATGTGCTGAGGGCCACAACAGCCCCATATCCTTTAGAAAGAACCTAATCCTTTAAAAAGACCCTAATCCTTTAAAAAGCCACAGTGCCAGGGAACATCATCACCATACTGTGTGGCGGAAAATTACCCGTTCATTATGCCTTGGGGGAACAAGCACTTCCTTTTGTCTCACAGGTATTTCATACATTATTGTAAGGCACACCTGTGTGTAATCAAGAACTCCAGCCAACATTTGTTACCTAATGTGGGTGCCATAGGTGAGCCCTGTGGTTACTTAAAGGAAGAGTTTTTCCTGTATTATCCTCAGCCAGTGTAAACACAGTTTCCCAAGGGCTCACTCCTGTCTTTTGGAACAAGAAGCACCCATTTCTGGCTCATATCACCCTTCCTTTCATGGAAGACTTTGATCGTGGGGAGCACCCTCTAAACGCCTTTTAAATGCCCTCTCTGCTGCTCTCTCTCCAGCCCAGATAAAAAAATACTGTACCAAAACTATCCACAATTGGAATGGATGCTCTGGAGGATGCACCGGAAATCGGCTGCTGCTGCTGGGCTGCCCCACACGTCAGCTGTTAGGCAGGGAGACCGAACAGACTAAACAAAGCCCTGCTGCACCTCCAATCTCTTCTCCGCCCTCACTGACATCCTCTTCAGGCTCCAGGGAGGGTGTCCTCATGAGATCTCCCCAGTTCTCTTCTTCCATTTCCTGGTATGCATTAAATAATTTAATTATTCCCCAGTGCTGCATGTATACCTCATTGCTCACAAGTCGATTGTGCACAAGTGGGTGGGTGGGGGGATGCCTGTCCTTTTTTTATTTTAAAAAATGAATATTATTAAGGTTTATAGAGAAAAATACAAAATTTAATATCTCTCCCTGTTTTTTAAACCAAAGCAAAACTTTTATCTAGATACAATAAAAACGCAAAAGGGCAGGGAGGGAGAGAAAGAAAAGAAATAGAGAACTAAAAAGAAATATAAAAAGAGTTTTTTAAAAAAGAGGTTAAAAGAGAAAGATAGAAAAATAAGATTCAGAAAGTAAAGACCTTCTGATTCTTCATCTGTCTGCTGTATAAAAACAATACTCACTTCATCATACCTGACAAAGCCACTTTCTAGAAACAAACATTATCTTCAGTCCTCAAATCCAAATATCATTATTTCTTTTCTTTTTTTTACGCAAAATGTTTATGAGAGGCTTCCAACCTGTTATGTACTGAGTTGAATAGGATCCAAAATACAGCAGTCTGATTGGTCCTAGAACAATAGGATTCAGAATGCAGCAGTCTGATTGGTCCTAGAACAATGCAGCAGTATGATTGGTCTTCAGGAGCCACCCAATCCAGCTCCAGGTGGAAGTGAATCCACAACCTGATTGGCCTACAGGAGAATCCCGGAATTAGCCAATCACGTGCAGTCCATTGTGTAAATAATGTATATAAAGCAGATACTTTGAGGGGGAACTTCCATTCCTCCTCACCACTATGAGCTGAATAAAGAGCATGAAATCCACATTCGACTCAGAGTATATTTCCTTTAACAAAAGTTAATCATGACTTTTCTCCGATTAAACATGTCAGTTCCTCCTGTACTTTTATAGATGTGAGTTCATTGTCGATACCGTCGTGGTATTTTTCTTAATATTGGTGGCATGGAAATTTTAGCAAATAAAGATTTTGATTGAACCGTGTGAGAAACTAAAAACTAAGGAGTCTGGTGGAATCTGAAATTTAGACGGACCCAAGTTTCATGGGGATCTGCACCTCTGTTTCCGAGGACAGTGTGATTATAAATCCTCTGAAGGGGGTGCAAAGCCATTGACACTATTTATTTCCTGTCTCTGAAACAGATCATCAGTAGCCAGGGGGGCCGACTGCAGGAGAGCATGACAGTCTGGCTGGAGACCTCATGTCAGCAGCCCCATTAAAAGATGAGAGGATCAGATACTCAACCTTCATTCCAGTGGCCTATTTGCAAATATAATGGTGGAAGTCAAGTTAAGAGGCATTCCTTTTAAGGCTTAATCTTCTGAAATGGAAGAGCCTGCATTTCTCAGCTTGCAAAAAACAAAATCATTTGTTTTTTAGAGGTCATAAAAGACAGAGAGGCTACCTGAAACGACCGTCGCTTCAAGCACCCCCCCCTTCCCTTGCAATCATTAATATTTCTACTAAGACCTTTTCCATGACAATTTTCTCCTTGAGAAACTGCAAAGCCCTGCTTCTCGTTTGTAGCGGTCTGGCAGGCAGCCTTGGCTAAAACCTGCAGAGGAAAACAAGAGCAGCTGTTGCCATGGTGAAACCGATAAGGATTCCAGACATGATAATACATTGCGTGCCGTTGGCAGAGCAATCCTATGGTCAAATTTCCATGGGTGGAAACTGTCCGGGGGGGAGGGGGGGAAGGCAAGAGAATATGCTGTAGTTATGTCTGTGGAACACCTGCTGCATTCAAACCATGAAGGTGAGGGAACATGGAAAAAGCGTGGCAGGACAGAGAGGCAGCAATCTTAATTTTATCCTGTTTTGTCCCAGGAAAATTACTCCCACTAGGTTCTGTCCTAGCACAGTTTCCCTTCATATCTGTGGGCATGCTGGAGGTTAGGATTTGGGCTCGATCGACACTGACCTCTCTAACGTTATTTCCCCCTATTAGAACAATATTAGATCTGTCGTTCTAAAATGACAGGGCACACTTGTTAATTAAAACGTTTTTTACCTTGGTTTTTTCGTCAAATGTAAGTAACACCCGGCCACACCATTTTCTGAAACGCTGTTTGCTACGCTACTCCTGGTCACTGGTTGCTCTGCTCCACGCTTTGGTGCCACATTTTAATTTTCCCTCCCTCCCATTGTGTCCTTTATTATCTGACCCTTGAATATCATGTGTGTGTGTGTGTGTGTGTGTGTGTGTGTGTGTGTCTGTGTGTGTGTGTGTGTGTGTGTGAGAGAGAGAGAGAGAGAGAGAGAGAGTTTGAATGCAGTAAAAAAAGGCAAAACACTACATAGGGACATATGAGCAGTGTTTCACCAATATAGCAGCAGATAACGATTGGCGCTGTGGGTTAAACCACAGAGCCTAGGGCTTGCTGATCAGAAGGTTGGTGGTTCGAAGCCCTGCGATGGGGTGATCTCCCGTTGCTCGGTCCCTGCTCCTGCCAACCTAGCAGTTCGAAAGCACGTCAAAGTGCAAGTAGATAAATAGGTACCACTCTGGCAGGAAGGTAAACGGCGTTTCCGTGCGCTGCTCTGGTTCGCCAGAAGCGGCTTAGTCATGCTGGCCACATGACCCGGAAGCTGTACACCGGTTCCCTTGGCCAATAAAGTGAGATGAGCGCCGCAACCCCAGAGTCGTCCACGACTGGACCTAATGGTCAGGAGTCCCTTTACCCTTTAATGATTAAAAATTAAGCGATAAATAGACAAGGTAATAACACGTTATGAATGTAAAAAGAAGGAAGTCGTGTGTCCATCGACTTTATCAAAACCATTCCTTAACCCTTCGTTAATGTTAAAAACCATGAGTGTAGATCTGCCCCTGGAGTAGATTCTGTACCCACATCTCTACGCTGTTTGGGGGACTGAGTGAATTAGCTGGCAAGGCCTTTCCAACGTGCCCAGATGCATTTCTGTGGACGTCTTTGGCAAAAGTGACAGTTTCGCAGTTCTGACGGCATCAGGAGTTTTGTGCCTCACGCTGACGCCCTTCGGCAGACGAACCAGTGAGTACCAGATTATACTTCAACACTATAAAAGAATTTGAAAATAGACAAGGCCATATGCCCATTTAAACACGGAGGCATTTTGATTTTGATTGCTTGTTTGTTTCATAAGATTTATACACTGCTTGATTTGTTGGTTTACGAAAAGATAAAAGATCGAGGAAAATCCACAGCCGTACTTTTTAAAACACACAAAAGTTAAAATACTAAAACAGATTAAAATTACCTCAACTTTCTAAGCATTCAGGTAGGCATGTCTAAGCAAGAATGTTTTTTGCAGGTGCTGAAAAGAGTACAGGGAAGGCGTCTGCTTGGTCTAAATAGGCCAGGAGTTCCAAAGTTCAGGTGCTGCCACAGTAAAGCCTCAAATTCCTAAAAATGTGAAATGTGTATTATGCGGCCCCTGTAGTAGTGCCAATTCTGCCAATCGAAGTGGTTGAGTGCGTACATTTCCTCTAGAAATTGTGTTTCGCTCATACAGGGAGATCTCCTTGCTTCTTTTCTGTTTTCCAAATAAAGCCATGTATGAGAAATCCCTCCTTGCACAGGAATTACCGTATTTTTTGCTCTATAAGACTCACTTTTTCCCTCCTAAAAAGTAAGGGGAAATGTGTGTGCGTCTTATGGAGCGAATGCAGGCTGCGCAGCTATCCCAGAAGCCAGAACAGCAAGAGGGATTGCTGCTTTCACTGCGCAGCGATCCCTCTTGCTGTTCTGGCTTCTGAGATTCAGAATATTTTTTTTCTTGTTTTCCTCCTCGTCTTGTGGTCTGGTGCGTCTTATAGAGCGAAAAATACGGTATTCCTTTCTTCCTATTGAATCCTGCCAAAACAGTAACTTGAATTTGTGAGCTGAAATGGGCTGTGGTTGAAAACCCATTAACACATCTAAGTATGAATGGAAGAAATGGCATGATCAATTTAATTGCAAATCGAGGTGCAATGTTTTACCTTCTTAGCTGCATCCAGGAGCTACAAAGGGATTAACTGGACTAAGGTTTCTTGAAACCAGTTCTGAAGCACCTGCCCTCTCCAGCTCTCAGCTCAGAACTCATCTCTTGATCCTGGTTCTTTTCAGAGCAAAAAAAAAAAAGGGGGGGGGAATAAAGTGATTTAGGAAGAGCAAAGACCCTGGAACAGATGCACCAGCAAGAGATGTGACAAAATGTCATATGGAATGTGCCTGTGGGCTGGGAATTTGGCCCTGAACACGGTGGATCAGTCCCGAGGATGGCATGTTCCCCAAGGGCAGGGCATGCTTTGGTGACAGCTGTGATTTTTATGGTCCAGCTTCGATGACAGTTTGGGAGGGGCGGGGGTCAGTTCAGCTCTTTTCTGACAGGAATTAGGTTTGTCATCAGATGCTAAAACCCGTCTGATTTATGGCATCGGCCCGTTCACGTTAACTCCTAGGTATTCTCTCCCCCTGTTCCCCGTGGAAGGAAAGGTGTGAGGTTTAAGATGCTGACATGATAGACCACCAAGGCAAGGCAAGGGATAGGTCACAGAGAACGTAACAACTGAGAATACAGAAACATCTACCAAGCACTTGCCCTCCGTGTGGAGCGAAAAACTATCCCAGCAACCATTCATCCTTGCTCATTCCTAGACAACTTTTTTGGAGGGAAGTCACAACGATATAAATAAGGAAAATATATAGATACGTATAGGTATATGTGTATGTATATATAGTAGTATATATAGTATATATACAATATATATACAATATGTATATATAGTATTGTAAAGAATGATAAAATGTGTAACTGAATGTAATATTGCAAAATAAAACAATAAAATGTGAAACAAGGAAGAAAAACAACAACTCTTTCTTTCTTTCTTTCTTTCTTTCTTTCTTTCTTTCTTTCTTTTGTGTTTTAGTTAGTTTTTATTAAAGTTTTTTTGTGTGCTACAAACCAAACAAATAAGCAAGGAAAAGGTACATATAGCATCTCCACTTTCAATTCAAGGATTCTTTTTCACAGTTTGTTTACATTTGGTGTGAGGCACTATTGAAATAATAATAAACTTTATTGTACATATAACTCCATATTAGCAGAAACTGAGTGATATTTGTAAAGAAAAAGATGAACGGAATGTATACAAAGCAGAAAGAAATGATATTATATAATGTAAACCTGTGTAAAAAAGAATGTTATATCAAACAGCATAATGAGAAGGATGGGAAGGATTGTGCTGATGAGTACTTTTACTATTTAAATAACTTTTGTCTTTTTTTGATTTCTTTGTTTCTTATCTTTGTTACTTCTTTATTTATTTTTTATTTCTTTATAAATTTTCAACTTTATATAATTTTCTTTTTTTTTACATGTTAAGAGATAGTACAGAATGTTTGTATAGACATGCAATTTTTTTAATCAATAAAGGATATTTAAAAAACAACAACAAGAGTTTGGTATGCTGTGATCCATGGAAGAAGAAGACCATCAGAAGTCAAGCAATGAAAACTGGAAGGGGGGGGGATGTAATTTTCTATTTAGTGGCTCCCTATAATGCAAGGCAGCAGTTAAGAAAAACCTGCTTTTTGCACACACAGACACACATTTGCAATAAGGATAAAATGTGCCAGAAGCGGCGTTGAGCAACTTCCAAAGGTCATTTAAAAGGTGACATCACCAGTACAGACTGTGCTTGGGGAAGATTGGAATGGAAGTCCCTGGCTGCTGGAGATAATTCTTCAGAGGTCTGCCCTGAAAAACAGAAATGGTCAAAGGTTACTCAAATATTAGAAATTGTTGGGTGTGCTGCCACTGAGCTGAGTCTGTAAGATAACCTGAGGGCTTGAGTCCCTATAGCTGGCAGTCTGGGTCTGCACTCTGCGCATCTGTTGGCAAATGATGGATACTGCATTGCCTTCTTTGCATCAGCAGGGGGCAGTCATCCTGGGTGGAAAAACTAACTGAGCTCCATCTAGAGGAAGGGAGGGGTAACTGCATCCTGCCTCAAGTATATGTTTGAGATGCCAAGTTTTTAATATTGCCATGTAAACAGCACCATTTCTATATTTGCATGCGCCACAATATCTGCTTATTTGTCGGCGGTGCTAAATAATATGCAAAACCACAAACATGGGCCTCAGGCAGTCATCTCACCCTCCAACATTCCTCAGATGAAAATAGGGACGTTCTGTTCTACACTGGTATCACTGCTCAAGCATTTCCCACTGGTCAAGTACAAAAGCCATTAGAGGAAGCACACACGAAGCTGCAGTATTTTAAGTACAGAAATCTTTGAATTTATGTATTGCATTTAGGCAGTGCCCTGGGGGGGGGGGGCGCAGGGGTACGCATACCCCTAAACATTTTCTTCAGGTTACAGACGTTTCAGGTTACAGACTCCGCTAACTCAGAAATAGTACCCCTGGTTAAGAACTTTGCTTCAGGATGAGAACAGAAATCGTGCTCTGGTGGTGCGGCAACAGCAGGAGGCCCCATTAGCTAAAGTGGTACCTCAGGTTAAGAACAGTTTCAGGTTAAGAACAGACCTCCAGAACGAATTAAGTTTTTAACCCGAGGTACCACTGTACTTTTGTCCATTTACTGTATTTATTTTTCCCAATTTGAACTATAAAATGGCGATTTTCTTGAGTCAAAATGAGAGTGTCCCTAAACATTTTTTTAGGGGGGAAAAGCACCGCATTTAGGGAAGCCTGAGATGAAAAGAAAACCCCAAATAAATAAATAAATACAGCGAACTAGCACTGATACTGGGGGGTGGGGTTATTGGGTTATTGCTTTTGGTTTGATTTTATATGTTGTGGTTTTGTTTGTGAATCACCCTGAGACCTCCAGATACAGGACGGTATATAAATTGAATGAATGAATGAATGAATGAATGAATGAATGAATACTGATGTAGAATAGAATGTGTCTCTGTTTTCATCTGAGGAATATGGAAGGGTATGTCATCAAACCTTTCACTCTCACATAAATGGAAATGGCTCCTGGTCAAACTGCAGTGAGATAACAGACTATGACACCTTGCCAAGGCTCCTGGTGCTTTTACATTCTTAAAAGGCTGAAAGGTATTAAAGACCAAGCCTGCTGAAAAGTGATGCCCACGACCCTGGGAGACTGTTTTCCTTCATCTGCTTCTTGACACTGGGGGGTCTCCTTTGTGACCACCAAAGCCCCTACCACACAGAATGCTGTCTGAAGGGATTCTGTTGCCATGTAGAAAAGTCTCGAGGGCTGTTTATCTGAGTCTCCTCTGCGCACACCTTCAATGTACGGAGGGGGACAATGTAAACATGCCTCCCGCCCCCAAAGTGAGAGGCACCATTGGATCTACATGGCCGCTGATACCATATAACACTGGTCTTGAAAGACCTACACTGGCTCCCAGTACGTTTCCGAGCACAACTCAAAGTGTTGGTGCTGATCTGTAAAGCCCTAAACGGCCTCGGTCCAGTACACCTGAAGGAACGTCTCCACCCCCATCGTTCTGCCCAGACACTGAGGTCCAGCTCCGAGGGCCTTCTGGCAGTTCCCTCCCTGCGAGAAGCAAAGCTACAGGGAACCAGGCAGAGGGACTTCTCAGTAGTGGCGTCCACCCTGTGGAACGCCCTCCCATCAGATGTCAAAGAGAAAAACAACGACTAGACTTTTAGAAGACATCTGAAGGCAGCCCTGTTTAGGGAAGCTTTTAATGTTTAATAGGTTATTGTATTTTAGTGTTTTGTTGGAAGCCACCCAGAGTGGCCAAGGAAACCCAGCCAGATGGGCGGGGTATAAATAAAAAAATATTATTATTATTATCTACTGTACTTCCATACCAGGGCTGCCAAGTAGGTGGCCCCGGGGGTGTTGCCCTGAAAAATTTCAATGAAGGCCATGGGCCCCCTCAAAGTTTCACAGCAGCTTTGCACACACATCATGGGACGTGCTTGCGTCATGCGCCCATCCGCACGACACATCAGTATGCCCCGTGGCGTGATTAAAAAGAATTTTAAAAAACAAGTTTTATTACTATAGCAAACAAAGCCGTTCTTAGTATATGCTTACGTTTGTCCAAGCTGGAATCAGGAGGTTAACACTAACGCATCCTAAGATAGACTAACAAAACTGATTTGGAGAAGGAGGAAGGAAGCAAAGCCTGAGAACACAATCTACATATCAACAAGTAGTTACTTAAGGAAGAATAAGCAGGGTTGTGGGAATAGGATGCCCACCCACCAATTGGTTTAGGTAACATTGCGAACTTTGTTGCTGTACTCCAGAAGGCTGATACTCTATCTTTCAGAGTCAAGCCCCAAGACCTGGCAACCACGTTGCTCCCTGCTTTTTGCCCACCCCCAATATTGTTTGATGTACTGATGAAGGCTGTTCACTTCATCGGCGTTTGACAGAAAAACACTCAGTTCCCACAAAAGCTATAATTAGCATAATGACTGGATTCAGCTTTTCAGTGATACTCCGTGTAAAGTCTGATTTGCCCGAGTTTCCATTCATCCAGGGCACTTCTATTTGTTAATTCTAAATTGTCATCCTTTTTAGCCACCCATGTAACGTCCCAATCTGGAAGGTTTTGCAAGACCCACGTAGCTGCCTCAAGATGCGGATAATGATCACACAATCCGGCAGAGAAAATTGATTGGGTCAAAGGGAATAAATGGTTGTTTGACAGATCAGACTTTATACAGTCAGATTTTATGCTCAGATGGCTTAAACCTGAAGGCAAGTGTTAGGTATAATTTAGTACTGGGAGCCTAAAATGCTCAGAGAGAGCCTAACCATGTCAAATTAACAACCCAATAGCGAGCGTTCCCTGCTAAATGTTCACTGCTTGGCAGGCTGCCACACCGCAAAGCTCCCTGTACAACCTTCTCAAAAATGAAAACGTGTTATTCTAAGGCAGCTCTGTGAATACACATTCTGTCAGAACTGGAAGGAAATATTTGGGGTAGGCAGGCTGAGAAAACAGTAAGGTGTTGGGTGTCAAATTTGATTTAAACGGGCTGCAGCTTAGCACACTGGCACTAGAACACAGCTGCACAGGCCAGTAGGCCTCAGATCTCAAGTGAAAGCAGGCAGGCGAAAGGGTACCATGCAGTCTTTCAAAAAATATATATATATTGGAAGCGTCACTTCAGAGAAGCATCTCACAACCAAAGTCTCTCAGGGACGCAAACAGCAACTGACAAAGGCTCAAAAAGCAGCAGAAAGCATCTAAAAGTAAGGCATTGCATAGTTTTCCCCTCTTTCTTCTACGTCTGCTATTACTTGTACCCTTGACTTTACCATCCATCTAACTTAAAATCGCAAGCCCTTCATCTCCTTTTTCAAGGCCATCTTGTGAATTTCATGCAAAAAGTATACACTATCTTACTGTTTCTTATATTTGTATACTGCCCTTCACCTGTGGACCTCAGGATGGTTCACAGCATAGAAATACAAGAAAAAACTCAAAATATGCAAGTTCTCCTTGATTTGACTATGTGCATACCCTACAACATTTCTCTGATGAAAATAGGGATGGCCTATTCAATAATTATATAATTATAATTATACCCTGTCCATCAGACTGGGTTGCCCTAGCCACTTTGGGCGGCTTTCAACATATATAGTAAAGGTAAAGGCTAAAGGGACCCTTGACCATTAGGTCCAGTCGTGACCGACTCTGGGGTTGCGGCGCTCATCTCGCTTTATTGGCCGAGGGAGCTGGTGTACAGCTTCCGGGTCATGTGGCCAGCATGACTAAGCCGCTTCTGGCGAACCAGAGCAGCACACGGAAACGCTGTTTACCTTCCCGCCGGAGCGGTACCTATTTATCTACTTGCACTTTGACGTGCTTTCAAACTGCTAGGTTGGCAGGAGCAGGGACCAAGCAACGGGAGCTCACCCCGTTGCGGGGATTCGAACTGCTGACCTTCAGATCGGCAAGTCCTAGGCTCTGTGGTTTAACCCACAGGGCCACCCGTGTCCCTTATTCCAACATATATAAAAACACAGTAAAGCATTAAACATTTAAAAACATCCCTAAACAGGGCTGCCTTTGGATGTCTTCTAATGACTGTATAGTTACTTCTCTCTTTGCGTTGGTGGCTGCTTAACTCCATACCCTCAAACATTCCTCCAAATAATATAGGGATGACCTCAGGAAAAGCAGGACATTCTGGGATCACATCAGAAACTGGGACGGCTTCTGTAAATCCAGGACTATCCCTGGAAAATAAGGACACTTGGAGGGTCTGCATGCTCCCCACCTCCCCAAGTAGTGAGAAGTTACAAGGGCAATGCTGCCTGGGTCTGGCTTTGGAGGAGAAACCACTGAAGGCATGCCATTTTTTACTTGCTTTCTTTACAACACACAGGCAGAGCGTAAGTGATGGCAAGCAGTGTGTGGACACCATAGAATCATAGAATCATAGAGTTGGAAGAGACCACAAGGGCCATCGAGTCCAACCCCCTGCCAAGCAGGAAACACCATCAGAGCACTCCTGACATATGGTTGTCAAGCCTCTGCTTAAAGACCTCCAAAGAAGGAGACTCCACCACACTCCTTGGCAGCAAATTCCACTGTCGAACAGCTCTTACTGTCAGGAAGTTAAAATAAAAAAAAATCCTTCCAGTAGCACCTTTAAGACCAACTAAGTTAGTTCTTGGTATGAGCTTTCGTGTGCAAGCACACTTCTTCAGATACACATGTCAGGAAGTTCTTCCTAATGTTTAGGTGGAATCTTCTTTCTTGTAGTTTGGATCCATTGCTCCGTGTCCGCTTCTCTGGAGCAGCAGAAAACAACCTTTCTCCCTCCTCTATGTGACATCCTTTTCTATATTTGAACATGGCTATCATATCACCCCTTAACCTCCTCTTCTCCAGGCTAAACATGCCCAGCTCCCTTAGCCGTTCCTCATAAGGCATCGTTTCCAGGCCTTTGACCATTTTGGTTGCCCTCCTCTGGACACGTTCCAGTTTGTCAGTGTCCTTCTTGAACTGTGGTGCCCAGAACTGGACACAGTACTCCAGATGAGGTCTGACCAGAGCAGAATACAGTGGCACTATTACTTCCCTTGATCTAGATGCTATACTCCTATTGATGCAGCCCAGAATTGCAATGGCTTTTTTAGCTGCCGCGTCACACTGTTGGCTCATGTCAAGTTTGTGGTCAACCAAGACTCCTAGATCCTTTTCACATGTACTGCTCTCAAGCCAGGTGTCACCCATCTTGTATTTGTGCCTCTCATTTTTTTTGCCCAAGTGCAATACTTTACATTTCTCCCTGTTAAAATTCATCTTGTTTGTTTTGGCCCAGTTCTCTAATCTGTCAAGGTCATTTTGAAGTGTGATCCTGTCCTCTGGGAGCAGATCAGGGCAGACAGATTTGGGTAACAAATGGGAAGGGATATGGTTCAGGCAGCCCATCAGAACCACATCTGCTAATATGCCATGAAACTATGCTCAAAACAGCACAGTGATTGTACGGTACCTCAACTAAGCCACTCTTTCTCAAAGTGGGCAATACTGTCCCCTGGGGATGATGGAACCATCCAGGGGAGTGGTATTGCCTCGGGTGCAATTGGGGGGCTGTTAAGTTGTGGGTGAACATATCAGACGACACAGCGATTCTCTAAACAGCTCTTGTTTATTCACAGGTCAGAACAGAACTGAACTGAAGGGTTCAGCCAGCCTGCTTATCTAGAGCTCCAGTACAACGTAACTGTAACAACTTTCTGTAACTATCCAATCACTGAACGTCACTTTCGATCCCTTATTTGCATATGTGGACCTGAACTATCTACAGTAAGTATCCACCTGCTGGCCCAGGGTGAGAACTTCAGTACATAACAGGGGCGTTGAATAAAAATAAGGGAGCAGAGTAATGATGCTTACTATCAGGGTTGGGCGCTGTTGCGGGACAGCAACAGGGCCTCCCAGCGGATCCAGCAGTTGTGTGGAAGGCAAGGGGCTTTCCTGGGCCAATGAGAGGCAGGCTGCAGTGGCGCCCCCGCCCTGGGGTGGATTGGATTGAACCAGGGGGGCACTGAGTAATTTTTTTTTCTGAAAAGGGGGAGGTGGGTCAAATAAGTTTGAGAACCTCTGAACTAAGCTATAACATACACCTCTCCATGGTGCTGGCGGGACTGTGGTAAAATGGGGTTGTTCTTGCACATGTGGTGGAGTTGTCCCCAGGTGAGCACTTTCTGGTCAGTTACATTTAAAATCAGTGACGCCTGATACTGTGCTGGCTCTTTCGTCCATTTCTCCAGATATGTAGGGCAATCTCTGTCAAAGCAGATACAGTGGAGCCTCGGGTTACATACGCTTCAGGTTACAGACTCCGCTAACCCAGAAATAGTACCTCGGGTTAAGAACTTTGCTTCAGGATGAGAACAGAAATCATGTGGCGGCAGCGCGGCAGCAGCGGGAGGCCCCATTAGCTAAAGTGGTACCTCAAGTTAAGAACAGTTTCAGGTTAAGAATGGACCTCCAGAATGAATTAAGTTCTTTACCCGAGCTACCACTGTACAGTCGTATCTTGGAAGTTGAACAGCCTAGTTCTCGAATGTTTTGGCTCTCGAATGATCGAAACCCGGAAGTGACTGTTCCGGTTTTCAAACCTTCTTTTGGAAGCCGAACATCCGACGGGGCCTCCGCATTTTCCAATTGGCTGCAGGAGCTTCCTGCAGCCAATCAGAAGCCGTGCTTTGGTTTTCGAACATTTTGGAAGTCAAACGGACTTCTGGAAGGGATTCCAAGGTATGATTGTACTAGTAGAATTGCTGCAGGCTGCAGCCTGTCCACAAACTGCCCATCAGTGGAAGTCTCACCTCACATCACAGAGTTCCTCATGCAGTGGCTCAGACTGGACATTTTGTAAACACCTACTTCTCCTTTGTAGCACGTACTGGGTATGTGTTACATAATGTAGGAGAGTGCTTGAGTTTTATATAGCTTTGGGGGAAATCATTTTCTGTGTTTATACCAGGGCAACCTTTAGTAGGGAGTAGAAGATTCTATAGTCCACATTCTTGCTCTGATTTACTTGAGTTGTTTGGAAATAATCCACATATATAACAATATTAATAATAATTTATTGAATTTATATAATGTCCCTTGTCTGGTTAAATCTTTGTATTTTTTATGATGATGATAACTATACTAAAAAGGAAAAACATAAATTTTCTAACAATTAGTTCTTTTTTAAAAAAAGACTCATAGGCAATCCTGTCCCATTTATAAACATGAACTTTTAAAAAGCAAAACCATAGTGAAGGAGGGCGCAGTATTCAGAGCACTCCCAAAAACATGCAGAAATATGGGCCAGGAAAGTTCCCCCCAAAAGAATAAATTATGTGTGCCAAAATTCATACTGCAGCCTCTCATAAAGAAAAGGCTGTATCGGAGAATTTTCAAAATGATTTGCAACGCTGAACTCCATTTTGAATGTTTATACAAGGCCCTTCTCTGGCAGTTCCTCAACCACTGGGTCAGCACTGGCATATTTAGTAGTGAAAAATTTTGTCTTGAATTTCACAGAGCACAGGAATATGCGATGCTGGCATACTGGCCAATTTTCAGCAGAGCTGACTGGGTTCTCATCTAACATTTCCTTGCCGTTCCTAATTTCTATGCCATCTGCTCTGGTATGTGGTGTATAGCAAACAAAGCTCTCCATCATCACCCCAATTTTTATTTTATAGGATTCTGAAATGCATTTATTTGCTTTCACACCATATTAACCTTTATATGCAGAAACCCCAAATGTAGAACCAAAGTTCTATGTCCAGCACTGCGATTTTCTGATGTTAGCATAAGACACTAGTATACAAAAAAATCATATTTTTTTTTTTCCTAATGAAGGTTCTGCAGATATTCTAAGATCAACACACCTTCTTTTCTGTTTTTGTCCTCTTCTGAAGTGGGAAGAGAGAAAAATCCAGGATTGTTGCATATGGATTGTGAACCCACTGGTGGAGGAAGAGGGGTGCGGGGGGAGCGCAATGTCCCTGGCAGCGCGGTCCTGGTGGGGTGCCATCGCGGCTGCCTCCCTGCCCACACTGGATGCCACGCCCCCGGGATGTGAGCTAGCCCCGCCCCTGCCTCCTCTCCACCCCCCGGTGCCGGAGCATGAAGCTCCGCCACTGTGTGAACCTGGGTGCAAAATCAGCATTAGGGGTCATGCCAATTGGCTCTCACTCTCCCAGCGATGAACCACCTTTACTACTGTTATGTACTGAGTTGAATAGGATCCAAAATGCAGCAGTCTGATTGGTCCTAGAACAATAGGATTCAGAATGCAGCAGTCTGATTGGCCCACAGGAGCCACCCAATCCAGCTCCAGGTGGAAGGGAATCCGCAACCTGATTGGCCTGCAGGAGAATCCCAGAATTAGCCAACCACGTGGGGCCCATTGTGTAAATAATGTATATAAAGCAGACGTTCTGGGGGAACTTGCATTCCTCCTCACCACTATGAGCTGAATAAAGAGCATGAAATCCACTCTCGACTCCGAGTATATTTCAACTACTCCATGCTAGCTTCGTTGAAATACATAAGTAAACATTTCAGCACCAAAAGTGCTTCTTTCTCCCTTCACCTCCCACCTCTGCACAGAACCACGATTCACACATTTCCTTGTTCATAACAGGGCATTTGTGCCTTCAGATTATTTGCTATGTCTATGGATGTGCCTGAAGAATCTCCTTGTCCTATTGTGATGTGGATATGTCAGTTTGTTCATGTGGTGGAAATAATTAGTTCTTTGAATGTCACGGGGAGTGAGGTAGGGATTGTCTGCATTTAGAGATTGAATTGTTTTTTGGGGGGGAAATGAACCCACATAAAATCAGGTTCAGGTATTCAGTGATGCTTTAAAAACTTTGTTGTATTTGTTTGGGGTTTGGGCAATGGGTGTGTATATCTATTCCCTGCAGAAGCGCATGAAACCAAAAACCTGTGACCTCTTATAAGGCATAATTTCCATATGAGAGGTGCTGGAGCATAACTTTATCTGGAAATAATGCTCATTCTCTCGCACATGGAAGTCCTCCCCCCCCCTGCCAACCATAAGCGGACCAAAAACAGTTTCTCAGTGGGGACAACATGGCGTCCTCACAATGTTTAACATCCCTTCAGAATAAAGGACTGTCCACTGTAAAGAAGGACACATTATTTTCAAACATTGGAATTTCATAATCAGGGCTGGATTTAGGTTTGATGTGGCCCTCAGCTACTGAAGGTAATGGGGCCCTTTATATGTCCAGCTGTCCTTTGTCAGCAACAAATTGTCGCTGTTTTTTTGTGTTGAATATATGCTAATTGTGTTGAATATATGGTAATTTAATAAACACAAAACACTGTTGCTGTATGTAGGTTTTATTTTATTTGTTTTTCATCTTATATTTTGGAAATGTACATCCAATTTTTCCCCCTTTACATTTTTGGGGGCCCCCCAAGAGAGTGGGGCCCTAAGCTATAGCCTGTTTAGCTTATACATAAAACTGGCACCGTTCATAAGCTCTGGTCTCATTTTTAAAATGAGGTAAAAATAATGCCTAAACACATTTGAGAAGCAGCCCTACAGGGTGGAAGTTGTGGGAGGTGGGGTGCTTAAGGTATACAGACCTCAAACTTTGCAGTGACGACTGACTGAAATATGGTGCAGACAGAGGGTTTGTTTGCTTGCATATTCAACCAAGTGCTTTATTAACATTTCTCTGCTGAGGAATTATTAGCATGCTCTGCATGAGGTTTCCTCTGGAGAAGGAGCCTGTGATAACTACCAAGGAGAGGCTCGGGCCAAGCCATAATTTCTTTGCATCTTGCAATATTACAGCTCTTTGAGTGTGACAGCCACACCATCTGCAGCTGCAATCTTTTGCCACAAATAGCACAAAACATTTTCCCCTGCCTTGGTGCCTGCTATGTCATTCATCCTACCTATGTCCCGCTGTGGTCCTAGCAACCCCCCCTCCCTCCGTCATATTCCTCCTCCTCCTTCACCACAGCCTATCTCTATTCCTGCGAGGCTTATTTTGAGTTCATTTCTGTGAGCTATTAATCACCGGCAGGGCCGGCCATTTAAAAATAAAACAAATTACGAGCCTGCGGACGTGACAAGTCATTTCCAGCCACCGAACCGCAGGGCCAAATATTTTCACTATGGCTGAAAAGATTTCTTGTACATGGGGAGAGAGTTCTGTGTCAGAGTTTGCATAGAGTTTCCACGTAAACTGTGTCATTTGCTAAACGGAGAGAGGGATGCATGGAAGGTTGACAGGGACACAGACAGCTCTTGAGCGGTTGCTAAAAGATGACACTTCGTGAGCTATGTTGTTAACCCTCTTTGGGAGGAACTGCAAAAACGCAATTAGTGGTGCTAAAATCTATATCAAGAGAAGTGTATTTTTAGCACTCAGAAGGAACTTCTGAGAAGACCAGTCTCACATTTCTCTACAGGGGAACAATATCTTTGTTCCACAGGTAGTAAAAAGGCCCACCTGCAATTAGAGGCATCCTTACAACATATGATGGGGCGCGGGTGGTGCTGTGGTCTAAACCACGGAGCCTAGGGCTTGCCGATCAGAAGGTCGGCAGTTCGAATCCCCGCAACGGGGTGAGCTCCTGTTGTTCGGTCCCTCTCCTGCCCCCCTAGCAGTTCAAAAGCACGTCAAAGTGCAAGTAGATAAATAGGTACTGCTACAGTGGGAAGGTAAATGGTGTTTCTGTGCTCTGCTCTGGTTTCACCAGAAGCGGCTTAATTATGCTGACCACATGACCTGGAGGCTGTCTGTGGACAAATGCCAGCTCCCTTGGTCTATAGAGATGAGTGCCACAACCCCAGAGTAATCCGCGACTGGACCTAATGGTCAGGGCTCCCTTTAGCTTTACAACATACGATGATTCAACCCAGCCAGGGAAAAACACCAGTGCTGGCTCTGGGTTTTTGGAGGGCTGTGGGACAATGTGTCCTCAGTGGGGCACCTCTCTCCTCTTTCCAAGGTACTTCTTCCCACTCATATGCCTGCCTCTCTCTCTATGCCACCCTCCTGGAGTGACGGGCACAAGGGAACTGGTGGAAGATGCAGCTGCTGCCCAGGCCTGGGATGGACACCTCAGCAGGTCCTCAGTGGTGTTAGCCTTTAACGTTGTCAGATTTAAAAAGGCAAAAGGTAAGGGATCCCTGGACAGTTAAGTCCAGTCAAAACCGACTATGGGGTTGTGGCTCTCATTTCGCTTTCAGGCCGAGGGAGCCGGCGTTTGTTCACAGACAGCTTTCCAGGTCATGTGGCCAGCATGACTGAACCGCTTCTGGTGCAACGGGACACCGTGACAGAAACCATAGTGCATGGAAACGCCGTTTACCTTCCCACTGCAGTGGTACCTATTTATCTACTTGCACTGGCATGCTTTCGAACTCTTAGGTTGGCAAGAGCTGGGACAGAGCAACGGGAGCTCACTCCGTCGTGGGGATTTGAACCGCTGACCTTCTGATCGGCAAGCCCAAAAGGCTTAGTGGCTTAGACCACAGCGCCAAAGAAAAGATGGGTGATTGCCCAGTGCACTGAGCCTGCAGGGGGTGCTAAGCTAAGGGCAGACATTTGTCATGAGCCAACTGAACTGTTGACTCAACAGCTGAAACAAAAAGTACACACTGTTCATCTTTTACTTGTAAAGTTTACAGGACTGACCTATGTAGTTGTCAGCACTGCATTCACGTTCGGTTTTCATTCACGGCGAGTTTGCCCATTCAACAAATGGTGTGTGTGGATGTTAGCGATTATGTGTGACCGTGGTCAGACCCCTGGAAATGCATCCTCTGATATGTAACAGGGATAAAATAAGCATTTGGTTTGTTCGTGCATGCATACCAAAGTTGGGAAACGGTTGACAAATGCAATTAAAAAAACACCAATTAAGGTATTCACAAGTTGAACAAATCGAAGGGATGCTGAAGATGATTCTTTCCTGGAACGCCATGTAGTCGAAGACCAGTTTTGGAAAATTCAGTGTTCCAATATGACAGACTGACCTTGGGTATTTTACTTCATTGCTGCAGAATTGAAATACTGTAATTTCCTTGCTTCTACTGATGTTGGGGTGGTGGTGGTTCTTATAAGATGTTATTATAAGATACCTGGGGAGAAGATAAGAAAATATAAAAGGGGGAGAATGTCGGGGGTGGGTTTTTAGAAGAAACTGAATGGGATAACTGGAAAAGCAATCTTAATAAATTGCTTCAAGCATTCCTAGCATTGGCCCAAGACTGTTACACAGGAATTTAACAGGCATATAGGATTTATTCAAGTTTTGCAAGGTGAAAGAAACCTGGACAGGCATATACATATAAATTTTGTAAATATCAGAGTGAGATGCCACTTTTAAAGACGTATGAACGTGAAGATTGAAGCCCTTGCTGTACCCTCCATAATCCTGAAAGGGGAAAAAAAGTGATTTAATATATTTGTTCTTGTGTCTAAGGAAGAGAGATATTATTTCTTGATGGAATAGAAGAATAGGAATAAGAGATTGTACTGAGCAGGAAATCATGACATGTTCAGAAACAAATGTTAAGTTTGGAGAATCTTTATAGCTGTAAAATACAGCTGGAATTACTAGATACATATAAAGCACTTATAAAAAGGTACAAATTTCTGAAATAAACAAAAACTTCCAGTGGGGAAATAAGCCAAGCAGATGACTTGCATATAAATATTTTTTTCAAAACAAGAAACAAATTCCCCCAATAAAAAGAAAGAAGAAGAAATATTTCACGAATATAGAAAAGTTAAAGCAGTTCCTGAAATGAAACTCTCATATTTAACCTCTATAAATCAACAAGGATTAGATGATCTGGATTTGGAAGCTGAAATGTTAGAGGCTACTGAAATTGTTTAAAGTAAAATAAAATAAAAACGAAGCAAAACTCCTAGAACTGAACTGATGGATGTTCCTCAGCTTATTATAAAACCCTTGCTGGTATATTGATAAAACTTTAAGGAAGACAATTAACAGCATACTGAAAAGTTTTATGGTTTACCAAGAGTAGTAATCCCTCAAGAAGGAAAGCATCCATTGCATGTTACATTTTGAAATACCTCTCTTCTTTCTTAGCACTGATTATGTATATTTAAAAATGGTGGTATTTTAGCAAGGAGACTGAATAACATCATGCATAATCATATAGATCGGGCTCAAACTGGCTTCATTCATTATAGTCACATGAGAGATAATATTTTAGGATTGCAATATTCCCCAAAGTGAAAATCCAGACAAAATTGTGGAAGACGAAATGATAATCTTACTTTTAGATGCTGAATGTGTTTTTGATTATATTGAGTATCTGATTTTATTTAAGGTTTTAATTTGGCTTAATCTTTAGGAAATTGATTCAGTCCTAAAAGAAAGCAAGGATTACTGCCAATGGGATTATATAGCTGCCCTTCAGTTTGACAAAAGGTACATGACAAAAGTGTCCTTTTATTTGTAGTTTTATTTAGTCTAGGTCTGAAGCCGTTAGCTGTAAAAGTTACAAAAAAACGACACTAAAATTTGTGCAAGACTCAAGAAGAATCCGGAAAATCCCAGAAGAAGTAGCTTTAAGAATTAAAACAACAACAATACAATCATTAGATCAGTTAAAGAAGCTGGCGGTTAGATTATTAAAAAGGTATAAATGAAATACAGGGAAAACAGTAAAACGTTGGCATTAATATGGAGACAAACCAGTGTACAGTTTGGATATAACGGCAGAGGAACCAGTATAACAAAAAGATTAAGGATTTCTCTATTAACAACCACAAAGTGTCGTACAGGCTGTTATCATTCTCAGTAGACTATGAGAAAAATAATATCTTTTTCAGATAGGATTGCTTATGTAAAAATTATGACAAAGCTGAACGTTCTCCTTAAATTCTTACCAATTACAACTGTGATCCAACAGATCAAGCAATTCCTGCAACTCATTTCAAAATAAATTGGGGGGGGGGGAGACCTAGAATTGATGTCAAGTCAAAATACTTTGGGGGGGATATTAGTCCCTAATGTAAAACTATATTACCATAAATAACAACTGCACAGACCAGATATTCAAGTATAATGCTCTATTACGTTCAATCTTGTGAAGTAACAACAGTTGCAGAGCTACACACAAAGTAATTTTTAAATATAAAATTGATTGAAAATAAGGCACCAGCAAAGCAAAATCCTGAAGCCTGGTCAGTCACCACTGAAATCAGTTTGCAATGATCTAGAAATAAATACGGGGATTTTTTAAAAAAATATGTAAAAAATCATTGCATTTATAATAAAAGGATTTAAAGTATCAGGACAGGATGAGAACCTGTTCTGAGATTTAAAACGTTTAAACAGAATTAATCTTCCATGGCTTGAATTCTTTCAAATCAATTCTTTAATAAAACAAAATATAATAACTAATCAAGATATACAATTTTATTATTATTATTATTATTAGTGGTGGGGGAGCAATCTAACATAACCTCATATATTTCTACATCTATTTTATATGCAAATAAAAAGAGACAACAAATGGAGTAGTTAGAAGAATGTTCGTTTGCCTTAATGGCTAAAATAGTGTCTTTCATAAGTTAATAGGCAATAATCTATTTCTATTAGCAAGAAAAATCTAAGTAATTTAAAATTCTATTTAAAAAGCTTTTCTCATTCCATTATAAGTTCGTGACAATTAGCCCCTTAAAGCCAAAAGTTTTGATAACTTTCTTCTACCTAATCTTTATACATGTCCTTAGAGCCAGGAACCATTTAAATATATATATATATATGGTATGTTTTGTATGGACAAATTTACCTCAAGCTTCCCAGCAAAATACCCTGAGGTCTTTCTTCACTGGTTAATTTATCTCCCACACTGGCCGTTTACCGCCTTCTCTTGTGGCCCGCCATGGCACCTCCTCTTTGCCCAGCCATGCCTGCCATCTTGGCTCTTCCCACATGCCCCTTGGCCACCGTGCAGGCTCACGGGTTCCCATCAAACCTGTACATTCAAATGGACCAATCCGTGGTGGCCTGGGGGGAGGGTATGGCGAGCGGACCTGAGGGAGGCAGGCTTCCCTCAGGTCCACCTGCCATCTATTTAACCTGGCCGACCCCTCAGTGGAGCACCCAGTCGGCCAGGAGCATCACCCTCCCTTAAAACAGTGTTTCTCTGCTATATCCATCTCCTTTTCAGCTAGGAGGACTTTGTTGTGGTCTTTTGACGGTTGCCGTATTCGGAGCTGGGAAGGAATTTCCCCTGCTCTGCAGGTTTCGCCTTCCCCATAGCGCCAGTCACAACTTTGGCAGTTTAGGCCTTGGGCGGAATCCTATAGCCTTTCATCCAATTGGAGTGTGGTGAAGTGGTGACCCACACACCCCATGTTCCCTGTGGGGGCGACAACAGGGTACCCTGTTAGAGGGGTCTGGAGCTTCCCTCGGTGTTTAGGGGTCATCCACGTAAACCTGCGTTTTGCGATGGATCCACCCTCCGAATAGACTCTGTCATGCCTCAGTCCCCCAGTGCCTATGCCAAGGCTCCCCACATCTGAAATTAATAAAGTTGTGGCCATTTTAAATCCCAGGCAGTTGTCGTGTTCGTTCATTTGCCACTTTGCAGGTGGGGGGGGGGACTGCGGCTGGGCACGCAACAACCTTTCCTTCACATCCCTGGGGTTTGTCCCAAGAACGCCGCAAGAAATTCAAAACTTCAAAAATAAAATAATTGATATATGAGTTTGCTAACTCGCTTTTGAAGGGGCTGAACCTTGAAAGTTGACAGCAAGCAAATATATACATGGTGCGCTGCAGAAGCAGGTCTCAGGTCCCAGGAGACTTTCGCATTTCACAAAATCTTTACGGTGTAGCTAAAGATCCTCACCAGTCGTACAAGAGTGCAATTAAAAATGGCGTGTCGCTTGAAATGTGCTTTTAAAAAAAGCTAATAGCGCAACCCATTGCAATATCCTATATCTTTTAAAAATAATCAGAATAATAAAGACGATCATACTCAATGTAAAAAAGGACCTTACTCATTTACAATTTAACTTGACACTGCAACAGCAGTCCCTTACTATGTGACATTCTTCATCCACCTTCATTATTCCAAATCATGCTGGCAATCAGTCATTTGAGATTTGGTCCGTTCCTTTTTTAATAGGCATAACTGCAACTAGAAAGCTAGCTAAGCCAAATATGATCCTATGGGTGTTGTTTGCTGGCAAGTAGACCTACCTAATCCCCTCCTACCTAATCCTTTTGGTCCCTCAACCACTGTGCTATAAATTTCGGTCTAGCGCAATTATATAGACCACACTTATTCGTATTTTATTTATTTATTATTTCATACAGTTTATATACGGTACTTCTTGATATTTAAAAACCCTTCCAAACTGCCCTAGCGTAACTGCCAAAGGGAAACAGTGGAACTGTCTCCCTCTGGAGGTTGTGGACACTCCTTCCTTGGAGGTTTTTTCCCCTCCTTAAACAATATTTTCAACAATACAATAACATACACATTTACTTTCAGCTCTGCCAAATCTGTGGCTTCCCTCCCTCCCTCCAGCAGGTTTCCCACTTTCAAGTCCTATCTCGCACTTTAGCTCTTTAACCTATTGTCCACGTTGTAGAATTTATTTTAGTCCTGCTAGTGTCTTCAAATTTTTGCAATTACTATTCAACTATGCAATAAATTTACTCTAGTCCCTTTGAAATTTTTTGATTGTCCTGGTCTTGAATCCTGCAGGTCAGTTTGGCCAATTCTGCAAAGTCCATCATCTTCGCCTGCCGCTCTGCAATCGTTGGTAATTCCTCCTTCCTTGGAGATTTTTAAGCAGAGATTGGATGGCCATCTGTCATGGATGCTTTAGCTGAGATTCCTGCATTGCAGGGGGTTGGACTAGATGGGATCCTTTCCAAATCTACGACTCTATGATTCTATACCGGGGTCAGCAAACTTTTTCAGCAGGGGGCCGGTCCGCTGTCCCTCAGACCTTGTGGGGGGCAGGACTATATTGGGGGGGGGTGAGCAAATTCCTATGCCCCACAAATAACCCAGAGATGCATTTTAAATAAAAGCTCACATTCTACTCATGTAAAAATATGCTGATTCCCAGGCTGGATTTAGAAGGTGATTGGGCCTGATCTGGCCCCTGGGCCTTAGTTTGCCTACCGATGTTCTATACGTCTACCTGCCTACTTGTCCCCAAGAGACAAATAACAGCGTCATGAGACAGTTAAGTGTGAAAATTGCGCTGGGAAAAGAGTTACATCCCTTCCTCCTCCACAGTCCCTATTTGATTCCTAGCCCCTTCCCAGAACTGCTATTAAAATCAGTGGAGATCATGGTCTCGGATCTCTTATGTTGTGTAGTTGTGCCCTAACAACTACAGCTGCAATCCTAAGGACTGGGTTCTGCAATACACTGCATTTGCCTTTGAAAATGACCAGGGGATTCAGCTGGTGGAGAATTCCACTGCGCATTTCACAACTATCAGTCATTCATCACAGTGGGGGCATATGAAGGAGAACGTCCTTGTGGATCATGCCAGTGAACTAAATATCTGCTGATATGCGGCATCTTTTAACAGATACACACCACACCACATGGATACCGTGAGTGCCTGGATAATTCATGTTCCTGAAAACATGAACAGAAACATTGGACTGTATGCACACAACTCTGAAGATGAGAATGGGAAGAAGCTGGTTGGAGGGAGAAAGAAGAAAAGACAAGATAAGCATTTATGTCTCCCAGCTGGAAAGTTCAGCTGTTGAAAGGAGTCTGTGGCTTCAAGAAAACTCCCTGAATGAAAGCTGACAAGGCAATAAAATCCAAAATTATGATTTTTCGCTTTGTGCTCTACGTCTAACAGCTGCCCCCCATGTTATTCCCAATGTGGTTCTGATTTAGGGATCTGCTTCAATCTGCTTACATAAAGGTGACAATTTTATTGCACTAGATAGCGCTGAGCTGTAGGCGCACAGGCTCTGCTTTTGTCTCTCACCAGTTTTCAGTGGGAAACTTTAACACATGCTTAGTACTTAGCCCTGCGTTATTTGTCACTTCCTTTGTCCTTTGTTTTAGCTTTCCACCTTAAATTTATTTAGGATATGTTCACAAGTTGGCAATCCTCTCAGCAGTTAAGCACTTGTTTCATTAATAATAATAATAATAATAATAATAATAATAATAAATTTATACCCCGCCCATCTGGCTGGGTCTCCCCATTTAGCAGTACCTCCCAAGTAACAATAGTTTAACCTGCAAAATAAAAACCAGAAACAATTGGCAAGAGATGGGGATTGGAATGTAGTCAGAAATGTGTAAAACAGAAAGGTGGAGCTGGAAAAACTGACCAAGAAAACTAAGGAGACATGTAGGCTAAGCATTAAGCTTCATGCGCTGGGGGGGCGGAGAGCAGGCAGGGGCAGGGCTGGCGCGTGTCCTGGGGGCGTGGTGCATGTCCCAGCTCCCCCCGCACTCCTCTTCCTCCACCAGTGGGAACAGGAGCAGGTTGGAGCCTTAGTAAAAAGGCAACACGATTTGCGACTATTTCATGACATGTGCCCCTGCCTAATGATAGGGCCGTCCCTGCCCCCTACAGCTGCTTTGTAATGGAACCCAAAATTAATTACAGGCATCCCCCCCCCCACTTATGTGCAATTGACTTGTGCATGACCACCTATACGCGTGGGGCCAGGATATGATTCAATAACTCAATTCAAACCTAGAAATGGAGAGAGTTGGAGAGTCTTTGTGGGTCGTGAGGAGACCTTCCCTGGAGCCCAAAGAGTACATCTGTAAGGGCAGAGGAAGCCCCGAAGAGAAGAGAAGACTCCCTGGAAAAGACCCTGATGTTGGGAAAGATGGAGGGCACAAGGAGAAGGGGACGACGGAGGACGAGACGGTTGGACAGTGTTATGTAGTGTAGTTTCACCCTGGGCCAACAGGGGGATACTGTATATAGTTTTCACTCAGGTCTGTAGATAGTTTTCACTCAGGTCCGCGGCAGTTATTTTAGGCGGGAACTCTGGGCTGTTGTGGTTACAATGTTGACAGCCGGCTGCCTATAAATACAGGCCGGCTGAGCTGTTCGCAGTTAGTTCTATTCCAGCTTACCATAATAAAGAGCTACTTGAAGAAATCGCTTTGCCGGCTGCTATGTCAACCCACCACCTAACACTGGCGACGAAGGTGGGATTGATGGACATCAGAGCACAGCCAGATGCGGCCAGCCTCTGAACTGAGCTGAATCACTGAGCTGAATCACAGAGCGAAATCACTGAGCGAAATCACTGGGCAGAACCAATTCAGAGCTGACTGTTCTGGCTAGAGCACTGTGTTCCATCCATCGCCCTTCACGCCGGCATCGGAATCATGGCTTCACTTGTGCCTCTACCGCCGTTTGCGCCAGCCTCTGAATCATGGGACTCCTACCTCGCTCGGTTCGACTGCTACCTCCAAGCCAACGAGCTGACAGAAGTATCACAGGAGCGGAAGCGGGGCCTATTCCTCAGCCTCTGTGGGCCTGAGGTGTTTGAGACGGCCCGAGCGTTGGTTGCGCCTGAAGCAGTCCAGGCAACACCATGGGACACGATCCAAGAGAAGCTCCACAACCACTACGCACCAAAGCCGTCCAAGATTGCTGCCCGCCATGCGTTCTACCACCGGAACCAGGCAGAGGGGGAGTCAATCAACAACTACACCACCGCCCTGCGACAGGCTGCAATGCACTGTGAGTTCCGAGACTTAGACGATGCCCTGATGGATCGAATCGTCTGCGGGGTCCGGGACATCCATCTGCAACGGCGCCTCCTAGCCAAGCCAGACCTCACGCTACAGAAAGCCATTGAGGAGGCTGTGGCCTCAGAAGCTGCTGAACGCTCCGCCCAGGAGATCCGCAAGTCCAGCAGCCCGCGTCTTGCTAGGGAGCCAGTTCCGGTGCATCATGAAAAGGCCAGCAGTGAGGAGGCATCCTCCAGTGAAGACGATGACGTGCACCAGACAAAGCGGGAGCGCAGGAAGTTCCAACAGAAGTCCAAGGGCCAACCGGAATGTGCTGGCTGCGGAGGCAACCATTCCCGTGCCAAGTGTCGATTCAGAGACGCCATCTGTAGGAAGTGTTCCAGAAGGGGCCACATCGCTAAGGTCTGCCGATCGGCTCCGTCTGACACCCCCCCTTCATCGATTCGCAAGTCCAAGTCTTCACTCCAGTCTGCCAAGGAAAGTTGTTTCGCTCTCACCAACTGCCGCTGCCCGTCTGGAACCACGATTGGCCAAACCGACTCGCCTACGCGACGCAAGCTGAACGTCACGGTGCTCATTGAAGGAGCTCCATGTGACATGGAGATCGACACCGGGTCTGCCCTGTCCATCGTGTCATGGAGCACCATCAAAAGACTGGTACCCAGAGTGTCCAAAAGGCAACTCGACTCTCACCGCGTACACCTGAGAGACTACCAGGGAAACGACATTCCCGTGGTAGGCGTTGGCCGGTTCCGGATCGCCTTCAAGGATTTTTCGGGCCTGCTCCGGTTGGTGGTGATCGAAGGTCAGCGGCCAAGCCTCCTAGGGCTAGACTGGTTTGATGCCCTCGGCCTGGAAGTCACCGGCATCAACTGCATCTCTAACGCAGAGACTGAGGGTCTGGTCAAAGACTTTGCCGAGGTTTTTGACGGCACCTTGGGCCAATATACAGGTACGCCCATCTCCTTTAGCCTTGATCCACAAGTCGCCCCCATCAAGCTAAAGCCACGCCGGGTTCCCTTTGCTCTCAAGGCTAAGGTGGATGAACAACTGGACAAACTGATCGCCCAAGGAGTTTTGGAGCCGGTTGACCACGCAAAGTGGGAAACCCCCATCGTCACGCCTGTCAAGCCAGATGGGTCGGTGAGAATCTGCGCTGACTACAAGTGCACGATCAACAAGGCACTTCAGCAACACGCTTATCCGGTTCCTGTTGTCCAACACCTGCTGCATTCCCTGGGTGAGGGTAAGGTCTTCGCTAAGCTGGACCTTGCCCAAGCCTATCAACAACTGCCAGTCGATGATGCCACTGCTGAAGCCCAGACGATCGTCACCCACCGGGGGGCTTTCCGTTGCCGCCGGTTGCAGTTCGGGGTGAGTGTGGCTCCTGGCATCTTCCAAAGCCTTATGGAGCGTCTCCTGCAAGGGCTTCCGGGCGTGGTACCATATTTTGATGACGTCTTGGTGTCTGCAGACTCACACCAGCAGCTGTTCGAGCGCCTCCGTGCCGTGCTGACCAGGTTCCAGGAGGCCGGGCTCAAGGTAAAGAGGGAGAAGTGCCAGATCGCCGTTCCACAGGTAGAGTTCCTGGGCTATCTTATCGATGCCTCCGGTCTTCATCCAACCACATCCAAGATCCGCGCTATCCAGCAGGCCCCCACCCCAAAGAACAAAACGGAGTTGCAGGCATTCCTGGGGCTGCTGAACTTTTATAACATGTTCCTGCCCACAAAGCCACAGTGGCTGAGCCTCTTCACCGACTCCTTAGCACTAAGACGCCTTGGGCCTGGGGTCATCGGGAGACGGCGGCCTTCAACGCGGTCAAGGCTCTCCTTTCTTCAGACAGTGTGCTGGTACAGTACAGTGAATCCAGGCCGCTGGTCCTTGCCTGCGACGCCTCACCTTTTGGCATCGGTGCTGTCCTTAGTCACCGTTTTCCAGATGGAAGAGAAGCACCGCTCGCCTACTTTTCCAGGACACTATCTCCGACGGAACGGAATTACAGCCAGCTCGACAAGGAGGCATTGGCACTTGTGGCTGGAGTGAAGAGGTTCCATGAATACCTCTATGGCAGGACTTTTGACCTCATCACTGACCACAAGCCACTCCTGGGCCTCCTCGCCGGTGATCGTCCAACTCCACCGGTCCTCTCACCACGCATGCTGCGATGGACTGTTTTCCTGGCTGCCTACCACTACCGGCTCATCCATCGCCCGGGGAAATCGATGGGCCATGCCGACGCCCTCAGCCGTTGCCCTCTTCCAGCATTTGTGGAAGACCCGGCTCCAGCTTCATCGCTCCTTCTGATTGAGGATCTTCCGGCAGCGCCTGTATCGGCTGCCACTGTGGCCTCCGCATCTGCCCAGGATCGCACCATCAGCCGGGTGCTCAACTGGGTGTGGAGGGGGTGGCCACAAGGGCCTTTTGCATCGGAGTTCCAGCCCTTCGCAACCAGACAACATGAACTCTCAGCTCATCGTGGCTGCCTGCTGTGGGGAGACCGCGTCGTGATTCCCCAGGGACTCCGTCAGCGCGTCCTGGAGGCTCTGCACGTTGGCCACCCGGGAATTGTCAAAATGAAGGCGTTGGCTCGGTGTTACGTCTGGTGGCCTAATATGGACGATGCCATCACTGCCTGGGTGTCCGCCTGTCAAGCGTGCCAGGAGTCGAGGCCTGCACCACCGGCAGCTAAGGGACACACCTGGGAGATGCCAAAGACACCCTGGTCGAGGGTGCACATCGATCTGGCTGGCCCCTTTCACGGCCGGACCTTTATGGTAGTGGTGGACGCCTATTCCAAATGGCTGGAGGTCGCCCTGATGCCCTCCACCACTACCGAAGCTGTCATCCGGGTGCTGCGAGGCCTGTTTGCAACGCATGGGTGTCCTGATGTCCTTGTCTCTGACAACGGACCGCAGTTCACGTCAGGCACGTTTGAGCGGTATCTTTTGGGACTGGGCATCCGCCATGCCCTAACGGCACCTTTTCATCCATCCAGCAACGGGCAAGCGGAAAGAATGGTGCGCTCGACAAAAGAGGCACTGGCGCGCCTGGACCGGGGAGACTGGCATGAGCGGGTCGCCGAATACTTGTTCGTGCAACACATCACCCCTCATGCGGCCACAGGGAGGAGTCCTGCTGAACTGCTTATGGGCCGCCGCCTCAGGTCACCGCTTGACCGGCTACACCCAGACTTTGCCGTGGCTGAACCCCCAGGCTGTGCCAACGCACCACGGTCATTTGTCCCAGGAAACCAGGTCTTTGCCCGGAACTATGTGGGGGACATCCCTTGGGTGCCAGCCACAGTAGTGGGAGTCACTGGACCTCGCTCGTACCAGGTGGCACTTGAAGACGGACGCTTGTGGCGACGGCACATAGACCAGCTTAGGCGCAGGGTTGGGGACTTGGACACTACCGAGGTGCCCCCAACTGCGCTTGCGGCTCCAGAAGAGACACGTACAGATGGCGAGGCCCCACCTACACCTCCCTCACAAACTGCCAGCGTGGAGCCGAACCAAGCCGTTTCAGAACAGACTCAGACCACTCCACTTGCGGAGGCTCCACCCACAGCAGCGGATCCAGGGGAGTTGGTTCCAACCCCACCTAGGGTCGCACAACAGCCTCAGCGAGAACTGTGTGGCCCTCCGGACTTGGCTACCAGTCCCCGGCGGTCTGGCAGAGTTTCCAAGCGCCCAACTTATTTAAAGGACTATGTTGTTGGACAGGTATCACTGTTGGTCTAAGTATGGGAAATGTAACCGATATGCTTTTGTGCTTAATTGAACCATTACGCGTAGTGCTGTATATAAGGAAACCATTACGATTGTAACTAACGCCTTATCTCGGTGGGGAGGGGTGTTATGTAGTGTAGTTTCACCCTGGGCCAACAGGGGGATACTGTATATAGTTTTCACTCAGGTCTGTAGATAGTTTTCACTCAGGTCCGCGGCAGTTATTTTAGGCGGGAACTCTGGGCTGTTGTGGTTACAATGTTGACAGCCGGCTGCCTATAAATACAGGCCGGCTGAGCTGTTCGCAGTTAGTTCTATTCCAGCTTACCATAATAAAGAGCTACTTGAAGAAATCGCTGTGCCGGCTGCTATGTCAACCCACCACCTAACAGACAGTGTTCTCGAAGCTACCAGCATGAGTCTGACCAAACTGTGGGAGGCAGTGGAGGACAGGAGTGCCTGGCGTGCTCTGGTCCAGGGGGTCATGAAGAGTCGGACACGACTAAACGACTAAACAACAACAACAAAAGAAGTATACAATAATAAGAGCACATTCATTTGTAAAAAAGGAATATACAGCGGGATAGACAGGAAGTCCAAAGTATTGATACATATATGATTTTGGAATAGTTTTTTGTCCTTGTTTCTTTTCTCTAGGTATATAAACCTTGTATATAAACTTTGTATACATGCTGAAAATTATATTATAATAAGCCTTGTGATGTAATATGATAATGTTTACCGATGTAACATAAGAACGTTAATAAATAAAACTCAAAAAACGAAAAAAAGGAAACGTGTGATTCTTCTGTGACATCACAGCAGTTCCACCAATGGGCTGGAAGGCAGGCTGGGAAGCATCCAACAGTATAATTACATTCCAGAATTTACAATACTCATAAAAGGAACTATAGTCTCACGTGGAGTTTAATTAGTTTAGCTGAATTAACGGTCCTTTTTGTAATTAAAATGATTTTACCAAAACAAAATGGTTGTCTAGGTTGGGCTTATGCCTTTCTTTAGAAACCTCAGCAAATGTCAGTTAATTATTTGTCACCCGAATCTAATACTTTCCACCCTGTGCCAAGACGTTTTCATGCAATCCACATGGTGGATGTGGCTACGAAATGCCTTTGCCAGCCGTCACTGCTGAAAATCACTGGAGCTGGATCCATCTGCCTTTGTTTACCTAGCAACCAGAGTCGTGTTGCTAATGTGAAGGTCGCCCCATATGAACCTATCAATCATCAGGCATACCATTTCAGCCCCGCATTCATATCACCATTTAATTCAAGAGAGGTGATTTAACTCTCTCCTGCATGCTAGTGGCTGTACATATCTATATTTCATAATGAAGAATTCTGAAGCTGAACTCAACAGAAGGGAGGGAAACCCCACAAAACGATCCAAAAAAGGGGGAGGCATGAAGAAAGCCAGATGTAATTCTTGGATATGGCTTCCCTGTTTTATTCCTTTTGAAACAATGTTTTTTCTGTATATGCCATGCTGAACTGCAAGAGTGGTAGTGGGTGGTGCTGTGGTCTGAACCACAGAGCCTCTTGGGCTTGCCAATCAGAAGGTTGCAAGTTTGAATCCGCTCAATGGGGTGAGCTCCTGTTGCTCTGTCCCAGCTCCTGCCTACTTAGCAGTTCGAAAGCACACCAGTGCAAGTAGATAAATAGGTACCGCTGTGGCGGGAAGGCAAACAGCGTTTCTGTGTGCTCTGGCTTTTGTCATGGTGTCCCATTGCGCCAGAAGCGGTTTTGTCATGCTGGCCACATGACCCAGAAAGCTGTCTGTGGACAAATGCTCCCTCGGCCTGAAAGCGAGATGAGTGCTGCATCCCACAGTCACCTTTGACTGGACTTAACTGTCCAGGGGTCCTTTACCTTTTTTGCCCTACCCCCATCTCCCCAGGAATACCAAGGTCACCTTCAGAAGGGCTTCACATTTTCAATGAATACTTGCAGGGGGTGGTTCAGCTGTGATGCCACCGCCCCACACCCCATGTGAAGACCCAACTGCACTTCTGAATGGGTCCACCAACCTAAAGCACAATCCGCTGCAGGTTTATGCAGAAATAAGATGCTCAAGGCTTATTCCCCACTAAGTGTGGACAGGAAGTTTTCTTCTGTGTGACAGACTTAAAAAAATCCTGGGTAATTTAGCATATCCAATATGCACTAGATGGATATGCCAGATGGGTGGGGTATGCATAGTAAATTATAATAATAATAATTATAGGAACTTTAGTTTTCTGCTATTAAGTTATGGTGATCACCAGATCTCCATTCTCAGCCATGGTATAACCAGTGCTATTTTTCTAGAAAAAGAGGTGCCAGAATTCCTCCCTTGTTCTCTTAGAATGGCATTGGCGGCCACCTGAGAGCTGCCAGAACTGAGTTCTGGTGAGGTCTGGCTGGGAAAAAAGCCCCGGGTATAACTTTAACCTTGTGTTTACCAGCACAGTTTATTATTGGATTTGCAGGAAAGCCGCACTTGTATTTGCAAAAAGATGGATGTTTTGTCAGAACCTGGTTACAGATTATTGCCACATCTAAGCCTTTCTGTGTAGAATTCTGAAGACTCATCTAGAGGCAGGCGAAGAACGTTGGAGAGAATCATGGAACCCTTCTTTATCCATTATTGAGCTGTGCTTATTTTAATCTCTCCTTTAGCAGCTAATTGTCCCTGCTCCCCTCCCTTGAACTTTCCCCTTTCCTTGATATCACCATCAAATGACCCCCACTCCAATGCCCAGAGTGCTGATGTCTAGAGCAGAGGTTTTCAACCTTTTCGGTTCCATGGCTCCCTTGACTGACTACCTTCTTTCTGTGGCACCCCTGTGGGGCTCAGGCGCCCAGTTATGGCACCCCTTGCCTGCAGAGCTGGCAGCCTCTCACCCTTTTCCGAACAGGTGTTCCTTCAGCCTCCTCTCATCTTCCCTCTCCTTGGGAGTCCTCTGGGCAGGCGCTGCTGCTGCCACCCCTGGTTTCTGAGCAGCCCCCCCTGCCCCAAAGAGAGGTGCGTCCCAGAAGCACCAATCACCTGCCGGGCTCATAGCCAGGGCTGCTGCAATAAACAGCTGTGCAAGCCTTTGGGAGGCAGAGATGCAAGAGGGCATCAGGGGAAGGGAGGGAAGAAAAGAGGGACAGAGGCCAATGTTGCCCATAGCACCCTTGGGCATCATTCAAGGCACCCCAAGGTGCCACAGCACACTGGTTGAAAATCACTAGTCTAGAACACCAAGTAACTTGGCCACTCTGGCTGACTGCAACACCTAATGATGCTTCTCCAAGCAGGAGAAAGAGGAGACAACACAATTGGGGGAGAGAGGATGTGAGGAATATGAAAAAAACAGCATGGAGACATCCAGCATGAGGGCGTTAATGCTGTGAACCCATCCATCGTAGGCTCAGGTTGTTGTTGTTGTTTAGTCGTGTCCGACTCTTCGTGACCCCATGGACCAGAACACGCCAGGCACTTCTGTCTTCCACTGCCTCCCACAGTTTGGTCAGACTCATGCTGGTAGCTTCAAGAACACTGTCCAACCATCTCGTCCTCTGTCGTCCCCTTCTCCTTGGGCCCTCGATCTTTCCCAACATCAGGGTCTTTTCCAGGGAGTCTTCTCTTCTCACGAGGTGCCAAAGTATTGGAGCCTCAGCTTCAGGATCTGTCCTTCCAGTGAGCACTCAGGGCTAATTTCCTTAAGAATGGATAGGTTTGATCTTCTTGCAGTCCATGGGACTCTCAAGAGTCTCCTCCAGCACCAGAATTCAAAAGCATCAATTCTTCGGTGATCAGCCTTCTTTATGGTCCAGCTCTCACTTCCATACATCACTACTGGGAAAACCATGGCTTTAACTATACGGACCTTTGTTGGCAAGGTGATGTCTCTGCTTTTTAAGATGCTGTCAAGGTTTGCCATCGCCTTTCTCCCAAGGAGCAGGCGTCTTTTAATTTCGTGACTGCTGTCACCATCTGCAGTGATCATGGAGCCCAAGAAAGTAAAATCTCTCACTGCCTCCATTTCTTCCCCTTCTATTTACCAGGAGGTGATGGGACCAGTGGCCATGATCTTCGTTTTTTTGATGTTGAGCTTCAGACCATATTTTGCGCTCTCCTCTTTCACCCTCATTAAAAGGTTCTTTAATTCCTCCTCACTTTCTGCCATCAAGGTTGTGTCATCTGCATATCTGAGGTTGTCGATATTTCTTCCGGCGATCTTAATTCCGGCTTGGGATTCATCCAGCCCAGCCTTTCGCATGATGAATTCTGCATATAAGTTAAATAAGCAGGGAGACAATATACAGCCTTGCCGTACTCCGGTTGTACATATGCGTACATAGGCTCAGGTTGTACATATGCCTAAATATATGATACAGCACCACAGTCTCCCCTGTTCCTCATTCTGAAGGAAACACAAACCCTGGGTAAGATCCTGAAACCCCTGGAATCTTGCACCACTCAGAGATTGGGGTGGTATGAAACAATAATCTTAATGTTTTCAAATACTTTTATTTACAGTATTTATTTTTAGTTACATAGCTGCTTTGATATTTGCCACCCTTGGGTTCCTTTGGGAGGAAGGGCAGGATAGAAGTCTTATGATTATTATTATTAAATCATATTACTTTTATAATATGATTCAAAAAATGAATGGTTCAGACACATAAGCCTTCAATTCAAGAGGAGGTCTGATGCAGGCAAGGGTCAATCAAGTCAGTACTGCCAAATTCCACAGATAAATCCATTTACGACAGACTCCTCCTCCATCCTTCGTATTTGATTTTGGCTGACGTCCTACCAGAGTTCAGAGAACTTCAGTCTTGCTTCTCTGGGGTATCCACCAGGGTAGAGTGGCGTGTAAAATTAAAGGTGAATCCATTTCAGTTGACATCTCCCACAGCTGCAGAAGAGATCCTTTGGATTATGCAGCCAACCAACTTTATGCAGCCAACCAACTGGGCGTGCAACTTTGAATAAGGGACTCTGTTCAAAGTGAGGGGAGAAATCAAGTTAAGAAATGTCCAACTGCAATCACTGAAATTCTCGTCACCAAATTTCCTCCCAATATTTCTCCATTCCCATCAAACGAATCTGCTTAGAAGTTGGAACTTCTTCCTATGGTCTTGCCTTGCTCCCATTCTACTGGGTTTTCTTTTTTGCATTTCCTCCCCCCCACACACAACCCACCTCCGTGGTGCCAACTTAACCCTCTCTCACTCTTTCCTATCAGTTCTCTCCCTCCTCACCCACCCGACATTTGCTCGCTTCTCATACTTTTCGCCAGATCTCTGGATTCAGAATTCATTTTTATCCCTCCCCGGGGAAATTACTTAATGTTTTGGCTCTCACAAGCAGCTTGCGAGAACTTCAAGGCTTCACTGTTGAATATATGTGAGCTGTGTGCACCAGAACACAATCCCTCCTTTACTCTCCCCTCCTCTTGCCTTCTCAAAACTAATGTGGGTGGGGAAAGCGTTGAACGATTTCAGTTTTGAGTTTTGAACACTTTTGTCCGAGTTCGCTTTTCAGACTGAGAGTTGGTGTCTGGGCTGTGGGAGAATTTAGACCTGTGAGGCTTTGCATTAGGTTTCCCCGCAGTGGGAATGTTTTCCCATTCGTTTTATAACTGAATTAAGAAGTTTACGGATAGCATATGTTTGGCAACGTGCAGGCTGTGTACGTAAAGCACAATCTGATGAATGGCAATGAGCTGTTGGAGCAGGGGGATGCCTGCGTTGTGGCCCGGAGACGGAGACTCCATAATCAAAGGGCAGCTGTGGCAAAGGCAGGAAATTGGCATTAGCTGGGGAGGAAATGGGAAGTTGGCAATGAAGGCAGTATTTAAGGGCTAGAAAAGCCACTCTAGGGAAAATCCTGCTGGAGTGTATCTGGTTCCCAGGAAACTGAGCAGGGGAGAAAAAGGAAATACAGTGGTACCTTGGTTTAAGAACGATTTGGCTTACAAACTCCGCAAAACTGGAAATAGTGTCTTGGTTTGAGAACTTTAGCTCGGTCTAAGAACGGAATCCGAACGGTGCAAGGGCACCGGTGGCGGGAGGCCTCATTAGGGAAATGATACATTAGGGTACCATACAGTGGTACCTCGGTTTAAGAACAGACTTCTGGAACGGATTAAGTTCGTAAACCGAGGTACCACTGTATGGGTTCTGTTTAACCCCCTTTACCCTCTGCTTAGAGGGATGCGGGTGGCGCTGTGGGTTAAACCACAGAGCCTAGGACTTGCCGATCAGAAGGTTGGCGGTTCGAATCCCCGCGACAGGGTGAGCTCCCGTTGCTCGGTCCCTGCTCCTGCTAACCTAGCAGTTTGAAAGCAAGTCAAAGTGCAAGTAGATAAATAGGTACCACTCCGGCGGGAAGGTAAACGGCGTTTCTGTGCGCTCTGGTTTCCGTCACAGTATTCCATTGTGCCAGAAGTGGTTTAGTCATGCTGGCCGCATGACCCGGAAAGCTGTCTGTGGACAAACGCCGGCTCCCTCGGCCTGAAAGCAAGATGAGTGCCACAACCCCATAGTTGCCTTTGACTGGACTTAACCATCCAGGGGTCCTTTACCGTTACCTTTACCTTATGCATCCTGCCAACCTAGCAGTTCGAAAGCACATCAAAGTGCAAGTAGATAAATAGGTACCGCTCTGACGGGAAGGTAAACGGCGTTTCCGTGCGCTGCTCTGGTTCACCAGAAGTGGCTTAGTCATGCTGGCCACATGACCTGGAAGCTGTACGCCGGCTCCCTCGGCCAATAAAGCGAGATGAGCGCCGCAACCCCAGAGTCAGTCACGACTGGATCTAATGGTCAGGGGTCCCTTTACCTTTACCTTACCCCCTGCTTAAGGTGAGAGAGAGCCCCAGACAAAGAACTCAGCAATCCCTAACAAGTCCTACCTCAATCCCCTCCCTGCTCCGCCAGACAAACCTTACTTTATTTGAAACCCATCTTTGAGACTATTAATATGTGGACATGTCAGCTCTGACCAATTCCCTTCTGTGTTATTAACATAGTATTTAAAAGCCTTAAGGAGCACTCAGCTGATTTACTCTGTTCAAAGTAAACAGGCATTTTATGGAAATGGTAGAGGCAGCGAGGGACCCTTTTCTGAAGCAAATCTCCCCCACCTCCTTTTTGCTAAAGTAATCTTTCTCAGATTTAAATCTTTAGCTCTTCAGCTTATTTTTTTTTTAACTGTAGCTCTTTCACCATCCCCTTAAGGTCCCAATGCCAAGTAATTGAAACACGGCATAATAATGACATTTCACATTTACATTGTTGTTTAAAGGTGTTGAAAGTGCTTCTTGTGCATTATCCCGCAATCCTTACGACAAGCATTTATGGTAGATCAAGAATTATTAACCCCATATAGCAGACTGGAGCAGGGCGCTGAGGCTGAGAGAGAAAGGCTAGGCCAAGGCTGCTGACAGCGTTTGTGACAGAGGTGAAATTGAACTGGCTCTTCAAGACCAATCCAGAGGAATGCAGGGGGGTAGCAAAGACACTCAAAAGCTAAAAGGAGCTGCTGAGAAATTATTTTATTTATATCTCACTTTTCTATTAAAATAATAATCAAAGTGGTTTACAATAGGAAATGAGCTGGCTGTGTTCACACATATACTAAACCAGGGGTAGGCAACCTAAGGCCTGGGGGCCGGATCCAGCCCAATTGTCTTCTCAATCCGGCCTGCAGACGGTCCGGGAATCACTGTGTTTTTACATGAGTAGAATGTGAGCTTTTATTTAAAATGTATCTCTGGGTTATTTGTGGGGCATAGGAATTCGTTCACCCCCCCCCCCGAAAAAAATATAGTCCAGCCCACCACCTGGTCTGAGGGACAGTGGACAAGTCCATGGCTGAAAAAGGTTGCTGACCCCTGTACTAAACTATGGTTTGTTTTAATCATGGTTTGTTTGTTTGTTTGTTTGTTATATTATTTATTTATTCATCGTGGTCTGTTGAGCCACCCACAAGAAGAAAAAAGACCCCACAGCTTGTTTCACTAAAGTTTGTTTTGTTCTTCTGACAATTATACAATAGTATTCCTGATATTGTGAATACCTTCGTGATGATCCCGTAATAGCATGGCCTCACTGCATCACCAACATCCGTCCCATTGGCTGGCTGCAAAAAAGAGAGCGGGGAATTCTCATTGGAGAATGCAGCATGCCCCCTTAGATAGCCCAGCTTCCCTGCTCCCCCCCCCCCCCTGCCCAGAGACGCATCCAGCTCTACCTCACTGCCAGAAATTCTTAAACCCATCAAACTGAAAGGATTTTTCTCTGCAGGACTCCTACCTGCGCCTCCTGTTGTTGATATTCGCATGCATTTCCTGACTGAAAAGATGAATTTGTAGAGCTGAAAGAATTTGATTCCAGATCTCCTAAGGACACTCAGCACATCCACCAAGTGTACCTAGGGAAACTGCACAATCCACAGCCTTGTAAGCAATTCATACCCTGGGCCTCCTTCAAAGCCTTGTGTGGGATATCTTTTTTCTAAGAAATAATCAAAGACCATCTGTAAAATATACTCGGAGTTGAGAGTGGATTTCATGCTCTTTATTCAGCTCATAGTGGGAGGAGGAATGAAAGTTCCCCCAAATAATCTGCTTTATATACATTATTTACACAATGGGCTGCACGTGATTGGCTAATTCTGGGATTCTCCTGTAGGCCAATCAGGTTGTGGATTCACTTCCATCTGGAGCTGGATTGGGTGGCTCCTGGAGACCAGTCATACTGCTGCATTGCTCTAGGACCAACCAGACTGCTGCATTTTGTTTTTGTTTTTTTTTTTAAAGCAATTTATTGGATTTTACAATAGAAATAAACATAATAAACAATATAACATTTGTCTTTAACATAGTTTCACATTTTCTTTGGACTTCCTCACATCTCCCGCTCCCACTTTCATCGTTATAACATTTTGTCAGCAATTTATCATCTTATTTAGATTCTTATATCCCTTCTATGTTTCATAATCTTATAGTTCTCGAAAGGGGTTAAATTTTCACAATCTTACTTATTTTCTTAAAAGTTTCTAAATTTAGTGGTGCTCAGTTATTTTGGTCTAGCATCTTATTTAGCATTCACTCAAATTACAATGTTTTTGTAAATAATTCTTAAATTTCTTCCAATCCTCCTCAATCCTCTCTTCTCCCAGGTCACGAATTCTGCCGGTCATTTCAGCCAGTTCCATGTAGTCTATCAGTTGCATCTGCCATTCTTCCAGTGTGGGTAGTTCTTGAGTTTTCCAATGTTTTGCGAGAAGTATCCTTGCTGCTGTTGTTGCATACATAAAAAATGTCTGGTCCTTCTTTGCCACCCCTTGGCCGACAATACCCAAAAGGAAAGCCTCTGGTTTCTTAGTGAAGGTATATTTAAATACCTTTTTCAATTCATTATAAATCATTTCCCAGAACGCCTTCACTTTAGGGCAAGTCCACCAGAGGTGGAAGAAACGTTCCCTCACACTCTTTACACTTCCAACACTTATTATCAGACAGGTGGTAAATTTTTGCAAGTTTGACTGGGGTCATATACCATCTATAAATCATTTTCATTACATTTTCTTTCAAAGCGTTACATGCAGTAAATTTCAATCCATTACTCCACAACCTTTCCCAGTCCTCAAACATGATATTATACCCAATGTCCTGTGCCCACCTTATCATAGCTGATTTAACCGTTTCATCTTGTGTATTCCATTTCAACAGCAAGTTATACATCCTTGAAAGTACCTTGATCTTTGGTTCTAACAATTCTGTTTCTAGTTTCGATTTCTCCACCTGGAACCCTAGTTTCTTATCATTTTTAAAAACTTCTTTAATCTGAGCGTAATGTAACCAATCTCGCACTTTGTCTTTCATTTTCTCCAAACTCTGCAATTTCCAATTGTCTCCATCCTTTTCTAGTATTTCCCAATATTTTGGCCATTTAGCCTCCATATTGGGTCTTTTTCGGGCCTTAGCTTCCAAAGGTGAAAGCCACCTTGGTGTTTTATTTTCCAGCAAGTCTTTATATTTTGTCCAGACATTAAACAGTGATTTTTCTGACAATATGGTTCTTAAAGGCCTTATTTGCTTTAACTTGTCATACCATAAATATGCATGCCATCCAAAAGCATTGTTAAACCCTTCCAGATCTAACACATCAGTGTCTTCAAGAAGTAGCCAGTCTTTTAGCCAGCAGAACGCTGCGGCTTCATAATACAACTTTAGGTCTGGCAGGGCAAAGCCCCCTCTTTGTTTTGCGTCAGTTAGTATCTTAAACTTAATTCCTGGGCTTTTTGCCCTGCCAGACAAACTTAGAAATATCTCTCTGCCACTTCTGAAAGCACTCCTTTTTGTCCAAAACCTGAAGTGTTTGAAATAAAAACAACATCCTAGGCAATACATTCATCTTGATAGCAGCAATTCGGCCTAACAAAGAAAGTTTCAATTTTGACCAACTATCTAGGTCTCTCTTAATTTCTGTCCAGCATTTTTCATAGTTGTCCTTAAATAAACTTAGATTTTTTGCTGTTATGTTTACCCCTAGGTATTTTACTTTCTTAACCACATTAAGTTCCGTCTCATTCTGAAACCGTTCTGACTCTGTATCAGTCAAATTTTTTCCCAAGACCTTAGTTTTCTGTTTATTTAATTTAAACCCAGCCACCCGACCAAAATCATTAATCAATTGTAATACTCTTTTCGTGCTAGGCTCTGGCTTCTGCAGAGTCAAAACCAGGTCATCTGCAAAAGCTTTTAATTTGTATTGTTTCTGTCCGACCTGAATTCCTTCCACCAACCGATCCCCTCTAATCATATTCAATAGCACTTCCAGAACCGAAATGAATAACAAAGGGGAGATAGGGCAACCTTGTCGTGTCCCTTTTTCAATTTTGAACTCTTCTGTAACCACATTATTAACTATCAATTTAGCTTTCTGTTCTGAATATATCGCCTCAATCCCATTCTCAAAACCCCGTCCCACTCCCATCTCTTTTAAATTTCCCATCATAAATTTCCAGGAGATATTGTCAAAGGCCTTCTCCGCGTCTATAAAAAATTAAAACTGCTTTTGTATTTATATCTGTTTGCAAAAGTTCCAAAATGTCAATAATGTTCCTTGTATTAGCAAACAGATGTCTACCTGGGAGAAAGCCGGCCTGATCCTTGTGAATTACTTCATTTAAAACTTTTTTAAATCTAGTTGCCAAAATGTCTGCAAATATTTTGTAATCCACATTCAAAAGGGAAATGGGACGATAGTTCTTAAGTTGTGTCTTTTCAGCTTCCGACTTTGGTATTAATGTGATAAACGCTTCCTTCCACGACTCCGGTGCCCTCTTCCCCTCCATAATTTCATTGCTGACCTCCATCAAAGGTTGTATCAAATAGTCTTTTAAAGTCTTATAGTACTTGGAGGTCAGCCCATCTGGCCCTGGAGATTTGCCAAGTTGCATGTTCTGAATGGCTTGTTCAATCTCCTGTCGTGTTATTTTAGAATTCAGGATTGTCCTATTTTCTTGTGACAATTTAGATAGTCCATTTTTTGCCAAAAATTGTTTAATCTCAACATCGTCTTGCGGCCCTTGGGTATATAGTTTTTTGAAGTATCTCTGGAAACACTTTCTAATGTCCACTGGATTCTGAATGTTTTTTCCATCAACCTCTAAGTTTGTAACCGTATTTAATCTTTGTCTTCTCTTCAACTGCCAAGCTAGCAGTTTTCCACATTTATTCGCCGACTCAAACGTTTTTTGTTTCATTAATTTAACCTTCCATTCAATTTCCTGATTTATCAATTTAGAATATTGTGTTTGATAAAGTTTAATTTCTCTCAGAGTTGGCTGTGACTTCGGATTCACTCTTAATTTCTTCTCTAATTCTTTTATTTTATCCAAGATCTTATCTTTTTTCTCATTTTGTGTTCTTTTCTTTACTGCATTCTGTTGTATCAAGAATCCCCTCATTACAGCTTTGCTTGCGTCCCAGACGATTCTTTTTTCCACCGTAGTATTCATATTTATCTCAAAGTAATCCTTCAAAACTTTTTGGGCCTTCTTGGTAATTTCCTGATCTCTGAACAAATTGTCATTCATCTTCCATCTAAAGGATCCAGTTGGTAGTAGTGTCATATCCATCTTTACTGCATTATGGTCGGAACAGGTCTTTGGGCAGATTTCCACTTTTCTGACCTTAGGTGCCAGGCCTCTAGAAATCCATATTTGGTCGATTCTTGTCCAGGTCAGTTGGGCTTCAGAAAAGAATGTTCCCTCTCTTCCTAGTGGGTTCTTTGTCCTCCAAATGTCAATCAAATCCATATTGTCAGTCATTTCAAAAAAGGTTTTAGGTAGTCTGCCGTCTTTTGTAACATTTTGACTTTGTGACTTGTCCATGTTAGTTGATACGACCCCATTCATATCTCCCATCATTATGATGTTGTTGTAGTCCAGATAGTCCAGCATTGTCTCCTGCAACTTCTTGTAAAATTCCGATTTCCCTTCATTTGGTGCATAGATTCCTAATATCAACAGTTTCTCTCCTTGATATTGTATCTCAATAGCCAAGATTCTTCCATGTTCATCTTTAAATAAGAATTTAGGTGACAGGCTCTCTTTTGCATATATCACCACGCCTCTCTTCTTAACTTTGTCCGACGATACAAATTCCTGGCCCAATCTTTTATTTATTAACACTTTTCTGTGGAGCCTCGTCACATGTGTTTCTTGTAGACAGATAATGTCCAATTGTTCTTTTTTTAATATGTGAAATATTTTCTTCCTTTTTTCCGGAATGTTACAACCATTAATATTCCAACTCAGCAATTGCAGAGACATCCTGGATTAATCTGGTTATTTCTCCAGGGGTGGTATCTTCTCTGAATCTTCAGGTTCCCCAGGTGCTGGTGTTGATGCTGGCGTTGCCCCAGGCCCAGAGGGTAATTCAATTCCTTTTTGAAGGTCCTCTCCGTATGTAACCAAAAATTTGTCTCTCTCTTCCAATGTTCTAATTTTAACCTTTCTCCCTCTAAAGGTAAAAGATATTCCTTGGGGGAATTCCCACCTAAATGGAATTGCGTTGCTCCTTAGTAGTTTAGCAAGTTCAGAATAGGCGGCTCTAAGATCCAGCAGTTGTCTTGGAATATCTTTATAAATTTCAATTCTTCTATCCAGAACCTCCAGTGACTTTCCGTAATGTAGGCCCAAAATCTTATCCCTTTCCTCCTTTGATCTCAGTGTTATCAAACAGTCTCTGGGCCTCTCCTTCTTTATGAATCTTCCAAGTCTGAAAGCTGACACAATTTTAAAATCCTTTTCTTCCAAATTCCAGAACTTGGAGAATTCTTTGGTCAAAAACTCAGTTAGATTTCCTTCTTCTGCCTCTTGTAATGATCTAATCCTCAAATTATTCTCACGATTTCGCAGTTCTATCATAGAAAGATAAATCTGATGTTCCCCAACTTGTTTAGTGAGTGGTCTTACCTCTTGCTCTAAATTTTCCAATTTTTGTCTGGTATCCTCAGCCAATTTCCGATTTTCTGCTGAGGCCTCCGTTAACTGTCCAATTGCTTGTGTATTCTGTACCACTTGTATGGTTAATTTATTTAAACATTCTGTATTTTTGTCAATCTTTGCTGATTGCACATCTACTTTCTTGTCCAAAGCTTCCAATTTTTCAAAGATTTTGTCTAGAACAGAAACAGATGCTCCTGAGGCCATATCTTCCAATTGTAACTGCTCTGCTTCACCCTCTCCCTCTTTTGCCTGTGACAAGGCAACTTCTTCAACTTCTACTTCTGAGGGCAAAGTAGGTACAGATGATCTACGTGTCTGCGAGGCTGAGGTTAGAGTTGTTAAAGTTGTTTGTCTAACTCTCCCTCTTTTTCTTGTGCCACTCATTCCAACGTTATCTATCAGTCAAGGTCACACTGAGTTATTCCCATGGGAATTGAAAGGCCCAGAGCAAGCAAACAATAAGGGAATCGAAAGTAAATGTACATGTAAAGTCACTGTTTTAATCCAATCCTCTAGAGGGAGCTTAAAATGTCTTTCAGAGTCTAATTTAATATCCAAGAACCTTCAGATACAAATGTTTAACAGAGTTTATAAATGGTCACTTTGTTACAGACAGTGCTTATTTGTCTCCAAAAAGAATGTTTCAAATTTAAAAGGTCTCAGTACCCTCAGATTGTTGCAAGTTCCAATATACAGTATCCAAATCTGCAGTACTGACAGCTCAATCTCTCAATGCTCAGGCAGCTCCGGACTCTGGGTTTCACCTTCTAATTTGTAATCCAATAAAAGGAGGAAAGTCAAGTGCAAGTAATATTTCCAAATCTTTGACTTAAAGTCTTTACTTTAAGTTGCAAGTTCAGTAGATGCTTAGATCTGTAAAGCTTAAAATCTCTTTCTTTCAGCCTCCACTCCTCCAAACTAGTTGCTTTTTTCAAGTTCAATGGCTGCGGAAGACGGACTTCCTGTTTCCACGTCTCTCCGCTTTCAGCCAAGTTCAAACAAATTAAGATTTTTCATTTAAGGTCTCTAATTTCAAGTGATTCAGTCTTTACTCACAAATAAGTTGCTTTTCATCCAAATCCAAATTTGACAGGAAAAGGGATCAGCGCTCACCGACAGCAGCAGCGCGGCTTCGCTCCACAGGCTGTGAAACGGCTCTCAGCGCCGCAACCCCCCTCCACGGTCCGGAGCCCCTTACGGGGTTCCTTTCACGTTTGGAGGGTCGCTCAGGGCGCCCACCGAGCCTCAAGACCCCAGGCTCTTGCTGCCTGGGGTTTTCCGAAGTGGGTCTCCGCTTCGCCGTAGCGGACGACCCGTTGTCTGCGGAGCCTCCTCTCCCGTTCAGAAGAGGACCGCCATTGCCGTTCGCGCCGCCCCCGGAAGTCTCAGACTGCTGCATTTTGGATCCTTTTGTTCTAGGACCAATCAGACTGCTGCATTTTGGATCCTATTCAATTCAGTACATAACAATCTGCAAGCAGAACTCAGGACTTGATGGGCTGCTGGTCTGATCCCACAGCACTGTTCTTATGACCCCAGGACTGAGAAGATGGAAACGGCCTTCATGGAGCTGCAGGGACCAGATGTGCCAGGTATATAGGAAGCCTTGGACAATGCAAAGTTGCTCTTTGGCATGTGAGAGAAGGCAAAGCCGGTTAGGTGGTTAGCTCATATAGTTTGTTCTGCCATGAAGTTGCAGCCAGGTCTGGAAGCTGGGCCCGTTAAGGGTGACCTCATTTATGAATGCTGGGAAAAAAGCAACACATTTCTTTCCTTTTACTTGTTCTCTCTTTTCTTAGGCCATATAAAAGAAAACCAAAAACCCCAAGAGGGAGAAGAAGGTATATTTTCCAGTCACAAGCAGATTGTCGGAAGCCAACTGGCCCATTGAATGACCGGGGCTGTGGAGCTTTAATTAAGTGTATTTCTGTTCCCTTGCAAAATATGTAACACAAAGAGAAAAAGAGAGTTCATGAGGATGAGGGGACTTGGCTTCCAAAGCAGGCTTACCTAATTAGTCTGCATGGATCATGAACCGGACTGAATCACAAGTCCATATCTCAGTCCCAAGTCCTTCAGATCCTTATAAGAGGTGGTTCAATGGCTGCAGCAGTGCTCCCTACTTTATCACAATATGGCCACTGGTCCCATCACCTCCTGGCAAATACAAGGGGAAGAAATGGAGGCAGTGAGAGATTTTACTTTCTTGGGCTCCATGATCACTGCAGATGGTGACAGCAGCCATGAAATTAAAAGACGCCTGCTTCTTGGGCGAAAAGCAATGACAAACCTAGACAGCATCTTAAAAAGCAGAGACATCACCTTGCCAATGAAGTCCGTATAGTTAAAGCTATGGTTTTCCCAGTAGTGATGTATGGAAGTAAGAGCTGGACCATAAAGAAGGCTGATCGCTGAAGAATTGATGCTTTTGAATTATAGTGTTGGAGGAGACACTTGAGAGTCCCATGGACTGCAAGAAGATCAAACCTATCCATTCTTAAGTAAATCAGCCCTGAGTGCTCACTGGAAGGACAGATCCTGAAGCTGAGGCTCCAAGACTTTGGCCACCTCATGAGAAGAGAAGACTCCCTGGAAAAGACCCTGATGTTGGGAAAGATGGAGGGCACAAGGAGAAGGGGATGACGGAGGATGAGATGGTTGGACAGTGTTCTCGAAGCTACCAGCATGAGTTTGACTAAACTGCGGGAGGGAGTGGAAGACAGGAGTGCCTGGCGCGCTCTGGTCCAGGGGGTCACGAAGAGTCGGACACGACTAAACAACAACAAATAAAATACTGCAACTCCCTGGGAAGGAGAGGACTTGAATGTGTGCTCTTGGGGACAATGTTTGTCTTGGCACCTCTCTGTCTCGAGAGACAATGGAGTGCATCTCTGGGGTGAAGACAAACTGCTGTGGCTGCAGAGACCAGGAATTTCATTCCAGGATGGAATCAGAAGCTGGGATGGCTTTTGTAATTCTAGGACTGTCCCTGGAAAATTGGGACAATTGGAGGGTGTGCAACAGACCCGAACTTCATACTGCCCTCCCTGCCATTCCCATTTATTCACTGGTTCCTCTCGGCTTGTACCCTTTGAAGTTCAAGTCCCTTTCAGTCCAACCACATCAGAATTTCTCCTGGCAATGCACTCTGTGCTGAGCAAAACACAATGGTATTTAACTTTTAAAATAATACCCGTGCCAGTATTACAAAGTGCAAGCCAGAGGCCATCCCGAAACCAGAGTTCAATTTGGTAGAAGCTCCTTTATCTGGCTACGTCTGATTTTTATTCCCAGAATATACCAAGGTCTAACCGTAATGAGACCACTGGCTCTTGTTTTCTTTCAATTGCACCCCTTGTGCTTTCCACTACCCACTTTTCTGCGGATTTAATTTCTGTTTAAAAAATTAGTTTCCATCTCAACCGCCAAGGTATACAAAATATGAGCTCAGCTCCCAACCAGGATCGAGCTGGAAAGGAGATCGTCTGTTTTGTTGTTCTTCGCAGACACCCTTTAAAAAGAAAGAGGTGTTGCCGTGTAAGGGCCAGGAACACATTTGCCAACCATCAGTAAATTTACCGACACTGGCAATAGTGCCTTTAAAAAACTGCTGTCCTTGAAACCAATAACTTAAATTACCAGTGGATTTTTTTTTTTATGGTGAAAAAAAACACCCACAGTGTATGAGATTTGCAAATATGATATTAGAAAAATGTCATAATTTTAGAAAATGTCTTCAAAATTGTAATAGGAGGAAGATAATAATGTTGTAGAGAGGTTTTCAGAATTGGGATGGAGTGTCTTGAGGCCAGAACAAATATTATATTCCTTCTTATCCCCGTCCCAGCTGTAAAGTGCGGAATTACTTACCGCATAGGTCACCACAAACCCCCTGTTTATTTATTTTTCATAATTATAGCCCACCTTTCTTTCTCTTGAAAGAAAAACTCAACTCAAGAAGTATAAGATGAAATTGGCACCATTAGCACAATAAAAAGGGATTCAATGTCTTCCCTGCACAAAACTTCACTGCACTAAGGTAGCAATCCACACAATCATGGTACATGTTTTATCCATGACACTATTTTAAGGAACATCCCCATTGTCATGGACTGGTCGGATGCAGAGGGATGGTGGGAAGAACCAGCTGGGGAACCACCAAGAGAAGAAGACTCAAAGCCCCGGGGAGTGGTGGTGGGACAATGACAAGGGGTCAGAGGGAGAGGACTGGGAAGAGGAAGTTGCAGAAGCTAAGGAGGTAACAGGGCTTAGTGAGCTGGAAGAGTTTGTGGCAGAGAGAAAACCAGACTCAGTGGCAGAAGCTGAAGCAGCAGATTAGGAGGATGGAGGCCAAGAGGCAGAGATGAGTCAGGCTGATGGAGAATCAGTGGTTTCTCCCCCTACTGCTGTGACAAACTCCCCTCCGCTGCTGCCTCCCAGAACCAGAAGAGGGCTGAAATGGGTGGAGCAGCGACAGGCTGCATGCAGGTACAGTCTCCAGTTGCTTGAGAAAAGCCCTGGAGAAGAGGGGACTTGGATGGCTGTGGGGAGGCAGGACTTTCAGTCTTGGCAACTGATGCATGAAGAAGAGTTTGGGTTTGGATTTGATATCCCGCTTTATCACTACCCTAAGGAGTCTCAAAGCGGCTAACATTCTCCTTTCCCTTCCTCTCCCACAACAAACACTCTGTGAGGTGAGTGAGGCTGAGAGACTTCAGAGAAGTGTGACTAGCCCACGGTCACCCAACAGCTGCATGTGGAGGAGTGGGGAAGTGAACCCGGTTCACCAGATTACGAGTCCACCGCTCTTAACCACTACACCACACAGGCTCTCCAGTGAGGTAAGACTTACTGGGGATGTGCTACTGTGCTAAATTATGGTAGGCCAGGCACTCAGCAAAATCTGTGAAGATCGTGCTTTTGCTAATAAAAGGTTAGCTCCAACTGCCAGCTCGCTCTGTGACACTCAAGCAGAACCTGTTGTAATCTGAGGCACTTGAGTGCAGATATATGCATATGGAATGTAAATTGAGCAGATCATGTACAGAATAACATTGTTCACCAGGTTTAATGGAGAATGTGCACATAATCCTTCCATGAAGAGGGAATACTGAACACTTCCCAGTCAATATACACAATCTCTTGGGAAATGTACATAACTTGGCTGTGTTTCGTACAGTCTCGGGCCACTATGCATAATCTCCAACAGGCTTTGGGGAAAGCATAAATCTGGATTGCATTTTATACATTATATATGGGCAAGATGCACATTCCCCAAGAGAAATGCACAACAAAAATTTTGTGCATGCTCAGGCACCCAGAGCCCCCTATAGCTGGTGCCCCTGATCTGTGCTGCTTCTGACCTGCTGTCTATCTTACACAGCGCACGACATCCCACTGACCTCAGTCAGGCAAGCAGCAGGAAGAAGGAGGACTCTAGATAAATAATAATGAATGAATAAGTAATCTTTATTAAATTTATACCCTGTCCATCTCATCCCACTGGTAACTGGTTTTTGGACCATCTGCTGGTGGAGTTGCACCAGTGGTGCAGATATACTGGTGTGGGTTTGCACTAGAGAATGTGCAAAGTTGTTTAGCTGTTAGAGGCATCTCTGGAGATACATCCACTTTGGCCATATCCTTAAAGCCACTGCACCTGTTGTAACTGGAGTGCAGGATTGTGCATCCCTAGGTTGCTTGCAATCCTTTAAAACACTTAAGGTAAAGGTAAAGGGACCCCTGACCATTAGGTCCAGTCGTGACCGACTCTGGGGTTGCGGCGCTCATCTCGCTCTATAGGCCGAGGGAGCCAGTGTTTGTCAGCAGACAGCTTCCGGGTCATTTGGCCAGCAGGACTAAGCCGCTTCTGGCGAACCAGAGCAGCGCACGGAAACGCCGTTTACCTTCCCGCCGGAGAGGTACCTATTTATCTACTTGCACTTTGACGTGCTTTCGAACTGCTAGGTTGGCAGGAGCAGGGACCGAGCAATGGGAGCTCACCCCGTCACGGGGATTCGAACCGCTGACCTTCTGATCGGCAAGTCCTAGGCTCTGTGGTTTAACCCACAGCGCCACCCATGTCCCTTTTAAAACACTTACCATTGGACTAATCCTGTTGAGTCCAGGGATCATGCCAGAGGGAACAGTTTAAAGAGTTTAATCCTTGAGGTGTGATCAGATTGAACTCCTATGCACACTGAGGTCCAAAAACACTTCATAAGGACTCTTTGGTAGGCAATTTACAGCTAATTTAATTATCACTTTTATATTAAATAGATGCAACAGTTAGCTGGGTATACCACAATCTTCTAGTTTTGGACCCTATTTGTTTTTTTCAAAGGCCGTTCTAATGCCGTTAGCAGATGGATGCACATTATTGCAGTAGAGGGAACTGGAAACTCTCCATATACCCAGCTATAAATATTTTCCTGACATTTATTATCCTCACTTGAGTTCAGGTGCTAAAATACTTGGACTGAAAACATGACTGTAGCAGGAAAAAAGTAGATATTGTTCCTAATAATTTATCAGGCGAGGATGGAGATCAAACGCAGCGGGGAGGCGGACTCCCTCCGTTTACGGAGGTTACTGAAACCTTGAATCAAATTAGCCAAAATTTAGGCCTGCTTCTTGATTCCAAGACCCAAAACCACACAGAGCTGCTCAGATAATACAGCAGATCGCATCTCAGGAGCTGTAAAAAAAGGTTCTACTTTAAAAGCCTCCAGTATAAACTTGCATTTGTGGTCACGTAACCCAGTACTGCCAGCTGTGCAGGATTGTAAACTCACCGTTCTGTGCCTCTGGGTTCTGATTGCCCTGAGGGAAGTATAGGGATTATGTTAACCAGGAGATAATAGCCCTTATAAAATCCCTCCAATAAAATAAACTCAAGGTGTATGTGTCACAGTGGATTACCAGACTTGTCTTTCCAATTTTAAAAAAGATATTTTCAGTCTACTGAAAGTGGAAGGTTTGAGCTTCATAACAATATGTCAAGGGTTCTCATCGCTTCCAGATCGCAAGTGCTAGAAACAATTCTTTTGCACAAGCTATGAATCTCCTGTCGTGTAAAAATTCACCGTCCTCCGTTATATTTCTTATTGGTTGTGGGAGTCGTATGAGGTAGATAGGAACTGCTGTCATGGAAAGTTTAGAGGACACATCAACTAGGAAGCTAGGGAAGATTTTCACTGGATCTCTCCAAACTGGGTGAATGGGCCATCAAATGACAAATGCAGTTCAATGTAAGTGAAAAACAGGAGCACGAATAACCTTTTTTGGGCTGTTGGGCCCCCCAGCCCCGCAAGTCAACTTTTAAAGGTGGGCTAAACAGCTCATCAGTCACTCACCTGATGTCATTATGATGTCAGAAGACTGACAGGTGGTTGTCCCGCCCACTTGGAAACGCTGCACAAGTGACTTTGACAAGTGCCCAACATCTGACTGGCTGTCAGGTGTTGAGAAAGCACTTTGTAAGCCCTGTGCTCAGCCTCTCTGGTGTCCTGACTCTCATGGTGGAGTGAAGAATGGGAACACTTAACAATGTTTCTGCCAAAGGCTTTAATTTGGACATCAGATTACAAGGCACGGGGTCAACTGGGTCAAGCAGGTAGACCAGAGACTGGAAGACATGGCTAGGACATTGTTACAACAAGGAACATGCCCCCTTCACCTTCTTTTTGATCTGTGGGGTGCGCAAGCAGTCTGTCAAATAGGCTGGCTTTACAGCGCTGATGTTGCCACGTCCGTGGAGATTGGGCAGAATCAGAACTTGCTTCCAGATTTACAAGATTGGGCAGCATCAGACTTGCTTCCAGATTTACAAGAAGGAAGGGCCTCCTTGCTGACAGCGTAACCAATCGACTGCTTGACGTGGCATCAAGACTTTAAAACAAGGCTAATGGGAGCTGTACCTCAAAACACCGGGAGGGCACCAGGTTGGTGACCTTGCCCAACCCCCTGCTCCATGCAGGATCTGAAAGGCAGGATCTGCAACAACCAATGGCATTGTTACACTCACTGTCGCTTTATCCATGCTGTCCACACAATAATACCACAACCAGGCAGTTGAAAAAGCTGGGGGGAAATTATTAGAACCAAGGCCTGGCTTTTTCTGGTGCCTGCCTGGGCTTACCAATTAGCAAGGGAAAGGAAAGTGAATAAAAGCTAAAGTAACTACATTGGTCTGTGCAATTTGGTAAAGGTAAAGGGACCCCTGACCATTAGGTCCAGTCGTGACCAACGCTGGGGTTGCGGCGCTCATCTCGCTTTACTGGCCGAGGGAGCCGGCGTACAGCTTCCGGGTCATGTGGCCAGCATGACTAAGCCGCTTCTGGCGAACCAGAGCAGCGCACGGAAACGCCGTTTACCTTCCCGCCAGAGCGGTACCTATTTATCTACTTGCACTTTGACGTGCTTTCGAACTGCTAGGTGGGCAGGAGCAGGGACCGAGCAACGGGAGCTCACCCCGTCGCGGGGATTCGAACCGCCAACCTACTGATCAGCAAGCCCAAGAGGCTCAGTGGTTTAGACCACAGCGCCACTCGCGTCTCTGTGCAGTTTGGAAACACCTCCAATTCCACTATGCCAACAAGAAATGCATATCTATCACGAGATAATCTGTCTATTTCAGGGGTCAGCAAGGTTTATCTTGCCTTGGCTGGATCGATCCTGCAGAGATCCCTCTGTGGGCCGGATTGTGTGCATGCGTGAGTGTGCCCGCCTGTGATTTTTGGCATCTGCACAGACGTGATTTTCAGCACCACAGGAGCGAGTCCCCATGCCGCGCTGTGCCAGTTTAGCGCAGCATGCAAGAGGGCGGCTTGGTTCGGGGATGGCTTGTGGGCCAGTCAAACGACCTCCGCGGGCTGCTTCCGGCCCATGGGCCTTAGGTTGCTGACCCCTGGTCTATACATTGTTGTTCAATTAAATTTCTTCCTCACCATAAGATCCCAGGGCAGGTTACAACAATTAAAAAATTCAGTACTGAAACCAATTTAAAACAAATTACAGTTATATGAATAGGATGGGCCCTAAAAATATGGATCTAGCCTTTCGTCCTTTCTTTGTTCTAGCTCCAAACATAGCTGGAGAAGCCCTTTCTGTTTATCTTAGCACCCCTGACCAGCCTCGGCTCATTTTGTTCATCATTATTATTTTTTATTCCTCACTGTTCAGGAGTATAGCCCGCAGATGAACTGTCAAGAACTAGCCTGGGTTGTACAGAAGCCAAATGACATGCAGACTGTGAAGTACAGCAAGGTGCTGATCCTTCATTTGGAGGGCGGGGGACTGCCAAGAATTAGCATTCCAGTACATTGACACATAATGAAACATATAATAGCGTAGCCTTGAAAGTACCCGATGAATAAACTGTACAGGAAGTGCAAGAACAGCATCTCCATCTCACATTGGGAAGGGATTGGAAGTCGCCTTTTAAAACATTATGCTTTCACCATGGGAAATATTTCAAAGGGTCAGCCCCCCTGAGTATCAGCAGTATATATGGCATGTAAAGGCGGGGGGGCTACCCCTACAGACCTATTTGTTAGCAAGGCATCAATTAAAGGAGATTTTAGCAAGTTCAGCGGCAGCTTGGAAAAGTAGCCCTCTTGCTGTGCCAATGACTTTTCTGGCTTTTCCTAAGTCCATATCCTGCAAACATTTATTCTACATTGTATGAACAATCCTGTTCTCTACAGTGCATGCTACTAAAATGAGCTTCTTTACTGCCTCACTGTCCTTTTCTTCTATAATGTCTCACACCTCTCTATCTCTTGAACTTCTTCCCTGGAAATGCTTTGCTGGTGTGGGCAGAAGAAGCACCATCCAAAAACCGAGAGGGTGCAGGAGGTAATGAACCAATGAGAGAGCCTGCCGCCTTTCACCTGGGAAAAACCAACAGGAGGGGAGCAGGGGTCTCCTAACAACTCTCAGCACCCTTAACAAATCACAGCTCCCATAATTCTTTGGGGGAATCCATGACTGTTTAAAGTCAAATCATACTGCTTTGAACGCATGGAGTGAAAGTGGCCTAAGTGCTTTATTTGAGAGGTTTGGAGAAAAATAACAGGCACCCCTATAAAATTAATGTTATCTCCATCATCATTGCCACCACTCATTTCCCGTCAGTTCCTCCTCAAAATCAAGTCAACTTCTGGGACGAACTCTCCCCCACCAAAAACCTTTTTCTATATTGTTACATGCCTCACCAATCTCCAAGCAATGTGAGATTCCACGGGTACCAGGCACGCTTACCAGGCCCTGTGTTTCCTTTTGGACAATGTGGCACAGCAGAGACTGTGGTGTCCTTATGATATATGGTTTATTTACACATATATACAACCCAAGTATAGACAGAGTTCCCAGCATTACACTCCATGAGGGTCTGTTGCTTTGTATTATTTGTTTCATTTCATTTCTGAATCACTTCCTATGAAATCTCCCTCAGGATGCTATTTTCCTCGTGGGAGAAAACAGAGGAGCTATTAGCAAAAAAAAAGAGCTAATGCTATTCTAGGCTGCATCAACAGAAGTATAGTGTTGAGATCAAGGGAAGTACTGTAATAGTAACACTTTATTGTGCCTTGGTCAGACCACACCTGGAATACTGTGTCCTGTTCTGGGCACCACAGTTTAAGAAGGATATTGACAAGCTGGAACATGTGCAGAAGAGGACAGCCAAGATGATCAAGGGTCTGGAAACCAAGCCTTATGAGGAGTGGTTGAAGGAGCTGGGTATGTTTAGCCTGGAGAAAAGGAGATTGAGTGGAGATTGGCTAGCCATCTTCAAATATCCCAATGGCTGTCACATGGAGGAGGGAACAAGCTTGTTTTCTCCTGCTCTGGAGGGTAGGACTCGAACCAATGGCTTTGAGTTACAAGAAGGGAGATTCTGACTAAACATCAGAAAGAACTTCTGACAATGGAACTGTCTCCCTCAGGAGGTTGTGGACTCTCCTTCATTGGAGGTTTTTAAGTAGAGGTTGGATGGCCATCTGTCATGGATGCTTTAGCTGAGATTCCTGCATTCCAGAGGGTTTCACTAGATCAGCGTTTCTCAACCTGTGGGTCCCCAGATGTTGTTGAACTACAACTCCCGTCATCCCTAGCTAGCAAGGTCAGAGCTCAGGGATGATGGGAGTTGTAGTCCAACAACATCTGGGGACCCACAGGTTGAGAACCACTGCACTAGATGTTGCTTAGGGTCCCTTTCAACTCTACAATTCTCTGATTCTATGACAGCAACCCTGAAACAAGATGCATGTTTCAATGGGCGATTACCATCTCACTGAGTCTTCAGCCGGCTCTGGAATTGTCGTAAACCATTATCTTCAAAAAGCTAAAGAACTAGACCAGGAATAGCTAAAAATAGTGGAGTGAGAACTGAAGTAAAACAGTAGAGGTGAGGAGTCCGTCAAATCGGATTACGATCCTAGACACAAACTAGTGTGCTGCCCTTCTCCTTCTCAGTTCAATGGTGCTCGTACAGGAAGACTTCATGGTCCATGTTTGCCTAATAATAATAATAATAATAATAATAATAATTTTTATTTATACCCCGCCCTCCCCAGCCAAGGCCGGGCTCAGAGCGGCTTACAAGCAATAATAAAAATAAGTTAAATGATTACAACTTAAAAACAAAATTAAAAAATACAACATTAAAATATTGAAACATTAAAATATTAAAATGTAGCCTCATTGCAGAAGGAGAAGGAAAAGAAAAAAGAAAGAGAGGGAGGGAATCAAATTGGCTCCAAGCCAAAGGCCAGGTGGAACAACTCTGTCTTACAGGCCCTGCGGAAAGAAATCAGATCCTGCAGGGCCCGGGTCTCATGAGGCAGAGCGTTCCACCAGACCGGAGCCAGAGTTGAAAAGGCCCTGGCTCTGGTTGAAGCCAATCTAACTTCCTTAGGGCCCGGGACCACTAGGGTGTTGCTATTTATGGACCTTGAGGCTCTCCGTGGGGCATACAGGGAGAGGCGGTCCCGTAGGTACGAGGGTCCTAGGCCGTGAAGGGCTTTAAAGGTCAAAAGCAGCACCTTAAATCTGATCCTGTACTCCACCAGGAGCCAGTGCAGCTTGAAAAGCACTGGGTGAATATGCTCCCATGGCAGAGACCCCGTGAGGAGCCTCGCTGCAGCATTCTGCACCCGCTGGAGTTTCTGGGACAGCTTCAAGGGCAGCCCCGCGTAGAGCGAATCACAGTAGTCAAGCCTGGAGATGACCGTCGCATGGATCACTGTGGCCTAAGGCTTACAGCATTACCAACTATCTAGAAGGTTCTTTCAGGTGGCATGCTGATGGGAGGACAAGTCAAACACTTTAGAGACACTTAGGTGAACAGATTTGCAGCATGATAGTGTGCAGAAATGAAGGTGAGTGTGATGGCTCTCTGAAGCACACTGAGATTCAGCTGTCTTTGCACCACTTCAGTTAAGATGCAGCCTGCCATCGTGTCAAGTATAGAGAGCATCAACGAAGTAACTTGACAGGCAACAGGTGTGGGGCAATAGCTTTAGCCTCTCTCCAAATACTCCCGGCAAAGACATTATTTTTTTGCTTTGCAGGGGAGGCTCACAGGCATGTTCAGGTGCATAATTTCTTGATACGAACAAGGAATTTGCTGTTGGCCCTGGGTCCCCCTCTTAACAAAGTTAGGCTTTATTTTGCTTGCATGTTCTCTCCCGCCTGGGTTTTGTCAGTATTCTTCTAGTACTTGCAAAATCTCATGAGCTTTTTTTTTTTTAAAGGATTTGCAAAGAATGCTTGAGAAACCCAGATAATTTTTATTTATTTTTCGGAATATGTTTCCAGTGTTGTTGTTTTTGGTGAGTTTGCTGCCCTGGGAAGAAGGGCAGGATATTATTATAATTATTCCTATTTAAACACTTCAAGGCCCTCTTAATATTCCTACTGCCTGAGTTAATGCCTGCTTGCTCAGAAGTGTGTTCCTCTGAGCTGAAGAGAGCTTACTCTCAATTGAGGAATGAGAAGGAAGCTTCCACTGTTGCCTTGCCTTTGTTTCTATACTCAGTGACCGTAGGATCTACTTCGGCAAGATCAAGGAACTCTCATTCACAGATAGTATATTGCTCAAGTGCTGCACCTGGGACCTTAGAATACAACGTTTAGATGGTTTAAGTTTTAAACTATATCGCTGCACCCAGCTGAAAACATTTAGGGAATCTAAGTGCTCTTGGGAAGGCCTCCTTAGGAACAATCACATCATCCTGATAACTGAACATGTGGCACACAGCAAATCTGCCAAAATGGAGTCCATTAACCTTTGAAAAGTACTAAGGGAATATAAAAAAGCTAAAAGCTTCATGCTGGATTCAAAATACCCTTTTCTTAAAATGAGGAAGTCAGTGTCCATTGGCTCAATCTCCTTTCTCCAGAAGCTATATGGAAAACTTAAGGCCAACCTAATGTCTCAAGTTTGGCTTTATTGTGAAATAAAATTAGGTATGTTTCTGTACTTCAGGCATAGAGATTTGGTTTCTCCTCACCTGACCTCACACATTTTTATTCAAAAGTAAGTACGTCTGCATGGGACATGCGTGGCGCTGTGGGTTAAACCACAGAGCCTAGGACTTGCCGATCGGAAGGTCAGCGGTTTGAATCCCCACGACAGGGTGAGCTCCCGTTGCTCGGTCCCTGCTCCTGCCCACCTAGCAGTTCGAAAGCACGTCAAAGTGCAAGTAGATAAATAGGTACCACTCTGGCGGGAAGGTAAACGGCATTTCCGTGCGCTGCTCTGGTTTGCCAGAAGCGGCTTAGTCATGCTGGCCACATGACCCGGAAGCTGTACGCCGGCTCCCTCGGCCAGTAAAGCGAGATGAGCGCCGCAACCCCAGAGTCATCCATGACTGGACCTAATGGTCAGGGGTCCCTTTACCTTTACCTTTAAGTACGCTTGCACAACTCCCGTTGAAAACAGGGTCATCTTCACATCTCTAGGCTATGCTAGCGATCAATTTAAAACTGATTGTTTGCATACTAAGTTCCAGTCTGCTGTTCTTCTATGCAGCCCTGTGATCAGCCTTCCTTGTTGGGCGAGGCAACTACATTTCTAGATGGGGGTTTTTTTGGGTGGTGCAAAGCACTAGACAATCCCCCTGCACTCGTGGGGAGGATGTGAGGGCCAGGCCACTTTTCCTCCATGCAGAGAGCATCTTAACATACATATTGGGCTATGCAAAGGTCAAGTTAACAACAGCAACAAATAGAGTGAATACCAGGAATTAAAACATATTTTTTAATCTTGTATCAGAACATGACAAACACAAAAGAGGACATTACAATGCAATCGTGGTCAAGAATTTGGGGCGAGAGGCTTGAGAATAATTTGCATAACTTTCTTGTTGAAGTCAATGTGATTGAGTTGGGGAAATCAGAAATTCGACCTGAGTTACAGCCTGGCCAGCCAGCTAACCATAGTGTGCACACAACAGTGTTTCTGTTCCTCTAGGGCTATTTTCGTTCTTTGCCATCAAATACTCAAGAAAAAGAAGGGAAAATAGCCTATGGTTGCGTGGCTAGACCCCTCCCCCATGAGAAATAACGACACAGGACACATTATTTAAGGTTAATGGGCATAAACAGGCCACAACTTTATTGATTACAGAATTGAAAGGTATTGGCCTTAGGCATTGGCTCCTATCGACTACCCGGCATGCAGACCGGGAAGGGTTAACCACAAACCGTGGGAGTCCTGTTGAAGTACGCCAACTAGGATCCCACGGGTGTCACCGCTCGGGGGCGTGCCGGGGGCCCTCACCTCCCTAGGTTTCGGACAAGGCAACGTCCCCCGGAGTCCTTTACCGGACTACCCTTTTCTTGGGGGAAGGTGATGGCGTTTCCTCCCCCCCCCACTCATTTGCATAACAATAAACCCCTGCCAATGCCTAACCGCCAAATACCGATGAAGTTGTGACGATTGCTACGAGGTAGGCGAAAAAACCAAAAGGCTGCCAGAGAGCCAAATTGGAAAAATTCCTACCAGGCCCCTTACGGCGACCAACCGAGGTCCATAGCAAGGTCATAGCTAGCTAAAACCTAAGGGTAGGTGGGATGGGAAAACCTGCTCCAGCTGGCGAGGGGAAAGAGGGCGGTCCCCGAGCGTGCCTGGCCTTAAGTAGGCTAGGCCACGCCTCCCCAGCCCGCCGATTGGCGGGTCGGGTTGCAGGCACGCCCGGGGATTCCCCCTGATCTCGCGGGGGCAGAGGCCAGCCCCCGCGTGTGTGGGAGGGGGGTCGCCCGCAACTCCCTCTCCTCGCTAGGTCGGAAATGGCTTTGTGAGTGTAGTGAATGCTTTAAAAGAATAAAGAGAAATTTAGGATAGACTTTTTAAAGATCAATTTAAGTTATCTTTTTATTTCACCCTTTAGCAATAAGCTTCCAATGATGCTCTATTTAGCACAATATCTCCAGAATAAACAAACTCTTCCCACTGCAGGCAAACAAACAAACTTTTACATCAGGCCCAGCAGTTGTTGTTGGACTCCAACTCCCATCAGCTCCAGCAAGCATGACCAATGATGAGAGATTGTGGAAGCTGTAGTCCAGCAACATCTGTTAGGGCATGGGCTGCCCACTCCGCTTTTACATAACCTTGATTTTCACTCTTTCCCAATGGGCAATAAGACATTTATGAATTGTTAGCATCAAATGCACGAATGTTTGCTAAGAACAGCTATTTCAAATTTCAGAAGCTTGTGCTTATTTACAACAGAAAATAATGAAAACAATAGGTTTTTAGTACACCTGTGGAGTTAGTCCTCACAAATAGGCCAGGGAGATAATCATTCAAGGCTTTGGCGGCTCAATGACAAATAAAATAGATATAAAAAGAGAATTCATGGAGGCAAAGATCCAAGTTTGCAGCAAGTATTATTTGGTGAGAGATCACCAGCAGAGATTTAAAATCACAAAATATGCAGCAAAGTAAAGCATAGAAATATAGACTGTAATATCTTTAAAATATGCCGTTGTGAGTTCCAAAACTTCCCTCTTCTGCCAGCATAGAAAAAGGCCACATGTTAGGTAAGTTAAAATTGGTTTACTTACAAACTCATCAAAGGTCAGGTTCATGTGCTTCAGAACACAGACAGTAAAACTTGGCTTAGTTATTGCAGTGGTGAAAGTTCCTACACTATTGGTATAGGATCTCAAGTGTGGTTTGTAAGAACAATGCAGTCTGAGCTTCAGACCACGTCACACATTGAGCTTCTTAGGTAGACTGGAAGTGGAACAAACGTTTGATTACCCAGTTCCTCCCAAGGTGAGCTAAGCCTGGCAGAACAGCTTACTTTATGGTCTTAACCTTTTCATGCATTAATTAAATCTAATGACTTAAGTATGTTGGATAAATGAGGCTGGCTATCCCACAAGCTGATCCTTTAATCAAATAAAAAAGGTGGTTTTTTAAAAAAAGATAATGAACTTGCAGCTCTTTACCTGTACACCTGCTCTTTTAGGATTGGATTCCAGGACGTTATTCAAAAGAACACTTTCTACATCCATGTTTATTCTGCAGATGCAAGAATGAAAAACTACGAGGCATTATGGTCAACCCAAATCTACAGTCAGAATATAGGCTCATTCCCCCTGTTGACTAGCCAATCCATAATACCTACTGCGATTTCAAGAAAGTAATATAGTAACCTGTCTCGTTCCGGGGGAAAGACGACCCTGCTGCCTCCTTTTATATTCTCTTGAATTATAACATTTTCTTCTTTTTTCATCTGGCTTTTCATCAGGAGACTTAAGTGTTTTTCTTTCTGTGCACACAACTGTACAGGTTTTTCATTCATTATCTACATTAGGCCCGGCAAACAGAGAGCCCATCTGCGATCCTTCCTTTCACCTCCCCTAGGAACCTCTTAGGAGAAGATTTTTCTAATTTGGAACAGATTCTCCTTCAAACGGTCTCTCCTTCAATTGCTCTTACCCGCATCTTGCAACATGCTGGAACAGATGTCATCGTATACATATGCCATTTGAGAAACAAATGAGGAACCAGGCAAATACTAGCAGCACCCAAGGGTGCAACCACTAAAATTAAATGGCAGTGTGGCAGGCAGGTTGAATGATATTTTAATCAAAGGGGAAAGGAAGACATTTCCACCATGTTGTCTTGCTTTTGCCTTCTCCCCTAAATCTCTTGCCTTCCTTCTCCATTTTGTTTCTGTGGTGTATGGCTCAGTTCATTGGTAAACCTGGTATGGAGTTAGCGGTATCCGACCCCCCAAGCCATCTGAAGGCAGCCCCATATAAGGAAGTTTTTAAATACTTAATTTTTTGTGTGTTTTTATATATGTTGGAAGCCGCCCAGAGTGGCTGGGGCAACCCAGTCAGATGGGTGGGGTATAAATAATGAAATTATTATTATGGAATAGGAAGTTCCTATTTTCATTGAATAAATGTTGGAGGGCTCACACAGAACAGTATTCTTTACAAAATGTTCCTTGAACATAGAAAACTGGTGTGTCAGGGAGAAGAGTCATAATAGAATCCAATTCCATGACATGATCAAGTTCTATATGGAATGGAAATTCTTTTTCACCCATTTGACTTACTGGTATGTCTGTGATATACTCAGTGACTCCAAACCTTACAGTGTGTAGGCTCATTTAGCATCACTGTAAGTATGATACAAAATTGTCACAGAGTAAAAGCCACCGTAAGTCAAGATCAAAGACACTCAAATACTAAACACCATTGTGTATCACATACAGTGGTACCTCTGGTTAAGAACTTAATTCGTTCCAGAGGTCCGTTCTTAACCTGAAACTATTCTTAACCTGAAGCACCACTTTAGCTAATGGGTCCTCCTGCTGCCACTGCGCCGCCACTGCACGATTTCTGTTCTCATCCTGAAGCAAAGTTCTGAACCCAAAGTACTATTTCTGGGTTAGCGGAGTCTGTAACCTGAAGCATCTGTAACCTGAAGTGTCTGTAACCTGAAGCGTCTGTAACCCGAGGTACCACTGTATTGGACATCAAAAATACTTTAACAGAATCACCTACAGCTTTAAAACACTATCAGTATCACCTATTAAAATAAATTGCCTTGTTGTTGTCGTTTAGTCGTGTCCGACTCTTCGTGACCCCCTGGACCAGAGCACGCCAGGCACTCCTGTCCTCCACTGCCTCCTGCAGTTTGGTCAAACTCATGCTGGTAGCTTCGAGAACACTGTCCCACCATCTTGTCCTCTGTCGTCCCCTTCTCCTTGTGCCCTCCATCTTTCCCCACATCAGGGTCTTTTCCAGGGAGTCTTCTCTTCTCATGAGGTGGCCAAAGTACTGGAGCCTCAGCTTCAGGATCTGTCCTTCCAGTGAGCACTCAGGGCTGATTTCCTTCAGAATGGAGAGGTTAGATCTTCTCACAGTCCATGGGACTCTCAAGAGTCTCCTCCAGCACCATAATTCAAGAAAATTGCCTTATGTTGTCCAGTACAGGAATCAAGTATCCAGATACTGGTCAGCAAACATTTGATAAAAATTTGTAAAGCATAATTTTGGAGACCAGATTTATTTCAGCTCTTGGTTATCTGCAGGCCAGGATCTAATTAAAAATCTCTCCCCCCCCCTTTCCCTCCTATTTTGGTGCAGAGGTCATTTAAATGGCAAGCACTCTGGTGCTTTTGCCTCATTCCAAACCACCCACAACTTTCTCTTCTTTTCTAGGCAGCAAGACAGTTAGGGAACTTGAAACTTAATGATCCCTACCACAGTGTCCTCAGAGGGGAATGTATGCTACTTGACTTGCTTCAAGATGTAGCAAGCCAGGCGTGCTATTTTGGGGAGTCCTCCTGCTCCTTCTGCTTCCTGGGCCTATCAACATTTATCCCAAAAGTCCTGCCCTGATGCTATTTAACTGTGCTGCCCACAACTACTATGCTACATATGCCAGTGTGTGAAATCTTGGTGCACCACATAAAGGAATGAAACAGTCTCAGATTGAAACGGTAGCTTTCTGATTTAGAGGCTGTACTGACTCCTTTGTCAACCTCCCCTATAAAGCTATCTGAGGCCTGCTGCCATCACCACACCTGTGGCAATGAATTCAGTAAGTTGGTTGTGCATTGTATCAATAATAACTGGTCTTCCATCTGTCCTGAATGTAAAGCATCAGTTTCATTTTGTAAGTCCACATTGCAGTGCAAGGAGAGAACAAGAAAATACTTCTTTCTATCCCATGTCCAAATAAAAAATTTCTGTACTGACCCCCTCAGACACATCAAGGCAATCCATGTTTTCCATATTGCTAAAGACACAACCCTCAGACCTGTAGGTGATTTTCTTTGTATATTTCCCCAGTGTTATTGTCTCTGCGGCTATCACAGTCTTTTACACCCTATTTAAAATGGTTCCAGTAATCTTTCCTCTGCTGCATTACCTACAAGCCATAACTCAGCCAGTGATTTCCAGCTGTCCATTCACATCAGACGTGTTTTGTGCATAGCACACATCTGGAACAGGGCGTCCATGTTTTTCTTTTTAAAGAAATAATGGGGCCATGTGTTCAGCAACAAAGTTCTCCAGCATTAGATTAATGGGCATCTCTAATTAGGGTTGAATCAACTAAGTTCCTAAACTAGAAAGAAATGCTTTTGGAAAGACAGAGTCAGAACCTGCAGCATTCCTCCAGAGAACTACATCTCCCATAGGCCTGTGGGCTTTTGCATCCCAGCATGCTGCTATCTGCTGCGCCAGGGTGATGTGTCCCTACATGCAACCACTGTTGTTACATCCCTACTTGAAAGGTAAATAAAGAGAAAGAGGAGAAGTATTTTGGGGTTTGTTGCAGGAAGAAAGCTATTTTGCGGGACCACAAGGGCTGGTAGGGATGGGGTGGGGTTCAAGCCTTTTGCCTGGCTCACAAGTATAATATGAGATTTTCCTGATTTGTCAGAGGATCTAGGATTATCTTCAAGCGCATATGAGTTACGATTGAGGGAGCTCAGCCATCTCTAGTCATTGGTAAACAAGGTACTAGCAGCTACATTATTTTATATTTGATCCTTCCAAATTAATAATGGGCATTCAATAATACCCTAGACCTAGAGTGAGCATGCTGGTATTACATTGTTTGCATTGATCTTCTAGACATGAATGCTCCCCATGTTCAAGCCAGCAGCAGTTTAGTTTTACTTGCTGGAAAGGAAGGCTTCCCTCAAAGAGTTGAAAAGACTTAAACGGGGAATGTACCTATGTGGCTGTGGGCATCACTTGTGAATAATGGTCCTAATACTACTTAATTTTGATGTTCCCTTCATTCTTTACCCTGATCCTGGATTTTCTTTAAGGATCCTGCTGGATTTTATGTAAGGATTTTAGGGGTGATTTCAGAATCCTGTTTAGATCCATCTGTAGCAGGTACTCCTAAGGTCAAGCAACACAGGTTACAGCACCACGGAAAGCTCCAAGTGAGAAACTTGCACCAACAAAGCTTGCACACGAACTGTGGCTTTTTGAGTCCCTCCATTTAGCCCTCCCAAAGTCTATCTGTGCGTATGAAGAGTGTTAACCCCTGAAGTGACAACCCTCTCCACATATCTACCACATCCACCTGCTTCATTACAAGGGAAAAAGAGGCAGGATTTTTTCATCTTTTTAAAATTTTGATAGCTTCACAGTTTTCACTAGCTTTTAATTTCTCTTTCTTTCTTTCCTCCCATCCTCCCTCCCTCCTTATTTCCTTCCTTCCTTCCTTCTAACTCCCTCCTTTGTGATCTGCCTTAATGACATGCAGCCTGATTCTAAGCATGCTCGCTTGGAAGTAGGTCCCAGTGTATTCCTATTTCTTGAGGCTTAGTCAGAATATAAATATTTGGAACGAATGAATATGTCACTGAAAGAGAGGTTAATCTTCCACTTGCTTAGGTCTCATGGCTTCACCTGCTTGGAAGTGGGACAAGTAGCAGTGTAACGATCTGGTTTGTACATTCCACCATCTCATAATACAGAGAAATTCCCAGCATAATACGGACAAATTCCCAGCATATACAAAGTCCATGGACAATGTCTCATCTCTCTCGTATCCAGCTACCTATGAATGCTGGTTCTCCAGAAGATGGTCATCAGCTGTGTACATCACCAAGCAGCAGGTAAGGGTTTTCTACCTAATAAACCTAGCACTTGCATAGGTCTCCCCAGTGGAAGCTAACAGCGCATATCTGGCATGCAAATGGTCTCAGGTGCAAGTGAGTGATAGAGGTGGTGGTGAAACCACTGCCTTAGACCTTTGAAACTCACCATCACCAGTGTGGGCAATGCTAGACTAGGTGGAACAACATTCTGAATCAGTTGCAAGGCAGCTTCATATGTTTGGGGGAAGTCTCCAAGACAGAGGAGGCCTTATAACCTGGTCACACCCTACCACCACCACCATGTAGAAAAACAGTGCAGAAACTGAAGCAGGCTAAATATCTTGTGATGGGGATGTTATCTTCAGCCAAGTTCACAATGCAGACAGGTTGTTTTACAAGCGAGCCCTCAGAGGCAAGTAGCCAGACTGAGCCACCAAGATAGCTTCCTTCATATATCTGGATAGTTTTCAAAAAAGATCTTTATTGAAAGACAAAAACTTGATGGCGTGTGTATATATAACTTTTTATCTTGCAATAAAGAATATTTAAAAAATAAATAAATACCCAGATGTATGAAGGAAGCTAGAAAGAGAGAGAGAGAGCACAGGGTAAAAAAAGACCTAAAAGGGGGGGGGGGAGAAAATAAAAACAACAATAATAATAATAATAATAATAATAATAATAATTTATTATTTATATCTGGCCCATCTGGCTGGGTTTCCCCAGCCACTCTGGGCGGCTTCCAACAAAACACTAAAATACAATAACCTATTAAAATTAAAAGCTTCCCTAAACAGGGCTGCCTTCAGATGTCTTCTAAAAGTTTGGCAGTTGTTTTTCTCTTTGACATCTGGTGGGAGGGTGTTCCACAGGGCGGATGCCACTACCGAGAAGGCCCTCTGCCTGGTTCCCTGTAACTTTGCTTCTCGCAGTGAGGGAACCGCCAGAAGGCCCTTGGAGCTGGACCTCAGAAAATAAATAATTAACACCCATATACAATACAAAACAAAAACCAGCTTATAAACTTTAAAGGATTGTTATTGTAGTTAACCTACATTTAACCTGATACAATGTTTATAAAAATGAATTCCAAATATCGTTACGTTTATCTCGGTACTTTAGCACTACTCAAACTGATTACAAGACAATACTCATTGCAAACCCTGATGTTACTAAAGGCACTCTCTGTATGTACCAAGGTGCCTCTCATCTTACTGACTGTTCTTTGCTGTCACTTCATCTTTTGGGGAGGGGAGGCGGAAGTCGCCCAAGTCACTCCTCCAATATGAGAAATTGAGGTTCAAATATTGGACAAGCTTAAAATCCGGCTGAATGGAGAGCCATGTGCGAAAGTAATATCTGAAGTCCCTTCGCACAAAATGGACGTAGTAACCAAAAGGGAAGCGCAATGGGATTCAAAACACTCCCTGGCTAAATAGCTTTCGTCAGATAATTATGAAAAACAAGCGTGGCACATGTGTGAATAGTTTCAAGGCTACCAGAGGGAAAGAGAGTGATTCCAGAAGTTACAGAATCAGCAAAAAACACCCCCCACCATAGTTTAATGATGCTAAATTATGTTTTCCATGTCGTTATTGCAACTGATTGCACAATTCCTATTCCGAAAGCCTATTTACAGAGGATGAGAGCATGACCTTGACCAAAGAGAGGTGTCTCGGTGGGGTAGTTGTGGGAAGAGCAGAAAAACTCAGTTGCAGTAAATCACGGAGACCAGGTGGAAGTGCAGAAGAATCAAAGCACCCAGGGTGAGAAGGGGTGGGGGGGTGGGCAGGAGCAGAGACCTTGATCCAGCCACACTTTTTGCTGAAGAAATGATTGATTCTGATTCTGGGTGAAAGCTCAAGAATTCTTATTTGGAAATTAATTCTGCTGAAGCCAGTGTGACTTACTTTCTAAGCGTCTTACAACTTACTCCCCAACTGTTCTGCAGGGTTTTAAAGAAAGCAGAATTTGTATCCTTCATCTGATACCTGCATACAGCAGCTGCATACAACAATCCTATTTTGCAAAGGCAGATGTGAAACATCCTAAATAAAAGTTCATCTTTTGCAAGTAGTGCTCCTTAAAGTTGTTACGTTTGACACTTGTATTTGCTAAGACATACGTGGAACACAAAAGGCTTTTATTTGGACATTACGTTTAAAAAAACTGATTCATTTGTACATACGTGGAACACAAAAGCTTCTATTTGGACGTAAATTGTAGCAATAAATACTTAAAATCTCTGCCTACAGACTTACATTTTGATCTGGTTTAAACAATACAGAAAACAAATACCAAATGAAAATCTGCTGTAAAATGCTGAACACTCAAAAATCTTTTAAAATCCTTTTTCAAAATCTCAAACCAAAACATTTATTGGGCATTACAGATGAACAATTCTTCGCCAAAGTGAAAGAAACATGGACTTCAGGCAGGGGTTGGCAGCCCCTTCGCCACGGCAAGGCAGTGATCCATGAAGGGGACCATAATAGCTGGACCATAAAGAAGGCTGATCGTCGAAGAATGGATGCTTTTGAATTATGGTGCTGGAGGAGACTCTTGAGAGTCCCACGGACTGCAAGAAGATCAAACCTATCCATTCTGAAGGAAATCAGCCCTGAGTGCTCACTGGAAGAACAGATCGTGAAGCTGAGGCTCCAAGACTTTGGCCACCTGATGAGAAGAGAAGACTCCCTGGGAAAGACCCTGATGTTGGGAAAGATGGAGGGCACAAGGAGAAGGAGACGACAGAGGACGAGATGGTTGGACAGTGTCCTTGAAGCTACCAGCATGAGTTTGACCAAACTGCGGGAGGCAGTGGAGGACAGAAGTGCCTGGCGTGCTCTGGTCCAGGGGGTCAAGAAGAGCTGGACATGACTAAACGACTAAACAACAACAACAACACACAGTTAAATGTCATGTTCCTTAACACACACACACACCCATTGACTCATGCAAGATTTCCTACATGCAATCAATAGGGCCCCTAGCCACCAATGGACAGTAAATCAGGCAGTGTGTGATATAAGGAAAGTTTGGGATACTTACCGTAGGACCTGTATATCTAGTGGATTTCATCTGTTGCCTGGCCACACAGATCTCTTTGGATCTCATCATGGCCTACTTGGGATTTTCCATCCAGAATAAACCAACGTCATCTTCAAATTCATGGTTTTTAAATTATATTGCAGCTATTCCGCAGCCATTTGTCTCTAACCATTGTAATCAGCAGAGCTATCCTTCATTCAATGTTTGCAGGAAAAATGATCCAGAAAATTGACATTCCTCCAGACTTCTTTGCAACTTAATAGGACTCTGATCACCCATGAAAAATAAGTCATGTTTTATTGCACTTTTCCCTAGCCTTGACCTTTACTCCTCAAGTGTATCACATGGAAAGTGAGGTGGAAGCAAATTTCAAGGACAAAAGGCAGGTAATAATATTAAACGGCCACAATGGGACCAGCCCAATGGATTAAGCAGACTGCAGTTGCCCACTGCACCTGAATGCTCATTTAGCTGTCACCTTCTCACAGACTGTGTTCTTGGTCCCTCTGCACTATATTTCATGGTCAAATTCGGGTGCTGACATGGACAATTTAGTGTCTGAGTTCTTTTTAACACAGGACATGGTGTTGTAATTACATGCTCCAGCGCTGGGTCTACATTCCAAGATAACAAACACTGTAAAAAAGGAAACTTTAATAGAGTCTAGTGCCTTTTTCCCTGGGCTTAGGAAAGTTGTAAAGGAAACTATATGTACTCTTCAGTTGTCAGGGAGGACCAATTGGAAGCATCCATCATAACCTTTTTAGATACCCTGTTCTGCTAGGGCCTGCAAGGGAAGTAGAAGTAGACTTAGGTAAGGTTATGTCAGGAAATGTCTCAGTAAGCAGGGTCACGTCAGGTAAATTCAGATTCAGGAGAGTGTATGACGAGCCCAGCTGGTCCAACGCCCATCTAGTATGGCAGCATTTTATAGCCATGGTGGATACACACAAAAACCCAGAAAACATCCAAAGGGAAAAATGTTTCTCAGAGATGCTGGAAAGAATGACAGTTTGTTACGTTGCCCCAATGCATTTCAGCTGAAAAGAGCCCTTTCAGGGACTTATCTCACATGTTTATTTTCCAGCTGCTCAAAATCCATCCATTTTAAAGGGCTTTGCCCTTTCCCCCCCTCTCCCTCCATGGCTAACCAGATGCCTTTTTTATTTTTTATTTCATAGATATACAAGTCACCTTGCAAAAAAACAACAACACAAAAAAAAACCCCACTGAAACACTATAATTTTCCCAAGGTGATATCCAAAAAGTGATAATAAAAATGAATGAAAGCCCTAATCAACAAAATGAAAAACAGGTAACAAGAACAAGAAGCAAAAGCAGGAAAAGGGCATTGCATTTAGCCAGCAACGCAGCATAAAATTTAAACTGAGCCACAAGAGCAAGATAAGCTCTTATCCCACTTAATTAAAAGGAGTCTGGAGAAAGGCCTAGCTGAAATAGAGGATGAAGAGGGCCCAACATATATCCTCAGAGACCTAATCTTGGGACCACCACTGAAAATGTTCGCTCTCTCATGCCCACCACCCAAGCAACCACATTTCCTGGAGGGCAGTCCGGCAGAGCTTGCAGAGCTGATCTTAAGTCAGTTGGGTGTAGTGGTGCCTCTTTAAGTAAGTTGGGAAATATTTTGAATTGGGACCAGAAGCAAATGAGCATCCAGTGTTCCCTTTTTGCAGAACTGGAATCATGAAGTCCAAACATATAGTACCCGCCAGTACAGTCGTACCTTGGTTCTCGAACAGAATCTGTTCCGGAAGTCCCTTTGACTTCCGAAAACATTTGAAAACCAAGGCGCAGCTTTTGATTGTCTTCTTCCCACAGGAGCTTCCCACAGTCAATTGGAAGCCGCAGAACCTGTGTCGGACATTAGGCTTCCAAAAAACGTTCGCAAACCGGAATACTCACTTCCGGGTTTGCGGTGTTCAGGAGCCAAAACGAACGAGTACCAAGACGTTTGACAACCAAGATACGACTATTTCTAGGTTGCTGTGTTCTGCACCAACTGAAGCTTCCAAGCCGCGTTCTAAAGGCAGCCCCACGTAGAGTGCATTTCAGTAGTCCAGGCTGTATTTAATCAGGGCATGGCTAATTAACGCAAGGACCTTAGCCACAACTATCATATCTGCCATCACCCCAAAGGAACCAGGAGGATCCCAAACATTCAAATTTGGTATTTCAGTAGGAGTGTAATCCCATCCAGAACCGATGGAACACCTCTGACCAGAACAACTGACTTCCTCACCCACAGTACCTCTTCTTGTCTGAATTAAATGACAGCTTGTTCATCCTCAACCACCTGCAAGTGTCTATGGGGGGGGATATTTAAAAATCTGGTTTGTAAATAGTATCGGTGTGGTACTATTTTCATAATTTGTAGATATTTTAAGTGTATATTACAAAAACAGACAAAATATTCAGTAGCAGGAAGCATGGTGTGGGTGGTGGTGGTTCCCACTTGACCCCTTGACCGCTGAGTCACTACTGCTTATCAGGAAGGAGAAGATGAGGCAGCAGAGAGACTGGTGTGCTGCAAATGCGTTGGTGGAGCCAATCCATCTCTCCTCCCAGTACGCAGCAGTGTGACTCAGCTGTTTGGAGGTGAGCAGTGTTGCCCAGTGGCGTAGCAGCAGTTGCCGGTGCCCAAGAATGAGTTTCAAAGTTTCACTGCAGAACAGTTTTAAAACTAATTACATATAACAAAACACAATGCAATACATTGCACTCAAGTATCAGGTAATGCAGTTCATTCCTTTAAGTCCTTTAATACAGTGATCCGAGAGAGAGAGAGAGAGAGAGAGAGAGAGAGAGAGAGAATTATGCTGTAAGCATCTTCTCCCAACACACTGAGCTGGCAATCTCTCTGCTGGCTTCCCACAACACAGAGATATTGAGCTTGTCAAGTATCAACTTCCTGCTGGCAAGGGACCTGCTCATGTTTCCAGAGATGTGTCATCAGGTAACCTTGAATGGAAAAACACCAGCCTACTGCTTTCACCTAGAGTGGAACCTCTCACTTAATGCAAATTTCTCTACTTTGCAGATACAAACCTTTACATAAGTTTTAACTGCAAAGCATGAAACATTACGTGTTATGCACATTAAACCTTTAACTTTAACATTCCACCCCTTCCCATCCCTGGCCTAGACTGTTATATCATTCCTCTTCTTCTATTGCAATTAACCTGAATGCTTCTTCTTATGGGACTGTCCATTTGCTGTCTCGTGACACATTGGACAGACCCCCAGCCCACTTTATTCCTTACATACCTGACAGTTTCTTCCACATTTAAGAATGGGAGTTAGCATGAAGTTAGGCATGGAACTCAAGTAGGATGCTCAAAGTGTGATTACAGAAGAACCCAGATCTAAAAAAAAGCCACAGTAATTTTTGTAAAGAATAATAATAATGTAACTTACATCCCCCTAGCTCCAAACTAGGCTTTGCATCTGCTGGTTTTTCCTAGCAGGATGTAGTGCGTTAATTATTGTTTATAGGCCTGCTGTAAAAATTAGTTGCCCTTGTATAACAAAAGCCCACAGCCAATACTTTATGGACAAAACCCACAAAAAAGGAGTTTGAACTGATGGCTTACAGGGCAGGAAATAACAATTAACTGGCTTCTCAAGTAAGGCTGTTTGGTTTTACACCATTGTGTGTTTTTCTAGCTCATCGTGAATTGACTCATTGAGATATATTTTGTGAAAATGGCCTGAAGAACCGGGAGGTGGGTCTTTAAAAAACATTGTCAGATATATCATCTCATAGGAAAGCCTCTGCAATTTATGTCACAAAACATAAAACCTGCCTCCATGGGTTGTATTTATTATTTGTACCTCTCTCACATGGAGAAAGAGAGCCTAAGAGCACCAATCTACACCTTTCACAGCTTGGAAAAAAAGAAAAAATACACCTTTGTCAGAAGACTATCTGGATAAATTAAAATTGACACAATGCAGGGAAGTCCTGGCCAAGAACATGTTGAACAATCCAGTCTGTCCTTCCGATTATCATTGTTTGAGAGCGTTTCATTTATGTGCCTGCTGTAAAGACACCAAGAGTCTGTAATTCTGGTGTTTCTTACAATTTTGTGGGTCATAAGACTAGATAAGCAAAAGATGTTTAAAGTTTTCTGCATGAAAATCTGGTTTGCCTTGATTTGGTACAGCCAATTTTTGACCGACACAGAGAATTGTTGGTTGAGACCTAGTAACAGGAAAGCAGCTCCTGTCCATGTGTCCAACTGCTTCCTCCAAGAACAAATAAAAGCCTCTGGACTGGCTTGTTAAGTGGATTACAGGTAGCCTGGTCTTGCTGAGACTTCCAACTTGGATTACTACAAACCATTTAGGAGCAATGAAGCAAAAGACTGTTAAATTATTATTACAAATAATTTCTGCAAGGTTTGTTTGGGTTTTTTTTAATTTAAAAAAAGCGTTATAAGAAAAAACTGCTCCTTTTCCCTTATGGGGTATCCAAGAGCCCGTAAAGAGTCCTTAAGTGGGTTCCCTATTGGTAGGAGAAAATAACAGAGGCCAACCAGAGAATATTGAGAAGCAAAGCAGCTAATAAGCCTGATCTTTATTAAACTGTTGTAACAGGGTTCCCACTCACCACACGCCGGGAGGGAGGAGAACCGAGAACAGTGGTGCACAAGCCCTTATATAGACTTTTGAAATTGCCCACTCTGTAGCTTAAGACCACCCCCAAAAACATCATACATACATCACAGAAGGAGGCGGTCTACAGCAGAAATCCTGCTTGCCAGGATACCTGATAATGGTCACTGATGGCATTACCTGGGCAGCTTGGCCAATCTTTTGTGATGGTTAATACTTTAGTTCCTGAATCCAGGTCACAGGCTCACCCTATTCATATGCAAATGCACCCTTAAGACAGGATTTGTAAGCAAAAGGACAATGGGAAGGCTTTCCCCATTTGCCTCCCTTACTGCAAAGGAATATTTGAGGTCAATTTGGGAGAGTCAAAATGGCTTCAGGATTGCTCTCCTGTACTATTTCAGACATGTAGTTTATATACTTATGTATGTGTTTGCCTTGTAAATTTATGAACATTTATTTTATATTTGAGACTTTAGAATTCTTATAACGAAAGTTGGGAGTGCTTCATCATACTTATCTTATTTTCTTGTACAGTAACGTGTAAGACCAGTTTCTGATATGGAGAAACTGAGATTGAGAGATAATTATTTTACCCTAGGCCACCGAGTGTGTGTGTGGCTGAGAAGGGGAGATTCCAACCTGAGTTTTCCCTATCATCTATCTATCTATCTATCTATCTATCTATCTATCTATCTATCCATCTATCTATCTATCCATCTATCTATCCATCTATCTATCCATCTATCTATCCATCTATCTATCCATCCCGTAGGGCCACCAGGCTCTGGTGTTTTAAATTATGTGCTTATTCCTATAAAGAAGAATAAAAAACACGACAATAAATTCATAGCATCATTAATAATGTAAAAAATAACAATATGGCTGCAACTTTTTTTTTTGCAGAAGATCGGCCCTGCAGCTTTTAGAACTACCATCCCAACATAGCAGAAAGGATTTCAAGGCGTTTTGTACCCCCATACAGTTTCCTTAACACACAGTTGTGCACAGACTACGGGCAACATGCAGCTGCCTCAGTTGTCTACTTTGTGTGCAGCTGTATATGCGTACAACTGTGTACATCGGCATAAAGTGTGTGTTAAACCAACGGTGATCTTGCAGATGCAATCCCAAGCAAGATTTAACGCTCTAGTGGCTAGACACCTGTATAAGGCAGGAAATAGATACAGGAGAACTGAGTTCAAGTTGGTGTCAGTCCAGTCCTGTTTGCAAAGCTGTGCATTGAGCCCTCTTTGAGCTATGATCCATTTCTCATTTATACACCAGCATCTCTTGCATTCAGTTCTTTCCTTCTTCTGGCTCAGTGGCTCTCAAAGCGGGTGGAACACCACACTAGTGTGGCAAGAGAGGGTGGCAAGTGTTGCAGGAAGATTCAAGGACAGTCAAAGAAACAATTAAACGTTTCAGCATAGCATAGCATTTGTTGTTGTTTAGTCATGTCCGACTCTTCGTGACCCCCTGGACCAGAGCACGCCAGGCACTCCTGTCTTCCACTGCCTCCCACAGTTTGGTCAAACTCATGCTGGTAGCTTCGAGAACACTATCCAACCATCTCGTCCTCTGTCGTCCCCTTCTCCTTATGCCATCCATCTTTCCCAACATCAGGGACTTTTCCAGGGAGTCTTCTCTTCTCATGAGGTGGCCAGAGTATTGGAGTCTCAGCTACAGGATCTGTCCTTCCAGTGAGCACTTTCCCATTATCTTATTATAAAGTAGTTGTGTTCTATGTTATAAATTAAGCACTGCTGGGAGCTGTTTCTTTTTGTTTTCCAATGTATTCCTTAGCAGTTGAAAAATTTGGTGTGGTGCCAGCAAATTTTTATTCTGGCAGCGTGTCCCAGCAAACAATATTTGGGAACCGCTGCTCCAGTTGATCATACTCATTTTGTTGTTCTTGTTGTTTGGTTGTTTAGTCGTGTCCAACTCTTCGTGACCCCCTGGACCAGAGCACGCCAGGCACTCCTGTCTTCCACTGCCTCCCGCAGTTTGGTCAAACTCATGCTGGTAGCTTTGAGAACACTGTCCAACCATCTTGTCCTCCGTCGTCCCCTTCTCTTTGTGCCCTCCATCTTTCCCAACATCAGGGTCTTTTCCAGGGAGTCTTCTCTTCTCATGAGGTGGCCAAAGTCTTGGAGCCTCAGCTTCAGGATCTGTCCTTCCAGTGAGCACTCAGGGCTGATTTCCTTCAGAATGGAGAGGTTTGATCTTCTTCATATCTTTGTCCATGGAGTTTTCTTGGCAGGGATACTGAAGCGGCTTGCCGGTTCCTGCTCCAGGTGGATCACATTTGGTCAAAACTCTCCACTATGACATGTACATCTTGGGTGGCCCTGCACGGCATAGCTCATAGCTTCTCTGAGTTATTCAAGCCCCATCGCCATGGCAAGGCAGTGATTCATGAAGGGGCATACTCATTTTACCTCTCTGTAAAGTGGGCACAAGGCATTTCCAGTACCATACTGCCACCTGGTGGGTCATGCATAGGTTGAGAAGGCTGACGTAGATAGAAAATACAGTCGCCTCTCCCTCTGGAGCTTTTTCTTTCAATTTTTCAGCCTCGTGACAGGTATTTTGTTTTTAAGAATTGGGAGGTGGCTGCTAGGGATGGAAGAGAAATTCAGTTTGTTTGCATTTTAATGAAAAACTACCTATTTTGTCCTTTCCAAAACAATATGTGAACCAAAACACAGCTATCCTTTGAAATTGACACTTTTCCGAATTATGCAATGTAGTTTTCCACTGAAACAATATATTGGGGGGGGGGGGGTGGAATCATATTTTAAGGGGAAATGTGCAGAGAAAGCATATATTAGTGAAAATGACATGTAAAATTCTTCTACTCTTGTTTTCCTACTCATATTGAAATACTGCCCCTCAATGAGGCCAAACTTAGATTCACAAAAAGTTTAGGGGTATGTGTACCCCTGTGTACCCCCAGAAAAAAAGCACTGCATATTTCTATCACATTTTGATCGTTCAGGCTGCACTCTTAGCTTGAGGCTTACTGCATCTCCTCTTGATTTAGAGACTGCATGGGAAGTATAAATTTTCCCTGCCCTCCAGTTTGGGGTTTGGCCCTCTAGGTGGGTGAGTTTTGCGTGACTTTTGCATCCTCTCCCTGGATCGCTTAGCACCACCTGTTTGAATTATGAACATATAGCTCTTGCTTTGTGGTTCTGATATACTTGGAGTCTGGATTGTGTTAGGTCGATCTGTGTGGGCCTGATAAAATGTTTATATAGGTAACCTGATGACAGGAGACTTGCAAACATATGCAGAAGCTTGGGTCAATTGTTTATTCTGAGCCCTGCCCTTTTGCTGATATGTTATATGGTATAATTTATGATTAAATGATGCAACTTCTGTTCAGGGACAGAGCAAAATCGTGATAGCTCCTGGGATACTGGGCTGTAGTGGGGGCCCTTTTCTGACCCCCCCCCCCCTGAATACACTCTCCTGAAGAACAAGAGAGTGTGTCAAAGAAACTAATGTGATGAAACTTGCCCTCCAGATTATCAAAAGTTTTCATTCCTCATGAAAGAGGCTTCTGTTTTTCTGCCTCCTCCTCAAGGCAGCTTAGAATTCCTTTATATTTTTGCTGGATGCAATATTCAGCTTACCTTATTGCTGGGAGGTAATGGAGGGTGAGGGACGTGGGTGGCGCTGTGGGTTAAACCACAGAGCCTAGGACCTGCTAATCAGAAGTTTGGCAGTTCGAATCCCTGCAACGGAGTGAGCTCCTGTTGCTCAGTCCCTGCTCCTGCCCACCTAGCAGTTCGAAAGTACGTCAAAGTGCAAGTAGATAAATAGGTACCGCTCCGGCGGGAAGGTAAACGATGTTTCTGTGTACTGCTCTGGTTTGCCAGAAGTGGCTTAGTCATGCTGGCCACATGACCCGGAAGCTGTACGCCGGCTCCCTCAGCCAATAAAGCAAGATGAGCGCCGCAACCCCAGAGTCAGCCACGACTGGACCTAATGGTCAGCGGTCCCTTTACCTTTACCTTTTAACAGAGGGTGACGTGTGCACTTTTATTTTTGATATTCATCTATCCACTATTCTGCAGTTCCCTGGCAACCTGTGCCTCCTGATCTGAAAAAGTCCCATGAGGTCTTCCACTGGTTTTTAATTAGCAAGGTTTCCCAAACTTGGGTCCTTAGATGTTTTTGGACTACGATTCCTATGATCTCTGCTAGCTAAGGATGATGGGAGTTGTAGTCCAAAAACAGCTGGAGACCCAAGTTTGAAAAACACCGAATTAAAGCACGGGAAGCCGGGGGGGGGGCTAGCTAGTAAGTACTTGAACTAGGTGTGCATCCTGATTTTGTTTTCAAGAGAACTTCTTCCTCTCCCTTGTCTTTAAACAAATCATTCCACAATCCAATTTCTGCATGGACACTTCAGAAAGTTGCAGAGTGCAGACCACTTGAGAGGTGTCTTGTAGGATGAAATAAAGAACACTCAGGAAAACCCCTTCAAATAGAGGAGAGCCTGTGCAAAACAGGACATGAGGCTCCTCCACATGCAGCTGCTGGGTGACCTTGGGCCAGTCACACTTCTCTGAAGTCTCTCATCCTCACTCACCTCACAGAGTGTTTGTTGTGGGGAAGGAAGGGAAAGGAGAATGTTAGCCGCTTTGAGACTCCTTAAAGGGAGTGAAAGGCGGGATATCAAATCCAAACTCCTCTTCTTCTTCTACTCCATTTCCAGCAACTGACCCTAGGGACCCTTGCTTAGAAAGAACACACCCTCCCAGTCTGGATTCAGATCTAGGTGTCCATAACCCTGGCCTGGCCTGGTGGTGACTAGAATAAAGCATTTTGCACATGCAAGGCTTGACGTGTAGCTGGTCGTAATAAAAGTATGATGATGTTGCTGCCGTCTGGGATTTCTCTAACCGGCCAGCACAGCTGCTTGTCTGCATCCCTCCCTCCCCAATAATGTTCCTAACTCCTGTCCCTATGTTGTTACAGTGGTTTATAGCGTGGTTGGTGAATTATGCTCCGCAATGCAGACTGCAGAAGATCAAGCTAAATCCATGCTGGCAAACATTAAATCCCAGCTCTCTCACATCCATTCCCCACCCTCGTTTCAACACAGCAAAGCAATATTTGAGACAAGTTCAGATCCTCGCTCGGGTGAAATAGTAATTTTGAGGAAACTGAAACCATTTCAGACGAGCCAGGGGCATCCTTTGAGAACGAGGAAATGTTTTCAGCTGAGATAGCCCTTCCATCTCTCAGGACTCCCGAGTGGCAAGATCATCTCTGAATACAGTGGAACCTCGGGTTGCGAACGGGATCCATGCAGGAGGCACGTTCGCAACCGCAGCGCTGCGCCTGCACACACGCGTGATGCGATTCAGCGCGTTTGCGCATGCGCAAAGCACAATTTAGTGTCTCTGCGCATGCGCGAGGACCGAAACACAGAAGTAACCAGTTCCAGTACTTCCGGGTTCCGCAACCCAAAAACGAGCAACCCGCAGCGTTCGCAACCCGAGGTATGACTGTATGTGTGAAGGGGCTGAGAGTCAATGGGAGGATAATTGGACAAGCTAATAAAAACACTTCTTTTGTTTAGTCGAAAGGATATCTAGACAGTGAGCTCCTTGCTCTGCCTCTCCCAGTTCTGTGCCCTCCCCAACCCCACCATGACGTTCCTTTTCTTGACGGACACGTTTGCCGAAGGAATCCCCTCCTCTGCAACCCTCAAAAACATGCACTTCATTGTACTCCAGCTCTGTAACAGCGCCGAGTTGATTTATGAGGGGTGCATTTCTTCCAGTGATCCCTGCTGGTACCGGACTCGCTACTTCCTTTTATGTGTCTGTGTCAGAGGGCAACTGGCAGCCAACTGTTTGGAACGGGTTTTTCAAAACACTGTTCTGAATTATTGCTGCTTTTATGGCGGCGCTCGGCTTTTCTAACGCTGTGAAGCCCTAAGCTGTGCTTACACGGATGTAAGCTCCACTGAAAGCAAGAAGACTTATCTCCAAGTAACGCTTAAGAATTTAATTTGCCACTCAGCTACATGTGTGTGTAGAAGCTCACAAATGTCAGTGGGCTCAAGGTTCAGGAACTGACCACAGGGCCTACTTGGATGTTAAATTTTGCCTCCAGAAGGCGGTTTCCTAGGGACGCCGACCCATAAAAATGTAAAGAGGGGGATGTTTCATTTATACAATTTGTTCGAAGATTATCAATTCAGCTGGGTCTAGCAAGATTCCAGGATCCACCTCGTGGGGTTGGCTTTGAACAAGTTCAAAGTGAGTGTTTCCAGCTGTTCTCCCCCACCCCCTGCTTTTGGAAGACTCTGGAAGAAGTTGCTGCCTGAACTGGAGCCGAGCTGAACCATTTTGGTAATTCAGGGTGGGGCGCAAAGAGATAAATTTCTTAGAAATTTCCTACAGCGGGTGGATATAGGATTGGCTTATCTTAGCCAAGACTCAGTGAGGTGATTGAAGGTTCCCTCCTTCCTTCCTTCCCTCCTTCTCCTTTTTCTTTTTTAAAAATAAAGGCCCATCAAATCCTCTTCAGTCAAACCTCGTTTTGTGGATGGGTTCCATTCTGGAGTGCTGCGTCTGCGCACGCACACGGCGCGATTTAGCGCTTCTGCCCATGTGCGAGTGGTGAACCCGGAAGTAACCTGTTCCAGTACTTCTGGGTTTGCCATGGACGTTCGCCAAAGCGGACGCAAGCAGAGGTGGACGCAGAACGAGGTTTGACTGTACACCCTCCAACATTTCTCCAATGAAAATACAGTCAAACCTCAGTTGTTGAAAGTATTCTATTCTGGAAAACCGTTCGACTTCTGAAATGTCTGGCAACCGAGGCGCGGCTTCCGATTGGTTGCAAGAGCTTCCTGCACTCAAGCGGAAGCCATGTCGGACATTCGGGTTCTGAAAAACGTTTGAAAATGGAAACATTTGCTTCCAGGTTTTTTTGCATTTGGGAGCCGAAAAGTTCAAAAACAGAGCCATTTGAGAACTGAGGTTTTACAGTAGAGAAATTTCCTCCAACATTTCTCCAATGGAAACAGGGAAGTCCTATTCCATACCCTCCAACATTTCTCCAATAAAAATAGGGATGTCCTAAGGAAAAGCAGAACATTCCAGGATCAAATCAGAAACCGGGGTGGCTTCTGTAAATCTGGGACTGTCCCTGGAAAATGGGGACAATTGGAGGGAAACAACATGGGTTTCCATGAAGGTTGACATCCTTTGTTTCCCAGGGGCCAGGATGGAAGAATGTAGGGCACAGGCTTTGGGGAGAGCACAGGCATATCTTAAGGGAGGGAAGGGAACCCAGAGCCTCCAATGGGCCCAGCCGAGTGAGTGATGTACAGCAGTCAGAGCAACGTGGAGCAAACTGGGATTTTAAGTCAGTTTTTGTTTTTAGAGTCCAGCCTGCATTAAAGGGGAGTTGGGGTGTCTAAAGGGAGATGTGAGGGGCCTCCACAGATGTAGTAATGGGCAAAGGGTATTATAGCAGTGAGGGGGGAGTACTTGAGGTGTGGGGAAGGCAATTCCATCCTCTAGCCTGGTCACTCTGGCCACCTTTCTGCCATCCCCCCAAATCCCAAGGTGTTGCTGATAAAAGTCAAGTCATCCAGGAGGAAGGAGTGTGTATAATCTGATCCAGGAAGGGAAGGCTGACCTGATGTGTGCAACAGAGATCTAGTTAGATTAAAGGGGAGGTTTTAAAAGCCCAGCATTTGCTTGAAGTGGCACAGGGCTCTTTGTACACAGATTTCAAGCTTGGAAACACTTCATCAAATGGTCATGCGATGTCAGGTGGCCACACAATCATTCAAGGAATTGCTGGTGGACCTGGAAGCTTTGCACAAAGGGCTGTGCTGAATTGACAGGGATCATTTCTCAGCTGTTCCACCCACTTCATCATTAACCATTTTATTTCAGCTCTGTTTCAGTGATGAGGTGATTTATTAATTTTTTTAATCCAAGGAAGGGAATTGAACTGGACGCAATTCTGTTTTCCCCCAAGACGTTCTGTTGGGAAGTCCTTTCTGAAATTTGGGAAATTCAAAATGGCTGCCTTTATGTATGCAGGCATTGTAGGCCAAAGCCAAGCTGTATCCATGCAGTGGAGCTCAGCAGCTTGATCTGCTTAACAAAAAAAACCAGAGAAGATTCTAAAACCCTCCAATGACATTGTTAGTAGCTGACAGGCAGCCAATCCCTGCTGAGATAGGGCCAGTGTTGTGATTCGCTAATTGCAGCATTAAGGCAACCTATCACAGGGCCGGCTTAAGGTATATAAACTGACCCCCGTTTGTCATTCTTGTTCTTGATGTTCCAATAAATCCTTTCTGAGCTGAATTTCGGTCTTGAGTCATGCCTGAACCCACCTACACTTCAGGTGCCACCACTGAAAACAGCTGCCCTTTGGCCTGTCACTAGGGGCCACCATTATAATGGACAGTAGAGCAGTTGGACATAAACAGAAAATACCACACACTTTCACAGAGCTGGTAGATCATTCCTCTGGGCACTCATTTTATTTGAGAGGTACAGTATTAAATACTCCTTCAAACATTGTAGGGGTCTTGTTAAAAATATAAAATCACAGTGTGCCATTCTCAGCAACCCTATAAACTGGAAATACAAGGGGAAACTTTTTCCACATTTTGGTTTTCTTTCTTTAAAAAAAACACACATAAAAGAGACTGGCAAGAGCCCAAGGATGCTTTATCTGAAAGCAGATGCAAAGGTTTTAAAAGCATATTCTGCTGTCTTTTTTTGGGAGGGAGGGGAAAACCAGACGTGAACAGTGCAGTCCTGTATTTGTCTATTAAGAAGCCATCACCATTGAGTTCTTACTCTCAAGTAAACATGCTGATACCTGTAAATCAGTGAAACGCTTTGTTGAAAGAAAGTTGCGGGGAACAATTTCACAAAACTATTTCCCTTTCAAATTACTATGTCAAATCCATGGTTTTATGGTTGAAACAGTTTCCCTAAAGCCCTAATAAACTGCTATATGACAGCTTTCAGGTATCTGTAGGCCCCTATCCTGCCTTCTCTTAATATTCTCTTTTCCAGGTTAACCAAACTAAGAACTTTCAACTGTTCCTCATAGGACTTGGTTTTCAGACTGCTCTCCATCATGGTTGTCCTCAGCTGAACATGGTCTTCTTCAAATGTGGCAGCCATGACTGGACATAGTGGTTTGCATTGTGCCTAGGACACATTGGATCAAAACGATGGTTTTAAATTGTGTTAACAGACTATTATTGCAATCTAGCTGGTCATTTTCCTGCACAGGGCCCATGGAAATGAATGGGAACAAGAATATCATTGTTTTTCTCACCTCCAGTTTATTTCCATGGACCTTTCACAGGAAGAGCTGTGTGCTGAGTCTCCATGCCTTCCCAATTCCTTTCAGCTTGGTCAATTCTTCACTAGCAAGAGACTGCCCATACAGACAAGACTTTTCTATATGTACAAGTTACCCCTGTTGGAAATCAACTTGCCTACCACTGTAACAAAGCTAAAATAGCAAACTAAAACCTTCAGTCAGGTAGGTAGTGATTCAAGATGGTGGCGTCAACGGTAGCTTTTCACATTGGCTCTGTGGTTTGTTTTTGTTTTAATTTCATTTTAAGTTTACGTTTAATTTTTTTTTAATGGTTTTCCCTTCATAACTTATCTTTTGCTGACCTCAAGCAGAACAAGCTACGCCTGCTGGCTCTCTGCCTTTCCTTTTGTGAATTAAAGCACTCCAAAGTCTATTTACTTAAATGGCTCTCAGCTGTGTGGGAGACCTTGCTGAAGCTAAGGGCCTTTGCTGTTTGGGGTACACGGTGAATACTTCTGTTGAGTTATTCACATGTGCAAATTGTTGACCTTAGCGAGCTCTTCTCCTCGTTGCATTTTGTTGATTTACCAACAGAGGTTTACTAATTGAGAAAGAAGGAAAAGCCCCTCAATAATAATAATAATAAGTCATCATAAAAAAAGAGACCACTGAGAATGGATGAGGTTTTGGGGTGATGAGTGATTTGAGTGAACTAATGGAAAGTTACGGATTTACCTGGCCTATTATAGAGCTAACTGAAACAAAAGGACTTTGCTACTAAGGTGGAGGAGGTAGTGGAGGTAACGCTGAGTCACGCATGGGTAGGCAAACTAAGGCCCGGGGGCCGGATCTGGCCCAATCGCCTTCTCAATTCGGCCCGCAGACAGTCCAGGAATCAGCGTGTGTTTACATGAGTGGAATGTGTCCTTTTATTTAAAATGCATCTCTGGGTTATTTGTGGGGCCTGCCTGGTGTTTTTACACGAGTAGAATGTAAAAACACCTCCTGCCTAGAGGAGGAAGGGGGCTGGGCTGAGCTGGCTGAGCACCATTTTAAGCAGCCCCTCTCCGGAGCCAGCCCTTTCACGCCTTTCATCTTCCTGCCCCCGCCACTGCCCTGGTGCTCCTGTGGGCCAGAGAGTAGAGCGGACGGGCTTGCTCTGCCTACCCATGAGAAGCAGCAGCAGTGGTGGTGGTGGCAGTAGCCCCTGGGTAGGTAAGCATTGGGGCTGGGGTGGGGCTGGGGCTGGGAGGTGGGGAGGAGGACTACTTGCCCCCCTTGCCTCTTCTTCCAACCCCCAATGTCGCTTCTACGGCCCACCACAAGGTCTGAGGGACAGTGGACCTGCCCGCGGCTAAAAAAAATTGCTGACCCCTGATCTAGATGTAACTGCAGTGCAGAGAAGATGCTTTTCCCATGTCCCAATCAACACACAATTCAAATGTTGCAGGGACACAGAAGGCAGCCTCTGTAGATGATCTTAACTAGAAACCAAGTTCTACATTCAAACAGAAAATCTGAGAGGACTTCTCATGGTTCTTCTTGTTCAGCTGGAGAGACATCTAAGGATGTACCTTCACTATTCCCTCTGGAAGGATTTTAGCATGGGGGTTAACAGCTTTCCCATGAATGGGAAAGGACATCTTTGCACCTGGGAGGACATCTTTGGATCCAACCCAAAGGTTCTGGTGTAGTGGAAGACTTTGAAGTTGAGGAGGCCATGGCCACATCCCCAAGGAGAGTCAAGAATGCTGGCAGCTGTGCTGATACACACCCACCACGTAGCAGCAGTACACAGCATAACACAAAATTAATTAGAATCAGCTGGCAGTCATATAACAGTGAGCTGGCAACGGGTGGGGTAGTGGTTCTTAGCATGTTGGAATTTAGCTGGGGGAAAGTTCATGGCGATGATCAGCCATACTGCACGGCTGCCATTCAATGCACAGTTACCCGAATGCCATTAAACCAAGCGCTGCCTATTTCTCACTGCACAGGTTAAAGTTGAAAAACAAGACATTGAGCTTTAACAACATAAGTGAAATGTAGACCATCTTGCAAATATGTGTTACTATTATAACTGCCAGCATGAAGTGGAAACCCCATCAAAGGAAAGAATTGAACAGTCTCTCACTACCCTATTCTCTGACTTCCTCTAAGCTAATCTGCCGCTAACTAAGGACTCTTGAAAGCCTCATTATCACCTCATTCACTTGCAGAATCCATCCATGCTCCAGCAGGCAGGGTGTGCTAGGAAGGCCGAACCTTAGCTCTTACCTGCCACCTTGTCAGTTTCTTGCCTCTTCTCTTGAGATCCCTGAAAAAGAAAACCAGATGAAGTGTGTTTTGCTCCTTGCTTATGTTTTTACCCTGTATCGGTGGTCCTTTTCCCACTGGAATCAATGTTATCTACTGTACAGAAACAATTCATTTATGAATCTGCCACTGTTCAGTGACTTTGTTCTTGTTGTTTAGTCATTTAGCTGTGTCCGACTCTTTGTGACCCCATGGACCAGAGCACGCCAGGCACTCTTTTATATGCCTGTTGTCTTTGTCCATGGAGTTTTCTTGGCAGGGATACTGGAGTGGCTTTCCGGTTTCTGCTCCAGGTTGATCACGTTTGGTCAAAACTCTCCACTATGACCTGTCCATCTTGGGTGTCCCTGCATGGCATAGCTCATAGCTTCTCTGAGTTATTCAAGCCCCTTCACCACGGCAAGGCAGTGATCCATGAAGGGGGTTCAGTGACTAGGAGGCACAAAAAAAGAAGTACTTTAATGATATTTTATCTTTAAGGATGTGACAAAGCGTTACCTGCCCAAAGATGAAGGTGAAGAAGAGGAGGTTCCAGACAAAAAGAAGACAGTGGTTCGTATGGTTTGGACAGTATGTTTTAAGTATAGCATTTTACCTTTATACAATGTGTGTATATGCTGACATTGCCTGTCATTTAAGTGCTTAATAAACACATACAGTATGCTTAATGTCTCTTATTCTACCACCACAAAAAAAACCAAGTCCTGGAGCTGTCTCCTGCACCACTCTTTTGGTGGGACCCTAGGGCTGAACTGGCTCTTTGCGGTGTGAGCTTTCCTTGCAGAAATCCCCGCAACCCCTTCCTGCCATTAACCTCTTAGAGGAAGCAGAGAGTGCAAGTTCCAGATCTGGTTTCCTCAAAATATCCTCAAGCAATTCTGTTCCCTACCCCACCCCATGTTTCGGTGACCCGGGCATGCAAAGGAGTCTTTCTCTCGGCCGTCATTCTTCCGCCAGGCTCTTCCCCTTCCAGCCGAACCTCCTGCCGTCTCTGCTCATTCCAAGTGACAGCCCAGCCCAGGAAAGTTATTTACTCTGCGTTCCTGGTCCGCTTTGTTTCCTACCTCCTAAGTAAACCCACCAGTATTTATAGCCCTGCCTCCACACTTGTAGTATATATTAGCTTTTTATGCATTCCCTGTCACCTGTTGAAATGAGAACTCGAAGCCTCGGCGGCCCTTCCCTTACATTGACTTAAATCACACCAGATGTGGGCCCTTACTGCAAGAGGAAGACTAATTGATTTCGCCAGCCACAGTACACCTATTGTTTTTTGACACAAATAAACACTGTGGTGTGTGGGGTTCATATACTCCCCCCCCCCTTTCTTGCCACAAAAGCCAAAGGTTATTCAATTAAAGGAGTCCAGAAAGTGTGACTAATAGTCCATGGGCAGAGTGTATTTCTACTGTAAAGAAAGGGGGTGGGGTGGAAATCTCCCTACTAGAACAGTGGCCTCGGCGGGCCTAGCCATCAGTGATGGATGGCTGGTGTGTGCAAGACATTATTATTTGTTATGTGTGTGGGGGTAGATGGCAGGCGCATTGGGCAGTACACCTGCTGAGACCCAAGAACCAAGAACAGCTGTGTGCATTGATTTAGAAGCTTGCTACTTGGGGCTGCAGGAACGAATCAAGCAACAGCTCATAAAAAAGAGGGTTTTATGATTTCCCCCCTTCTTTCTACAAACAAACGGCCACATCATATGTTTTTCTAATGCTGCCATAAGTCAAAATTAAATCCCAGCCCAAGGTGTCAGCTTGGTACCATGTCAGAATTGTAACGGCTTATTTTAAAGGTCATTATGTGTGTGCCGGTGAGAAACACTGGAGGTTGGGATGGCCAGGGGTGGGGGGGGCAAGTTTTGACACAAGGGTGCCATTTCATTTCACTTCAACTCAGCCCGGGCACTTAGGAGCAATTAGCTTTGCTGTTTAAAAAAAATAAAAACGAAATGAGAGTGTTTTAACTGGTGATTTTATGCTAATAACAACCACTAATTCAAACGGTCAAAAGAGAAAGTCGAAGCTGCAAAAGCACCGTGCGCCGTCGACTCTGGGGCCTCCTCGTACCCCAAGGGTGCCTCATGTCAAACGCGCCACGGTGTGGTGTGCACTGTGTCATGCAACAAGTGAGGACCGAGCGTGATAAAAAGAGAACATGCGTTTCGGCTTTCACGATTGTGGTCGAGAGAACTACCATCTCCCTTTCCTCTCCGTTTATGCAGGCAAAAGCAACATAACTATAGCGATGGGTATCTGCCACCACAAAAATTGTCGCTTGATTCCATTACTTAGCCTATTTGACTAGGCCTCCCGGTCAGATATCTCTTCCACCTCAGAACTGAATGCCCAGTAAAAGGAAATAGAGGATGCCCAAAGGTTCAAAGCTTTGGATATTGTTTGCCAGTGTAGATCTTCACTTACCCTTTCTTCCCTGGTGCAAGGCGGTGCCATTTTGTGGTATGCCTCAGGTGCCAAAATGTATTGGGCTGCCTCCGGTGGGGTGCTGTGTGTGTGTGGAATCAGCTGGCTGGCTGGCAAAGAAGAGGGCATGGCCTTAGCAGCCCAGGAGACTTCACAATGCCCATAAGCAGTGATTTTTCTGGGGGTGCTCAAGGAGTACCAGCACCTTTCCCCCCCAAAAAATGTTTAAAGTGTGGCACTTACTGTAACAACTTCCTGGTGAGTATCTGCACTTTTTTTCCTATATAAAAAAGCACTGTTCCTAACTGGCTGACAAGTGTGCAGGAGAGGCTAGCTGTAGGAGAAGATCAGGAAGAGAGAGGAAAGCGGGTAGTTCTATCGATGTGTCTCACATACTTAGGGTAAGATTGCCATACGTCTGGAAGTTCCCAGACATAGCTGGTATTTGGTCCTTTTTAGCAGCGTCTGGAGGGGACACAGGTGGCGCTGTGGGTTAAACCACAGAGCCTAGGACTTGCCGATCAGAAGGTCGGCAGTTCGAATCCTCGCGACGGGATGAACTCCCGTTGCTCGGTCCCTGCTCCTGCCAACCTAGCAGTTCGAAAGCACGTCAAAGTGCAAATAGATAAATAGGTACCGCTCCAGCGGGAAGGTAAACGGCGTTTCCGTGCGCTGCTCTGGTTCACCAGAAGCGGCTTAGTCATGCTGGCCACATGACCCAGAAGCTGTACACTGGCTCCCTCGGCCAATAAAGCGAGATGAGCACCACAACCCCAGAATTGGTCATGACTGGACCTAATGGTCAGGGGTGCCTTTACCTTTACCTAGCAGCGTCTGGGTGGAAATCACTGAAATGTCCAGGAAATGTCCTGGAAAATCTAGATGCATGGCAGCCCATGTCGGAAGTGTAGATTTTGGTGAATTTTATTAAAAATGGATATTGCTTAAAAAAGCAACAACTTTGCCAAAAAAAAGGTCAACAACTTTTGTGTCCGGATTCTCACTTTTTGAAATCCTCTGTTTGCTCCATTGATCTCCTTCTCTTTCTTTTGGCCGCCTCCAAAAGAAATGAACAAAAGCATATTGGAGAACACGCACACAGACAGTCATGAGAACCATTGAGTTGTCTGGATATGTCATTTCCTGGCTCACCCTGAAAAGTGGCGTATGACAGTCCTGCAGTATAGGTCACAGTGCATACTGCTGTTTTGGCTCATTATGCTCTCTTTCATGGAGACAGACGAACAGACAGGGCTGCTGACTGCTTTTTGCCCAGAAGTGCTCTTATATTTGCTGTAGGGGAATGGCAGTAATAATATTATAAGTTTATCATTTACCATAATTTTTGCTCTATAAGACTCCCTTTTTCCCTCCTAAAAAGTAAGGGGAAATGTGTGTGCGTCTTATGGAGTGAATGCAGGCTGCACAGCTATCCCAGAAGCCAGAACAGCAAGAGGGATTGCTGCTTTCACTACGTAGCGATCCCTCTTGCTGTTCTGGCTTCTGAGATTCAGAATATTTTTTTTCTTGTTTTCCTCCTCCAAAAACTAGGTGTGTCTTGTGGTCTGGTGCATCTTATAGAGCGAAAAATACAGTATATGATGCCCATCTGACATTGGGTGCACCCGGCTGCTCTGGGTGGCTCCCAACAAAATACAAGGTATGACCGGAAAGTTCGGTGAACGGTCACAGAAATCGGACAGCGAAAAATATCCGAACATACAATCCGCATCGGAAACCCATGAAATGCTCACAATTGTGTACTGAGATGAAGCTGTAACTCGAAAGACAGCGTATGAGTGGTTTAGATGTTTCCATGAACGGCGGCAAACCATCGAAGATGACCCTCCGTCTGACGAGCAGGACGGCGGCAAATGGCAACAGAGTTCATGAGTTATTGATGCAGGATCGGCGTTTCTCTGTCCGAATGATGGCAGAAGAATTGCAGGTTCACATTATATCGTTACTGAGGTTACTGAGTTGTCCCACCCTCCATATTCTCCCGATCCGGCTCCAACGGATTTCTTTATTTTTCCAAAACTGAAATCTGCACTGAAAGGGCACAGATTTTCCAAGATTCCATACGTCCAAGCTGCTATGATGAGGGAACTAAAAACAGTACGAAAAGAGGACTTCTCCAGAAGTTTCCCACAGTTCTATGAATGTTGTCAATGGTGCATTTTATCAAAAGGTGCCTACTTTGAAGGCCTGTAATACAGGGGTCAGCAACCTGCGGCCTATGGGCCACAAGCGCCCCATGGGGGTCGTTTAAACGGCCCACAAGCCACCCCCAAACTGAGCCACCCGCTTGGCGAGTCCCCACGTGCTGTGCTAAACCGTTGCAGCGCGGAGCGGGGACTCGCATCCGCAGCACCAGAAATCACATCTACGCAGGTGCCGGAAATCACATCTGCGCAGACACGATCCGGCCCACAGAACGATCTCCATGGGAGTGAACCAGCCCAGGCGAGGTAAACCTTGCTGACCCTTGCTGTAAGGTATGTATGTTTGAATATTTCTCGCTGCCCGATTTCTGTGACCATTCAGCGAACTTTCTGGTCACACCTTGTATTAAAAACACAATAAAACATCAGCCATTAAAAACATCCCTGAACAGAATTGCCTTCAGATGTATTCTAAAAGCTATTGATCCGTCTGACATCTGATGGGAGGGCGTTTCACAGAATGGGCACCATTACCTGTAGAGAGAGAGAGAACCCTTCAGGGGCAGAGTACAAAACTTTTAAAACACAAAGTATTTTTCCTATTTGCCCACCCCCCAAAAGTAGCCATCCTGCTTTTTGCCACCCCCATAATTCCCTCTTCTACAAAACTGTTAAAGGTACAAGATGCCCGCTCTCCTTTTCCTCTGATCACCTGGAAGTCAGGGAACAGTAGGAAATAGACATGGATAGTTAAAAACCTAAAAGGGGGCCCCAGCTTGCAGTTAAAATTATGCTAAGTGTTTGAGATGTTGAAAAACCGCTGTCCGTTTGTGTGCTTCTGTAGACCTGCTCAGAAAGGAGCTAAGCTGCTTCCTTAAAAATGCTCGCTTTTGGAGAAGCTTACATGCCTGCAAATAAAAATCAGACCTGTAACCAGAAATTTTATGGTGAGGGAGCCTAAGGATACACTGGGGGGCCATTGTAAGTCAATATGAAACAGCAAAAACCTAAATATACATCTGATATGTTTAAATTCACTTTTTATTACTTTAAATTGAATTACGTTTTAAGTGCCAGGTGCCCAAGGAATCCATCTAAGCCCTAAATTCTTGAATGACCACAAAATGGTTCCATTCAAATGAGGGAGGATGCCTCAGTCCACCGATGCCTTATCTGACCAAGCTGTTTTTGCACTTTGCAAACATAAAGGGACAGTGCTAACGTTCCATCCAGCTATACGCAGAAGCAGAAATATATCATTTCGGATTCCTTTTCAGCATTTGCATATGAAAAGAGCTGGGGCTTTCAGCTAAAGGAGAGCAAACAAGAAGGATAATAGGATCGGGCATGAACTTGGAACTAGAGCATATCATCCAGCTATGGCTTTTATTCAGTTGTAAAATGCCTAAAGTTTTCTTTGGTGACTGGGTTTGCAAGAGGCTAGCCTATGCAGTTAAAGCTCTGGTTTTCCCAGTAGTGATGTATGGAAGTGAGAGCTGGACCATAAAGAAGGCTGATCGCCGAAGAATGGATGCTTTTGAATTATGGTGCTGGAGGAGACTCTTGAGAGTCCCATGGACTGCAAGAAGATCCAACCTCTCCATTCTGAAGGAAATCAGCCCTGAGTGCTCACTGGAAGGACAGATCGTGAAGCTGAGGCTCCAAGACTTTGGCCACCTCAGGAGAAGAGAAGACTCCCTGGAAAAGACCTTGATGTTGGGAAAGATGGAGGGCACAAGGAGAAGGGGACAACAGAGGATGAGATGGTTGGACAGTGTTCTCGAAGCTACCAGCATAAGGGAGGCAGTGGAAGACAGGAGTGCCTGGCGTGCTCTGATCCAGGGGGGGTCACGAAGAGTCGGACACGACTAAACGACTAAACAAAAACAACAGCCTATGGAGTTCTATGAAACCCCAAAAGGGCACAAAGGCAAGATTTGGTTCAGATCTTGATTCCGTGTTTCAGAAAGGGGGTCTTAGTCCAAATCTGATGCATGCTTTGGAAACCAAAGGCTTCACATGTCTCCCCTCTGACTAGCATGAAGAAATGGACTTTAACTTTTTAACTTTTGCATGGAATTCACAGGCTTAGTAGCTCCTTGTAAGCCTACCAAATATCACACAAATATGCACAGAAGTTTCTGTACTGTAGGAGTGGGGATCTTACAGCCCTCCAGCTGTTATTGGAATACAACTCCCATCATTTCTGACCACTGGATATCCTGGCTGAGGCTGATAATTTCTAAAGGGTCCTCACCCCGCTTTACAGCTTCAGTGTTGGGGGATTCATTTTTTTAAAGCACATACACAAAAATGAACAGGCAGATGCCTACATACAATGCTTTCTTTCTTAAAAAGAATGTTTAGGGGTACTCTCATTTTGACTCAAGAAAATCACCATTTTATAATTCAGATTGCGAAAAATAAATACAGTAAATGGACAAAAGTACAAAGATTCACAAAATGTTTAGGAGTATGTGTACCTTTGCAGAATTGAATGAAATTTGCAGGTGTGGTTGCTCTTTTTTCATAATGATAAGTGTTGCGGGGTGTTATGCAAGGGGAGTGAAAGTTTCATCCAATTTTTTAGGGCAAATGTTGTGGAGGTGCCCCTGTGTAAGCAACCTGCAAAATTTCAGATGAGGGATTAGGAAACTATAATGGATGAAAAACTGAGTATTTTCACCAGCTGTCTTCATCTTTCTGAAAATCTGTGTGATTTGGAAGTATAAAAAAGGACCCCTGTAAAAAGCTAGAGCTGTTAGTTACAAAATGACAATCCTCCTCCTCCTAATAATAATAATAATAATAATAATAATAATAAAATATATTATTTATACCACGCCTATCTGGCTGGGTTTCCCCAGCCACTCTGGGTGGCTCCCTTCATCATCATCTTCATCATCATAAAATATCAAACATTAAAAATTTCCCTAAACAGGGCTCCCTTCAGATGTCTTCTAAAAGTCAGATAGTTGTTTCTTTCCTTGACATCTGATGGGAGGGCGTTCCACAGGACAGGCGCCACTACTGAGAAGGCCCTCTGCCTGGTTCCCTGCAACCTCACTTCTCGCAGTGAGGGAACTGCCAGAAGGCCCTCGGAGCTGGACCTCAGTGTCCTGGCTGAACAATGGGGCTGGAGATGCTCCTTCAGGTATACTGGGTCGAGGCCATTTAGGGCTTTAAAGTTCAGCACCAACACTTTGAATTGTGCTCGGAATGTCCATGCCTGACATTTTCCATCTATGGAGACCTTGGAGAGTAAACGTAACCATTTTTGAAAGGCAGTCTGAGGCTGCCTGATTCTGTTTGCACCCACCAAATCTCCAAGACAGACCCGAGGCATCAAGAGCTTCTTTCTTGAAGTCTTGCTTCAGCTTAAACAAAGCCTGAATCACTCTAAGGCAGCCCTCATTTTGGAGTCAGGTTTTGTATGAAGTGGATGCACATCGTTAAAAAATGAGGACTAGTCTCCTGTCATTTAATTCCAGGAGCTTTGCTCAATTTGGGCAGGGTGTGTGTCAAAAGTATCCCAACGAAACAAAAAGGTGCAGAAGTGCCAGAACAATTTAGGAAAGGGGGGAATTTTATTTTTATTTTTCTTTGTTTAAAACTTTAAAAATATGTTTTAAAGCTGGCAGCATGCCTGATGACTTTTGTTGGTGTTTCAGAGGGCTCCTAATGCACTGGTTCCACTTTGGAAGCAAAATAAGGTAAACATCTCTATTCTTGATAGAATGGTATAAGCCTCCCGCTACACACGTCAAGCACTGGCATAGTTAATCATTTGGAAAACACCTCATAAACGGAACAGACATTCAGATCAAACAGGCATATGAAGAAGAAGAAGAAGAAAAACCCTTGGTTGCTTTTGCTATACTGAGCCACTGCTATCAGTCAGTCATAACTTTTGAACTTTGCTTACACACCCCCCCCCCCATCGTCTAGGCTCCTTCTTTGGCCACCACCTGGACCCCCAGATGCTTATATTTCTACCCAGGTGGCCTTGAGTAACGTTTGCAGTGGAATTTGCTTCATTTACCAGCGTGGGGGCATTGGGTGGTTTTGTGATGCTGTGAACAGGACACCTCTAGCAATAGACAAATCTGCCAACCACGTCAATTCCTTATTGAATCCATTCCACGAAGCACATTAATGGAGGACGACAAGATAGATTCAGGTTCCTGGTTACAGAGCTGCTGCACCCAGAGGCCCTGAACACCACCCACCCAAGATGTTCTGGCAGCGCTAGGTGCACAGATTATCACCATCCTGAAGAGTCATTTCAGAATACAAATCCCTTAACGGCCCCAATCTGCAAGATGCTTTTGCAGCTTAGCGTGGTTACAGAGCACAACTTTCTTTCTTTTTATTGCTCTTAGATGTAGAAGAGGGAAAAGCCATTACTCACTCTCCAGGATACAGCACTTAAATGCCTGGAGTTGTTGAAGGGGTCTGGTCAGCATCAGCCGATTTTTCATTTCCTTTCAATGGGGACAGTGTGGTGCTCTGGAATCCCCAGAGCCGGGCAGCATGAATGCAGGTATTGAATTTTCTGGGAAGAGACAATTAGCGCCAAACATGTGACAGAGACATGTTCTTGTTAAACTCCCATTCATTTGAAAAGGGCTTAAACAGAAGTTCGTTATCTCTGCTACTTGTCCCTAGCCTTCGAGACCGGCGAAGTGGTTGGGCATAGGAAGTGCAAATGTAAAATCTTTGTCTTAGAATTGTTCGGTTATTTGCTTTCTCCTGAGAGTTGTCAGTGCTCGGTGTCTGCAGACATCATTAAGCGTTCAGGTTGTCAGTTCATGCAAACTTCACCGTGCAACACAGAGGCACGCTGGCTAAGGCAGGGGTGGGGAAGTTCTGGCCCACAGGTCTAATTACACCCCGCAGGAGTTCTAATTTGCCCCACAAGTCTGCTTTCCTGATGCTATGATCACCTATCCCACCCCTGACATAATCTGTCTCTAAGCACCCAGCAGCTGACGGAGTGATCCAGTCAATGTCCGTTTCCATCTCAGCATTCCATAGTGCAACTGGGGACTCAAGCAAAGTGCCCGCCATGACAACTGTTATGTACTGAAGTTCTCACCCTGGGCCAGCAGGGGGATACTGTAGATAGTTCAGGTCCACATATGCAAATAAAGGATCGAAAGTGACGTTCAGTGATTGGATAGTTACAGAAAATGGTTCCTGTTGCGTTCTAGTGGAGCTCTATATAAGCAGGCTGGCTGAACCCTCCAGTTCAGTTCTGTTCTGGCCTGTGAATAAACAAGAGCTGTTTGAAGAATCGCTGTGTCGTCTGATATGTTCACCCACAACTTAACACTGGCGACGAAGGTGGGATCGATGGACATCAGAGCACAGCCAGATGCGGCCACTTTCTGAGCTGAATCACTGAACGCCAGATTTAGATGAAGAGAGGCCCTCGGCTACTCCACTTGTGAGGCCCTCCCCATCCCCCACCCTCACAACTAGAAGGAAATGGAAGAGGGTTATAAACAAAATTGAGTGAAGCCTGGGATGATGACGGGTATTTAAAATTCTAAAATTCACAATTTCTCCTCTAAAGGACATAAGATATTATTGTTAAATACCACGGTGATTTTTAAAAATGCATAAAATGAACACTGAAAAACTTTTGCAATAACTGAACTTGGTAAACCTTTTGTGGCTGGGCAGGCCTGGAACGAGTTCCCATGTCTTGTTCCTCTCTAAGGAGTCAAGTTCAGCCTTCATGGTATTTAACCAGGGCTCAGCATCCTCTGAGGTTAAACTTTGGACCTCTTGGAAGCTTCTCTGAGCTACTAACAACAGCTGTATCTGCTACGACTGTTTTAGCAAACTCTTCAGCATACCTTTTGGGTGGTTTACCCTTTGTGGCCCTTTCAGATCTGCGTACTATACACAAGTCTTCCATGCTAGGCTTCTCCTCTTTAGGAGAATGGTGGGCAGGCTGGGTCGTCCTCTTATATACCTGCGGGGATTGGCAAGGCATCTGACCCGCACCTGAATCTCATAGCTCTCCTGTAGCTGCCTCTGAGTAGTTATAATTTAACTCTTGGGGGAAATAATTAGCATCACACGTCATGTGCATGGAAGTTGCAGAACCATTTAACCCACCCTGGAACTTTTCTTTATTAGTGCCACTTTGTTTTGTACGATCCCTTGCAAATGAAGGAAAACAACTTTTCTGCTTGTATATGTTGATAATATAATTTTGGTTACTGAGGACAAACAAGATTGTACAAAAACAAGATTGGGTGCAGGCCTGGCCAGGACATAGGCATCCTGACTGTGACAAAGGTGACCTGTGTGCTTGCTTGCTTGCTTGATTAACAGCTGTTAGGAACTTCAAGGTCCCTTCTCTCCCTTCTTATGGTCTTTGTACTGGACCTGGAGACTCCAATAGAGAGCATTCCATGTCAAGAAGGAGGGCAAGTGGGCACTCTATCAAATGACAGGGCAGGCGTTACATTGAGCAGGGTCTTTTCACTGGTGGTGCCCATTGTATGCTTCTCTCTCTTCCCAGACCTGCTCTCTTTTGCCCTGTATTTTGGAGCTTTATAATTTAGGAAGTCTTTGGAAGAAGTGGTTGACAAATCTTATCAGTTGCTGACGTATGAGCAGATTTTATTTGCTGCTATTCTGTGCTTCTGGTGCACCAGGGTTTACACCAGTGTAATAGAGTTGGCCAGGATGCCAGAAGGGATACAGTTTACGAGCTTTCTCCATTATCTGCACAGCAGGGGGTGTTCAGTCAACAGTGCAAAGGCTGAGCTGAAGCATTCTCTGCTGGTTACCTGCTTTCAGCAATAGGGATCGCTGTATGGTAGTACCCAATTGGTTAGCTGTCAGACTCTAGAGCTCCCTATTGGTGGCTCTTAGGTAATTCACAAAATACAGAGTCCATTCATAAAATACAGTGTTCATTCATAAAGCAGTAACATAAATCTCCATTGCTACATATTGGGTGTACGTTTCAGTGGTTGAATGTATAGGTTTATGGCCATGCTGTAGTGTAGTGCTTATGCGACTGTGAATAAAAGGTGGCTGGGCTCATTGTCTCGGGGTTTGGGGGGGAAGAGGTGACAAAACTGATTTCCAATAAGTGCCCCCCTTTATTTCCATAACAAGTCCTTGAGTCTGTACTCTGAATGGTGACACCAGGGACCTAGAAGGTGCAGGGCTTGTCAGTCCAACCCCTGTATAGTCATCAGGGCTGACCTTAAGGCAATTGGAGCAATTGGGCCAAACTGGGCCCCACGGGCTGCTCCTAAGGGGGCCCCTGCACCAGGACAATCTAGATGGATTTTATTTATATCTATAAGATTTTGCAGACTTTGGCTGTGAACTGGGGCCCTAAAAAAAATTAAAAATCAAGTTGTGCCCCATTGGCTAGCCCTGAGTCTAATAGTTGCTGGGCCTGAGATGCCCTGCCCTTGCATGAAGTCTTTGGTTTACAATTTTGGGAGAGGGAAGACTGCAGCTCTGGGGAGCGGGCAGGGTGGCGAGGCCCCGTAGATTTGGAGGCCCTAGGCTTCAGCCTACTTAGCCTATACATAAATCCAGCACTGCCTGGGAGGTTCTGGTTGACTGCTGTCGATCGCAGGCTCCTTTTCCATTGCTTTTGCCAAAGAGCAGCTGGCCCCGCCCTCTCTCCCCGCCCTCCATTTTTGCATGATCGCTGGAACGTAAGACAGAGTTTTTGCTGTGAGGCAGATTGTTTCTATAGTGATATTTTGGTGAGGGACTAATCCCCTTCCCCATTTACTGTAGTGTGACAACTTTGGCCTGAACACCCCCCCCCCCATGGAACTTTCCTCTCTAAAAAACAACAACTTTGACCTGAACCCCCCCCCCCAAAGGGGGTAGATCACTGCCAGTCCCCCCACCCCCATGAGTAGATCACAGTGTCTTGGGAGTTGGACGTCCCTGATCTAAAGCATTCAGGAACCTCTCCAGTTCCAAAGGTTTCTGGATGCAGACCATCCTAATAGGTCCCCTACCCCTGAAGGAGGGAGGAACTGCCACCGCCAATCTAAACCTCACCAGGAAGTGATCTATCAATGACAACTGGGTTATTTGAGCATCACTACCACTAATACTGGGGCACTTTCCCTAGAGGCCAGATCCAACTTACCGAGGATACTAGACATTGAAATACCAAAGAAAGCCTCAATGGTATTTTATTATGTGACTGCAGTGGCAACGATTCTCTATGCACAGAAATGGAAAAAGGAGAGAACACCCTCAAAGGAATAACGGTTGATGAAAATCTTGGAACAGAGATGGCAAAACTGGTGGCACTGATAAGAGACACAAATTTAGAATCCTTTAAAGAAGACTGGACACCCTTCCTAGTCTATTTTAAAAGTCATTTCCCATATGTGAAGAACACGGTGAAGTCTGAAGTGTAAGAAAATAGCAGAATATATTAAGAAACATTTTAAAGAGGATGAAATTAGATAAAACAGAACCTTAAAATGCAATTGTATGTAATTTGGGTTATAAACATCAATGTTGGGTGAGTGGAAAGTCACCAGTTTTGTTGAATTGGAATATAACTGTTGAGTAACAAATGTAACTTTCAATATGAAAAAATGAAAAAATATTATAATATATATATGAACAAATTAAAGGAAATCTGTTGTGATGAAATATCATGTGGAGTTTGGCAGAATATTTTGAGAGCCATGGACACTTGTGTCTGTCCAAAGTGCAGGAGATGCAGAAATTTGTGTGGAGGGAAATAAAGATGTCAGCTGTGCATTTGCATCCATGTCGAAGGGTTATTAAAACCACAAAGTGCACAGCTGGCTCTCTATGATCTCATGCAAAGTTCCTTCTCACCCTTCTACTGGAAGGGACCAATTGCATCTGGGACTTCCTAAGTGCAAAATATGAACATACCGTGTACCATCATCTCATGCACAAACACAATGCTGTGGTGTCACATTGAGAAAGCATTATCTTTTCTATGATAGAGAACCCCATTTTCAGGGACAGGAGGGCCATCATGATTGATGAGGCTGGAGGCTGTGTTAGAGCCGGCTGGAGCTATTTGTTTTGACAATAAACCATCCTTTTTAATTAACTACGCTTACTGTGTGATAAAGCCGGGGACTGGACTCGTGACACCAGAGTTAGAGGTGTGTCAACAGATTGTGAAGAGTTTGAAGAGGACCTCTCCAAACTGAGTAAATGTGCTATAAAATAGGAAATGCAGTTCAGTGTAAACAAGTGTAAAGTGATGCACATCAGGAGAAAAATAATAATATTAATTTCACATATACGCTCATGGAGTCTGAACTGACAGTGATCTTGGGGTCAATGGAGATTCAAATTCCATGCTAGGAATAATCAGGAATGGAAAATGAAACGGCTGATATCATAACGCCATTATGCAAATCTATGGTGCGACCACATTCAGAATACTAACTCATCACAGACCTATTTCCATACCTGGAAATTAATCAATCTTACACTGTGAATTGCAACCACAACTGTGATGCTTTACTGGTCTGGAAGAAGAAGGTCAAGAATTAACCTAGTGACCAGCAACCAGCACTTCGCTGCCTACTCAGTTGTTGCCAAATTTCTACACATTCACACCGCTTGGTGGGCATTTATGTTTTTATTATTACATTTCCACCCCTCCATCTTTCCTCCAAGGAGTTCAAAGTGGTGTACATTCTCCCCTGCTCAATTTTATCCTCTCAACAAACCTGGCCCCAAGTCACCCAGTGAACTTCACAGCCAAGTGGGAATTTGAACCCTGTTCTCCCAGGTCCAAGTCCATAAACCTCTATGCCACTCAAACCCCTACGCCACTCTTGCCTTTAAAGCTCATTGACTTGACCGACATATCGTGAGATAAGCTACTGAGCCTCCTGTGTCCTTCGGACTTAAAGCATTCCCCCTCTTCATGTGATTCAGTGGCTACCCAGAGAACAAAGGGCAAAGCCTGCACTGAATTGCTACACCCCGACAATGGTTAATCTGTATTAGTAAAGGTAAAGGGACCCCTGACCATTAGGTCCAGTCGTGACCGACTCTGGGGTTGCGGCACTCATCTAGCTTTATTGGCCAAGGGAGCCAGCGTACAGCTTCCGGGTCATGTGGCCAGCATGACTAAGCCGCTTCTGGTAAACCAGAGCAGCGCATGGAAATGCTGTTTACCTTCCCGCCGGTGTGGTACCTATTTATTTACTTGCACTTTGATGTGCTTTCGAACTGCTAGGTTGGCAGGAGCTGGGACCGAGCAGCGGGAGCTCATCCCGTCACGGGGATTTGACCCACCGACCTTCTGATTGGCAAGTCCTAGGCTCTGTGGTTTAACCCACAGCGCCACCTGCGTCCTGATGTAGCTTAGTTTATTTCTAATTTGGTTAGGCACTAGGGTTGGGAAGCTCACCCACCCCTACTTTAGGTTATGCATGCATCCGTAGATTTGCTCAGGATGTGGCAACGGATTTGGAGCTGAAATACAGAAGACCTGTTTTCCAAAAGGTTTCATCAGGATTGAAAAGGTCCTTTTTGCAGCAATTTTAGGCAGGGTTTTTAAAAAATCAAACTGCGGGGGGGGGGTATTCATCTATTCATCTACATAGTTGTGCTGGCTGTTTTCTGCTGCAAGAGTGGTATTGACTGTGCATAAAATAGCCATATCTATATGTCAGGAGTTCAGCTTATACTAGAGTAGGACTCTGGTAGAGACACATGCCCGACTGGCATGTTCCCTCCCTCCTGGTCGATCGTTTGGGAGCTTCAAAAGCTTTCTTCAGCCCAAACATCACAGCGACTGATGCCAACAGACACAGGCACACTTAGGGATCCACAGAATCTTCGCAGCTTGTGTAACAGACCTTAGCAACTCAGCATTTTGGCTAATCTACTTTATTTACACATAAACACACACGGAGCACTGCAACATGGCTCCCTCTCTCTCTAGCATCAGACAGCAAAGAGAAAGAACAAAGGACAATAGTCCCACTTCACGGAACACAGTAACACAAACATCCTGTTTCCGTCACTTCCCACTCTGTGGAGTCAAAACATATAATGTCATGTGAAAGACAAAAATCCCATGACTGCAATCATGGAGCAGGAATTCTAACACTATACACACATGCATATATAAATACACTGGTTCCTTGGGTTACATACTCTTCAGGTTACATACTGTCAGGGGTTCAGGAGCAGAGGCACAGGAAAGGGAGGAAATAGAGAGCGAGGGGGAGGAGTCCGAAGGAAATGTTAGCGATGACAGCGGTCCGAGGTCTCTGAGTCTTTCCAGCGAATCGGAAGATTCACAGAAAGGGGCTCCCATGGTCAGAGCAAGGGGAGTGCCTAGGGGGACACCCCAGGAAGAAGGGGCCAGAGGGGACTCAGAGAGCAGCAGTTGGAAATCAGGACCAGCGTCCACACCAGAGTGCAGTAGGGGGGAGGAGTCCCAGGCATCGGGATCAGGCGGCGCACTGCCAGTGGGAGGACATGAGTCAGGATTGGCCACGCCTCCATCGGGGAGCGAGGAAACGGTCGAGAGGAAGGTTGAAGGCTGGGCGCGCGCGCCAAGTTCAAATGTACAGGAGGGCGGCGCAGTTGGCAGCCCGGATAGGGAGCCAGGTCCCAAAGCCCGCCGAAAAGAGGGGGAGGAGTCAGGGGGGTCAACGTCAGCGTCAGAAGAATCCAGGAAGGAAGGGACCCCGGGGGGTAGCAGGACCCAGAGGAGAAAGGAGAGACGGAAGAGGTGGAGTAAGGCTAGAATCTTAAACTGGTGTACAGGGGGCGGAGACTCAGATGGAGCTTCGCCGATCTAACCCCTAGACGTAGAGCTGGGGCGCTGCGGCTTGAAAATGGAAACTGTACTTCAATAAAGACTTTTGTACATTACTGCCGGCTTGCGTTGGTCCTCTGTGAGCTGGGACCTGGAGCCAGCTCTGACAGTAAGCTCCATCTCCAAAAGTTTTGCACCAAAAACCTCGTAACGTGAGTGGACGCAGCGAGGGAAGAAGATTGGTGCTTCGCGAGCTCACAAAAGTCAGGCAAGATAACTACAGAACAGCAACTAGCAGCCCTGCAAGATGCAGTGACACAACTCAACGCGGAGGTACTCGCATCCAGGAAAAGGGAAGAGGAAGCGGCTGCCGCCTGCAGGGATCTCCAAGCCAGGTTGGAAGTGCTTGCTAAGCAGGGGCAACCGGGACCCAAATCAGAGGGGATTGGGCTGGGGAAAAGAGGAGGCAGCCTGGTATCTCATTTCGATGGGAATTTGCAGCAGTACCCTAACTTCCGAGCAGACGTGCTGTTTGCGCTGGAACTGCTGGATAAAGACTTTAGAGATGAGCAAGAGAAGGTGGGGTTTATCTTGTCCCATTTGCATGGGGAAGCTAAAGGGTGGCTGCGCAATCTGTGGAGAGATAAGGATCCGGCGCTCCAAAATGCGGATGCATTCATTAAAGCGATGGATTCGTGTTTTTTATCAAATATAGACATTGATATCGCCAGAAAAGACATACATGGGCTCAAACAAGGCAGAGCCAGTGTAAGGCAGTACCATTCCCGCTTTTTTGCATTAGTCCATGCGCTGGGATGGGAGAAGGATTCTGCCCCAGCCAGAGACCTTTTTGGGGAAGGCTTGAATGCAAATGTGAAAGATGAGATTGCAAGGGGGGAGAGACCAAAGAGCACTCAGGAGGTTGTCCGGCGGGCGCTGCAAATTGGGGTGCGTCTGGAAGAACGTCCATGGAACAGAGAAGAAGGACGTTGGGGACGTACGCCAGTGAGAGCACCTCCCCTCTTTCCCAAGGATGCAGCGCGTGCGCAATCCACACCTCCGCAGGGAGGGGGAGAGGAACCGATGGAGATTGGAGGCGCCAGGGCTCAGTCAGCAACCAGAGCCCTAACACCGGGAGCAGTCAAAGCGAAGCCTCCTAGAGGGAACAGGAAGTGCTACATCTGCGACAGTGCTCAGCACATGGCGAAAGAGTGTCCCCAGAGGCTCCACAAGCACACTGCAGCCTCAGCAACAGTAACAGACGCAACTCAGCAGAGAGAACCACAGCAGGGAAACGACAGAGTCTGGCTGGAGGAAGAGGCACTGGGGCCCAGCCAGACAAGTCAATGAAGCCGTCCCCAGAGATTTTGCAGCCCACAGACCCCCTCCCGCCCAAACCAGTGGTGCAGCTCACAGCATCGCTCCAACTACCCAATGGACTCACTATGGAAGTGCCGATTACCATTGACTCTGGTAGTAACGCAGACTTCATAGGACTGGATTTCATTCAAGAGCACAACATAGCACTCCTGCCAGCCACGCTGCCTCTGAAGGTTGTCACGGTGGATGGCAGGGAATTGCTGGGGGGGCAGGTGGTGCAGCAAACGCCTCCGATGGTGATGCAAATTGGGAATCACCGAGAAGTCATCAGCTTCAATGTCACCCAACTGTCGGACACGCCTATAGTATTAGGCATGAGTTGGCTGCACAGGCACAGCCCAGCATTGGCGTGGTACCAGCGACAACTGACCTTCGGCTCCTCATACTGTGCGGAACATTGCATTCTGCCTAGCCCGGAAGGGGAAGAGGATGACCCGCAGCTACAATTGGGCAAGCTGCAAGCAGTGCCACTCAAGTACGCAGCGTTTTTGGAGGTTTTCTGCGAGAAGGAAGCGGACAAGCTGCCTCCCCACAGGTCCTATGACTGCAAGATTGACCTCCTGCCAGGGGCGACGCTGCCAACCGGGAAACTGTATTCCATGTCTGAAGACGAGCTGCAGGAACTCAGGGAGTTCATAGACCTCAACTTGAAGCGCGGTTTCATCCAGGAGTCGAAGGCAGTGGGGGGCAGTCCTGTATTCTTTGTGAAGAAGAAGGACACGCCCCAAAAAAGGCTTGTGGTGGACTATAGAATTTTGAACTCGAAAACCAAGCCCACAGCCTTTCCCATGCCCAAGATAGATGACCTGCTCGCAACGGTGAGGAAAGGACGCGTTTTCACAAAGTTGGATCTGCGAGGGGCGTACAACCTGATTCGCATACGGGAGGGCGACGAATGGAAGACTGCCATGTTCACGCCCCTGGGCACCTATGAATACAGAGTTATGCCCTTTGGATTACAAAATGGCTCCCACTGTTTTCAAGCCTTCATGCATCACGTATTGGCGGGTCTCCTCTACAAGAAATGCGTCTGCTTCCTGGACGACATCCTGATATTTTCAGAATCAGAGGAGACCCACGAGGGAGACGTCAAGGAAGTTCTGCAGAGACTGCAGGAGCACAGGCTGTACGCCAAGCTGGAGAAGTGCCAGTTCGACATGAAGGAGGTAGATTTCCTGGGCTACAAGTTGTCGGACAAGGGGCTCGCCATGGACAGCGCCAAGGTTCGCTCAGTGTTGGACTGGAAGAGCCCGCGCAATCGGAAGGAGGTCCAGCGGTTTGTCGGTTTCGCCAACTTTTACCGCAAGTTCATCAAGGGGTTCACGATGCAGACGGTGGCCATTACCGACACGCTCAGCTCCAAGAAGAAGAAGTTCATCTGGACGGAGCAAGTGGAGCAGTCCTTTCAGAAACTCAAGCGTCTCTTCTCGTCCGAAGAGCAGCTACTGCATGTGAATCCCAGCAGACCGATGAGGGTTGAAACGGACGCCTCAGACAGAGCCGTGGGAGCAGTACTGTTGCAGCAAGACCCGCATGGGGACTGGAGACCGTGTGCCTTCTACTCCAGGAAGCTCAGCAAGTCAGAGCAGAACTACACCATCTGGGACAGGGAGTTGCTGGCCATTCATGCAGCATTCAAGGCGTGGCGGCACTTCCTCATTGGAGCCAAACACACAGTGCAGGTCCGCACGGACCATAAAAACCTGGAGTACTGGCGCACGGCAAGGTTCCTGAACCAGAGGCACATACGATGGGCGGAGTTCTTTGCGGATTTCGACTTCAGGATAGAGTACATCCCAGGCGACAACAACATCATGGCGGATGCACTGTCCAGAAAGCCGCAATACCTCGAGGAGGCGGCACCAGCAGCGGCCAAGCACATTTTCGCACCGAAAGCGTGGGCGTGCGCTTCAGCAACCGTGGACCTGGATGCTGTACGTCGAGCACTGCAGGAGGACCCCTTCGCACAAGCCAAGATGGAGGAGGTGCAAAGGGGCACGGCGGAGGACGACGAGTTCCAGATACGCGACGGATTGCTCATCCGCAGAGGGGCCCTCTACGTACCGGGAGACGACCTCCGCGCGAAAGTACTGCAGCAGTTGCACGACGCACCCACCGCCGGGCACTTTGGCAAAGAGAAGACGGTAGAATTAGTAGCCAGAGATTTTTGGTGGCCCAAGATGCGGGGGGAAGTCGCGGATTACGTCTCGAGGTGCGACACCTGCCAAAGGGCCAAGTCAGTGCACAAACCGCCGGCGGGACTGCTCGAACTGCTGCAGACACCGCTCGAACCGTGGGAGAGGGTGGCCCTGGACTTTGTCACGGATCTACCCAGCTCGAGGGGCAAGACGGCAGTGCTAGTGGTGGTGGACATGTTCACCAAAATGGCCCACTTCATTCCGTGCGCGAAGGTGGCCACGGCGGAACAGACCGCCAAACTGTTCATAGACCACGTGTTCAGGGTTCACGGTCTGCCACGGTCTATCCTGTCCGACCGGGGGCGACAGTTCATCTCGAACTTCTGGCAGAAGCTGATGGGTTTCCTGAACGTCAAGATCAACCTAGCGTCGGCGAGACACCCGCAGACGAACGGACAAGCGGAGCGAGTCAACGCCATCATGCAGCAGTACCTGCGATGCTACGCAAATCAGCAGCCGGCAACATGGGTGGACTACCTGCCGCTCGCTGAGTTCGCCTACAACAACACGAAGCACGTGTCCACGGGGGTGACACCGTTCTTCGCCAACAACGGGAGGCATCCCAGAACCTTCCCGGGATTAGCGAGAGCGGGGGAGGGGGAGCCACAGGCAGCGGAAGCCTTAGCATCAGAGTTGCAGGAGGTTCACGAACAGCTTCGGAGGCAGTTAGAACTAGCAAAGCACGCATACAAACTGCAGGCTGACAAGCACAGAAGGGTTGGGGAAGACATACAGGTGGGAGACTGGGTTTGGTTAGCAGCCCAGGCAGTGCCGGCCAGATCGTTAGCGAAGAAGAAGCTAGGGCATAAGCAGCTAGGACCTTACCAAGTCGAGGCACAGGTCAATCCAGTGGCCTTCCGGTTGACACTGCCGGAGGGATCCAGAATGCACCCAGTTTTCCATAGATCAGTGCTCACGCCCTACAAAGCACCTCATAGATTTCAGGAGCCAGGCACGGCACCAGACCCGTTCAGGGAGACGCCCACAAGGGGGGGGTCGCCAAGGCGGGAACCCGTCAACGAAGTCACAGAGATTTTAGACTCGAGATGGGGGGAAGAGGGAGTAGAATATCTTCTTGCCAGAGAAGGTACCCCGGCCAGCGCCAACAGTTGGGTGCCAGACTATGCCTTGGACGAACCTCTTCTCAAGGACGAGTTTCATGCCCTTTTCCCACACAGGCCCATGCCAGCCGAGTATTTCGACGACTGGCTTTTCACACCCACATTTTCAGCCAGCACATTCCAGGGGTTCACCTCGGACGAGGAACCGGCACTAGAAACACGTTCCCCGGAGGGATCACCCTCGGGGTCTGCCTCAGACCGTTCCTATTGGTGGGACGATCGACCAGAGGAGCAGTGGCGCAGGAAGTGGCTGGGGGGTCCTTGGCAGGCAACGTCCCCGGAGGAGACCGGGGGAGAGACGGACATGGACGTGTTGGGGGAGGACCTTGGGTTCGAGCACGGCGGCAAAGAGATGGAAGCAGAGGAAATTGAGGTCGGCGAGAGCACGGAGGACGAGCCGGACTTATCCGGCTGGATGCACGCCACGGGGGACGAACTGTATCCGGCACTCACCCCCACAACGACGGAGCACCCAGTACCCACACCTGAAGGAGGGGAGGGGGGAAGGGGGGGCTTCGAGGGGGGGATGGATGTCAGGGGTTCAGGAGCAGAGGCACAGGAAAGGGAGGAAATAGAGAGCGAGGGGGAGGAGTCCGAAGGAAATGTTAGCGATGACAGCGGTCCGAGGTCTCTGAGTCTTTCCAGCGAATCGGAAGATTCACAGAAAGGGGCTCCCATGGTCAGAGCAAGGGGAGTGCCTAGGGGGACACCCCAGGAAGAAGGGGCCAGAGGGGACTCAGAGAGCAGCAGTTGGAAATCAGGACCAGCGTCCACACCAGAGTGCAGTAGGGGGGAGGAGTCCCAGGCATCGGGATCAGGCGGCGCACTGCCAGTGGGAGGACATGAGTCAGGATTGGCCACGCCTCCATCGGGGAGCGAGGAAACGGTCGAGAGGAAGGTTGAAGGCTGGGCGCGCGCGCCAAGTTCAAATGTACAGGAGGGCGGCGCAGTTGGCAGCCCGGATAGGGAGCCAGGTCCCAAAGCCCGCCGAAAAGAGGGGGAGGAGTCAGGGGGGTCAACGTCAGCGTCAGAAGAATCCAGGAAGGAAGGGACCCCGGGGGGTAGCAGGACCCAGAGGAGAAAGGAGAGACGGAAGAGGTGGAGTAAGGCTAGAATCTTAAACTGGTGTACAGGGGGCGGAGACTCAGATGGAGCTTCGCCGATCTAACCCCTAGACGTAGAGCTGGGGCGCTGCGGCTTGAAAATGGAAACTGTACTTCAATAAAGACTTTTGTACATTACTGCCGGCTAGCGTTGGTCCTCTGTGAGCTGGGACCTGGAGCCAGCTCTGACACATACGCTTCAGGTTACAAACTCTGCTAACCCAGAAATATTACCTGGGGTTAAGAACTTTGCTTCAGGATAAGAACAGAAATCACGCTCCGGCAACGCGGCGGCAGCAGCAGGAGGCCCCATTAGCTAAAGTGGTGCTTCAGGTTAAGAACAGTTTCAGGTTAAGAACAGACCTCCAGAACGAATTAAGTTCTTAACCCGAGGTACCACTGTAAGTGTAATAAAGGATACAGGCATGAGAAGCCAACCAGTCCTGGGCAATCGAGATATAAAAGGAGTTTCTCCTTGTCCTGTCTTTTTCCCATTCCCCACATCAGCACATCAACTGTTTAGGGACACCATATCCATCTGGGGAGTCTCACTTTCCTTGTCTTCTGAGCCAGCCACATCTGCTGTCCATCCCACCCACCCCAGCCACTTTTCTCCCTGCAGACCACCTCCTGATTCCCCCAGCAATGGAGCCCCCCCCCCGAGTCCTTCCCTCCTGCTATCAGCAGCTTAGTCTGGGCAGTATCTTGGTCAACCGGGAACCAACCCAACACCACCTGCCCTGTTGGAACTGCTATTGCTTTAGCTTGTATTTGGCTTGTCTAAACAGGCAACCGGCCAGCCAGCCACTTCCTTCTTGCCAAGTTTCCTCCCGGTGGGATCACGGCTGGAGTTAAGGACTGTCCTTCCAATCTCCTCAGGTGACTGTGATTTGCTCGAATGGGCCTTGTTCTTTCTCATAAGGTTCCCATTGTTGCTCACGCCACAGACAAGGAATCTAACCGAAAAACTAACAGACAAGAAGTGCTCGCCTGCAGGGACCATGGTGCAGAAATGGCTTGAAAGTCTCCTGTTGTCAGCATGCTCTTTAGAACTATCAGCACCACGGCATATCCTTAGCCTCAGAGAGATAATTCCTACCCCCCTACTGAGCATGCTAGAGCCGGCTCTCATGAGCTGCTTTTTGTTTCCATCCTGAGTTCAGCATTGCTCAGTTTAGATGGGATCTACAGCTCTAGGAATAGACTCCTGTCATGTACAGTATGTGCAAGGCTATTCCCCCTGCCTAATCTCAGCTAATTGGCGACAGAAGCCCTGGCATTAGGTGCAGAGGTGTGAATGATATTAGCAAAAGAATATGAAAAGTCATTAACGTTTGTGCTGACTGAAGGACAGGTGGGACCCATTAGATGACACGGCCACCCTCTTGAGATCGTGCCTCTTGCACACAGCTTTGCAGATGGAAGTTTCGCGAGGTGCATTTCATTCACCCTGACCAAATTGTTGTGGGTAATACAGATTATGAGGGACGCCAGAGTTGGCCACAACTGGACCTAATGGTCAGGGGTCCCTCTACCTTTTTAAGCTACACCGGGGGGGGGGGACACCTGGGAAAACGTGTCAAAGGCTCATAATGTTGTCTGAGTTAATCCAACTCCAAATCAACCTTGCCACCCATTTGCACATACCCATTTTCATGATGTCAGGCTCAGAGGATGAGGGTCAGGGTGAGGATGAGCTGGCTATCGAACCACCGCTGGGTTGAGATGCTGTGCCAGAGCTTTTAAGAGGCCAGATGATGCTACCTGACTCTCCTGCAGTTCTGGATCGAGCCTAGGGTGGCCACCTGGGTTGCTGGCAGATCTCTTGGCAAAACCACTGCCTGGATTTTAAAGCGCAAAGGGGAAAATGCATTTTAAATCTAGCTGTGCTGCTGCAAGCCAATGGTTTTACGGATGCCTCCGCAGCAGCAGTTAGCCCAGGTTGGCTGGCTGCCATTTAGGAAGGGGAAATGGAACTATGCCGCGCAATTATGTTCCTTTCCCAGTTCCCCGGTTCCACTTTCAAATTAGCAACGGGCCTGGCCAGCGATCCTAGCCCAGAGGAGAGTGTGGTCATTCAGCAAGGGCTGGTGGGGGGAGTGGTCAGGGCAGCAAAGAGACTCTCTTACCCAGGGTCCTCTCAAACCTGGCAGTGCTTGTGGCAGGGGGAAAAATTACATATACTCAAAGCCATTTAGTCTGCCAGGCTCTGTTCATGTCCCTTCATCAGCACAGCCTTCTCACCTGCAGCATCTGGACTGTGGAACTCACTGCTTCATGAAATCCATCTGAGTACTTATTTATATACTTCAGGCATCAACTTAAAGATGACGCCTGATGCATATTTGATAAAAATGCCTTCTGAAGTTGAATTATCTGTGGTTTAAGCTTTCGCTGCTGGTTATCTGCTTTTGTTTTAATTGTTTACCTGAGTTGATGTCAGAACTGGTCTCAGAATTGGTCTGATGGCCCCCAAGCCAGGGCTTTTGAGGAAACCTTTGCTTGCCTTGTCTGGATTGGCTTAGGGTTTCGTGGCCCCCATGACAACGATGGTGCTGTCTCAAAAATAGACTGGTTCCACTTGTGGCAGGCCACACCTATGGTATTATGTTTTCCACTGGGCAGGTAACAGGCTGTTATTAAGATTGAGGTTATGTGCACATTCTCTGTGAGGCCTGGTAGATCTGCACCATGGCTGGTTTTTATGCACATTAACCATTCAAATTACATTATTCCTAATATACAGACCATCACTGAAGATCACTAGGGACTCAGCTATATAGCTGCAAATAAAACGCTTTAAGTATGTTTTAAGTGCAATGTATGTGACACCAGATGGCGACAGTGAGCCTTCTGGAAAATTCTATGTATTTTTAAAAAATGCAGTTTCAGAACGGTTTTTATATGTGTGTAGATTCCACCTAGTGCTCACATGGAAACCAACTTTCTTGCATAACAAGCTAACAAGCAAGTTGTTGCAGAGCTTGGGACCAAGTTTAATTATTGCGAAATTCTCCAGCATTCCTAGTCAAGAGCATAAATTTGTCCTCCCAGGCTACCTGAGTTCTGCATCTTAGCCCATTTTTAACTGCTTCTTTGTGGCTCATTTTATTACGATGGATTTGTTTTGCTGTGCTACACTCATTTTTATTACATGGATTTAATTGTCCGTATTTTACTGTGAATTGTCCTGGGAGTCATTTGGCTGAAAGGCAGTATGCAAACAAACATGCAAGGTAAATATTGTTGTTGTTTCTTTAACTGTTATTTTATTCCTTTGTTTTTAAAACTTGTAATTCATCCTTTGTCCTCAAGACTCCAAGGTGGATTACAACAGCAAACATAGAAAACAATCAACATTGTTGTTGTTTTTTAATGTAAAATACCAGCTATACAATGAAAATGTAAGCAAGCTGCCTATTTCCTGAGACCTTGGAATCCCTCTCTATTAAAGAGACAAGCTGTCCGGAAGGTCCTGCGTGTAAACGAAAAGGTGCAGGATATAAATTATACTGTATAAGAGCCTAGCTACACTTTGTGCTTCATCACATAAAAGGAAGCCGTATATAAAGCTGGACTCTGCTGCTGAGAATTTTTAAAAGCTGCCCCAGAGACAGGCAGAGAAAGCTGGGAAGGGATCTTGAGAATGAGAGGAGAGTGTTGCTTGTAATGACTGCCAGATCCTCTTCATTAGACTATATACAAGGTCTTCTATCTTTTCTTTACACTAGGCATTACCTCTTATATTTTTGGACTGGGGTGTGTGTGTGTGTGTGTGTGTGTGTGTGTGTGTGTGTGTGTAATGCAGAGATCATTATTTCAGCTGGAAGTTTTTTCACCTCATTGCAGCATTACCCTTGGAACAATAATCGCCCCTGCCAATCTGACCCAGGTCCATCTATAACCGGTAACAGAATATTTTTGTGTGTGTGCTGTCAGCTGGTAATATTTTGCTTCTCAGTGAAGCAGGCACTGGATACCTCTCTGCGATCCAACTTGCACATTCCCATTAAAGCCAAATTTGCCTCCATGGCAACATCTGTGTTATGCTGAGTCTAGTATCTCTCTGTGTTTTCAGAGCTAGACTCATCTATCATCGAAGACAGAAGGTTGGAACACGGTCGCTACTGCTGTTGCTTTGGGTCCCGGCTTAAAGGGGAGGGGGGTGTTCGAAACTTGACTAAGGTCCAAAAACATCCAAGAGATGTGGTTACCTTGCCCAGATGTAGCCGTTCTGCTCCTTGAACTCTGTGGTTCTTGTCGGGTGGCAAGTCTCCCTGAAAGATGCCTGGAATAAATGACACCCTATAATTCCACTTCCAGCCACTGAGTGAATGGTGGATTTACCCATAATCAGGGCCAATTCAGACGTAACATTTTACTCCATGGGAGAACTTTTAAAAAATTATTCCTCTGGACGAATATAAATAGAAAACATGAGCAGGAGCCAGCAGGAATCTAATATCCTGCTCACAAATCCTTCCTGGAAAATCAATGTGGATTTTCAGTTCTGATGTAATGTTTACCCAATGCAGACCTCTAAAGGAATACTTCCAAAATCACTTCTCCTTAGGAGAAGAAAACCTGACATGAGAATTGGTTCGATCCTGTGTATTTTCCTTTAGAGAGGTAACATGCAATTCAGTTCAAAGGGCCTTGCAAGCGTCTAAATGTTCACCGCTATCTCAGCGTAGGAATCATTCTGCTACCTGGCTTCTTCCATACCCACTCAGGGTGCAAAAGCATTTCTGTCATAACTACAAAACGAAAATAGCCACTAGTGTAATAGAACCTGCATGCTGTTGTCAAAAACAAGCACTCGTATTGTAGCTAATGTTTGGCAGCCGGCCTCAGAGTCAAAGGCCACAAGGGGCCTCCTGCAGGGAATTCCGGGATTTGCTCTCCGAGTACATACACCATGCTGTACACAGACTTACGATATATCATGTGTACACGCCAGGAATAACACTCTAAGCTGGACCTATGCATCAATCAACGCAGCACACACAATAAGCACACATATATTTCCATTCTGGGACAGGGAGTGAGTGCGCTGGTGTGAATTAATAGATGAAATAAACAAACAGGTTTTTCCTCCCCTGGGGGTGCAGAATGTGAAGACTCCAAGAAACAAAGCAAAAAAACGAACAACAATGTTCATAAGTGTTCCAAGTAGTAAATAACAATGGTACATTCAAAAAATATAAAGCAATGTGCTACATAAAACAGAAGGACAAAAACAACAACAACAGACAAATGTGAGGCCAGGTTGCTTTAAAAAGTCCATACTACAATAATAATAGTAATAGTAATATGACGATGGTGATGATGTTACAATTAAATCCATAAAAAAGCTTACGTAATTACCCTTATTCTGGGCAAATACACCAAAATGGAGAAACCGTATCCATATTGTCGATTTATGATGGATAACAAGAGGCAATGTCTTCCATATGCTCTGGAACTGTGAAAAGAATGCTAAAAATCCCTCTTACTAAAAATAGTTGGCACTCATTCCTTCTTCAACATCTACATGTGATCGTTGAGATGGGGTCGTCTGGGGATTTGGAATAAGGTGCCATCAATATGCTGATGACTCCCAGCTCCATTTCTCCATTTCATCAGTTTCAGTTGGCACCATGTCGGTGCTGAACTGCACTCCTTGCTCACACCGAACTTAGTTGGGGAAGGGGGGGGAGTTTTTGTGTCTGATCTGTGGGTGTCGGGTGTAGACCCCCATGCAGTGGGTGGGGTGTGGCCTGGGGGGGTGACTATGATAAGCCAGACTCTGCCTCTCTTCGGTTCAGCTACTGTTATGTACTGAGAACAATAGGATCCAAAATGCAGCAGTCTGATTGGTCCTAGAACAATGCAGCAGTATGATTGGTCCACAGGAGCCACCTAATCCAGCTCCGGGTGGAAGTGAATCCACAACCTGATTGGCCTACAGGAGAATCCCGGAATTAGCCAATCACGTGGGGCCCATTGTGTAAATAATGTATATAAAGCAGATATTGAGGGGGAACTTCCATTCCTCCTCACCGCTATGAGCTGAATAAAGAGCATGAAATCCACTCTCAACTCCGAGTATATTTCAGCTACAAAGCATTGCAGCGTTTGTAAACGACCTTAATCTTTTTTGAAACCAAAAAGTGGTCTAAAAATGGTTTTAATAAATAAGCAAAATGGATTAATATAGTGTAGGCACATCCCAGCTAAAGTTAAACATTTTAAAGTTGTATTGATTTCAATGGGATGAAATTGGGCACTTCCTTTCATTGGTAAGGGAAGTTCTTCATTTTATCTTTCGTGAGGTGTGGGGAAACTTAGTTGGCCTCTAAGGTGCTACTGGACAATTTTTTATTTTTATTATTATTACTACAGCAAGCGTGGGGAACTCTTGGCCCTTCAGACTCTAACTTCCAGCCAGCCAGCATGGCCAATAGTCCAGGATTATGGGGACCGCAGTCCGCCAACATCTAGAGGGCCACATGTCTCCCCATCCTTATCCTACAGTGAGAGAAAGAAAGACAAGGATCATTTTCAGATTGGCTTGCAACGCACCCCTTGTCACTTCAGGTTGATGAAGAACCATCGATTAGGACTTCAGTACTGTTTCCCTCTTTTTTGCAAAATGTCACTCCAACTTCTGCATCGCATGAAAATGGTGTTAACATTTAAGGGAGACATTTCTACTCGGTCCTTGTTGGCAAAAAAGGAAAACAGTCTTAGAGAAGTAAAGCAGAATGTGAAAAGTTAGACAGAGTGGCTAAGTTTATAGCTGAGTGCATTACAAAAATTAACCAACAAGAAGAATGGGAGAAGGAAGGAAAGCAACATACCTCCCTGAAGCTGCTAATGTTTTTGCAGTTCTAAACAGCAGCAGAAATACAAGTAAATCTGCTTGACTATAAACCAATGCAACCTCCTTGGTGTACAATTATTCTGCACATAATGGGACCGAGAGCCTTGTCCACTGCGGTTTATTTACTGCCTCCCGAACATGGGTCAGTAACAGAGCACTTTTAACATGCACCAGGCAATCTTCCAGAATAGCGGGTTGATGAATACTCAAAACAGAACCGAGTGACACTCGGAGTCTGTATGATAATTATTATGCAGGACATCTGGAACTTGTTTAGCAGCAGAATGAGCTGATACAAAATCATGTTATGAATATTTACATACGCATAGAGGTGTTAAAATTCAGAAATGCCACATATGTGTTTAAATTTCACTTGTTGAGAACACTGCCTATAAGCTTTAGGTAAACTGTAGCTATTACTTATTACTCTACTTACGACTATTATTTTAAAATGTATACTATTTCTCTATCAGCACCTAACAATTTGCACTTCAGGAGATGTATATAATCGTAATACTATAGCGTATCGAATAAACTTAATATGCCATAATAAACATTTCAGCATGATTTTGGGCTGAAAAACTCAAAGGGCAATATAAGTAAACAATGAATTGCCATAGTTGACAAATCCCATCAGGTCCTACCTCCCTCATATGGGAGAAATGGGGGCTGAGGAGCGGGAACAAGGAAGTCAGTTATCAAGCACCTGCACAGATTAGCCAACTATGGGCTGACACCAAAGCTATGGCCATTTTTTCAGTCCTTGAGGCCTTTTGCTAAGGCTTAGATGAGCTTCCCACACAGACGCTGAGCTACACTCACAGTTGACTCTTACTGGCATTTGGCCTGCACAATTCAGTCATTATTGTTGTTTAATCGTTTAGTCGTGTCCGCCTCCCACAGTTTGGTCAGACTCATGCTGGTAGCTTTGAGAACACTGTCCCACCATCTCGTCCTCTCTCGTCCCCTTCTCCTTGTGCCCTCCATCTTTCCCAACATCAGGGTCTTTTCCAGAGAGTCTTCTCTTCTCCTGAGGTGGCCAAAGTCTTGGAGCCTCAGCTTCAGGATCTGTCCTTCCAGTGAGCACTCAGGGCTGATTTCCTTCTGAATGGAGAAGTTTGATCTTCTTGCAGTCCATGGGACTCTCAAGAGTCTCCTCCAGCACCAGAATTCAAAAGCATCAAAGAAGGCGATCAGCCTTCTTGATGGTCCAGCTCTCACAATTTACTCAAGGGCTGGGAGAACCTGTGGCCCTCAACATGCTGTTGGACTCCCTGTCAGCCCCTGTCAGTAGAGCCAATGGCCAGGAATGGCAGGAGCTGTAGTTCAGCAGTGAAATTTTTCATAGGGGAACAGTTAGGGCCATCACACCTCCCTAAGTCGGGCAGAAGCTTCCCAAGGTTTGGGAAGGAGGTGCCAGGGAACATTTAGGGGACTAGCCTAGTCCCCCTAGGCCAGGCATAGGCAAACTCAGCCCTCCAGATGTTTTGGGACTACAATTCCCATCATCCCTTACCACTGGTCCTAGGGATCATGGGAGTTGTAGTCCCAAAACATCTGGAGGGCCGAGTTTGCCTATGCCTGCCCTAGCCCACAAATTGCACGCCACTGGAAGGTCCCAGGTTCACCACACTTGTTTTACTCTCTGTCTGAGGAGACATTTAACATCAGATGGATGGGCCCTGCTAAAACCTTCTGTTGTGAAAAATATTTGTATTTCAAAGTTAATATTTTAGCCTTAGGAATGCTTGCAGGGCAACCCTTATTACAATTCTCTAAGCCATAGTTCCCATGTTTCCAATCTATATACATGCTTTTCCCTCACAGAATTCTGTCCTCCAGAGGTTTGTTGGCTTCTTAAAGGAAAGTGTACAACTAAGACTTTACAATAGCAAGTTGGTCTGCAGAAGCACTTTTAGTGGGGAAGAAGTGAGCACGAGCAAAATTATTTTTTAAAAACCCCTCCCATGTAAAGCAGAAAGTAGATATTTTGCTTCTCCCCAAACCCTGGTCCTGAGAAGGAGGCTGAAACCCTGAAACTGCAGGTCAAAACCAGATACTTTGAGAATAGAATTACTATAAATATGCTGAAAGGGTGCCTTTTTTTTTAACCACTTCAACCATCTTATTTCACTGCAGGTTTTTAATGCACTCTTTAAGTGAAATAAAAATAACTTTTCCTCAGTAAACAGTTTTATATCTCAAAGTCACCAAGGGTCCATCTCCCATGTCTCGAAGGAGGGGCAGACTGCACTCCGCCGACTTGTGAGAAAGCTTCCTCTCTTTCCCCCTCCAGCGCCCACAAATCAATCACAAACAAGAGCGGCAGTATTTCTGCAATTAAAAATACACTGGACTACACAGTCAACTTTATGAAAGGAAAGGGCAGCGTTTCTTTCTGGCACAGTGAAGGAAAGAGGAGAGGAGATACGCTTGCGAAAAACACACACGCACGCCTTTCCTTTTTGTTGTTGTTGAGGATCCAGAAAATGCTGGACTTTGGACAAGCGAGAAAAACACGAGTCTCCCCACCAAGCCAGAAAATGCCCTAGCGTTAAACACCTTGTTAATTTTTTTAGCAATTAACAGCCATTTAGCACATGGAGGTGCAGTGAGTGTATTGCAGATGAAAAATAAAGAACAGCTCGGCGTTTGTTCCAACATAAAAATTCAAAGCTGTCCATTTTATTGGAAAGGCATCTGCAAAGCAGTAGAGAAGGAAATTGGTATCTCATTAAAAATGGGGGAAATAGAGTGGAGAGGGGGAGCAAGAGGCAGAGAGAGGAAACTAAAAGCTCATTAAAGCAACTAGGAGGTTGCCAGAATTATACCTTCCCATTAGCTGAAAACTAATGAGCTCAAGACATTTTTTCCTCCATCGAAAGCAGAGTGAAGGCAAAGCACAAGTGATCTTGTTCCCACACCAACCAGCCCCACTGAGACACTATGGGGCGTCTCGTTCCCCACCCTCCAGACCTCCCATCTCAATACCTAATTGGGAACACAAGGAGCAGAGAGGCTGCGGAAGAAGCCCTAGTGAACAGCTCCATATCCATGGTTGTTGAGAGGTGCTGCTGCAGGCCTCCTCCCTTGGGCAGCTCCTAGCGGCTGCTGGAGAGCAAGTGAGGATGAGGAGAGGCTGCCACCACTAAGGCCCTGCTCTGCGTGATGCACCGACTCTGAGGGGCAGGCTGAGGACAGGCTGAGGAAAGGGGGAGCGGAGCAGAGCGCAAGGAGTCTTGATTTTTCTTTTTAAAACAAAAACAAAAAAAACCCCATGCTTTGTGCCACTGCGTTGAATCTTGCCCCTTTCTTAAAAAATGTTTATTGGTATAGGGAGCCGGCGTTTGTCCACAGACAGCTTTCCAGATCATGTGGCTGGCATGACTAAACCGCTTCTGGCGCAATGGAACACTGTGACGGAAACCAGAGCACACGGAAATGCCATTTACCTTCCCGCTGGAGCAGTACCTATTTATCTACTTGCACTGGTGTGCTTTCGAGCTGCTAGGTTGGCAGGAGCTGGGACAGAGCAACGGGAACCCACCCCGTCGTGGAGATTCAAACCGCCGACCTTGTGATCGGCAAACCCAAGAGGCTCAGTGGTTTAACCCACAATGCCACCCACATCCCATAGTGTTGCGTTATCCTGGTTACATGTTGCTAATGAGATGGTAACAGATCAAGGAATAAAAAATCAAGGAATGCCTTTCCTCCCCACCAACTATCTCCGAATTTTAGTCCCTGTATGTGTGTCTATATTTATTTATGTCTATATTGAAGTCTCCAGCGAGGTCTCAGTATCCTTCTGAAAAACTCAACACAATTGGGAATTCTTTGACCAAAAGAAAGAGAAAAGAGGCCTCCTGGGTATTTGGGGCATACAGTGAACCTAATGTAATGCTTCTTCCCTGTATTTACCTTTTAGGAAGTGCCCCATGGAGTCCATTTTCCTCTTCTCCAGAATAAACAGAATATAGTTAGCTAGAAGGATGGCTGTGCTGTGACTCTGCTAAGCGCCTGGAGAGCCAAACTGCTGTGTGTGCTTGGCTGTCTGCAAGAGCTTTTCCCAATAGGAGTTTACTGTATTTCCTGTAAAAAGAAAACATCTTTTTTTACAGACTGCCCTGTCATCTTCATGTTATTTGGACTATGTTCATTAAGTTACCCATTAACTATTGGTAAGAATATGCTCCTTGAATAGGGATAGGGAGATTTCCAGTTTGCTCCATGTTTTGAAACCAAGCTATCCATTTCACCTTCTTCAGACTCATGTGCCGATAGAAATGTAGACCTGTGGATCAAGCTTCAGAATTGGCAAACCTATCTGCGCCTGGGTCCACACCCTGCTTATGGGGTGATCCCAAGGGCTGTTGCTTTCTTTAACCTTTTACAGCTTCTTAGAGCAGGTAACAGCTCCTCCATGGCTGTATGGTAAAAACAACAACAAAAACCTATTTTAAAAAGCTTCCAGGAAGCAACTGTGCAATCCCTGCCTGAGGAATTTTATGCAGAAAAAGATTATTGTCCCCACGTACCTATAGGAGCAGCCATCTGTTTTTCCATATAACATCCTTGTAAGGCTACCAAGCACATTGCGTGGAAGAGAAAGATGGCTGTCCCCATAGGGTTTCCCAAAAGATCTGCCCAGAAATGAGACGTTGCAGAACTGGTTTTGTGAACACACAAAACCAACACGGGATGGGGCTAGGTTCGTGCATCTATCCCTACTCTTGTGTGCTTGTGAATCTTCAGAATAAGAATGTGGATCCAGACTATGCATAGTAAAGGTAAAGGGACCCCTGACCATTAGGTCCAGTCATGACCAACTCTGGGGTTGCGGCGCTCATCTCGCTTTATTGGCCGAGGGAGCCGGCATACAGCTTCAGGGTCATGTGGCCAGCATGACTAAGCCGCTTCTGGCGAACCAGAGCAGCACACGGAAACGCTGTTTACCTTCCCGCCGGAGCGGTATCTACTTATCTACTTGCAATTTGACGTGCTTTTGAACTGCTAGGTTGGCAGGAGCAGGGACTGAGCAACAGGAGCTCACCCCGTTGCAGGGATTCAAACCGCCGACCTTCTGATCGGCAAGTCCTAGGCTCTGTGGTTTAACCCACAGCACCACCCATGTCCCTTATGCATAGTAGATGTACAGATTTATTTTAGAGCATGGGTAGGCAAACTAAGGCCCAGGGGCTGGATCCGGCCCAATTGCCTTCTAAATCTGGCCACGGACGGTCCGGGAATCAGCGTGTTTTTACATGAGTAGAATGTGTGCTTTTATTTAAAATGCATCTCTGGGTTATGTGTGGGGCATAGGAATTCATTCATTTTTTCTCCAAAATATAGTCTGGCCCCCCACATCCATTAATGATGACAGACACAGGCTTAGAACCACAGGTCTGAGGGACAGCGGACCGGCCCCCTGCTGGAAAAGTTTGCTAACCCCTGTTTACAGTCCCTTCCTTGCCTACAGCAACATGCAGATAAGGGTTACTCATAAAATGTAGGAATTTTAGTTTCCCATACCCCTCATTGTCATCTCCATTGGCAGGCCAATTCAGGAAAAGCAGTACTCTATAGGCTTTCAAATGTAAAGTGATATTTGTGGGCTTTTATTAAAATGTATCTTAAAAAGCAGAGACATCACCTTGCTAACAAAGGTCCGTATAGTTAAAGCTCTGGTTTTCCCAGTAGTGATGTATGGAAGTGAGAGCTGGACCATAAAGAAGGCTGATCGCCAAAGAATTGATGCTTTTGAATTCTGGTGCTGGAGGAGACTCTTGAGAGTCCCATGGGCTGCAAGATGATCAAACCTCTCCATTCTTAAGGAATTCAGCCCTGAGTGCTCACTGGAAGGACAGATCGTGAAGCTGAGGCTCCAGGACTTTGGCCACCTCATGAGAAGAGAAGACTCCCTGGAAAAGACCCTGATGTTGGGAAAGAATGAGGGCACAAGGAGAAGGGGACGACAGAGGGTGAGATGTTTGGACAGTGTTCTCGAAGCTACCAGCATGAGTTTGACCAAACTGTGGGAGGTAGTGGAAGACAGGAGGGCCTGGCGTGCTCTGGTCCATGGGGTCACAAAGAGGCGGACATGACTAAACAACTAAACAACAACAACAAGGTAATTTATTTTAATAGGTGATACTGACAGTGTTTTAAAGCTGTAGGTGATTCTGTTAAAGTATTTTTGATGTCCAATACAGTATATGATACACAATGATGTTTACTATTTGAGTGAATATAGGGCATATGTAACAAAAAAAACCACATAATCATAAAATGTGTTTCATGTAAATGCATAAAAAACAGAACCATTTTTCAACATTTTTTTCCTGAAGTTGTTCCAATTTTACTCTTGAGGGCTACTATATCCACAGTTTAAGAGGGAAATCAAGAATAGAAGGTGATCCAGGAAGTTGCCCACGTTGCAGCAATGTGAACTCTGGCCATGATTTATAAAATGGTTTCCTTAAAAGAAACACTACTTTTCACATCATAGTTTGCAGAGTAATGTTTCTCTGAGGAGACGTAGAGTGATAATAATGAAAAGCTGGCGTGCTAAAAGGCTGGGTGTTACTATATGGGAGAAAAGACCAAAAAGAAAAGAGAAAAACCAACCACCAGGAAACTTGAAATGGGGAAACCCCGACCGTATACACAGGCTGGGGGTGTTGGCAGAGATATGGATCACGCTGATACTACACTAGGAGATGAAAAGGACACCATCAGGCCGCAGAGCAGAGGCATGGCCATCCCATCTGCTTGGCTGAGATACCGTATTTTTTGCTCTATAAGACTCACTTTTTCCCTCCTAAAAAGTAAGGGGAAATGTGTGTGCGTCTTATGGAGCGAATGCAGGCTGCGCAGCTATCCCAGAAGCCAGAACAGCAAGAGGGATTGCTGCTTTCACTGCGCAGCGATCCCTCTTGCTGTTCTGGCTTCTGGTGCATCTTACAGAGCAAAAAATACGGTAACTGCTCATTTTGACTCCCGAGAAAGGAATCAGGGCCACTTCATCAACTCTGATGAGAGACCAGCTGCAGTTGGTTACTCCTTTTCCAACAGTTTCTATTTCAGCTGGTTATTATAGGAACTGTAATGCTAAGAAGCAAGACCTGAATATGCCCCCCCCCCCATTTTTTTGTAAGCCTGAAGGCAAGAACTATCTTGTTTTTCTTGATCTGCAAGTTGCTCTGGGAGTCTTTGGGGCTGAAAAGTGGGGTAAACGTGCTTTGTGTACAGCACTTTTCACACAAAGAAGGAAGTCCTGTGTGATACAGTGGTGCCTCGGGTTACAGACTCCGCAAACCTGGAAGTAGTACCTCAGGTTAAGAAATTTACTTCAGGATGAGAACACAAATCGTGCGGTGGCAGCGGGAGGCCCCATTAGCTAAAGTGGTGCTTCAGGTTAAGAACAGTTTCAGGTTAAGAATGGACCTCTGGAACGAATTAAGTTCTTAACCCGAGGTACCACTGTACTTAAAAAGAGGGAAATGGAATAGTGTCAATCATACATATGATTGCCTGTAAAATGAATCAATCCATTCATCTATCCTATCCTTCAAGTGCATTGTCTGGGTGGCTTACAATAAATATTAAAAGGCATCTGGAAATAATGACTGCTTTGACTGTATATGGTAGCATTCAGGGAACAATTCCCAAGAAAGATAGATATTTTGGCAGATTTTTATTTTTTTAAAGAATTGAATGGAACAGAATCCTGGCCGAACAAATGGAAAAATAAAATGGATCAAAGGCAGGTAGATTCATCTATCTATAGCCAGGATTTCAGTAATGTAAAACCAATCAACATGAAGGGGAATGGTTGCTTGTAATAGAGTTTCCCCTTTCTAATAACAAGATCTCTGAGCATGACATTTGTGGAGGGCTTTATCTAATCCCAATATGCAATCATATGGTTGTCTTCCTGCTTTAGAATTTCCCTGCTCCATACACCGTACATGTCATCAGTCTGTTGACGTTCAAAAGTGTCCTATAGTGGCATTAGGTGTCTTCCGTCTGAGACTGGGAGGTGGTGCCACCCTGTGGCCTCTTTCCATTGCTGCAAGTGTTGCATTAAGGGTCAAGAAACATATTTTCCTCAGCCAGGAATACAGGAAATCGATCAACAATCTGCATGTCTATTCAGAAGTCAATTGCCTTGAGTTCAGTGGCACTTACTCCCCAATGGGAATCAGCAAATATAGGATATCAATATATTTAACCCTTCCGCTTTTGCATTAAATCCATAAAAGTTCATCACCCCTGCACTGGTGGTTCTTCAAATTGTGCACCTGATCTTGTAGTTCCTTTTCTACCTGCATAATTTCCTGAATTTTACTGTCCCATTTCAAAGTCCCTATCTGTCCTCAGTTCAATCAACTTGGGTAACTTCATCTTTCAAGTCCATCAATGCAACCACACTGAGACAATCTTCTTTTAAATCACATCAATCCTCGCATTTCTCTCTCCTTTTGGTTTCCTCCGTTTGCCCTGTGTCTTGTTGTCTGTTTGGGAGGTAGAAAGAGAAGCCTTAGAAGGCTTGAATGAATCCTTTCGGTAATTTCTGGGCAAAGGATGACATATTAAACAGCTCTGCTAGCAAAAATGTTTACTAAATCAAGGTATGCTAAAGTGAGGGGGAAGATACCTATTGTCTATTTAGCAGATAGCCTCACATTACCAGTGTTCAAGAATGCAACCAGTGCGCAATGCCTGGATATCCACAATTATGACTTAGTAAGCCACTTATCCAACAGACCCCAAGGACTCAGCTACATTAGTCAAAAACGTTTTGAATGTGTTATAAACATGCAACACCAAATGGTGTTGAAGAGCAAAACAAATTTCCATGTGATTTTCCATAGTGCCCCCCCCCCCGTTATAACGATTAAATTTCTGACTTATTTATAGCGGGTTTTTCCTGTGAGAAGATCCACCCCAAGTAGGATAAGGATCCTACAGCTTAAACAGTTGTGCAGAAGAAAGGATTTTGGCAGAGGCAGCTTTTCTCACCCCATTGTGCTCTAGGGGGTGCCCCCAGGGACTGGGGGATAATCCCAAGAGGTAAAAGCCTTTTGCCAAAACACTTACCCATGTGGGCAGGTATCAAGGTGCAGCAGAGTCAACAAGCCAAGGTCAAGCACAGATCTATCATTCTAAATCCAAAACAAAATTCAGAAATGAAGTCAGGTAAGAATTGATGCTTTTGAATTCTGGTGCTAGAGGAGACTCTTGAGAGTCCCATGGACTGCAAGAAGATCAAACCTCTCCATTCTGAAGGAAATCAGCCCTGAGTGCTCACTGGAAGGATAGATCCTGAAGCCGAGACTCCAGTACTTTGGCCACCTCATGAGAAGAGAAGACTCTCTGGAAAAGACCCTGATGTTGGGCAAGATGGAGGGCACAAGGAGAAGCGGACGACAGAGGACGAGATGGACGAAGCTACCAGCATGAGTTTGACCAAACTGCGGGAGGCAGTGGAAGACAGGAGTGCCTGGCGTGCTCTGGTCCATGGGGTCACGGAGAGTCGGACACGACTAAACGACTAAACAACAACAACAGTCCAAGGTCATTATTGCAGGGAGTTCAGCAAGAGGATGGGGTAGACTCAAGAGCAAGGAACCAAACTCCAAAGAACAAGGAGCCAGAGACCTCTCTTGTTTCCAGCAACTGGAAAGCTCAAAGGGGAAACTTATGGCCTCCTAGACCAAATGCTAATGACAGCTGCCGGTAGTGAAGGGGTTCCAAGGATTGCTTACTCACAAGCAGACCCCTTACTCACTGAGCTGTGCAACAACAGGCACATGTTTTGTCTCAGGCTTTTGGTACTGGTAATTTTGACGACTAGGGCATGGCTTCACCTCCTCCTCTGACCGCTCCACCAGAGGGCCCCTCCAGGGGATGCTTCCAGGAGAACCTGCTTGCTCCTCAGGGTTCTTGACCTGTCAACTGTCTGGTTCATTCTCCAAGGACTCTGTGTTTGGCAGTAGGCTAGGGGTAAGCAGTGACAACCCTTGGAAGAAATGTCTTTCCATACATTTCAATACATCTGGTCACCTGTTGGCCTCTGTTTTCAGATGCTACCTTTGCCTTTCCAGTTGTACAAATTAGCTCCCATTTATCTCATGTGAAAGTTTGACATATCCTTCTGCCCCCCACCCTTTCCCAGCCGCTCAGATACACTCAGTTGCATTTTTCTCTTTCCCTGACAGTAACTAGGGACAGCAGCTCAGTAATTAGGACGTGGGAACTGAGAAAACAGACTATCCCGAAAGCATGGGGTTTGGACCCAAAAAGACCACCTCATATGAAAGTGAGTACCTGGTACATTAAACCGTGAATTTGTTTCATCCACTGGAGTCAGCTAGATGCAAGACAGCTGTCTTACTCCCTCAAGTATTCCAGGGCTGGGCGGACAATTATTTTTGCAAGAGCTGAAAATGGCAAGAAGGGGAAATTATTCGGAGAAAATGTACATAATTATTTTATCCTACTATTGATCAAGGAGGTTTTACTGGGTTTGGGGAACCACAAAACTGTCCACCATAGGCAATGATGTCTCTAGCCATCATCATAGCTGTCAACGTTTCCCTTTTTTTAAGGGAAATTCCCTTATTCTGAATAGGATTCCTTGCAAGAAAAGGGAAAAGTTGACAGCTATGGCCATCATACCAATTTTAACTCAGGAGGAGAAGAGGCTCTGTTTAAAGCCAAGTCTTAATCAATAGTAACTATATGGTTCAGGGATAACTTTGGTTTCAGTAGGAAAGGAGCCCAAGTCCATTTTTCATGCCTTTTCTGTGCGCTCGTCACAGCCTTTGGTTCAGCATGATCAGGATAAGTGGACAGAAATGTAGCCAAAAAGGCAACTGGGAATGCAAAACTTCACAGAACTCCTTCAGCAGGAAATTCCAGGCTCGTATCTCATTTAAGATCATTATTACTCATTTTCATTTCTCACTGTTTTGAAAGGTGGTCCCCCCCCCCCCCCGATAATCCAGCGTGCTGGTATTACCAGCAATTCACAAGTGTGTCTAAAACCTTGACGACAGTAATTAATGTATTCTATCAGCAGTTGGGTCTCGTAGCCAGCTGTTTGTTGCAAAATCTTCCGTTGGATTTACCATTGGAAAACTACTTTTACTTGTCACCCTCCCCTTTGTGCACACAAACCACTGAGCAATGCCTAGTATAACTTTCACTTAACGATTAGTGGCTTTATTCAATCCATCAACATGGGGCAGAGGTTACTTTGGTCTCTTGGGGCATCCAGCAAAATCTGATCTGATAAGACAAGCCTCTTCTGGCAGGCTGTTTGCTATCAGAAGAGAGTGACTGCAGGTGGGGAAATGAGAGAGGCAAATTAGAAGTTTTAAGGGAGGGAGGGAAGTTCCCTTCTTGTGTATTCAGCCATCCTGGATTGCAGCAAGAATGATGGTTCTGTGGCAGGCAACTGTTGTGGACGTTCCTGCAGGAACCTCTTTGTATTTCATTACAGAGCCCTAACCGTACAATTGAATAGGCATACACAAGAGCCAGCAGGTCTCAAAGAGCGTGGAGGACCTGTGAGAGAGCAATGAAAAGGACACAAATTAAATGGCACCATTCTCCAGTGAGCCTCAAGTACCCATTCCTAGGATGTCTACCTGCCTCCTTGTCTAATACAGCAGAATTTCCCGTTCTAGAAGGAGGCTGCCCATTGAATTACATGCATTTTTAAAATAATCTTATAAATTGTGTGTCCTTCTTTCTCAATTTGATCCTTTCACATGGTTTTATGGCATTTTATGCACTGTGACTTGCCGTTATTTTTATTGATGATAATCCAGTCATTCTTCATTGTAATTGTTAAGTGTAAACTGTTTAATTATTATTTGCTGATATTTATTTTTACCATTTACTGTTACATTCTAATGGATTGTTGAAAATTGCTTTATTTGCTATAAGTTGTTTATTTTAAAGTTATCCTTTTATTGTGACTTTTTGTATTAGATCAGATTGTTGTTAGGTGTGTGATCTTTGCTGTCTATTTTGTTGTTTCTTCAGCTTGTAAACTGCCTTGTGTATAGTAACATAGAAAGCATACAAATTAAGCATACAAAGGTAGCATACAAATTAAAAGTGAAATGAAAGGATATTTTGGCTGATATCGATTTTTGTTTTAAACTATCTTGTATCTTCTTTCTGATATGAGCCACTCCATGAGCGGAAGAACAGGAGGAGGAGCACAGCAGCAGCAACAACAACAATTATTTTGCATTAATTACTATTTTTACAAACATGTCTCTCCCGTATCAATCTCTACAGCCACAGCAGGCGCTGTAACTCTCCAACGGTTTGACATACTTCCATGGTCTTCTGAGACAGACAAGTACCAACATTATTTCTCAACAGAATCAACGTGGATGGTAAAAGCAGGCCCCAAAAGTAATTTTCTAGTAAGAACATGCAGTCATCAACCTGAACAACCACTAAGGTTGAGAAGCCTTGAGAAATCTGGGAGGAAGCCAGAGAAGTAAAGCATATTTCTGGGAGTGAAAAATGATGGCTGCGAGCTCTGAACAGGGTGGCAAATTGAGAGAAGACCTTTCTATATATTCCTAGGTCTTGAAATATTGTAACCTGGAAACATGGAGCTGACTGTAGTACAGGAGGTGACCATGAGTGATGTCAAACATAGGGTCTGTCTGTAATTACCTTTTAATGTGGTGTGGTTGCTGTTTGGGGAGATATATATATATATATATTGTAAGCATGCTTCTATCTACATCTAAATGCGGAAAGTCCCATATGGCAAACACACAGCATTATTGGCCTCAGCATAATATACATGGGCGAATTGCCAAGAAGGTCCAACACAGTGACATTTGATATCAAAGGAGGAAATTTCGGGGTGGAGGGGGGAATTAACTGGATTAGTTAAAAGGAAGTTGAAGGAGGGGAGTCAAGAAACTTTGAGGTAGGTTTGAAATGACTAAAAACCACAATAATAGAAGCTGAGCAAGAATGCCTACTGCAGATTAGGAAAGGTATCACCAGAGGCGATGAAGAAGTATTTATTTATTTGTTTATCTGCGGTTCTATACCCCGCTTTTCACTGTATGTCTCCAAATGGCTTACCTTACATAAAAAATGTACAATCAGGGCTGGATTTAGGTTTGATGAGGTCCTAAACTACTGAAGGTAATGGGGCCCTTTGTATGTCCAGCTGTCCTTTGTCAACAACAAATTGTCGCTGTTTTTTGTGTTGAATATATGCTATATGGTAATTTATGGACCCAATAGGTATCTAAAGCCATTTGCACATAGCAAATAGGAGCCTACACAACTCAAAACACTGTTGCAGTATGTAGGTTTTATTTTATTTGTTTTTTTTATCTTATATTTTGGAAATGTACGTCCAGTTGTTGTTTTCCTTTAACTTTTTGGGGGGCCCCCAAGAGAGTGGGGCCCTAAGCTATAGATTGTTTAGCTTATACGTAAATCCGGCACTGTGTACAATGTACAACATAAAAATTCCTTGGAAAATAGAAACACTGTAATACAGTACAATGGCTTCTTGAAATAAAACTATTGAAATTTAACAGGGACCTTGAATCATTGGAGAATAGAGTGGAACCTGCTGCTAATTGGTTTGTATTTCTGAAAGAAGAGACCCCAAGTTTCTCTTTCTATCTCCACTGCAAATCTTTTGATGTTTTACCCAGGTGTTTTCAAAATGCATTTGATATGATTACTCAGAGAGACAGGCAGGGAGAGGGAGACTGGAAGAACAGGGGGCAATGTAAAAAAAAAAAAAATGGTGGGCAGAGGCTGGGGATTCTTCTGGCCTTTTATTCTGGCTCCTCTTCCTGATATTTTATTTTTCCGGAATGGCCGAAATGATGAACTATTGAATAAAACCCTGCAACTTGCCCGGGTTACGGTGAATACACATTCAAATATTTCAACCTACATGTTCCAGCAACTTCAAATTCTGTCAGACCCCTGACCTGTTATCTGTCTACACAACTATATTGCAACTTCCAAATGAATGCTCTTTTGGCAAGAACAAGATTTTAGGTGTGGGTGAATAACTGCTTGTTTGTAGATGTGCTCATTTTGCAGAAGAAGATAATTCTAAAGGAGAAATTAAAAGTGCAAGACAGGCATTTGTGTATAAATGGAGGTAAAGGTTGGTATAAGAAGAGTATAGAGTTTATAAATAAGACTTGCTGCAAACTGCCATTTGAAGTTGCAGTGGAGGTGAATAATATAAGCTGTCCATTGTGTTGTGTGGGACTGTGACATTTTAAAAGAACAAACCACTGATTAACATTTGACAGCATGGCCACAGATTTAATTCTAGAGAAACAGCTGCAAAGGAAATAACCCTTCTGATTTTGAACCTCTCTCTGCTGTTTCTCCATTTCTGTTTCTGATACTGGTATTATTGAAGGCTGAAAATACCCACACTGCATTCAGTTTGCAAACATTGCAAGGAAATTAGACGGCTTCGGAATGATCCGAAACCCCCAGCAATAGGAAGACAAGTACTGGCAGCCTGATTTATCACTCCCTTCAGATGGTTCTCGCCTGCACAACTTAAGCATGTATGGAGTGGCACTTGGGGAAGGAGAAGAAACCGATACCTTGTGGAGGCCTGTGTGCGCTCACTGAGAGACTCCTCAGATGCTTCGCTAATTAATTCATTTCGCCCTCAATTAAGTTGCTGCGTGTCCCTGCTTTTGGTTGGCCTGTAATTAGATCTCCACGATGCACCTCAGAAGTGTGAGGGACATGTCAAAGCAAGAGCAGATGATCCTCACTCAGAGCTAAACTTGTCACCCTCTGCTAGGTGGTGGCCTGAATGCTGGAGAGCATTTACCACAGTTAAGCCGTCATGACCTGTGCCGCTCTATATTGGGCGCTGGGCAGGGTAATAAATCAAATGACACGGCTATTTGGAACAGAAAAGCTATTTCCAGATGGCATTGGTGGTTTAAAAGTAGCCTCCTTCTTCAGATATCCAAACTGGTAAAATGATGCCTCAAGTAAACTGAGGTGGAGACAGTTTTAGTAAGACTTACAGCACCAGGCAGATTTTCTGTTCATAGTGAGAATAGCAGAAGAATCACAGAACTGGAGGTGGAAAACACACACAGGAGATGGATACTGAAGACCCTTCAGATGGCCACTAGCGAAATTCAACTGTGAGTTTATAGTAGGGTGATTTTAGCAAAAGGCCAGCAATTATGCTGTGTTGTTCCAGTTTGCAGAGGTTTAGGCACACAAACTCATAAACTCTTTTTTTCTGGAGCTACGTGAAATATTTTCCACTTTTGATTATTGCATAGTAATTTTAAGTTTGCATGGAGTAACATTTTTCCCCCTGAACAACACTTTAAATTGTATGAATAAAAATTCGTTTTGATCCTGGTTGGCATCATTGCTTTCCCAGACTTGGGCATCTTCAGTGCCTTCTCTTCCCTGACTACTGCTTTTCCTTCCTTCCTGAATTAGTCGCATAGGATCATGCACACAGTGGCCAGGGATGAGGCAGAGAACTTGATGACAACATAGCACGATGTAGCCATTCAGATTTGCAATGTGATGAAGTCACTGAGAAGGAATAAGAACAAACAGAATGCCCTTCACCCATGATGCCCCAAGCAGAAGAGGATTTGTGTGACATTGTGGAAAACATTGATTAAAAGCTGCTTAAAGGTAAAGGGACCCCTGACCATTAGGTTCAGTCTTGACAGACTCTGGGGTTGCGGCGCTCATCTTGCTTTATTGGCCGAGGGAGCCGGCGTACAGCTTCCGGGTCATATGGCCAGCATGACTAAGCCGCTTCTGGCGAACCAGAGCAGCACACGGAAACACCGTTTACCTTCCCGCCGGAGCGGTACCTATTTATCTACTTGCACTTTGACGTGCTTCAAATGCTAGGTGGGCAGGAGCAGGGACCAAGTAACGGGAGCTCACCCCGTCATGGGGATTCGAACTGCTGACCTTCTGATTGGCAAGCCCAAGAGGCTCAGTGGTTTAGACCACAGCGTCACCTGCGTCCCTAAGGCCACACAAGGTTTCCTGAAAAAGAGGGTCCCTGTTTCAGCTCATTCTAAAATATTCTGTTTGACCAATGGTTTGACTTCACCCCCAAAGGTACACTTCTCCATTGTCTCCCAAGACAGACCCCAATAAAACAGCTGTCAGCTTCTAGTGAATTATGCAGCGATGACTACAATTTTTGCAAGAGAGAGGAATGAAGAGGTAGTGTCGCCAGTCAGAGTCACACCATAAAGCAAAATATAAAATGTGCACAGTTATTACAGCATCACTATCCAGACCAAAGGTGGAAAGAACACTGCTCTTAAACCATCCCATTCGAACAGGAGAAATATTTGCTGAGCATCACCGCTGAAGGCTGCTGCACCACTCAGCTTCAGCCTCAGTCTAGGAAATAGTAAAAAAGGTAAAGGACCCCTGACAGTTAAGTCCAGTCGCAGACGACTCTGGGGTTGCGGCGCTCATCTCGCTTTACTGGCCGAGGGAGCCAATGTTTGTCCGCAGGCAGTTTTTCCAGGTCATGTGGCCAGCATGACTAAGCCACTTCTGGCGCAATGGAACACCAAAACCAGAGCAGCGCACGTAAATGTTGTTTACCTTCCCGCCGGAGCGGTACCTATTTATCTACTTGCGCTTTGACATGCTTTTGAACTGCTAGGTTGGCAGGAGCTGGGACTGAGCAACAGGAGCTCACCCTGTCGCGGGGATTCAAACCGCCGACCTTCTGATTGGCAAGTCCTAGGCTCTGTGGTTTAGACCACAGCGCCACCCACAGAGTACCTTTATTTAAAAAGCACAGGCCCTGTATTTGACAGCTTTTAAATCAGTTTAATAGAACTGCTGTGCTAGGCAAGATATTGTGGCACTGGAAGGCAATGTCTGATGCCAAATGTTGAGTGAGGTAAGGTATGCGAGACCAGAGTGAGACGCAGTTTACTTGCTCACAACCTTTTATAGCCATCTGAAGCTCATATGACATCCTGAGGTGATAATCAAGGCTCAATTTCATTGGAAAGCAGAAGTGGAAAGGCCAGGATAGAAGCAGGATTTCAGGCTGACACCATAAAGGTGATTCCTGTGAATTTCTTGGATGACTCAGTGTCTCTCGTAGGCAGTTTCACACTACCTGGTACTTAACCATAAATGCATCCAAGCTAGACATGTAGAATAGCCCCAGAATATTATTTCAGAAAAGAACTGTACATATAGATTAAATGCAATGCATATGAAGATGTGATTTAAAATTTGTGTACTCGCTTTGTCTCCACAATTAATTAGAACGCCATGCTTTGGAAATTTAATTATGGTTAATTAATCAAATTATTGTTGGGGGATTTGAATGGGTAGGACAAATTTTAATTGGTAGAGTTAGGGGGATGCTAGCTTACTTTTTGAGACTATTTTGGTTCTATCAGGGAAGGAAAAAATAAAATATTATTCTTTTCTGTTTATCTCAATGTGGCATCTATACTGAGATATTAGTAGTAGGCAAATATATTTAACTTTATTTAGTGAATTGATTAATTGTTAAAGGGCAGATAATAGGTTAACAAAAAATGTTTGGTGAGTCCTGAATAGTAAATCTGAACAGAATCCTGAATAGCGAATTCTGAAGCAGTGATTTTTTTTCTGTATACCCCCAGTTAATCCTTTTTTTAATATTTACACAGCCTAACTGGTCAAAACTGGTGAGCTTTGTTGTAATATGAGTTGAGAGTCATTAGATGGTGGTTGAGCTAACCAATTTTCTCACTGGCCACAGAGACCACAGACATATCAGAAATGGAGCAGATTTCATGACTGGGTCAAGACAACAATCCATCTCCAATAAAAGGACAGCTTTCAGAAAGCTTTCACTCTCATTCCTGGTCTCCTTGGAAACCTCTATATCAAGGGCCCAAATATCCTCTCCTCAAAACCCATTTACTATGTGCATATTCTGAAACCCAAACCTTTGCTCCAGCAGGTAATGTGTGAATAGCTAAGTTAGACTGATCTTTTGAATTAAAATAAATCTGTGTGATTGTTATCTTCTCTTTTTTTCTTCCATTACCCCATCTAGAAAGCTGTGAGCAGAGCATGCATTTTAAAATACAGTAAAAACACAAAATTATGTTATACATCAGACAACTTGATAAAATAATAATTATTATTTATGTAAATATCTAATTAGGGACGCAGGTGGCGCTGTGGGTTAAACCACAAAGCCTAGGACTTGCTGATCAGAAGGTCGGCGGTTCGAATCCCCACGACGGGGTGAGCTCTCGTTGCTCGGTCCCAGCTCCTGCCAACCTAGCAGTTCAAAAGCACGTCAAAAGTGCAAGTAGATAAATAGGTACCACTCTGGCGGGAAGGTAAATGGTGTTTCCGTGCGCTGCTCTGGTTCGCCAGAAGCGGCTTAGTCATGTTGGCCACATGACCCGGAAGCTGTACGCCGGCTCCCTTGGCCAGTAAAGCGAGATGAGCGCTGCAACCCCAGAGTTGGCCATGACTGGACCTAATGGTCAGGGGCCCCTTTACCTTTTTAAATATCTAATTACATTCCAGTTTGGTAGCTGCATCGGCAGAAACAACCAAGAGTTTTTAGGAACCTTCAATAATAGCAAATCCATTGTAGCATATTCTTTCATGGGCCTGAATCCTTGCAACTGATGCAGCTACTTAGTTCCTCACTTCATGCTTCTGACCAGGTGGGATCTGGAGCCGTGAAAATTGACACTACCGTGAATTTGTTAATCTTTAAGGTGCCGCAAAATGTGCTGTTGTTTCTCTGATGCATGTGGAGAACAGTAGGCGAGTAATGTCTAGCTCAAGTTAACTTCAATAACTGTACAATCAGCCAACGTAGGGCTAAACCTTCAGGGGGCATCATCGTAAGGTGCCTCACATTCCAGTTAAACAGAAAGAAGACATGGGATCTGGTGTTGCTCGTTTTCTCAAGAAGCACTCAATTGATCAGTCAATGCTTTCATTTGGGTTTTTTAGATGTTCAGAACGGAAGATCATATTTCCCTCTAGTTGGAGGGCTTGTCAGATCCTGAAGCTGCTGCTGTTTAGTCGTTTAGTCGTGTCCGCCTCTTTGTGACCCCCTGGACCAGAGCACGCCAGGCACTCCTGTCTTCCACTGCCTCCTGCAGTTTGGTCAAACTCATGCTGGTAGCTTCAAGAACATTGTCCAACCATCTCATTCTCTGTCGTCCCCTTCTCCTTGTGCCCTCCATCTTTCCCAACATCAGGGTCTTTTCCAGGGAGTCTTCTCTTCTCGTGAGGTGGCCAAAGTATTGGAGCCTCAGCTTCAGGATCCGTCCTTCCAGTGAGCATCCTGAAGCTAGTGCGGTGGTTTTCAACCAGTGTGCCGTGGCACCCTGGGGTGCCTTGAATGATGCTCAGGGGTGCCGCAGGCAGCACTGGCCTCTGTCCCCCTTTCCTTCCCTCCCTCCTCTGATGCCCTCTCACGTCTCTGTCTCCCAAAGGCTTGCACAGCTGTTTGTTGCAGCAGCCCGGCCTTCAAGCTCCGCAAGCGAATGGGACCTCTGGGGCTGGCCAGGGGGTGCTGGTTGCCAGGAGCTGAGGCGGCCTCGGAGTAGGCAAGCAAGCGGGTGAGGGAGCCCAGCTGGCCAACCCGCCAGCCCTTGCTGCTGGGAACGGACATACAAGTCCCAGGCCCCTGTGGGGCAGTGTGAAAGGGCACCTCTCCATGGGGAAGAGGGGGCAGCTCACAGACCAGGGGCGGCAGCAGTAGCTGCCCAGAGGACTCCCAAGGAGAGGGGAGAGGAGGCTGCGGGAACACCTGTTTGTAAAAGGGAGAGAGGCTGCCAGCTCTGCAGGCAAGGTGTGACATAACTGGGCGCCTAAGCCCCACAGGGGTGCCACAGAAAGAATATAGTTGGCCAAGGGAACCATGGGCTCAAAAAGGCTGAAAACCTCTGAGCTAGTGGATTGCCATCAGTTTGTTGTTGTTTTTTCCAAATGCTTTTTATTGATTTTTCACAAACATAAATAAAACTTAATCTTTTACAATCAACATTTTGTGTCGTCTTATTTACACTGCGTAAGTTCACGCCCAGACTTCCTTCCTTCCCTGCTTTGGTTTTCTTAATTTATATCTTCTCTTGCAGATTCTTATTTACCCTCTATACACATCACAGGATTTATGTTAACCCTGCTATAGTTTTTAAACTTCTACAGTTAATTCTTATGTATGCAACAAATTTACTCCACTCTTCTTCAAACTTTGTCCCTTTTTGCTCTTGAATTTTATAAGTCATTTTAGCCAATTCTGTATACTCAAAAACTTTGGTGTGCCACTCCATTACCGTTGAGATCTCCTGTGATTTCCACTTTTGAGCCACAAGAATCCTAGCTGCAGCCGTGGCATATTGAAATAGTTAACGATCCTCCTTTTTCACCTCCTGCCCTATTCTCCCTAATAAAAAAGCCTCTGGTTTTTTAGGGAATGTATACTTAAAAAGTTTCTTCAGTTCATTATATATTAGATCTCAAAACTTTTTCATCTTTTCCCATGCCCACCACATGATTGCCATCAGAGTTTTATATCCCTTCAGTAGGCATTGGATTGTTTCTCTGTAGCCCTTAAGCTGCTTCTTGCCACTTCTGCTGGATCTTTATGGTGCCTTGGTCAGTATGGGTCTTAGTAAGTGTTTCAGCTCTTGCAACACATTCGTGCAGGGGAAAGGCGAGTCTGCTGCTGCTCTCCACTTTGAGTTGTGCATATGCGCACCCCAATTATAGCCTCTGAAGCTGGCTAAGTATAGCACTGCCCCTCTCACTGTTAATGTAAGTAATGGCAGTGCTAGCAGGAAATTCTCTTTTGGAAAAATGAGATAGAAGTAGTACACATTTTTATAGCTAAAGGAAGTCTGACATTATCTCATTTGGACTTTCTGAAACAATATACTAACTGAAACTTAACTTAACTTTGAAACTTACACTTACTCGAATTTTGTGATGCAGTTATTCTGTCAAGCAATATATGCAAACATGCATGTACTAGGATAAGGTGTGTGTATAAATGCATATATTAGCAAAAATAACATTAAAAATGCATTATATTAGGGGAAATCAGTCTGGGAAAATGTGTGCAATAAGGAAATTTGCATATAAAAATATGCATAGTGATAAAAATTGACGTATTCACCCATTCCTACTGACATATCAGTATTGGGCTTTGGAAGGGGGTTGACAACTTTGCTTTAAAGGAGAAGTTCTCCGTCTCCTGGGGGTGGAAGCAAATCAGAAGTGTAGGGGGGAAAGGAATATCTCTTAAGCTGGAGGTTACATTGCCTGAGAATCAGAAGGATATGGGGTGTTATTTAAAGAATTATATTTTTAAAAATTGCATGGACAGAAGGAACAAATATGCAGAGTAGAAACTATGTGGAGAAAAGAATGTGAATATCAACAATCTATGCATCTCTTTATTTGATACATGATAAGTCACTCTGGAGGTATCTGCTATTTTGCAAACTGAAAAGGCCATCATCTGCTTCATGGACAAATAAAACATTTGGCAACGTAATCAGCTAGCTAAAGAAGAGTTAACTCCCAGCCTAGTCCCACATAGCTTGCTGTACAGCTGGTGAAACAGATCTGTCAACACAACTATTACTGCCAGCCCAAGATCAGTGCAATGCCCTTGACCCTGAAGGTCAATTGGGAGACATGGGCTGTTCCATCCCGTCAACTTGTTTTGCAAGGAAGGAAAGAAAATGCACAAAATTAGAGCTTAGATTATCTGATAAGGAAAAACCAACCAGAAAACTCTAGAAATCCGGCAGCGGAAAGGGTAGAATGGGAATGCGCAGGTGCAGCAGCACAGAGCAGGTAGTGAATAAAGATGTGCCTATATTTCATAACAATGCAAGCTTCATTTTGGCATTCGCTGTTCGTTTGATTGTTTTTAAATGGGAAAGGCCGCAAAAGACCTTAGGACAGTAAAGATGGCCAGGGGTTGTTTGATGTACATTTTGATGCTTTACTTATTTTTTATCTTAAAAAAGCAGAGACATCACCTTGCCAACAAAGGTCTGTATAGTTCAAGCTATGGTTTTCCCAGTCGTGATGTATGGAAGTGAGAGCTGGACCATAAAGAAGGCTGATCGCCAAAGAATGGATGCTTTTGATTTATGGTGCTGGAGGAGACTCTGGAGAGTCCCATGGACTGCAAGAAGATCAAACCTCTCCATTCTGAAGGAAATCAGCCCTGAGTGCTCACTGGAAGGACAGATTCTGAAGCTGAGGCTCCAAGACTTTGGCCACCTCATGAGAAGAGAAGACTCCCTGGAAAAGACCCTGATGCTGGGAAAGATGGAGGGTGCAAGGAGAAGGGGACGGCAGAGGACGAGATGGTTGGACAGTGTTCTCGAAGCTACAAACATGAGTTTGACCAAACTGCGGGAGGCAGTGGAAGACAGGAGGGCCTGGCGTGCTCTGGTCCAACAACTTATTTTTTATGACTATCTCTGTTACGTTTGTAATTATGTGATTTTTAAAAAAAAAAATCTATTTGCTAATATATTTACAAAAAGTTTATAATCATTGTTCAACAAAGATATAGATCAACAATTTTTAAGCTGCTCAGGGTATATAATCAAAGTTATATAAGCATTCTTCCAAGATTCTGGCAGCTCACCTGTATTTAAAGTCATATTCATAATGTCCTTCAATGGTTGTATTAGGTAATCTTGCAACTTCTTGTAATATATTGCTGAAAGTCCATCAGGTCCGGGTGCTTTCGAAAGTTTTGCTTGTGAGATTGCTTGCTGTAATTCCATCACTGTCACCGGTGCATTCTAAATGATCATTTTATCTTTTGGTATTTTAGATATTCCACCATTCTCTAGATATTTTTGCATTTAATCTAAATTGTCCTGTTTAGCTCGATATAATTCTGTGATTTTTAAAAATATACCATAAGCCACCTTGCACGTGGCTTTACCTCTGAAAAGGCAACATACGGTACAAGTAAAATGATTGATTGATTGAAGAAACAGTGACCAAGACCTTCCATAAAGCTTTGTGCTGTGCTCCTCTGTCTTTTGATTTATTTTATTACATTTCTATCCTACCTTCCTCCAAGAAGCTCAAGGGAGACAACGTAGTCCTTCCCCAACAGCGCCTGGTGGTGGCTTGTGGCCTAACCTGTTCCGCAGGTTGACCACCTAAGTTGTAGATACACAACGCTGAAAACAACGACCACGAATGCTTAAGATTCCCCATGATGGAAAAACAGATTTCTGCCTTCAAACTGAACAGATTTTTTGGATTAGAATGCCATAACTCATATAACGTAACCACCCTGGTCTGCAAAAAAGCTTTTTCCCTGTTCAGGTGTTCACACACAATTAGAATAGCATGAATGGGAGAGTGAAGGCAAACTCATGGACTTTTCTGTTGTGTTCCCACTGCTTGTTCCATCATCTTCTACACTTCTGGTGCAATTTGGAACACTGATCTCTGATATCAACCTCTGATATGGACAACGTCTCTCTTAATTCTGTCCCGAATTTTGAGTTAGCATTACTAGGCTTTATGACAGATTGCTGAAGTTCATGCAGATGTGACTTGGAGAAGGCAACTGAACATATCACTTTAGAAACATTTATAAGGAAACCCTCAGTCAATGCAGAGAGTTATAATGAACCTCTGTCTGCAGTGACTCTTGGATCTGCTCCATGTGCCCCAGCTGTGATCTTGCGAGGCAAAAGTGTTTGGCCTGCAGTAAGGCTCCAGCTGGGGACAGATGATAGCTTTTAAGAGAGATGAAGGGCAAGTGATAAAAATTTGCATTTCCAATTTTTCCATAGGCATTCCCTCTGTCCCACTATGATCTCTGACCAAGCAGGTTTTTGAAACTTTACAAAGCTTCTGATTTTCCCAATGCTCAAGTCATTCCTATCTAGCAGTACCATGCTGTTGTTGTTGTTGTTGTTGTTGTTTAGTCGTTTAGTCGTGTCCGCCTCTTCGTGACCCCCTGGACCAGAGCACGCCAGGCACTCCTGTCTTCCACTGCCTCCCGCAGTTTAGTCAAACTCATGCTGGTGGCTTCGAGAACACCATCCAACCATCTCGTCCTCTGTCATCCCCTTCTCCTTGCGCCCTCCATCTTCCCCAACATCAGGGTCTTTTCCAGGGAGTCTTCTCTTCTCATGAGGTGGCCAAAGTCTTGGAGCCTCAGCTTCAGGATCTGTCCTTCCAGTGAGCACTCAGGGCTGATTTCCTTCAGAATGGAGAGGTTTGATCTTCTTGCAGTCCATGGGACTCTCAAATGTCTCCCCCAGCACCAGAATTCAAAAGCATCCATTCTTCGGCGATCAGCCTTCTTTATGGTCCAGCTCTCACTTCCGTACATCACGACGGGGAAAACCATAGCTTTAACTATACAGACCTTTGTTGGCAAGGTGATGTCTCTACTTTTTAAGATCACATGTACCATGTGATACCATGCTACTGAAATCTTATTGTTTCCCAGGACCTTTGCTGAGTCAATGGTCTGGCAAGCGGCTATTTTTCTAGAATAAAAAGGTGCCGTAGCTCACCGTGAACTTGTTCTCTTTAGAATGGCAATGGCACCCACCTGAGAGGTGCCAGAACTGAGCTCCAGCTGAAAAAAAATCCCATATACAACCTGCACCTAGATGGAGGGATTGCAGAGCATTTCCATCCTACGAGGGACTGGTTTCCCCCTTAAGGGCAGCAGAAACCCATCCTCTGTGTCTCTTAGTTCCAGCCTGTCACCCCCAGCTCACATGGAGGTCTGCCCCTCCTTCAGCTTCTTGCTCCTGAATGACTCCAAGGACCTCCCCACAGCCTGTGCCATTCAAAGTTGGAACCCTAAACTCGGCCTTTGTCTCTGCCCACTGGCACCCAGCAAAGAAAGGGCCCCATGCCCCTCTGATGGTTTCCTTGGTGGGCAATTACTGGCCTTTGTCCCCACTCATGACCTATCAAGTTAGCTCTGACGAGCTGGCATGGTTCGTTAGCATAACTATTGTGCTGGTCCCGTGGGCTAACCGAGAGGAGAGGTCCGAGTCCAGTCCAAGATCGAAGGTGCAGTATGGAGGCAGACCGTAAAAGTTGAAGCTGGATGCAGGGCAGGTAGTTGGGTGAGGTCAGGAGCTTCAGCAGGATAGAAGGACAGGGTTCAGGCAGGAACTAGCAACCAACAAAGTTGCTTCTGCAACCTTGGGACTGAGGCTGGCTGGCTTTTATTTGCCCCAACGCACAGGGCGGCCCCGATCCTCAGGCGACTCGCCTCTCCTGGCCTGGAGGTGAGCACTCCTCCTGCGGGAACTTAGTTCCCTCTGCCTCTCTGCCCTGAGCCTCTGCAGCTCAGGAGAAGCTGGAGGGTTCCTGGACCCAGAGGCAACCTCAGCCTCTCCTGATGGGACTGAGAGTGGAGCACCTGCAGGCAATGGGTCCTCCATCACCTCAGGAGCCAAAGCAGACTCAGCTGGTGCCTGCACCTGAGGATCCAGCACAGGTGAGGACCCTTCAGGCTCATGCCCCAGCCCCGGCTCAGCTGGTTCTGTAGGCGGGGAATCCTGTGCAGGCTGGGATTCCTCAGGTTCGGCATCCGAACCCAAATCCCAGGCCATCACAACTATGTACAGTGAAATATTATTATTATTATTATTATTATTATTATTATTATTAGTTTTTCTCAGAGCTCACTTTATTCAGCGGGCCTTATTCCATAGTAAGTGTGTTAAGGACTGCAGATGTTGAGCATTTTACTGAAATATATATGTGATTGTTAAATCACGGTTTTAGAAAATATTGATGCGATTTAGATGAATACAGTGGAGCCTTGGTTCTCAAACTTAATCCGTGCCGGAAGTCCGTTCCAAAAACCAAAGCGTTCCAAAACCAAGGCATGTTTTCCCATAGAAAGTAATGCAAAATGGATTAATCCGTTCCAGACTTTTAAAAAACAACCCCTAAAACAGCAATTTAACATGAATTTTACTCTCTAACGAGACCATTGATCCATAAAATGAAAGCAATAAACAATGTACTGCAGTCACATAATCAATCAATCAATCAATCAATAGCTGAACTGGGTTCCACACAGTCACAAAAAAGAGCCGCAAAACTGCAAAATAGCAAAAACAGACAGACCTCAGCGTAACACTCAAAATGGAAGTGTGGCACTCAAATCGGAAGCGTAACACTCAAAACGGAGCATGTTCGGCTTCCAAAAAAAGTTCACAAACTTCCGGGTTTGCAGTGTTTGAGTTCCAAGTTGTTTGAGTACCAAGGCATTTGAGAACCAAGGTATCACTGTGATTGATTTTTATTAACTGACATTTAAAAGCAACACAAAAAATGTAATACAAACAAATATAAAAAAGGGAAGTTAAACGAGGGAAGGGGGACATGGAGTAAGATATTATGACCATATAATATGTTGATGCAAATATACTAGACTGCCACCTATGATGCAGAAGCATCAAGAGTATCTGAGCAAAAGTGTTTGCATTTCTCTTCTTTGCGCTCACCTCAATATATTGCAAGCGACATAAACGGAATTGCAAATATTACAAGGGAAAAGAAGATGAGAGCAAGTACAGTGGTACCTCGGGTTAAGTACTTAATTCGTTCCGGAGGTCCGTACTTAACCTGAAACTGTTCTTAACCTGAAGCACCACTTTAGCTAATGGGGCCTCCTGCTGCCGTCGTGCCGCTGGAGCACGATTTCTGTTCTCATCCTGAAGCAAAGTTCTTAACCTGAAGCACTATTTCTGGGTTAGTGGAGTCTGTAACCTGAAGCGTATGTAACCTGGAGCGTATGTAACCCGAGGTACCACTGTAATCGGACCACCAGGTCAGGAAAGTGGAAGCTGAGCAGCAAGTATTAAGTTCTGCACACTGAAAACCCACGTTAGTAATGTTACAGATCAGCTTGCAATAAACTTGTCAGATGCACTGAGCAGTCTGACCTCGCTCCCTTTTCTATGACTGATCTTACTCCTTGATATAGATATTCAAGGTAGAATTTAACTTGGTGCTTTCACATTTCTTAATTAGCATACTTTTTGATGCTGGCAGCCACTACAGTATAAAAAGAACTTTTGGCGAACACTCTTGCCTATTTCCCACAAAACTCTGGAGTGGAACCCACTCTTTACTACAGCTGTATTTATTTTACTAGGTTGGCCCTCTCCAGTAGTGGATTTGTGGTGTTATGACGGGTGGCAGCCACAGAACAGAATTCACCAGGATATGCTCCCATCTAAACCCCACTGAAATGAAGAGCAACCTTGTGAAGCTCCTGCTCATTTCATTGGGGTTTATGCTGGGTGACTCATATCCATCGTTTATTTATTTCAGCACTCACATGCCATTTTTCAGGGCAAACTTTCTCAAGGCACCTCACAACTGGAGGCAGATGGGTCAGTTCATGTCAGTGTTTGCTTGTGGTCATTCATTGGCAGTGAGAGATTTTACTTTCTTGGGTTCCATGATCACTGCAGATGGTGACAGCAGCCACAAAATTAAAAGACTCCTGATTCTTGGGAGAAAAGCAACGACAAACCTAGACAGCATCTTAAAAAGCAGAGACATCACCTTGCCAACAAAGGTCCGTATAGTAAAAGCTCTGGTTTTCCCAGTAGTGATGTATGGAAGTGAGAGCTAGACCATAAAGAAGGCTGATTGCCGAAGAATGGATGCTTTTGAATTCTGGTGCTGGAGGAAACTCTTGAGAGTCCCATGGACTGCAAGAAGATCAAACCTCTCCATCCTTAAGGAAATCAACCCTGAGTGCTCACTGGAAGGACAGATCCTGAAGCTGAGGCTGCAATACTTTTGCCACCTCATGAGAAGAGAAGACTCCCTGGAAAAGACCCCGATGTTGGGAAAGATGGAGGGCAGAAGGAGAAGGGGACGACAGAGGACGAGATGGTTGGACAGTGTTCTCGAAGCTACCAGCATGAGTTTGACCAAACTGCGGGAGGCAGTGGAAGACAGGAGTGCCTGGCGTGCTCTGGTCCAGGGGGTCATCAAGAGTCGGTCACCACTAAACGACTAAACAACAACAACATTCATTGGTCTGTTCCAGTCAGTTTCTGCATCTGCAATTTTCTTAAATACTGTATGAAATCTTGGATGATTTGTGAACGTATCTCCCCTCCACACAATTCTCTTTATTGTATTCCTTTATATATTCCACTTTGGGTGGAATTCAACATAGCATTTGTAGCAATTCATTTAGACGCTAGGAGACGATATATTGTTTAGGTATTATCCATCCTTTACAGCTTAAACTTGAAAGCAAAGACAAGGTTTGTTTAACCTTCTACAATAATTACCAAGGGTGTTTTTAGGCAGACTGGATTTTTCTGAAATTACCCCTTTTCTTTCCCTTAAAAACAATACTCTCAGGCACATTGTTTTATGAAGAAATAAAAAATATTTAGTTACGTAATAGCGTGTTCTCCTTCAGGGAGAGCACGTGTTGCGGTGGGGTCTACTGAGCCACCCCTTTGTTGCTGGGTAAATTCTCCAAGATGGCCAGGGGACAGTGATTGGATTGCTGAGTTGCTGGGGAAAAAGTTATGTTGCAATTTTGGTGGGAGGGGTAAAAGGTTTAAATACTCTGTACGCAGCCTGGTACTTTCTCTTTTGCTGCGTGCAACGGATCACCCGCCCACCCGCCCTAGAGTAAGGGGTTGTTGCGTTGACCTTGCTATGCCTGTCATGGGGTCGTCTACCTTTGAGCAGGGGCCTGGTAGGAATTTTTCCACCTGGCAAATTGGCTGGCTGGGTGGTTTTTGCCTACTGCGTAGCAAATCGTCACAACTTGTAAGGTTGTGGTTAGGCATTGGTTATAAATCTGGTGGAGGAGGGGTTAGGATAGGCTGGGCCTGCCCCTCCATGGTTGCTGCGGAAAGGGAATTCCGTTAAAGGAATCCTGGGGCTTGCCATCTTTTCGTCCAATCCCTGGAATGGGACTAGGGCCGGCAAGCCTTCGGGGAGCAGGCGGGTGAGAATTGAGGGTCTGTGACTCAGCTCCAATTCTTCCCGGACTTGTTCTCCCACACTGTCTTTCGGTGGTGCCCGGAAGTCAGTTCTGTCCCCAGGCGGGGGAACAGATAGTCTTAACCAATGCCTAAACAACCACTCACGGTTTGTATTTGAATAAAGTTGTGGCCAAAATCATGCCAAAAATCTTAAACAAAAATTACGTGTCCGTTGTGAGTTATTTTGGGGGGTGGATTGGGGACCTCGACACGCAACTACGTCTTGAAGTTTATGTTGTGACGTGGGGTTTGTGATTTCAGCTCTCCTGATATAACATGCTGGAGACAGTCTCTAGTAACACTTCTTTATTAAAGCAACCAGACTCAAGACTGGGGAGAGTAAAGCTACATTTATAGGGACAGGGAACTAGCAAGAAAGGATACATTTTGGAGGGAACAATATCACGCAATCACAGTCCTGCCTTTTGGAGGGAACCAATAAGACAGAGGATCCAAATACAGCAGCTTAAATGAACCAATAGTAGCTGTACCCTCTGGAACCAAAAGGCAGTTACTTTACCCTAATGCAAATACAGACAATAATAATACAGATATAAAATCCTTTGACTCAATACACAACACCCCTTCCCCCCTAGTGAGCACAGCAGACGTAATCTCTCAGGTACTGTGGGGGCCTACAACTTCTACTTGATCTCCTGACAACAGGTGTTGCAGGTTCTGGATTGGGTGTTACCTGTGGTAGAGGGGCTGCTCTAGGGGTTTCGTCAGGAACAGATGGAGTCCCCGACATCTCAGGGTCCTCTATCTGTACCTCGTCATTGTGAGGACTAGCAGACCCTGGTTCATTTGTTAAAGCCCCTGGTGATTGCACCTCTGGGCCATTTTCACTCTGGTCTTGCAGCTCTGCGTCGTTAGCCAGGGATGAATTATCTGGCTCCTCCCTGCTGAGCGCCCGGCGCCTCAGCTGATCTATATGTCTCTTCCACACTTGCCCATTTTCCAAGGTCACATAATAGGACACAGGTCCACTAGCCCGGGTGACCACACCAGCCACCCACCGCGAACCTCGTGAATAGTTCCTCACCCAGACCAGATCTTCAGGGGCGAGATACCTTGTTGTGTCAGTCTCAGCCTGGGGGGTTGCTCTTGAATTATGGTTTGGCATTTTATCCGGGTGGACATAATCCAGCACCGTTACCAGTCTCCTACCCAAGAGCAGCTCAGCTGGCGACTTGCCCGTTGCGGTACACGGCGTCGCATGCTGCAAAAATAACATTCGCGCGATGCGAGCTGACCAGTTACCCTCCATTAAGCGCGCAATGGATTCTTTGGCTGTTCTTACCATGCGCTCAGCCTGCCCATTGGAGGATGGGTGAAAGGGCGCGGATGTGACCCCTCTTATGAAGTTATCAGCCAAGAATGCCCTGAATTCTTGGGATACAAAAGCTGCCCCATTATCTGATACAATGGTCTCAGGTAACCCGTGGGTTGCAAACAGCTGCCTCAACACCTTGATGACGGCAGCTGATGCCATGCTAGGGACCATCGCCACTTCTAACCATTTGGAATATGCATCAATGATAACCAAAAAGACCTTTCCTTGGAATGGCCCAGCAAAATCTAAGTGCAGCCGGCTCCAGGGAGATCTGGACTGCTCCCACCAGTGGACTGGTGCTCTGGCCACTTCTGGCCGCACCTCTTGGCATGCCTTGCATGTTCGTACCCATTGTTCTATGTTCTGGTCCATTCCAGGCCACCACACATAACATCGGGCTAGCGACTTCATCCTAACCATTCCCGGGTGTCCCATGTGAAGCGTCTCAAGAACCCTGTTTCTCAGTGGTGCTGAGATGATCACCCTATCTCCCCACAGGAGACAACCCTTATGCATGGACAACTCGTGCTGCCTAGTCGCATAAGGCCTGAATTTGTCTTCATGCGGACCACCTGGCCACCCCCTCCCCACCCAAGTGAGCACACGGGAGAGAACAGCATCTTTCCTCGTTTTCTCAGCTATATCAGTAGCCGTTACAGGAGCCCCCGGGAGTGTTTCCAGCATCATTATGTGCTCCGCTGGAGCAGGATCCTCAGTGCTCCCGCCAGGAAGGGGCAATCGACTCAGCGCATCCGCGTGGCACAACCGTTTCCCCGGCACATGGGTCAAGGTGTACTGGAACCCGTTCAGGAATATAGACCAACGTAACATTCTGGGGGAGAGAATTTGTGGCGTTTGTTTGTTCGGGTTGAACAACCCTAACAGTGGCTTGTGGTCCGTTTCAATGTAGAAATGGCGACCGTACACATAATCATGGAACTTTTTGATTCCTGCCACAATTGCAAGCGCCTCTTTGTCAATTTGAGCATAGTTGCGCTCCGTGGGCGACAACGTACGGGAATAGAAAGAGATGGGCTTTTCCGACCCATCCGGTTCCCTATGACTCAGCACCGCCCCCAGGCCGTATTGAGAGGCATCACATGCCAGGACCAGAGGCTTTGACTCGTCATAATGAGCAAGGACACTCCTGCTACTCAGCATTCCTCGTAGGGAGTCAAAAGCCTTCTGCTGCCCCTGCCCCCATCGCCACACAGTCTTTTTCTGCAACAGTCTATGTAATGGTTCAGCTACCGAAGCTTTCTGGGGTAAGAACGAATGATAAAAGTTAATAAGTCCCAGGAATGACTGCAACTCCGTCTTGTTCTGTGGTCGTGGCGCCTCGATGATGGCCTTAATCTTAGCATCTGTGGGGTGGGTGCCTGATGCATCAATTTTAAACCCCAAGAAATCCACAGTTGGCACCCCAAAACTGCATTTTTCCTTTTTCAGTTGCAACCCCACCTCCTTGAACTTGAGCAACACTGCACGAACACGCGCAACCAGTTCCTGTGGGTCTTTTCCAGCAATCAAAACGTCATCAAAAAATGGCAAGACCCCCGGCAGACCTCTTAACAGGTGTTCCATGAGCCCTTGAAAAATCCCTGGGGCCACACAAACTCCAAATTGTAATCTGTTAACTCTGAACGCCCCTTTATGTGTGACAATAGTCTGTGCTTCCGCTGATTGTGGGGTTACTGGCAGCTGTTGGTAAGCTTGTGCCAGGTCAGTTTTGGCGAACACCTTGCCCCCAGCCAGTTTAGCCAACAGATGTGATACGACTGGAATGGGGTATGAGTTTCCCCTGAGTGCCTTATTGATAGTACATTTGTAATCTGCACAGATCCTGACTTCCCCATTTGCTTTAAGGGGCGTGACGATTGGAGTCTCCCACTTAGCAGAGTCCACGGGTGAGAGAACTCCCTGCTTGACCAATTTCTCCAGCTCTGCTTCGATCTTGGGTTGCAGTGCAAATGGCACTCGCCTTGGTTTGAGTCGGATTGGGGCCACCCCAGGGTCCAACTCGAAGTCAACTGGGGGCCCTTTATAACAACCCAGTTTTCCATTAAAGAGACCAGCAAATTCTTTGCATAATGCCTCGCTCATCTCAGGGCAGCTTTGGATTGAATTAAGCCCTGATATACTCAGTCCCAGGGCGGGGAACCAGTCAGTGCCCAGGAGACTGGGGCGACTGCCCTTCGCAATCACCAGTTTGAGTACAGCCTGTTTGTCCCGGAACTGTACTCTCACGGCACACATTCCCATAACATGGATGCGGCCCGCTGAGTATGACTGCAAGGTTGCCGGGAAGGGTTCCAGAGGGGGCAACTTACCCCTGGGGAAGAATGTCCTCGCGGTCTGGTCCGACACGATAGTGAATCCAGATCCGGAGTCCACCTCCATGTCGCACTGCTGACCCTCAATCTTCACCTTGACGTGTGCCTTGCCTTGTGCTGGAAACTGCACGACCCTCCCGTTGATCTCCGTAACGTAGTGGCAGTCCTTTAGAAAATGGGTTGCTGCGGGCGGTCTGCGATGCTCCGGTCTAGGTGCTCCTGTCGCTCCCAACGCCGCCGATCTACAGACCCTGGCGATGTGACCTGTCTTCCCGCACGTCCGGCACATAGCATCCCGGAAACGACAACTCTTCCGCTCATGGTTTCCGCCACAACCTGGGCACCTGCCTCGGTGATCTTTGTGCACTGTGCGGGCCTGACTCACTGACTCGACCCCACGGACTGGGCTCTGGCTCGGAGTAGCCTCTAGCTCATCCATGGCATGCGCAACTTCTATCTGTGGCTTAGGGGCCTTGCGACTGGCATCAAGCTCCTCTCTTTCATAATTCTCCGTGGCGGTGGCCTCCTTCAAGGCTGAAGCAAGGGTAACCTCTTCTTTAGCCACGATGCGTCTTCTGGCCTTCTTGCTGCTCAGACCACCGATAAACCGATCCAGGAGAGTCTCTTCCAGATTTTGGAAGTCGCAGTGCTGAGCGAGCTTCCGCAGTTCAGCCAGAAATGCAGATACAGACTCCCCAGCATGCTGCTGCCTCTTATGAAACTCCATCCTCCGAGCCATCTTGGTCTCAGTAGGCGCCAAGTGGCTTGTTAGGCAGGCAAGAATATCTTTGAGAGATGTCTCACTTAGCTTCGCTGGAACAAGCAATGCCTTGGCCAGCTTGAAGGTCTCAGACCCACAGTAGCTCAGGAATGTGGCCCTTCTTTTGCTGGCATCGGTGATCCCTTGAGCCTCTGCGAAGAACTCGAAGCGCTCGACGTAGTCTTCCCACGTGTCGGGCTCTGATGGCTGGAAGGGCTCCAATACCCTTGGACTCTCCATTGTCCTGTGGCAGGGTCGTCTTCTCAGCTGGCCAGTGAGTCTTGTTCTTAGCTGCAATCCGGACTCTGAGGCAGGGCTGCGTTTAACCGCTCCTCAGCATTCCGGATCCCACCTTCGTCGCCAGTTGTTGTGACGTGGGGTTTGTGATTTCAGCTCTCCTGATATAACATGCTGGAGACAGTCTCTAGTAACACTTCTTTATTAAAGCAACCAGACTCAAGACTGGGGAGAGGAAAGCTACATTTATAGGGACAGGGAACTAGCAAGAAAGGATACATTTTGGAGGGAACAATATCACGCAATCACAGTCCTGCCTTTTGGAGGGAACCAATAAGACAGAGGATCCAAATACAGCAGCTTAAATGAACCAATAGTAGCTGTACCCTCTGGAACCAAAAGGCAGTTACTTTACTGAAATATACTCAGAGTCGCAAAGTGATTTCATGCTCTTTATTCAGCTCATAGTGGTGAGGAGGAATGAATAAATGTCCCCTCACAGTATCTGCTTTATATACATTATTTACACAATGGGCTGCACATGATTGGCTAATTCTGGAATTCTACTGTAAGCCAATCAGGTTGTGGATTCACTTCTATCTGGAGCAGGATTGGGTGGTTCCTGCCAACCAATCATACTGCTGCATTGTTCTAGGACCAATCAGACTGCTGCATTCTGAATCCTATTGTTCTAGGACCAATCAGACTGCTGCCTTTTGGATCCTATTGTTCTAGGACCAATCAGACTGCTACAGTTTGGATCCTATTCAACTCAGTACATAACACCCCTCCCCTCTAAGTTCCAGTCCTGCCCGGGAGGTCGCATTCATAGTCCTCAAGGTATGCCGGCGGCCTACGTGTGCGTTGTGGCCTGGGGTGTTCCCTGGTCCGGGCTCCGGGTTCTGGCTCGTGTTCCAAGGATGCTGGCTGTGATGCGGCTGTTTGGTCTGGTGCAACCGGCTTGCTTAGTCGTGGTTCTGGTTCCGGTGTCCTTTCGGCCTCACGGGTCCTCTCTGTATTTACTGATTCTGCCTCTCCTGCTGGCCCCTCCTGCTCTATGGGCCTCACTGCCCCGCTGTTCCCTTGGGACTCCTCTGACCTGTCCTCCTCCTGGTTTTCTCCCGGGAATCGTCGCCGTATCTGGTCGCAGTGGCGGCGCCAGCATTGCCCCCCATCCGTTAGCACCTCGTACAACACGGGGCCAGTGACCCTGGTGATTGTGGCGGGTACCCATGCTGGGCCTGCCCCAAAATTCTTTGCGTACACTGGGTCCTGGGCCTCGAAGGTCCGGGGGTTCCTGCCTTCCCCCACCACTACCTCATCCTGAGCTCTATCGGGGTGAAGGCGGTCCAATCTGATTGCAAGGCGCCGACCCATTAGTAGTTCAGCGGGGCTCCGGCCAGTCGTTGAGCTGGGGGTGCTGTGCTGTGCTAGAAGGAATGTGGCAAGGCGGTACTCCCAGTCCCCTTGCGTCATGCGGCGAAGGGTGTCCTTGGTGGTCCGCACCATGCGTTCTGCTTGGCCATTGGTGGCAGGGTGGAACGGCGCCGAACGGATGTGGCGGATGGCGTTCTGCGCTGTGAAGGTTTGGAATTCTCCTGACGTAAATGCAGTCCCGTTGTCTGAGACGAGAGTGTCAGGGAGCCCGTGGGTTGCAAACAGCCTGCGTAGTACCCGGATGGCTGCGGACGTGGAAGTGGACGGTACCAGTGCGACTTCCAGCCATTTGGTGTAGGAGTCCACCACTATGAAGAATGTTTTCCCCTGAAAGGGGCCAGCGAAATCCACATGCAGGCGTGACCATGGTGCTCGGGCGGACTCCCAGGACTGGACTGGGGCCCTTGGGGGATCTGGGCGGGATTCTTGGCAGGCCTGGCAGTGTTTGACCCAGGCCTCTATCTCTCCATCGATCCCCGGCCACCACACATAACTCCTGGCAAGGGCCTTCATTCTTACTACCCCTGGATGTGTCTCGTGTAGGGCTGTGAGGACCCTTTTGCAGAGGGGCTGGGGAACAACGACTCTGCTTCCCCATAACAGGCACCCCTTGTGGGCCGACAGTTCATGTTTGCGGGTTGTGTAGCCGGCGAATTCTGGCCCGGGGCTGCTGCTGGGCCATCCCCTCCACACCCAGTCCAGGACCCGGGAGATGACCCTATCTTTCTTGGAATGGTGTGCAACTTCTTGTGCCTGAATGGGGCGGTCGGGAAGCAGCTCCAGGCTCATAACCTCTTGTGCAGGTGCTGGGTCAGGGCCTGTTTCCGGTAGTGGTAGCCTGCTGAGGGCGTCCGCATGGCCCATCGCCTTCCCAGGTCGGTGAATCAGTGCATACTGGTAGCTGGCAAGGAAAATTGACCACCTGAGGACGCGAGGAGACAGCACTTGGGGGGTCTGCTTTTCGGGGGCAAACAAGCCAAGCAACGGCTTGTGGTCAGTCACCACGGTGAAGGGCCGCCCGTACAAGAAATCATGGAATTTTTTTACTCCCTTTACGATTGCCAGACCCTCCTTGTCGATTTGCGAGTAGTTCCGCTCGGTTGTGTTGAGTGTCTGGGAAAAGTACGCCACCGGTACCTCTCTTCCATCCGGGAGTTGGTGCCCCAGGACAGCTCCAATGCCATAGGGTGAGGCGTCGCATGCTAGCACCACCGGCAGCCTCTCGTCGAAGTGTGCCAAGACCGAGTTTGAGACAAGCAAGTCCTTGACTGCCTGGAATGCGGCCTCCTGGCGCTGGCCCCACACCCAAGGGGCCCGCTTGTCCAGGAGTCTGTGTAGGGGCTCCGCTACCGCCGCCTTGTGGGGAAGGAAGGAATGGTAAAAGTTCAATAGTCCCAAGAAGGCCTGAAGTTCAGTCTTGCTCTTGGGCGCTGGGGCATCACAAATGGCCCGTACCTTGTCCCCAGTCGGGTGGACCCCTTCTGCGTCCACCATAAATCCCAGAAAGTCCACCTGAGGCACTCCTAGTAGACATTTTTCCCGCTTCACCTTGAGACCCGCCGTCTGGAAACGGTGCAGAACGGTGCGGAGGCGGTCCTCAAACTCCTCTGGTGTGGGGCCGGCAATCAACACATCATCGAAGAAGGGGGTGACGCCAGGAATCCCTTTAAGGAGAGAGTCCATTATATTCTGGAATATGCCTGGTGCCACGCTGACACCGAATTGCAGCCGCTTTACCCTGAACGCTCCTCTGTGCGTCACAATCGTCTGTGCCTCTGCTGTGGCCTCATCTACTGGCAGCTGTTGATATGCTTGGGCCAAGTCCAGCTTGCCAAAAATTTTCGACCCAGCCAGGGTGGCAAGGACATGGCTGACCACTGGCACTGGGTATGCGTGGGCCGTGAGGGCCTTGTTTATGGTACATTTGTAGTCTGCGCAGATGCGGACCGAACCATTAGGCTTGACGGGTGTGACGATTGGGGTTTCCCAGGGAGCATTAGGCACCGGCTCCAGCACTCCTTGCTCTACGAGTCGGTCCAATTCCTCGTCTATACGGGGTTTCAAGGCGAACGGGACCCGGCGGGCCTTGAGCCTGACCGGTCGTACTGCGGGGTCAAGCTGTAGCGCAATGGGGGGGCCCGTATACTGTCCCAATTTCCCATCGAAAACCCCTGGAAATTCCTTGCATATGGCGTCCACGTCCACTTGTAAGCTAGTGTGGTTCACCCCGGTGACAGCTAGCCCCAGTGGTCCAAACCATGCCAATCCCAGTAAGCTAATGTAGGGGCCCTTGACCACAAGCAAGTCCAGTTGCCGCGTCCGCCCTCGGTATTGCACCCTGAAGGTCCCCACCCCCATTGTGGGGACCTTACGTTTCTGGAAGTCCCGGAGGGTGAATGGGGCCGGCCTGAGTTTGGGACCCCCAGTGGGACACAGTTTCCTTAAGGTCCTTGCCGAGATTATGGATAGAGTTGAACCCGTGTCAAGCTCCATGCGGCATGGGGCCCCCTCTATCTGTACCTCTACATAAATTTTCTCTACGTTGGGGTGGGGCAACTGGTATACCTGGAAGTCCGTGAGCTCCGTCGAGTTGCCTTGGTGCGTTGGGCCCCGGGACCTGGGGCTCTTGGATTGGTCATCTGATGCCTGGTGTCGGGTGGGCCGAGCCCGACACACCCGGGCGATGTGTCCCGATTTTCTGCACTGCCTGCACTCTGCGTTGCGGAAACGGCAGGTCCTCCTCTCGTGACTCTCCCCGCAGCTTGCGCAGTTCCCTCCTTCTCGTCGAGGCAGCTGTGGTCTGTGCGCTGCTTGAGTGCGCTGCTGTACTCGGTGCACCTCCTCCCTGTCGGATCCTGAGTCGTCGGTGAGGTCTTCATGGTGGACCCTCGGTTGGGATGGCAGGCTCGGCCGTGCCTCTTGGGTCGACCTCTCGGCAGCTTCTGTTGCCAGGGCCTCCTCCAGAGCGACCTGGAACGTTAGGTCCTTCTTAGCGTAGAGGCGCCGTTGCAGCTTCTCATCCTTCAGGCCACCGACGAGGCGGTCACGAAGCATGTTCTCCAGCTCTGAGAAGTTGCAGAACCGGGCGGCTTGGCGGAGAGAGGTCACAAACCCAGTTATGGTTTCCCCAGGGGCTTGCCGCTTTGCGTAGAAGGCATTTCGACGAGCCACCACTGAGGGCTGCGGCGAAAAGTGCCCCTTCAGCTGTTCCATTATTGTTTTGTATGGAACAGTAGCGACGTCTTCAGGCGCAAGGAGAGCCCGGGCGATTTCAAACGTCTCCTCTCCGCAGACGCTGAAGAATATCGCCCTCTTCTTGGCGTCTTCTTCGTCGGTGACCCCTTTGGCTTCTAGGAGGAAGGTGAAACGGGAGGCGTACGCTTCCCAGTCTCCAGATGCTGGGTTGAATGGCGAGAAGCTGCTGTTGGCTGCCATTCTGAGTTCCTTGTGCCCCGGAGCTGAAGCCTGGATACACGGTGCGAGGCAGCGGTGCGGCAGTTGGCGGTGCTGCGGTGCTGTGTGTGGCAGTCAGCTCAGCGGGATCCCACCTTCGTCGCCAGTGAAATATACTCAGAGTCGCAAAGTGATTTCATGCTCTTTATTCAGCTCATAGTGGTGAGGAGGAATGAATAAATGTCCCCTCACAGTATCTGCTTTATATACATTATTTACACAATGGGCTGCACATGATTGGCTAATTCTGGAATTCTACTGTAAGCCAATCAGGTTGTGGATTCACTTCTATCTGGAGCAGGATTGGGTGGTTCCTGCCAACCAATCATACTGCTGCATTGTTCTAGGACCAATCAGACTGCTGCATTCTGAATCCTATTGTTCTAGGACCAATCAGACTGCTGCCTTTTGGATCCTATTGTTCTAGGACCAATCAGACTGCTACAGTTTGGATCCTATTCAACTCAGTACATAACATTTACCCTAATGCAAATACAGACAATAATAATACAGATATAAAATCCTTTGACTCAATACACAACAGTTTACAGTAGCAAAATGTAGGCAGCTTGAAAACTACTATCTTAGTTACAAAGGTACAGAGCTTAAAAATGGGGTCTGAGCTGCAGACCTCAGACGTGCACATGTGGTCCAGCTTGGCGGCATGATGAAGAAAACGGAGGTTGCCCAAGACAGACAAAGGAAGTGATGTCTCAGTTCTCTCTAGCAAATTTTACAGGAAAGCTGTGAGCTTCAACACCTTCATGTGCCTATCTGGCAAAACATGGACTGTTGGTTTGACTGCAATAATGTCCCACCGCACTGAGCAATCATTCCATCAGTGCAAACATATCTGCTTGGCCAACAGAACAAACTCCCCTTTCCGCCCCACATGCTGTTCTGGGGGTTCTCCCATGCATGGCAGGGGGGAGTGAGAAAGTGAACATGATGCTGGACTAGATGGGCCTTTGGTGAGGAAAAAGGAACTCAAGATGTGCGAGGGTTCCATAAAAGTAAGAAACTGAAGGCACAAATAAAAGGGAAGATAAAATACTCTTCATGTATGCAACAACGGCAGCAAGAATTCTTTTAGCCCCAAAAATGGAAACAACAAGAAGTACCAATGAAAGAAGAGCGGCAGATGAAGATGGTGGACTTTGCAGAACTGGCAAAGCTGACAGGAAAAATCCTAAACCAGCACGATAAAGTATTCCGAAAGAATTGTAGTAAATTTATACGATATCTGAAAGATTATTGTAAGCAATTAACATCATTAGCCGGGTTGTCTGAAAACTCGTAATGAGAAATTTTATATCTTTCTATATTTATTTAAATTCTGAGTCAGTCTGTAATGAGTGTAATTAGAATTGGAAAATGTATAAATTGTGATGATATAAATGTTAATTTTGAAAGCCATGAGGCGGGAAGGAAGGAAGTCGGTATGCTCTAAAGAGCCAGGGTGGTAAAGTGAATAATGATGATGTGAATGTATAATATTAAATGGAAAATAAATAAGAATTATATATATAAAAAAGACCATAAACCATCCAACGAGAAAGAAAATGGGAGGTGTCCAAAGAAACTGGGTTTACTCCCAGAGGAGCACAAAAGAGTAGCCGAAGCTTGTAGAGCAGGCATCCCCAAACTTGGCCCTCCAGCTGTTTTGGGACTACAATTCCCATCATTCCTGATCACTGGTCCTGTTAGCTAGGGATGGCGGGAGTTGTAGTCCCCAAACAGCTGGAGGGCCGAGTTTGGGGGTGCCTGTTGTAGAGAGAGAGATAGCCAGGAGAGCTACATTATTGTTATGCACTGAGTTGAAAAGGATCCAAAAGGCAGCAGTCTGATTGGTCCTAGAACAATAGGATTCAGAATACAGCAGTCTGATTGGTCCTAGAACAATAGGATCCAAAATGCAGCAGTCTGATTGGTCCTAAAACAATAGGATCCAAAAGGCAGCAGTCTGATTGGTCCTAGAACAATAGGATCCAAAATGCAGCAGTCTGATTGGTCCTAAAACAATAGGATCCAAAAGGCAGCAGTCTGATTGGTCCTAGAACAATAGGATCCAAAATGCAGCAGTCTGATTGGTCCTAGAACAATAGGATTCAGAATACAGCAGTCTGATTAGTCCTAGAACAATGCAGCAGTATGATTGGTCCGCAGGAGCCACCCAATCCAGCTCCAGGTGGAAGTGAATCTGCAACCTGATTGGCCCACGGGAGAATCCCGGAATTAGCCAATCACGTGTGGCCCATTGTGTAAATAATGTATATAAAGCAGATATTGTGGGGGAACTTTCATTCCTCACTACTATGAGCTGAATAAAGAGCATGAAATCCACATTCGACTCAGAGTATATTTCCATTATCTTGTGAAGAACAATGGAGCCTGAGAACCAGTGTTGCTGAAAGGCTCCCTTGAACAATCACAGCCACACAGCAGGCAGGCAGGAAGTGGCAGCCTCTTGACTTTCCAATGAAAGAGCAGCTAGCTTAGCACTCACAGCAGCTGGCAAGCTTCAAGGCAATTCTGAACACCCCCCATCTTCAGATTTCCATGCATAATCCACAAGGTTCGCCAGCTTTGCTCCCCATTCCCTGTTTTCATGCTGAAAACTCTAACCTTGCACCGTGACCTACTTTTCACTCCCTCTCTCTGTCTTCCACACGCACACACATGCACCTCTCCCCCCTATCAGGTTCCATTTTAGGAATTCGGGACATGCGAACTTCATAGTGCAAATGGGCAAGTCGCTCTCTGTCTCGGGAAATCCCGCACCAGAGCAGGGATGATATTTTTGAATTGTGTTTATTTGTTGGCACCCTGGTGTGAAAGTGCTTCCCATCAACTGCATATTAATCTTGTCAGTCATTTGTGGATGTTTCCCTCTCTCTCTTCCCTGGTTAATTTATGGCTTTTGTCTCTTTTCACTTTCATCCGTTGCCATCTCCCTTTGTGATTGGAGGGAGGGAAGGCGGGAGGCCAGGAAAAAAAACACCTTCTGCTGTCTTAAAAAGATTCCTTAGAAATGTAAATACAAAACCTGTACTGTCCAGGTCCTTTGGAAACAAGGTAAATAATAATAATAATAATAATAATAATAATAATAATAATAATTTTTAATAATTTATTTATACACCACCCATCCGGCTAGGCTTCCCCAGCTACTCTGGGCGGCTTCCAACAAAATACCGTAATACATCAAACATCAAAAGCTTCCCTAAACAGGGCTGCCTTCAGATGTCTTCTAAAAGTCTGGTAGTTGTAGTTCTCTTTGACATCTGGTGGGAGCGCGTTCCACAGGGAGGGCGCCACTACCGAAAAGACTCTCTGCCTGGTTCCCTGTAACTTGGCTTCTCGCAGTGAGGGAACCGCCAGAAGGCCCTTGGCGCTGGACCTCAGTGTCCGGGTAGAACAATGGAGGTGGAGATGCTCGTTCAGATATACTGGACTGAGGCCGTTTAGGGCTTTAAAGGTCAGCACCAACACTTTGAATTGTTCTCAGAAACGTGTTATTGTTGTTGTTGTTTAGTTGTGTCCGACTCTTCGTGACCCCATGGACCAGAGCACGCCAGGCACTCTTGTCTTCCACTGCCTCCTGCAGTTTGGTCAAACTCATGCTGGTAGCTTCAAGAACACTGTCCCACCATTTCGTCCTCATAGAATCATAGAATCATAGAGTTGGAAGAGACCACAAGGGCCATCGAGTCCAACCCCCTGCCAAGCAGGAAACACCATCAGAGCACTCCTGACATATGGTTGTCAAGCCTCTGCTTAAAGACCTCCAAAGAAGGAGACTCCACCACACTCCTTGGCAGCAAATTCCACTGTCGAACAGCTCTTACTGTCAGGAAGTTCTTCCTAATGTTTAGGTGGAATCTTCTTTCTTGTAGTTTGGATCCATTGCTCCGTGTCCGCTTCTCTGGAGCAGCAGAAAACAACCTTTCTCCCTCCTCTATGTGACATCCTTTTATATATTTGAACATGGCTATCATATCACCCCTTAACCTCCTCTTCTCCAGGCTAAACATGCCCAGCTCCCTTAGCCGTTCCTCATAAGGCATCGTTTCCAGGCCTTTGACCATTTTGGTTGCCGTCCTCTGGACATGTTCCAGTTTGTCAGTGTCCTTCTTGAACTGTGGTGCCCAGAACTGGACACAGTACTCCAGGTGAAGTCTGACCAGAGCAGAATACAGTGGCACTATTACTTCCCTTGATCTAGATGCTATACTCCTATTGATGCAGCCCAGAATTGCATTGGCTTTTTTAGCTGCTGCGTCACACTGTTGGCTCATGTCAAGTTTGTGGTCAACCAAGACTCCTAGATCCTTTTCACATGTACTGCTCTCAAGCCAGGTGTCCCCCATCTTGTATTTGTGCCACCATTTCGTCCTCTGTCGTCCCCTTCTCCCTGCGCCCTCCATCTTTCCCAACATCAGGGTCTTTTCCAGGGAGTCTTCTCTTCTCATGAGGTGGCCAAAGTATTGGAGTCTCAGCTTCAGGATCTGTCCTTCCAGTGAGCACTCAGAAACGTACTGGGAGCCAATGTAGGTCTTTCAAGACCGGTGTTATGTCGTCTCAGCGGCCGCTCCCAGTCACCAGTCTAGCTGCCACATTCTGGATTAGTTGTAGTTTTCAGGTCACCTTCATATGGTTGTGCAAAGTTGTGCAAAGGTCCCCGGCCTATTTGTGGACAGAGAAATTGGGGGGTCCCTTCACCAAACACCTCCAAGAGGAGAAGAAATTATGCATCCAATTATTGGGGGGGCGGTGTTTCACCACAATGCCTGCATCTCTGCCTGGTTCCCTGTAACCTCACTTCTCGCAATAAGGGAACTGCCAGAAGGCCCTCGGTGCTGGACTTCAGTGTCCGGGCTGAACAATGCGGGTGGAGACGCTCTTTCAGGTATACTGGACCGAGGCCATTTAGGGCTTTAAAGGTCAGCACCAACACTTTGAATTGTGCTCAGAACCGTACTGGGAGCCAATGTAGGTCTTTCAGGACTGGTGTTATATGGTCTCGGCGGCCACTCCCAGTCACCAGTCTAGCACATCACTTAACATCCCTGCTCACTAAATATGAAAAGCATCACGTTCACCATTTTCTCATGAATAAACTTCATCCAACTAAGAGTTCTGCATGGCTGCCTATTCATAGACCATATTTATTTTATTTCATAAAATTCATACACCATTGGGTTGTGTTTTTTAAAAACCCTCAAAGTTTACAAGAGAATAAAACAATGAAATATCAGCAGAAACAACTCTTTAACCTTCAAAGGCAAAAAATCAGCAACAAACTAAAAACCGATTAAAACATACTTCAACATTCCACACGCTAACAATGAAAGGAAGCCTGGTTGAGGTTCATCTATGTATAAAATGAATGAAATGCAAGCATTTAAAGAAATGTGCCGAGTGTTTTATATCAAGGTAGTAATATTGATACAGTGCATGTGGGAGCCATTTGGTTGAAAGGTAGCTGTGAGCATCTAATTATGTTCAGTACAGTAACATAATGCTAATTTTTCCTTATTTCTAAATTACCAGCCACTTAAATTATCTCTTTCTGCATTAATTTGGTTTCTGGCCAACCATCATTCTATTGACAAAAAGATATCCATTTCCTACCCCATTCAGCTCATAAATTATCATTGTGCAATTTACAAGCAATGTTTCTCGGTTAGAGATTTGCCCGGGATGTGGCTTCACACATTGCCTTATATGCCTATTAATCAATTATCTCCAATTCTAGTTTTCTTTCAAGAGGACCTGAAAGTGTAAAATCAGGGACATAATTACGGTCAAATCTGTAGGGAATATCGCAAGGGGAACGAGGCTATTATCAACAAATCAGGTTTTAAGTATAGAGCTGTTGAACGAGGAGTGTTTTCAATTAATTTCTAATTAAATAAGGGAAGTAATTTAGCAAACCTTGAGAGATCTTCCCACACAACGTTTATCTCATCAGTCTCAGACAGGCATTCCTCCAGAGCACGATCATTGTTTAGATCTTAGACATGTTATGTGATCTGAAATAGAGGAGTAATTTAATAAAACATCAATATTTTCCTTCTATTAGCCCATAGTGTCACAGTGAACGAAGAAAACTCTCTCGCTTCCCATAGGACGTAGTCGGCTCTTATTCCTCTGCCTCATTGTCAAGACCAGGGCAAATGTCTGTGCTAAACAGCCTGGGGCTTCTTGGACAGAGTGGGGGGAATGGCCTATACAGTGGTACCTCGGGTTAAGAACTTAATTCGTTCTGGAAGTCTGTTCTTAACCTGAAACTGTTCTTAACCTGAAGCACCACTTAAGCTAATGGGGCCTCCCACTGCTGCTGCGCTGCTGTGGCACAATTTCTGTTCTTATCCTGAAGCAAAGTTCTTAACCCGGGGTACTATTTCTGGGTTAGTGGAGTCTGTAACCTGAAGCATCTGTAACCTGAAGCGTCTGTAATCCGAGTTACACTGTATATATTTAACAGCACTGCTGACTGTCAAAAATGCACACTTGAAGATGGACAGGAAAGACTGTGAGCTATGAACGTATATCTACACTGTATAGATATGTGTGTGTATCCAGCCTAATTAAACTTCAATGACTTTCCTCAAAGAATTGTACAGTGGTACCTCGGGTTCCATACACTTCAGGTTACATACGCTTCAGGTTACTCACTCCACTAACCCAGAAATAGTGCTTCAGGTTAAGAACTTTGCTTCAGGATGAGAACAGAAATCGCGCAGCAGCAGTAGGAGGCCCCATTAGCTAAAGTGGTGCTTCAGGTTAAGAACAGTTTCGGGTTAAGAACGGACCTCCAGAACGAATTAAGTACTTAACCCGAGGTACCACTGTACTTGGGTGAGGGTGCTGCCTCCCAGAGATTCATAGCTGTCAACGTTTCCCTTTTTTTAAGGGAAATTCCCTTATACCGAATAGGATTCCTCGCAAGAAAAGGGAAAAGTTGACAGCTATGCAGAGATTGGATTGCCAGATCTTGATTTGACCTGAACTTCCTTCTCAGTGTCTTCAATAGAAAAAGTTAAATCTCAAGGTGAGAGGCCAGAAACCAGAGGACAAGGTATTCTTCACAGGGCCCACCCCATTTTCTATTTCTTTCTGAAGTTTAAACCCTTCCCATTTGTGGAGGAGAGTCTCTGCTTAAGTTGGGTTCGGTAGGCCTAGCAATAACTCAGCTTTGTTGGTTGATGGCACAGGTAGTTTCACCTTGGCAAATGGTCCCCAGTAGAAGTGCAGCCAGTTGAGGAGCTGCCCTTGTGGCTCTGACACAATAGCCATGCGGTGATGCCTCCTTTGCTCCTGAATCCACCTACTTCCAACAGCTAAATAAAAATGTCTGAAAGCGATAGTGTATTGATGTCTCTTATTTTAATCATTTTATTGATTTCCCAATAAAAACAGCCAATCATCATGTCCACATCCTAATCCACTTAAAAACAAAAAACTAAAATAAAAAAAGACCAAATTGTAATTATTAATTGTTCCAGGCTCCCCATAGTCTGGACCTCTGAAGCATATCTCCAAATCTTCAGTCCTGCCTCTTCTCATTGTTTTCATATTTTCCACATCCCGATCTTAATGCTTTAAAGTTCTCCGTCCGTGGCTCTGTGATTCTCAGTCATGTAAAAAATCATATATCCTTTCGTCCGTTGAATACAGCTTTATTTGTGTGTGTGTGTGTGTGTGTGTGTGTGTGTATGTATGTATATATATATATATATATATATATATATTCAACTGATACTTTTGAATTCTGGTCTGGAGGAGACTCTTGAGAGTCCCATGGACTGCAAGAAGATCAAATCTCTCCATTCTGAAGGAAATCAGCCCTGAGTGCTCACTGGAAGGACAGATCCTGATGCTGAGGCTCCAATACTTTGGCCACCTCGTGAGAAGAGAAGACTCCCTGGAAAAGACCCTGATGTTGGGAAAGATGGAGGGCACAAGGAGAAGGGGACGGCAGAGGACGAGATGGTGGGACAGTGTTCTCGAAGCTACAAACATGAGTTTGACCAAACTGCAGGAGGCAGTGGAAGACAAGAGTGCCTGGCGTGCTCTGGTCCATGGGGTCACGAAGAGGCAGACATGACTAAACAACTAAACAACATATTTTCAACTGCCTATTTGCCAATGCAGCCTTCCCTGACTCCACTCCAATCCACGCTGTTGTCCAAGTCTCGATAGTGTATTGATGTCTTAATGTGATTGTTTAGAAAACCGGAATCTTAAGGTGAGTGATAAGGGTTAAAGATTTGGAGTACAGTGGTACCTCGGGTTAAGTAGGTCCGGAGGTCCATTCTTAACCTGAAACTGTTGTTAACCTGAAGCACCGCTTTAGCTAATGGGGCCTCCTGCTGCCGCCACACCGCTGGAACCCGATTTCTGTTCTTATCCTGAAGCAAAGTTCTTAACCTGAAGCACTATTTCTGGGTTAGCGGAGTGTGTAACCTGAAGCATATGTAACCTGAAGCGTATGTAACCCGAGGTACCACTGTAGCTTAAAACTGGACAGTTGACAGGAACTGGACTACCTGGTTGTCAGCCTTTATAAGAGTGGCTCTGCTACACTCATGGAATCATAGAGTTGGAAGGGACCCTGAGGATCATTTAATCCAATCGATTGTAGTGCAGGACTATGCAGCTGTCCCTAACAGGGATCGAACCTGCAACCTTGGCATTATCAGCATCATGCTGCAGCCAACTGAGCTATCAGACATTTCATATCCGGGTTGCAGTTAGCGATTCCCTGTGCTGGAGTATGGGAGCATTGGGGGCTCTGGCTACAGCGCATGATAGAAGAACAGGAGATGCCTGTCATCTTGACTTCAGTTCAGTTCATAGAAGGTTAAGGAGATGTTGAGGAGCACTGAAATCGCAAAGAAGTCAATGCAACATAAGGGTTAACAACGAGAGAGTAAAATAGTGACTTTAAGCTATTTAAAATTTTCTTTTCAGAAAGGCAGCTGAATTAAGTTTAGGGTATATGTGGTGGAACAGCTCATCAAAAAATCTGGGGTGGTTTGTCCAAATATGAATGTCCTAAAGCAACAGATGGGAATTGAGTGTCTGTTTATGCAACGAGGAGTTTCCTAAGATTTTTTTGTTATAATTACTGATAATGCCAATGAAGGCAGCTTTATAACCAGGGGCCTAGAAATGTGAAACTTGATCATCAGAGATTTGCAGCAAAAATGGAAGATTGATAGGTGACATCAAACAGCTGACAAGGAACCAAGGGCAGCCAGATGGACAACAGCTGCTCAGAGCTTCAGAGAGAGAGAGAGAGAGAGAGAGAGAGAGAGAGAGAGAGAAGGAGAGGCAACTGTCTGCAAGAGAAATTGCGGGAGGAGTAACATAGAGGAGATGCAGCCATTTTAACAGTTTTGTTTTCCTCTCTCCCTCCAGAAGATATTGCATATAGGAATGTTCCTTGTTATTTGCAGCGAGAAATTTGATTCTGTTTCCATTTAGACATAACCTCTCTAATTTGCCTTTCCCCAAACGATACAAGAACTGAAACATAGCCATCCTTTGAAATTCACAATTTCCCAGCCAATGAACGTGTACAAACATGAGTATGCTATGGTAAAGTGTGCATGAAAATGAGTATCCTAGCGAATAATGTGTATATTAGGCAAAACTGCTTTGTAAAAATGTGTAAGTTGGACACCATTGCATTCACGTGTGTATATTAGCAGAAATTTGATTTAAATGCTGATTAATTTTCATGAGGACTTTTTATAATTAAAAAAATTGCACACTAGTATGGAAATATGGAGAACTGAATTTAAGATTTGGGGGGAAAGAGAACTTGAGAGAAACTGAAATCGACAGATTCTTCCATCCCTATTCAGGATTTGTGACTGCATTTGCTAGCAGTTTTTAGGTAAACCACTGGTGTCAACTATCATCGGGTTCAAATAGGAGGGATTGTCAACAAGATGAATAATGTACCGTATGTCTGCTCTACAAATGTGTTCTGTACAAATGGATTTTGACAAGGAGAAGCAAGAAATACCGAAGTGGTCACCCACAAATGTGTGATAGTTCTCTTCTTCATCAAGCATATCCAACCCCAAGCCTTAGGGGTGAGGGAAGAATTCAGTGGGCTCAGCTTCTGAAGTGAACTCATCTGATCCTCAGCAACCAGAACAATATGTGGATCAGAATCTGCAGACCTGCTAGATTCCATGCTGAGATGGTCTGAGGTTGCTTCTCTTTTCTGTCTCTCTTTTCAGCTGTCCAGAATAGCTATCCCCCCCCCCCTCCCACCATGATGTCCCTTTACTCCTCGGCTGGAGTGGGGAGAACTGTGGCTGCGACTACGGGCAGAAGAGTCTCCAGGTGGCTGATATCTGAGATGCTATTCCCCCAGGTGCCTTTAGGTACCAGGCAAAAACGATTCTCTTCAACCAGGCCTTCGGCTGATTATCATCCTATACCCTTTTAAATGTGTTTGTGAGAGGAGGTTTACTGATCTGTGATTTGTTTTGTTGTTGTTTTTATTATGTATTTTGTGTTTTTATCTTGTATTTTTATGTTGTGACCAGCCCTGAGATCTGTGGATGATGGGCAGTATACTAAATAAATGAATGAATCCAGTTTTGTTATACTACTAGAAAATCAAAACAACATATTAATTTAGAGTGTTTTTAAAATAAATAAATACATACATACATACATACATACATACATAAGGATCTTCAGCTTTTTGTGTGTTCATTTCAACTGTATGACCCAACAGCTCAGCTTAGCCGAAAACATGTTGTGGTGTGATCATTAATAGCCCTTCCACTTTCATCACGCTGTTTATCCTTCTCCTCCACCACTGAGCTTTTGGCACCGCAGACTAAGTCCTCCTTCTCAAATGACAATTAGAAACACTAGCAATGCCAGGCCATCTGCCTTGTCGCCTTCTTTCTGATTCATAGTCATAAACAATTCACAGGCAGGTGTTCTTCCTGTATCAGCTCCCCACTACGTGAGGAATTCCTGCTCTAACTGGGTTGCCTAGTTATGGAAACAGCTCTCAGATGGGGTCCATGCTAGCAAGCTAAGAAAATATAACAGGTTTTGGGCATCTGAAGGAACTATAAAAAAATAGTTCTCAGGAAATGTAGGGCTTTTATTGTTGAAATCTGGAATTTGATAGTTCAACCTCCCACCATCTCCTTAGGCAATCATGTGCCACCTTCTCCAATGCACAGAAGTTCAAGAGTGCTGCCAGGAGCCCCGGGACAGCTGCAGCGCAGCAGATTTAAATGTTTTTAGCATGCTTGAATGTGGCCTGAGTAAGGCTAGAGGTGGAGCACAATGGCAAATCTCTATTCTGTCTGCTCAAGATAGCCAGCTGTTATTGCGTGTCCTCACCCAAATGTGTCAATTATTACATGTGTACAGGGGGAAACTACATTTGAAGTTTCGGCTGAGAGTCGCAGTGTGCCACTGCTCAGATTATACATACAAGGAAATCCATACCCTCCAACATTTCTCTGATGAAAATAGGGATGTCTTCTTCCTTAATAATAATTTTATTATTTATACCCTGCCCATCTGACTGGGTTGCCCCAGCCACGCTGTGTGGCTTCCAGCATATATAAAAACATAATAAAATATTTTAAAACTTCCCTATACAGGATTGCCTTCAGATATTTTCTAAAGATTGCAGTTACTTATCTCCTTGACATCTGAATGTTTGCAGTTGTAGTTTTGGCCAAACAAGCACAGGCCTCTACATACTTGGAAGTAAGCCCCACTGAGCTCACTTACTTATGAGTAGACTGGCACAGCCGTGTTCTCCAAGAGTCATCAAAGTTTAGAATTTAATAGCATGTATTTTCATAGACCCCTTCATGGATCACTGCCTTGCCGTGGCGAAGGGGCTTGAATAACTCAGAGAAGCTATGAACTATGCTGTATAGTTAAAGCTATGGTTTTTCCAGTAGTGATGTATGGAAGTGAGAGCTGGACCATAAAGAAGGCTGATCACTAAAGAATTGATGCTTTTGAATTATGGTGCTGGAAGAGACTCTTGAGAGTCCCATGGACTGCAAGAAGATCAAACCGATCCATTCTGAAGGAAATCAGCCCTGAGTGCTCACTGGAAGGACAGATCCTGAAGCTGAGGCTCCAAGACTTTGGCCACCTCATGAGAAGAGAAGACTCTCTGGAAAAGACCCTGGTGTTGGGAAAGATGGAGGGCACAAGGAGAAGGGGGCGACAGAGGACGAGATGGTTGGACAGTGTTCTCGAAGCTACCAGCATGAGTTTGACCAAACTGCGGGAGGCAGTGGAAGAGAGGAGTGCCTGGCGTGCTCTGGTCCAGGGGGTCACGAAGAGGCGGACACGACTAAACGACTAAACAACAAACACATTTTCATAGAGTCATAGAATTGTAGAGTTGGAAGGGACCTTGCGGGTCCACTCCCCTGCAACACAGAAATATGCAGCTGTCCCATACAGGAATCAAACCTCTAACCTCAGCAATTATCAGCACCACACTCTAACCAACTGAGCTCTCCATAGCACTGACCCAATGGGCTCAGGCATGCTAAATTCTTCCCAAGGACTGGGTTGTAACATTTCAATCAAACGGAAAAACATAACCAGTTCACAGACAATAGATACAGTGTTACGTTAAACTTAAAGCTAGCAAGCTTTTCCTGCCGTTATAACAAACTTGGGATTATGTCTTTATTTTAACAAAACTAAGTGAGAGCTGGACCATAAAGAAGGCTGATCGCCAAAGAATTGATGCTTTTGAATTCTGGTGCTGGAGGAGACTTTTGAGAGTCCCATGGACTGCAAGAAGATCAAACCTCTCCATTCTGAAGGAAATCAGCCCTGAGTGCTCACTGGAAGGACAGATCCTGAAGCTGAGGCTCCAAGACTTTGACCACCTCGTGAGAAGAGAAGACTCCCTGGAAAAGACCCTGATGTTGGGAAAGATGGAGGGCACAAGGAGAAGGGGATGACAGAGGACGAGATGGTTGGACAGTGTTCTCAAAGCATGAGTTTGACCAAACTGCGGGAGGCAGTGGAAGAGAGGAGGGCCTGGCATGCTCTGGTCCAGGGGGTCACGAAGAGGCGGACACAACTAAACGACTAAACAACAACAGGACAGAAAAAAGGCTTTCCTGGGGCTCCAGAATGACGTGCATGAAAGCAACTCCCAAGCAGAGGCTTGCAGCACACTCTTCTGGCGCGTCAACTCTAGCATCACTGCCTGGCTTTTAAGTAAAAGGAAATAAGCTTTGCTGCTGCTGCTGAAATTGCCATCTTAACATGAAACAAATCCAGTTAATGTGGGGAAAGCTGCTTACAAAGAACAGGGTTCAAATGGAGGTCTGCATCAGCTATGGGATTTAGAAAATGCCGAAATTCCACAAGTTATCAAAATGCAATTTCCAAATGTAGCTTGCTCAGTTTTAGCCTTCTTTTAAAGCAGAGGTTTGCTTGGCTGAAAGGAAGCCTGGTTCAAAAGCTGATATTTGTTTACTGAGTGCTGCTATTGCATGGCAGCTGCCAGAAACTTGCTGACTGTTCTCACATGTCAGCTATCAAATATTGCCAATTGCTACTACACATCATCTGTCAAAAGCAGTCAAATGCAGATCGCTCCTGCGTGTCGTATGGCAAACACTGTCAAATAACAACTGTCAATTAATGTCAAATCAAATATTCTTAGTTGCGCCTTGACATTAAATTTCATAGAGAGTGTAAACCTCTTTTGAGTAATATGCATATGTACATAAAATAAGCAACTCTAATTCCCTGGCAGCTATTGATAACACTTATTAAATAGACATTGAATAATAATATATACTGATAAGAAGGAATGGGGGCGTTCAGTGTATTGGTACGTCACTGTAGACACTAAATCTGTAAGCCTATTTCAAAAATTTAAAAATGACATGCACAATCCTATGTTCCAGAGACACTGTCTGAGAAGACTTAAGATTGGATAGAATCCAGTACACTGCTGTATTTCAGGATATGCCTTCACTCAAAGTCCATTGATTTCAGTGGCTGGCTCTACTCTGAATATGCCTTAATTGGATATCACCCATTATCAATAAAATGTAATTTTGAACATCTACTTCACAAAAACCAGCATACAAAAAAAATAAAAAAAAAAAAATAGCCTAGCATATGTTACATACGAAAACCAGGCCACACAACATCATTTCTATAGCTCAGTTTACGGTTAGCCACTAGAGACCATGACATGAAAGTTTATATTCAAGGCCTGTGTACATGTACTGAGGGAGGGGCCTTCCTGATCGCATGTAAGACTGAATTCCATAACTGTGGGGCCACTGACAATAAGCCCCTGCTCTACGTGCCAGCCAACCTAACTGTTGCTGTAAAGTCTTCAGAGCAGATCTTAAGGTACAGGCCAGTTGATAACAGGTGCAGGCAGCTCTTTAGGTAGTCTGGTGCCAACCTGCTCAAGACTTTAAAGGACATCACCTGGACTTTAAATTGGGGCCTGGGGATGGCAATTATATTGCTAGAGCAATATAGGTGCCATATGCCCCAGTTGCCCAAATTCAACCAGTAGCCAGGTGGCTATATTTTGTAGCAATTAAAATTTCCCAACCATCTTTTAAGTCTATTACCTTTTCTGGTCAAATTTTCCATCCTCCAGCTTTTTTAAAGGACTGGTTCATCCAGCTATTTAGGTGACCTTCCCTTCTTCCTTTCCTTTCCCTTCTTCCTTTCTTTTCGTCTTTCTTTTTGCACACAATTTATCTCTCCTCCCCATTTGTACTAGACTAAAAGCGTTTGGTTACTACTAGCTCAGGCACTTGAATGAACAGGGAAGGGCAGTATCCTCCCAGCCGAAATTTTGGGCTGAATCAATAATTCAGCAAAGAGCAACATTTCAAGGCTTGCTTGAAATTTAAATAAAGATTCCTGGCTCTGAGGAGCCAGATGGGTATAATAGAGTTAGGGGTAGAGGTGGGGGAAAGCATGTGTTTTGGGATATTTTCACAGAATGTTAAATCACACAAAATATTTCACTTGTCTCCAGTGTAAGATCACAACATGACTCCCCTGTAATGAATTCTTTATCTTGGCAGCTCTCCTGCTCTCTCCCAAGCAGCAATCCTCTCTCTTCTTTCGTCTCCGTGTGGGAACATATGGTAATATTTGGAATGTGATTTCGGCCAGAGAGTGAGCCTGGCTTGCCCACACCTGTGCAGACCTCCAAGTCACTGCACAGTATGCGTCCAGGCTGAGGTCATGCTCCAACACTATTGTGTGAGTTCAGTTTGCTCACTCTTCTTCCAAGACATGCCAAGAGCCCCAGAATACTGGTTTCACGTAAATCCCATTTGGATTTGTAATTTGTTAGATACATTATAAGGCAAATCTTCCCAGCATCCGTCTGTGTAGAACTGCAGCTTTCAAATTCAGACCTAACCAACCCGCTATTGATTTTGGACTAGTGTCTTGAAGAAACACTTCAAGCATAACCCCCAAAAAAGAAAGAAAAAACCAACGATGGTAGACTTTGGTCCATAATATAGAAGGAAAGCCTTCTATTTCTTTCTACTTCCTTTTATTTCTGGTCTGTTAATGAAAGTACTACACTGAGGTCAAGCTAAAGTTCCCTGTACGTTGAACTAGTGCGAAGTATATAGGCTGAACTTGATGGAGTGGTGACAGTCACATCTATTTAATCAAGTTTCTGCTCTGTTCATGTATAAAAGGGATTGGGGTGTGTGTGTGTAACATATTCACCTTTGCTCTCCATGGCTAGCCAGCATTTTTTCCCCAGCCTGTGTCCAATACAAGCCAGGCTGGGCAGGTGTGTGTATGTCTAAGTGATTGACTATGGGGAGGAACAAGGTGGAAGAGTTCAGTTCCTTCACCCAAGTGTCCCTTCTTGATATAAAAATCAACCACCCCCACCACATTCTACACGAACGGGGCAGACAGATAATTTAACATTGCAGTGTCTAAACCTGCAGATAGCATATAATTACAATGATGATTAAGAACAACATTAAATACCTGGGTTGTGCAAGGAGTCACACACTTCTCCAGAGCCTAATTTGTAAAATACTGAAGAAGCTATGAAACTTTGCTCTCCACAGGCTATGGAAAACTGATATAAATTTTACAGCTTGCTATCTGATAAAAGAAAATTTAATGAAGATGTTGTACCATTGGTATCTTACCCCAGTAAAATTAGCAAGGATTTATAAAAAAATACTCAAATCTCTGTTGGAAATGCCAAACAGAGGTAGGAACGATGTATCATATGTGGTGGGGGTGCAAGGTGGTTAAGCAATTTTGGATAGTGGTACATGAAGAGCTTAAAATTATATTTAAGAGTTCAATTTCCAAAAAGCCAAAAGCATATTTGCTGGGCTTAAAATCCAGTGACATCCCCAAGGACAAAAGAAATGTATTCCTATACACAACAGCAGCAACCAGATTACTTGTGGCAAAAAATTGGAAAACAGAAAAAATACCAGAACTCTCAGAATGGAGAGCTAAAATTTGTGAATTTGCTGAGATGGCAAAATTAACGGCAACAATTAGTGGCTGTTCTAATCAAAAAATTTACCAAGAGTGGGAGTGTGTAAAGGAATATATGGAAGGAACTGGGATTGGAGCTCAAATTTAATATGCAATAGCTAAAGTGCGCAAGGATACAAGATGACATCATAGTATATACGAAGCAATAAATACAACTTTAATTTACACAACAAGAAACAATATTATATAGAGAAGATTGCATGTGGGTGAAGGGAAGCAATGGGTTGGGGGGAGGGAGGCATAGGGCAATATTTGGAAAATTGTTAAGGATACATAGGTGATTTAAGAGGCTAAGAACAAGGAGTTAAAAGAAGAAGACTAACATTAAAGAATAGAAAAACAAGGGAATTTGGAAGAATTTGGTACAAATGAAAATATATGAGTCATGTTTTTGCTTGTATTCTGGTTTATTTTGGATGTAAAGACTTCTGTTGAAAGGACTGTACATAAATAAAATAAAATACCCTAAAGAAACTTTGCTTTACACTGGTGGGAAAGGTGAGAGGACCCTGGGCATCTAGTGAGAAGCCTTTAATCTTGCACTTATTAGCCTGCAGTGGTTGAAGAGATTGCACCTTTGGTACAAACTACAGATGAAGAACCTTTTAATGAGGGTGAAAGAGGAGAGCACAAAATATGGTCTTAAGCTCAACAATAAAAAAAAAAAGATCATGGCCACTGGTCCCACCACTTCTGGCAAATAGAAGGGGAAGAAATGGAGGCAGTGAGAGATTTTACTTTCTTGGGCTCCATGATCACTGCAGATGGTGACAGCAGCCACTTAATTAAAAGACGCCTGCTCCTTGGGAGAAAAGCAGTGACAAACCTAGACAGCATCTTAAAAAGCAGAGACATCACCTTGCCAACAAAGGTCCGTATAGTAAAAGCTATGGTTTTCCCAGTAGTGATGTATGGAAGTGGGAGCTGGACCATAAAGAAGGCTGATCGCTGAAGAATTGATGCTTTTGAATTATGGTGCTGGAGGAGACTCTTGAGAGTCCCATGGACTGCAAGAAGATCCAACCTCTCCATTCTTCAGCAAATCAGCCCTGAGTGCTCACTGGAAGGACAGATCCTGAAGCTGAGGCTCCAATACTTTGGCCACCTCATGAGAAAAGAAGACTCCCTGGAAAGACCCTGATGTTGGGAAAGATGGAGGGCCCAAGGAGAAGGGGAAGACAGAGGACGAGATGGTGGGACAGTGTTCTGGAAGCCACCAGCATGAGTTTGACCAAACTGCGGGAGGCCGTGGAAGACAGGAGTGCCTGGCGTGCTCTGGTCCAGGGGGTCACGAAGAGTCGGACACGACTAAATGACTCAACAACAACAGGTGAAGGACGAAGACCAAGTACATCTTTGCCATTATCCTTGGAGGTGGGCATGGAGTGGATGTGCTATGCTTTCAAATAATATTACGTATTGTAATGTCAGATTATGTGATTTATATACATTTTCCCTTTTGAGGCTGCCTTTAATATGCCTGCCAAGCCTTCGAAGTGCCTTATGATACACTTTCCCCCCTCTATATTTTTTCAATATCATATCTTGAGTTGTCTCAGTGTAATAGGATCATGCGTTAAGCTTAGTGGTGCATTTTATGTGCAGGAGTTCAATGTGACAACCCCAAAGCCATGTCCCTAAGGGGAGTCCATAGCCATGCTCCAAGAAGAGCGCAAAAATGCAGGCAGAGAAAAATAACTACCAAACTTTTAGAAGACATCTAAAGGCAGCCCTCTTTAGGGAAGCTTTTAATGTTTAATAGGTTATTGTATTTTAGTGTTTTGTTGGAAGCCGCCCAGAGTGGCTGGGGAAACCCAGCCAGATGGGCGGGGTATAAATTATTATTATTATTATTATTATTATTATTATTATTATTATTTTACACAGAGAGAGTTACAATACATAGTGTAATACAAATTTTTGAAGAATCAGCATGATTGCAGTCCTATGCACTCTTAACACTGTGAAGACACACACAAACACTGAAGCGCAACATGTTGACAGGTATTTTTATTATTATTTAGTAAAAGCGCACGCCGCCCTTGAGACCACAGGCCGGTTTACAGCATGAAAGCACATGATGCATTTTCCCCCCAAGGCAGGTTTCCCAAAATCCAAATGTGAGCAAAAGGTTATGCCCATTTCAAAGAAAAACTGCGAGGGCGGGAGAGGCTGAGGTAGGAAAAAAGATGCTGAGAAACACGGATTTTCGTGCTGAACAGCCAGTGGCGCCAAATAAATACGTGGATAAATAACAAGAGGGGCCGTAAATTAACGCCTATTGGATTAATAATTATGTTTCGGAGCTGCTTTCGCGACCCGCCCTCGCAGCTCCCAGCCAAGCCGAAGCGCAGGCCTCGCTCGCCCGCAGGCCAGGCGGCGCTGGGTTGCCCTGGCGACGGGGGCGGCTCTTTGGGCGCATGCGCGAAGGGCCGGCCCGCTTCTGGTTGCCAAGGCGACCGCTCCGACTCTTCGTCTCCCTCCGGGGAAACCGGCCATGGCGCCCAAGCGGCCCAAGAGCGGCAGCGCGGCCTCGGCGCCACCCGGGACCGGCTCCAAGAACTGGGAGGCTGGGCTGGTGTCTGCCCGGTTAGAGGAGGTGCGTTGCGGGGGGGGGGGGCGCGGGGAGACACACGTGTACACACACGCACACATTCATGTGTACAGGCATATATGTAAACACAAACGTATATACACACATATACGTGTACACACACATATATGCACACATACACAAATGTACACACAGATACACACACATATGTACACAAACACAAACATATACACACATGTGTACACACACATACACATATTTGCACACACATATAGTGCTTTTTTTCTTTAAAAATTGTTTAGGAGTACTCTCATTTTGACTCAAGAAAACCACCGTTTTATAGTTCAAATTGGGGAAAATAAATAACAGTAAATGGACAAAAGTACAAAGATTCTCAAAATGCTTAAGGGTATGCGTACCCCTGCGTACCCCTGCGTACCCCCCCCCCCCAGAAAAAAGCATTGCATATATACACATGCACACATATGTACACACACACACCTGTACACACATAGACATATATGTGCACACACACAAACATATGCACACATATATATACACAGATACACACACATGTACACAAATATATATACTCTCACATATATATGTACACACGCACACACACATGCACAGGCTTCACTTGAGCTCACCTGTGCTAGAGATCCTAGTTTTGCTTCAGAGTCTCCCTCTTTGTTTAGTGCGGTTTACACTGAAGGAAGGGCATGTGATGTGTTGTAGCCCAGGCGAGCCCTACACTTCTCCTTGGAGTAGTCCCTCACTCACCAATTGAATAAAATGGAATTTAGCACATTCAGATCCCTCATTTTCTCCAAGGAGCTCAAGGTGGTGTACAAAGAAAGAATCATTTCATTTATGTTATTATTTGCATTTATATTTCGCCTTCCCCCCTCCCCCACGTGGCCTCCATGATTCTCTTGCTTCCTAATTCCACCTGCACAGCAACCCTGTGAGATGTAGGTTAGTCTGAGAGGCCTTGACTGACCCCAAGGTTGCCCAGCTTCATGGCCAAGTGGAGATTCAAATCTGGGTCTCCCAGGTCCCAGTCCAACACACTAACCACTATACCCCACTGGCTGCTTAGCCCTTGAAGTTTCTTTGATCCTTGGACAGGTGTCAATACTCAGCCTTGAATAAGGAGCTAATGCATCATTTTGGTCTGAGACTAACAAGAGCACACCATACATTTAAAGCACATTACTTCACCCAAATAACCCTGGGAATTGTATTTTCCCTTACAGAGCTACAATTCTCAACACCCTTAACAAACTACAGTTCCCTGGATTCTTCATTTGGCGGGGGTGGGGGTGGGTTCATGTATTTTAAATACACTGAATAAAAAAATGAGCTGTGAGATCCTCAAATCAGATTTTATTTCAGCCACAAATTCATGAGCAGCCTGGTCCTATGTGGCAATAGGCATTTCTAAGCCCAGCTGCAGACAGTAGACTTTTGTTGTTGTTTAGTTGTGTCCGACTCTTCGTGACCCCCTGGAGCAGAGCATGCCAGGCCCTCCTGTCTTCCGCTGCCTCCCGCAGTTTGGTCAAACTCATGCTGGTAGCTTCGAGAACACTGTCCCCCCATCTCGTCCTCTGTCGTCCCCTTCTCCTTGTGCCCTCCATCTTTCCCAACATCAGGGTCTTTTCCAGGGAGTCTTCTCTTCTCATGAGGTGGCCAAAGTACTGGAGCCTCAGCTTCAGGATCTGTCCTTCCAGTGAGCACTCAGGGCTGATTTCCTTCAGAATGGAGAGGTTTGATCTTCTGGCAGTCCATGGGACTCTCAAGAGTCTCCTCCAGCACCAGAATTCAAAAGCATCCATTCTTCGGCGATCAGCCTTCTTGATGGTCCAGCTCTCACTTCCATACATCACTACTGGGAAAACCATAGCTTAGATGAGCCTAATGCTTTAAAGTGACTAGTCAGCATAGTTAAGCAAGTCACTAGTTTCACAGCTTTACTGCCCTTCTTAGGGTTATCTACAGTGCCTGATAGTTTCGCATCCCACTGAAATTAATGGGACATAATTCAGTTGCAACTAATATTGCATTGATTTCTGCTGAATTGCTTTATTGTGCTTTTATTTTTTATATCATATATATATAAATGAAAAATCCTAAATAAAATAAATGCCACGTTCTGCTCTTCCCTCAAGCCCCTGTAAATCCAGATGACACCTTTGCAGCTAATTTAAAGGAGATGCTGGCAGAGGCTGATGTAGTGATACAGTATCAGCCATTGCTCAGTCAATTTCTTATTAAAAGGATCATTAGTATCTTAGCCTTGAAGACAGTTCAGTAATTTGTGTGGAATGTGGCAGAGTTGCTGAAGGTCACATTTGGCACCCCAAATGCTGCTGGACTTTATTATTGACAACTGTGAAATGCACGATGGCTTGATACATTATTGATACATTATTATTAAGGTCATTACCCATTAATTTCATAATGGTCCTGCCAACCTTTCAAGCAGCCCTTTAATAAGCAAGACTAATAAAGTGTATTTATTGGCTAACACTGGAGATGTGTATTAATTGAAAGAAGGGCCATTTACAGATAGCAACACAAGGACAATCCTGATTACTTTCCACACTGTCAAGCGTCTGTCTTATATCACTGAAGCCCTCTTATTGATTTGGAAATCTAGCATAATGGCTTTAGATTTGAATTTTGCTGTGGCTGGTTTCAGTATTTTGGGTGGACCTCAAAAATAGGAGTTAAAGAATTAGGTGTATTTGAAGTGCAGACAAAGGATAGTAAGAATTGGCAAATGTGACAGCTCTCTTTGGAAACCATTAGCGTTTAACAGCTTACCGTATATATCCTGATGGAAAATACAAGGTCATATTTGAGCAATCATTTTAAAAGCGTAGCTTGTCATTGCCTTTGCAGATATTAATACAAAATTCCATTTGTTCTGAAGTGTGTTTTGATCTGCCATACATTTCTAAGTGTGTAAGAAATTATAAATTTGAAACTTTGCTTCATATTATTTTCACAACCAATGCAAGTATGTATGTCTAAATCATACAGAGAAGTGTCACTGAATTTTGCTAGCATCAAATACATTGAGAAAATTATTCTGCAGTATAATATTGCCATCTGGTGGTAAGAGAGTAGTTGTCTATACTTCTTGAATGTAAAAATTGGTTTTTTTAATATTTGGCATAGGAAAATTGGATTCCCAGTATCGCGATGGTTGTTGGGGAACAAACCGAGGATGAACTTCACACAAAGGCCCTGTCTCTTGCTGTGCAGGTCCCAATGCGGAGGCTCTTTAGTGTGGTGACTTGGGAAGGAACATTAGCACAGGTATTTGGTATTTATAATGGTGAGAGGTGGGGTGTGGATGCTGGGGTTAAAACTGAAACGAGAATGCATCTCTACCAATAGTGATGTAAAATAATGCTCACCCCATTGCCACGGGATGGAAATATGCTTCCTGGTCTCCTGGGATCTGATTCTCAGAATAAGCTGGAGGAGAAGGACGTGGGCACTGACAGAGAGGCAGAATTCAAAGACTAGATGTAGCTGGATTGAGAGGAATCACCCTGGGGCTCATTTGCATCCCTTGAAACTGGATTGGAGGAAGGAAATTGGAAGCTGTTTTACCCGCTTTGCTTTGTCAGATATCTGAGTGGAAATCTTGGAGCAAGAAGCCTGTACTCTCTGTTGAGTCTTGACACTATACCTTACAAGAGCTTTATTAGCAGTAGTTTAAGACTTTGGTCAGGATAGTTTTAAATGTCTAACATGCAGCATGTTTATAAGCCATGTAGAGTTCAATATACTTACTTTCCTTAGAGTTCAATACATGTACTCTCCTTAAAAGATTAGGCTAGGGATTTAAGGAGTAGCAAAACCAGTTCTGTTTGCGCAAAGGATCATTGGGCATGCACATGATAAGCCATTTTTGAATTTCAAAATCAGATTGTGATATGGCATAGGAGCTTGCTAGTCAAAATTTAAAAAAAAGGTAAATTTTACCTTTCCCCAAGTCTTCAGACTCAGCAAAAGTAGTCTACATTAAGCAAAACATCTCACTCTCAGGATGTCTGAGTATTATAATCCTAAACCAAAAGTAAAGGACCCCTGACAGTTAAGTCCAGTCGCGAACGACTCTGGGGTTGCGGCGTTCATCTTGCTTTACTGGCCGAGGGAGCCGATGTTTGTCCACAGACAGTTTTTCCGGGTCATGTGGCCAGCATGACTAAGCCGCTTCTGGAGAAACCAGAGCAGCGCACGGAAATGCTGTTTACCTTCCTGCCGGAGCGGTGCCTATTTATCTACTTGCACTGTGTGCTTTTGAACTGCTAGGTTGGCAGGATCAGGGACCGAGCAATGGGAGCTCACCCCGTCACAGGGATTTGAACTGCCGACCTTCCAATCGGCAAGCCCAGAGGCTCAGTGGTTTAGACCACGGCGCCACCCGTGTCCCTATTACAAACCTAGGGGAGCATAAAATAAATTCAGAAAATTGATTCTCTTGTCTTTGTTCATTACATTATATATGTTTTACAGATCATGGGAAGTGGAGAAGTAAGCAAACCAAAGGGCAAAGAAAAAGAAAAAGAAAAGGAAAAGGAAAAAGAACCGCCTTTGTATACTGAGGTGAGTGAAAGCATTTTTAATTACCTTTGCTTGGATTACTTTTCTAGCTCTTGTCTCTTCGGAAGAGAATGCTTTCATGGTTGGGGCTGTTTGCTTTGCAGCTGGTACTGAAGAAAACCTTGAAACTTTTTTTTAATGAGACGCTAGATGTAGAATAGTGTACACTATACCATTTCTAGTCAACATACTAAGGGTAAGCAATGATGTGTCAGGATGTTATATGGTGAGCAGCCAAGTGCTACTTCAGAGGTCATTTCACACGTCTGCACTTATTTTGGAGTCCAAAACAAGACAGACAGCTTCAAGGCCACGCAACGCACAACTGGACTTGTATAATAATAATAATAATAATAATAATAATAATAATAATAATTATTTATTATTTATACCCCGCCCATCTGGCTGGGCTTCCCCGGCCACTCTGGGCGGCTTCCAAAAGAATATTAAAATACTATAATACATCAAACATTAAAAGCTTCCCGAAACAGGGCTGCCTTCAGATGTCTTCTAAAAGCCTGGTAGTTGTTGTTCTCTTTGACATCTGGTGGGAGGGTGTTCCACAGGGAAGGCGCCACTACCGAGAAGGCCCTCTGCCTGGTTCCCTGTAACTTGGCTTCTCGCAGTGAGGGAACTGCCAGAAGGCCCTCAGTGCTGGACCTCAGTGTCCGGGTAGAACGATGGGGGTGGAGACGCTCCTTCAGATATACTGGACCAAGGCCGTTTAGGGCTTTAAAGGTCAGCACCAACACTTTGAATTGTGCTCGGAAACGTACTGGGAGCCAATGTAGGTCTTTCAAGACCGGTGTTATGTGGTCTCTGCGGCCGCTCCCAGTCACCAGTCTAGCCGCCAGTCTAGAGGTTTGGACTCTATAAAGTCATCATACCAAACCATGGTTTGCAAGATTTGAGCTTCCAGGGCATAAACAAATAATTGTTTAGAATTTCTGGAACATTTTTTTCTTTCACTTTGTTAGGCACTCCTCTAGGTGCAGTGGACTGTAGAAGGCCACCAGGTCTCAGTCACATGAGCAGGGTTGGCATGCTTTTCCTGGATCCCATTAACCAGCCTGGTGTTCCTTCAAAGCATCTTCAGGTTTAAGACTACAGACAAGCCACTAGTATTATTAAGACCTGATGTTCCTTCCCTACACTGCTATAGTGCATAGTGGTATCTGCATCTCCTTCCTGAATCACTGGCCCTCTGGTCCTAGCGCAGGCTAATCCAGCATTGTCCTAAGAATAATAAACAGTGTTACTTTATAATAATAAAAATAAATGTAGTTAACAGGAACCACACTCGCACCCAGCCCTCCAGACTTCAATTAGAGTAGATATAAATATGTTAGGAGTTGTGCTCATGTTTCAGTTAACCATGGAAAGATGCACCTGTAATTATCACTTTAATTACGCTCTCCATGCTCAGGAGAGTGAGACTTGGCTTTTTCCCCTTGCTTTCTTACACCCAAAGTAATGCCCCCCAAAGGGATGGTACCCTTTGGTGAAAACTTGCTGCATTTAGGATATCATTTAGACGGTTTCCAACTTTGCTGACTTGTTTAAGTCCTCCGAAACTATTAATCCTTTACACAGTTCCAGTGCAGCCTGCAGTTGATGGTACAAAGTGAAAGTGACTCTCCCTCATCCACCATATGAACCCTGGTAGCTGTAGGCTAGGAACTACATAGCATCTTTCTCTGCCCTTGTGTTTGTCGAGAGTGAAGCCCTTTGACTGCATTCTCAACATGAAGCCTGCCAGCTTCAGACATGCAGCAAGAACAGTCGTCCATATCTATGAAAGCAAAATCGACACCATATGCAGTCGAGTGCAATTTCTCCAGAGGTGTGAGGGTATGAGAGGATGTCAGAACTGTGGAGTAACACCTCATTCATTCAAAAGCTATAAATAGATCCAGTATGCTTAAAAAGAAAATTAGAGAAATGTTTTATATAAAGTCTTCCTTAGAAATACTTTCAACCTTGGAAGAACGTTTTAAGAGTCATTATCATGCAACGCCTCTCTCTTCTAAAAACTATTGATGAGTTTTTGTGTCATGTTGTTGTTTTTAAGTGGTTATGTGAATGTAAGGAAAAAATCCCAGATGTTAGTAAGTTATATGAAATTTGGTGGAAACAAGCTGTAAAAAACATAGTCATAAAACAGCTTGTCAATGCCACACATCTGGACAACGTAGCCGTATGTTCTTACTGCTGTCATCACCCAAAGAAAATTCAATAACCTTATTCCACCCCAATTAGGCTACACACCAGCAGAATCAGTATGAACAAGAAAGGGGGAAATTGTACCCGGATGGAAACTCTAGTACCCAAAAGTAATTCTGAAACTGCCATTGGTTAGTTTCCATTTGTGTTTGCAGGTACAAATAATAGCAAGGTTCCCATTGTTGGTTTACTGTCCGAACAAATTGTACTTAAAAACAGCTATGTTATAGCAGTGCCATATCATACCTGAAATCTGAACCTGAAGGTATGGTGGAATCTATGAACACCGCTTGAATGCCAAACCAATAGTGCTTGTTCTACTGGAGTGGGACTGCATCATGGGCATATCGTTGTCCCATGTCCTAAGCATCTGTGTTTCCATGACACCCACATCCATGGTGTAATTTCGCACCAGGTCAAATATGGCAGGCTCACACTTCTGTTTGCTACACTCACCAAAATTTGCCAACACAGAATCATGTCCTGTTTTGCCCAGGTTGCTACCGGTGAATTACAGCCTTTCCAGAGGGGTTGGAACAGGCTCTGTAGCTGATTTTCCTTACCTTTGAAGACAGGCCAGACTTGCAAACCAGACTGGTACATCCCTATTCCTCATTCCCTATCTTTAACCAGTATGCTTATGTCTCCTGTTCCAGGACACCACATATACTGAATTTCATACTGAAGCAGTAATCATTCGCTTTCTCTTTGCAGGTGTTAGAGGTGGCAAAAATCATTCTCAATAATGGAGAAGCACTTCCCGTAACTCTGATTGGAAAGTTAATTAAATATCAGATGCTCTGCATTAAACAGAAGGACCTGCAGAGAAGGGCTGCTGAAAAGAAGGTATTTTAGGATCACCTGGGAGTAAGTCCTATTGAATTCAATGGACTTCGGAGCTGAAACATAACAAATTGTACTTTTAGTCAAATGCGAAACAAAATACCACTTGAATCATAAGCAATTTGTTGAAATAGCAATCTGTATTATTTTTTGTTGCATTCAGAGATGGGTTATATTTTTCTAACTTTGCTTATCTGTGGTATTCATTAGTACTCTGCATTTATTTAAACTGAGTTTAATTTTAGTTGTTCTTACTGTTGTTACTGTTTAGGCAGCGGTCCTAACTTTCCTGGGAGGCTGAAGGGCCTTGGGAGGTGGTATTAAGTGATTTTGACAGAAAAGGCGTGCCATTGGCAAGGCAACACTTAAGATGCCAGAAGTTGCCCAGTACAGCGGAATGAAACTAGGTGTATTAAGTTCAGGCATGCATCTGCCAGATCTAAAGCGCGCATGCACACACACACACGCACATTCTTCAAGCAAGCCCAGAGAAATGGCCCAACATCATGCCAGCCCAGGGTACAATCCTGCCCTGGTCACAACAAAACCCTGAAGCAAGGGGCGAGGAGGTTACTTTGCCAGTGGATTTTCCTGCTAGCTTAAATGCAGTTTAGCATTGCGTGGACAGGCAGAGACCCCTGCCCCCAACCCCAGGCGACTCCCTGGTGGAATAATGACTCATGACAACATGTTATGGGATTAAAATTGGCCAGAAATTTATTAAAGATTCAGATGTAGGGAGACCTTGGCTTAGGCCATGGGTAGGCAAACTAAGGCCCGAGAGCCGGATCTGGCCCAATCGCCTTCTAAATATGGCCCGCAGACAGTCTGGGAATCAGCGTGTTTTTACATGAGTAGAATGTGTCCTTTTATTTAAAATGCATCTCTGGGTTATTTGTGGGGCCTGCCTGGTGTTTTCACATGAGTTTTCACCCATGGTTTAGAAAGACCTTTGAGAATGGAAGAGCAGCTTCCAGCCTGGGTAGGCAGTAGTGGGCTGGATGGACTGATGGGCTGACTTGAGTAATATAATAACATTGCTATCTTATAACTATTTGCCTCTTCCAGTGCCAGAGTGCCTGCCTTCCCTGATTAGATATAAGCCATAAAGTGGAAGCAGAGATACTTCCCTTGAGGAAGGGCAGAATAAAAATGTAACCACTCTGACTAGTAGCAAACTTGAGTGGTTGGATGACTATTCGTTTGGAAGCATTGCTAGTTAAAATGGGGGGAGGGGAGGGTATTTTAAATGGTCTGAGAAGAATCTGAGTTGTCAGGGTGTGTGGAACGTCAAAGTATTCGTTGAGGGGTGAGAAGGAAACTAAAATATCATAGGGAAAAGAAGGAAGTTGCCTGCTTGGGCTCCAGCAGGTTATAGTGAGTATCCTGGAGGGCATTAGGGTTGAGGGAGAAGTGTGTTGTGCAGTAAACAAACTCTCCTTCCTGCACATAGCTGTCAACTGTCCCTTATTTGGCAGGAAAGTCTCTTATCCCAGCACTATGTCCCGCTGCTTATTGATGATGTCCCTTAAATTTCCCGGGTTTCAAAGGAAGGAGCTCCTCTCCCTCCCTCCCTGCCGGCCAGGGAGGAGGGAGGCTCCAACTGTGTTGCTTGGCTGCGTTGCTCATCCAATAAGAAGTCTAAGAACGACTGGGGGGTGGAGCTTACATGCCTTGTGCCAATCAAATCGGCCGCGTTGCCTGGGGACTCGCCTTTGCTCAGCGCTTCCCAGCGGAGAGGTGACGGTGGTTTTCCTTGCTGCATCCCCTTGGCCGGGTTGCTGCGCTGTGGGAACCACCACTTGAGGCTTTGTTTGGCTGCTGGCTGGGCTTTCTGCCTTTGGCTCGGAGGGGCTCAGAAGTTGAACATACCTGTGCTTGGAAAATCCCTTATTTTGGCTGCTGGTCCCTTATTTTCGAGGCTGCTGGTCCCTTATTTTCAAATCTGTAAGTTGACAGCTATGTTCCTGCACCATGCAGGGATGCTTCAGTAGGAAGGAGCAAGGGGGTGGAAAGGGACTCATTTTTCCTTTTCAGGAAACTTACTAGATTTGGAGCCAGCTGCCTCAGATAGGAATACAAATGATTGTATTACGCCAATGTAATATTTCCCCCTGTTGTTTTTCATAAGATGTGCATGTAGTTTATCTAATTTGGTAGACAACCGAGGACAAGGACAAGGAGAAAGACGAGAAGGGGAAAGGGAAAGGGAAAGGCGGCAAAAAGGAGAAACCTCCCAGTGCCAAAGGCAAAGGGAAGAAGAAGGGACCCGAGTCACCGAGTGCGTCAGCAGCTACCGTTAAGAAAGACACCAAACTTAAACGACGTGGAGAAGAAGATGATCTTGACAAATACATCGGTGTGTAAAATACAAATATGCTTCATGTCAAAAGAACTACAGATTCAGGACTTCAGACTGATTCACACTAAGAGGAAGCTGTGGCTAATCCTGGCATTCTGAGGAGCCCAAGCATATGAGACATGATATTAGAATGTAATAAATTAAATTACAGGAAGCCAGCAAACATAGAATATATGAAGACAGTAACTGACGATTAAGCAAATCCTTTTGATCTTTGCTTTTAGATTTCACATATTTTTAGAAATTTGTCCTGCTAGTTTTAAGAGGAACTTAGCATTCAGCAAAGCATGTTTAGGCTCACAGCTTGCAAAATTTGCCTGTAAATACTAGAGAAGGTCTTTCATTTCTCTTTGTGGCTGCCTTGTGCACACAGGCAAAGGGGAGAGCCTTCTTCTCATTCAGAAACAATTATTGTACTTAGTAATAGAAGATAATGTGTATCCAGAAGCATTTCAGGTGCTGAATAAACAGGCATAGGAAGAGCAGGGTATTCCTTGGATAATTGTTCCCATTTCCTGCTCCCTTGAAAGGAGATGGGATGCTCCCCCACCACCATGTTGCCTTCCATTGCTTGCTCAGTGAATCTCAATATGGTATAACCCTTTAAATGTCACCTGTCAGTTATAGCTTTGGCAATGCTTGCTGGGAAACACCTCAGAAATAAAATAAGGGATCCCTTTACTGCCTCTTTCATCCATTCCATGGCAGCACATTCCAGCAGGAAATTTTTTCCTTGGAAATGCCTTTCTGAAGACAACAAAGGGAATGATACTACTTGGGCAGGACATACATTTATCCACTCTCTCCAAACACTAAATGTTAGTTAAATAGTTGCACACTAATAACCTTATTTCAAAAGGGTTTCTCCCTGCCTCCCTTCCCCCTCCTGAGTTACACCCATTCCCCTTATAAATTGCATATGATACAATCCACACTCTAAGTCTTCAAAGGTTACATGCATTTGAAAAGCAGGATTTGTAATAGATGTATTTATGGAAAATAGCTTATATGCAAGCCATCTACCATATATATGTAAACTGCCAATTTGGATGCTTTCTCAATATTATGCTTTAATAAAACCAATGAGCTTTGTATGATGTTTTGAACAGATGATGAACCAGATGACGGTGCTCAGTATTATTTCATAATTAGTGGTTTTCCCTACCCTCAACTTCTGCCTGTGCTATCCGATCTTGGGATCAATGTTGCAAGCGTCATTAAGATTTCTTCTGACAATTATGAGCCACTCCAGACCTACCTGGAAGGAGTTGCTCTGCAGGAAGAACCATTTCTTGAAGCAGAAGGTGAGCTGATGATTAGCAGTTGTATGTGATATGAAACTGAAGATCCACCATTCTTATTCTTGTTTTAGATGGGCATTTTTGTTGTCGCATACTTTGAGCACTTTAATTAGCTGTTAGAAGAAAAAACCCCAAACCCAAGATATACTATTGATATTTCAATAGACTTTAAAATCTGTATCTTATTCCTGAGCTAAGTCCATTTCTGGATGAATCAGAAGAGTAATAAGTAATGGTGACTTGTGGTTTCAGTTTCTGTACTAAAGCCCAGGGTATGGGAAACAAGCAAGATAAATTTGAGCTCTTAATATGAAGCTCATGACAGGAATGTAGAAATTGAGTAAATCCTATTCAAAAGAATAGACCAAACAGGAAAGGAGGAAGAAGTACATTACATTAGGGAAAATTGCTTTACAAAATGTGTACATCAGTGTCACGGAATGAGCTGGCCATTTCCAACGGCTCCCAGTTGGCGTTAACTCTTTATTAGCACAGACCTGACTGGGTGTCAGGCCTAATGAGCACAGCAGCTTATTCCCTGTAAGTCTTACTCCATGAAATCAGTTGCCAAGACTAAAACTCCCTGTCTCCCCACAACCATCTATGTCTCCTCCTCTCCAGGGCTCCCCCCCTCAGCAATCGGAGACTGTGCCTGTCTTTGCTCCTCCTGTTTCATGCTTCTTCTGTTTCTGGGAGTTGGGGAGAAGGGAGCTTGTCACAGCAGGAGGGGGAGATACCCATGACACTTCACCAGCTTGATTCATCTCTGCTTCTTGACCTCCTTCCTCCCACTTGCCTGGTTCAACTTCTTCCTCTGCCTCTGGACTTGTCTTTGCCACAGACTCCCAGCTCACTAAGCCCTGTTACCTCTTCAGCTTTCAACACCTCTTCCTCATCTCCCTCTGACCACTCATTGTTGTCCCACCACCACTCCCTGGGCTCTGAGCTTTTCCCCCTTTGGGTTCCCCAGCTGGTTCCTCCTGCCATTCCTCTGCTTCCAAGCAGTCCATCACAATTAGGAGAAATTCTCACTAAAATTCTGATCAGTTTTCATGAGGACTTAACAAAAAAAAGCTGTCATGGAAAGGTAGAGAACTGAACTTAGAAATATGACAAAACTGAAAGAAACCAAAGTTGACAGATTCATCCATTCCTATGTATCATGTTATCTGACCAAAGCTTAGATTATTAAATAGGCTTTGCAAAAGAGTGAGCTGACCGTGGCTTAATCCTTTTTGCCCAAAGTATGTTTAAGATTTGCTATGGGCATACTTGCCTGCTAAAATAATTCCATGCTCATGCAACCCTAGTTGTCGAAGCTGAAAAGAAGAAGAAGCAGAAAGCTGCCAAGGACCTGAAAACCTTCTGGAAATATTTGGAACCAATTCTGAATAGTGGGAAACCAGGATCAAATCTTTTTCAGATAGCTCGACTCCATCACCTAGTCAATGAGTCTTCCTTTCCTGCTGACTGGAGTAACACTGACATGTTGGTTAGTAGCAGTGCTATTTTTCTAGAAATATGGTGCCAGAACTCACCCTCATTTTCTTAGAATGGCAATGGTGCCCACCTGAGAGGTGCCAGAACTGAGTTCCTGTGAGTTCGCCCTGAACTAAAGGCCTTGGCTAGGCGTATTGGGTTATATTTGATGTCGCACTAAGGTTAACATTCCATTAGTGCATGGATTTCTCCTTGCGCCATTGATCATTTCCCCGCTCTCCTTGCCCATGCACCCCCTAAATAGGATTTAAGGCCTTCTCCAACACTTTGGATCAGATTTGGGGATAGTACGGGCCATATGGGAGGAATTCTCTTGTGCCCGTTGTCTTTTACAAGAAGCATTTGTGTTGAGTAAGTGGGCAGTAGTACATGGTGTGACATTTGTTTCTCATTCTGGAGTGGGAATAGCTGTTAGTCTGAACCCTGAGGTTTAGCATAATCCCTCACCAAGGTATTGTTACAGATCAGTATACCCTTAAGGTTCAGTTTGAGGCTTTCCAGAGCAGAGATGGGGAACCTCCAGCCCATGGCGAATCTTGGCCTTCCAGAGAGTCCACTTTGGCCCACGAAGCCATTTTTCCCAAAAGTGCCAACCCACACACCCATCAAATGATATATCTGGTGCTGTCAGCTGATTGGCGGGAGGACAGGGTTTAATGCATCATTCATTGGTTCAAGCAGCCCAGCACTCGTGCTGGAGCCTCTGAAAAGCAGAGGTTCAATCAAGAGTGGTCTGAAAGGGAGAGTGCTCCTCTGTTTAAAATCTGAGCGGGTGGCAACGAATAGAAAGACGTCTGCATTGTACAGACTCCTTTCGCTTTCAGCCCTGCTTCCTGCTCAGATGTTTAAAGGCTCCTGTCTCCTCCTCCTACCCACCCCAAGCAGGCAGCAGAGGGTGGGGAAGAGGAGAAAGAAGCTCACTCATTCAGTTGCTTAAAGGGCTTTACAAGTTTTCCCACACTCCACTTATAAGCCTCCAAGACGGAATGTTTAAAGAGGAAGCATGGCGAGATTTGCAAAACTATACAAGGGATTTTGAGAGATAGTTGAGACAACCCACCTGTCAGTTTGTATGGTGTCATCATGACAGGTGGGTGACTACACCCACTTGTCAAATTTGGCTCGTCTGTGGCACTTGACACCAAAATGGTTTCCCATACCTGTCCTAGGGACTAGTGTAGTAATCAAAATACAGTAGGTGGGGGGGGGGGGAGACAGAAATTTGGCTAAACTTTGTTTATTTGTGATGGTCTATATCCCCTTGGGTGATGCAGCATTGTAACAGGAGATGTGTCCAGTTGGGTGGCAGTTGGTTAACTAAGAGAAATAAATAGTTTTTCTGAGGTCTGCTACTCCTGGCTTGCATTCCAGTCTCCAATGTGCCTTGTCAACCGTCAGTGCAGTTAGGCATGCCACGTGGTTGGTTAATTCCAACATTTTCCTTAGGGGTGTGTGATTGCATCATAGGGAAGTAACTGCCGCATTGTTCATCTCTGATCATTGGGCAGGGTTAAACAGAAGCTTCATTTGCAAAACAATATGTCTTGTATACCACATTCTCTTAAATGGATGATGGAAAGAAAAAGCATTTACTGTAGTTGTCATTTGGCTTGGAATTCTGGTCTTTGGTGGTATGGATTTACTGCCATGCGCTGGTGAGTGGAAGAACAAAGAGGAACTCTCCCATAATTGAAATATGGGCATTTTTTGAGGTGGGATAATATTAATATTAAAATGCATTCAAACTGAATCATGCTTGTTGTGTTATTCACATGCTTATGCTTAGTAGTTGGCTGAGTTCCCATGTGTTCTGAATATTATAAAGCCAGTCTTTATATTTCCTCCTTTTCTTTTATGTAGCTTGAATTTGGAACGGAGCTCTTTGAAGTTGTGGCATGTTTGATGTATGACTGCCTGGACTGGAAAAGACAGCATCAGCACTACTTGAAATCCACCAAATTTATTAATGTCCCCGTAGTAGAAAAGAAGAGCAAGGCTGAGGTCAGAGACCACGTCCATGCTTGGTAGCAGATATATTTCCATGTAAAATTGTGCATAGGAGTACATTTCTGCATAAATATGCATCATCTGGTAGATAGTTCAGTGTCAGTAGTGTGGTCCAGAGCAAAAATGGTTGGATGGATTAGTCTTGGGAAAGCCATTACTTCTCAGGTCACTGGGCAATTCTATGATCCTGCTACTACTTTGGGGCACTTATATCTGATCCAAGCACAAGTAAAGAAGAAGAAAACACTCCAAATGGCAAAGAAGGGAGGAGTACACAAAGTACATGAATACCAGTTGCTAGGCATCACAAGTGGGAAGAGTTGCCTTCTGGTGCTGCTTTTGAGCTTTGCACAGGCATCTGGTTGGCCACTGTGAGAACCCGAAGTTGGACAAGGTGGGCCATTGGCCTTATCTAGCAGGTTCTTACATTCTTACTACACAGCCAGGATCCATAGGAGCCCTGCCAATTGTGGGGTGGCGTGCCAAAATGTATCAGTGGAGACATTACAGAAGGAGCCAATTTGGTCTGAGCTATGGGGAGATTCCCCTATAACAATTCTCAGCTCCACGTACAATCTAACCTCCGCCAGACACAATAATGCCACAGCAGCCTGCTGCATTTGCTACTGTAGAGCAAATCTTGCTCCACAGGGGTATGAATCCCCCTTTTTTACTCACCCACCACATACCTGTACACACAGACTCATGTATCTACTGCACATGTAAGCGCTTTTTGACTTCAAAACACAGAAGAAGTGAGAAGAGGCCAGACACCCTCTCCCACCCAAGGACTCCCTGGAACAAGGGTTCAAGATGCATGGGGGAGGGGGTGAAAGGAGCCCTTTGTCGGGCATGGATAAGGAGGGACCAAAATAGACAACACAGGAAGCCATAGCCATTTGTCTTAGGAGCAACCTACATTTATGACATTGCACAGGCTTAGGAAGCAGGAGGCTGCAGTTCAGCAACATTTCATTGCATTTCGAGGTAGTGAACCTCCCAAAGATCGGGTGAGATGGTGGACTTTTGGGTGGGGCAGGTATTTTGTAGTAATGTATGACTACCTAGCAGTTTGAAAGCACGTCAAAGTGCAAGTAGATAAATAGGTACCGCTCCAGCGGGCAGGTAAATGGCATTTCCGTGCGCTGCTCTGGTTCGCCAGAAGCGGCTTAGTCATGCTGGCCACATGACCCGGAAGCTGTACGCCGGCTCCCTCGGCCAATAAAGCGAGATGAGAGCCGCAACCCCAGAGTCGGTCACGACTGGACCTAATGGTCAGGGGTCCCTTTACCTTTATGACATAGTCTGAGGACATAGAAAATAACCCTTCTTTTTACAGTTTAAAGCCCAAGTCTACTACAACAGGCTCTCCATAGGACTTTGACTACTCATAAAGTTTAGCCGGTTGAAAAAGCAAAAGCCAGACCAGAGCTGGCTACCTGTCCTTTTCCCAAAAGCATAATTAAATATACTGGTTATGATCTACAAATCCCTATGTGACTATGTGGGCAGTTATTCACCCATACAAATCTGGATTTTAAGATCCGCAGGAGATATCCATCTTTCTGTCCTGAAGTACATGTGTGGTGTAGTGGTTAAGAGCGGTAGTCTCATAATCTGGGGAACCGGGTTCGCGTCTCCGCTCCTCCACATGCAGCTGCTGGGTGACCTTGGGCTAGTCACACTTCTTTGAAGTCTCTCAGCCCCACTCACCTCACAGAGTGTTTGTTGTGGGGGAGGAAGGGAAAGGAGAATGTTAGCCGCTTTGAGACACCTTAAAAGGAGTGAAAGGCGGGATATCAAATCCAAACTCTTCTTCTTCTTCTTCTTCTTCTTCTTCTTCTTCTTCTTCTTCTTCTTCTTCTTCTACATTTGGCGGAGACTCGAGAGAGGGCTTTCTTGGCTGCTGTCAGGTGCTGGAATTCCTTGCCAAGGGCATGCCAGCTAGTCCCATTTCAGATGGCCTCGCGTCGGCTGGCAAAGACATTTTAATTTTGACATGCCTTTTGGCCTATAGGTTGCCTTGTAAATGGTTAAACTGGTTGTGTGAATTGTATCGGAAAGGGGGGGGGGGGGTTCATCTAAGTCATGGAAAGGACAGCCTAAATTCTACATTAATTCAGAAATTCTCCTCCAGGTGATCCCAAGATTCCTCCAGCACTCTATGTGACTCAAACCTGCAGTAGTTCCTTGCATCACATTACTCACAAAGAGTGTCCAGCAGCAAAATTGACAGCCTGTTTAAGTACTTCATTCAAGTACTGCAATAACTGGGTTGAAGATTTGAATATAAGACGGCTGTATTGTCATAAATGTTTTTGTTTCACAAGGTACCACCCGCTGCTCCACCTACACCTTCAAGGAGAAAGCAGGCAGCAGAAGAGCCCGCTGCACCAGTTTTAACAACAGGTATGTGTGAAGTGTCTTCAAGTTATTCCTAAACTTTGTCATTGAAAAGAGTGATTCCTTTTCAACATGCTGGAGAAATAGGGCAAAATATGTGTAAACCTTCTGCAGGTAGCAGTGGGGTGATGAGTTTTGATTCAGGCTGCCATCCAGAACCTGAAAATTCCAACTTCTGTAATGAGATGCCTTCTGAAGCGATTCTTAACCATTTTCACTGCATCAAGGCATACTGAATGTCAAAAACTTGCTGTTTATTTCAGGGTAGATTTTATATTCTCAAGTATGGATGATCAGCCGTTGTATATCCCTTCTTCCCATCAACTACAGGTCCATTTCTTATACCCATCTTGCACCTAACCTCCTGGATCTTCCTGCTCCCATACATTGCAACTACCTTTTGCTTTCCCCATCAATTCTGAAGCTACCACTCCTTCCCTTTTTTGCAATTCCTCCTTGCACATAGACTCCCATTTAACTGGTTAGATCTCCCTACCCAATGCAATTACTAACCTTCCTTTTAACCTCCCCATTTCTAAAGCCACCACTATTTTCCAACCCCATTTGCACCTCCCCTTTTCGCCTTCACCCTCCTTTTTCAAACCACCTCCCTTCCAAGTTTCCCCTTGCACATGGAACATCCACATGGTGATTTTGTAGCTCTTCGTTGCCCCCTTCTCATCTCTGCTCTCCAGCCCCAAGCAGTCTCCTCCTTCCTCACCTGCATATGTGCTGTTGCTGATGCCATAAGCAGTTATGCCAATCTCTGCTATAGCTTGGGGGGAATTCCTGAATTTTCCTCCTGCTGAAGAAGAAGAGTTTGGATTTCACTCCCTTTAAGGAGTCTCAAAGCGGCTAACATTCTCCTTTCCCTTCCTCCCCCACAACAAGCACTCTGTGAGGTGAGTGGGGCTGAGAGACTTCAGAGAAGTGTGACTAGCCCAAGGTCACCCAGCAGCTGCATGTGGAGGAGCGGAGACGCGAACCCGGTTCCCCAGATTACGAGACTACCGCTCTTAACCACTACACCACAAGCAATGGACTCTGGAGCTGCCAGCCTCCTCTGGGGACTTTTCCAGGCCACAGCCACCGTGAGGACATGGCAGCGACTACTAAGGATGAAGCAACACTGTCGCTGATGCTTCCTCCTTCTGCCACAGCCCAGGAAGCCCATGCCCAAATACAAGAGTTTGAGGTGTTCTGGTAGGCTGTGAAAACCCAAGCCCAGCCGGCCCATCTTTGAGCAGAGATGAGGACGGAGGGTCATTGGGGTCAAACTAGGCCAGGGACTTGCCTGCATACTGCTCAGAGCTGGGTCTGCTGGTCTCAAGCTTCTTTGGTTCTCGGGAAAACCCCACACTAGATTGTCAATACACTGTAGTTCATATGACACTTTGCGATGCTAGCACCATCTGCTGGTGACCACACAAATTTCAGTGTGATGACAGACAGGTACAAATATTATATACGAAGGAAGGACAACATTACTTTTTGATTACAGATGTAGACATGAGGTATTATAATGACCTCCTGAACCCAGTCCCTGATGAGATTGTTTCTGTTGCCTTGATACTGGATTGCATGTTGCAACAGGTAAGCACAGTCTTCAGTACAGTCATACCTCGGGTTGAATATGCTTCGAGTTGAGCACGTTCGAGTTGCACTCCACGGCAACCCGGAAGTAACGGAACGCGTTACTTCCGGGTTTCGCCGCTTGCGCATGCGGAGATGCTAAAAATGACATCATGCGCAGAAGCGGCGGAAAGCGACACGCGCGGGCGCAGACATGCTGTCGCTAGTTACATTTACCTCTAGATGCGAACGGGACTCCGGAACGGATCCCGTTCGCATGTAGAGGTATCACTGTATATTCAAGAATAGTTGTCATTTTTTAAAAAAGGTTTTGTGTGCAGCTAAAAGTCCTTCACACGTTATGCATGGGAAAGTGACCTTATGGGGAGAGAACTGCTTTACTAGTAACAGGACTGGATCTTTCTCAGTTATAACCGTCCCAGTTCTCAGTGAACAGTTTTCATAGTTGTTGAAGACATCTGAAGGCAGCCCTGTTTAGTGAAGCTTCTAATGTTTGAAGTTTTATTCTGTTTGTAATGTTCTGTTGAAAGCCACCCAGAGTGACTGAGGAAACCCAGCCAGATGGGTGGGGTAGAAGTAATAAATTGTTGTTGTTATTATTGTTGTTATTATTATTTATAGTGACTCCATCCTAAGCTGGGTGGGTCCCAATATTCCTTGTTCCTGCTAATGGACAGATTTGGGATTCTGCTGGTATTCTGAGTATCCTGATGCTCATACTATCCATGACAGCCATGGAGTTATCCTATTTATGTTTTCTTTTGCTAGGTTGTTGCATCAGAACAGAATCTTACACCACCAAGCTTGGTGGTTCCAGAGCCTCGTGAAGATGGGCTGGATCATACCATTGCAAGTCACATGGTTTCGATCCTGCCTTCTCTTGCCCTTCCTGAGAGTGAGAAAAAGGTTTGTATTGCCAAGTATTACTATTTTGTTGTTTAGAAATATAGATATTTTAAATTTGTGTTTTTTACTTTCATTAACAGAATCTTTACAACTCCTTTTATCCTGAAAATAAAGAAAAGACCACGGATCAGAAATGGCCTCTTATACTGAACTACCATGATACCCTGTCCCAGAGATTGTACTTCCTAAAGGTAGAATGTGGAGCAGTTTAGTCTTACTTTTCTTTTCTTTTCTTTTCTTTTCTTTTCTTTTCTTTCTTTCTTTCTTTCTTTCTTTCTTTCTTTCTTTCTTACATCAGTAGCATTAAATGCGTAAATAATGACACTTTGAACAATGAGGGGGAAATAGCAAGTAGGAACATTTTCCTATAAATTTGTTAGGACCCAAAGAACTTCAGAGGCTGGAACTAACTTCACACTCATTGCATAATAATAATAATAATAATAATAGGTAAAAAAAAGTAAAGGACCCCTGGACGGTTAAGTCCAGTCAAAGGCAACTATGGGGTTGCGGCACTCATCTCGCTTCAGGCTGAGGGAGCTGACGTTTGTCCGCAGACAGTTTTCCGGGCCATATGGCCAGCATGACTAAACCGCTTCTGGCACAACGGAACACCATGACAGAAACCAGAGCTCACGGAATGCCATTTACCTTCCCTTCACAGCAGTACCTATTTATCTTTTTGCACTGGCGTGCTTTAGAACTGCTAGGTTGGCAGGAGCTGGGACAGAGCAACAGGAGGGTTGTGCGGATTTGAACCACTGACCTTCCAATTGCCAAACCCAAAAGGCTCAGTGGTTTAGACCACAGCACCACCAATAATATATTTATACCCTGCCCATCTGACTGGGTTCCCCCAGCCACTCTGGGTGGCTTCCACACAGTAGGACATCAAATATTAAAAACTTCCCTATACAGGGATGTCTTCAGATGTCTTCTAAAAGTCAGATAGTTTATTTCCTTGACATCTGATGGGACGCTGTTTCACAGGGTGGGTGCAAGTACTGAGAAGACCCTTTGACTGGTTCTCTGTAATTTCACTTATCATAGTGAGGGAACTGCCAGAAAGCCCTCAGAGTTGGATCTCAGTATCCAAGCTGAATCTAAGTGCCAGTTTTCAGTTAAATTTTCAAGTTCAAGAATATTTTTATGTAGGATACATAGGGCATTAACATCGGTTAATATTTGTTTCTTTTTTCTCTTCAGTTGCAGGGTGGTTTAGACCCAGCCAAGGTTGAAGATGAAATGATGTGCAAACTGCCCTTGATGGATCTTCTTAAATTCCCTCTTCCGCCACCTGGAACCAATACCAGACGCCTTGCCAGAATCCATGAGCTCATGCACTATTGCACTAGCGGTAACATGCTTCCTTTACTGTAAACAGTTTCCCCCAAAGTCCCAAAAGGTTGTTATAAGGTATTTTTATAGGACCAGGTAAAGGTTTGAGTCCCTTCACACATTGTTTAATGTATTATAGGCCTCCCTTGGCCTGAAGAGGCTGGTACAAGTGTGAACTGTAAATGGTAACAAGAGAGGTTTCCTGGTAAATAGGGTACAATTGTCTTTAATTCTGCTCCGGTTGCCAGGCACTAAGGGACTGTGCTTCACCTGTTGCAGTGCAAGTCATTGTTCGTCTTGTTCCTGAATCCTTTCCCCAATTCATAAGTCTGGGCTGTAAGCCGTACATTGTATTTTTAAAAATAGGTAGTATAGTACAGTACTGAGGCGTTCACAAAGTAAAGGAAGGATTGAACTCTGATTAATAAGAATACACACAGAGGCTTGAACCAGCAAGACTCTGGGAAGGGTGCGTATAATAATTTCTCTCTCTCTCTCTCTCTCTCTCTCTCTACCCCTCGGCCCAGGTCGTTTTATTCACAAAAGAACTTTTTACAGAGTGTTCGTAAGAACCAATCAGATTTCTTCTGAGCAGTTCAACAAACCCCACGTAGGGGAAAGTTAAACTACCAAAATTAATTAAGCACACATATTTCTGGGGTAAACAAAGAACAGAACTACAAAGGAGTACATTTGGCAACCCCTGAGGTGATAAACAAGCAATGTACATGATAAGAAGGATGGCCAGGAGGACAGCGATCATTATCACCTTCATGTGAGATCTGTTTCCTGGCCCTAAGATTAACATCCTAGGATTAACATATCAGAAAAGCTACATCAAAGAAACTTCCCCACTATCTCTATGGCCCAGGATGCATGCCTGGCAAAGCAACTGGGCTGTGAACGTGACTTGTCAAGCAAGAGAAATGGACAGTAGAGAAAATGGCCAGAGATGCAGAGGGTTGTGGGATTTGGTCAGAAATTATTGCCAATATATCAAACCCAGCCAACACAATGCATTCATCGTGGACACAATGGCTTGATGCATATTTTATAATTCCTCATCGTAATCCCACCTGACCCCACACTCTGGATATTTGCACTCCTACACAGTACAAGCGACTCCCCACTTATGCAGGGGTTACGTTCCAGTGCCCCACGTGCATAAGTGGAAATCACATAAGTGGGGAGCACCCTCTAAACACCCTTTAAATGCCCGCTCTGCCACTCTCTCTGCAACCCAGATCAAAAATACTGTACTAAGAAAGATCCACAACTGGAATTGAAGCTCTGGGGCTGCCTGGACAATGTGTGGAAAAGTAGCTTGAGAGCTGGGCGATATTGCGATTAATTGTCTGAAACTGGTATGGCCTTCAAACTGCGATACCAGTTTCAGACTTTTTGAGCTGGCAGTACATTGCGGCTCCCCAGCCACTGCCGGCACCTCATTTCCGCCTGCCTGCCTGAGCTGTGCTGGCGGCAGCCAGGAAGCCACGATGTATCGCCAGTTCAAATTGCCTTGATCAGCTGAGAGGTGAGCAGGAGTGATAGGGTTGGGCAATTCCAGACATCGTGATATATCAGTACATCACGATATTCAGCTACTGATCTATCACAGTGTTGAAAACCAGGTATCGCCCAGCTCATATGCTGCTGCTGTGCTACTCCACGTTTCAGGTGTTAGGCAGGGAGGCTGAGCAGCCTCAACAAAGCCCTGCTGCGCCTCCAGTCCCTTCCCTGCCCTTACTGAAGTCCTCGTCGAGCTCTGGGATGGGTCTCCTCACGAGCCACGAGGACTCTCCAGCTGTCAGGCTTTGGGGGACCAGATCCCTCCCTTGGTGGCAGTAAATAAGCAGATCAAACAAAAGGAGCATTCTTACCAGTTAGTTTCTTTAATAATCACAGCGAGAGAGAAAGGAATGCATATCTCTCTAGAAATGGCGTTGCTCCCAGTTAAGGTGTACCCCCTCCGTCCCTATTAATCTATGTCACTCCTACATCTGGTAATCTGAGCTTGTTGCCGCTACACTTTCTGTTCTAGCACGCTCAAAGCCCATCTAGTCTTAGGCGAAGAGGGGTTAGGGATTCTTTGCAAGGACACTGAATCTGCCAGCTGTCCCTCTCCTGGCATTTCCTCTTCTAGCTGTTCCTCACCCAGTATTTCCCAGCTTTCCCCCTCTGGTCTATGCGCCTCTGCAAACCACTGTTCTAAATCAATACTGTCCTCCTGCCTTTGGGAAGGTTCAGAAAGGGAGGGGGAGCTCCCACAATTCCTCCTCAATCCAGCCCCTGACACCAGCTTTCTCCCTCCATTTCCTGGTATGAATTAAATTACTATTTCCTGGCACCGCACATATACACGGTTGCGCACAAGCCGATCATGCGCAAGTGGGAGGGATTCCTGTATATCAATGAAAAGTGACCAGTGCCTGTAGGAAAAATATCTCATCATGGGACACACTTTGCTGACATCGCTGAGTTTACTTTCTGTGCCTTGATCTTCCTACAGAACACATGAACTGGGCTGAAATAGAGCGAGCTTTTAAAGTGTTTACATTTGAAAGTCTGAGGCTGACAAAGGTTGATGACTCTGGACAGCTAGAAGGCTGTGGCAGAATGCTTGGTGGTGGTGGTGAGATTTCTTACATCCCATGGGATAATCCTGCTGAGTTTGCCAGACAACTGAGACAAGAATTGATGGACCTAAAAATATCACAGGAATATCTGAACAAATCAGGTACAGAGGTTATCATAATTTTTATTTATTTATTTAATGAAATTTATATATCACTTGATTGTTTAAAAAAACACACCTCAAAGCTGTTTATGAAAGATAAAACAGTAAAATCAAGAAAAATTCACAACCATGTATTAAAATGGTGCGTGTTATTGCTAGACCTCTTACTGAAAGATGTAACCTTGGGTTACATACGCTTCACGTTACAGACTCTGCTAACCCAGAAATAGTGCTTCAGGTTAAGAACTTTGCTTCAGGATGAGAACAGAAATCGTGCTCCGGCGGCGCAGCAGCAGCAGGAGGCCCCATTAGCTAAAGTGGTGCTTCAGGTTAAGAACAGTTTCAGGTTAAGTACGGACCTCCGGAACGAATTAAGTACTTAACCCGAGGTACCACTGCATATACATTTGCTGCTGAAACAAAGGGCAGTAAAGGCACAAGTTCAAAAAGAGATTTTAGAGCATGCTTTGTAAGTCATCTTGGCCAAGAGATACATTTTCCAGCATGGCCATCGTTTGCCTTGGTCCACACCCACACCCAAAGCAAAATTGCTGAAGCCCCTGTTCTCAGACTTCTGCTCTGCAATGGTGGCGTGTGGCATCTCCAAGATGGCTCTGCATACACATTTTGCACAGATCACAGAGAAAGTGGTTATTTTGAAAAACCCAAAAGAAGAGCTAGAGATAGGAGAAAGCTAAGTGTTGTTAGCCAAAGGATGAAAGAGATGGAAGTATCCTAGCTAAGCAGGGGTGATGAGAGCTCAGAGGCAGGGTAGGAAGAGGATTTAAAGGCAAGGCAGTTAGAATAAGGAAGAAAAAGTTTGACTGCTAGGGCCTGATCTATAGTAGGATGGGAGAATGGGACGCGGGTGGCGCTGTGGTCTAAACCACTGAGCCTCTTGGGCTTGCCGATCAGAAGGTCAGTGGTTTGAATCCCTGTGATGGGGTGAGCTCCCGTTGCTCAGTCCCTGCTCCTGCCAACCTAACAGTTCGAAAGCACGTCAAAGTGCAAGTAGATAAATAGGTACCGCCCTGGCAGGAAGGTAAATGGCGTTTCCGTGCGCTGCTCTGGTTCGCCAGAAGCGGCTTAGTCCTGCTGGCCAAATGACCCAGAAGCTGTACGCCGGCTCCCTCGGCCAATAAAGCGAGATGAGCGCCGCAATCCCAGAGTCGGCCACGACTGGAACTAATGGTCAGGGGTCCCTTTACCTTTAGGATGGGAGAATGCTGAGGTCATAAAACAGATTACAGTACTAAAGAATGCAGGTATGCTACTTAAGAACACACAGAAAGAAAACACCATGGTGCACCTCTACTAGTGAAACCAGATGCCTTCATCTGCCCCACCTGCAAGGAAACATGTCTCTCCCATATTGGTCTCTATAGGCACAGCAGGCACTGTAACTCTCCAGTGGTTTGACTTTACTCCCAAAGGTGTACTCCTCCATTGTCTCCCAAAATAGACAGATGCCAACAACAGCTGTTAAAAGAATTTATACTGAGCTTGGTAATGTTGTATATGTTTGGAGATGGCTACAATCCTAAAAACAAGTACTAAGGAATAAGCACTGTTGAAGGTTCTTCCAAGTAAACATACCTAGAGAATTGTGCTGATGCTGTCAGAAACCCGAGTCTTATAGTACTGTATAGGTCACAGTATTCTCTTTTGCACTTAGCATTTTTAGTTGATTTACGATATTCCTTCAGAGCCGAAAAGATTCAAAGTTATTTGACATGCCTTCACTCTCCTTCACAGTGAAGTCATGGTCCATATTTAACATTTTTCAGAGGTCAGTCCCTCTCCACAGTCCACTTGCCTCAGGCCATCCTGCAGATGAGCAGCTACACTATTCACAGACCACGTGACACTGCCAGAGTCCACAGGAGGCCAGTCTGCTTTTCCCGCATTGTTTCTGTGCTGCCACTTTGAATGTTGAAACTTAAACTGGAGATTAGGGAACTCCCATTCTGACTTCGGAATTTTTCTGATTTGCACCTCCTGTTCATAGGGCTTTTCACTGACAGTGCTTTTCGTAGTCGACAATTTTTCTCTTTTTCATTTGACAACGGTATTAAGAGACCATCAGGACTTTACAATTCAGGTATGCTTTATTTGGAAAGAGCCTCTTTCCCTTTCCCTCTGTCTTCACTTTGGTGTTAAAACAAAGCACTTATTTTTCTCATCGGTGATCAGTCTGCCAAAATACACCCATATTAGCAAACTATCTACAGAGAATACCAACAGCTAAGCAAAGCTTATCCCTGAAAGTCAGTTAGGTTCCTTAAAGAATCACAAGGCAATCCAGCGGGCTGGCAGTGTTGGGAAACGGCCCCCTCGGGAAAGGCTGACTCCTCTTCCCAGGCACTGGGGCCTGTTGCCAGTGATCTGCCCCTGGCTGGTCTTCGGTCAGTCCAGGAAGATCTGAAATAAGCGACACCTCCCTCTTGAGAGATGCACACTCCCTTCCCCCTTGCATGTCAGCAGGAGAAAGAAAACAGTCTGGAAGTAGTCTGACTCATTCTACTTTATTCCCGGACTGTACACTGTACAAAACATGTCTGCTCTCTCAGAAACCTCCGTACAACTCACTGACTCCCCCTTTACAGCAACAACAGGAAGGTCTCAAGTTACACTGAGAACACAACCCTGAGAAGAGCGTTGAACATCCTGTCTCACGCTCAGAAACATCAGATGAATCACATGATGTAAACAATGAGCTGCTAGTTCGCAGCTGCTGAGCACTCATATCCCAACAGGCAGAACCAGCAGCTAGTTTATGCTAGACTATTGCATAGTCAGGCTCCTATGCACTCCCATCAGTAGAGTGTAGCTGCCAGTCCACAAACTTAGCTATGCAAAAAAGCTGCAATAAGAATGCAAGCCGTGTAGTGCAGCAGAGCTCATAAACAGGTGGTCCCGGGTCCAGTCTTCCTGCCGGAAAAAGCCAGGTGCAATCCTTGCACACAGCACAGCTTAGGAGTCAGAGCTAAACAGGGGAAACGCTACATGAGCCAATTGGCTGCGGCATCACACAGGCTCAGCCAATCACATCGGCCAGAGGTGCACCCTCGCTTCTCATTCGTTGTTAAAGAGTATGTGTGTATGTGAAACACAAAGACACAAAGATTGTCCATTTCAGATTAAGGAGAAAAAGAATTAAGGCTACAATTCTATATACTGGGAGTAAAGTCCATTGATTTCTTTTGAATGGGATTGCACCGTAAAGAAGCAAATTCTCGCTCCTGGTTCATGCACTTGCTGACCCAAGGATTTTTGTGGAAAATCCTTATAATAAACAGACATTATTATTTAGAGAGAGGAATGTTGTGAGAAAGAGGCAAGCCGGTGCTCTAAAAAACGTAGAGACCGTTTATCAGGGTAGAGCAGGACGGAGTTTGTGCCACCAGCATTTAAGTAACAGGAACAGCCAAACAACCAGATGAAAAGATAAACTATGTCTGTGGGTGTGTTAGTGTATGCATCTCTTATCCATCCATCCATCCATCCATCCATCCATCTATTTAGCTTTATTTTTCAGATCCGGTTGCTGAATGTAAGAGTGATCTCAACGCTTCTCTTGAAAATAAGGTAAGAAATACTGAAGTTGAAATGTGCTTTACAGTATGATATGAAAGTGGAGTCTGTACATGTGAATTATGGTAGCTGAGAATTTTCGGTGCATTTTTAACTTCAAATGTATATATAATAGATGGATGCTCTTTGGTGATTCAAAACCTTTCCTCTTAAAGATTATATGTACACTAATAAAAGTAGAATAGGAACTTCTAATGCCATGCTGTTGTACTCTAAAATCATAACCAGTTAAAAATTCTTACCCATTTTCATTCTGTGCTGCCTGCGATTCTGTCTCCTTTCAGTATGGGCAGTTCTCTAGACTTAAAGATAAAGGTAAAGGACCCCTGACCCCTTAACTAAGTCCAGTCGCGAACAACTCTGGGGTTGCGGTCAGCTAGTATTTGTTGAAGCTGTTTCCATTGCTTTATATAATTTGAAAGTTCAAGATTGCTCTTGAAGAAAAAACCTGTGTTCCAAAATAGACTGAGCTGTAATAAATCCTATTAGTACTCATTTTGGGGAACTAATTAATTCTTTTAGTTCTTCCTGGTCTCACATCTAGGTGTCCGTCCCCCGTCCCTCCCACTTTTTTACTTCTGTTTTGAGTTTTTTATTGAAAGGAGAGGCAGGTGACACATTCCATTCCAGCTTCCATTCTTAGTGGCGGCTTTCTCCTTTATCTGAACAGATCCATGCCAAACTTACTTGGATAGATTATTTGAGAGCGAATCTATGTGATAGTTTGTGTCAGGATGGGTGTTGATGCTTATCTGGAAGTATCTGTCCAAGTCTTCCCATTTACTAAATTAAAAATTGGTTTTGTGACTCCCAAGCCAAAAGAAAGAAAGAAAGAAAGAAAGAAAGAAAGAAAGAAAGGTTAGAATCATAGAACTGTAGAGTTGAAAAGGACCCCTGAGAATTATATACTCCAACTCCTAGCAATGCAGGAATCTCAACTGGATCATGCATGACAGATGGCCGTCCAACCACTGCTTAAACCCCTGCTCTGTGGCCTTCGTTATATGTGATTGTTTTATACCTCTTGGTGTTTCTTCAGATACGTTCAAATACAGATACAGATACAGAATTAGTTGCCATACAGGAGACCCAGCAGCGGTGTTTGAAAGACTGGAGTTTTGCAGAACATTTTCAACCACACCTTCTCTTCCAGGTATTTTTAGTTGCTTTTTCTTCATGATGGGGGTGGGGGGACAGAAAAGGATAGTGAGCATTTCATTTCTATACCCCTGCTTCAGATGTAAAGCTGATGAGTGATGTTTCTTAACCATTTGCATTTAGCCACCCTTTCAAATCTTAATTGCACGCGTTTCACCAAAGCAGGGGAAACTGTCTTTGTATTCTGTTTTATCTTGGATGCCATCATAGGTATTGCTTGTTGGAAAGAGTAGAGGTGTCATTTACTGCGCCCACCTTGACTTCTATGAGTGTCCTTTCCCTTGATACAGAAAATAGGTCACATAGGACTTAGTAAAAGAGATGTTCCTTCTCTTATTTACATATGAAGAGCTTGCTGGGCACCTTTTTATGGGCAGAGGGGGAGTTACTCTTCCATCATAGCTCTTCTGCAATAAAATGTATTTGCGTACACATGATACAATCAACCTGTCACAGAGCCTGTATATTAACTAAGATAGAGCTGGTGTCATCAGTGTGTTAATGACACTGGTCTCTAAATCTCCTAAAGTCAGCTCCAATGCCTTTATAGAGATATCAGACAACATTGGAAACAAGAATAGTGCCCTGTGGCACAACTGCTAGTGGGTAGACATGTAATCTCCCAACAGTATTTTCTGAACTGAACCCTGTAGGTAGGAATGGAACCTTCAGGTTGCCCTGGGCAAGATAAAACAACTAACAAATTCAATAAATGAAATCAATAATAGCCACAGCAACACCGTGCCACCAAGCCATGGAAACTGTGCAAGAGGATAAACTGCTCAATGGTATTGAAAGCTGATGCAAGCAAAAGCAACTAGATTGCACTTTCCTTGTCCCTTTCCTGATGGTGGTCACCATCTGGGCAATCAATGTCTAGTATTAGTTACAAAAAAGTTACGTTAAGTATGCTATAAATATGTTTTTTATGTTAAAACTGTTCCCCTGAATGCCCCTTTCCCCATTGCTAGTCACTTACAAAAGTTGAGTTATGTTTTCCTTTCGTTCTCAGGTTCTTCACAATGCAATCCAGCATTACAAATGCATTGATTCTTATTATCACACTCAAGATAACTCCTTGCTGATAGTCCTTCATAATCCTATGAACCAACGTTGCCAGTTTGAAGAGTCCTGGAATGTTGCGTTGCATTCTGACGTTGGATTCAGGTGAGAGGTTCTTCAGGCAATGCCTCCAAATAGCCCAGAAGCCATAGGCGTGGAATACAGCATGAAAAGGAGATGATGGTGATTCATGATGAGAATGGCAAGTGCATGCAAGTGTAAACAGGTGCACATTGCGGCGAAAAACTCCCACCCCAAAACACTTCGTTTTGAATATATGGAATAGGTGGTAAGGGACCTGGAATGAAGCATAGTGCAGAGTTTGATGAATATGTTGACCCAGTAGGTGGCAGCTGTGAAAAAGGCAAATTCTACATTAAGGAACATGAGGAAAGGGATTGAAAATAAAGTTGCCAATGACATAAAGCCATTATATGGTGTGACTACTCTTGGATCACAGTATTGTTCTGCTTAAAAGCTAAAGGGACCCCTGACCATTAGGTCCAGTCGTGACCGACTCTGGGGTTGCGGCGCTTATCTCGCTTTATTGGCCAAGGGAGCCGGCGTACAGCTTTCCGGGTCATGTGGCCAGCATGACTAAGCTGCTTCTGGCGAACCAGAGCAGTGCATGGAAACGCCATTTACCTTCCCGCCGGACCGGTACCTATTTATCTACTTGCACTTTGACGTGCTTTCGAACTGCTAGTTTGGCAAGAGCTGGGACTGAGCAACGGGAGCTCACCCCGTCGCGGGGATTCAAACCGCCGACCTTCTGATCGGCAAGTCCTAGGCTCTGTGGTTTAACCCACAGTGCCACCCGTGTCCCTTCACACCTCAGAAACAGGATATTGCAGAGTTGGAAAACATTCAGTATGGGGCAACCCAAATGATCAAGGAACAGAAGCAACTCCCTGATGTGGGAAGGTTGCAGCATTTGGGGCTTTGTGCTCTTAAGAGTGAGAATTAATGTCCTTAACCGAAAGCAATGGTGGACAAGTGAGGAAGGAAGAGGATAGCTCAGTCTGCCCTGTGCAGATGCATGGCTGACCAGCTGCCATTGCCTATGCTAGCATCTCATGTTTACATACAGCACACATCTAGCTAGTAAGCAGTTGCACACTTGCACAGTGCTGATTGAAACTGCAAAAAGTCAAGCATGCAAGTTCCCTTTCTGTCACCCCATAGCAGCCAGCAGTTTCCAGAGGTGAACCATTTCGTCAGCTGCTGTGCAGATCCGATTTGCTTTTGTTTGTTTTTTTAATAATCCACAGAGTTAATAATGCAGAAATATTTTTAAATATAAAATGCAATATAAACTATTTAAGGGTTTTAATTCTTTCATATGAGAAGGCAAAGATTCTTGATCACTGTGTTTTATAATCGATAACAGTAGAAATTCTTTTTTCCAGGAATTACCTGGAATTGGTGGCTGCTTCCATAGATGAATGGATAGTAAGAGAAGAAGTAAAATATCAGGAAGAAAAAATGGCAAAAGAACTGGAAGCTCTTAGGTTAGCTAAAGAGTTAGCAGAAAAAGCACCTGTCGAAGTCAAGTCCCCACCTACTGGCAAAAAGGGTGCTGCACAGAAGAAGTCCAAAAGTAAGTTTACTACATATGCCTACTCAGAGGTAAGTTCAGTGGGCCAGGTAAGCATGTGTAACAAGTCTCCAGTCTTAGCCATGTTCTTATTCAGAAAACAACTTGCAATCTCTAGGCATGAACGGAAGCCTAGAGGAAACAAATTATATAAGCCAGCTCCATTTACCTGTGTTAGGGAATTGCCCACCCAAAGGCCTTGTTTTGGGTGCCATAGAAGGCTTTGTTCAAGCCTACCTGCAGCAAGGGAGGATCATTTTCAAAAGGGCCACAGCTGGGGGGACGGGAAAGGATAACCCCTCTTGCTGCAATTAGGCTTGGAAATAAACCTTTGATTGCTTGCAATAGAAGGGTTTTCTCCAAGCCTAATTGTTTGGAGACAGTGGTTGACCTGGATATTGTAGCTGGTGGGGGAGGGTTAACCACTCCATCTCTGCAAGAAACTCACCCATCCCCTCCAAATTTGTTTCCAAAGTGGCTAAAGTCCTTTTTTCAAACCTCATAGCTAGTGAGATTGGAGTATGAGAGAGGGGTTGCTGTGTGATTTGTGAATGTGTAATTGCAGTATGCAGTGGATGGTGATACGAAGTGTCTTTTGCCCATAGTATGTGACCGATAAGTTTCTTGTTGTTATTTCTGCATCTTAGGGGTCTCCCTTTATTGACTCCTACCAGGGCTTGCACACGAGCTCATTATTAAGATTGAAGACATTTTTCTTTTACAGCTCAAGGAAATTTGGCCCGTGATCTCCATACTTTAATGTAGCTTACAAATAAATGTTGCCAAGTTAAAATTAACGTGCCTTTAAATGATTTTTTTCAGAGTATAAGGGAGCATATGAGATGATGGAAAGAGATAGAGTAATAGCCAGATTGCTTGTGCCAAATATGGGAATTTGAGCTCTACTTTTTAAGCTTTGGTGTTGCATTCGTTCTATCGCTCTTTTAACAAATCTTTCTTGGTAGCTGGTGGTTGCTGTTGCAACATACATTTGAAGATGCTTTATCTTTATCTCAATTCTCAAAGCTCCTACCAAAAGTAAAGTCGACGTTTCTCCAGAACCTGCAGTTGAGAAAGAAAAAAACATTTTTGTCAGAGATGACTCTCTCAAGGTAACAAAAAAACAAAAAAGGGAAGGGAAAAGCCTAATCCAAAAATAATTTCATTTGTTCCAAGTGTTTTTATACACCTAAGGGTGTTTTGTTTTTGTTCCTGTTTTTATTATGCATGTTGTGTTTTTATCTTGTATATTTTTGCTGTGAACCGCCCTGAGATCTTCGGATGAAGGGCGGTATACAAATTAAATAAATGCTTAAATAAATAAAACATACTTATGTCAGCAACAGAAGCTGCAGAGTGATAATAGTAATGATTTTTTTTTTTTTTTGTATAAGCTGTACACACACACTTACAGTTTGTATTGAAAAGTTTTGGAAACACATAATTACTGGGCTTTAAATAATATATTAAAAGCACTTAAAATATTGACATTTTTAAAAAGGAGGGAAGGAGGGTTAAACTAAAAGTAATCCAATAGTGACTCAAAAAAAGTTTGAAACGAAAAGTTTTCCATGCGCTGCAAAGTCAAGACCATCATGTTAATTTAGGTGCTGAAGTCTTAATTGTTTGGACAGGCTTGGAAGGAAGAGCAGGAGCGGCTGTTAGAGGAAGAGCGGTTGAAAGAATTAAAGAAAGCCGAGAAGAAGGAGAAACCTGGCAAGAAAAAAGGCCAGAGTAAGGAGCAAGCAGCCTCTGATGAAGGAAAGGCATCCAAAAAGAAAACGAACAAAGAAAAAAAATCGCCGTCCAGATCACCAGAGTCGGCTAAATCACCAGACACTGAAGATCAGGCAAAGCTGGCCGGGCAAACTAAACAAATTACCCCTCCTCAGCCACCCGTGAAAGAATATGAGGTGTGTAACTCCTATTAGGAAGATATTGCCTTTTTTCATATGGTGCCTGTATATCTTGTCTCTCCATGGCAGCCTATCAAAAACTGCTTCTTTTTTTAAGTGTGCAAATACAGTCATACCTCGGGTTAAAGTAGCTTCGGGTTAAATCTTTTCAGGTTCCGTCCTGCGGCAACCCAGAAGTAATGGAATGGGTTACTTCTGGGTTTCGCAGCTTGCGCATGCGCAGATGCTCAAAATGACGTCAAGCGCATGGGCATAAGCGGCGAATCACGACCTGCGCACACGCAGACACAGGTTGCGTTCTGCTCAGGATGCGAACAGGGCTCCGGAACGGATCCCGTTCACATCCAGAGGTACCACTGTATATGAAATCTCTTAATAAACCCCACAAGGTGTTTTTTTTTAATATAAAAATATGGCCATATGCAAGAGTCAAAAAATACCACTGTATGGAAGCTCTCTGGTTATGTGTAGCTACAGAGGAAGGGAGGAGCTTGTTGTTCTGCACCACTTTTTCTTAGAGGGGAGCCATATAGATGATAGCTATATAAAGGGCAGAATTCACACACTTCCTGGGTTTTCAGAATATTTATATTTTATTGAAATAATTTCGATTATAAAGAAATAAATTGATGCAGGAAAGAACCACACACTTCATGAGTCACAAAATTGCGGTGGAGTCATCTTGCTGATAGAGTATTCCAGTTTTCCTTGGCTGAAAACTTCTGTCTAATTATACCTTTTCCTGCAACTGTTCTGTCCTAGTTTCTTGGATACAATATGGCTGAGAATCCCATTCAAGTTGCAGGGACTACCCGATATCTGTTCCCTACTGATGGAGGACAAATCCAGGCAGAAAGGATAACGTTTGAAAAAGGTGATTCTTTCGCACTTGGCATTTCTATGGGTTTCTAAACATGCATTTAGAATCAGTATTGATAAGGAGATCGAACAAGCCATCCAGAACATGCAACTTGGCAAATCCCCAGGACCAGATGGGCTGACCTCCAAGTACTATAAGACACTAAAAGACTATTTGATACAACCTTTGATGGAGGTCAGCAATGAAATTATGGAGGGGAAGAGGGCACCGGAGTCGTGGAAGGAAGCGTTCATCACATTAATACCAAAGTCGGAAGCTGAAAAGACACAACTTAAGAACTACCGTCCCATCTCTCTTTTAAATGTGGATTACAAAATATTTGCAGACATTTTGGCAAATAGATTTTAAAAAGTTTTAAATGAAGTAATTCACAAGGACCAGGTCGGCTTTCTCCCAGGTAGACATCTGTTTGCTAATACAAGGAACATTATTGACATTTTGGAACTTTTGCAAACAGATATAAATACAAAAGCAGTTTTAATTTTTATAGACGCGGAGAAGGCCTTTGACAATATCTCCTGGAAATTTATGATGGGAAATTTAAAAGAGATGGGAGTGGGACGGGGTTTTGAGAATGGGATTGAGGCGATATATTCAGAACAGAAAGCTAAACTGATAGTTAATAATGTGGTTACAGAAGAGTTTAAAATTGAAAAAGGGACACGACAAGGTTGCCCTATTTCCCCTTTGTTATTCATTTCGGTTCTGGAAGTGCTATTGAACATGATTAGAGGGGATCGGTTGGTGGAAGGAATTCAGGTCGGTCAGAAACAATATAAATTAAAAGCTTTCGCAGATGACCTGGTTTTGACCTTGCAGAAGCCAGAGCCCAGTACGAAAAGAGTATTACAATTGATTAATGATTTTGGTCGGGTGGCTGGATTTAAACTAAATAAACAGAAAACTAAGGTTTTGGGGAAAAATTTGACTGATACAGAGTCAGAACGGTTTCAGAATGAGACGGAACTTAATGTGGTTAAAAAAGTAAAATACCTAGGGGTAAACATAACAGTAAAAAATCTAAGTCTATTTAAGGACAATTATGAAAAATGCTGGACAGAAATCAAGAGAGACTTAGATAGTTGGTCAAAATTGAAACTTTCTTTGTTAGGCCGAATTGCTGCTATCAAGATGAATGTATTGCCAAGGATGTTGTTTTTATTTCAAACACTTCAGGTTTTGGACAAAACGGAGTGCTTTCAGAAGTGGCAGAGAGACATTTCTAAGTTTGTCTGGCAGGGCAAAAAGCCCAGAATTAAGTTTAAGATATTAACCGATGCAAAACAAAGAGGGGGCTTCGCCCTGCCAGACTTAAGGTTGTATTATGAAGCCGCAGCGTTCTGCTGGCTAAAAGACTGGCTACTTCTTGAAGACACTGATGTGTTAGATTTGGAAGGGTTTAACAATGCCTTTGGATGGCATGCATATTTATGGTATGACAAGGTTAAAGCAAATAAGGCCTTTAAGAACCATATTGTCAGAAAATCATTGTTTAATGTCTGGACAAAATATAAAGACTTGCTGGAAAATAAAACACCAAGGTGGCTTTCACCTTTGGAAGCCAAGGCCCGAAAAAGACCCAATATGGAGGCTAAATGGCCAAAATATTGGGAAATACTAGAAAAGGATGGAGACAATTGGAAATTGCAGAGTTTGGAGAAAATGAAAGACAAAGTGCGAGATTGGTTACATTACGCTCAGATTAAAGAAGTTTTTAAAAATGATAAGAAACTAGGGTTCCAGGTGGAGAAATCGAAATTAGAAACAGAATTGCTAGAACCAAAGATTAAGGTACTTTCAAGGATGTATAACTTGCTGTTGAAATGGAATACACAAGATGAAACGGTTAAATCGGCTATGATAAGGTGGGCACAGGACATTGGGCATAATATCATGTTTGAGGACTGGGAGAGGTTGTGGAGTAATGGATTGAAATTTACTGCATGTAACGCTCTGAAAGAAAATGTAATGAAAATGATTTATAGATGGTATATGACCCCAGTCAAACTTGCCAAAATTTACCACCTGTCTGATAATAAGTGTTGGAAATGTAAAGAGTGTGAGGGAACGTTCTTCCACCTCTGGTGGACTTGCCCTAAAGTGAAGGCGTTCTGGGAAATGATTTATAATGAATTGAAAAAGGTATTTAAATATACCTTCACTAAGAAACCAGAGGCTTTCCTTTTGGGTATTGTCGGCCAAGGGGTGGCAAAGAAGGACCAGACATTTTTTATGTATGCAACAACAGCAGCAAGGATACTTCTCGCAAAACATTGGAAAACTCAAGATCTACCCACACTGGAAGAATGGCAGATACAACTGATAGACTACATGGAACTGGCTGAAATGACCGGCAGAATCCGTGACCTGGGAGAAGAGAGGATTGAGGAGGACTGGAAGAAATTTAAGAACTATTTACAAAAGTATTGTAATTTGAGTGAATGCTAAATAAGATGCTAGATTAAAATAACTGAGCACCACTAAATTTAGAAGTTTTTAAGAAAATAAGTAAGACTGTGAAAATTTAGCTCCTTTCGAGAATTATAAGATTATGAAATATAGAAGGGATATAAGAATTTAAATAAGATGATAAATTGCTGACAAAATGTTATAACGATGAAAGTGGGAGCGGGAGATGTGAGGAAGTCCAAAGAAAATGTGAAACTATGTTAAGACAAATGTTATATTGTTTATTATGTTTACTTTTATTGTAAAACCCAATAAATTGCTTTAAAAAAAAAATAGAATCAGTATTGATAGTCATTTCACTGTTGAAGTAATAATAGTGTAGCGTTGTGGTTAACAGACTAAGCTATGAATCAGGAGCTCCTGATTTGAATTTTGCCTCTGCCAAGAATTCACTGAGTAGCCATTGGTGAGCCATCTTCCCTCAGGCACCACCCAGCGGCGGAGCAAGCCGGTCGGGCACCTGGGGTGGCGCAAGTGCCCTGCGCACTGGGGCGGGGCCAGCCGGGGCCGGATGCTCCACAGGGCCTCTGAGGAGTCTGTCTGCCTTCTCCCACTCAGCTGCCCTATAGCTGAGGGCAAGGCGGTGGGCAGACTGTTTGGAGCAGTGCGGAGCCTGCGGGCGCCCAAGCCACCACGTCACTCCCAGGAGAGACGTATGTCTCCCCCCCCCCCATTTTTTAAATTCATTTTATAACACAAATAAAAAACACAAACAGAAAAGACAAACAATACAAAGACATTCTTGTCATATCCTTATTTTCCTAAACATTGTGGGCTTCCCCAAGTCCCACCTATCTGATTTTCATTTTACTTCATCTTTAGCAGTTTACATATATCATAATTTCTAACCATCTCCCCCCCCACACACTTACTTTAACCATAAAAAACTTCACATTTTATCACTTATAAAATACACTATCTTCTACTTCTAACCCTACCGCCTATATCCACTTCCAAAGCTATTCTAAGATTTAAATATTAACATTTTTTTTCAAATATTCTTTAAACTTCTTCCACTGTCTCTTCTCTCTGGTCTCGGAGTCTCCTGGTCAGTTTGGCAAGTTCCATATAGTCCATCATCTTCATCTGCCATTCTTCGGTAGTTGGTAAATCTTGTCTCTTCCAATTCTTCGCTAGCAATATTCTCGCAGCTGTTGTGGCATAGGAGAGACATATGTCTTGGGCTCACTTGGGCACCCAGCATTTTATCATCCCCCGCAGTGGTGACACCCACGGTGGCCTGCCCCCACCGCACCCCCCTTCCTCCGCCCCTGCCACCCCCCCAGCATTTGTTAGAGTGTTAGAGATGGGAGACCAGGGTTCAAATCTCACTCAGCCATGCAACTCACTGGTTGAGCGTCAGCCAGCTGCTGTCTCCTAGTCTAACTTTACCTTACAGGGTTGTTGTGAAGATAACATGGGGAGAAGGAAAACAATGCATGCCTCCTGGAGCTTGTTGGAAGAAAGGAGGAATATAAACACAGTAATACTGTGGTAATAAAACTTAGAGGATAATGTATGAGATATGCTTTGGCATTCACTGATAATGAGGAGCACCATATTCTAAAATAAAACTCTGGACTAAGTTGATTAGAATCCTGGTTCTAAGGATATATTTCTATGCCTCAAGGAAAACATTTGATTGAAAATTATGTTTTAAATGCTACTTACATTTTACTTTTGTAAAATTGGAGAATGAATATTTTGCAGTCACATTTTAAATGTAATTAGAGAAGTTAATGTGGAAACAGCTCTATCTAACCTTGGGAACCAGTGCAAACCAGTTCAGCAAATACTCTAGCAATCTGTTTTATTTAATTTTGGTCTCATTCATTCTCTGGTACCAGAAACGCAAGTCTTTGGTGACCATTTTCATTCTGTTTACTGTTTTTCTTTCCTTTTCTCCTAGGGGCAACTTTGGTCAAAGTGAAGGTAATAAAGGACAACCACTGTTTCTTCATTCATATCGTAGACCCTCGGAAATGTGAACAAGAGAAAGAAACTAATGAAGAAAGAGGTGACTCCCCAGGTGAACAAGAGCCAGAGCCAGGTCAGTGTGTTAGCATCAGTTGTATATAAATAAAATGATGTGAAAAGTATGATGAGTGTTATATCATTGAAGTTTCCCTAGAAAATTAGAAAGACCAAAGTTCTAAGAAATAACCAACGTTTGCTTCTCCCAGGGAGTTGGCCAAGGATTAATGTGACCGTAGAGTCAAAAAGGCTTAGCTACCCCTAAAGAGAGAAAGCAACTCATTTTAATATTAAAAACTGGTGTTGTCTTCTTTCACTTCTTCTTTAGACAAACCATTGAATCAATCGAAAGCTGTGAGCAAATTTGGATCATTTTCTGCAACCTTAGAAAATGAAATCCATCTCTCCTTTAGCTGCTATGGAGCATCAGGAAAAGCAGAAGGTAAAACAAGCAAAATGAAGAAAATTATGAAATCGTTTTCTGAGATCTTTGTCATATCTGTTTAATTCTCGTGCTGCTGCCCTCTGGACCTCTTATGGAAGAGGCACACGAAGAAGGGCCTCAGCTGTTGATCACAGGGTCTGGATCATTTCTTATGGGGAGCAGTGGTCCTTGAGGTATTTAAGGCTTTATGGGTCAAAACCTTGTGTCTCTGGCACTTTGAACCTCGCCAGAATTGAATCCTCAGCTGTGGCCTGTCTTAGAGCTTGGCCTAAGGCCTAACCCATAAACTCAGATTTTAACCAGTGACGCAGAACAAGAGCACATCATCTCCATGTTGTACTTCAACTTTCTTCTTTTGTCTTTAAACAAACATTTTGAAAAATCATATTTTCCCCAAGTTTGCCTAAATACACAAGAAATTTACATGTCTATGATATTCTTCTATTTCATAGAAACCATTTTGTTCCCCTGCAGAAGAAAGTGATCCCAATTTAGCGGCCATTTTGACTATCCCTTCCGTAAATGTGCCCACTTCTGCTCTGGTTACTTCGCCTGTTTCTACTCCGGCTACTACAACTACAACTACAGGAAAGACTAAGCCTTCTAAAGAAAAATCAGGCAAAAACTTACCATCTGCCAAAATGAGCTCCCGTCTCACAGTGACTGGCTCTCCAGATGACTCTTCAAAGCAAGATGAGAAAAAGGTGTTGCTGTATTTCCTACTAAGTATAGTTCCTGAGCCCTGAGGGAATGTATATCATTGCCCTAGTACACTGAGAGGTAAAGGACCCCGGATGGTTAAGTCCATTCAAAGGCGACTATGGGGTTCTGGCGCTCATCTCGTTTTCAGGCCGAGGGAGCCGGTGTTTGTCCACAGACAGCTTTCCGGGTCATGTGGCCAGCAGGACTAAACCGCTACTGGCACACGGAGGATGTGGGTGGTGCTGTGGTGTAAACCACTGAGCCTCTTGGGCTTGCCGTTTGGAAGATTGGCGGTTCAAATCCCCACAACAGAGTGAGCTCCCGTTGCTCTGTCCCAGCTCCTGCCAACCTAGCAGTTTGAAAGCACGCCAGTGCAAATAGATAAATAGGTACTATTGTAGCAGGAAGCTAAACGGTGTTTCTGTGCGCTCTGGTTTCCGTCACGGTGTCCCGTTGCGCCAGAAGTGGTTTAGTCATGCTGGCTACATGACCCAGAAAACTGTCTGTGGACAAACACTGGCTCCCTCGGCCTGAAAGCAAGTTGAGTGCTGCAACTCCATAGTCGCCTTTGACTGGGCTTAACCGTCCAGGGGTCCTTTACCTTTTAAAAATAGTTTTAGAAATGCTATTTTCTGTGTCTCTTTCATTCTCTAGGTAGATATAGACGAGTTGATCCAAACGCCACCTATTCCAGATATCCGTGTTTTCAATAGTTTGAATGTGTCCTGTCCCAATGGATTGGTACTAACCTTTCTTGGCCAAAAATTCACAGGTTAGTGCTGATCATTGTTACGCGAGCACAACATGCTATTGCAAAAGTATTCATTTTGAAGGCATTCTGAATCCAGGTGGAGATGGGTGGGAACTGAGGGCTGATGTCTGCTGCCATATAATGCCATGATGGAGCTGGTTGGAAGGGAAGTGTTGCAGATACTTGCTGTGTTTTGCTCTCCAACATCTGCTGCAACTGCATAAGAGGTGAGGGTGGAGGTGGGGGTAGAAGCAGATGTGGTAACAATAATGACATGAGGTTGGTGGGACTGCTGAATGGTATGACATATAGGTCTGAAGGGAGAGCTCTGTTTTCAGCCTGAACAATCATTTAGGGCTGTATGCCAGTGGTGTGTGGGGCCAGGGGGAAGTGGGTGGAGCAATGGGTGTGACCCTTACCTTTGTACGATAGGTAGGAATGGAAAGATCTGTCAAGTTTTGTTCCCCCAGTTTCTCATTTTCCCATTTTTAAATTAAATTATCCACATTTCGTAGCCATTGGCAGGTTGTTGTCTTTAATCCATCACCGTTTTAGTGCAAAATTCTCCTAATAAACACTTTTTAAATGCAGTTTTGACTAACGTACTGATACTTTTAGTGCCAAAATAAATATGACTGCAGCAGTTGTGTGTATTTAAACACAAAATGCCCTGATCATGTAGACAGAGGTGACAAGTGTCTGATTTTTGAAAGAGGTGCGTAGATAAGGAGTGCAGAACTCTCTTCCACCAGTGAGTAGACTTCTTATGGCTGGGGTTGGGAGGATGTGATCTGCAACTACAGGGAGGGTTTTTGCACTGTCCCCCATATGTCCATTTTTGCTATTAATCTTAGATTCCCCTCACTTTTCTACATGGTTTTTGTGGTTCCATGTTTAAATAAGTAGAACTTCTGTCATCCATATAGAATGGCTCTCAACATAAATTGGGCGTAACATCTGGACAATATCTATCTTGAAGTCATTCATTTGCCACCCTGATATTTTGGCATATATTAGTTAGCTCCATAGTTTGCAGTTGCTAATAATTATTACCTGCTAAGGGGCATCATGTTTTGATCCGTGAAAGGTGAAGAAATGGGAAACAAGGCCAAGAGTGAAGATGAAGGAAGCAAAGTAGATGAAGCTAAATTGGACGAGGGCAAAACGGATGAAATGAAGACACCGGAAGCCAAAGAAGAGCAAGTGAAGGCCCATGAAACCATAGCAAGCAAGACCAAAGGAAATGAAGACAAGGCAGACGAAGTCAAGCCCCTTGATGAATCTGTGGCAGATGATGCCTTAAAGGATGAGGCCAACGAAGGCAAGGCTGAGGCTGAAACAGAGGAGGACCCTGCGAACAAAGCCAGGGAATCTATTTTTGAGATATTTACTAGGCAGAGTTATCCCCAAAGGGTGAAGCACTCACAGCTGCAAAAAGCAGTGAAGAACCCAATAGATCAGGAAGTGTCTAGAGTTACTACGAGACAAGGAACTGTCATAAAGTACATGTTGGATGGATCCACTCAGGTATGCTAACAAAATTCATTTGGCATTGACTAAGATTCAGTTTTATTATTTATTTCCTGAAGTGATGGTTACCGCAGCACAAAATCCCCCTTCTTCATTTCCCATCGGCTGTACATATTTCAATTCCTGCTTAGACTTTTATTTAACTATAACATATTCCCAAAATGCCAAGTAGAGTTACTCTTCACTTTGTCAGCCCACAAAAAGCATTAGTTATAAATCAGTATTCCACAAATGCAACTTATACCTCCTGCAGTTTTACGTGCCCAAAAGTCTGGCTGGTGATGGTAAATAAGAAAACCTCCTCAGCTGCAACATTCTGAGTTCTTTCTCTCTTTGCTCATGTGGGTACAAGTGAGTCAGGGCGCTTAGCAAATGTTCCTAGCCTTTAGGTCATTTCTTAATTCAAAATATAGCCCCTGTTAAGAGTTACTTTCAGCCAGGGGTCTGTTGCTATTGTATTTCTCTATATCAGTGTTTCCCCACCCCCCAAAAAATCTTCCTGAGCTAGTTCCTCATTTATGCCACCCATATTTGAGCATTTTAGGCTGTAATCCTATTACCTGTGAGTAAGTCCCATTGGGGATGCGGGTGGCGCTGTGGGTTAAACCACAGAGGCTAGGACTTGCCAATCAGAAGGTCGGTGGTTCGAATCCCCGCGACGGGATGAGCTCCCGTTGCTCGGTCCCTGCTCCTGCCAACCTAGCAGTTCAAAAGCACGTCAAAGTGCAAGTAGATAAACAGGTACTGCTCCGGTGGGAAGGTAAACGGCGTTTCCGTGCGCTGCTCTGGTTCGCCAGAAGCGGCTTAGCCATGCTGGCCACGTGACCCGGAAGCTGTACGCCGGCTCCCTTGGCCAATAAAGCGAGATGAGCGCCGCAACCCCAGAGTCAGTCACGACTGGACCTAACGGGCAGGGGTCCCTTTACCTTTACCTTTACCTTTACCTTTACCTTTAAGTCCCACCTTTAAGTCCCACTGAGTTCATTGAGGCTTACTTCGGATTGCCCTGATAGTTCTATTTGCTGAGTGTAAATGTCATTGACTGTAAGGATTTTAAGACTGTTTTTTTTCTTCCCTAGATACTGTTTGCTGATGGCACAGTGATCAGAAGCCCTGATTCTGGTCCTGTTTTACCACCTCCACCTCCTGCAAGTACACCACATACAGAGGCCACACCTCCTCCTGATACAAGCACCAAGAAATCTAGTAGGTGGTCAGGGGGCTGAGTAATCTGAAACTTTTATTGCCTGATTCATGTTTTATGTTCCCACATACTTTACCATTTGGTCTGATATCAAGATGGCAATCACAATTCAAAATAGTATAAATCTCGCCCTTCTTTTTTTAAGCATGTCTATGAGACGCCAGCTCCCTTGGCCAGTAAAGCAAGATGAGCGCCGCAACCCCAGAGTTGGTCACGACTGGACCAAATGGTCAGGGGTCCCTTTACCTTTATGAGACAAATGTTGCACTCGAAGGGACGCGGGTGGCGCTGTGGGTTAAACCAACAGAGCCTAGGACTTGCCGATCAGAAGGTCGGCGGTTCGAATCCCCGCAATGACGGGGTGAGCTCCTGTTGCTCAGTTCCTGCTCCTGCCAACCTAGCAGTTCAAAAACACGTAAAAGTGCAAGTAGATAAATAGGTGCCCCTCCGGCGGGAAGGTAAACGGCGTTTCCGTGCGCTGCTCTGGTTCGCCAGAAGCGGCTTAGTCATGCTGGCCACATGACCTGGAAGCTGTATGCCGGCTCCCTCGGCCCATAGAGCGAGATGAGCTCCACAACCCCAGAGTCGGTCATGACTGGACCTAATGGTCAGGGGTACCTTTACCTTCATGAGACAAATGTTGCACTCACTCTGTAGGCCTTTAGGTAAATAGAGACTCTTTGCTGTGTAAGAGTGTGTGAATGAATTAATTGCTGCTCGCATTTATCCAAGGACATTCATATATCATGAGTGTAAAGTATAGCTCTATATTCTCTGTCTTACTTTTCTGTACAATAAACCACTCTTTCATTTAGGTATTGGGGATACGGAGTGGTAAATTAAAGTATAAACATGTATCCAAAACCAGGAAGATCAAGTATTTTTTAAAAGATTGGAGTAAATTTTTAATTTATTTAAAAGACCACTGTAAACAGTTAAAATCACTGGCAGGGATGTAATGACACTTGTAATATGGAATTAACTATGGTAACTATGGACATACAACAGATGGACAATGGTAAAAGATGCAGTAAATTTAATCTTAAATATGGAACCCATGGAGGGAGGGAAGGAGGTCTGAAGGTTCAAAAGAACCTTTTATTTTAATGTTTGAAATGGTTAAAGTTAAAATATATAAAATTGTGAAAAACCAATAAAAAATGAAAGTATCAGCATGCGTTTAGACAATGCATGCTTTTTCCTTCTAAGGAAACTATTTCTGTTCCTCTTAGGAGGGTGGTTTGGATTTTAATGTAGAGAGGGCATATATTTAATCTAGACATACACTTGTAACAACAGATCATATTGAAAGGCACAGGCTGAGCTTTAATCTTTCGCAAGTGGAAGGACAGGGAAAGCCCATGCCTTAAGACCCCTTGCAAGCCTACCTCTTGCAAGTCAGTAGGGTCTCTTGAAACCTCGTTAAAAACGTTGAGTCAGCAGCTGACTGAGAAAGATCGTCGTGAGCATGTTCCTTAGGAGCAGCCTCAGCATTCATCTCTCTGTTCTTGGGACTAGCTGTGGTATAGAGAAGACCAGTTCTGTTCTCAGACAAGGTCAGCCCAAGAGCAGCAAGGAAGAAATCATCATCATCATCATCATCATCATCATCATCTTTATTGCGGTCCAACGACCCATAAAATGGATTCAGAATAAAATACAGATTCGTACAGACAACCCCCCAGGGAAGCGTTATTTGTTTAGTCATGGGTATGCTGATATTTGATTTGTATAACTACTGAAAGAAACTTTGCCATGGCCACTGTGATATTACTGGGCTTGTTGTCCAGAAGATATTTGGTATAGTAGGCTTCAGATTGACCCGGCCAATTTGCCAATAGTGGTTTAATCAATAGCTTGATCATATTGTCCACAATGCAATAAAATATGCCTCGTACCGTCGACATCCTGAGAGCATGCACACATCCTATTTTGATAAGGGATGCCTCTCAGTCTGCTATCCAGCACTTCTGACGGGAATACATTTAATCTGGCTTCGGTGAAAAGCCGCCAATATGTTGGTACAGGCAAATTTCAAAGCTATGCAGGTGTCTGAAAATTGAACCCACAGTGAATTCCTACTGCTAATGGGAAGAAATAAGTCTTCCAAACTTCAGGGTTCCTGCCTGTCATTCTGTGTAGGATTTTTTTCCGTGAGGGGAGAAATAAATTCTGACCCCACAGAAGGTTGTGGTGGTGGCAGCAGCGATGATGATGATGATATAGTGCTGTTAGTGTATTTAAGTGATCCTAATTTTTCTTCTTCTCTAGGAAAAGGTACCAAGGGTGCTCCGGCACTAAAAGTTGAAGCAGCTGAAGTCGCTGCTCAGGATCACCTGTTGGATATGGAACAATCCCCAGATGCCCTGGCAGGCACCTGGATCACCACTACCCCATTAGGCATTCAAATAGGCACCAAGGGCTCAGAGAGGCTGGACCTGAAGCCACTGCTGGCCTACCAGGCCACCGACCCAGTTACTGGAACGGTAATACTGTGTTTGTAATCTCCCATGGCGTTCTCCTACCTCCAAGTGGCACAGTGATCACATGCTACCTTTGTTTCTCTATAGTTCTTTCATAGTAAAGCATGCAAAAATACTACGTTCTTTTAATAAAAGGGTGTGAGGAGCAAGCATGCACCTCCCAAATATGTAATGCAGTCATACCTCGGAAGTCGAACGGAATCCGTTCCAGAAGTCCATTCGACTTCCAAAACGTTCAGAAACCAAAGCGCGGTTTCTGACTGGCTGCGGGAAGCTCCTGCAGCCAATTGGAAGCCCCGTCAGACGTTCGGCTTCCAAAAAATAGTTTGCAAAGCGGAACACTCATTTCCACGTTTGTGGCATTCGGGAGCCAAAACGTTCTAGAACTAAGCTGTTTGAAAACCAAGGTACGACTGTAAAATGTTCTGATTTCATGTTCAGGATCAATCCACCGATAAAACTCCAGTATTCTTCTATTGGCACGTATAGGGTTTAGGGGAAGTGTAGTACCTCTGGTGGGGGACCTGTTGCATTCTTTCTTGGATAGTTTGTCCTCCTTTGGTCCCCACCCTGCACTCAGCTCTCACCTGCGGCTCCTAGAAGCTGTCAGCATGTGATAGCGGCCACACCCTGGAAATGACTTTGACTGGCTGGCTAAACCAGGCAAGGGCAACCGATGGGTTTCAAACCCTCGGTGACTTAAGAACTTCCCCTGTATGCGAAGACAGGCTCTTGCAGATTGAGCAGATGAGACTAATAGTGGCTCCAATGGTCAAGAAGGCAGTTTCTGCCCCTGCTGCAGAAGGAAGTGGGGGGCAGATGGGGCTCGTCAACCTGGGAAGGGAGCCCATCTAGGAGAAGGTAAACTCTGATTCTAAACCTCTGCTGCCTTGCGAGATATCTTCAGGAGAAGGAAAGTCTAAGGCTAAACCAGGGGTCAGCAAACTTTTTCAGCAGGGGGCCAGTTTACTGTCCCTCAGACCTTGTGGGGGGCCGGACTATATTTTTTTTGGGGGGAGTGGGGAATGAACGAATTCCTATGCCCCACAAATAACCCAGAGATGCATTTTAAATAAAAGGACACATTCTGCTCGTGTAAAAACATGCTGATTCCCGGACCGTCCGCGGGCCGGATTTAGAAAGTGATTGGGCTGGATCTGGCTCCCGGGCCTTAGTTTGCCTACCCATGGAGTAAACCCAGCCCAATCGCTGTCTAAATCCAGCCTGCAGAATGTCTGGGAATCAGCATGTTTTAACATGAGTAGAATGTGCCCTTTTATTTAAAAATGCATCTCTGGGTTATTTGTGGGGCATAGGAATTCGATCATTTCCTTCCAAAAAATATAGTCTGGCCCCCCACAAGGTCTGAGGGACAGTGGACTGGCCCCCTGCTGAAAAAGTTTGCTGACCCCTGGAGTAAACCCTATACATATCCAAAGTGGAGTCCCTATGATGATTGGAGGGTGCCTGATATGCCTCCTTCCGGCAATTCCTGCAACCAAGCTAGAGCCAAACGTATTGCTCTGGACCACATCAGTGAAGCCAAGAGGGGGTCCTTATTGCCTGGGCAGACCAGGACCTCCATGCACCCTGGCCAGGCTTGTGCCGCAGGGAGGTCACTTCAGTGCTGCTGGTGTAGAATTTGACTTCACCCCAGTGGCACCCTCAATTGCCTCTTGGGAAAGATGGATGCCAACAACAAATCTTCTATTTCTCCAGGTAATGACCATAAGGGAAGATATGGTCGTTGTGGTGGAGAAAAGCGATGGTTCCAGAATAGTAGATCATGCTGATGGCACCAGAATAACCACTTTCTTCCAAGAGTGTGTTGAAATGGTTGAGTCCGCTGACAGTGAAGAAACAGGTATGTGCATGATTCTCGTATAGCCCTTTCTCGTTGCAAAAAAAACAAAGGTGGGACCGTTTAAATTCCTGTGTTTTCAGTTGCCTTTATCATATTACTTTATCATTTCCACAAGAAGAAATTCATTTACACCGATTGTAAAAGCTATTTTGAATAATTACATTCAGCTGATTTTAGTTATTCACCTTCTGAATCCTGGTGATGGACCAGAGACAAGAAAGGTGTCCTATGTTTTTGTTCTCAAAGATGAAATACATCTTTAAACAGATTGAGAGTTGCAGTATAGCTGCTGATGGTGGCGGCTGTCCTCAATCTGCTCACTTGTGACAGTTATTGTGATGATCAGAGAACAAAGTTATATTTGCCACAAGCAGAATCTTCCATCTTACCTAGGGAAGCCTGAAGAACCTCATCCTTGATATAACAAGATGGAGGCATTTAGATGATTTCTTACCAACATACAGACCTTTTTGCACCAAGAATGGTGGTTAAATAAGCAGTTGCTCTCAGTCAAGTGTTGCTGATTGCTGGTAATGCATCAGATAATACTTTTGAATCTTGAACAGAATTTAATTTATTCTTTCGTCCTGCCCAATGCATTGAATTCTGGTATTCTCTTAAAGCAGGGAGAGATTCATCATGCAATGAGCTACGTCCAAAATCCTGAAAGGTGCCAACATATCAGGGCAGAATGAGCAGAACGAGATGGTTGAAACAGCTACTGCTGTGTATAGAAACCAAATTTATTGAAGTGTATTTGTCAGAAAGTATTCAATTGGCAGAAAGTGTTATAAATATGAGCTCCAAGGATACGATGGCAAGTTTAATAGTAAATGACAAGAGTTTTGAAGCCATCCTTGTGAGAAATAACATTGTTCTGCCACTCATCTTAGGCTTTGTCACAGTTCACAGTATAAATGCTCTTCTGAAGTTTGTTGACCTGGTTTCATTCCTAGACACCGAGCCCCAAACCATCACAAGGAAAGTAAAATGCATGCGTGTAGAAAATCCAGACTTTGCAACGATCATAACAAATTGTGAGGACAGTACGTGTTGTGCCATCTTTGCTGATGGAACTTCGATTATATCAAAGCCTGAAGGAACATACCAAGTGAGTCTACAATTAAAAATGTATCCTATTATTATTATTATTATTATTATTATTTATTATTTTTATTAAATTTCTACATCACCACTTACCTGCTGCCTTGTGGAACTTCTTCAGGAGAGGAAAGGGCTAAGGTGTAAACCCTACACAAATCGGGAGTGGCATCCCTAAGGTGGTTGGATGCTGCCATGTGCGCCTCTTCCTGGCAACTCTTGCAGCCGAGCCTTTCTCCTTCTTGATCGACCGGTGATTCTGGATCACAACTAGGATTGTCTTCAGAATCCCTTGATGCTCTTGCTCTCATTCTGAAAAGATATCTATCCATATTCTGCGAATAAAAATTATTTTTATACTATACTGTACTATACTATACTGAAATGTTTCAATGTTTGTCCTTGAATCTTCGTGCCGCACTTGCCACCCTCTCTTGCCACACCATTGTGGCACACCCTTTGAGAACCACCAGTCTAACTCCTTGAGTTACAATGTCCATTTTGTGCCCCATTATTTCCCAAGCCCCAGATTTCCAGTTATGCTAAGTTTTATATGAAATTGATGAATGCGAGTATTCTAAAACAGCTCTATTATTAGAACACACATTTGGGAACTGTTATTCCCGAGAGTGAAAATGTTGACAAATGGCAAGCAGGAAGAGGTTCATGAAAAGTTGTTGTTGTTGTTTAGTCGTCTTAATCGTGTTCGACTCTCCATGACCCCATGAACCAGAGCATGTCTTGGAAACTCCCACTTTCTTCTCAAAGCTTCTCCTTTTTTATGTCCATGGAGTTTTCTTGGCAAAATACTGGAGTGGATTGCCAGTTCCTTCTCCAACATGAAAAGTAGTTAAGCATAAAGGGATGGACTGCAATCCATTTTCATACTAATTCATCCTGCATTTCCATGGCACTTACATTGATTAGTAAATTTATGGGTGGCTGAATCTCCTCCTTTATTATCGTGGTAGATACTGCCCATGAACAAAGGCTGCCTCTTCGTCGATGAAAACTGTTGTGCAGTTTACTCTCCAGAGGCATTTGAAAAAAGTGGAAGTGATCTTGTATCCAATTTTGAGGATCAGCAGGCAGGGAAATACGTTATGAAACACAACTCCAGTATTGCCTGTGAGGTGACAGACCAGGCAGGAAACATTTTTAAGGTAAAATACTACAGTTTGTTCTGCAGTTCATTGTGTGGATTTGTTTTACGAGGTTTGCTTTTAAATTGGGTTGTAATTATTTAAAATATATATAGTCAATCATTTGGCTTTTAATTTATTAAGATAAATTTAAAGAGCCTTCAGCTAGTGTGCTTCCAGCTCCTCTTCTGACATGACTCTGAGAAGTTGAACATTGGAAGCACTTGCTTCTCTTTTCAACTAACTTTGCACTTTGTTCAAAGCCAGAAATACTGGTCAGTGCCAACTATGGTTTATGTTTGTGTGTTTGTTTGTTTTTTAAGCCAATCTGCTTTATTGGCATTTTAAAAAGTGCATCGTACACATGGATCAGAACACAACACAGTTAACGAAACATAGTTGGAGATACTTTAGGATAAAACTGTCCAGACTTCATGAGGTACGAAGATGGCTCTTAGGACCTACGGTGATGTCATTTTATGGCGTCACTCAAAAATCTTGCCACATTCTCCATAACGTCATTACTACAATTGTTGAGCAGCTGGCATGAACAGATTCCCTCTGTTAAAGAAGAAACGGGTGATAGCCAGAGCTAGAGTATCCTCTCCGTTAAGTGCAAGCTTACAATGGTATTTCTAGGAAGTGTTGTATTGGAAGTGGACACCTAGGTCAGGGGTCAGCAAACTTTTTCGGCAGGGGGCCGGTCCACTGTCCCTTAGACCTTGTGGGGGGCTGGACTATATTTTTTGCAGGGGATGAACGAATTCCTGTGCCCCACAAATAACCAAGAGATGCATTTTAAATAAAAGCACACATTCTACACATGTAAAAACATGCTGATTCCCAGACCATCCGCGGGCCGGATTGAGAAGGCGATTGGGCCAGATCCGGCCCCCGGGCCTTAGTTTGCCTACCCATGACCTAGGTATTTAAAGTTTTTAACCTGTTCCAATGGGTTTCCACTGATCTCCCACCTATGAAGGCTTCCAAGATCTTGAGAAAACAAGCACTTTAGATTTTGCGACCTTCTGTGGTTTATGTTTTTTATGTATTTCTTCTAGATGTGGGATTATATGCACGAGTAAAAAGAATTTGTATGTTTTTAATACATTTTTGTTCCTTCTATCCCTTTGTTCAAGGAAAGCATTTGTGATAATCTTGTCCTACATTTCCTAGTGTTATCCTCACAATAATTCCTGTTATGCTGCCAGTGACTAGTCTTATGTTTACGCAGGGGGCTTCGTGGTTGAGCTGAGATTTGATGCCTTCATCTCTGTTATCAAAAGCCAGCGCTGGCCATAACACTGGCTTGGCCTATGGCAAGGAGCCACAGTGAAGTGGTTATGTGAGAAGGGTGGCATTAGAACAAGAGGGGAGTCCTCGTGGGGAGATGCTTGACTCATGTTGGTTTTGGTGCCACGTGTAATGGAACACACAACTCCGGGAACAGGCTCATCAGGCAGAAGTGTGTAGACACACACATTACACCACAGCTAGCTAGGGACATTTGGGGAAGGAGAAGGTCTCCTGGGAATGCACCGCGAGGCCAGCTCTGCTCCCTCTCTGTTTGCATTTTATACCTCTTTTTTAGGGCTCCTGTATAAGCCATGCCAGTGGCGCTGTGGGTTAAACCACAGAGCCTAGGACTTGCTGATCAGAAGGTTGGCGGTTCAAATCCCCGTGACAGGGTGAGCTCCTGTTGCTTGGTCCCAGCTCCTGCCCACCTAGCAGTTCGAAAGCACGTCAAAGTGCAAGTAGATAAATAGGTACCACTCCGGCGGGAAGGTAAACGGCGTTTCCGTGCGCTGATCTGGTTTGCCAGAAACAGCTAAGTCATGCTGGCCACATGACCCGGAAGCTGTACGCCGGCTCCCTCGGCCAATATAGTGAGATGAGCGCCACAACCCCAGAGCCGGCCACGACTGGACCTAGTGGTCAGGGGTCCCTTTACCTTTTAATAAGCCATGCCAGATTATCTGGTGAAAGCGAGAGAAAGATGAGAATGATGTTACCACTTCAGATGAAGCAATTAGAGGCTTTAAAGCAGAGTTGAGCAAAATGTTCATGAAAACGTATGTTCAGCAGATGTCCCCCGCCTCTTTCTTTCTTTCTTTCTTTCTTTCTTTCTTTCTTTCTTTCTCCCCTTCTCTCTCTACATTGGTTTTGTGCAACTGGTCTCAGTTGAACACTTTTGCCCCCATTTGAAGACCATCCCAAAATATCACCCAAGGGGTGATGGGGGGGGGGCTTAAAGCATTACGGAAGTGTTTGAAAAACGCCGTCATTGCCCTTCAACTTAGTCTTCTTTTCATTAAATGATCCCATCCCTTTAAATTTAAATAGATGATTGTAACAGGTGAGGCTTCCAAGGAAGAGACGAGACTTGAATACAATGGAATAGGTAGTTCCTCCTTACAGATTCAGGTGGAAATAACCTCTGTATACATAATGCCAAAGATGTGAGTGCCCAGAACTATAGTTATGGCCAAGTGACTTTGCTTTTCATTGCAGGTCATGGCTGATGGCAGCACCTCTGAATTCATTGCTAATATTGATGCTGATGGAAAGGAATCAGAGATCACAGAAGTTAAATTGCCAATCGTATATGGAGAACATGCACCCAGGTAGGAAATCAATAAATGTTGCCCATTATGTCATTTATAGGGCCAGCTGCCATATTTTAACCAGTGCTTTTTTGTGTGTGTCTTTTGGATAAATGGCCTGTTTACACATATATGCAACCTGAGCCAACGATTTTAACTATTGCTTGAAGTTTCCTTGGTCCTCTTTTATTTCTCACCACATTTGTTGTGCCATATCTGCCCCTCCTTCGTTGTTCTACATTGCAATGATCCAAGGTTTTTTAAAAGCAATGCATATGAAGTGACTGAGTCAATGGTTCGGAGGGAAATTTATAGTAGCCCAGTTTTGACTTTTCATTCATTCTTCTACTGTTCTGGTTTTGTTTGTTATGTACTTTGCTTGAACTTGAACTGACCAGATGTGTGGGATTGATGATTTAGATTCTTCATTGTGTATGCTGACGGCTCAGGGACTGAACTCCTCCGTACCAGGGATGCAGAGGGATACCTGACCGATGCGTATGGTGATCCAGTTACAGCAGTTATACAAGAGCCAATACAAGAATGCCCAGGTAGGAGCACAATCCTCCATTCAGATCAGTCTTGTTTTGATGACGACGATGATGGTGATGATAAATTTAATATTTATACCCTGCCTATCTGGCTGGGTATCCCCAGCCGCTCTGGGCAGCTCCCAACTGAATATTAAAAACATCAAACATTAAGATCTTCCGTTAACAGGATTGCTTTCAGATGTCTTCTAAAAGCCCAGATAGTTGTTTATTTCCTTGACTTCTGATGGGAGGGCATTCCACAGGGTGGGCACCACTACCGAGAAGTCCCTCAACCTGGTTCCCTGTAACCTCACTTTGCGCTAAGTACCTCCCATATGACCAGTGTTAGCCAACCACAGGAGAACTACCGGAGAACTCTCTAGAATTCAGTTACCAACCAATCAAATTTAACCACATAGTAACACATGCAAGCATTTACAATTTACAATTTCAGTGAATTAAATTACTATACATTTACAATTTCAGTGAATTAAATTACTATACATAACAATTTCCCCATGATCAGTTATTTATTCAGTCTTATTCTTATCGGTCTTATTCAACATCTTTATCAACGACTTGGATGATGGACTCAAGGGCATCCTGATCAAATTTGCAGATGACACCAAATTGGGAGGGGTGGCTAACACCCCAGAGGACAGGATCACACTTCAAAACGACCTTGACAGATTAGAGAACTGGGCCAAAACAAACAAGATGAATTTTAACAGGGAGAAATGTAAAGTATTGCACTTGGGCAAAAAAAATGAGAGGCACAAATACAAGATGGGGGACACCTGGCTTGAGAGCAGTACATGTGAAAAGGATCTAGGAGTCTTGGTTGACCACAAACTTGACATGAGCCAACAGTGTGACGCGGCAGCTAAAAAAGCCAATGGAATTCTGGGCTGCGTCAATAGGAGTATAGCATCTAGATCAAGGGAAGTAATAGTGCCACTGTACTCTGCTCTGGTCAGACCTCACCTGGAGTACTGTGTCCAGTTCTGGGCACCACAGTTCAAGAAGGACATTGACAAACTGGAACGTGTCCAGAGGAGGGCAACCAAAATGGTCAAAGGCCTGGAAATGATGCCTTATGAGGAACGGCTAAGAGAGCTGGGCATGTTTAGCCTGGAGAAGAGGAGGTTAAGGGGTGATATGATAGCCATGTTCAAACATATAAAAGGATGTCACATAGAGGAGGGAGAAAGGTTGTTTTCTGCTGCTCCAGAGAAGTGGACACGGAGCAATGGATCCAAACTACAAGCAAGAAGATTCCACCTAAACATTAGGAAGAACTTCCTGACAGTAAGAGCTGTTCGACAGTGGAATTTGCTGCCAAGGAGTGTGGTGGAGTCTCCTTCTTTGGAGGTCTTTAAGCAGAGGCTTGACAACCATATGTCAGGAGTGCTCTGATGGTGTTTCCTGCTTGGCAGGGGGTTGGACTCGATGGCCCTTGTGGTCTCTTCCAACTCTATGATTCTATGATTCTATGATTCTAGTTGGCTTTTTGGAGGGGGGGGGGCACATCCTACCACACAATTTCAGAAATTCAAAGAACAACATTCTGTTTCTGGGAAAGTCTACTTTCCCCAGGTGTATCATCTATTTGCTATTGTGAATGTGGCAAAGCAAAACCCTTCATCACAGCTGTTTCTTGCTATCTGGCGGGTTTTTTGTCTAGACTTACATCATTGTTGTAATAATAATAATAATTTTATTATTTATACCCCGCCAATCTGGCTGGGTTTTCCCAGCTACTCTGGACAGCTTACAAATATCTAAAAACAAAATAAAATGACCACCTACCTGAATCTTTTCAGAGATAGAATGACTAGTGATGTTCTCTGGGTTTTCTATTTGTCTTTCAAACCAGGAATCCTAAGCATTACCGTACTTCGCCCTTTGAGTGAAGTGTCTCGATGGGTGATGAAGAGAGATTCGTCCACTATCATCCCTTATAATCTCCAGTCAAGGGCCTGGGAAGATTTCCCTCCAGTTGAGGTATGCAGCGTTCAGAATTGCTTCCTTCAGTACTTGATCGTGATATGACTGCACTCACTGGCTGGCAGGCCAATTTTTAAAAAAATGTTCATCTGAAGAATTCACAGTGATTTATTGAGGGCAGGAGTGCCTGGACTGGGTCCACGTACAGTGGTACCTCGGGTTACAAACACTCCGGGTTACAGACTCCGCTAACCCAGAAGTAGTACCTCGGGTTAAGAACTTTATCTCAGGATGAGAAAAGAAACCGCGTGGTGGAAGACCTTGTTCAGGCTCTGTGTCGCAGAACTTTTTTTTAAAAAATGTGCAACTTGACATAAAACATTCCAGGAGGAAATTAGCCATTCCAAATTCAGGTTAGTTACATTTAGTTACTGAAGAGATAGGTGGAATGTTGCCAAAATAGTGCAATGCTTTGTTGTGTTGATAAAGAACATAGAAGCTTAGATAGTTACAGTGGTACCTTGGGTTACATACACTTCAGGTTACAGACTCCGCTAACCCAGAAATAGTACCTCGGGTTAAGAACTTTGCTTCAGGATGAGAAAGCCATTTCCGAGCTTGGGAGGAGAGGGGGTTGCGGGTTACCCCCTCCCACACACGCGGGGGCTGGCCTTTTGCCCCCGCGAGATCCAGGGAATCCCCGGGCGTGCCTGGGACCCGGCCCGCCAGTCGGCGGGCTGGGGAGGCGTGGCCTAGCCTACTTAAGGCCAGGCACGCTCAGGGACCGCCCTCTTTCCCCTTGCCAGCTGAGCGGTTTTCCCATCCCACCCACCCTTAGGTTTAGCTAGCTATGACCTTGCTATGGACTCCAGTTGGTCGCCGCAAGGGGCCTGGTAGGAATTTTTCCAATTTGGCGCACTGTCAGCCTTTTGGTTTTTTCGCCTACCTCGTAGCAAACGCCACAACTTCCGCGGTATTGGCGGTTAGGCATTGGCAGGGGGTTATTGTTATGCAAATGAATGGGGGGGAAGGAAGCGCCATCACCTTCCCCCAAGGAAAGGGTAGTCTGGTAGAGGACTCCGGGGGGCGTTGCCTTGTCCGAAACCTAGGGAGGTAAGGGCCTCCGGCACGCCCCCGAGCGGTGACACCAGTGGGATCCTAGTTGGCGTACTTCAACAGGACTCCCACGGCTTGTGGATAACCCTTCCCGGTCTCCATGCCGGGTAGTCGATAGGAGCCAATGCCTAAGGCCAATACCTTTCAATTCTGTAATCAATAAAGTTGTGGCCTTTTTTATGCCCATTAACCTTAAATAATGTGTCCAGTGTCTTCATTTCACATGGGGGAGGGGACTTGCCACGCAACAGAAATCGTGCTCCGGCGGCGTGGCAGCAGCAGGAGGCCCCATTAGCTAAAGTGGTGCTTCAGGTTAAGAACAGTTTCAGGTTAAGAACATACTTCCAGAACAAATTAAGTTCGTAACCAGAGGTACCACTGTGCTGTTTCTCCTCCTGTCATTGATGCAGCTGCCTGTCTGGCTAGACACAAAAGTCTATGCAAACGTATCCGCTTCTACCAGCCAAGCAAATGACTAGGAGAGGGTGCTGGTGATGTCACTGTAACAGCTTTCCTCAGATTTTCAGCTCCCGTATGCTGTCCCTTATATAATTTTGGCCTTTTAGTAGAGTTTGGACTTTGCTTCATTAAGGTAATTTCCCCATCAATCCTTTGGGATGTGGGGAGAGAAGAAAAGAGATGTAGATTAATTAAAACGTTTGTGATCCAGAAAACATCCTCATTTTAATATGTCGATTTAGGCATGTAAAAATCGGCTCCTGCTACATCTCTGAAGGATCTTCTGGGGGAAATCAGAATCTATTTCTAACTTCACTTTTAAGAACCTTCATAATGTTTCATCATGCTGCCTGTAAAATCATTGACTTATTTAATGGGCTCATTATTTTATTACTTTGTTTATTTATTAAATTTCTGTACTGACAATCAGTGCCGGATTTATGTATAAGCTAAACAAGCTTTAGCTTAGGGCCCCACTCTCTTGGTGGGCCCCAAAAAAATTAAAGGAAAAAACCTGGATGTGCATTTCCAAAATATAAGATAAAAAACAAATAAAATAAAACCTACATACAGCAACAGTGTTTTGTGTTGTGTAGGCTCCTAGGATGTAAGTCATGGGCCCGCCTGCTAGCCTGCTCCCTAAAATATCACTGCTTTCCTCCTTTCTATATATAGGGTGCCTGCATTCTGCATGTGCAAATGGCTTTAGATACCTATTAGGTCCATAAATTACCATATAGCATATATTCAACAGCGACAATTTGTTGTTGACAAAGGACAGCTGGACATAGAAAGGGCCCCATTACCTTCAGTAGCTGAGGGCCTCATCAAACCTAAATACGGCCCTGCTGACTATCATCTAAGGCTCACAGGGCAGTTTACAATATAAGAACACAAAAATGCATAACATGGTAACAAACAAAAACTACCCTCCCACTTTAAAAGGTTATACAGTAGATTGTTGAATTAGGCAAAGGCCTGAGGAAAGAGGAATTTTTTTGTCTGGCTCTTAAAGATATGTATCAAAGGTGCCAGGTTGAGCCTCCCTGGGGAGAGCATTTTCCAAATGGGGAACCACCACAGAAAAGGCCCTGTTCTTGTGTTGCCATCCTCCAGACTTCTTGCGGGAGGCCTCAGTTGATGACCGCAGAGTCTGGGCTGCTTCATATGAGGAGAGGCATATGATTATGAATAGCAACATAATCCAAGGTTCAAAAGCAATAATCATTCAGGCTTTTATGTTTATTACCCTAATACAGTGGTACCTCAGGTTAAGTACTTAATTCGTTCCGGAGGTCCATACTTAACCTGAAACTGTTCTTAACCTGAAGCACCACTTTAGCTAATGGGGCCTCCTGCTGCTCCTGTGCCGCCGGAGCACGATTTCTGTTCTCATCCTGAAGCAAAGTTCTTAACCTGAAGCACTATTTCTAGGTTAGCGGAGTCTGTAACCTGAAGCGTATGTAACCTGAAGCGTATGAAACCTGAGGTACCACTGTACATAGTTCATATGATGATAAATTAATGAAGAAGAAAAATAATTTATACCCCACCCATGTGGCTGGGTTTCCCCAACCACTCTGGGCAGCTCCCAACAGAATATTAAACAGAATATCTGATGGGAGGGCATTCCACAGGTTGGGCGCCACTACCAAGAAGGCCCTCTGCCTGGTTCCCTGTAGCTTCACTTCTTGCAGTGAAGGAACTGCCAGAAGGCCCTCGGCGCTGGACCTCAGTGTCCGGGCAGAATGATGGGGGTGGAGACGCTCCTTCAGGAATACTGGGCCGAGGCCGTTTAGGGCTTTAAAGGTCAGCACCAACACTTTGAATAGTGGTTGGAAACGTACTGGGAGCCAACGTAGATCTTTCAGGACAGGTGTTATATGATAGCAAGCTTTCTGATGCAACTGGCTGAAAGCAGATTTTCTGATAGGTTGATCCAGAAGACATTGCCTAGAAGAAAGTCCCACTAAAATGCATAACAAGTAAAATCTCGATTTTCTCTTTGTCATTTGGATTCAGAGAAAGACTCCCGGTCCTCCATTTGGGATGAATGCTTGGAAAGGGCTGTGCATAGAATTCAAGCAGCTAGCAGGTTCTCCGGCACCTATACAGAAATGTCCAAATGTACTCCAAATCCGCCGCTTGATCCAGTATTCGCCAGTCACTGATGAGCTCAGGCAGAAATTGCAGCTTTCTGTGAAGGTAAGGCAAACCCTGTGAAGATCTAGTGAAGCAAACCCGCAGCTGATCTGTTAAGCTTTCAATAGTACATCTAAAAAAACCTGAATGCTCAGAGAAGCTTGAATTAAGGGACTCACCCTTCCTTCTTTAAATGATGTCCAAGAAATTCCCAGAAGTTCTACTTAATGGGTTAGAACCAATGAGCAAGTCAAGATTAGAAGGCAAATCAGGAAGCAGAATTAAAGAACAAGTCAGGAGTCAGGACTGAAAATCCAGGCAGGATCAGATGGCAAACCAGGAGGCCGGCTTGATGAATGATCCAGAAGAAAAGAAAAGAACTAAGACTACAGTACTGCACCAGAGCTCAGGAAGACCTCTCGTTTAATCAAGGTTCATATGGAAAACAAAGCCCTTTATGTTCCTTTCCCCCCAACGATCCAGTGGTCACTCTGAGTAGGCAATCAGAATTTTGCTTTTCCTTCTATTTTCCTTCATGAAATGTTTGGTGTATCAAACAAACACCAAAGGCTCAGCGCTGAGAAGGCTGTCACTTTCAGTTCGTTGGTTCAGCACACAGGTCAGCCATATATAAATGTCATCTTCATCTGACAGTACAGAGTCCTGTACACAAAGAAGCACTTGTGAAACTGGTCATTTCACACCTTCCTGAAGGAATGAAGGACAGGTGACCCCATCTAGGCCCGAAGTCACCCCCCCCCCAAAGCAGGCTCAAAGCTTCTCAAAGCTTTTCAAAATCATTTTCTCAGCAGCTAAGCATCTGCTCATTTGCTCTGCTGTTGCAAGGCAAAATGTTACTTTTAAAGGCTAATGAATAGGCTCTGTCATTGCCAAGAATACTCAGGCCTGAGAAACAAATCTTATCTCATTCTAGTTGCAACATCTTGGACATGCAAGGCTTCTCACCCCCCCCCCCTTTCCTGGGAAAGGTGCCAAGAGTCCAATAGTCCCAAGACAGTTTTCTGTTCATGCTCAGAGGAACTCATGGGGCAGGACTCCTGGGAAAAGGAGGAGAAAGGGGGAGGGAACTGGAATGGGTATATAAACTCTGTGCACATGACTGTGAACCCGTGCATGCTTTTTGTGAACTATCACACTTGCTTCTTCTACCAGTTCATGGATGGTAGAAATAAAAGCCTTTTCTCCGAAACTATTCATTGAGTGTCTGTTGACTCCCACTTCCCTTTCCCGGGCGCAATATTTTTCCCACCCGAGGGCAAAGCCTCATAAGGCTACATTCCAAGGATCAAAGTGTGGAAGAAACTTCCTGGCATGTGGGCCAGTGTGCAGTTCAGCCATTTAAATATGTCACTAGTGTTACAAATTGTGATGATGGTGATGACTGTAATAAACTAATGAATATGTGGGTGGGAATGCAGTTCGAAAGCACGTCAAAGTGCAAGTAGATAAATAGGTACCGCTCCAGCGGGAAGGTAAACGGCATTTCCGTGCGCTGCTCTGGTTCGCCAGAAGTGGCTTAGTCATGCTGGCCACATGACCCGGAAGCTGTACGCCGGCTCCCTCGGCTAATAAAGCAAAATGAGCGCCGCAACCCCAGAGTCGGCCACGACTGGACCTAATGGTCAGGGGTCCCTTTATCTTTACCTTTAATGTGATTCTTTTTGTCCACCCCCACCCCCATTTTGCCCATCTTTTTGTCCATTTTGCTTTTCCTTCTATTTTCCTTCATGAAATGTTTGGTGTATCAAACAAACGGCAGTTTATTTCATCATAATGTACTGCAGTTTGAAAGCTCATCTGGCCCAGTGCAAAGTTGTCATATTGTAAGCTGCCTTATACCAGGCTAGAGCTGTTGCCCATCTAGTCCAGTTCTCTTTGAACTGATTCTCAGTGGCTCTTCGGGGTCTTTTCAATCACTTGCTGCCATCAGGTTTCTGATCTAACGAGTGATGCTGGGGACTGAACCTGGAACCTTCTGCAGGTTTACCACTGAACCTGCCAAAATATCTTACGAAAGGAGAGAAGTATTTTGATATATGTAGGGAGCTCCGCAGTCAGATAGCTTTGAACCAGTTCCAGAAGCATCTTAGTCACATCGAATGTGCTTTTTCACTTTAATTTATTTCAGATTTTTGAAGTTTCTTGTGTGCCGAGCAACACCAAACTGAAAAGAATCATACTCAAATGACTTTGTGTGAATGGATTGTTATGTGTGTTCCATACCAGTAACTGTCTCAGAACAGCTTTGAACAGAAATAGTGTGGAGTACGCAGGCAGCAGAAGCACCTCATTCTGTTTATCTGCATCTCTATAACTTACAAAATAGATTTTTTCTGTCTCCCTCCCCTGGGGGATGCAAAATCTTTCCATATCAATGTAGAAGGAGCACACACATTTCGCGTGAAATTTTATTTCAGGCAATATAGAAGTGTGAAGGAACCGGAAATTAAAGGTACCCTGTTCTCTCAAAACACCGCCACACTTGAAGCGACTCTCAAAACCCACCGTTTGGCTCACATAGGTCTGATTCTACAAAAAGAAAAGAAAAAAAAGATTGTAATTTGACAAAAGCTTTAAAATGCATACACAGAACCAACTGTTAGTTTTCACTTTCACCACCGCTTACTCTAATGAACATTTTTTATAGAAAGTTTATTTTTCCTGTTTCTTCTCCACTGCCCTGGTTTTAAGGAGTACATTGAAAAAATCATGAAGGAAGAAGAAGAAATGGAAGAGATGTGTATTAAAGATCCACGAATGGAAGAAGAGAAGGAAAATGCTGCTGACCTTCTCAAGCTAGTTATGGTAAGGACTGCATGTTTCGTTGTTCCCTTAAATTCAGGTTCCCTTAAATTCCCTTTATAAGGGAGAGTGACACTGCCTTCATTACAACAGTGGCTCAGTTCTGCATTTCCCCAAACCTTGGGGTCTGTTTTCTCCTTCCCTTACATTCTCCTATTTCTTCCCCTTTGTAGCGACCCATTGTCAACCATTACTTCTGAACCAGAAAACTCTGGGTTTGCACTTCATTCACTTCATTGTCTCATAACAGGAACCTTTTCTCTGCCCAGTTCCACTCTGTTCACAGCTGCAGCTGGAATCAGAAACTTAAATGGAACTTCTTTGAACTCTTTTCTTTGATAGTAAGGCACAGAAATAAAATACAGAAACAAAAGAGTGGGTGTTGAGTAAATGGCGGAGCGGTCAAAATGAGATTCTGTTCCTGACAGCCATTGCAAGTAACAGGTGACACTATCTAAGTGTGCCTTAGCAAAAGCAGCTTTTCATTCCCTGCTCCCTCACCAGGAAATGGCTCCAAAGTAGGAGGTGATGCTTGCCGAACTCAAGGCATAAATTCATGGCAACATCTGATTGCTGATTGGAGAAATAAAAAATTAAAAAGCATGGTTGCAGAGCAGAGGAGTTAAAGAAAAGAGCTTTAAAAACTAAGCTGCAAAGGTGCATGGGTCTTTCTTTGTGGGGATGGAGTGGAAGAGTAGGTGTTTGATGACAGGTGCCAGAGATTCCTTTCCATGCCCTCACTCTTGCAGCCGACAAAAGGAAAGGGAAATGAAGATGATGGGAGACATTAACAGCAGCTGTGCACTGCAAAGGCATCCGTACTTTTCGGTGTATAACACAAGATTGTTTTATTAGAAAATAATGTAAAAAAAGGGACACGGGTGGCGCTGTGGGTTAAACCACAGAGCCTAGGACTCGCTGATCAGAAGGTCGGCGGTTTGAATCCCTGCGATGGGGTGAGCTCCCGTTGCTCGGTCCCTGCTCCTGCCAACCTAGCAGTTCAAAAGTACGTCTAAGTGCAAGTAGATAAATAGGTACCACTCCAGTGGGAAGGTAAACGGCGTTTCCATGTGCTGCTCTGGTTCACCAGAAGCGGCTTAGTCATGCTGGCCACATGACCCAGAAGCTATACGCCGGCTCCCTCGGCCAATAAAGCAAGATGAGCGCCGCAACCCCAGAGTCGGTCACGACTGGACCTAATGGTCAGGGGTCCCTTTACCTTTAATGTAAAAAAAGTGGGGTTGTCTTATACATGGGCAGTTAATATGTGGGGCAGGGGAGCGGTTGCTGCCACAAGCAGGAGATTGTTATCTGCAGAAGGGCAATCGATTCGTGGCTGAAGCAAGGGCTGCTGCCGATTGGCTGCTGTTGCAGCTGTTGTGCTGGCGAATGGCGGTGAGCGGGCAGACAATTGGTGGCTTCGGTGACATGTAGGATTGCCATCGTTGGTCTGTCGGGTGAAGTTTTTTTAGGTCAACAACGCTGGAAACCCCCACCCACATTTTCTTAAATTTGAATCCCCCCAAATAAGGGGCGCGTTATACACAGGGGTGTGTTATACACGGAAAAATGCGGTAACTGTTGTAGAGAGATAGCTAAGGAACAGAAATGGACAGGGTAGAAGGAGGGCAGAGTATGATACAAACATCTTTTCTGCAACACCAGCAGCTAGGCTAAATGTCTCTATTAGATCCAGCTGGCTTGGTGCCACTGTCATTGAAATTCTATATAATATTGATCCAGAGCAGATTCCAATGTCTGGTTAGCAGAGTAAAAACTTAAACACGTTGCAAAAAACAGAGGCAATTGTATTTCATCCAGCAGAGCTTTACTACTACTGAAGGCAAATGAGCATAATGGTCACACATCCAGTACATTCAGGATTGGCACAGTCCATAAGAAATCCAGTTGCAGCAGACTTAATTTAAACTTACAATAACTTGTAATAAGTCTAAACCTTGCTTGCAGGTCAGAAAAAAGTAAAAAGTACAGAAGCGGTAATTATACGTATCCATATAATGGGTCTGTCTGCTGTTTAATTTTTAGACTGCAGAGGAGCAATGTGCTGCAGTGGAAATCTTCCTCATATTTCTATCCCGGTCTCTCAAAATAGTCATCTTCTTCCAGACACACATATTGACAGCAGGAATGACACACACCACTGTATCACCAATGCCTTTGGTGGCTTTAAGCCCCATAATAGCTGTTTGTTAAATATTTGGTGTGGCTGAAGTGCCATGGAAAATACGTATTTAGAACTACACAACTCAAGCTATGTTTCTTCATTGCAGTCTTTCCCTAACCTTGAAGAACCTTCAGAAGATCTAGGCAGCAGAGGTAAGAGTGAGAAAACGTGCTTTGCTCTTTAAAAATCACTAGTGAGTCTTGTGTGCAATATTTCTCTTCATCTGCCACAAATATTCTGTGTTAGCTTTTTATTTTTATAATTACATTTTGGGACCAGTAGGGAAATCTTGTTGCTGGTGCTTAAGTAATATCTGTTAAAGAACTGCTGGTGAGGAGAATTGCCAGTGAAAATGGTTGGTGGATGTAAAACTTCTCTTCCACCAACCCTTTCCTCCCTCCTTCTTATAGACCATGCGTGGAGAGGTGACATCATTTTAAAGGTCTCTCATTTACAACTCTCATAAAAAAGTGGTTCTGCAGCTCACAATCAGAAAAATAAGTTCTCGTGCCACAAAGCTGTTTGGTGTTCTTGCTGCAAAGGATTAATAGTTACCCCTGTGGAAATTTCTTAACTTTGAAAACAAAAACACAGGGGAAGTAATTAATTCACAAGTATCTATTGACGGCTGAAATATGCATGTACATAAACTGTGCTCTATGATATACATAAAAATGCATATATAGTATATTTCTGCATTGGTGGACAATCAAGCAGAAGAAAGACCTGTATAAAATCAGGTGATAGCAGCAGAACAGAAGACAACACAGGTATGTGAATGTCAGAACAGATTGAGACATGTTGCTACATCGCTTTCTCTTGTGGCTTTACAGCTCATATTGCTGAAATATATGAGCAGGCAGTGGCTTCACACTCACACCATCCATCAAGGGAGTCACTTGCAAAGAAAACAGAAGAATATTGGCAGAGGTTCCGGTAAGAGTTCAGTATAATAAGATGTCATAAATGCACAGCCATGACTTACTCATTACCTGTAAGGTGTGTGTTGTTGTAATTAGCCTGATCTGGACCGCTAGACAATTATGCTAACATAATTGTTGTCGCAGATTCTGTCGTCTTCCCTAGCTAGGCCCTAAATCACAGGCTCTGATGATGTGTGTTTTATGTTAAAGTAAAAAAGTGCTCCTGAGGCTATTGGGAGTGAATTATTTACTCACAGGCATTATTACAGGCCAGTTGCCAGCTGCAGGAATCTTTACAAGTGAAGGTAAAGTTGTTGAAAGATTTCATATATTGTGTTATTTCTTTGCATAAGATGTCAGTGTCATATTTCAAGAATAATATTTGGTGAACTTCTTCATTTCTTCTCGTACAGCCAGGAAGAGGCACAGGATGTATCTTTCTGGCAGGTCAAGCTTGCGCAGACCAGGTAACAGTGCTGCTTGTTTAAGGGTAGAATTCAGAAGCTCCTAAGTGGAAGCTGGGGTGGGGTGCAGGGGGAGAAAGAATGTGGTTGAGTCTGTAGATTTTGGAAACCCCTGCTGCCTTGCGGGATATCTTCGGGAGAAGAGAGAGCTAAGGAATAAACCCTACACAAATCCGACAAGTCCCTAAGGTGGTTGGATCAAACCTTGTATGCCTCCTTCCGGCAACTCCTGCAGCCACGCTGGTCCCAAATGTACCGTATTGGCCCGAATATAAGCCACACTTCCCCCCCCCAAATTCTGACCATGAAAAGTTAAAAGTGTGGCTTATATTCATGACCTTACGGTATGCAGCAAGGAGCGTGGGGCAAACAGCACCAGGAGCATAGTTCTCCCCCAAGGACAGGAAAGAAGAAAGCGAGGAAGGGGAAAGGCCGCTGGCAATGCAGTGTCTCCCCCCCCCCCCACATAAGGCGCACCTAGTTTTGGGAGGAGGAAAACAAGAAAAAATTATTCTGAATCCCAGAAGCCGGAACAGGAAGAGGGATCTGGCTTCTGGGATACCGTGTGGCTGTTCTGGCTTCTGGGATAACCGCGCCAAGCCTCTTCAGGGCAGCGGGATGAAGGCTCCCCCTGCCCTGAGAGGCTGCGCAGGGCTAAGGCAGAAGCCAGGACAGGCACATCGCTGAAGGGGCGCTGCGCAGTTCTCCCTCTCCATAAAACACACTCACATTTCCCCTTTTTAAGAGGAAAAAAGTGCGTCTAATGGAGCGAAAAATACGGTATATTCAGGTGCAGCTTATATTTGAGCCAATACAGTATTGCCCTGCTTTCCTTTGGACCACATGAGTGAGGCCAAGAGTGGGGTCTTCTTGTCTGGGCAGCCCAGGACCTCCAGACAGACTGCCCAGGCTTGCACCCCGGGGAGGTCACTTTGGTGCTGCTAATGCGGCCCTTTGACTTCACCCCGGAGGTGTACTCCATTTTCTCTCGACAAAGAAAGAAAGGAGGGGTGGTTTTTCTCCTGTCCTGGTGGGGCAAATTTGCCCAGTTTTTCACTTTTAAACGTTCTAGACTTAACTATGGGCAATCCATAATTCCTGGTTATAAAACAGTCTAAAATCATCATAGTGTTGTGTATTTCTTCTTTTCCTTCCAATTAGGCAGGAAATTGAGGATGGAAAGGAATGTCTCATGAAGATAAGGAACAAAGTCATCCCCCCCTATTTCAGTTCAGAATTTGGCATGGAATTTCTGAATAAGGAGGTAAGTGGGCTGTGAAAGTTTAACAGAGTTGGGCTAATACAAACACCTCATTTACACTGTACTGGGCTACTGACAACCTGCTCCTAATAACTTTGCCCTTCTCACTGCTCAGACATACGGAATTGTGTGTACGGCACTGGTGGACATAAATTTGTTACTCGTATTTTGACTGTTTTTGTTAGAAAGTTAATTTCCTCCTCTGTTTTTTCTTTAAAGCTTCCTGATGTTGAAAGTCTTTCGAAAAAGCTCCCTCCATTCTCAAAGAAAGGAAAGAAGGGACCATTGCTGGATACAATTACAGAATCGGGTGAAAGCAATCTAGGTAACGCTGCAACACTAAATGACCCTCTCTTGAATTTGTGAGTGCTAGGTCCCCATTTGCCCTTACATCCTCCATAGTTGGACATGGTGGGAGTGTCTGCAAGTTGCACAGCACTTTCTCATGCTCCTTGTGTGCTACTATAGAGCACAACAGGGCACATACCGTATTTTTCGCTCCATAAGGTGCACCTAGTTTTTAGAGGGGGAAATCAAGATAAAAAGCCTGTCTGCTTCTCCCAGAGCTTCTGGGGCTGCCAGGGGAAGCCTGGGTTCCCTGCCCCCAGCCCCAAAGAGCAAAGAAGCCAAGACAGCGAGCGGGCTTTTCTACGAGGAGGGAGAAGGGACTGACTGGCCGTGTCAGTCCCTTCTCCCTCCTGGGGAAAAGCCCACAAGAGCCACGCGGAGCTTGTGTGCGGCTCTTGGGGGCTTTTCCTGCCTGCCTCCCCCCTGCATTCGCTCCATAAGACGCACACACATTTCCCCTTACTTTTTAGGAGGGGAAAAGTGTGTCTTATGGAGCAAAAAATACGGTAAGTAGCATCACATAAAGAGGCAGGTTCCTTCCCTCACCCGCCCCTTCCAAGACAGCTTCACACATTTGGCCTGGATAGCTCAGTTGGTTGGAGCGTGGTACCGATAACGCCAAGGTTGCAGGTTTGATCCCCATATGGGGCAGCTTCACATTCTTGCATTTCTGCATATTCCTGCATTGCAGGGAGTTGGACTAGATCAGAGTTGGACTAGATCAGACAAGTGTGTACCGTGACACGTTAGTGTGTCGGCTGCAGTATGTAGGTGTGTCATGCGAACACTCTTCTAAGGGATTAGTTTAACCTCTGATTTGCTAGTAAAACTGAATTACAGTCGTATCTTGGATCCCAAACGCCCTGGAACTCAGACGTTTTGGCTCCCAAACACCTCAACCCCCCCCCGGGGGGGGGATTGCCCTAAGTTTGTAGTATTGTTAGTTTGTCAGTGTAACTATTAGCTTGTCAATGTCACTATTATATTTCTCTAGGAATGCTGGAGCTGTCAGACAGAAGCAAGACTTCGGGCGGTACGCTCACTAATTCATCAGGTTATTCTGTAATCTGTGCTGAAGTTTACCCAGAGTTCTCCACAACAGGTAAAGTATTTCGGCAGGTCACTTGGAAAAGGAAGTCATAAATTGGATGTGGCAACAAGTAAAAGTTTTGTCAGCAGTTGAGAACTAGCAGGCTTGCATGCTGGCACAGTGATAGATGAGCAGACCTTCGTGATATTTGACTACCCCTAGGGGGGAGCCAAAGGGACGCGGGTGGCGCTGTGGGTTTTGAACCTAGCAGCTCAAAAGCACGTCAAAGTGCAAGTAGATAAATAGGTACCGCTCCGGTGGGAAGGTAAACGGCGTTATCGGTACCACGTTGCTCTGGTTCGCCAGAAGCGGCTTAGTCATGCTGGCCACATGACAAGGAAGCTGTACACCGGCTCCCTCGGCCAATAAAGCGAGATGAGCGCCGCAACCCCAGAGTCGGCCACGACTGGACCAAATGGTCAGGGGTCCCTTTACCGTTACCTTAGGGAGGAGCCAAAGTTGAAAACTAGAGACAGCACTTAGTGCTAGTTTCCTTTGGATGGTCAAGCACTGCAGACTTGACGTGCCTTCATAATATGTACTCCATTTACTAATAGAAACATATCTCATTGTTTACTTAATTTATTTCTAACTCACTCTTCCCAAAGGAACCCAGGGCTGTCAAACAAACAAACATTTCAAACAATCATCTCACAGTTAATTTCAAGGGTGCCAAGAATAATGGATTTGAGCTATGAAATACCTGGTCAAGCAGGAACATCTTTAAATTCCTCCAGAATGTTAATTATGAGGGAGGGAGACACGCCTCACATAATCATAATTATAATCATCATTTTATTATTTGTACTCTGCCCCTCAAACATTAAAACCTTCCCTATACAAGGCTGCCTACATTCAGGGAGGGCATTCCAGACAGAGGGAACTGCTACCAAGAATCTGTCTCTGAAACTTTTCTGAGACCCTCTGAAGTGTTCTATATTTCTGAGACTGAAACGGCACAAATTTCTGAAACTAGGCCTTGAAGCACAAAAGTGTGTACAACGCTTCACAGGGTGATAGATGCCCAATTTTTGTACCTACAGTTAGTTTACCTTTTACAAATATAACCTTTAAGTCTAAACGTATTGTTGTTTGCCCACAGTCCTTAAATTACAAAAGCTTGTTGGTATCATAGAATGGATAGTTCAGAAAAAGTATCAAAGGAGAAACTTGAAGAAGCCGATTTGGGGAGCCAGTGTTTACAGGCTAGCAACGTTGCTCTTAAGAAAGGACATAACTGCGGCATAGGATTGCACTGGAAGAGAGCTATAAAAATGCCATGTATTCTTACTAGTAGCATGTTGTTTCAGGGATTTTTCTTCCAAAAAAAAACCAGTCATGCCCTCTGCAATTAGGACTGCTACTACTTTTGGATCAAGGGTTTTCTTTTTATGGTTTATTGATTTGCTTATGTTTTTTTTAAAAAAAAAATGTATTCCAGTTCCCAGAAAAAATAGAACACTCCTGAATTTTCAAAGCACATTTCATCTTTGAAAGATGATGGGATGAAAAAGAATATGAGAAAATGTAGGGAAGTGAGACAACCTTAAGTAGCTAATAATAAGGGTGGGAGTGAAACTTAAGTTACTCTGAGCTAAAACAAATAAAAAGAGCTGCAAGCAGCCCAAGATGGCTAATCCACTTTTAATGTCCAAGTAAATATTACAGCAAGCAGATCAGCAGGCTTAAACCTATGTCTGTTCCAATCACGTGGAAAAGAGATGGAAGTTTGGTTTAAGGAGTGTAGGGATGGTGGGATGACACACTGTCGCTCCCATCCACATCTTACCTTCCCTGAGTTTATCACCTTAAAGTCTTAGACACTTTCTCCTTAGGAACCAAAAGTAAGACTGGCTTGCAGAAATGTACCTCGAACAGGAGGCTATAGGAAAGTAAGCAGTTGCTGCACAAGAGCCTTAGGATCCCCTAATCCACGTTCCTCTTTTGTTCTACAAATTTGGCCCCATGTACCTATCCTTTTAAGGGACGCGGGTGGTGCTGTGGGTTAAACCACAGAGCCTAGGACTTGCTGATCAAAAGGTCGGCGGTTCAAATCCCCGCGATGGGGTGAGCTCCTGTTGCTTGGTCCCTGCTCCTGCCAACCTAGCAGAGACCTAGCAGAAGAGCTAGAGATAGGAGAAAGCTAAGTGTTGTTAGCCAAAGGATGAAAGAGATGGAAGTATCCTAGCTAAGCAGGGATGATGAGAGCTCAGAGGCAGAGTAGGAAGAGGATTTAAAAGCAGGGCAGTTAGAATAAGGAAGAAAAAGCTTGACTGCTAGGGCCTGATCTATAGTAGGATGGGAGAATGGGACGCGGGTGGCGCTGTGGTCTAAACCACTGAGCCTCTTGGGCTTGCCGATCAGATGGTCAGTGGTTTGAATCCCTGTGATGGGGTGAGCTCCCGTTGCTCAGTCCCTGCTCCTGCCAACCTAACAGTTCGAAAGCATGTCAAAGTGCAAGTAGATAAATAGGTACCACTCCAGCGGGAAGGTAAACGGCATTTCCGTGTGCTGCTCTGGTTCGTCAGAAGCGGCTTAGTCATGCTGGCCACATGACCCAGAAGCTGTACGCTGGCTCCCTCAGTCAATAAAGCGAGATGAGCGCCGCAACCCCAGAGTCGGTCACGACTGGACCTAATGGTCAGGGGTCCCTTTACCCTTTACCTTCCTTTCCTTTGTTTGTGATTGGGTCTTTCTTTATTCATGGTCAGGCCACACCTTGGTTTAAACAAATGGGTCTGCTGATATACCACATCTAGTTTGGCCCCGAAACAAACCACGTAAGATAGGGGACACCTCCCAGAAAGGGTCGTTGGGATTTGAGCAGATATTTGGATACATGCCGCGCATGCATTTCAGAAAAGAAAAACGAATAGCTCTCAGTTAATTGCGCAAGAACTGTAGAAGTGGACTCGTGCAGAGTCTGCAGTCAGCCTTGGAACTCTCTTCGTTTTCAACAGAAATGGCTGAGAGTAGATTGGAGATTGTCTTTGAGCCAAAACTCCAGTCTCTTCTGGTGGATGCAGCAGGATCCCCAAGGAAAGAGAAGGTGAAATTGCCTGTGTCCATACAGAGAGACAAGACACACTCTGTACCCAGGCGAAAGGTAAGAAAGTTGATCTTCCACTGTTCCACCATTTCTAACCTAACCATGAATACAAACGGTAGAAGTATAACTTCTTTCTTAAAACACTTTTTTTCTTAAGATGCACCATCTGCTATTATACTGATGTAATAGTGCTTAGAAACCTGCACAATCCATTTAACCTGAGACAACGGTGGGACAAAATGAAAGTGGCTCTATTGCGCTACATTTAGCATCTGGTCTGCCTCCAGCCTTGGATTGGCCATCAAGAAATACCAGAGCCAATCAGAAGCAGAGGGAGGCCGCACAGTTCAATGGCAGCTCACACATTTTGATCTCTGCTATCTCTATCTCCAATTAAAAGAACTTGGGTTGGGAAAGACTTCTCTCTGCAAGAGATGTCGGAAAGCTATTGACAACTCTAGGCTGGAAGGATAATTGCATGGCTCAGTATAAGGTGCATCCTGTCTTCATAGATGGTCACTCTGTGTGAGTAGTTGATGGGAATTTGTTGTAGCCTCTAGGTCCCCACTCACCCCAAAACTGAAGGGCTGATTTTGCTCGAGTTTCCCCGTGCTGAAGTCGATACAATTGGACTTTTTCCTTTGCATATGTATGTGATGACGAATCAGCCTTATGAACGGTTCCGTGCATTCCCACATGACAGGCCATCAGCTCTAGGTCAGCCATTGTACATCTGCTTAAACATTCAACTTGCGTTATTTCTACCCAACAAAAACTGCCATATTGCTTGGAATATAATGTTAGGGCTGGCCCCAGGGGCTGCCGGCAGCAGAGCTGATGGGAGCAGAGCTGGCCTTGGCTCTGTTCCATGTGTGAAGGCCACCATATTTCTTGCAAACCTCTTAGAGGATTTATTACAGTTGAGCAGTTTACACGTTTTGTTGACTAAATAAATACTGGGTTCCCCAAGAGGCAATACGCAACATCAGGCATCATATATTGGGAAAATCCAAGATGGTGGCCATCGCCCAGAGACCCAAACCAATTGCCAGCATAGCTTCTATAATCAGTTCTGCTGCCCACCACCACTGGGTAACATCTCACCCTATTCTTTCCACAGAAGTAATTGGCTGGCAGGAGCAAAGCATCTGTGCCCTGTGGAGATTCTGGGGAGGTAACAGTGCTAGGCAGGGGCCCAGGTTGGCACTGGGCAGAGTACTACTGGCAGCGCTACCAGGTGCCCACCGGTGTCTGATGCTGGTTGTGTTGGGCATCTGAGTTCTGGGCACAGAGCGCCAGTCTACTGTGAAGCGTACGAGTTCTGTGAATGGAGGATTGCTTGATAATGGGTCATTTTTCTCAGGCCAGTTTGCCTTCAAATTAGGAGAATGTTTGGCCTCCCTAATCCGTGCTTCTCATTCATGCAGGGTGAAGATCCCGTTTCTGGCAAAGTTCACACATGCTCTGCTACAGCAGCTTCGCAGCAAATGTCAGGCTTTCTTCTCATCCCACCTAAGGTGTCATTTGGGGTTCTCAAGGAGGGCTGCACTTACAAAACCATAGTAGTCTTGAAGAACATCGGGATGAATTTCTGCAGGTTGGCATATTTATTTATTTGAAGCACCATATTTGTTTCCTTGCTGCTACATGTTTGGCAAGACTTCCACAAAACGATAAAGGGGTGCAGAGAAATCTTGGCAATCATGAAAAAAGCAAAAGATTCTACGTTTCTGCTATTTTCTTGCTTCCTGATCCAGTCAGTCCCAACCAACAAGCTAGCTCACTTTGTTTCTTGGCAGGTTTCGGGTGAAGCAACCACCACCCCGTACTGGATTGCGAGTGTGCTACACCCCAGGGCCTGTAAGTCAGGGGGTGTTTGTCGTGTTTTTTTCATGTGCTGGGGTCCTCAATGTTTCAAGACGTTGCTTAGGAGGGAGGAGTTTCCAATATTGCAGTGGCAGAAGCTTTCTGAAAAAGGCATTCAAAGCTATGAAACACCTGAATCTCAGTTTCAGCTCTCATAATCCTGACAAATCTCAATTTATCACGAGGCAGGCGCACATGGCCATCCCCCCAGGTGCATTCTCCCGTTGCTTTTCCTGCCTTGCCTAAGAAGAGCAGCTCTCTTGCTTAAGATTTTTCTGAACTCCTGCCTGTTTTACTTCCCCGCTCTTCTAAATCTGCAGCTCTTTATTTTCCTTCTCTGTTAAAAAGAAAGAAAAGGGGAATTTTATTTTCTGATGCTTAACCACCACCACCCACCCCAGCAACAATGAGAAACATCATTTGGTTTAAAAATGGCCGCTAAGCCAAAAGCCATTCCAATTGTCTGATCTAAGGACAGTCCTCAGAATAATTTATCCAAAAGGGTTTCCGGTATGCTACTGCCCATTCTTCTACAGCAAACACTGCAGAGCACACATCCTTTTTTTTGAAAAGGTGCGTTTGAATTCTCTGCACACAACTTGTTGCTCACATTGGGAGCTACTTGCTCTATAGTAAGGCTGGTAAAGAAGATTCTGTTGGAGGTGTAACATCCTGTTTTGTAGCGTGCTATGAGGCGGCACCATCTTGAACATTGTAGGTGAAGTTCTCCCATTCCTCATCCATTGTTCCCCTGGTCCTTGTTCACTTTTTGGTAAAGCAAACAGCCTTCAATGTGAGTCCAACTAATCTGGGGTACTTTCAGCTTCGTCCTTTTTTTTTTACTGTTAAAGTTTCTGGTGTCCTCCTGCATGATGTGAGAAAAACCATTCATGAGGAGGTTCAGCGTTGCTCAATTTTAATGATCTTTTTTTATAGGTAGCTTCTGGGTTGCAAACAGAGCTGGAAGTCGATATCTATGCTATGGCTATTGGAGTAGAAGGCAGTGAGGGAGCAGGTGAAGTTTCCCATCGGATCGAAATTTACACAGAAACGGAAACTCTTTTCCTACCTGTGGAAGCAAATATCCTTTATTGCTTTTCTGTGCAGGACAAACTGGTGGCCTTTACTGCACAGACGGCCACAAAACTCCCCACCCACCCACCCCCAACACACTCACACACTTTGAGCAAGTTACTTTATTTTGAAGACTTTGCAGTCCCTTAAAATACTTTTGGAGAGAGATGTTTATTGTTGACATCTGTCTCTCTCAGGAGACAATGGGAAGTGTGTGCCTTTGGGGGTAAACTCCAACCCTTGGAGATGTTTACGCAACCCAAGTTGTTTCAAAATGTTGTTTTAATGTTTGGGAAGAGAAATTCTATAAAGGCTAAATGTTTAGAGCTTTTTACAGGGCCATCCTGTGGTCCCCACTGCCCTTTCAGCCAGAAATCTTCTCCTTAACATTGGCTGAGCGTAGTTGAAATCCTATATGCTCTGATGTTCTTCTGATGTTGTAAAGATGCTCTTTGTAAGGTTCTCCTGGAAATGACTCACAGTGATTTACAGACACAATAGAATTGAAGAAAACAAATGACAGGAACAGTAGAAATCTCCACCCATGCAACTCCCTCCCATTAGTTCTGGTCCTGCCTTCTGGAACAAGAGAGAACACATCTGCTCCATCTTCTGTGTGGCAGCCTTTCAGATATTTGAAGGCCACTGTCATATGCTTGCTTAGTAAACTCCTAGATACTAATGGGGAACAGGGTGGCACCTCTGCCCCTTCCACCATTTGTAGGAACTTGGAAAGCTGCTAATCATTGAAGCTGCTCTTCATCATCCAGCGAAAGAGTAAGAGTTTGGAGAGAACCCAAGTTCATATCCCAGATGTGAGCTAAACTCTACTTGAATAACATCAGCTCTTGTCTCCTGAATCAGCCTGCTCCCATAGCTTCATTAACTATGAACCCTGAAATTTGGGATCGCCTTCAAAGCTTTGACAGAGTTTTGCAACGAATGTATCAGTTACTCAGCTTGGAGGAAGCTGCAAAACTATGGCACAAGTTTGCAGGGGATCCCAAATTTGGGGGTTCGTGGTTAATGAAGCTTGCTCCCATCTCTGTTCTTTACTAGTTTCGCAATGCTTTTTTTGTCACCAGAAGTGGAAGTGCCAGCTGGAACCTAATGGCCAAAGCAGTCCTCTGCCGGTTAGGAGAGATGCTCTTTATATATATTAACAGGGCACACACAAGTGCTTCACAAAGCAACATCCATCCTTAACGTGCCTTTCACCAGTCTTAACAAGCAACATCTATGACAGCAGACCCCCCAACTATCCTCAAGGGGGGAAGGCTCCTACCACTCAGCTGGTTTCAGAAAGCCCAACCTCTCATTTTAGAGTTATACTACCCCACAAGCTACCTGGTTAACGTAAGTAATTTAATTGCATTTAAGCGCGGAAACTCCGTTTGAACAGTATGTACTTTCTGATAACTGATTCCTACCACACTGTGCAGATCTCAGTGCATCTTCCAAAAGTGAAGACCCTGAAATTTATAACTCACTGGCTTCCTTGCCACTGGCTTCCTTGCCAATTGTATGGAGGCTACCGGCAATGGTGTCATAGTCCAAAATAGTTCCATGGCACTGCCTACCTCACCATTAAGACAACAAGGATTACTGGTATAGTGATAATTTGAGGGATTGGGGTAGGAGAGGACCGGAACGGCTTTAGCTGAGGTTGCATCCATTCTGGAAACAAGTGGAAGATAAATCGATTACCCCTTTTCTTCCTGCCAGGGCTCCTACACTGAACCCTTGTGGTTGAGGAGGAACTGCTGTCGACACTTCTTGCTGCATTTGACTCCTGAAGCAGATTTAGCTGGTCTGCTACTGATCAGTTGCAGCGTTCCCCTCTAAATTAGGGGTGAACAACCATTTTGCCCCCAAGCAACAGTGGGTGAGTGCTCAGGGGCCATATGCCAGTGACCTGGGCATATGCACACAGGGCTTTCAAATACTCTCTCCACTCCAGCAGGGAGAGAATAATAATATTTTTTTATTTATACCCCGCCCATCTGGCTGGGTTTCCCCAGCCACTCTGGGTGGCTTCCAACAAAATATTAAAATACAGTAGTCCAAACATTAAAAGCTTCCCTAAACAGGGCTGTCTTCAGATGTCTTCTAAAAGTCTGTGTCAGGGAACTGACATCGGAGCCAGAGGCGGAGGCTAGGCTCTCAAGCGATGCTGGAGAAGGGCCCAGCAGGGGGAGAGGCGGCTCACCAGCTGGGGAAAGAAATCAGTGTAACACCAGGGATAAAGGGGGGCAGATGGGGGAATCGGCGAGGGGGCTCCAGGACTCCTCGCCGGAGATCAGCGAGGAGAGCACGGGTCCTCCGCTACCCACGCCCTCCCTGCGCAGAAGGCTTCCGTGCAGGGAGAGTAGGAGGAGACTTGGAGTCAAACAACTTTTATGCTGGAAAAGGTTTAAGAAACCTGTCCAGACAGAAAAGGTTTAACAAGGCAACCTAGCCAGGAGTGGCACCAACTTGCGCACGAGCAACCCCTACATTTATTACAGTCTGGTAGTTATTTTTCTCTTTGACATCTGGTGGGAGGGCGTTCCACAGGACGGGCGCCACCACCGAGAAGGCCCTCTGGCTGGTTCCCTGTAACTTGGCTTCTCGCAGTGAGGGAACTGCCAGAAGGCCCTCGGCGCTGGACCTCACCTACTGCAGCATGATTTATGGGGGGAGGCCCACACCATGGCTCTCCCGGAGTGCCTTTGCTCCCTGTCACATCCACGCTTGCCTCTGCTTGCCAGTTGCTTGGTAGGCTGGGAGGGATGCAGTTTACATTCAGAGAGGGATGGCTCTGTCTCAGCATGCTCCCCACAGCCTGCCCTAAAGCTGTTTGGCAAGCTGAGAGAAATGTGATTTGTTTCTGAAGTGAGGAGGGGAGCTCTAGGTAAAATTCAGCAAAGGGATGAATTCAACGGCAGGAGGGTGACTTGGCCACCTGCAGTGGGCCACATGGAGGTTATCCACAAGTGCTCTTAAGATTAGTGAAATAATTACAAAAAAGGCACTTTTTGAAATTTTCAGTTTTCTTGGTTTCAGACTTGTTACTCAGTGGGCGAATATTCTTCCTTAGTGATGAAACTGTCACATTACCCTACGCTGGAATTTCAATGCTGCAACAAGAACTACAATGAAGTTTTTAACACAGCCCGGCTATCTTTTAACTTCGCATTGTTGCTGTTTTTCAAAACAGACCATGGCAGGCTTGGAATGGTGATTATAACATCACAACAGCCCTACAATGGTAAAATTATCTAGCAGCAATATCATCTTGATGTTTTTGAAGTATAAAAATTTCCCATCGATACTTATTAATATATATTTAGGCATCAACGTTTAACAATAAAGTTTAGTTCCTCGTCATTGTGGTTCTCTGATTTAGACTTTGACAATATTTTATTTAACAGTGGAACTGGGAAATGAGCTTTCCACTCCATTTGTGCTACCACCAAGCAGTTTTACTGGAGAGAAATAGCTATCCAGTCAGACTATTTACCAGATTCAGTTTCTGTTTTAAGATAAGACATGAAACAATAGGATGGAGCAATTAAGAACCAAATGCTCCATGAAGGGAATCCTGCCCATTCTTTTCCAGCAGGAAGAGGACCTTTCACTCTCAGGTTGACATTAGTGGGGTATACTGAGCGATGTCTCATTAATGCTTTTGTGGCTGATGGGGCACATGTATCTGTTAACTAAAGGTAGAAGATTTAAATGTAACTTGCAGTACAATCCTATATATCTGCTTTGAAGTAAACCATCTTGAGTTCAGTGGGGTTAACTATGAAATTCTATAGAAACTCCCATGTAAGTGTGTGCCTCCTTATTTAACCTCTGGTGGTGGTTTTTGAGTGCCCTAGCTTGGATAAAGAAACTGGCATGTGAAAGGAATTATCCTGCATTTCAAGTTTGTAGAAACGAGCTTCAAGCTTCTAAATTCTGCCATTCATCTCAGACTCACACACCATGCATGAATAACCCTTCACCACCACAATCTAATAGACACTCAGAAAACCCCCTTGACATGCAACACAAGCACCCAGCCCCAGCTCCCTAAAGCTGTTTCAGAAGCTGGCAACTCCTGAACTGAGCCAAATGTGAGTAGTGGATAAGTTTGCTTCTGTGAACAAATTAATACAAATCTCTTCAGTTTATTCAAGAGCAGACAATGCAAAATGTCTTGAACACCTGAGACACATTGATAATGATGAAGGGAGGGATATTACTTATTTCCCTTCGACCTTTCAATCCTGTAGCCAATTTGGTTTAAGAGCTAACACAATAATTTAGCTACTGGTTTGCATTTGGAATGTGGCCGTATTGGAGCATCTAAACAAGCTCTAAGCATCCCTTCTCAGAAAATGCATCACCACATTGCTTGATGGATGCATTCAGTGAATAAGTACATGTACCGTTTGAGGGCTTTTTAAACTTCTGTAACTCTTCAGTGAACTTCAGTTCAGAAAAACTTCAAAGGAAACAAGCTGAACCCAACAGATATAATGTATCAAAACATTTTCTCCTCTCTGGTGTTTAAATTGCTTGAGAAACAACTATGAAGCTTAAATTGCAAAGGAAGATGGTAGACTGCAAAGAAGTTTTAATTCTAGGGATTAGCTAAACAAGTACATTTTGGGAAAGGCTTCACTCAACACATCTGCACCAAATTTTGACGGTGGTGGAGGAGGAGGAATGCTGTTGAAAACCGGCAAAAATACTGGTCCATTTGAGTGAGGGCAGAGAGTACTGCCCTTATGATTTAGCCTTGGTGATGATTCATTCCGAAATCCAATGGACTGTGCGATGTGAGGTCACTACGCTGATGGGCAGGAAGAGAGGTCTGTTTAAAAGGTGCCAAGGCCACAGATCAGCGAAAGCAGCAGCTGCAAACAGTAGGTGAAATATAAGCTGGGGAGGGGGGGGGCAGTGTTTTGATCCTTCTCTGACCCCTCCCTTTTGATTTGTGAGTGACAACCTGACGCAGCTCGGGTTAAGCTTCCACAGAACCTCACACCCCTCTGTGCTGGAGACAACAAACCCACATTCTCCTGGAGCAACAAATCCAAAATGCCCCAATTAGACCATTGCAAGAATCATCTTCTGTTTCTTCTTTCTCTTCCTTTTTTTCTCCTCAAATCGGTCAGTAGCATCAGCAAAAAAAGTCACTTCATCTTTGGCTTCTATTTCTTTCTTCAGGAACTGCAGGCCGGCCATATTAAATCCCAGCACATCCTATAGACAGAACATAAGTAGACCTACGTAAGAAGCAGGAAGAAGGCAGACGTGGAATGCTTTTGCCATCACTTGCCAACTTCAGTGGTTCTTTCCCTACTGTTCTAATACCAAACTATGTCAGAGACAGTGGGCAGGATTCAGCTAATGAACCCTGTCAGCTGAAGTCCCTGCAAGGACTTCCATTTGTGTGATAAGGCTTCCCCTCCACCTCCCCCCACAAAATTGGCTCGGAGTGAGAACACTTCCAGAAAAGTGCATGGAAGGAGAGGGGGTCATTCTGTCTGGGAAGTCGAAAATCTTGCTCTGATAGAACCATCAGCATAGCACAGTGTTCATTTCCTCAGTAATCTTCACAACTACCCAAGAAAATATTCCAACTTTATCCTCCTTTAACTGCAGGTGGGCCCCTAAATCTGGAAAAAGTAATAGGCTAGCAAGGCTGAAGTGGGATTTCCCAGCTCACATGCTTAACCCTGCTTTGTTACAAGAGATGCACATGTTACTGTCACAACGCAGATACTCCTGAAACAGCCTTCACAACCAGTGCTTGCTAAAATTATTCATCCCAATCACACTGATAGTTTTTCTGTGTTCCTGGCAGAGGGAAAGGTGTGGATTGTGATGGAAACCCAGTCTACAGCAAATACTTTCAATCAGGGTGGTCCTCACCACCACAATCACAAGCCTCCCTGCTTCTCTCCATCTGAGCGAACCATGGAAGCAGTAGTTGTGCTAATGGTGTCCTGGGGAAATTCCTTGCAAACGTTCCAGCCAAGGCAAAGACCGCTTGCCACGGAGGCCTTTTGCAGCAATGTCCCCAACACAACCATATGCTCTGACCCCACGATTAAGCTCATCACATTGCTAGCATAGCTGGACAGACCGAAGAAACTAAATAGGAAAATGGTACAAGATTAATCTGCAAAGATGCAATTATTATTATAATAAATGCAAATCTCAAATACTAAGATTCATAATTAGAGGTTTATGGCACTGTACGTGTGATAACCAGAACTTACTTGCTGTCCCACGCCATTACTGACACCGGAAGAGGGATCAAGAGGCAGTGCGGCTTGGGCAAAGCAGATGGGCACCCAAAATTTGCCCCCTTTACATACATTACCCATAGATTGTGTAAATTTCCCATCGATGCACACTTACTTACCCTCACTTGGCTGACTTTGGAGATGGTGGTTTTCTTCAGGTCCTCCATCACCTTAACAAGAAGCTGATTGGTTGTAATCCGTCCAAAGTGTATCCTAGGGATGGAGTGGGGAGAGAACCCAAAATTCACTGTCAGACTGCCAAGTTTTGGTTTCCAGACTAATCTATAAGATCTACTCTATTCTGGCTTCCTGGTTGATTAAGAGATGCCCAGAGCGTTCACTCTTACAAAGGATCGACAAGATGACACCCTTCAATCTGAAGTATTTCACATTGGTAAAGTAAAACAGAAAGTGGAGGGCAGTGATATTTCTGTTGAATTGTCATGTTAATTGGGGGGGGGGGGTTCATTGTTGCAGTGTTGGATCTCATTGTATTTGGTCATGGTAAAAAACAGATCCCCCAAAGAGAAGAGATTAGGCGAAGCAACAAGGAGACCACTGAGAGAAATAGGGTGGGGGGAGAAGCAAAGAGACACCCACCCTCCCCAACAGGAGAGGAGGAAACAAAGCAAGAACATACAACCAGAAAGGAAAAGGGGTTAAAAACAAGCACAGAGTCGCCCAGTGAGAAAGAACACACACTCTTTCCATTTCTTTTTGGTCAGACCACTCTCCCCCCTCCTCTTTTCTCTCTCTCTCTGCTTTCCCTCCTGGTCACTCTGCTTTCTACCTCGGCGCCAGGCTCAACCTACAAAACTAGACATTTGAAAGAGGAAGTGGGAGTGAGCAACATGTCTTCCATTTCCTTTCTCAACTCTGTAGTTTTCCAGGCAGAATCTGCTCCCTTCCCACTTCCAAAGAGAGGAGAAACTCCTGGCAAAGTAGGCAGGAGAGGAGCGCAAAGGCTTCTTACGGGTGCCAGGAGAGCTATTAAGAGATGCTGTTGCACTCAGAGGCAACATGTTGTAGATGCCAGGTTTGATGATTAAGTGACATATCTGATGGAGAAATACAGAGCTTATGAAAGACCCTTTAAGCTTTCTGGGCATTCTCCTAAGGCTATCATTATGCCTCAATTTGCAGGGGAGGGGGAAGAAAACAGAGAGGTAGCAGAGCAATTCACACTGAAGTCTGGTTTTGCCAAGACCAGACCTAAACAGAGACTATGATGTCTTCTCCCTATACAAGGGTTGAATAGAATTAAGGAACGTGCTGCTGTTTGGCAACTCAGTTTGCTGTCCAGCTGGAAATTACTATATGAAATAAGCGATAGAGAAAGCATCTTAAAAGACAGCTCTGCCTGAGGGATTGAAGAGGCAATGGTTTGTCAACACTTGCCTATTCATAAAGTTAATGTCACTGGAAGCATTGAGAAAGCCTGTGCTTTAAGAATAAAAGGAAGTCTCTATGGTACCATAGAGCTCATTCACCTTTTGGTCAGAACCATTCAAGGTGCAGGGCTAGACATGACCAGCTTCAAAGCCAGGAAGCTTCCCTGCACTCTTTTCAGCCGTGGGGTTTACCTGAGAAGGAACAGGAGAGCTCGGCATAGCAGTTCCACCTCTGAACCCAACTGGAGGTGTTGATTGAAGAGCTCAAGGAGGTCGGGCACATATGAAAAGGGCAGCACCAGCAGAGATTCCTCCAATTCACTGTGACGAAGAGAGGAGAGTAAGGCATTCTCCCACCCCAGGCGTCAAGTAGGGCTGGGCAATTTCAGGTTTCAACATTTCAATGTGTCACCAGCTAAACATCGCCATACAATGATACATCACGATGCTGAAAAGGAGGGAGCATCGGCCCAGGCCCTGCAAGGCACTCGGGTGAAACTGCCACCACCCCCACCGCCACCGGCACCCAGCACAAGGAGGAAGGAGACCGTCCGCCTGCTCGACCGGAGGAGGAAGGTAAGGTGTCGACTGGCCGGCAAGCCCCACCCATGATATACCGCTGGGTCAAAACACTATGGCAATCTGACCCTCAAACCGACCCTGAATGATGTATCAATACATTGCCCAGGCCTAGCATCAAGCTATAATAGTAAGCCCTTATCAGTGGGATGCCTCTAACACAGGAAGACCCAACTTTTCATACCAAGTGAGCCACAAGAGTACTTTGACACTGAACCCATGGGCTGCACACTGCCTTGTCATGCAGAAGGGGGAAGCGCTGGGCTTTGGGAAGGAGGCATGAGGCTCTGGCAGTGTCCTAGAGTCCTCCCACCTCCTTCCCAAAGCTGGAAAAGTGCCAACGAGGCTTTGGGAAGGAGTTGGGAGAACTTCAGGATGCTGCCAGAGTCCTCATGCCTCCTTCCCAAAGTCCAGCTCCTCACTTGCCTGGCTTTGGGGAGGTAGTGTGAGGGTTGGGGGGTTGTCAAATGTTTTTGAGGGCTGCCAAAAAAGGACCGCACATTGGACCACCCTTCTCTAGCGCAAAGGTGGCAGGGCAACAGATTCTGCCAAAGCAAAGCAAGGCTTTTTCAACAGTCACTTGGCACTGTTACTGCCTGCTTTCCCAGGAAGAAACGTCACGTGACCGATCAGCAAAGCAGGGATCATCTGGATGGAATGAGGCTTAAATGTCAACTCTTGCAATTTCTAGCCACAGCTCCGCCAGGACACAAACTTCCCGCCATTCCGTAACAAGAATTGCTGCAGAAAGTTTGCTAACCGTATTGCAAGGAAGTTGTAAGCAATGTTAAATAGACTCACAAGTGCCAACCTCACAATGCATGTTTCCCAGTGGGAAAGGACCAGAGCTCAGTGGTAGATCCTTTGCTTCACACACAGGTTCAGTCCCTGGCAACTCTAGGATTCCTGCCTGGATCCTGAAGAACTGCTGTTGCCAGTCAGGGCAGCCAGTACTGAGCTAAGTGAGTCAATGGTTGGACTAAGTGCTAGGCAGCTTCCTATGTTCCTAAAGCCTGCACATATGCCTGCCATCTCCAGTCCAAAGCGCTCTGGTGGCAGAGTACTGACTTTGGTCCTCACTACGTGTGGCGCTGTGGGTTAAACCACAAATCCTAGGACTTGCCGATCAGAAGGTCAGCAGTTCGAATCCCCGCGACGGGATGAGCTCCCGTTGCTCGGTCCCTGCTCCTGCCCACCTAGCAGTTCGAAAGCACGTCAAAGTGCAAGTAGATAAATAAGTACCACTCCAGCGGGAAGGTAAACGGCGTTTCCGTGTAAAGCGAGATGAGCGCTGCAACCCCAGAGTCGGCCACGACTGGACCTAATGGTCAGAGGTCCCTTTACCTTTACCTACCATGCACTATGAGCACTAAAGAACTTACGACCCCAATAGTCAAGGACTCTGTGTACTGTACATCTCCAGAACCTGCAGATATTATATTCCAGATTCAAATACTCAACTTCAAATACCTTCTCACAGCAAGCTGTGTCAACACACAAAATCACAGAACCGTAAAACTGTAAGGAACCTTGTGGGTCATCTGATCCAACTCCCTGCAATGCAGGAATCTCAACTAGATCATACATGACAGGTGGCCATCCAACCTCTGCTTAAAAACCTCCAAGGAAATAACTACTTTCATGTTTCATGAATGTGCATACATCCTAAGCCCACACAACTTTGGTGTAACCATCTTATTCCAACCTCAGCTCCTCCTTCAGTCAAACCTATGAGCCATTCATAATACTTTGAAGCAGCTTCCTGGTACTCACCTTGACTTAACCTTCTTGAGGACATCCAGTACGTAAGCAGAAGGCTGCAAGAAAAGGGCAAGAGTGGATTTCATTGCTAGCTGAAATTTCTTATGGAAAAATCTGTATCTCGCAACAATTTCTCTGGCTCTACAAAGAACTCCCACCCCACATCCCACTCAGAGTGTTGAAAGGTCTGGCCTGCAAACCAGTCTCAATGTCTCAATTATTTTTTATCGAAACAGGCAGCAGCAGAATAATAGACTAAGTCAAACTAATCAAAACACACATACCCCAACCCATGACAACTCCCCACCTCCCCTCAATAGCATTGCACACCATCTGGAACACAAGAATGCCAGGAAAAGGCAGCTTAACATTCCACATGTCTCAAAATTCCAGAAAGCAGCCCCATACTTCACTTACCGAAATATTGCCATATGCCTGGAGAATAGGGTTTACTGGAAGAGGAACCTGCAGAAAGAAAGCAGGTTGCAAGTCAGGCACATGTATCTCTGCAGAAAAGTTTAAGTAATACTGTTATATTTATTTTACTGAAATGCGGGGTTTTTGCTATGTTATTACGTTTGCCCTTGTTTTGCTTTGTTATTATGAAATTGGTACTATGTTATTGTTTTGCTATGTTATTATAAAGCTCCTTTTGTAGTGTTTGTTTAAAAAGTATTTCTGTTTCCTTTGTTGTAAGCCACTTTGAGCATTTTAATTTATTTTTTGGTGGAAAAGCAGCATACATATAAAATGAATAAATGAATTGCACACCACACATCGTGAGATCACCAAACAACTGTGCTACCCTTTTTGATCTGCTTCCCTTTGATTTTTTAAAAGTGTTCTGAGAAAGAAACTGGCACCACACTGTGCTGAACAGAACACAGACCACAACTCCTTCCTACCTCTTTTCCTGCCGCTCTGCAGATCACTTTATGCTGCTCCAGCTTGGCTGTCTCTTCTCTGTACAGCTCAATGGCTTCCATGATCCGTTCAGCCTACAAACACAAAAATGGCACATCAGCAGCGCGACAAAATGAAGGTGCTGTGATAATGCGGAGTAGAAAGTTGAACATCCATTTGATTATGCACAAGAGGGTGGAATAATCAAACACATTTTCACCTGGTGAGACAGCTGAGGCCTGTGCATTGTCTCGCCAGAGTGGTTGAACTATGGCAATGCACTCACCTTTGAAGGTGACTCAGAAACTACAGCTAATCCAGAATGCAGCTGCAGGGACCGTGTAGCACTGGCCATAAAGGATCTACATAAAGGATCTCCCAGTATGTTTCCGAGAACAATTCAAAGTGTTGGTGCTGACCTTTAAAGCCCTAAATAGCTGCCTACATGAAGGAGCATCTCCACCCCCATCGTTGAGCCCAGACACTGAGATCCCACTCCAAGGGTCTTCTGGCAGTTCCCTTACTGCAACAAGTGGAGGTTACAGGGAACCAGGCAGAGGGCCTTCTTGTTAGCAGTGCCTGTCCTATGGAATGCCCTCCCACCAGATGTCAAGGAAATCAACTCTTTGACTTTTAGAAGACATCTGAAGGCAGCCCTGTATAGCAAAGCTTTTAATGTTTGATATTTTATTGTGTTTTTAATATTTGGGAGCCGCTCAGAATAGCTGGGGCAACCCAGTCAGATGGGCGGCATATAAATAATGAAATTTCTTCTTCTTTTGATCCTCAAGGTGGCTGTTGGGGGTTGGCAGACTGTTGTAACCTCCCCTGTGCCCACTCCACCTCTCATGGCTTTAAGTGCCATTGAAACAAAAGGACATGCAAAATGCAGCTGAGAAAGTGCTGCCTTTTCTCCCACAGCTGTAGAACTGCTAGAAAAATAAGTGTGGTGATCATCAAGAGGAGTTCTGCAGAGGTCAGCAACACATCTCTGTCACAGAAGACGTGACTTGCATGTTATGGGCAATTTCCATCTCTCACTGAAGAGGTCACTGAAGGCTAATTCAATTTAAAAGCTGTGATTCCTTAAGAGACACTCCCTAGCACTAACATGTAACCAGAGCTTTAAACAGAACACTCCAAGCTAGAGAGTCAGAAAGGCATCTTTTTTCCCTTATGAGTGCCCCGCATTAAGGAACTTGGAGTGTCAAACTTACTGCCTTGACAGTTTCAATGGTCTTCTTTCCTGCTAACCCAGCCTCTCCCTGAGTCTCCCCAGGAACCTGAAAAGAAACAAAAAAAAATGGTGTCACAGCCTCTGCAACATCATGATGGACAAAGCAGTTTTATCTCCAGTTTGCCTCAGAACAGTTGCATTGGTCTGTGTTTGAATTTGAATGGTAACAGAACAGTAACGGTTAACCTGTCGCAGTTTTCAGTGCAAAGCCAAGCTGGTGCAAAACGTATTGCTCTGCTTTCCTTTGGACCACATCAGTGAGGCCGAGAGGGGTCACTGGGCAGCCCAGGACCTCCATACCCACTGCCCAGGCTTGTGCCCCGGGGAGGGCACCTCAGGGCTGCTAATGCAGCAAAAGCAACACGGGAGGCAGCATTTACAAGTTACTGGTTGTAGCAACCACAGCAGATGCTGTGATTCTTCAGTGGTTTGACTTCACCCCCCAAAGTGTCTCTCAAGACAGACAGATGCCAACAGCAACACAGTGCCAATATGTCTCCCTGTTTCATTAGCAGGGAAGAAATTATGAACCAAGTGACACAAGGCATATAAAACAGCAACAGGTCTGCTGTGGTAAAATTATGAGCTGCTGTTGCTTCCAGACTGAAGTGGGTGCTGAGGGTTACTGCTAAGGGCAATTTTCACATTTTATTTTACAAGATTTGTATACTGCTTAGTTGACAAAGACCACCTAAGCAGTTTACATTTTGCTCTTTTGTTTATGTTCTTCCACTACAGAAATACCAGAATGTTGTTGCACTGAAGAATAGCTGACCCTATCTGGGCAATGCTGAATTCTGTTAAATTCATTTTCTTGCCTATTCCATCAACTGAACTGTTGGATTAACAACTAATATCTATTTAATTTGTTTAGAAATGTTAAGATCTCGCTTAGAATCAAATATAGGGTTTTAGTTAACTATTATTCAGAGTAGACCCACTGAAGTTTTTGGACCTGAGTAAAAGTTAGTTGAATACACTCCTCAGAAAATCTTCAAGCAGTTGGCTTTCCAGCATACCTGCTTCTTGGGATCTGAAATAATCATGGCGGTTCCCTCACTGCGAGAAGCCAAGTTACAGGGAACCAGGCAGAGGGCCTTCTCGGTGGTGGCGCCCTCCCTGTGGAACGCCCTCCCACCAGATGTCAAAGAGAACAACAACTACCAGACTTTTAGAAGACATCTGAAGGCAGCCCTGTTTAGGGAAGCTTTTAATGTTTGTTGTATCACAGTATTTTAATATTCTGTTGGAAGGCGCCCAGAGTGGCTGGGGAAGCCCAGCCAGATGGGCAGGGTATAAATAATAAATTATTGTTGTTGTTGTTGTTATTGTTTCCAGTGGGAAACTGCTCCCCTGCCTCACTCAAGCAGGAGGAGAGCAACATGACATGGTCCAGAAAAAGGTGTGCAGGAAGCTTGATTTTCCCCTCCCCTGGGACTGCAAAGCTAGGGGAGGCACATTCTGGCCTCTACCATCTAGTAGGGGCCACTGGAAGGCTGCACTACCTGCCTCCCTGGAAAAACATCAACTTGGTCCCATCCATCATTCAATGAAGCAGCAGCTACTGCAATGCTTGCGTTCCTTCTGTATTACAATTGTGAGCCTGCAAGCAAGGGCTGTCTACTATGTGTGCAGTGATGCTCAGAACATTTCTGGCGCTTTGTAAGTGGTAAGCCAAAATGTATATGATGGTTTTCTGGAAAGCAGATTAAGTGAAAATTCTGGCACAAACTAGAACTGAATGTTATTTCAATTACCAGAGCAAGTGTTCAAGTTATCTCCAAGCTCAATCTAATTGGTAACCCAAAACATGCATTTGAAATGTCACGCACAAACACAGTCAAGAAATGTGAGCTGACATATTTTACATCCCCCAATGCACTGAAATGTGTGCTTTCCATTGTAGCTGGAGAATCGCATCTTGAGACTCCCAGGAAACTCCACTGCTTGACTTGGGAGCAAGAACATTTGAATGTGCAAACATGTATTACTTACCACGGGCTGGTCCTCCTTTGCTACACTGTCTTCATACTCCATTTCTCTTTGCTGCAGAGGAAAATAATTCGGTTTGTCAGCATTAGCAAGCACTAAAACACACCTGCTTCAAATTCAGAATACCTGAAGCAGCACATTTTCCAGTACATATCTCCTTCCCATGGTCCTTTTACGTCAAAAGTAACTTAAAAAAAAAAAAAAACTTTGGAAAGAATGCCACAAAATATGGACACACAAATTTATTTAGTTATTTTTAAAAGGAAAAGCTGCACAAGAACTGGAATCTGGATCCCTTTTAAGATTAAGGGTGGATACCAAAGGTACCCTCTTACACAGGATGACATTTCTTACCATCTCTCTCTCCTCCTCCAGAACAATGGGCTCCCTTGTCCTTTCCCAGAGACGCAACGATTTGTCATGAGAAGAGGAGACGAGAAAGTCTCCGTTGGGACTGAGTGCCAAACACCACACTTCCTGGTGATGCCCCTACAAATCAGAGATGCAGATAGTGAGGAGCGAAAGGGGAGAGACCATTCTGCATGATTTCTGCATGATATCTAGCAATCAACAGAAGCGACCACTGCTTCCAGATTGGCAAATACACACATCTCCTACTTTACCTCCAGGGTTTGGATATGCTCAAACTTATCAGCATCCCACTGCTTAATCTTGCGATCCTTCCCTGCTGTAAAGAAGAGGTGGGACTTGGGTACAAACTGAAGAAACATCACACTAAAGAGAATAAGAGAAAGATATGGAGTATCAGTTCACTACCATTTCCAACACAACATTCATAGTAACATTTCTACATTTCTCAGAGGTTATTTAGAAAGGGGGAAAGATACATGCAGCTATGACTTCAGTTGCCACTTCCTTCCATTCTCCTGTCCTTATTCCTTCCCTCTGGAGTCTGTGGCTTCCATTCCAGAAGCCCAGGTGCTTTTAAAAGAAACACTAGCAGCCATGCAACAGTACTCAAGGAGAGCCAAGAAGTATCTGCTGCTGTCATCAGGAGCCCCATCAGCACCACTGATGCAACAGTATGTCACATTCAACTTAAAATGATAGGAGCACCAGGGATTTCTCCAGTGAGATGATATTCAATGTTAGTCATCCTGAGAGTAGACTTACTGAAATCAGTGGTTCTGTTCCAAGCATGACTTAACTAGCTATCACCAGTATTTTCCTTGAACTGTTTTCATGGGTTTTGTGAACAGAAAGGGCTAGCAAGTTGTGTGATGTCTTGAAGGGAAGCAAAAGCTCAGGGCTAAAACACTGCGGCTTCTCGTTCCTACAAAAACTCAGATCCCAAAACACATAGACACAGGCAGTGAACGCCTGCCCTGCAACCCTGGTCCCTTAAGTACCACAAGTGCAAATCCACAATAAGAAAACCCACACCGTACAGCATGAGCAACTCATAGAAACATGTTTAATATTCCTAACCTGGGAGACCAATGAATGGCGACAGAACTGGGCAGCTGAGGCCCTGTGACCTGCCCTTCCGCTGAGGTGTCTGATGCCAAAGTTAAGGGGATGGAAAGAAGCATCCTGCAGGCTCCAGACTAGAAGATTCAGCAAGGCCAACTTAACCGGCATTCTAGCCTAGAGCTTGCAGAACGCAGCCCCATATGTTGGACTCCACAGAGGCTATGACAATTGTGAACTTAAGCACCAGAGAAACCTAGTTTTGGGGGCGGGGAGAAATGCTACACCAGGGGCATCTAGGTGGCCTTTGCTATCTGCCCACCTGTCGTCATGGGCAAAGACAGACTTATGGCAATCTCCAAAGTCCAAGCCCCAGATCTTCACGTTCCTGTCAGCAGAGCCAGTTGCAATTAATGCCCCATCCTATAACAGAAAAATGAAAGAAAAGGGAACTCAGTTGTGGATGTGAGAGCATGATTACCCCCAGCTTCCATTTATCGTCAAGTAACACGCACTTTTTTGAATCAGAACAAGGTCTTGCGTTATGCTTCAAGGAAAGTGAAGAAAATTAATTTCTTAGCTCTCATCATCAGGCAGCCAGCTCTAGGTGTCTTATTTCAGGGCACCTAATACGGGTATCCCTACCAGCAGGTAGGCAAGCAGCACTCAGGCTCCAAGAAGCTCTGTGTTATTCTCTGATTTTAATTACACCAGCCATTTATGCCCCATGGAATGTTCCAATAGACAAGCACTTCGTTATTCCAATCAGTGCACATAACTTTCAAAAGTTAAAAGAATGACAATCTCATGTTGCTGCACACTGCCAGAGAAAATGAATCAGCCTCTGACCATTACTCAACTTTCTCACTGAAAACAGAATTTGAAAACTACAGTTACATTGCCCAGATTCTACATGTCTACACACCAAAGTAGGTATGGACACAGCTTTGGGCTGCCTTCAAGCTAACCACTGGGGGAGCAGGAGCTCCTCAACACAATGAGGCTACAACTTCTTGCCTTCATTCCACTCATGCCATTCTATGGTCTGTATTGAATTATGAGACTAGCATGAAGCAGCACAGAGAAGATTTACAACTGGGGGGGGGGGGGAAATGGGCATTTGTCATGGAGAAGAACTGCAATATGCAGTTCCATCACTGAACAATGCCAAAATCTCCAACAAATGGCATACTCACATAGGAGATATCCATGCACAGCACGGGCAACTTGTGTCCATAGAGAGACAAAAAGAACTGGAAAGCAAGAAGACGACATGTATATCAACTAGTTACAGGTTTCTTTATTTAATGACATAAATTTTATATACGCCACTTGATTGTAAACAACAAACAATAAAAACATTTCAAAGCAATGTATGAAAAGTGTGCAGAAGTGTGGAAGAACCTTGCCCTTTCCACTATCCTCTCACATCCAAAAGCTGAAAGCTTTGTTCATCTATCCCAGTATTTTCTGCTTTTGAGTGGCAACTTGCCAAAGTCTCAATGTTGATCACATCACATCCATTTAAATGAAGTTGGCAGCATTAGACCATGGGGCCTTGTACATTCAAAGCGTACATTCCACTACTTTGGACCCTCCTCCTTATTACAGACTCACATGGGGAGTTCTGCATCCCTATTTGCAGAATACTGAAAAATAATGGACTTGCCAAGATCTCTCAGTGAAAACACGTAAGATGAGGGAACCAAAAGGCCATCACAGGAAGCGGCAACTGCTTCCCAGAGTTTTGGACCTCAATTTCCAAAGATGCTTACCTTGAGGGTATCAGTGTAGAATATTTTCACAGTGCAGTCCAGTAAGGCTACAGCCAAAAGCTTTTGGTTGGGGCTGTACCGTACACAGAGAACATCTTCATCCAGTTGCAAGATGCGTGTCTGCTTCACAGAAAGCCTAGGATCGTATAAGCAGAAAACTGATGGAACTGGTATTGCACAGCAAATTCAGAAAGCTTTGTTAGATCTGCATTGCAAGTTCTTAGGCAAGGAGACCCCAAACATCGGTGTTTAGTGCCTATTCAGATGTTCGCCATACACCCACCCTTTTCCCCACATTCTCCCAGGGAAGAGAAACTTATGTTGGGAAGCAGATGTCAGCTGATGGGAAGACAATGTTGTGCTGTATTTTTGAGGGAACTGTACACTCCCAAGAGAGTGAGGACAAAATGTGGAGTTCAGATGTGCTTTGTTTCCTGAAAAAACACCCTCACCTCTTTTGGACACTGTCCTTATCCTTCACCAGTTCAAACTCCCAGAACTTGACACATTTATCCGCACCTCCTGTAACAAAGCCACGCTGATAGGAAAAGGAAAATTCAGATTTATTTCATCAAATGTGTGGATCACTTCCCACTACAAAAAGTATCAAAGTGATTTACAATCAAAACTATAAAAATACAAAAGCATATTAAAAACATAATCACAATACATGATAGCACTAATTGTTGAGATCTTTTGATAAAGAGTAGTATATAAATATCATAATAATAATAATAATAATAACAACAGACAATAATGCATCCTTAAATGTGGTACCACTAAAATAATTCATATGAATTATTATTATTTAAATTTATTGGTCACTTTTTTACCATGGTAACTTAAAGTGAAACAAACACATACATTAAAGCTGGCATAAAAGCAAAATGAAGAAAATTTTAAAAGACAATCCTGTTTTTAAAAGGATTAAAACATCCCACCCACTCAAGACCACAGATAATTAAGAGTCAAAGTCCTGGCAGAAAAGAAATGTTTCCGCCTGGCACCAAGAGCTATGTATTGATGATGCCAGGCAAGCCTCCCTGAGGAGAGCAATCCACAAGCAGGGAGCGACCACTGAAAATGTCCATTATTTTGTTGCTACCCTCTGGACCGCCAAAGCAGGGGGCAAATGAAGAGGGGCCTCAGATGACAATCACATGGCCTGAGTCTGTTCATATGGTGAAAAATTAGAAAGCGTGCTTTAATTACCTGGTCTGAAGAAGGACATATGGACCACAAACCCCCATCATGAGCATCAATGGTCTCCAATAAAATCCCGGAAGCCAGATCAAATAGCTGCAGCTTCCCTGTCTAAAGCAATAATAAAGCCAGATGATTAGTTACAGAGATGATTCCAAATTCTACAGAATGTAACTCATTATAGCCTCCAAGTGTGAGAAAGAAGGAAAGTGGGATGGTCAGGCAGATTCAATTACATCTGTCTAGAATAGCATCCCATTTTGAGCAATGACCCAACAGCAGCTTAGCAGCTTAATTTGCAATCCTGTAAAGTAGGTGGGCATTCTTATCCCATAAAGCAGATTTGGGGTTGAAGGGGGCTGAGGCTGAGAAAAAAAGGTGTGCCTAATGAGTTTCTGGTTGAGGCAAGATTCAAACGGGGCACTTGCTGATTTGTAACTCTCTCTTAGCAACAATGATTTTCACTGCTACTGATTTTTCAGTAATTACACCCAAGGGAGATGCCGGTGAAGAAATAGAGACATTACACCATGGGTAGGCAAACTAAGGCACAGGGGCCGGATCCGGCCCAATCGCCTTCTAAATCCGGCCCGCGGACGGTCCAGGAATCAGCGTGTTTTTGCATGAGTAGAATGCGTCCTTTTATTTAAAATGCTTCTCTGGGTTATTTGTGGGGCATAGGAATTTGTTCATTTCTTTTTTCAAAATATAGTCCGGCCCCCCACAAGGTCTGAGGGACAGTGGACCGGCCCCCTGCTGAAAAGGTTTGCTGACCCCTGCATTACACTCTGGCCAAAACAAAAGACAGTTCCTTGTCAAGTCCCAGGTGCAGGAGAGAGACAGCAATATCAGGGAAATCTCTTGTGTTTCATTTTTCACTCACAGCCATGCTCTTAGCACACTCATATGGTTAAAGGTATAGATGAAGAATTCAAAACTCATTAAAGACAAAGACAACCAGGAGCAGTTTAACACATCCACAGTCTGACTCATGAGTAGGTATGGTAATATAAATTCTTCCTTATAACTCTGCAATTTTCTTCCAAGTCACCTGAAGTATAACTCCATGTTTGAAAAATATGGTGTTGTAATAGCTGTGGTCAAAGTTAGCCATGTAAGAGAAAACATTCCCAACCACAGGCCTTCAAACAAATCCATAAATTTCATCACCTGAGCCTCTTTTCTCCCATGTCTTCAGAGTAATTTGGAAAACACATAGAAGTAGACTTCCCTACTGCTCCGAGGCTTATCTAGCCAAAGCAATATACTGAAAATCAGGTATTAGGTGTACAATAAGGATTTTTCTCTCAGATTGTATACCTAGGACAAACACTAAATTGCATCTCCCTTTAGGACTCCATTTGTTGAGGAGCTATGCCTCCAGGAATAACATTCCACATGGTTCTAAGTTACACATACTGAACTTCCTCTAAAGATGATTCTTGAAACATGCGGGGGACTGTTCAGGTTCAGAAGGTACAGAAATTTACCTTGGTTCCTATAATGACCTGCCGATCTCCGGGAACAAAGAGTGAACAAAGCGCATATTCACATGCCATGGTCCGGATACACTGTAAGGTAGACCTGGGATTGGAAATGGCACATGAAAGATACACATAGAGAGAAGGCAGAATCAGGGGAAGACTCAGTAAAACCGGGAACACATGACATTCCTGACATACATGTGAACGAATGGGTGATGTTGCAGGGGGGAAGGGAGATACTATGAATGAATGGGTGGTGTGGGTGAGAGAGAATGAATGGAAAAGGAGTGCCAAGAGAGCAGAACCGAATATGCAGGCCCCCATCACTTTCTTTCAAGGGACTATGGCCCTCCGTTTCAAAAAGCTTAACCACAAGGAAGCCTTTTGCCAAATTAGTTTAGTGACTGGCACAACCCCAAGTTTTTAGCTTCATCTGTGGCTACAAGAAGATACCAAAAGATCAATGGCAAAAAAGAAAGGCTTCTTCCTAAACTCAATGTGTAACCATCTGAATATACAGTATATCTAAAGTTAAGATGTTTAATGCTTCCTGTAAACATTTTACTGCAACTAGTTTCTCCTCCAATGGTCAGAGACATTTCATACCTGTTCCAAATCTTAACTGATTCAGCAGCAGCAGAGAGAATGGCAATGTTGTCCGAGCTAAATGCCAGGGTTCTGACATCACTGCGGTGACCACCAATAGTTATTTTGGACACTTGTAGAACTTGGGGTATCTGCGCTCTTGGGTTCAGGCTGTAAGATTCGATTATGTTGTTCTGGAGCATTACAGTGGCTTTCAGCTCCCCTTTTGGGCTGAGTATCAAGTCAAAAGACCTGTTTAATAAAATAATCATCTTTGTTAGAAAACTTCAGGTAGCAGATACAGTGGTGCCCCGCAAGACGAATGCCTCGCAAGACGGAAAACCCGCTAGACGAAAGGGTTTTCCGTTTTGGAGGTGCTCCGCAAAACGAATTTCCTATGGGCTTGCTTCGCAAGACGAAAATGTCTTGCGAGTTCCTGCGGGTTTTTTTCCTCCCCCCCCCCTTTTCCCAAGCTGCTAAGCCGCTTATCAGCTGATCCGCTAAGCCGCTAAACAGCTGATCGCTAAGCCGCTTATCAGCTGATCCGTTAAGCCACTAAGCCGCTTATCAGCTGATCCGCTAAGCCGCTTAACAGCTGATCCGTTAAGCCACTAAGCCGCTTATCAGCTGATCCGCTAAGCCGCTTAACAGCTGATCCGTTAAGCCACTAAGCTGCTTATCAGCTGATCCGCTAAGCCCGCTAAGCCGCTAATAGCGCTAATCCACTAAACCGCTAATGGGCTTGCTTTGCAAGACGAAAAAACCGCAAGACGAAGAGACTCGCGGAACGGATTCTTTTCGTCTTGCGAGGCACCACTGTAAAAGAGTTGAGGGGGCTAAGCACAATGGTATAGCTTTAAAAACACAAGTTCAGAACGTCCCTTTCTCTTGTAGTTCTGGTCAAGTGGCACCCCTCCCTCTCATCAATTCCCTTTTCTTGGTCCCTTCTACACTGTGCAAATTCCTTGTCTTGACCTCCAACCCTCCACTGCCAGGTCCGTCCCAGCCCATTTTCCACACGTGAAACCTGACAAGGTGCACAACTCTCCTCTTCCAGCTCTATCACTCTCAGCGGCCAAAATTCTCTTATTTGTTTAAATAGCTCCTCCACCTTTTGTGCCTTACTACCTAGAATTCTCCCAGACATTTGCATCATGCCACCTGTTTCCCAATCCCTCAAAATCTACACCGGAAGAAACACACAAGCTTAAAAAAAAGCTCACGTACATGTAACTATACTTGCTCACATTTATCCTTTATAACCCTTGGCTTCTCTAAGCTCTCTCCTTTCCCTCTCTCGTCTCTTTTACTGTTAATTGCTCTGGGATTTGTGTGGTGGGGATTTGAACCCTGGTCTCCCAGGTCATAGTTCTAACCATTACGCCACACTAGCTCTCTTTAAGAGCATCAAAATTATGAGCAACACCCTTAATGCCTCAAACTCACTTGATTTTAGAAGAAGCTTTGATGTTAGTGAGACGCTGAATCTTGTCTTGTAGGCTGCACTCCACAATGATATCACATTCTTCCTCCTCCACACCTGACCTCTTCCTAGGAAAAACCAGAAAAATGAGACAAATGTTAAACTCAACCTCAGCTAGAGTCAGAAAATAAGAGCAAAAATGCACATAAACAGGATAATGTTATGCTAGTGACAACTGGCAGCTCTTGAGCCAAACTCAGCCTCTAACGGGTGTCAACTAACTCCAAAGTGCCCCTTCCCTTTGTTCTCCTGAAACTGCTTAGATGGAATTTACTTGCTCTTCTCAATCTCTCCCGCTATCCAATATATTTCAGCAAATTGGAGACTTCCCACCTCTGCCAAATCCTGTACTACTAAACAGTTATCTGCTTTGTTTTGTGCTAGGCTAAGAGGGAAGAAGAGAGCTGCATTGCTGAGATTTCCCATGAAATCCCCAAAGCTCCATCTCAAGGTGGCTAAGTAGATTAAAGGTCTTGTAACACAGCTGGGCCAGATAGAGTATTATGCAGCTGTGTTGCACCATCAAAACTGACAAGGCCTTCCACACACAAGTCTTAAGGGGAAGGATTAAAGAATGCATTTTAAAAGACAGTAGATTAGAACTTTATTTCACCAAGCCTCTCAGCAACATGCAAAATAAATAAACTGTAAATTTGTATGTTATACACACTATTATTCTAATTGCAAGTGTTGGAGTTATCACAGATTATGAAGCTACATTCAAAACCCTTTGCATAGGATAGGACACTTCCATCCTGACATGAATCAAGCTCTTTATTGGTTCTCAGCATAGAAAAATAAAATGTATTGGCAATATGAATTTACTTGGCTTTTTTCCTTGCTTTCTTCATCTTCCTCTCAATTTTCTTGCGAACCTCTTGTTCACTAAGGACATAAAACACTTCCAGGACAGAGTCCGTTCCCTTGGAAAATGATAACAAAGTCAGTTGCAGGGGTCTCTAAATCAGAAATCTCTATAGAAAAGTGCTCAAAGAATTTAGGAACACCCACCCCCCCGTTAGTTCCAAAAGCTAGTAACATACATGGCAAGCGAGAATCCGCCCTGTGCGGTCGGTAGCAAGATTAACAACTCGGTCCCTTCCTTCCCGCATCACAGAACCAGCTTTCACGCATCTCAGGATGTGCTAAAAAGAAACAAAAAGAATTGAAAACAACCATAGTGCAATTTTTTTCAAAAAATACGTCACCAAAAGCGTACATCAAAAGAGAAGAGTAATTCAGGACAGTATTGCAAATAATTGGTACTAATACACCATAAATGGCTTCTTTCAAGAGGACTCCTAAAAGCACTGATGGTCTGGAAGTCAAACATTCTTCCAGATACATAAGGGTATCAAGAGATCTTCAACCTAGCACTGCAGGCCAAGGTAAGTACACCATAATAATGGATTCCCAGACTCTCTTTCCACAGTATAGTTTGACTGCCTCCAACTACAGCAAAAGCAGCCAAAGGTCAGCGGCCAGTTACAGAGCAGCTGTCTCAGAATTGTGGGTCCAGGAACAGTCAAGGCTCTTTAAAGCAGATCAGCTTCGGCAATGAATCTGAGGATGCACAGAATGACTTTTTAATGCAAGGAGGAACCAACGTTCTGACACAGATCCTGCATCAACTTGCCAATGCATTAAAGGAAAGCATTTCTATGGAACAAAGATTACTGCTAAAAAGGGGGGGGGGAGCAGGTGGTCTTGTTTGGGGAAGAGCAGGAGAGAGGAGACTGAACACCCTCACCCACATTGTAAGAAATCCTTAGGGCACCAAATGAATATGGTTTGAATCCAACCTGACTGTCCATCACAATTGTGTATTCTGCCCTTCGGAGTTTTTAGTTTTCTTTTATACGGACCCATGTGCACAAATAACACAGAAAACGTACCCAGTGATAACTAAGAGCACATTCACCCTTTGTATGCATTTCAGATGGGGACATTTTAACAGATTTTACATATGTTGAAGAAGACTCATGAATGTTGTATCCCTAAGATCACAAGCAGAAAACTACCTCATCCTCCGTCTCATCCTGATCTTCTGTCCTATCCTCTTCAGAAGATCCTCCAGTGTGGTCTGCAAGCCCTTTGCTTCTCTTGTACTCTGGCTCACTTGGGTCTGGTTCCTGTTTATGGTGCCAAAATTAGTAAAATACATTTAGAATAACGACAGGGCCTCACTCTCTAACTTCCATTTTCCCTCTTGCAAGCCAATTCTTCATTCCCTTAACATTTTAACAGGTGCAGAATGGAAGATATGCTCACACTTGAAAGCCAAAGGACAGGCAAGTGCTTGACAACTGAGTTAGTGAAACAACTAAAACTGAGCACTGGGGCAATTAGGCATGCTGAGCAGACACTGACTTCCAACAGTGCTGTGCCCAATGAAAACAGAAAGCAAGTCACTGTTATTATTTAACTTCTCAGAGATTCACCTTTTGGCCAGCCAGTGCAATCCAATAGCTAGCTTCATACTGCATGCGGCCTAACCCAATTAAGCAACATGGGGTGGCCGAGTAATCTCTGAGGCACCTCCAATTGCTCCCATATTGTAACAGGGAGTGTAGGAGGAACTATAGATGACTGCTTCACAACCCAAGTGATCCCTTCAATTATAGTCACAGATTCCATATATAATTCCTGCAGCTTTGCATCTACAAAGCTTTATTGTCCAGAAAAAGGCAAGGAAGTGACTTTTTCCTCAAAAGGCCATTGTTAGAACTTCCTAGGCCACTTTTAATACAAGACCGGAAGCAGTATATTCAAAGGACTAATGTCACAAGGCACAGGAAAATTATTATTATTTGTTTACATTTACGTCCCACTCTTCTGCAAAGTGTTCATGGAGGCAACCAGCGATATGGAATACAAATAAAGGAACCGTATAAATTCCATAAAAACAAGCAGATACAAATGTTACGATGCAAGTGCTATGCTCTTACCTCCTGGAAATAGCTGATGTCCCATGCCCGCAATTCGCTGTCAGCAGAACCGGTGATAAGCAGCTTTTCGTCAGAAACTATAGCTAATCCCCACACCTAAATGAGAACATGCCAAAGGGCTTCATTATCTTTAATTAGGATCGGCCCCCTCATTAACAGCAATAAATAAGCAATTCAAAACCAATTTGGATTCCTTGTATTCGTAGGATAAATATGTAACTAGAGCTACTAAATGAAAATGGGCCACTTTTTGAGAAGTGGAAAAGGGGTCCTGTAAAGCTCTGGAACTGCCCTTTCTTACAGAATTCAACCATCCCAGAAAATCTTCTGGACCCCAAAAGGGAAGGAATGTTTTGTAGATGGTGAACCCCCCAGCACCATGCCTTTCCTGGTCCCTACATAATGGAGTTTGTGCCTGGCCTCCAGTGCTGCACCTTCTTTTTGATCAGGGTTGGTTGCCCTGCCCAGCAGGGTCACTGTACCACTAAATGTCTCCTTCCTCCTTGCTGTTGGCAATGACTAACCCCCCCCCCCCATATTAGCTGGTTATTCTGCAATGTGTATGTATGTGGAAAGAACCACTATGGGCTTTTAGAGACAGAAACAGCACAGCAATGAAGCAGCACAATGCCCTTATGCCTTGGAGTAGACAGGAGCTAACTGGGTGAGGACTCCTTCCACTTTGGCAGTCGGGGGGTGTCTATGGAAGCAAAATTTGAATTGGCCCTTTCTACTGGAGAAAGGGGAAGACAGCCACACAAGAGATACTGTCCCCTTGCTAAAGGAGGACAGATTAATTAGTACCGCTTTACCTAAGAGATACTCAATGAAAATATCCTACAGCACACACCATCACAGGTAGAAGCCAAAAGTTCTGCGCAAGACAAACACCGGTAAAATTGGTTGGAACATTTATTTATTTATTTATTGAATATACCCGGAGGTCTAAGGCGGCTCACAGAACAAAACCACAAAACAACAAAACACATAATCAAAATAAAAACAACAACCCAATAACACCCCCTTCCAACATCCTACTACACACTTTCTGGTTCACTGACTATTGCAACAGCATGCTTTCCTGTATGTCAGAGAAACAAAATGAAACATTTGCACAACAAAATTTGTAGACTGGACCACTAGGATACATCTTGTCAAACTACACATTTTAAATGAAACGGGGAGGGAAAGGATAGAACTGTGTGAATCCTGAGATTGCCATACTTGCCTTTTTATTTATCACTGATTTTATCACACATATAATAAATGCAATACTTCTCCTTAAAGATGAATTAACAATAGAAGCAAATTATGAACTACAAGCGGAGCCAGTTTATCGAGATATGTAAATTCAATTCAAAGGTGGTATTCTTCCTACGGACAGTGTATCCAAAAGACATATGATACATCTCTCAGATGAATTAAGGATATGCTCATAAGCACACATTTAGCTGGGAATAAATTCCGCAGTTACTTGGAAAGTAAGTTCAATGAGGCTAGCTTCTGAATTAAAGCATAACTGGACTTGTTTTCTAACCTGTCTATGATCAAACACACAGCTAGAGAAATAGGGAAACAACAACAGTCATGACTTTTTCTGCATAATCTTGTTATATGAACTTCTGCATCCTATTTACCTCAGTACGGTGCCCAACCAATGTTTTGAAGCAGTGCTGTGTATCCAGGTCCCACCATTTCACCAGGGTGTCTTTTCCACTTTCAAAAAAAAAAGATAGACAATGAATGGCAACAGTTTCACCCTGCTTAAACTACAGTGGTACCTCGGGTTAAGAACTTAATTCGTTCCGGAGGTCCGTTCTTAACATGCAACTGTTCTTAACCTGAGGTACCACTTTAGCTAATGGGGCCTCCCACTCCTGCTGCTGCACTGCTGTGCAATTTCTGTTCTCATCCTGAAGCAAAGTTCTTAACCCGAGGTACTATTTCTGGGTTAGCGAAGTCTGTAACATGAAGCATCTGTAACCCAAGGTACCACTGGATTAGGTTAATATTAAGCACTCTGGGTCAAGCATCTCTCTTCTGCCGTGGCTGCCATATGTGTACAGAATATCAGTCACAGTGTGTGAACTGAGAGTTTCAAAGGTCAGCATAAACATGCATTACAAAGTTGAAAAACTAGAAAACAGGGCCATGTACAGCTTAACTTAGATGAAGCACACGATTCCTTCATTGGAGGTTTTAAAGCAGAAGTTGGATGGCCATCTGTCATAGATGCTTTAATTGAGACTCCTGCATTGCAGGGGGTTGGACTAGATGACCCTAGAATTCTATGATTCCCATCTGAGAAACAACCCCTCTTAACTATCCCTTCAGAACATATTTTAGCAGGTTTGCCTGATGTATTCTTAATTGAGCACCTTTACCTGGAAACCAGGATATTCTTCTCCTTCAAAAGGACCACCTGTGTAACGGCATCTTTGTGGCCCTTCAGCCGGTACAAACCACTCTCATTGATCACATCCCAAATGATGACATCTGTGTCCTAGAAGGAGAAGGAAACTGAGAATGAACATATGCTACTGCCTTAGCCATGCTCACTATAAACCAAACTGAGCAAGGGATTCAAGGTATCAAAAACAAGCAAATACCAACCTACAATTAACCTCATTGTATTACCTCACCCTTGTCCTCACATTTTAAAACACAAAAATATTAACAGGCTAGATACTTGATATTTTTATGGCCTTCTTTCTTCATTGTATCACCTTTTCATGGCCCTCAAAGCAATTTACAATGAAACAGAAATTATCAATTATGACAATGATGTTCTGAAGATTCAGGGATGTTATGTTCAACCAACACTCCAGACCTCATCCACAACATGCCACATACCTAAATTTGAACCACATTATCAACAAACAGTTGACACACTTTAGTTACATCTATTACCCACCAGTTATCCAAAGAATTTCTAACCTTTGATCCTGAAGCCAGTCTTCCTCCCAGCTCATCATACCTCAGGGCAGTAACGGCAGCCTTATGACCATTGAAAGTAACATTTCCTTCACCACTTAGGAGACTGAATACATGGATTGATCCATCCTCATATCCAACAGCCAAGTGAAGACCATCTGGGGATGGGCAAAGAGCAGTAACCTCATGCTTTTGGCCCTGGAGGATGAGAACCTGCAAGGTGAAATACAAAAGACAGTTGTCATATGGTGTGACACAGCCACGCTCACCTAGAAAAGGCTGGAAGGGCACATCTTTTAATTAAATATATGTTGCAAGCCTTAGGACTCATAACACAGATTTGTTAACTACTGTTAACCATCATATACTCAGAGCAATTTAAAGTGTGGGGGTTCCTCCAAGTCTGCTAATACCTTATTAAAAATCGATGTTGCTGCTATTTTGACTATATACTCCACACTAAAAGGAATACATTCTGTATTAACAAATAAATAAAGGGGCAGAAACTGCTAGCAAGAAAGAGATTACCACTGAAAGTGCTCTAAGAGGCACTGCTATAATATCAACTCTTATGCTTAATTCAAGTATTTCTATGCAATATGGATAAGCAGAGTTCTATCCAGTGTAGGGAATGGCAATAGAAATGCCAAAAGGGAATACCGTGCCATCAGTGGACACCATCACAACTCTGTGTGATCACAGCAAACAAAAATACATTATTATACATGAAATGCAACAAACGTGACATCTTGGGCTACTGCACATCCGTCTCAAATGCTAAGAAAGTTGCTCACCTTCTCTCCTTTCCGAGTATCCCAGATGAAAACATGCTCACAGGCCGGCACTGCTACATAACGACCTTTTTCGCCCCGCAGTGTCACATAGACAATATTGCCTTTTTGGCTGGCAACCACTCCAAAAAGGGCAGCGCCTGTGTAACGTAGATATTGCTTGGTAAGCCCCATGGAGAGGTTCGCAGGTCTTTGCAGAATCCAGTCTGGACAAGAAAGGGAGGAGGCAAATGTTAATTCTGAAGCAGAAATGCAGAAAATAAGTACTGGCTCTTAGGGAATGGTTGTTTTTCTTCCATCTCTTAAGAATTAGCATAGAAACATTACTTTCCATGGTATTTGCAGCATTTCCTGCTATTTTTAACGGATGACTTGGATGTATGCTTTTAGCACTGCCTTTAGGATACATCTGTGCAGATGTTATCTACACATACAGTTCAGGTCCATTGGAACTAAACAATTTCATTTTCCCGCGAAATGGCCAAAGAATAGCTCAGTTGGTAGAGCATGAGACTCTTAATCTCAGGGTCATGAGTCTGAGCCCTATGTTGGGCAAAAGATTACCTGCATTGCTGGGGGTTGGACTAGATGAACCTCAGAGTCCCTCCCAACTCTACAATTCTAATCAGGCAGGTAAACGATGTAAATTAGCAACACCTTACTCAAAGTATGTGACCTGGAGAGCCAGTAGCCCTGCTCACATGCTACTTGCATGCAGGGCACGTGTACTGATGGTGGAGCTGGGACACACTTTCAGCCCCATCCTCACTGTCAGGTCTTCTTCCTGCAGCATCCATATTCAGCGTGGCTGTCCACAGACGTATTCCAGTGCACGGACCCCAATTCAGGTACAGTGGTACCTCAGGTTACATACACTTCAGGTTACATACACTTCAGGTTACATACGCTTCAGGTTACAGACTCTGCTAACCCAGAAATAGTGCTTCAGGTTAAGAACTTTGCTTCAGGATGAGAACAGAAATCGTGCTCTGGCGGCGCAGCAGCAGCAGGAGGCCCCATTAGCTAAAGTGGAGCTTCAGGTTAAGAAGAGTTTCAGGTTAAGTACGGGCCTCCAGAACGAATTAAGTACTTAACCCGAGGTACCACTGTGCAGGGCTCTGCTGCCAATTGATTGTTGTTGCTTAGTCGTTTAGTCGTATCCGCCTCTTCGTGACCCCCTGGACCAGAGCACGCCAGGCCCTCCTGTCTTCCACTGCCTCCCGCAGTTGGGTCAAACTCATGCTGGTAGCTTCCAGAACACTGTCCCACCATCTCGTCCTCCGTCGTCCCCTTCTCTTTGCACCCTCCATCTTTCCCAACATCAGGGTCTTTTCCAGGGAGTCTTCTCTTCTCATGAGGTGACCAAAGTATTGGAGCCTCAGCTTCAGGATCTGTCCTTCCAGTGAGCACTCAGGGCTGATTTCCTTCAGAATGGAGAGGTTAGACCTTCTTGCAGTCCATGGGACTCTCAAGAGTCTCCTCCAGCACCAGAATTCAAAAGCATCAATTCTTTGGCGATCAGCCTTCTTGATGGTCCAGCTCTCACTTCTATACATCACTACTGGGAAAACCAGAGCTTTTACTATACGGACCTTTGTTGGCAAGGTGCTGTCTCTGCAATGGGGCAATGGTAGAAAATGCCAATTTTGGGGTCACTGCCCTGTGACCTTGTTGCATGCCACCCCAAGTGGTTCAAGATTCCTGGGGTTCCAAGCATTTCCAGCTCTCACTTCCATACATCACTACTGGGAAAACCATAGCTTGAACTATGCGGACCTTTGTTGGCAAGGTGATGCCTCTGCTTTTTACGGACTTCCTACACTTGAGTAGGTACTCACGAGTTGGAATTTCTCAGCAAACACGTAGGAGAGGGTGACAACTACAGCACCCCGTGCTCTACCGTCCGCACGGATATGCCCTCTACGCGGGAAACGAGAGAAATGCACTCTGCACTGGGTCAGAGACACTCTCTTTCTGCCCTTCCTTGGGGAGCTCTGACCCAACAACCCTCACCGCTTCCCCGCCCGCTGGTTGGACCCACCGTCAGCTGCGGCTTTATTTTCCTCCGGCTTCTGCGCAGCACGTGCTCCTCATCGCGGGGCTCCAAGTTCCGGGAGCGACTGACCATCTGAGGGAACCGGAAGGGGAGGGGCGAAGCGTCACCGGAACAGGAAGCCGCTCAAAACTGCGACGAGATAAGACTTTTTAAAAAAGTATAGAGACACCCTGACGTCGTTGCCTGCGTGGGCAGCTTCCGGGTTCAAAACAGTCTTCTCCCAAGTCAGTCCATAAGTCAATTTTGAGGGGGGGGGGGGACCGGCTTCCAGCTGCTTTCCAGATGTCTTCTACCAGCCTGCTGTGTGCAACGGGATTTGGACTGCCCTGCAAGGCTGTTGTGGGGGCCAAGCTGCACTTCCAGCGGGCCATTATGTGCTATACGAGGGGATACCGTGGCTTTGGGGGGGGGGCACAAATTAGGCAAGTCCGAGAGGAACCCTGTGGTGGGGGGGGGGTAGAATTCAGGACAAGTAATAATAATAATAATAATATTTTATTTATACCCCGCCCTCCCCAGCCAAGGCCGGGCTCAGGGCGGCGAACAACCAACAATAAAAACAATAATAAAGTCCCCCTTGAAGGAGCACGCAAGTCAAACTCACACCCCGCCCCCATTTTGAATTCGAAACCGACGCTGAATATGGAGCCCTCCGCCTTCCCCTCAGAAGGGGTTTCTAGCTGGCACCACTGCTTGGAAACCAAACGTCCCCGGTGGGCTTCTTTCGCAGAGAGAGAGAGACCCCCGCATTTGCAGGGGGTCGGACTAGATGACCCTGGGGTGGCCCCTCCGGTTCAGCGCCGCCGGTCGCCTCAGCGCGGCTTCTTCCTCGCTGTCCCTGCGGCTTGCAACCTCCCCGCCTCCCTCCCTCCCGAGGCGAAAGAGCGGCTGGGTGGCGCTTGGGCAGGATCGGGGCGTTCACCGGAAGGAGGAGGCGGCTTGCGCTTCGTTCGGGGCTGCGCTGGCCTCCCCCGTCGCGTGAGGGGAGGAAGGAGGGCTGCGAGCGGCGCCGGGCCTGGACGGGCGGCGGAGGAAGCAGCAGCAGAGACCGTGAGTGTCCCCCGCGGCCGCCGCCGCCGCCTTCCCTCAGTCAGTCAGTCAGTCAGGCAGCGCCGCCGCCAACGCGCGCCGCGTCCCCTCCCCTCCCCCCGCTGGGCTCCCTAACGGCTCCTCCTCCTCCTCCTCTTCTCCCCTCACGCGCCTCAGTCACCTCAGGAACCCCGCGAGGGGTCTTCCGGGCCCGCCTGGCGCCGCTTGCATTAGCATCCTCAGCCAACATCCTTGTTATTTAATAAATTTGCATACCGCAGGTCTCAGGGCGGTTCACAACATAAACAGAGACATAAATATAAACATATTATTATTATTATTATTATTATTATTAATTTGCATACCGCAGGTCTCAGGGCGGTTCACAACATAAACAGAGACATAAATATAAACTTATTATTATTATTATTATTATTATTATTATTAATTTGCATACCGCAGGTCTCAGGGCGGTTCACAACATAAACAGAGACATAAATATAAACTTATTATTATTATTATTATTAATTTGCATACCGCAGGTCTCAGGGCGGTTCACAACATAAACAGAGACATAAATATAAACTTATTATTATTATTATTATTATTTATTTATTTATTATTTTTGGTGGTGTGAACTGCCCTGAGATCTATAGATGAAGGGCAGCAATTCAGTGCCTGATTGTTGTTGTTGTTGTTTAGTCGTTTAGATTTCCACCCATTTGACCATTGTTGTTGTTGTTTAGTCGTTTAGTGGTGTCCGCCTCTTCGTGACCCCTGGACCAGAGCACGCCAGGCGCTCCTGTGCTCACAGAGCACACAGGAAATTCTCCCAAAGATGCCCCATTGACGTGGATGTGCACTGTGCAAGAACGCAGTGATGCTCCCAAGGCGCATGGTTCATGCCAATGGGGCATGCGCAGAACGACTTCCTAACGCATAAGCTTTGTTAAGCTGCTTGCTTTAGCGTTTGGTAGAAGGGTTGTTGTTGTTTAGTCGTTTAGTCGTGTCCGCCTCTTTGTGACCCCCTGGACCAGAGCACGCCCGGCACTCCTGTCTTCCACTGCCTCCGCAGGTTGGTCAAACTAATGCTGGTAGCTTCAAGAACACTGTCCCACCATCTTGTCCTCTGTCGTCCCCTTCTCCTTGTGCCCTCCATCTTTCCCAACATCAGGGTCTTTTCCAGGGAGTCTTCTCTTCTTGTGAGGTAGCCAAAGTATTGGAGCCTCAGCTTCAGGATCTGTCCTTCCAGTGAGCACTCAGGGCTGATTTCCTTCAGAATGGAGAGGTTTGACCTTCTTGCAGTCCATGGGACTCTCAAGAGTCTCCTCCAGCACCAGAATTCAAAAGCATCCATTCTTCGGCGATCAGCCTTCTTGATGGTCCAGCTCTCACTTCCATACATCACTACTGGGAAAACCAGAGCTTTAACTAGACGGACCTTTGGTATAAGCTACGCAAGCTATAGCTTAGGGCCCCACTCTCTTGGGGGCCCCAAAAAAAATTAAAGGGAAAAAACTGGATATACATTTCCAAAATACAAGATAAAAACCTACATACAGCAACAATGTTTTGTGTTGTGTAGGCTCCTATGATGTAAGTAATGGGCCCTGCCTGCTCCCCTTCTCCCTAAAATATCACTGGTTTGCTTATTTCTGTATCAATTGCTTTGATAAAATACATATTTTGTCGTCTGCAAATGGCTTTAGATAGCTATTAGGTCCACAAATTACCATATAGCATATATTCAACAACAACAACAAGTGACAATTTGTTGTTGACAAAGGACAGCTGCTCATATAAAAGGCCCCATTATCTTCAGTAGCTTAGGGCCTCATCAAACCTAAATCCGGCCCTGATGATGTTGATGATGATTTATTGAATTTATATACCGCCCTATACCCCGAGGTTTCAGGGCGGTTCACAGAAAAGATCAGCATAAAAACCACAATATATGTAATCAAAATAAAAACAGCAACCCAGTAACACACTCCCAGTGTGTTTCGTTTATTAAATTTGTATACTGTACTGTCCTTCATTGTAGGTCTCAGGGCGGTTCACAACAACATAACACCATTATTATTATTATTATTATTATTATTATTATTATTTCATTTATTCCCCATTCATCTGACTGGGTTTCCCCAGCCACTCTGGGTGGCTTACAGCATATATAACAGCATACTAAAACATCAAGTATTTAAAGTTTTGTTGCTGTGAGCCATGGGCGTAGGCAGAATTTATTTGGGGGGGAGGGCAGGATTTATGTTGGGGCAGAACTGAGTTATCTGCAACACAATTGGTCAGTTATGTATTTTTATTTGTTTACTTAATTTGGAGGGGGCAGCTGCACCCCCTGGCTATGCCCGTGTTGTGAGCCACCCTGAGATCTACAGATTAAGGGGCAGTAGGCAGATTTAATAAGCAAACAAACAAAGTGTGTTTCATTTATTTATTAAATTTATTAAGCATCTTGGGGTGGCCAGTCCACAGCATTAAATACACAAAATAGACAAAACACATAATGAGAACAGGAACAAACCAAACCAATAACCACTTACTTCCTCACTTGCCCGTCTTTTCATTCCTCAGGAAGGAAGGGAAACTTCTCAAATGTAAGCAACATGCTGGGTAATAACAGGTCTCTTATTTCTGCCAGTTTTGGGGATAACTTCTAGTTCTTCTCCCTGCAGAAAAGGCTTTTTCTTGATCCAGAGCAGACACTTTTTTGGCTAGATGCACCGGGCCCAGTGAATTTATTTATTACTTTGTTTATCAGATTTGTATACAGCCCTTCACCTGAAGACCTCAGGGCTGGTTCACAGTGTAAAAATACAAAATGGAAACACATGATATATAATGAAAACAAGAACAAAAACAAATGGCATTTGTTATCCTCATACATAGCCATGGAGAGACCCTAAGGGGGAAGAAAAAGTGCTATCCTTGTTCTGAATGAGTATTATTATTATTATTTAAGCCTTGTTTATGTCCCAGCTCTGTGTGGCCTTATTATTGTCCTCCTGCATTTCATGGCCCTGTTGGCGTCACTATTTGCAGTCTCTCTTTGATAAAAGAGAAATAATCAAGCATTGCAACATTCTTGCAGCATATATAGATGTAAATGTACACAAAGAATACTAGCATATTCATATTGGGAGAAAACTAGGATAGAACCCATTTCCCTGTCATGCAAGTGCTGTAAGTGCGCAAAAAACAAATAATATAAAGGAGCATTCTATGATGCAGGCTCTTGCCTGCAATCTGAAGCAGCAAACCTGCTTCTGGACTACATTTTCTGCTTCTGTGAGAGCAACACCTAAAGGGCTTCTTGGAGACTAGTCTAGGAGTAAATAGTATTCCTGAAATGGCATCATTTGGGAGGAAAACTGCGCATCCCTGAATGAGCATTTCTCTAAGGAAGTGCCCTTCGGGTTCTTCTAATTTTATTATGAAGGAATCTTTTGTCAAAACACACACACATCTGTTTTTTTCAAGCTCACACAGCACAATGATTTACTGATGTGCTTTTTCACAGGAACTTTCATCTCCGTTTTTAACAAAGAGCCCGAGTGTCTGATTGTGGTGTGTCCAGAATACCAGCAGGACTCAAGTAGGAGTGTAGAGTGCTTATGAAGTAAACTGAACCGATTGCCGATCCCTTCCATGGATCCTTTGGGGGCTCCTTCCAATTTTGTGGATATTGATGGTTTGCAAGGCTGGGCTGATCTTTATGTGGCTGATCAGTTGAACTCTTCAGTTCCAGTAGAAAAGACTCAAGTTGATGCTTGCTCACCCTTCCCATATAGGAAAGACATCAGTGAAAAAATAATATTATGGTAAGCTTGTGCATCATGATTTTGAAATAATTGCATTCTTTAACATAAAATGCTTAGGCATTATGTGACTCAATGATTTTTTGGTTTAAACTTTGGCTGATATTCATGGGGGAGGGGGTTTAATAAAAAAAATCCTGAGCACTGACTTTTGTGGAACACTGATTACCGTATTTTTTGCCCTATAGGACGCACTTTTCCCCCTCCAAAAATGAAGGGGAAATGTGTGTGCGTCCTATGGGGCGAGTGCAGGTTTTCGCTGAAGCCTGGATAGCGAGAGGGGTCGGTGCACACCGACCCCTCTCACTCTCCAGGCTTCAGGAAGCTCTCCGCAAGCCTTGGGAGCCGGTCTCCCCAGGCTTGCGGAGAGCTGCCTTTATCCTGAAGCCTGGGGCGCGCTGTGCAACGCGCCTCGGGCTTCGGGCAGCTCTTTATTTCTTTATTCCCCCCCAAAAAAAAAACTAGGTGCGCCCTATGGGCCGGTGCGCCCTATGGGGCGAAAAATACGGTAGATTTGCTTTAACGGGTAAGAAGTTCAGCATATTTGTTTCATTTAGTAAATGAAAGTTTCTGTTCCACCCTTCTAATACTCATGTACTTATTTACAAGAATTTAAAATCAGACTACAGTACAATTATTTAAAATAGCTGTAATAATAAAAGTATATAAAATGAGCAACAAATAAAATAGCACAACATTAAAAGTCCATTTCAAAGCAGCAACAGCAGTGATAATAGGTAAAAATGACTTTAGGCAAAACACTATATCCATATGCCATAATCCTAAAATCTGCGTCCAAGGTGCTGTTGAGATGTCTGTCAGAGCTAAATCTATCTGGCTAGCAGGCATAAGAGAGGACTTTTCTGCAGTAGCCCCCTGGTTTTCGAATACAACCCAAAAGTTAAGCAGGCCCCGCCTCTGTTATATTTTAAATGTGCTTTGAAGAGAGAGATTTTTCTAATGGTCTTAGGTGTTTAAAGTGTGGTAACCAATACTGGGACCAATTATCCATTGCTGGTTGTAGTCATTGCTGGTTGTTTATAATGAGACTTTCCCCATTTTCATTTGATGTATTTTCTTCATTGTACACCCTTCGTGAGATTTTTGTCCTAAAGACCACATAGAAGTTTAATAAAAATAAATGGATAAACCTGGCAGAATAAAAATGTACAGTATTTACAAGCTGGTTAAAAATGACCAGAGAAGATGTCATCTGCACTGGAGATGACAATATTGGTGCAGCCCCTGAAAAAAGCTGTATCTCTTGTAGCCATGACCTTTGCCTTGTCATATGTGGGATGCAGAGAAAGGCACCAGCTTTTGATTTTAGAGAGTGGGAAGAATGGTATAGGAGGAGGCAGCCCCAGGTCTAAGTCATTTAGGGCTTTAAAGGTCATCACCAGTACTTTGAATTGTGCCCAGAAGCAGATTGTCAGTCACTGGCGATATTGCAAGATAGGTGTAACATGATCCCATAGACATGCGCCTGTTAACATCCTTGCTGCTGCATTCTGAACCAAGTGTAGCGAAAGCCTCTTCTTAAAAATAGTCAGTTATGAAGTCATGTGGATATCACTTGCATATAAATTTCTGCTGTTCTATAGATAGATAATGCCCTGAATCTTCTTAACTGTATAGTCTGTACTAATAATGAGCACAAAGCAGAGGTAGAGGAACCTATGGCCCTCCAGATGTTTTAGGACTACAGTTCCTTCATTCCTGACAACTCACCATGCTTGCTAGGCCTGATAGGAGTTTCTGCCCTACAACATCTGGAAGGCTACAGATTCCCCATCCCTGGTGTAGAGTTGGTATTAAATCTTTGAACTCCATGAGCAAGATGTTCAAATAACTCTTCTGTAATTTCCCTTTGTAAGGTTACATAACTCTTAACTTGTAAGCACAGTGGAACCTCAGTTTTTGAACATCTCAGAAGCTGAACAATTGAGAAGCCGAACGTCGAAAACCTAGAAGTAATTGGCTTCCAAGGCGCGTTTATCCATTTTTCACTGGATTCTGCCGACGGCCCATTGATCCCTGGTTTTTGAACGTTTCGAAAGTCGAACGGTCTTCCAGAATGGATTACATTCAAAAACCGAGGTTCCACTGTATTGAAAATGAGGTTATGTCTTTCCATTGTATTCAATTCATGAAAAGTGATAAATTGACATACTGTGCACTCCATGACTAACATGAGCACTCACCAGAGACGTAAATATAAATTCTTCTATTACTGCCTTCTTAATACATATCAGGAGAAAGCTGATGGGAAAAACTTAATGAAGTATGTTCTCTTTTATAGCCATGCAGCAATAATCATATAACAGCTCTGAGGAGCTTCCTGTGTGTGTGTTGTGCTTCTATTTTCTTCCGTGCCGCCTGCTGAATGGTGGTGATTTTTCCTCAGGAGGGGGGATGTAGCACTGCTGAACTGCACAGCCATAGTGAACACCAGCAATGAGTCTCTCACGGACAAGAACCCAGTTTCTGATAGTATCTGCACACATGCGGGACCTGACCTGAGGGCTGAGCTACAGAAGCTCAAAGGTAAGTATAGTAAAGTTAATCCAATTGACTTCAAAACGTTCAGCTTGAACCAAAAAGGGGACTGCACTTTGGTTTTAAAAGTTCACTTCACAGTAAAAAAAATCTATGAACAAACTATGCTGTAAAGTTAAAACATGTCTGTCATAATGATCATGCTACATATGTATAAAACAGAGTAAACAAACGTTTGGCATATTTAATTTTTTTTTTTAATTTTTCATATATTTATCTTATATAGTAACAATTCAGTTTATCAGCTACAAAGGTGATAAAAAGTAACAATACAATAAAATTAGAAGCTGATAAACATAACTCTACAAAGTAACCAAGAGTACAAGCAATTCAAAACGTTGCACAATCGTATGCTGTACCAGGAATTAGCCCATCACCCCTATAGTGACGGACCCATTTATTCCAGCTGACCAAAAAGGTATCTTGTCTCTAACTTTGTTCTTTAAATCTGATATATTAAGTTAATTTTGTCACTGATGCATATTTGCTTACTTCATTATACCGGTCTTTGATGGATGGAGCTGTCTTTGCTGTGTATTATTATTCCAACTGTCAACAAATATGAAATTAATTCTGAGCCCTCTTACTGAGCTTTCTAATTAATTTAATAAAAACACAACTGGGTGTAATGGAAGCAAATATTTGGAGGGATGATTTTTTGAACAGAGAATTTGGTCACTGATAAATGTTTCAGGTTACAAAAAATACATATCTGAGGAAGAATTAAACTTGCAGCCCAATTCTGTACCAAGAGTTTACATACAGAAAACCACAACATGAGTAAATTATAAATAAACTACATCAATGACTGTTGCGTGCATTGTGTGTACTACTGTACCATTTTACAGGGCTAACCAAACTCTTCCCCTACAACAATATCTGATTTAGAGAATAGCTTCTGAATTCAAAGTATCTCTCTCTCCTCCTCCCCATTCCCCCACCCCCTCTTCAAATTACAAATTGCACAGCTGAACTTCCTCATAAAATAAGCAAGGTAATAAATTTCTTTAAAATGACCATTAGCGATGCAAGAATGAATAGGTAATGATATGAATAAATAATGAAAAACATTCACGGCAGATCTTTATAAAATATTGCAACACTTGTTGTGATTTACCAGAATAGGTCAGCCTCAGACCATTGCTTATAATATCGCTTCCAGATTCCTCTTCCGCCTCCCCCTCTACCTGCACCAGTGTAGGGTTGTGTGAACCCAAGGCTTGTACCGACTTGTTCTGTCAACAAACCATGGCTTATCTCTATGTCTAACTGAGACTTCTCAGTACCCAGCTACACAGCTGTGCATGCTGCTTTTTTCTCTTACCTAGGTTTGGCAGGAAGCTTGGATATAATATGGGAAGCTGTTGTGTGTTCCCAAATCCATCCATAAAAGAGGATCTCTATGCTAAGCCTAAAATCCTTATATTTCAATTGCTTCAATATTACTTAGCTCATCCTGCTTTGTTTTCCTATAGGCTGCCGGACAGGAGAAGCAAAGCTGACAAAAGGATTTAATCTAGCTGCCCGTTTCATCATTCACACTGTGGGTCCCAAATACAAAAGTCGATACCGGACAGCAGCAGAAAGCTCCCTGTACAGCTGCTATCGCAACATTCTGCAACTTGCAAAGTAAGCATGTGTCTGCTTGTGACAGGCAAGTACCATGTGAAACACACATACACAAACACAGCAACAGTGCATGTAAAATTTTGGAATGTGTAACTAGTGTAAAGGTATCTGAAGAAATGTGCATGCACATGAAAGCTCATACCAATAACAAACTTAGTTGGTCTCTAAGGTGCTACTGGAAGGAATTTTTTTTATTTTGTTTTGACTACGGCAGACTAACACAGCTACCTACCTATATCTAGTGTAAAGAAATAAGTTTTAAAAACTTAGCTATCATACCGTAACATCTTGGATAGCTTGTGAAAGTATACATGTCAACATCTAATCCCCTGGCTCTCTTCATCCAAACATATATTTTCCACGTGCTTTAGATTCTTCCATTCCCCAAATTCCAATATTAGTTGCTTAGTAATGGGGGTAGATGATGAGAAGCACTACATGCCATTCCAAGGAACAGAATGCATTGGAAAGCCTGGTTTTATGTTTTTATATGGGTTCAAAGCCACCCAGAGTAGCTGGAGCAACCCAGCCAGATGGGCAGGTTATAAATAATAAAAGTATCATTATTATTGTTGTTGTTGCTATTGCTATTATTACAAAAGTACTTGTTAAGTATAAATTCTTCTTTGGCAATCACTCGTAGACGAGTAAGATTGTCTTCCATGAACAGGCTTATAGCAGTGAGTCTATGTGACTGTGAAGGCCAATTCTGGATCCACACATCCTTCCACAGTGGGACATAGGTTTCCGGGCGGGAGTTGATCACAGTGAGGGTGCCTTCCAAGCATGCCTTCTTCTTAGCACATTTCTCCCTTTCGTCCTGAGTTCGAGCATCTTCAAAGCCCATCACACCTTTGGTAAAGGCTGTTCTCCAACTGGAGTGCTCGCAGGCCAGTGTTTCCCAGTTGTTGGTGTTTATACTACTTTTTTTTTTTAGATTTGCCTTGAGAGAGTCTTTAAACCTCTTTTGCTGACCACCAGCATTACGCTTTCCATTTCTGAGTTCAGAATAGAGTAGTTGCTTTGGAAGACGATACTCGGGCATCCACACAACATGACCAGTCCGACAAAGTTGATGTTGAAGAATCATCGCTTCGACACTGGTGATCTTTTCTTCTTCCAGTACACTGGCATTAGTTTGCCTTTCTTCCCAAGTGAAGTGTGAAATTTTTCAGACACCGTTGATGGAATCTTTTGAGGAATTGGAGATGGTGTTTATAAGTGGTCTGTAAATAAATAATAAATTGCAATTGAAGATCAGTTCAGAGAATGACTATTAGATTAAGGATGCAAACTGACATCATTTACTAAAAAATTCTATTGTTTCCTTTTAACCCCCTTTTCCATTGCTAAACTGCTTAACACATTTCCTATCTGATGTAACACCAGACACATTTTGCAGACTTCTATGGTGTCTTCATGTGGATTTTGTGTTTGTGAGGTGGGATAGTGGTGAATGGTGGCAGCTCTGTGTGGCTTTTTGTCTTGCCCAGTGTCTGAAAATTTGTTTAAGATCGCAAGCACTGTGTTTCTTGTCCTGTGCAGACTGTTGGTTTGTTAGGTGTCTCACATCTAAAACTATGGGTTTGTGTGCAAAATTACATGTTGGGAGGTATGGGACCTTCAGCGTTACAGCCTCCTCAGTTGTAAACCTAGGCGAGCTCTAGGGCTACATCATCTTTGTCTAAACTGTTTATGCTCTTTGAAACAGTAAAATTTGCAACACTGTGCTCTTCTGAATGATTAACGGCATTTATGATTCTCTTGGACTCCTTTCAAATTGTTTGTTTGGTTTCATGCTGTCACTTAGACAGAATCTATCAGATATCAGCACTATGCCTTGTCCCTCATGCCAAGGGATCAAAAGTCTTAAGCTTCAGAATAATTAAGTTAAATTATTCCCCACCATCAGTTTATTTTGGATTTGTCATCTCCCAAGTTCATAATCTTAAAATTTTGGAAAATTTGTTTCCTTTTTTTAAAAAAAATAAAATCCATTGGTAATTTTAAGAAATAACCAGTAATACTTTTTATTTTACTGCTAAATATCCCCAGTAATCCACATATTCATTTTTTAATGTGATCCAATCTTCACATCTTTTGGCATAGTTTACACCATAGCTCCTCTTTGTGATCTGAAAACCATGTCTTAAGAAGTAACCAGCAAACATAAAACATCCAATGATACAGAAAACACTTAAATCTCCTTTGTCAAGAGCTGTTATAACAGCTATTAGGAGCAGTGGGGGTTTCGTGAAAATTTCAATAGAATCTCTTCCCGCTCTTAAAAGCTTTTGGAGAGCAAAATCTATCCACAGTATGAAGCAAAAGTATAAACATCCATAATCATGTTAGTCATGGGCACCTATTATGGATTAAGCCATCTCTGTGAATCCTTTTTACTATTTGATTCTAAATTTGGTGTTGTTCCGGTAATTATAATGACCACTGTTGGACCACTACAACACATGCAGCCTATTCATACAGAATAAGCTGACATGATCCTGCTATGACATCAGTTGCATTGATTTGTTTGTGATGCTTACGCTTTTCATTATCCTTCTGGCTGCAGGGAGCAAGCGATGTCCTCAGTCGGATTCTGTGTGATAAACACGGTGAAACGAGGTTACCCTTTAGTGGATGCTACCCACATAGCACTGCGTAAGTAGCCTTGAAAGGATCTTTGCTGGATATACAGCTTCATCTGCATGCATTGTGCTTTGCTAAGAACGACAGAGCAGGATTTGTGATTATTTTGGTTATATATACTTAGGCTTAGTTACAGTTGAATATTGGGACTAGAGGGTTGTGGCAAAGGGTTCATAGGAAAATACATGTTAATCTAAGCCACCTTAGATCTTCAGTTGCAAAGCTTTCACTTAAGTCAGGGGTCAGCAAACATTTTCAGCAGGGGGCCAGTCCACTGTCCCTTAGACCTTGTGGGGGACCGGGCTATTTTGGGGGGGGGATGAATGAATTCCTATGCCCAACAAATAACCCAGAGATGCATTTTAAATAAAAGCACACATTCTACTCATGTAAAAACATGCTGATTCCCGGACTGTCCGTGGGCCAAATTTAGAAGGCGATTTGGCCAGATACAGCCCCCTGGCCTTAGTTTGCCTACCCATGACTTAAGTTGTCATAATGTAGAAACTATAAGAATATGCAAGTTAAAATTTGAGGAACTAGTAAAACAGTGAGGCGGGTGACTTCCCCTTTTGGTTGCTAGGAATGCAGTCTGCCCTTATTTGCCGTTGGCGGCACAGCTGTCTTGATGTGGTGCTACATTGAAGTAGGTTGAGAAAGATGGCAATGTGTGGTTGAACTCCCTACAGCCCAATTCAAAACATAATTACTGAAGTGGGGACTATATTGCAATATTCTGACTGCAAAGGCCCTCTCCAATCCCCTGCTCCACTTCCCTTAGACTAAGTTGCAACCAGCTGTCCTTATATTGAAAAGTGCAACTGTCTTTTCAGTTAGAGAAAACAGTTCCAATGTTTTACAACAGCCCTTGTGGTGAAGTAAAATGAAGGAGTCGTAAAGGACTTTCACGCAAGTTGCACTAAGGGCTGTAGGTACTTGTTTTCCTATGTACAGCATTCGTCTGGGAAAGACATTAATTGAGACTGAGAAAACGAAATCCCAAACCCAAAGCTATTATTGTCAGGAAACCCAAACATCACCACAGTATATGTGGTCAACAAGTATGGGCAAAATAACTAATTAAATTAGATCAATTAATAACAATAAATAATGGCATAGAAAAGGGTAGTCCTATATTTTCCATCAACGTGGGTGTCTGTTTCTTCTCGTTTTGCTGACTCTATGTGTTGATTTCTCTCTCTTCCTCCCCCCCCCCCCTCCATTGCAGGAACCGTCCGGCGATTTTTAGAGGTTCATGGGGAAACTCTTGAAAAAGTGGTGTTTGCAGTGTCTGAACTTGAAGAGGTATGTAAAGTACTCTGTCTACGTCTGTAGGCATTGCTGTGCTGCTGAGCTAACCCAGTCCCAAAACCCTTGTGCCTTGATCTCTATTTCCTGCTCTCCACTCAAGTGATTCGATTAACTTCTCGTCCAAAAGTACACGAGAAACTTGGTATCAATACCTTCTTATTCCTTCAGACAAACATACTCCCAAGTTGCAATTTCACAGTTCTTCTAAATAGCCTCCATCTCATCTGTACAATTTACATGTGCAAAGTACTAATATTGAAAGTTACCCTGTGTGGCTGCCAGGACCCATTTCCTCCCCCAAGGCCACTTTTCTGAACTGCAGTATGAAGTTTGGGGCTATCCCATACTCACTGCCACAGCTCTAGTGCTGCAGCTGGACAGGAGAGCTGGGGTTTTGATTTGTCTCTGCACTTAAAGGCACATTCCCAGTGCTCCAAAAGGATGGAACCAAGCCAACAAACTCACGCACCCCTCTCCAGCTCAGAGGTGGAGATGGCAGTGGGAACTTCCTTTGATTCTGTGCTTGTGAGGTGCTCTATGTTCCTTGGAAGCAGAGACACAGACCTGGGCTCGGCACTTCAGCTTGAAGCTAGAAAGGGAGGTGAGAGGTACACCTGTGCTTCCAAAGCACTTTGGGGAAGGGTTAAGGGCTGAAGTTAATCCCTTCTTAGCACTTCCAGAACACAGCACAGCTCTTCATAGCTGGGTGAAGCTTACGTTGCTTGCCACAGCAAGTATTCTGTTGCACTCTGGAAGCAGAATTCTGGCACCTGCCCTCCACAAAATGTTGCTGTGTAAGAAAAGGATGGAAGGCTTGTAGGGATCCATCTATTGGACTCTACTGCACATCAAATCCACAGGTTCCCCATCCCTAGCATTAGGACATAAAGATAGGATGGAGATAAGTGAATAGATTTATTGTTTCAAACTTGTATTAAAACTTATTCTCTACATCCTAACCTTTCTGCATATGTCAGATGTTGAAAGAAAAACGATGGGGGTTGCAACTTTGTTCCACATATGGGAGAACTGTAGATCTTGACTAACCAGTCAGTGTGGTGCTATCATGATCTACCATGCAAAAGAATACCAGGGGGCATTTAATTATCTTTGTGACCTGTTATCAACCTGCCTTGAAAACTGGAGATCTAAAGCATTCTCAAACTTTCCTTTTTTTCCAGGATACTTATCAGAAGTTGCTGCCTCTGTATTTCCCAAGGTCTCTAGAAGAGGAGAAAAAGTCCTTGCCTTTCCTTCCTGTTGATATTGGCAATGCTGAAGGGGAGCCAGTCGTGCCAGAGCGTCAGATCAGAATTAGTGAAAAGCCAGGTGTTTCTGAGGGTGAGTTTCCAGATTGTGTCCAGAGAGTCTTCTGCAGAGTTAGGATAAACATCATCTACAGAGCTAATGTAGTTATCCTCAAGGCATTGGGAGAGATAGGTATTCAAACTATAACTGCTTTTCCATTTGTAGCTGGAATGGGTGAGAACAAGGTCAAGTGAATTGTCTGTGAAGCTGATATAAGATAGAGTCAAAGGGCAGGAGCTAATCCTGTTTTAACTTCTCATGTCTGGGAGCAAATCTTCTGTGGCTCTGGGTCTGTCTAAGTGTATAGCACACTTAAAGCTTTCATATCTTCCATGGAGGGGAAACCCCCTGGAAATACAGTATTTTATTATTTCCCCATAAAAGCAGACCCAGTCATTCCTTGTCAGAGGAAGGCATCTCATGAAAAGTGACTCCTTCCATCAGTGTTCAGAGGCACAACTTGGCCTGAATTTCTTCTCCTCACTGCTGTGGGCAGAGTCCTCATCCAGTTTTCCTCTCATGTTTGCCAAGAGAGCTGGATTTTTGGTGAGAGACTGGAGCTTTAGATGCAGGGCTTGACGGACCTCCTGTTGATCTTTATCTCTTCTCCACCATCAAGATCCCTATGCCTGACACCAGTCAGTTACCACTGAAGAGGAGGAAGAGGGCAGTCTCAGAACATACATCACTTGTTGTTCTTATACATCACCTTAGGCATGCACACAAACGCATATCAAGGTGAAGTACAAAACAATAATGAAACAACTAAAAATGGTTAAAAACAACACAAAAATCAGAGGGTGGATTTTAAAAAGCAATGTGAAATAGACATCCATGGCAGAGATCTATTCATCCAGCTTGGAAACCTTGTGAGTAAAAACCAGCACAAACCTGTGTGTGAAAGGCTATCCATGAAGTTACAAGAGCAGTCTTGCTTCTTCCATGACAGTAGCTTCATCAGATTTCCATGGCTGGAAATTCCATCTGTTAATATACCATTATTAAGTCTGGTCCAGGTGCAGTTGGTGGCTCATCAACCTCCTGGCAGAGGTTATTTATATCCATCCCAATCTGGCTTTGGAGCAGAAACTGTCCTGATTGCTTTGGTTGATGATCAGGGAATTGACCATCTTTGGCTTAGGAGCACATTGTCTTGATGGTTCCAGTCCTATCCAAATTTCAGGGTTCAGAAGGGAGTGCTGGGCTGCCTCCAGGTTCCATTCCCTAGGCTGTCTTAATATATACATGCAAGTTCTGTAATTAAGGCTTGGCTAAGACTTCACAGAATGCCTCCTATATTCAAGAAAGTGCATTCACATGTTCAGTGTTCTGTATTGGCTCTGAACAATTACGCCTAGCTGACATACTTGTTGCTTGCCATATGGTGAACTCTGAGTGCCGCACTTCATCCACTCTGCTTGCTTTGCAGAAAGAGATACTGATGAACTCATAATGCAATGCAATATAATCTCTCTCTATCTCCTGTCCATAAGTCTCATTGTTTTCCTGGACTGGACTTGTATTGTGGCTCCACTTTGGACAGTTACTTCATTGTTCTTGCACATCTTTTGCAGATAATTCTGATGAGGAAAGCCTGGAAGCAGACTTTTCATTTATTGGTTCCCATGCTTTTGCCCGCATGGAGGGAGATGTTGATAAACAGAGGCGTCTTATCCTTCAAGGGCAGCTCTCGGAGGCAGCACTACAAAAGCAGCATCAGAGAAAGTAAGAAGTTATTGCAGATGACTATTCCTGTTGGTGATTCATTGTGTTTTGAACTTCAATTCTATATGCCTGGGAGCTGCTACGCTATTCATGGTGTATTCTAGCAGATTTAGAAACACGTGGGGAACACTTCCTCTTGTGCTGGGGGCTTTAGACATAGCTTCTGTGCTATTTAATGGAAGGATGGCAGCTCAGCTGCTTATTTTTGTTTAATTAAAAAGGTAACGGGACCCCTGACCATTAGGTCCAGTCGTGGCCGACTCTGGGGTTGCGGTGCTCATTTCGCTTTATTGGCCGAGGGAGCCGGCGTACAGCTTCCGGGTCATGTGGCCAGAATGACTAAGCCGCTTCTGGCAAACCAGAGCAGCGCACGGAAATGCCATTTACCTTCCTGCCGGAGTGGTACCTATTTATCTATTTGCACTTTGATGTGCTTTCGAACTGCTGGGTTGGCAGGAGCAGGGACCAAGCAACAGGAGCTCACCCTGTTGCGGGGATTCGAACTGCCGACCTTCTGATCAGCAAGCCCTAGGCTCTGTGGTTTAACCCACAGCGCCACCCGCATCCCCCTTTGTTTAATTATTTCCAACTTAATCCCACACTGCTCCACTTGCATTTTCCTTTTGGATTCTGACAGAGTATAACATCATGTGAGAAGTATGACAGGTTTGTTTGCTGTATTTGTCTAATAATATGTCTCTGGAAGTGGTCTTTGATTGCTAAACATGACAACCAGATCAGTCCAAGTTCTGAAACCTTATGTGGCTGCCTTCCAGTTACAATCGCTGGCTTTGTCGAGCAAGAGCGGAAGACCTGTCTGATATTGCGTCCCTTAAAGCTTTATACCAAACTGGTGAGTTCAAGGTCGCAAATTCTAATTGCCCCTTAACTCTTCCTTCTTGAATATATTGTAGTGAAGATATAATGTGATAAAAGGAAGTCTCCATGTCTTAATGCTACACTGTACAGGAGAATCCAGCCTTTGATAATTATTTTTAATTTTGTACACATAAGTAAATTGGCTTAGTCAAAGATTGGCAAAAGTAATGCAAGATTGTCATAAGTCATTCAGTAGAGGATGGTCATAGACCTGAAAAGGGCTTGAAACAAGGAGCATGACCTTTACAGTCCCAGACAACTGTGGCCCTTGAAACAGTGCCCTATGAAGTGAAAGCTAATAATTAATTTAATAGTATTGCTCCCTCATTGCTAAAACCATGTGTTTATGAGCTACCAGATTTTAGGCTGAGCTTTATTTCTGCTCACAGAAGGGGGGGGGGGGGCTTTAAACTTAACCTTTAAAAGTTTCTGATTTTCATTCTATTTGTAGGTGTTGATAACTGTGGTCGTACAGTAATGGCAGTGGTTGGAAGGAACATTCCTGTAACTCTAATAGACATGGAGAAGGTGAGATCCTAACAAACATAAAAATTATTGGTGATTAAATAGTAAATTTCTCTTTGGATACAGATTTATTTATTCTTTTGTACATTTATGTCCTGCTCTTCACCCTTCAGAGGATTTCTAGAGCACATGACAATTCATATCAATTCAAAACACATCAACATATCCAATAAGGCCAGGCTAACAGCAGTTCTGGACCTGGTCTTTAACTGGGGGTACAATTCCACCAGCATTTCCATTACTTCACCTAAGTTAGATGTGAAAGGGTAATAGAGCTGGCTGTCATTAGTATATTGACAGATCTTTCTGCAGACATAAACAGGCATATACAAAGCATTTCTCCACAGGTAGTGACCAGCCAGTAGACTTCATGGGTAAGGCCTGTGTTATACGCAGGGCTGCCTCTGAAGATGGTTCGGAAACTTCAGCTAGTGAGAATTGAGCAGCCAGGTTGCTCACTGGAGCAAGACGGTTTGAGCATATTACACCGATCCTGGTCCGACTTCACTGCCTACCAGTTAGTTTCTGGACCCAACTCAAAGTGCTGGTTTTGACCTATAAAGCCTTAAACAGCTCACGACCGCAATACCTCAAGGACCGCCTCTTCCCATAGGAGCCTACCCGGACCCTGAGATCATCTTCTGAGGCCCTTCTTCATGTGCCTCCTCCTCGAGAGGTTCGGAGGGTGGCAGCACGAGAACAGGCCTTCTCTGCAGTGGCTCCCCGTCTGTGGAATGCTCTCCCCAGGGAAATTTGCCTGGCACCTTCATTATACATCTTTAGGCGCCAGGCAGAACGTTCCATTTTTAACCAGACCTTTGGTTGACCTGATCAACATCCTATACCCTTTTAAAATGTGGCTCTTTTTGGGGGAGGGGGGGTTATTGGGTTAATGTTTTTGTTTTTATTTTGTATATTTTGATCTTTCTGAGACCTCCAGGTATAGGCCAGTATATAAATTCAATAAATAAATAAAATAAATAAGGGGGAATTGGAGCTTCTGGTTCAAGTCTACCACTTTGTTCATGATAACTCAGGATTTGTGAGCTCACCACTTGTTTTGGGTGAGAAAGGAATGGCATCTTTTGTTGGGGAAGAATTTATTGTGAAGCGTTCACTTTTTTCTTTCTTGAGAGAATCTGTTCTCATATGTAAGTGCTGCATATTCAAAAGTTTGAAAGAACTTTTTCCTCGCTCCCCCTAAACTTTGCTCTGCTTTTAGCCGTATTACTCATGCAAGGATGGAAGCTTCAGTCCTCTGCTGAAATCTGACGTTTGTGACTTTTCTCTTTCTCCAGGCGCTCTTGTACTTCATTCATGTAATGGACCACATTGTAATGAAGGAATATGTCATTGTGTATTTCCACACGCTCACTAATATCTACAATCACCTAGATTCCGATTTCCTAAAAAAACTCTCTGACATTGTTGATGCCAAGTAAGTATAACTCGGAAAGGCCCCAAAGCCTTTCTCCTTACTTCCCTTTTGGATCAAAAAGCATCACAAAGAAACTATTTTAAAAGGGAGTGGGCATGGAGACACAGTGTGTTCAATGAGTACGGGAGGCTTAGCTTCAGAATATGCCCAGTCACTCGTGTGACACAGCATCTTTGGGCTGCTAGAATAAGCTTCCTTGGTTTTATGAAAAAAGCATGTCAGCTGTCATGAGACTACTCATTGTCTCTGTAGAGCTTTCCCACAGAAAAATTCAGGTCAGTGCTGCAAATACATTAATAAGTTGCGGGTTGAAACAAGTGCCCTTTTTTACATGGAGCAGATTGCTAAGAACTTGTTTGATTTCTGCAAAAGTTCATTTAAAACTTGAAACGTTTACTGCTCTTGTTGTTAACCTAGGTACAAAAAAAATCTGAAGGCCCTGTACTTTGTCCATCCAACGTTTCGCTCAAAGGTGAAGTATGCCCTACTCAACGGGGAAATTGTACGTTGTAGTGGGTTCGGTTGTAGTGAATGTGTGGGATCCCAAAATATGGGGCATAATCAGTTTGTACAAGTCCTTTGCATGCTTCTTCTATAACATGAGTTGACTAATTACATAGGAAGATAGGAATCAGGACCACTGTCATTTGGAATGGTTAGTTCTTTCAAGCTTTTCATCCAAGCCATTTAGATACCTGCCCTTAGGGTGAAGGGTGAGTAATTACTAACAACAACAACAGTAGTCTTACAGAATGCTATATTAACATTGCTAAACTAGCAATCTGAATTGTGCATGCACTTTTACTTTTGTCTGCTGAAATGGTGAAGGAATTGCTAGATTGTTAAGATTGAGACTCTGGGCAGTTATTGACAGTTTTTTCTGGTAACATTTATTTCCCATTCTTGTCTATTAGGTTTCAACATGGTTTTTTACAACCTTTACGGTCTCGGGACTAAAGGACAAAATCCACCACGTGGAAAGCCTCCAACAGTTGTTCGCAGCCATTCCCCCCGAACAAATTGACTTTCCCCCGTTTGTTCTTGAATATGATACTAGGGTAGGTGGCTTCAGGCACTACTGAGTGTTTGCTTCTGTTTCTAGTCTGTATGGAAGCAGCTGCATACAGCAAACTGGGGGGTGGGGGGAGCTTTCCTTCCGCCTGATTTAAAAGAAATCTGAGGGGATTGCTTTGGAAACAAGAAAAAGCTTGGAAACTGACTGAATCTGTGAAAGGCTTGAAGCATTTTCTCTAACGGAAAGAGCTTTAGCTACACTACCTTAGTAAAACTGAAGTGAATATTGGTTTAGGTGTTGTGCAGTTCTGAGAAGCCCACAGGCAGCAGCTGGTATATGGAACAAAGAGGAATGCTTATCATGAAATGTTTGACATATGTGGTACTTAAATCATCTTGAGTTAAGTCCTCACTTTCAAAAGATTGTTGAAGAGAGCATGATCTGCAGTACACTGGGGGCTGAGGAGGAGAAAAGCACCCAATAGCCATGAAGCAGCTTATCATGGCTTCTGTTATAAGGCGCATGTCCTCTAAAATCCTAGCTTCTGGTTTGTGCAATAGACTCCTTAAAGTTGTACGCCAAGAGAAATCTTCCCCCACTCTTTAACTTGTTCCATCTCCTAGTTCTTTCCTTCCAAGTTTGCCTAAACTAAGTTTGTGGGCTTCCTTCCTCACAATCTCATGATTTTTTGCAAGTCTACCATAAATCAAATCAAATCAAATCAGATATCTTTAATACGGTCAATGACCAGCAAGAGTCTACCATAAAGTTTGTGTGGGAAAGATTTGTAAGCCAGCCCCCAGCAGATTACACTGTATTGTTCGGTAGGTCAATTCTTATGTTACTTTTTTCAACGTTTAGATTACTACCTTTGTTACAAACATGAGAATGACTGTATGAGAATACAAAAAATTACAAAAAAATAAAAATTGTCCAGTAGCACCTTAGAGACCAACTAAGTTTTGTTCTGGGTATAAGCTTTCGTGTGCATGCACACTTCTTCAGATACACTGAAAGAGAAATCACCAGACACTTATATATAATGGGTGGGTGGGTTTTTTCTCAGAAGGGCAGTGGGACCTCTCTTGATTCGACTCCCAGAACAATTCGAAAACCAAGGCACGGCTTCTGATTGGCTGCAGGAGCTTCCTGCAGCCAATCGGAAGCCGCGCCGGACATTCAGCTTCCAAAAAATATTCACAAACTGGAACACTCCCAGGTTTGCGGCATTCGGGAGCCAAAACGTCCCAGGTACCAAGGCGTTCGACAACCAAGGTACGACTGTAGATCCACTCTTTCAAAAGGTTTCCCTCTTTGTGTGAGTTAGTGAAGTTTTTGCGGGGTGTGTGGGGGGGTTAAAGATCCTTGAGAGAAACATTTGGGATGGTGGCTACCTTCAGAGTCAGAGTGGTGGCCCTGCACATGGCTGACATGTCCACTTCCACAGATTCCCTTGGAGAAAATGTTCCTTGAAAGGAAGGGAAGATTGCCCAATTCTGGGACAGATTTTTCATTCAGCAAGATTTAGGAAGATTTGATTTGTGTTTTACATGTGTATTCACTGTGCCATGTCATCTCTGTCTCTCGATCTCTCTCTGTAGGAAAATGGATCGTATTATTCCTATCCGTCTTCTCCAGACCTCTGACTCTGCAGCTCTGCCCTTTCTGGTTTCCCAGCCTCATGAGATGCTGCTTGCTGTACATGCTGAGCTGACGCAGCCTATTCAGAGAGATCAGAGAGAGGAGTTTCCTCCCACCTCTGCTATTTTTTTACAATGGTATTTGCAAGGACACGTGCAATCTAAACTCTCGTCGCAATGTGCTGTGTATTTAAGCATCAGTCCAGTGGAAAAGTTGATTTATGAACATGAGCATAGATCTCTCCCCCCTCTTGATTTCAAGGGTTTCTCTCCCACCCCCAGTGAATGCCATTTTCCCAAGAGATCTCTGAACCGTGTTTGAATCTGATCTCTGCCAAATTCTCAGCAATTCCTTCAGTTATGTGTGTTAGAGTGGCTTGGAGGAAAAGATACAGTGTTCTAAGGTCTTCTTGCTTTGAGTCCACCTTCAGTGGTGACAGTTACAGAATTCCCTGTAGAAATTTCTGCAAGGCACTGTTTCAAGCCCTACAGCTATTACAAAGTTAAGCATCATAAATGCTACTTAGCTAGGAATCTGACGGTCTTGTCTCTCTTTTCTGGATGATGTGAGATGTAAGGATGCTGCTGCTTTTTCACAAAACAATAAACCCGAAGGACATATCAGCAGTGTCTCCTGTAGTTCATGCTACTTGTACACTTGCATTTGAAAAAACAAGATGTGTGAACCCTGATTATCACCTGGACTACATAATCTCCATTATGATGCAGATTTTTAATCATTAGAAGTAAACCATGCAACTTTTGTTTTGAAAATAAATTATTTGGTAGTGGTGTTGTAAAATTGAATCTATAACTTCTCTTGCAGAACCGTACAGCTTTCATAGTTGCTTCATCTGCCTTCTTACATTTTTGAAGTGGTGGATCCAATGATTCTCTAAATACTTAACCTCAGAGGAAGTTTTAGATGAGACACTGGCTGAAAAAGGCGGGAGGATGAAGAAAATATTCACACATGAGAAAGCAAGTGAAGTTTGTAGAAAGGAGAGAGGTGAAATAACCCTGGTTGAATTTCACATTTCTATAATATAATCAGCCACATTCCTTGCCTTGCTACTATTTTCTGCTCTGTTCTTTCCTATTTGAGAATAATTACACCATATGGGCAGATGTGCACCAGATAAAACTGCAGTAGCTTACTCTGGTTTAGATACAAGGTACACAGCATGGGTATGTTAATGGATACATGCCTACATGACCCATTAAACTGGTAAGCAAATGCAGTTGATTTTCATTTAAAAACAAACCTCTAAGAGGTTCTGAAAATACGTCTCTGCTGTTTCAAGATTCAGATTCACTGAAAAACTAGTAAAAGCAGTGGACAGATTCTGAAGGAAACTTATCTAGAAAGGTAGAACTGAAATTAATTTTTTGCAGTGTGGATAGATGGAGTCAGAGACAAACCGCAACACTTCAGTATCTGAAGCAGGAAATTCAAAGGATGCCACTACCCTGACTTTAAAAAAAAAAAAAAGGAGGTGGGGGCAGAGGAGACTCAAAGTAACTTTACAAAATGAAATTTCAATACATAGAATATTTCTTTAACCCTGAAGGTGATGCAAACATAAGATAACTTTTCTCCTTTCCCTGCGCTGCTCTCAATACTTGAAAGCATGGAGACTAAACCCTTATTATCGAAAGAAGTACAGCAAGGGCTTAACACAAGAAATGCTCATGAGGGGTGAAACATCTTCACCTGGCCCAAAAGATTATGCTGGCACCAAGGGAGCCTTCCTGGTCCACCGCTTAAAAAGCACCCTCTTGTCACATTCATCCCGACTGCTGCAAAAGCATGACACTAAATTAAAGCCATTTCAAATAAGCTGAGTGAGAGAACATAGTCACAGCTTGCATCCAATTAAATATACAAGGTAATTGTGTGGAATGTGAGGTGGTATTTCTGTATGACAACTGAGCATTCTAATTAAATGAGCATGTTCCCTTTTAATGAAAAAAGGGGGATTCCGCTTCATCAGAAATTGTTGCAGACGGCTGAATAGTTTGCATTTTGTGATGTATGGGTATCGCTGAGACTTCAGGAGTCATAAAAGGGTTGTGCACAGGACACACAGTGGGCTTGGAGAACATTCCACCATCAAACACATACATGAGTTCATGCCGCATTGACAGAATTAATTTTATCCTGTTTATGGGTGTCCCCCCCCCCCCCCAGTTTTATATTTACAGATCATATTTTCATCCTTATACAATAATTAACATAAAAAAGAATTTCCTCCTGTTTTGATGTTTTATAGTGTACGTTGCTGTTTTTAACGTACTTGCTTGTGAGCCACCCTGGGATCTATGGATAACTGGTGGTATCGAAAACTGGCATCATTTGTGAAATACAGTAATATAAAAAACGATTGTTTAGGAGATTTGTAGCCTCCATCCTAATATGGCAAGGGTTGTAGCCAAGAGAGAGAGAGAGTGTTGCTAACCAGACAATTTAACCGCTCCTGCATGGTCCTCACAGCTGCCACCAAGTGGAAATCTCTTTTTCCTAGCTGTCTCTTCCAAGCAGCCCTCTGTATAGAACCATAAAATTGTAGAGTTGGAAGGGACCCCAAGGGTCATATAGTCCAACCCCCTGCGATGCAGGAAAGTCAGCATGCTGTCCCGATTTGAAATCATACTGGACCCTGCTTAGTTTTGCAAACATGCTAGCAGTTTTATCGGTGCACCACTAGGAGCGGTTATGACCTTTTGGGGTTTGTGGACCCATTTGCAATCCAGATGCAATTGTGGACATCACACAAGCACTGTAATAATAGAATACTTCTTATAAGACTAATTTCAGCAGGAGGGAGGGAGGGACTCTGTGGACAACAGGGTTGTCCTGTAACTGTGTCTGTGAATAAAGTAGTTAACACTTTGCAACTTAGTTCCAAGTAAGTGTTTGTAGGATTACCAGTACTTCCTCACCCATTCAATTCCCTGCACTGAGTAGTGTACTAAGGCAGCTAAATCTGAGGTAGCAAATTTACATTTTCTTCAGGTTCTGGTAACTAAGAACTAGGTTTCAGTTTCCCAGGCTGACCTTTTCAACCTCCCGGCTTCTAAACAGGAAGCAGTCATTTTATAACCAAGCTGAAAAAAATACAAAGTGGCTGAATAGTTCCATTCCTTAATGCTTAATGTGGAATACAGTGGTACCTCGGGTTAAGAACTTGATTCGTTCCGAGGGTCCGTTCTTAACCTGAAACTGTTATTAGCCTGAAGCACCACTTTAGCTAATGGGGACTCCTGCTGCCACCACGAGATTTCTGTTCTCATCCTGAAGCAAAGTTCTTAACCCAAGGTACTATTTCTGGGTTAGCGGAGTCTGTAACCTGAAGCGTATGTAACGTGAGGTACCACTGTACCGTAGTTAGTACTGTACTCTCAAAATCTACAGTTGGGAGTATTTCTCTTAAGTAGAGATGGTGGCGATTTTTGCAATAATTGAGCTTGCACTCAAACTGAGTCCTCTTTGCTCACTTGCAGACGGTCATTTGTGAGCCAGTCAGGCTATATTTATTGGTATTTATCGGTAATAGCTATATTTATCGGTGCAAATTTCTTTAACTGTAAAATAATAATAATCAAACCAGGTCATTATGACTGCACAACTCATTTCAGTGTCAGACCTGTTTTAATACTGAAATGTGTGTTCTCTTGAATTATGTGTAACTGAGCTGACGACAACAGCCATTAACATTCCTTGTTGCTTTTCTAATCCTGTTTCCTACCATGATTGGGGGAAGGGGGCTAGTAAAGCTGAATTTTGTAGCTCAGGATTGTTGTTTTTTCTAAAAGCCATAAACACAGAAATACATGGACACACGGTTTGCCATGCAGTAGAAGATGTCATTGCCACATCTGTGCCATTTCTTTCACTAACAGCTGATAATAAAAACAATACAACCTATATACACTATCAGGCTAACCAGAAATCCATTCCTAACCATGCCTAAAGGTAAAGGGACCCCTGACCGTTAGGTCCAGTCACGGACGACTCTGGGGTTGCGGCACTCATCTCGCTTTATTGGCCGAGGGAGCCGGAGTACAGCTTCCAGGTCATGTGACCAGCATGACTAAGCCGCTTCTGGCGAACCAGAGCAGCGCACGGAAACACCGTTTACCTTCCCGCCAGAGCGGTACCTATTTATCTACTTGCACTTTGACATGTTTTCGAACTGCTAGGTTGGCAGAAGCAGGGACCGAGCAACGGGAGCTCACCCCGTCGTGGGGATTCGAACCGCTGACCTTCTGATCGGCAAGCCCTAGGCTCTGTGGTTTAGACCACAGCTACTCATCAATAAATCCAATTTAAATCCAAAGCACATCAAACTGCAAGTAGATAAATAGGTAACGCTCTGGCGGGAAGGTAAACAGCATTTCTGTGTGCTGCTCTGGTTCGCCAGAAGCGGCTTAGTCCTGCTGGCCACATGACCCGGAAGCTGTCTGTGGACAAACGTCGGCTCCCTTGGCCAGTAAAGCGAGATGAGCACCACAACCCCAGAGTTGTCTGCGACTAGACTTAATGGTCAGGGGTCCCTTTACCTTTACTTTTACCTTTACCAGGTAAGATTCCATCCATACTCCTGAAGATGTTTTACACCCAATGCCTGAATGCGTGTAGCCACAAGGCAAAGAAGGTTTAGCATCAGAGTTTACTTTCTCCTAGATGAGCTACCTTCCCAGGTTGACAAGCCCCATCTGCCGCTCACTTCCCTCTACAGCACGTGCAGAAACTGCCTTCTTGACCATTGGACCCACTATTGGCTTCATCGTCTCAATCTGCCAGTGCCTGTCTTCACATGCAGAAGTATGCTGTTGCTTTTGCGGCTAGGACCACAGGGTTGCTCTCTGCAAATCTGCTTCATATGGCTACAGAAAAGACTGTCCTTCAGAAAACCACTTCACTGTCAGAATTCAAAGTAAGCGTCCACATTTCCCTCCTTAAACGAATCTGCCTTTCTGCTTCATGGCTCCAGGGTTTCTAACTAAAAGCACTTCATGTCAGTGTCGCTGTACCAGTGAATCCTTAGTCCGTCCTCATGGGGGTAACACGATAGTAAAGGATAAGAAACGACATAGGGTGCCGTTCTATGGATCATGCTTCAATGCAAAACTTATGAGTCAACATCTCCAACAGAACTAAACAAAGAAATGCCTTTCGGTTTTCTCAATTCTTCTCCCAGCTTACTCTCTGGTTTCCACAGTGACGAGGATGTCCAGGAAATGTTTGTCAGAACAATCTCCAGGAAGAGTTAAGATCAGCCAGCAGGGAAGTGTTATTGTTCCATAGCCTGCTGCAAACAAGTGACAGAGACTTGTCCATATTTGCTTGGTTCATATAAGGGAAGAGAAAAAAAGCACCAACCCTCTCCTCTGCTGTACAACATTAAAAAGTGTCTGGCCGTACCTGATGATAGACAGCTGAATACGGTGGGTTAGTTTTTCCAAGAGAGTAGCTGGTCACTTTTGTTGATACAGGCAACCCTCATTTTGCATGGGGGTTACATTCCAGACCCCCGTGAGCATCCGTGAGGATTGCCTAAATCGTTCCTCCCGCCTGTGTTCTGCCCCACCCCTATTCCACCCTTTTAATGACATTTTAGTGACCAGTTTGTGGGACCAATTTCAATGGTCTGCCCCCATCCCTTGATGGATCCAAATGCCTTCCAGAGAGTGGTAGGGCATGTCTTATCCCATGCTGATGGCCTCTCAGCTGATTTCCTGGAGGTGTATTTGTAGGATTTGTTGTCAGCTGCCAAACTGACTTGCTATCCAATTTAGGTCCTTGTGCACCTTAATGCTATGGTTTTCCCAGTAGTGATGTATGGAAGTGAGAGCTGGACCATAAAGAAGGCTGATCGCCAAAGAATTGATGCTTTTGAATTCTGGTGCTGGAGGAGACTCTTGAGAGTCCCATGGACTGCAAGAAGATCAAACCTCTCCATTCTGAAGGAAATCAGCCCTGAGTGCTCACTGGAAGGACAGATCGTGAAGCTGAGGCTCCAAGACTTTGGCCACCTCATGAGAAGAGAAGACTCCCTGGAAAAGACCCCGATGTTGGGAAAGTTGGACATGAGTCCATTATGGTTAGAGGAATTATATTTCAATTGCAGCAATTGTTTCTAAGTTTGCACCTTTACATATATGTTACCGTATGCAAACTGGTGTTCTCTATTCAGTAATGCATAACTGACATTTAGAGAAAATCTCTCTGAGCTGCCTATCTAGGTGCAGAGACATTTACTTTGAATTTTACACACCATGATGGAGTGGGCAAGCTTCATCTACATGTTCTGCAGCCTCTGTTTTTATCCAGGGCAATAAAACATGCACGCTTTCCAATATATGTTCTCGGAAAACACACGTGACAAGCCAGAAGTAAAACTACTTCTGTACCAGTTTGAATTCAGAACTACATTTGTTCCTAACATCCTAAATACTAATGTAATTATATTCAGGGTGTGCAAGGCTGAAACCAACAGGTGTTTGAAACCAGAATGAGGGGGGAGGGGTGTTTGCTTCTGAGCCTTTCAGAACAAACTGTTCTGAAAGCTGTAAGGTTATTCTTGCCTCAGCTATCAAACAGAAACATGAACAACCTACCAAAAAATAATAATGCAACAAGCTAATCTTACCAGAATCTAGTTATCAGTGAAGCTGTGAATCCCTATGTGGGCTATATCATTTCAAAGTACAGGATGGAGATTGTCCAGCAATGCCCCTGAACACATGTGGTCCAAATTGCCCAGCAGACACAACATCCCTTCCCTATAGAAAACTGGATTTCAGAGAGAATGGTTCTAGCCTAGTTGTCATCCTAGTTTTCTAGCAGCAAGGAGATTTGGGGGGTGGTTTTTTTGGGTATGGAGAAACATTGTATGTGGGGAAGAAAATAAGATCCCCATCATACTGAGAACTAAGACCAAAACTCTGTTTTTTACAATCAGAAAATGTGATGTTTCTCTTGAAGGGAAAATTAACACAAAACATACAGAAGTCAGATATTTCTGCGTTATAATCTATAATACACATTTGGGTTTGCCTACACTGGATACTGGAGTTGTATCCTTACTGAATACACAGCTGCACAACTGACTCCCACTGACTGTATCCTTTGATTTGCAGTCCATTTGGGCTGCCAGATTTTATGCATAGCTACAGCATATAGATTTGTGTAGGGTTTACTCCTTAGCTTTTTCTTCTCCCAAATATATCCCACAAGGCAGTGGAGGTTTAGGATCAGAGCTTTCCTTCTGGGCTACCTTCCCAGGTTGATGAGCCCCATCTGCCCCTCACTTCCAGCATGTGCAGAAACTGACTTCTTGACCATTGGATCCACTCTTGGTCTCACCTGTCCCATCCACAAGAGCCTGTCTTCGCATGCAGGGGAGGTCCCTAACTCACTGAGGGTTTGAGACCCATCAGCTACCCTCACCTGGTTTAGCCAGCCAGTCGAATCTGTTTCTGGGGCGTGGTCCCTGAGGAATGCTAACAGCTTCAAGAAGCCACAGGTGAGAGTTGAGTGCAGGATGGGGACCAAAGGTGGACAACCAAGCCCAGAAGGAGCATGATGTGTCTCCCACCAGAGGTACTACCCTGCCAGCACCCCATACACCCCAGGGTGTGATATGAACACAATAAAGTAAATGAATAATGACTTAGCAGGGACCAATATTAACTTAGAGCACTATTGATTGTTTTTATTCAGGCTGCTCTGGAATTAATGTCTCATAGGCCTGGATGGGAGAGACAGTTTTTTGTGAAATCTAGGGCACTGTGGACACCTTGCCAACAAAGGTCCGTATTATTAAAGCTATGGTTTTCCCAGTAGTGATGTATGGAAGTGAGAGCTGGACCATCAAGAAGGCTGATCGCCGAAGAATTGATGCTTTTGAATTATGGTGCTGGAGGAGACTCTTGAGAGTCCCATGGACTGCAAGAAGATCAAACCTCTCCATTCTGAAGGAAATCAGCCCTGAGTGCTCACTGGAAGGACAGATCCTGAAACTGAAGCTCCAATACTTTCTTCACCTCATGAGAAGAGAAGCCTCCCTGGAAAAGACCCTGATGTTGGGAAAGATGGAGGGCACAAGGAGAAGGGGACGACAGAGGACGAGATGGTTGGACAGTATTCTCAAAGCTACCAGCATGAGTTTGACCAAACTGCGGGAGGCAGTGGAAGACAGGAGTGCCTGGCGTGCTCTGGTCCAGGGGGTCACGAAGAGTCGGACACAACTAAACGACTAAGCAACAACAACAACAACAACAACAACAGGGCACTGTGGTGGTCATGTTAGTATCATCTTAATCAGGGCTGGATTTAGGTTTGATGAGGCCCTAAGCTACTGAAGGTAATGGGGCCCTTTTATATGTCCAGCTGTGCTTTGTCAACAACAAATTGTTGCTGTTTTTTGTGTTGGATATATGCTATATGGTAATTTATGGACCTAATAGGTATCTAAAGCCATTTGCACATGCAGAATGTAGGCAGCCTATATATAGAAATGAGCAAACCAGTGATATTTTAGGGAGCAGGCTAGCAGGTGGGGCCCATTATTTACATCATAGGAGCCTACATAACACAAACACTGTTGCTATATGTAGGTTTTATTTTATTTGTTTTTTATCTTATATTTGGGAAATGTACATCCAGGCTTTTTTTCTTTAATTTTTTTTTGGGGGGGGCAAGAGAGTGGGGCCCTAAGCTACAGCTTGTTTAGCTTATACGTACTGTGTAAGGAGTTAACAGCCTGGCTGGTAGGAAAAAAAGTCACTACCCTTGAGAAGTCAATAGGCAAGCTGGTTCCACATCTTTCTCCAGCCTAAGGTACTAAAGAACTAAAGGGATATTAAATAGTTGATATTTGACCTGGGCAAGGGATGTGTGGAGGAATTATAAATTAAGCTGCCATTGGAAAACCCCTTAATGAGGGAGAGGGAAGGAAGAACAACAACAGTCATGTTTAAGTTGACAGACTTTATTTTTCACCTTAAGGAAACCAAAATAAGATACGCATCGGTAGCGCTCCGAAAAGCTGCTCATCTGGCAACTGACATTAGGTTTACAATTTAAAGAAATACATATTTACCAGACGTGCGTGGAAAAGGTTTCTTCCAGTGTAAAGAAATGCTACTCTTAAGATTATAGTCCATTTCAACTTTGAGTTCAGTGCTGGGGGGGGGGGTGGAATCTAAATTTTGCTTTGTTGCTGTAGCCCCACTTAATACGATCCTTCTTTCTGTTCCTCCCCCTCCCCCAAGACACAGGCAGATCAATGTATAGACAGAAGAGCACAGTCAAGAAACATTCAGGCAGTCTGAAATTACTCAGCAAAAAATGTGTAGAATGGCCAAAAGCAATTGAAATTGACAAGTCCTTGGCAGTCAAATCACAAGCCCTATACTTCCCCCCTTATCAGTTTTGTTCAACTACCACTTCACTCAAGGTGCTGCTGCTTTCGAACAGCCAGCGATGTCTGCATTGCTACAGATAGTGTTTATCTCTGTGTTGCAGAAGTAGCAGTACTAAGAGTAAGAAAACCCTCTGCCCTCTTGTTTTGAACAATTAAATGAGAAGGGGGCCAAGTACTATTCCACATTAACTCAATGCCATCCAAACACTGTGTGTTTCCCAGGTAAGTATTTCCATCACGATCCCACGCCTAACCTTAGCTTAGTTTCCTTTGGGGGAAAATGTACAGAAAGTTCGCCTATTAAGTAGGTGGCCGGCCTTTCGACTATAGGAACACCGTGGACAGCCCAAGAGGTTCTTGTTGTTTTTCTTTTACTGCCTTTTGAATTTGATAGACAAATTTCAAGACTTCTGCTGGGACCCACTATTTGCATTTCCCATACCTGTGACAGTTCATCAAAACATGGATTCCTTTAACAAAAGTGCAAATTAACATTGCCAACCATAACACTGATCTTTTGCACTAGCAATGTGAAGGCCCCCAATTTTTTTCTGGGTCTTCCATATCTCTAGTCTACACCATGTTCCCTTTTAACAGGACTTCTTTGCAGGATCCTTTCTTAAAGGCAGGCTCTTTAAACACCTCATGTGAGAACGCACCCACTTATATACTTTGAGGCTTGCCGGGGGGGGGGGCACACAACTGACCCTTGGCCAAAAATATCATTTTTAAATAAATGATACTTAAAAAAATAATTATTAATGAACCCATTTTTCAAGGGGAATCCCCCTGAAACAAGAAAATCCATGTTATAGAAACCCTCTTCCAGCCCAGGCCATCCGCAAGCTTGGAACAATTATTTCAAGTGAGGTTTTTTACCAATTTGTCTTCAACAATACTGCTGTACTCTAGAAATCCCTAACTATGCACACTTACAAGCCAATGGTACAGTACATAAACATAACAAAGTAAAGCCATCCCAGTTTCCTACTGATCAGACTTGTGACATCAGAGACTTAGGAACATCCTGCAGTTTCAGCTGAACTCTGGGGACAGGAGCATTCCACATTTCCCTGGCAGGTCAGTCCAAACACCAGTGGAAAATAATATATTAAACTTAAGTTTCATAATTACCATATATTTTCTAGTACTTTGCTTTTTTTAAAAAAAAGCTTGACTTGGGTTCTTAGAATTTCTGCATCATGTAATTTAGGATAGCCTTAATTTCTTTAAACTAAAAGGGACAGTTTTGGCAGACGTCATTATCCTCTCCAAACTGAAATTCATCCTTTAGTCCTGCTACAGCAGCAATGAGTCAACTGCTAATTTAAGACTTTCTGAGGGAAAAGAAAATGGCTTCAGTCCTGCATACAGTTCAGAAGCTGCTTCAGTCCTATTGACTTTGAACAGCCTAATGTCATACAGGACTGTAGCTATGATCTTCCATAGTCATATCAGCCTAATCCTCATTATTTGCAAAGATAACTTAATTCAAACTTCAGAAGACAACATGGCATGGAAGCAATCGAGCAGTTACTACTACTCTGGCTTTGTCCCAACAGCATCTTTCTATCTTCAGTTTTAAGAAGTTTTGGGGAACAGCATTAGGACAGTTCCCCCAGTGAGAGGAGAGGAGAGGAAAGGAAACCAGGAAAGATGAAGCCCACTCTATGGGTTGACCAAGGCTATTCAAGGAATGAGGAAAGAGAACCAGGAGCCATTCGATTGGTGTGAGACCTAGTTGGTGAGGGGGGCTTGGAAAAATAGGAAGCTCAAAATCAGTTACAAGGCAGCCAGGTGGGATGAGACTGGCCATATGTATCTGCAACGTAGTAGCTGCTGAAGTTTGCATCACTGGTATATGGAGCTGGCTGGTAGTAGCAGGTGACATTGGTGGCATTGGGGATGAGGTTTTGCTCTACCAGCACTCTGAGCGCCAGAAGGGAGATGAGGTTCAGTATCTGCCTTCGCTCATGTCCCATGAGGCACACCGTACTCTCGTTGACTACTTCGCGCAAGGTCATTAGGTAGTCATATTTGCTTCTGTCCTCTTCGGCAAAGTGGTTCAGGAGGTATGTCTCCAACTTGCGCTTCTGCTCTAGAATGTCTGGGAAGTCTATGAAGAACCTAGAACACATGTAACGCTCCAGGGTTTTTATCTCCTCTTTGTCCATGGGCTTGAAGTCCCTCACAAGCAGATTGCTGTACTTCAAGAGACCTCCTCCTCGGATCTCCTCAGGGTTCTTGGTGGCTATCAGCCTGTTCTTCAGGTGATCCAAGGCTGCCTCAAAGTCACCATACATGCTTTCTCCAATCACAGTTGGGTGGAAATGCTCACACATTGGGTTCTCTGAGCAATCATAGAAGAAGAGCAGAGAGTCTAGTATTATCTGAAAAGAGTCCACGCTAAATTCAAACTGCCGCCTTATACGATCCACAAACTTGAGCTCTACATTCCTGCCATGCTTGTTGAAGAGAGAGATTAGACTCCATCGGTCAATATCGGTGCACACTTTCACCAGCTTCTCAATATAGGCTTCCTTAAGGGTCATGGGGCTAATTTTTACGGTGTTGACACCTTCAGGCAAGAATTTTAAGAGGGACTGCAAAACCACATCTCTGACCAACTGGAACTCGGTCTCACTTGGGAGACATACTTGAAAGATAAGGTCTAGATCCTTACAACCCAGTCCATTGTCTTTGACCAAGACATGACCTGCCACGGAACCATTCAGACGGACGTCGTGCACCTTAATGTTTGCTTCACTTAGCCTGCGGCGAACAGTTTGGACAATATCCTTCAGAGTTATTTTCAAAGTCGGAAAGTTGCCTCTTCCGTGAATTGGCACCACCTCGGACAGGACCTCATGAAGACGACTGACCTGATCCCAGCTGAGCACACTGCGGGACAAGGAATCAGCATTTGGTCTGTTGTCTGCCATTGTAGATTGATCCTTTAAGTAACTAAAAAAAAAAAAAAAGAAAGGGGGGGAAAGAAGGAAGAGAACATGTTAATCAGACCATCCAGTTACACCAACAGCAAATATGAGAGACTGCAGTTGGTTTGGGAAGCCCTTCATGGAAAGAGCTGGGAGCCTGGCAACTTATTCTGTGCACCACCAGACTTGCTGTGGGTCACAGGTTCAGTCCTAGTCACCCAGGTTGGCTCCATTAATACCAATGGAAGGATGGACTGTGTTGACCTTCCTTTGAAGTCAGTTTATCTGTAGTAGATTCTAAGCTTTTATATTTTATCTTCCAAGCTTTCTAAATGTTCAAAGCAGCAAATGCAAGTATTTCTCATTTGTTGTGAGGAATACAAACACCTTCCTTTAAAATACTCTGAATATAGAATAGGGTTGTACCTTAGATTTATGGTCTCATTACCTTTTCTGTCTATTCTCTCCCCCCCCCCCCATTATCCCACACCACCCCCACCCCTCCCTCCCTCACCACACAAATCCCTATATTCCGGGTTTAGTTACTATGACTGAGTTCTTTGGAGTTTGAGCATTCTCTACCACACAACTACTGCACAAGGGCAGTTTCTAGAGAGGCCCAGTCAACGATCCAGAACTCATTAATTTACTAAGATGCAGAAGTTCACATACCACAACATCTTGACAGGAAGAATACCTGACAACACAGAACCTCTCCTCTTTTCTCCCACACCCTATTTTATTATAATTTCTTCCATGTCCAATTACAGTATGGTGGTGTTGTTGTTTTGCTCCAAATGTTGCTTTTAAAACCTTTGAAATATTTTAAAGAGGGAAACTGGTGTTGGGTGCCCTCTCCAAAGGACCTGCTACTTGGAAAAAATATATTTTAGTATCCTTGTTGCCAGTCAGACGATTAGACTCTGACTTGGGCTTGGGCACTGACTGAGGACAAAATCAATATACATGCTAAACCCTCTCCCCCTTCACAGGTGCAGGCACATGAACACTGGACGTGCAATGCACATGGACTGCCATTTTACATGCTACTGCTAGTTTGAACCAACCAACCCAGCATGTCACAGAGACGAGGCTTCACCAATGTGTACTGTAATGGCAGTGCCAGAGAGATGTTCAGGCAGTGATCCTTTACGCAAGGTTAGAAGTACTTAGTTAGAAGCACAGGGAAATGCAGTTTTCCAGTACTTGGCAGCTGAACACATGGGAGGTAGAACAACTGTAATACCCGACTGTGGCTTGCAAGTCTTATTTAAAGGTAAAGGGGCCCCTGACCATTAGGTCCAATCGTGGCCGACTCTGGGGTTGCGGCGCTCATCTCGCTTTACTGGTCGAGGGAGCCGGCGTACAGCTTCAGGGTCATGTGGCCAGCATGACTAAGCCACTTCTGGCGAACCAGAGCAGCGCACGGAAACACCGTTTACCTTCCCGCCAAAGCAGTACCTATTTATCTACTTGCACTTTGACGTGCTTTCAAACTGCTAGGTGGGCAAGAGCAGGGACCGAACAACGGGAGCTCACCCTGTCGTGGGGATTCAAACCGCCGACCTTCTGATCGACAAGTCCTAGGCTCTGTGGTTTAACCCACATGGCTAATTGAGGCAGGGGGAAATAAGAGCAAGGAAGAAACCCTAATGTTTTTATGGGTGCTAGGTACACAAATGGGATGCCTTTCCCTGCCTCTTAACCACTCCCCGTCACACCTAGGAATGGCAACAGTTCTCTATATAGCCAGACCCTCAAAAGAGGGCTGGTTAGCGGCAGAAGCAAAAGGCCAGCGAGACCCAGAAACAAGATGCAGGGGAAACAGGAGGCAGCCTTCTTAGGAACAAAAGGGGGAAAGCCAAGAGCCTTACGGCCCTGAGATATCAACATATTAGTGTGCAAGCTTGGCCCAATCCGTCATAATTTCTGTTCACAACCAGGCAAGTTTCAGAACTCTTTTCAGGGCATTTTCAAAATTAGAAAAACGAACACGAACGGAGTGGCAGGTGCTTCCTTAACTGCCGTGGTAAAACAAAACAAAACCCTCCACACCTACAAGCTTTCTATCACATGTGGCCTGTGTCCCAGTGGGAAAAGGAATCAAAGTTGGAAGGGGCACCCAGAGTCATCTAGTCCACCCCCACATGCAGGGATTTTAACAGACTGTCCCTCATCCACTTTGAAACCATACCAGACCCGGCTTAGTCTTGAATGTGTGCTGACAGTTTTATTGTGGCCAACCAAAGGTTAAGTTACATATTTCAACCAGACCTAGTGATAGGGCACCCAATAATAACATGGGAACTTTTTCTGGTGTAATCAAGGCAGTTTTGCAATTTCTTTGTGATTAAGTTTGTACCTCCAGCAACGTTTGGAGCGTCCCAGGTTCCCCACTCTGATCTAAAGACAAGTACCCATCATGAACTTTTCTTGGTCTCTTCTCCACACCCCTTTTCTATTTAACTTGGTGTGAAGAAAAGAGATATGCAAGGAGGCTGTGAAACACAAGAACTTTCTTACGGTTTTTAGCTGACTAAGACACTGTCACTACTGGGGCTTCCTCCCCCTTAAAAAACAAGAAAAAAACTCCTAACATTATTGCGTGCGTTTACTCAGAAGCACGCCACAGCCATTTCGGTGGCACTTACTCCCAAGTAGATTGCGTTTAGGAAAACAAGCCGCATCTTGAAGAATGTGTGTCACAGCGGAGCAAGGCGTTGGAATGAGAACAGACCGCATACGAGTGCAGGGGCGGTCGTGCGGATGGGAAGACCCGCAATTTCCCATGCTTCCTCTGTTAAAAACTCCATGCAAGCAGGAAAGCGGAGCGAACCAGACAGCAAAAACCCACGCAACCCCTTCTTTCCCTGATGAGCTAGCTTTCTGCTTGCAGGGAGCGCGAATTAACAGGGCGCAGCAGCTGGGGCTGGGGGCGGCTGGTACCCAGTAGTAGCGCTCGCGTCCCTTCAGCCATCCAGGCTTCCTGCCATTTACTTGGCATATAGAAGCTCAAAGGGGGGGGGGTCGCACCCCCCAAAAAAACACCCTCTGTTCCCTATGCCAAATGGGCAAAGCTCGGCTTTCAAGCTCGTAGGGGGAGCTTTCCTCCGGAGAAGGAGAAGAAGAAGGAGGCGAAAGCGGAGCCTCCCTTCGCCTCTGCGCTCCACTCCACTCACCAAAGCGCCGCAGGCTCCTCTCCAAAACGCGCAGCAACAGCAGCGGCGGCCAGAATTTTCTTGCGGGGGGCGCCCTGCGTGTCTAGCTTTATAGAGACCCGCCTTCCATCGGGACCCCGCCCCGCCAGCCGGAGGCGAGGGGAGAAGCTCCCTCCTCGGGTTCCTCCAGCCCAGATCAATTGACTGGGCGTTCCTCTTTCGCTCCGCTGCCAAGCTGGTTTGAAGCCGGAGTAGAGGCTGAGTGAGATCGGAGTAAGCCAAAGCCACCTGCAGGTGGAGTTGGGTTTGGGTTTGTTTTAAAGGAAGGCGCACCTCTGAAATGCAGTTCTTTACATAAGCATCCCCACGGGCAAGCCAGTGGCCTGAGGTCTTCCCAGCATCCACGCTTTCCCCCAGGTATAGGATGAGACTGCTTCTGTTTCCTGGAGTCTAAGCAGTGATTGGGTTGCCACGAGAAGCAGCAAACATCGGTGGCTGCCTTTGGGATGGGTCGAGGGGAATGCATGCTGCAGGAATTTTTGATAATTCATGATTCTGTAAATAAATAGATACTTTTCAGCTCCAATCTGGGGCTGCCCTACGGCCAGTCATCCTATGAAATTAACCAGCATCACTTTATATGACTTAAGACTTACTCAGACACCAGATGGTTTGTACAGGATACTAAGTGCTTTATTAAAGCCGGGAAAAACTCGTAGCTTCTATTTTTAAAGGCATAATTGGCTGATAACGAGAAATGGAGCGGAGGTTTCTGGTCGCACACTCGTGAACATAACTTGTGATTGGTGGTGAATGCACATTAATTGAAAGAGGAGGGGAACTGATTCCCCAGGAAGAATTAAAGCATGTTAAAATGTGTGTTACTTCAATTGGGAAGCCTATCAAACTTCCACCTTTTACAGTTTTTCCGCTGCTGCAAAATGCTAGACTCTAGAGCAAAAACCAAACAAACCAAAATTCTTTGCCAAACTTATTTGAAAGACGAAAGAAAGAAATACTCTGAGCGAGTGCAGTTTAGCATTTTAAACTCACTTAAGCCACAGCACATTACAGGTATAAAAAGGAGCATGTTCTGCTACCCTGATGCTAAACACATTTTCATGGGATGAGCACAATTCTGTAGGAAAAGATATGTGTTTAAAATAAAATAAAAGTTCGTTTTTTTAAGCTGGAAATGCTGGCAGGTTCAAAGGTGGTGTTATGTAGTACTGAATTGCTTTGATGTATGTATGAATGAATGACAGTCTGCACATACTCATATTAAAAAGGAGTTCTTTATTTCAAACATGCCAATAAACAAGGTGGTGAGCTTATACAGAAACAGCAGAAATTCAAACAACGAGCGGTTTTGTCATTAATATTTTTATTTGTTGAAACTGGACAATAACCATAACAAGAGAGTTAAAGAATTAAAATGCAAGTCCTTTAAAATTGTTGCTTCAGTTCCTATGTATAGATTGCTCCTCAGTGAAGAAAACAGATAGCACCTAAATAAGCAGCAAAGGGGCAAAATTAATTGCTGTTCCTTAACCTGATTTCCAGGTACTCAGCTGTCAAGTTATGTCCTTTTTGCAATTTGGGGAAATGATGAGAGATTTAACATTCTTGACTTCAAGAATGTCAGCTATACATGTGGCCAGATAAAACAATGTGATACTTGAGTTTTGGTGTGATAAGAAATCAAGAACATCTCTTTAAGTGTATTTATAGTCCAATCCTACACATGTATGCTTACTCATAAAGGTAATGGTAAAGGGACCCCTGACCATTAGGTCCAGTCGTGACCGACTCTGGGGTTGCAGCACTCATCTCGCTTTATTGGCCGAGGGAGCCGGCATACAGCTTCCGGGTCATGTGGCCAGCATGACTAAGCCGCTTCTGGCGAACCAGAGCAGCGCACGGAAATGCCGTTTACCTTCCTGCTGGAGCAGTACCTATTTATCTACTTGCACTTTGACGTGCTTTCGAACTGCTAGGTGGGCAGGAGCAGGGACCGAGCAATGGGGAGCTTACCCTGTCGCGGGGATTCGAACCACCAACCTTCTGATTGGCAAGTCCTAGGCTCTGTGGTTTAACCCACAGCGCCACCCATGTCCCATGCTTACTCATAAGAAAGAGCTATTGTGCTCAAAGGGGCTTAAGTTTGCAACTCTCAGTCTCCATAGGACCTACAGGAGTGCAAGCCTTTACATATCTTCGCAGATGTAAGCCCCACACCTTTCCTTGGTACTTACTCCTAGGTAAATGATATATACAGGATTGCAGTCTTACTCCCTAGAAAGTGTTTTTGGGTTGCGGCATAAAGGAAATAAGACTCTCCACTTTGCAAAAGCTCCCCAGTCCATTAGGAAGAGAAGGGGTGTGGTGGATCTCAACTTCTATAACTAACACACATACAGAAGCAAAGAAAGCTAATGTTGGTCCTAAAACATTGCCTTATAAGTTCTGACTTTAAATTCTCTCCTCTCTTCCCCGGTGATAGCCAGCATCCCCCCAAGCCTCTTGCGCTTTCTTCCCTAGTAGCTCACTCCCCTCTCCTCCCTTCCTGGCTTAACAGGCAGCAAAGGAAGCATCCAGTTTATTTATTTCTTTATAATTATGGTTTGCAGTTGCTGGCATCCGTCTGCCTTGAGAGGCAATGGAAGAGTGCGCCATGGCAGGGTGGGTAAAGTCAAACCACTGGAGAATCACAGCGCCTGCTGTGGCTGTAGATGAGAGAGACATGTTTAATTGCAGGTGAGGCAGATGAAGGTAGCCGGTTTCGCTGATATAGATGCGTTTCTTTTTTTCTGCGCTCCTCCCAGCGGTCATTTCCAGCGGGTTTAAAGTAAGAGTGTAATTTTATTGTCTCATCTTCATTTTGTAAACCACTTTGAGGGGTTTTGTTTTTAAACAATCAAGCGTGGTATAAAGCTCATGAAATAAGTGAATGAATGAATAAATGAATGAATAAATGCATGAATAAATAAATAAATAAATAAAGTGTTAGTTTTAAAGGTACCATGAGACTTGTCTCTACAAACCCATTGCTACCACTGTGCAAGTCAGCCTAACCTACCTCACAGGGTTGTGCAGATTAAATGAGGAGGGGGAAAACTATGTGCACCACCTTAAGTTCCTTGGAGAAAAAAAAGGTGGGATAGAAATGCAAATAATAATAACCATAATTAGATTTATTTTATATTAAAAAAATGCTTCCGGGAATTCTGGGGAAATTAAGATGGCAGTTGGCTGGGTTGCTGCATTGGTTTGTGGCTAACTCGATAACAAAATTGGTGGAGGAGGAAGGATGTGACTGACGAGATTTCACCCCTCCCATATCCAAGAATCTCCTGAGGAGTCTGCTGATTATCCAGAGAGGAGGAGGCATGTTCTGCTCTCTACTTATTCTGCTCCAGCACCAAGTCAGTCAGTCAGTCAGTGTCGGAGAGAGAGAGAGAGAGAGACTGAGTGTTAGAGATCGTGTGTAGAGATAAGGTTGCTGCTAAGAGCAGCTGCAGACACTCAGTGCAGTGTAGCATTTATTTATGCTTAGACCTATTGAGCTCTGTATATAGTTTGTATAGTTGTAGATAGAATAAAAGAAGATATTCTACAGAGCTGCTCTCCGAGTTGTTTATATACTCTGCTAGACTCTGCTGTACTCTGCTGTGCGACGACTGTCTTCTTGTGGAAGTGAATCCGGTGCTCACAACTCTAAGCTGTGAGTCCACAGCACTTTGACCTGTTCCTGTGCAGAAGGTGGTCTCTGGAAGTGCTACCCGGCTCGCCTAGCCCAGTCGGGGCTGAAGTGGATGAGTCCAGTTAGTGGCACTGGCTCAAGGGCGATGCTGACAGTGACTGTGATCCTCTGATGCTGTATCAGGCTAGATGCCCCATCACCTGTTCCAAGGTTGTTGTATGGGAGCCCATGGGCTGTGAGAGCCATTGTTCTAACTGCAAAAGAAACAATTGCCTGGCAACAGCTTGTCATAAACTTCTGGAGGACAGCTGCCACCTGAACCCTCTTGCTCTACAGGTAATAGAAGAGTCCTATAGGTGGCAGATGAGCCGTTAAATTTTGAAGGATACTGTTTCCTTGCAGCTTAAAGACATGGGGCAGGGCGGGGCAGGACCTGACTCCCAAAGCAAGTCTCCTTAGGCACCTGTTAAAGGTAAAGGTAAAGGGACCCCTGACCATTAGGTCCAGTCGTGGCCGACTCTGGGGTTGCGGCGCTCATCTCGCTTTATTGGCCAAGGGAGCCGGCGTACAGCTTCTGGGTCGTGTGGTCAGCATGACTAAGCCGCTTCTGGTGAACCAGAGCAGCGCATGGAAATGCTGTTTACCTTCCCGCCGGAGTGGTACCTATTTATCTACTTGCACTTTGACATGCTTTCGAACTGCTAGGTTGGCAGGAGCAGGGACCGAGCAACGGGAGCTCACCCCATTGTGGGGATTTGAGCCACCGACCTTCTGATCGGCAAGTCCTAGGCTCTGTGGTTTAACCCACAGCGCCACCCGCGTCCCTTTAGAAATGGTGTAAAAAAAAGTGGGAAGGAATTAGCTAAACTAGCCCCACAAGCACTACAGTGGGGAGGGGGGTGAGTAGAATTTAGACCAAAAAGTGCTGATCTCTGAGTTATCGACAAGTGTTTCCAAACCTAATTTCTTTTAACAATAGCATCAAGAAAGCACTTATTTTCCCCTTTTCTAAATCAGGCTATTGGAACAAAGGATGTGGTTTAGGATTGGATTTTTGTATGGAAGGACTGTGAGCTTGTCTGCTGCTGACGACAAACTCCTGGCCCAAACATATGCCCATTGGCATCCTGTTCTTTAATTCAACGCCCACCCCTATTCTGGCACTTACCAGCTTACCTCCTTTGCTATGTTAGCCTCTAACCCAATGAAGTGTTACGGAATATTCAAAAGCTTGCATGTTGTTTTATGATATTTTCGTTTGTCTGATAAGTACAGTGGTACCTTGGGTTAAGAACTTAATTCGTTCTGGAGGTCCGTTCTTAACCTGAAACCGTTCTTAACCTGAGGTACCACTTTAGCTAATGGGGCCTCCTGCCGCCACCACAGGATTTCTGTTCTCATCCTGAAGCAAAGTTCTTAACCCGAGGTACTATTTCTGGGTTAGCAGAGTCTGTAACCTGAAGCGTCTGTAACCCGAAGCATCTGTAACCTGAGGTACCACTGTATATCACCGTAATATGGATTTTGGATTCTTTTTCTGATTTACAGGTGTCCCCCCCCCATTTGCCACAACGTTCTAAGGATGAATTATAAAAGACGACTTCCACGATTTATTTGATTCTTAGATTATAAATTTTTCCACATTAAACAGAAAAGGTAAAACAAACAGGATTCATTTATTTTATTGGAGTGTGTTTTCCCCACCGCAACTATATCTGCATGCAACCAAGGGCAGGACAAAGCAGTAAAAATGTAAATTCTGTTACAGAAATGACAGCGGTGGGAGAGTGTGGATGAAACCGAGAAAGAGCTGGTTTATTTGGGGAAGGGTTGAGAGCAAACTCAGTAAACCAGACTGCTGGTTACGGATGCAGGTGTTGAGTAAAACGAAAAGGGAGATCAGAGAAAGAAAGAAACACAAAGTAACTGAAAAGCTTTGGGTCTGCAGAAGGAACGCTGCTTTTGAACATAAGACCATGTTGCAATGGTGGAACCACATGCTGCAGCCACCTACCGTATTTTTCGCTCCATAGGACGCACCGGACCATAGGACGCACCTTGTTTTAGAGGGGGAGAACAAGAAAAAAAAATCCCCCTCTCTGCTCAGCGCCTCTTCAGTGAAGTGGTAGGAGAAACGGAGCCCCTTCCATTTCTCCTCCTGCTTGGCTGAAGGGGCGCTGCGCAGCTCTCCCTCTCTGCTGAAGCCAGGAGAGTCTTGCTCTCCTGGCTTCAGCGAAAGGAACCTGAAGCCTGCGGAGTGCAGCGGGAACTCGCGCTGCACTCCACAGGCTTCAGGCGGCTATCTCTGAAGCCTGGAGAGCGAGAGGGGTCGGTGCGCACGGACCCCTCTCGCTCTCCAGGCTTCAGTGAAAGCAACACTAAGCCTCCGGAGCGTGGAGGGAGCGCTCCCTCTGCGCTTCGGAGGCTTCACGTTGCTATCGCTGAAGCCAAGGAGCCTGCATTCGCTCCATAGGACGCACACAGATTTCCCCTTAATTTTTGGAGGAGAAAAAGTGCGTCCTATAGAGTGAAAAATACGGTATATATCACTGGAGGCCAAAGATCGAAGTCTCCATGTGCTGTGATACTCTATTTAATGGATTGTGTCTGGTTCACACACAGTGGGCACCAAGCTAAGAGGGTGCTGCAACAATAACAAACAAGGTGGAAGGTGAGAGGTGGGGAGGTGCTGAATTTTGGCATCGCACAGAGCGTCGCTTCAATTTTAAAGTCCAAAGTCCGCCACTGAGATCAGGAAGGTGTTCTGATTGATGCCTACCAGTTAAAGCAACAGCAACAACAGAATGACCTTTCCTACCTGAACTAGGCTGCTGAAATGCAGAAGGTTAATCAGGGGGTGGACTTTTTTTGTGAAAGGACAAGCTCTCTGCATGATTTCAGATCTTTGGTCTTCCTGATTGGTTGGCATCTTTCCTGAATCAAATGGCAAAATAGTTCTTAGCCACCAGGGAAACATCTTTAGGAAGAGAATTACCTTTTTTTTTTGTAAAGAGAAAGGGATATAGTTCTTGCCAGAAGACTCGCCTCGTTCTTTTTTTAAAACAAAAATTGATTTTTATTAAATTTTCTGTTTTAACAATCCAATCAAATCACATTAAATATTCCAAATTATACATATACATATCAAATAGTCCAAATATTCTGCCAAATTATAATTTTTTTCATGGGACGTTCGGAGGGTTCTGATCTTCTCATATCTCTACTGCTTTTCATAGTCATTTCCAATGGTTCCTCTAATTCTTCCAGTTGTTGACCTTCCTTCTTTCACGGCCTCTGAGTTGTTCCCACAAGCGAGTTGAAACAAGCAATGATGTGTTTCTGTGTGGATTTTACGCCTCATTCTTTTTTTAGGGCAGTCTCGAACCACTCAGGGAATGGAACAAAACACTAGCTTTGAGAATTTGGAAATAATTGTAAGGACCTCAGGCAAACTCAGCTGCAAAGTGAATACGGACTTGTCTGAGATGCTTTGTAAATGTTCAGGAAGCAAAAGTACCGTATTTTTCGCTCTATAAGATGCACCAGACCACAAGACGCACCTAGTTTTTGGAGGAGGAAAACAAGAAGAAAAAAAACTAAATCTCAGAACCCAGAACAACAAGAGGGATTGCTGTGCAGCGAAAGCAGCGATCCCTCTTGCTGTTCTGGCTTCTGGGATAGCTGCACAGCCTGCATTCACTCCATAAGACGCACAGACATTTTCCCTTACTTTTTAGGAGGGGAAAAGTGAGTCTTATGGAGCAAAAAATAAAGTATGTTTTGGAGATGTCTGGAGGCTTCTTTAGCAAGGAAACTGGGTTCTAAAAGTGGCCACAGAAGGAGATCTAAAGGAAACCCTGCTATTGGTGGGGTAGGGAGTGAGAGAGGAGGCAGATCGTCAGGGTTTTTTAAAAGGGCTGGTCATGGAAGGCATACCTGAGAAGAAGAAGCCTATTCCCATTTATAAGGCAAGATGTGCCCTGGAAGACCATGAGCATCTCATGAGGCAAGGGGTGAAGACACATGACACCCCCACCCCACCCAACAAGACCTTTCAACAGAACATGATGATTAGATCAACTCTTTCATCTATCCCTTGAATGAAGTCTGTTCTGGGAGTGATGGGGTTGGTGGTAAGGCCATTTTCTGTCCCACTGGTGCTCTCTAGAATGGAAGGGACAATGGCCAGACTGCTCATAACTCCTAGACTGTCAGAAAGAGACCTGGGTAGTGCCAGATTTAGGGCAGTATGGGTGGTTCCCCGGCACAGGGCACTGAGCCGAGGGGGTGCAAAACTGAGAAAGTCCATGATTGAGAAGATCTGTTTGGGGGTGCCAAATTTTGGGCTTGCTCATTCTACCAAAGTTGGCCAAAGTCCACCCCTGTCTTAGGGTTCGGAGGACAAACTGTAAGGCTTCAAGATGCAATAGTTCAATGTATCTTTGATCCATTTGTAGAATTCAGGGATTATTGTTTCCCCTTCAAAGGTAGGAGGAGGATGCTGGTCACCTCTCTGTGGCTTTCTACAGCATCCCCCACCTTTTGAGGCCAGTGGGCACATCTGGAATTTTGAGAGAGTTCTGTGGGCTCCAGTATTCCTGGTTTATATCATAGAAATGCCTGAAGAACTTTATTAATAGAGATGCTACTTTTCATTGCCTTTTAAAAAAATTGTTCCACTTATTTATACAAAGAGCAACAATCAACAGTCAACAAGCGTACTACCTGAATCCCCAGCAGAAGCACAAAGTGTCCATTAAATTACCCTAGATCAAACTTTTTAGTCCTTTCTTTCAGTTTTTAAATGAAGATTTCATTCCACAAGTTGCAATGTGCTACTGGACGCCTGTAACCATGTTCTATCAATATTGCATATGCAAGAAAGCTATGCCAAATTGATTGAAAAGTAGCGGTTTCATTGTCTCTTCGACTCTCTTGGACAGGGGCTGTCAATTTGTCCATTAGTTTTAAGCCCTAAAGTTGTAAGATCCAGATCTCAAACAGGTCTACGTTTAGCGTCTTCCAATACCTTGCAATAGTAAGCTTTGCTGCAGTCGTCAGGTGAGTAATGAGATCCTTGTGGGAAAGTTGTTGGACAGTTTCTGAATGGTATGATAGGAGTGTTATTTAGGATCCAAAGGGGTATCTTGTTTTGTGATAAGGGCTGCTTCATGAAAAACGTTTTTTCCCCAAACACAAAGACTTTGGGGCATTGCAACCACATGTGAATAAACGAACCACACATAGCTGATACGTTTTTAGTCATTTTAGTTTTTAAAAAGGGTGTATATACAATTGGTGCATGATTTTGAGTGTGTTTTCCTGGATTCTTACGGAGACAGATTTGAAGGGGCCTTTAGCCATATTCTGCTTCATAAAGTATAATCTAATGGCTCACCCAGATCTTATCCCTATTGTGCTTTTAAAGTTGTGAGAGGTGACAGCATTTGAGAGTTCAGTGTTCCATAAATCTGGGAAACAAGACCTTTACCTAGTGAATTATAAATGAGCACAATCTTTTCAAAAGGAGTCAATTTATGTTATAATGCCCATTTTGGACTCTTTGTTGACTTAGAAAATGCCGGACCTGGTATATTGCAAACCAATTACAGTGGTACCTCGGTTTTCGAACGTCTCCGTTGACGAACATTTCGGTTTTCGAACGCTGTAAACCCAGAAGTAAATGCTACGGTTTTCGAACTCGCCTCAGAAGTCGAACATGCCACATGGCTTCTGTATTGAGTTTTCCATATTGAGGCTTCCGTACTGAGTTTTCGGTTTTCGAACGTTTCGGAACTCAAATGGTCTTCCGGAATGGATTACGTTTGAAAACCGAGGTACCACTGTACTTGATACTGCAGTTAATTTTAACTCAGGTTCTGTAAGACATTGTTGATCTGTATAAAAATATTTAGCCAGAAAATCCCCACTCAGTCCCATTATCCAAATATTTTAATTCTATCTTCATTATTATGGGGAGTTATGGGGTGTTAGGGCAAACCCTAAATCAGGGTCACCCCTGATTTAGAGAAGCCGTCCTGGAACATCATTGAATAAATGTTGTAGGGTATGGAGTTATCCAACCGCTAAGCCGTCTGAAGGCAATCCTGTATAGGGAAGGTTTTTTTTAACGTTTTACTGTGTTTTTATATATGTTGGAAGCTGCCTAGAGTGACTGGGGCAACCCAGTAAGATGTGTGGGACATAAATAGTAAAATTATCATTATGGAATGGGACGAAGCTATTTTCACCGGAGAAATGTTGGAGGGTATGTTAGGGGAGGGATAGTACCTCTTGTGAGGGACATGTCGTGCTTCTTCTGGGGTAATCTGTCCACCTTTGGTACCGACCCCGCACTCAGATCTCACTTGACTGTGGCTCATAGAAACTACAGTGGTACCTCAGGTTAAGAACTTAATTTGTTCCGGAGGTCCGTTCTTAACCTGAAACTGTTCTTAACCTGAAGCACCACTTTAGCTAATGGGACCTCCTGCTGCTGCCTCACTGCCGGAGCACGATTTCTGTTCTCATCCTGAAGCAAAGTTCTTAACCTGAGGTAATATTTCTGGGTTAGCGGAGTCTGTAACCTGAAGTGTATGTAACCTGAAACATCTGTAACCCGAGGTACCACTGTACTGGCATGCGACAGTAGCCACACCCTGGAATGGCTTCAAGTAGCTGGCTAAACCATGTAATGGTAGCCAATGGGTCTCAAACCCTCAGTGACTTAGGGATTTCCCCTGAATGGGGCGACAGACTCTGGCGCATTGAGCAGATGAGACCAAGAGTGTGTCCAATGGTCAGAAAATGCTGAGAACTGCACAACTCTGGAGTCTCTAAGAAGTGAGCAGCCATGACTGCCGCAAGGATCCTTGTGGCCCAAAAGGGGAAATCTCAAGAGTTACCAATCCTAATGGAGTGGCAGACGAAATTATTTGAGTATGTAGAATTGGCAAAAATGAGTTATAAAATTCGAGACCAAAAAGTGACAAAGTTTGAGGAGGAGTGGAGTAAATTTGTTGTGTATATACGAAATAACTGTTGAAATTTAAAAACTGTAGCAGGGCTAACATAAATCTGGTGATGTGTATAGAATGTAATTAAGAATCTGCAGGAATGGATGTAAATTGGGAAAACTGAAGCAGGGAAGGAGGGAAGCAAAACTGCGCAGGGTAAATAAGAAGACAAAAAATGTTGAATGTAAAAGTTTTATTTAATCTTGTTTTGTTTGTGAAAATCAATAAAAAGTATTTTAAAAAAAAGAAAAGAAGAAGTGAGCGGCAGATGGGGCTCATTAACCTGGGAAGGTAGCCCATCTAGGAGAAGGAAAACTCTGATGGTAAACCTCCACTGCCTTGTGGGGTAACTTCAGGAGAAGAAAGGTCTAAGGAGTAAACCCTACACAAATCCAGAGTGGAGTCCCTAAGATGGTTGGATGGCACCTCTTTCCGGCAACTCCTGCATCCAAGCTGGTGCCAAACTTATTGCTCTGCTTTCCTTTGGACCCCATCAGCAAGGGGTCTGGGCAGCCCAGGACCTCCATACGCATTGCCCAGGCTTGCACCCCGGGGAGGTCACTTTGGTGCTGCTATGCAGCGGCTTGACTTCACCCCCCGAAGCGCATTCCATTGACTCTCAAGACAGATGCCAACAATATTCGTTAGAAAATGATCAGTGATAAATGAATAACATCATAGGCAAGATCAGAGGGGCTGATTTTGAAAGCCACTCTTTCCAGACCCTGTAGTTAGAAGGAAGTACAGTGGACGCTCGGGTTGCGAACGTGATCCGTGGGGGAGGCACATTCACAACCCGCAGTGTTCGCAACCCGCAGCGCTAGCGCTGTGTCTGTGCATGCAGGGGGTCACGATTCGGCGCTTCTGCACATGCGCAAAACACAATTTAGTGTTTCTGCGCATGCACGAGCACCAAAACCCGGATGTAACCCGTTCCGGTACTTCCGGGTTCAGTGCGGTGCGCAACCCGAAAACATGCAACCTGAAGTGTCTGTAACCCAAGGTATGACTGTAAAGGATTAAGTAAATCATCTAAGAACAATTTAGTTTATGAGAAATATCTTTAGTTGCCAGGTGAAAATGCTCCTCTTCAGCTAGGCCTTGGGCTGATTAATACCCTGTATCCTTTTAAATATGTTTGTGGGAAGGGGGGAGTTATTGTTTTGTTTTGACTCTTCTTTTTATTATGCGTTTTGTGTTTTTATTTTGCACTTTGATGCCCAGAGATCTTCGCGTGAAGGGTGTGGTATACAGATTTACTGAATAAATGCTGTTGCTGCTATTTATTTATTAACTTTGTGTACATAATAACATAATCGAGCTCTGCAGTTTAAGGATAAATTTTTTTGAGTTTAAAAACAGAAGGAAAGGGCGGGAATGAAACGGAACCCGCAAGCGCTACTTCCTTTCAGCTCTATGTACTTATTCCACACAGCCACAAAATGGCGGAAGCGCGCGGGTCTACCATTTCGTAAGTTTAGGGTTGCTGGAGACCGGGCGCCTCATTGGCGGAGACGGAGCGGGAAGGCGGGGCCGCGGCAGTTCCCGCTGAGGCGGCGCGGCCTGGTCATGGTGCCCGTGCTCCCCGGCCTGTATCTGGGCGGCGGCGGCGGCGGCCTCGGCCTCCCGGATGGCGCGTCGCCGGCCTGGGCGCTGCTGCTGGTGGACTCGGAGCCGCCCGAGGCCGGGGCGGTGTCGGGGGCGGAGGCGGTGCTGCACGTGCCCGCCCTGGACCAGCCTCACAGCGACCTCCTCAGCCACCTCGACGCCTGCGCGGAATTCCTCGGCCGCGCGCGGGAAAGGGGGGCGCGCGCCCTGGTCAGATGGTGAGGGGCCGGCAAGAAGAATTGCTATTATTATTATTATTATTATTATTATTATTATTATTATTAGAGCATTGCGGACTGGCAGGGGAACAATAAGAATTATTATTATTACTGTTATTGTTATTATTGTTATTATTAGAGCGCTGCAGACGGGCAGGAGAACAACAACAGCAATTATTATTATTATTATTATTAGAGCGCTGCAGACTGGCAGGGGAACAATAAGAATTATTATTATTACTGTTATTGTTATTATTGTTATTATTAGAGCGCTGCAGACGGGCAGGAGAACAACAACAGCAATTATTATTACTATTATTATTATTATTAGAGCGCTGCAGACTGGCAGGGGAACAATAAGAATTATTATTATTACTGTTATTGTTATTATTGTTATTATTAGAGCGCTGCAGACGGGCAGGAGAACAACAACAGCAATTATTATTACTATTATTATTATTATTAGAGCGCTGCAGACTGGCAGGGGAACAATAAGAATTATTATTATTACTGTTATTGTTATTATTGTTATTATTAGAGCGCTGCAGACGGGCAGGAGAACAACAACAGCAATTATTATTACTATTATTATTATTATTAGAGCGCTGCAGACTGGCAGGGGAACAATAAGAATTATTATTATTACTGTTATTGTTATTATTGTTATTATTAGAGCGCTGCAGACGGGCAGGAGAACAACAACAACAATTATTACTATTACTATTATTATTATTATTAGAGCATTGCAGACTGGCCGGGGAACAATAAGAATTATTATTATTACTACTATTATTATTATTAGAGCGCTGCAGACGGGCAGGAGAACAACAACAACAATTATTATTATTATTATTATTATTATTAGAGTGCTGCCTACTGGCAGTGGAACAAGCAGAATTATTATTATTATTATTATTATTATAGCATTATTAGAGCATTGCAGACTGGCAGTGGAGCAATAATAATAATTATTATTGTTATTGTTGTTGCTGTTATTATAATTAGAGCACAGACTGACAGGAGAACAACAACAATTATTATTATTATTAGAGCTCTGCAGACTGGCAGTGGAACAATAAGAATTGTTATCGTTATTGTTGCTGTTATTATAATTATTAGAGCACAGACTGGCAGGAGAACAATTATTATTATTAGAGCGCTGCAGACTGGCAGGGGAACAAAAAGAATTGTTATTATTATTATTAGAGCATTGCAGACTGGCAGTGGAACTATGATAATAATAATCTTATTTATTTATTTATTTATTTATTTTAAACAGCATATAATAATTATATAAGAAAATGATATAATATAGCAATTATTATAACAAGCAGCGCTAGGGCCCGGTTTCTGCCCCTAATTGTGTGTGTAAACCCAGAGACATTTTTGACATTGTTCTGCCACATTTTGTTGTGAAAGGCAGCTGCCCATCTTTCCTGTTCAGCCGAGAAATACTTTTTACTTCTTCTCTCCCTGATGCTGAGAAATGCTTTTTACTTTTTCTGAGTCTCACGTTCCAACTGAAAAAAATACATAAAAATTATGTGGCCATCCTCACTTGACATCAAGGGCGCTGCCACACAAACAGGTTGGTTATTGGCCAGATATATATATATATATGTATCTATAAATCAGGGTGGTAGTGACAACTGTCCCACAGATATTGAGAGAAATCAAGGGGTGCTTTTTTAGTTTTTATTTTTAGCACAGCCCGTGATCGGATACCTCCATGTCCAGCCAGAAGCCAAAGTACCGGAAAAGACGGGGTTTCTCTAGCCTTTTTTCTAACTCGGGTCTTATTACGTGTGACCTAGACATGCTGGTGCTCAAAACACAGATAACATTGAATCTTCAGTTTCTTCTGTCTCTCAGGGCATTAAAAAGAAAAAAAAAACACCACCTCCAGGAGAATCCGGAAATCGCCTATACAGGCAATGAGACGCGACTGCAATGTGCTTTCTCTTTTCTCTCTTTCTACCCCCGCAAATCCTTCCCTAGCATTAACTTTTGGCTGAACTTTCACTGTCTAATTTACCTTGTGCCCCGATGTGCTCCCAAATCTCAGCATGTCCAACTCTTAGCCTGCACAGAAGGCGGAGCAGTCAAATAAATTTTTGTTGCTTCGCTTATTACCTGTGTATATAATTTGCTTTCTGTGTTCTTTTTGATGAAGCTTGCAAAAGCCGCAGCAGGCTCCATCTGGGACAGTTGATTTGCTCTTCTGTGTGAGAGATGCAGGATGCCCGTTTGAAGATGGCCACTACCACCTGCCATTTTTGTCTGTTCTTGCACACTTCTTTTTTAAAAAGTGGCACCCTGCTTTTGATCAATCTAGCCAACAATCAACAAAACATCATAGCCCTACCCTAAGATGTAGAATGTGTTCCCCACTTTCTCCATCAAGTCCTTTCTTTCTTTCTTTCTTTCATTCATTCTTTCATTCTTTCTGGTTTTGTGTACTGATTATACCGGATGCTGGTGACAAATGACAGGAGATGGCCACTGTTAGAAATGTTTGGCTGTATGGGTGTTGGAGCAGGACCTTTATGCTCTTTCTTTTGTGTAGGAAGTACGGGGGGGGGGAATCATTGTTCCTCGGTTCAGTATATCTGAAGGAGCGTCTCCACCCCCATCGTTCTGCCCGGACACTGAGGTCCAGCTCTGAGGGCCTTCTGGCGGTTCCCTCACTGCAAGAAGCCAAATTACAGGGAACCAGGCAGAGGGCCTCCTCGGTAGTGGCACCCGCCCTGTGGAACACCCTCCCACCAGATGTCAAAGAGAAAAACAACTACCAGACTTTTAGAAGTCATCTGAAGGCAGCCCTGTTTAGGGAAGCTTTTAATGTTTGATGCATTACTGTATTTTAATATTTTGTTGGAAGCTGCCCAGAGTGGCTGGGGAAGCCCAACCAGATAGGCGGGGTATAAAATAGTAATAATAATAATAATAATATTGTTCATATAGAATTTCAACCACACTCTTGCTCTCTTGTTAGGACAGGAGCAGGATAATTTTCAGGGAGGTCATGTCTTTCAGGTGGGTGGGGTGGCAGCAGGTAATGAGGGGTATTGTGAAACTAGAGTACAAAATACATTGTGCATCAAAGTACACAAAGAGCACCTGGGGAAGTCTTGAGCCTCTGACTCTTGAGTATAGTATTTCTAAGGGAAAAGCTGTTGATACACAAGTATATCTTCCAAAGTTGTCATGAGAAATGTGTGTGCAGTGCTCTATTCCCTGAGTACAAGTGAATTGTAAGAAAGATGTTCTCTGGGGGAAATGCAGTTTGAAGTGAATGAAGGATCTGGTTATTTTTTTTGGGGGGGGGGTCCATTTTTTGTTGTATGTGACCATATTTTATTGGGTGTCTCCTTGTTTTGTTTTGTTTTCAGTCAAGCTGGAGTCAGCCGGAGTGTTGCTGTTGTGACTGCCTATTTAATGAAAGCCAATAAACTCCCTTTTGAAGAGGCCTATGCCTTTGTCCAGGCCATCAAACCAGATGCCAAGTGCGTTTTTATTTGATAAAATTTGTTTTCCTTCCTTGTGAAGATTGGAATGTAATCAGAAGGCTTCCCCCTCTCCCCTTGTTCCAGAATGAATGAAGGCTTCGAGTGGCAACTGAAACTCTATGAAAAAATGGGCTGTGAAGTCGATGTGACCAGTACTATTTACAAACAGTATCGTTTGCAAAAGGTTACAGAGAAATATCCTGGTAAGGAAATAGAAGTGCTTTTCTAATCTCTTAACATTGGGCTAGAAATGGCTACATACAAATTCAGCTACTGTATTCACATTGGAACTGAACTTGCGTTATTGAACTCTACTTGAATTGCCCCCCGCCCCCCCCCCCCGGTTCTTCCACCTGGAATGGGTAATAACAAAACTCTGTAATAAATAGCACTCTTTTTCAAACATGAGTTGTATTATAGATAGACTAGTAAGCTTGAATTCTTAAAGCATGGATACATGTTACTGACTGCTGTTGGAAATCGCCCTCACCCCTGGCTATGAGCCTTGGTACATTGAATACTTGCCATGTAAGACCAGCTCCACCTCTCATTTCCCCTGCTCATTTCCCAACCTCTAGTTAAAATTCGCTTCTGAGAAGAATTAAACGAAGACAAATAGCACAGTGAGAAAGTCAGACAACACCTTCTTCGCTGTATACTTAGCTTTCCATATTTCTTTAGCTTTTTCTACCTGCTGAATTCTTCAGAATCTTCAGCAGCTGGAGCTGTTGCTTGACAGGGGAGTGTAATTTGGAGCCACATTCCCAGTGAAGGGGAAATAATTCCCCCAGTTCAGCTTTCTGTCCCATGGATGCAGGAGTCCACAATCTTAAGTTTGAGTTTGGTGGCTGGGAATTATTTCTAGTAGCCAGTGGGAATATATTTAAAGTATGCCTGAACACATGCAGAGTGTTTTTCTCTTTGCAGTGTATGAGTGAAATCTGTCCTTCAAATAAAATTTCTGTGCTGTCCCTGCATGTCTCTAAATGAAACACTTCCCCCACCTCTATAGTACAGTGGACACTCGGGTTGCGAACGTGATCTGTGTGGGATGCACGTTCGCAACCTGCAGCGTTTGCAACCCGCGTCTGCGCATGCGCGGGTTGTGATTCGGCACTTATGCGCAAATCGCGATTTAGTGCTTCTGCGCATGCGCGACCGCCGAAACCCGGAAGTAACCTGTTCCGATACTTCCGGGTTTCAGCGGTCCATAACCCAAAAGAACACAACCTGAAGCGGCTGTAACCCGAGGTATGACTGTACAGCTAAGGAACACAGACACCCCCTTCCCAAAGTCAAATCTAGGTATTTCAACATTCCCATCCAGTATCATTTCTATTCTGGGATCTCCACTCCCCCAGTTGGTTCTGAGGAAGTTGGTGCAACAAATCTTTTTCTGCTTGTCTGATGTGGGACGTGGGGTGAGAGAGGCCAGCTAGACCTGCACTCAGCTGCAAAAGGCAGTTGTTGGGAGGAGCCCAGGGGTTTGATATCTTCTTCCGAGGAAACTTGCAGAAGCAGGATCTGTCAGTAGGTAGCCTGCAAAAAGCCTCCAACCTTGCTATACTATGAATAATCGAGCACACCTAAACTTGATCTCATTGGTGCAAGAGCAGAAATCAGTTTTCAGCAATCTTTCCTCCAGAAGAATCCACTTTAGGTTTTCTTTTGGCACATGCTAGCTTCCTTTCTCTGTAACAGCCCTGTTTTGGCTCCCCTCCCCAACCTTTCTATTACTCAGTCATTTAGAAATTAGGTAAAGTGAATGGAGTTTTTGTAAAAACATTCTAATTTCAGACTTTACTGATTACTAGTCTGTCTTAAGGTGTTTGTGTGTAAAGGATCTTAAGCTTTAGTGTGACAGTTTTGGGCTACAGTCTCATGTATTCCCTCTCCCTTTTCAAGGCAAGTTGTACAAATGCCTCCTTTTCAGTTTTTTATTTTGTAATCAGACCTTGTGTGTGTACCAAATCTCAAGAGTCTAAATTATGCGGAAGCACATTCACATTTTTATGTTCCTATGAATGAGGCCGATATGTGTAATTCTTTCTTTTCTTTTCTTTTCACATTATCAAGCTGCATAAGGGAACAGTTGAGGCAAGTCTCAATGGCATCCTTGGTTTAGAATTTTGTTATCATTTTCGGGTTGGACTAAATCAAATATGAAGACCCAAAGAATGGGCTTTGCTTGCATTAAGAATAATAAAGTCGCCTCTTCTTCTTCTTCTCCTTCTCCTCTTCCTCTCTCTCTCTCTCTCTCTGTGTGTGTGTGTTTGTGTGTAAAGGAATCTTTCTTGGTCTCCTATCTTGCTGTCAGGACGGTGCTTTGTGCTACAGAAGAACTTAGGCACATGCACAGAGTGTTTGTGAAGCATTTTTCACAATGTAAAGGCTAAAAATCAAGCAGTCCATGTTCTGTAAGACATAAAGCTGGTTGGAATTGCAGAAATATGGATCCTCCACTTTCTAGTGCCTCTGCTCAGTGAAGAAAGTGAGGATCCTGTAAGCATATTTTATAAAACACAGTGTTTCAACTGGAATAGTATAATCTGTTAAAACCAATGAAAAGTCAAAAGTCGTGAGCTAGCTTTCGAGTTTCACAAAACTCTCCTTCAAGCTGGATGCTAAAAATGCTGATAACATCAAACAAAGTTAAAGGTTTGTGTGAGGGGAAACACTGTTGCAGGTAGGAAGTTTGGTGGAAGGTCCATTTGCAAGATGTGACAGTCTTCATTGGCGCTCCAGAAGTTCTTCACAAATTTACCTAGATATTTGCTAATAAAAAGATTGCAACATTTCCCCTTCTGCTTGGCAGAGGCTTGTGAGCTGTAATTAATAATAATATTTATTAGATATTTATATAGTATAATGTATAAATATGACACTTTACAAGGAGGTATCTGCCCCAAGTGGCTTACTTAGAGCCTAGGAATATATTACAGTGGTACCGCGGGTTAAGTACTTAATTCGTTCCGGAGGTCCGTACTTAACCTGAAACTGTTCTTAACCTGAAGCCCCACTTTAGCAAATGGGGCCTCCCACTGCTGCCCCGCTGCCGGAGCACAATTTCTGTTCTCATCCTGAAGCAAAGTTCTTAACCTGAAGCACTATTTCTGGGTTAGCGGAGTCTGTAACCTGAAGCGTATGTAACCTGAGGTACCACTGTACTATGTGCTCAGTCTTTTTTTCATCATTAGCATGCCTCTTGGCTCCTGGTGCTTCACATGAGTGGCAGTACAAAGCATGGCGCTTTCTCAGGCACAGAAAAAGAGGCACACAGTGGCATGAACCAGCAACCCTCCCTAATTAGATGTAGACACGTTCTCATTACAACGAGCAACAAAGACGTAGTCGCAAATGTCTTGCTTTGTATCTGATTCCTTTTTGTGCACGGCCAGCATAAGAACACACCTCAGTTTGGTCTTTCCAACAAGCATTTCTTAAACTTAGGATCTGCTACCCCAGTTTTGTACATGGACTTAGACACTCATGCTCAAGGTTAATCTGTTTTCCACATGGAACTCAGCTTTGCCTGTAAGTGAGGCATGGCCAAACTCGGCCCTCCAGCTGTTTTGGGACTACAATTCCCATCATCCCTGACACCACTGGTCCTGTTAGCTAGGGATGATAGGAGCTGTAGTCCCAAAAACAGCTGAAGGGCCAAGTTTGGCCATGCCTGCTGTAAGTCATCTCATTACTGCTCCATGGCAAGAAACTTAAAAGTATTCTACTGTCAGTCAAAAGCGATGCTACCTTTTCTTATGGGAAAGCTCTTCCTCTTCTAGCCAGATTTGCAATCTTGCTGTCTTTTCTTTTAGGTATCCCCTCCTCCCAAGGAGCAGAACCTTTAAATTCTTCCCCCAAAGGATTGAATTGTTCACACAGTCCATTTGCTCAGTCCCTGTGGGATCCTCCAGGATGGATTGTTCTTGCCCTAGCTAGTAGCTCCCCCTTCCTGTCGCCTCTGCTTGACTCCTTTCTTTTTGTCTGTCTGTGTTCGTTATTTTTCTCAGATCTAGTCAGGAGGTTAAAGGGAGCACACAGGCTTATGCTCCCCTTTTAAGGCACACTTTCTGCTTTTCCCCATTTGGGGTAGAGGGTTCGAGGAAAACCTAGGTTGCTTGCTTGGGTATTGCACCATGTGGGTCTTGGAGGATCTTCAGAATCCTTGCCTACATTGCAGCCTTTTCCCCTGGTTGTCCCCAGATAAAAAGTGGTATCCTGTTATCTGAGAATCAGGTTGCCTGACCCCCCCCCCCAAATTTGTACTTGGTTGCTCCAAAAACCCCAGACTCTTGAATAACACTGAATCTTGGGATATTCACTTTCCTTTGGAACAGGTAAATGGCACTTCAACTCTTGCATTTCTCTCTTTCACTTCAGTTTTCCTGATCTTGCTCTTCTTTCTGCCCTCGGGTGGCCCAAACTTGTGCCATTCACATTTCAAGCTTTCATTCCCCCCCGCTCCTAGGCCTCCATTGCAGGCTGCAAGATCCCTAGTGCCCCTTCTCTTCTCCTAAAATGCAATAGTAATACTTTCCGCTTTCATCTCTCTCCATAGAAACCAGTGTGTTCAGATGTAATGTGTGATCAGGGACACATGTAGGCAGCAGAGGAAAAGGCTGGAAACTGAGGTGCAGTAATAGGGGGAAGAACATGCAACATCTGCAACATGTGCTTTTGGGCCCAGGTGGTTGTGCCAAAGGTTTCACAGAAAATGTGGCTTTTTAGGGTGGATTTGAAGAAAGCAAGAGAGTGGGAGTATCACAGGCATTTTGAGAGGCAGCTCTAGGCCAGGCATAGGCAAACTCAGCCCTCCAGATGTTTTGGCACTACAACTCCCATCATCCCTAGCCAACAGGACCAGTGATCAGGGATGATGGGAGTTGTAGTCCCAAAACATCTGGAGGGCCGAGTTTGCCTATGCCTGCTCTAGGCATTGGGCTGCAATGGAGGAGTGATCCAAAGGAGCAGAAGACTTGCCCCCCCCCGGCTCCTTTGGGAGGAAGGGAGGGATATAGATTCAATAAACAAACTAAAACAAGACCCATGAACAAGTAGTCATGGGTTTGAACGCGTCTGGATAGAAGAGTGGAGATGTAAGGGGCAAGGCTATTGATGGTTTTGAAGGCAGGGATGCAGGATCCAGGAGTGGATAGGACTTTCTTAGATTACTGACAGAGAGACACAGAACTACATAAGTGCTGGCTTTTATAGTTTCAAAAAGAGGGATGGTTGCTGCTTTCCCCCCAGTATGCTGTGGGGCAAACAGATCATTTGCACCAAGCACTAACTTAATTCATTTGCAAAGAGCTTCCTGGATAATCTACTTAAGATACATAAGTTCTTAACCCGAGGTACCACTGTATTGCAAATAGGCTTCCACTATGCCCTTTATCATCAGCATATTTCTCCTACCCCTTTTGTTTAACATCCAGCCTGCTCAAAAGTTCCATGAAATGCAAAAGTTAGCGTACTGCTTTGAGACTTTGACATGAATATAATAAAGGTATCATGGCACCTTGAACTTCTTGAAGGAAAAGTGGGCTATAAATGAATTACTGTATTTTTTGCTCTATAAGACTCACTTTTTCCCTCCTAAAAAGTAAGGGGAAATGTGTGTGCGTCTTATGGAGCGAATGCAGGCTGCGCAGCTATCCCAGAAGCCAGAACATCAAGAGGGATTGCTGCTTTCACTGCGCAGCGATCCCTCTTGCTGTTCTGGCCTCTGAGATTCAGAGTTGTTTTTTTCTTGTTTTCCTCCTCCAAAAACTAGGTGCGTCTTGTGGTCTGGTGCGTCTTATAGAGTGAAAAATACGGTAAATAAGTGAAGCAGGTACTGCTGCTTTTGTTTTAAATTTTTTTTAATGGATCAACATAGCTGATAGCATGTTTATGTGAAATTGGATTTTGCAGTGATCTCATAAAGTGAGAATAAATGCACATCTGAGTATAGGCTTTTTTAATGAAGGAAGGAGTGCTCTGTAGGCAGTTACAACCACAATAGTTCCTTTATGGTATTTATTGGGACAAAAGCTTTCTTTTTTAAAAAGCAGATTTTATTGTAAAGTCCCCTGAACATTTTGCTTCAGGATAATATATAAATGCAGTAAACCAATACAAGCTTTTAATGTTTAATGATGACTATCTGCAAGTTTATAAATGCACCGTTGCTTCTTCTTTTCAGAGCTACGAAATCTGCCGCGAGATGTCTTTGCAGTTGATCCAAACACTGTACAGCAAACTCCAAACACTGAGGTTCTGTACAGGTGTAGAAAGTGCAGGTATGGGGCTCCACAAATATATTTATTAGATTTATATCCTGCTCTGTCCTGTGACTAACAGCAGTTATCTTCAAATAGTAACACTTCTGTCCCTATGGATCTGGTCTGGGGAGCCGAAAAGGTGTCCCGTCTTGATTTACTTGGTTCACGCAAATAAATGTAGTATTTGTGCTGGCTAATAAACGTTGTGATGCAAGGGTCCTCGCCAAGGCTGTGTTTTGGCAAGCTTTTAGTAAAACCATATTTCTGTGGAAGTTTTGAGTAATTTATTGTGTGGAAAAATATATCTCTTCTGACTTGTAGGGCACCTTATTCTGATAGGTAAAACTGACCATGTTCTTGCAAATTGCACAGGATGTGGTAAACTTGTTTTTGTGAGTGGATGTCAAACTGAAGAAGATGGGAAGGTGATTTACTATTCTTCTGTACCAAAAAATGGGTGCAGATTAAAAAGTAGAATCAGGCAGAAAGGTCCCCACCTAATCATCTCTGCAATAAGCTAGGTTTCTATGCATTTCCCCCATGAAGAAAGCATCCATCATTCACTTTCTACGTGCAGTTTGAAGTGACACTGTCCCAATACAGATTTACCCCTTTGTCTGCTTTTATGACAACTGGCTCAGTGTCCCAGATATACAGCAGCGAATAGATTATATATAAATATAAATAATACTTGAAAAATGGAGATGTTGTGGTCAGACTGTGTAAGGAAAGGGAAAGAGATATGATTCCAGATGTCAGAAGCCCAGGGCTAAGGCTCTGTAGCAGAGCAAGAAAACAATTTGGTTTTAATTAACCCTTGTGGGCAATATATAATATAAAGTAGAAGGAAACAGTGCTATAAACGTTTTGGAACTTAATGCGGCAGCAGAGCAAGCTTTCTGAAGGAGCCATGGTGATTTGGTGTCTCATTAGACTGCACAGCCATGAGATCTGCCTTGCTGGAGGTGAGAGTAGAAGTGTCAACTGAGATAACCTGCGGCTCTTAGCGGCTCATGTCCTTTGGCAGTGCTCCCTGGTTACTGCTGAGAGGCAGTGGCATGCCTGCCAATTGCTTGATTTGGGGAGAACTCTGCAGATGGTGGCAGGAGAGACCCGATCCTTCCTTTTCCCCCTTGTAGCAGCCCTTGTTATCTTGCAGGCAAACTGATAGCAGCTACATGAGAATTGGGTGTTGGATGTGTATTACTTAAGTGACCCATTGAACAAAGAACTGGAGCCGATCTGAACGCATTTGATTGCACATGCCAACTTTAGTGGTCTTTGTGTCTGACCCGATTACAAGTTTGCTTGCTGGCCGACTGTCCTGATCCCGTGGCCTACTTGGCAGTAAGTCAGTGTGCCAAGTCCAAGTTCAAAATCCAAGGGTCAGTCAGCAGAAGCCACACCCAGAGTCAGAAATCCAAAGTCCAAAGGTCAGGAAAGGAGGTTCAGGGTCAATCCAAGTAGCCAAGCCTGAAGTTCTGCAGTTAGAATACAGTCCAGCATCAAACCCAAAGTGCAGTCCTGTGGAGGTCCCAAGAGCACCCAAGTCAAGGTCCCTCAAAATGGGCAATTAAACAGACACAGCACCTCAGCTTTGCTGCCCTATTATACTGTACCTGCTGACTGCAGCTTCTGGGCTTGATGAGGCATGTGACGCTCACCTGCTCCCAGCCTACTCCATCTGAGGAATCACACACTTCCTCCCAGAACTAGCGAGCCCCACCTGGCCAGCTACGGAGCTGGGCTGTGGGCCCTTGCCTGCCTTAGCCTTCTGGAGCACCCTGCCTGCTGCTTCCGACACCTCAGAGCCTGCTGTGTACATGGAGACATCTGGTGATGGGTCCTGTTGCTCCTGTTCACTGACCCCCATCCCCTCGCCCTCCTCTGCCCCCCTGTGAGTACTTCCTACACCAACATCTCCTTCCCCATCCCCAGCTTGCCGTGGTGTCTCCAAGTCCTGGCCACACCTTTTGCTGGAATCCTCTTTCTCCTCCCTGTAGTCCTGATAATTCAGAGAACCTATTGGGACTAGCATGGCAACATTCCCACACCTGTATAGGCGACGACTATTTCAGGTGTATCCAGTTGACGTGTGATCGCTGATGTGCAGGTCCCTTTGGATGTGGAAGAAGGCAGAACAGGGCAGGACGCTCAGCCGATGTGTGTAGGGGCCGGGAATGGAACCCCTGCGCAAAATGGTTGCTGCCTGAATATGTAATAGGGTTGTGGTATAGGATGCGGTTGCCTTCTGGTGTTGCTGTGCAAAGTGTGCATTAGTTTAAAAATGCAAGAAAAATGAATATCCAATTCTAAACGATTGTTGTGGGCCTACCCAGTAGTCTTGGCCAGAAATGACCGCCTGGGTTAATTTATTGCAGGTTGCTTGCAAATGCCTTATCCTTTGACCATATTGGAGATACATGGGAATTCCAGTTAGGCTTCAGCAGTCAGATCAGGAGAGCTGCCTACGTAACCAAAATAACATCTTTAGAAGAATGGAAGAAGGATTTCATCCTAAATTAATGCATGGATTAAAGAACTTATGAAAGTGGCAATATGAAAACCTGTTAACGTGCGAAAGAATGTGTTTGCTTTATGATTAGGAACTCCCACAATGAATTTTTCTGTTGACTCCATATTATTTACTCACAGTTTCTTCCTCATATCTTATTGATGTGAAAGATAGTTTAGATACAGTATATTTTTGCTTTTGATTATATGTTTCTTTCATTTCATATGCTTTAATGAACAAAGATGACATTGCTTTCAGATACCTTTCCAAGTCATTCTGTTACCTTTGTTTCTGGACGACAGGCGCCTGCTCTTTCGAAGTTCAAGCATCTTGTCTCATGATGAAGGCAAGGGACCTGCCGCTTTTGCTCATAAGAGGCTTTCAAGACCTGCCCCTTTTCACTATGATGACCAGTCTAGGTGTACTTCTTACTTCATTGAGCCTGTGCAGTGGATGGAACCTGCACTCTTAGGAGTGATGGATGGACAGGTGAGGGGAAACAATCACAGTTTGAATCTTTGGAAATCTTCAGCTAGTTAGCTAAGAAAACGGCAGCAAAGCAAGCAGTGCGCTGAAGGGGAACCTGAGCAAATACCGTGGAACCTCGGTTGTCGAACATTTCGGAAGCTGAACATTTCAGCTTTCAAACGCCGACAACCCGGAAGTGAATGCTTCCGTTTTCGAACACGCCTCGGAAGTCGAAGGGCTTCTGAGGCGCATTTCTCTATTTTCTCAGTGGATTTTGCCAACCGGCAATTGCGCCTCAGTTGTCGAACGTTTCAGAAGTTGAACAGTCTTCCGGGACGGATTACATTTGAAAACCACGGTTCCACTGTATTGAAAAGTGCAATGGAGCTGAGAAAATGATGGGCTTGTGGGGGATTTTATAGGACCCATGGATACTTGTCTGCATGTGTGAGTGTGCATTGTTTGCAATAACTAATAATAATAATAATAATAATAATTTATTATTTGTACCCCACCCATCTGACTGGGTTTCCCCAGCCACTCTGGGCAGCTTCCACAAAGACCAAAAATACACTAAGATGTCACACATTAAAAACTTCCCTGAACAGGGCTGCCTTAAGATGTCTTCTGAATGTCAGGTAGTTGTTTATCTCTTTGACATCTGATGGGAGGGCGTTCCACAGGGTGGGCACCACTACCGAGAAGGCCCTCTGCCTGGTTCCCTGTAGCTTTGCTTCTCGCAATGAGGGAACCGCCAGAAGGCCCTTGGCGCTGGACCTCAGCGTCAGGGCAGAACGATGGGGGCGGAGAAGCTCCTTCAGGTATACTGGACCGAGGCCGTTTAGGGCTTTCAAGGTCAACACCAGCACTTTGAATTGTGCTCGGAAACGTACTGGGAGCCAATGTAGGTCTTTCAAGACCAGTGTTATGTGGTCTCAGCGGCCACTCCCAGTCACCAGTCTAGCTGCCGCATTCTGGATTAATTGCAGTTTCCGGATCACCTTCAAAGGTAGCCCCACGTAGAGCGCATTGCAGTAGTCCAAGCGGGAGATAACTAGAGCATGCACCACTCTGGCAGGACAGTCCGCGGGCAGGGAGGGTCTCAGCCTGCGTACCAGATGGAGCAGAGAGAGTTTGGGTAACAGAACTTCAGATGCTGAGTAATGTCGCCAGAGGAGGCCAGATTTTATGTTGATTTGAACAAACCAGTCAAATCTTTAGAAGCTGGAGATCCATAGCGATAGTTAGTTTTGAAGTTTATCTTTTCCTGTAATTGGATAGAAGATGGAGCATTAAGCGAGTTGTTTGTCTTGTTCTCTTGCAGCTTCTGTGCCCAAAATGTACATCAAAGCTGGGCTCCTTCCATTGGCAAGGTGAGCAATGTTCATGCGGCCATTGGGTGACCCCTGCTTTCCAAATTCACAAGAGTCGTGTGGATGAAGTAAAAGGACTGCTGCCCATGGGTACTGTAAAAAGGTGAACTTGGTTTGTACTTCCGCAGTCCAGTCAGTGGCCTCGTTCCTGTTTAAAGGATTGTGTTTCCTATAGGTTTACAGCAAGTGATATGTACGACAGAACCAGTTGAACTACACGTTGAGTGTTTCCAGGAAAGCCGTTTTGTACTAGAATACCTAGACTTCATGTGTCGTTTAAAAAAAGGAAAAAAGAAAGAGGAGCAGGCCCTAGGGGTAAGCCAGAGCTGGGGGCAAGATTAGGACTGTGGCATGTGGTAATGAGGGCATTAACTATTCTCTCTGCATCACGGTTCTGATGAAAATCTCACCTCCCTACTCTTCCTGTATGCTATGGTCCTGACTTTTATCAGCCTCCCCTGTCCCCATGCCTACGGTTTCTTCAAAACGAAACAAAGATGTGTGCAATGCAATTTGTTGCTTGTCCCTAGCTTGTTCACTTGTTTTGTCAAGAAATTTTCCAAAATGTTCTGCATCCAGTGGGTTTACATAAACAAACCTGCTTGGTTTTAGCGTCCAAAAGACTATTAAGGAAAAGTAATTAGGGAGACACTGCAGCTGTTAGGTTGTTATAAAATAGCGTTCTGAAATTTGATAGTTTTGGTGCAAAATATGATTGGATGTTTGGGAATACAGAACAGGAAGAGAACTCCACATGATGATGCAGAAGTGCCAGCCACTGGATGCCTGATGTCTAATTATCACTTTCAACTGGATTGTAACTTGGAAAAGGACTATCAGAAAAACCGCTTTGCAAGTGTCTCTGGTGACTGTTGATTTATCAGCAATACATTATATGTTATGATTTCCTACATCATGAGGGTTTCTAACAATCTGTTGTGAAATGGATCCAAATTACAGGTAGCCAGCATTTGCTGAATCACTTGATTGACAAAGATTAGTATTGGTTTCTAGGCCATTTACTGAAAGGGTTTGTTATCTTTTCCCAACGAGGTATTACGTGCTGTATGCAAATTGCATTTCGAAATTTAAAAAATTTACTGAAAACTTGGTGTCTGAGTTAATGGTAGGGGAGGGGAATTGGTAGGCTGTTACAGAGATGCTCAGTTGTCGAAGATAATTAAGAAAACGGCACTGCCTGCAGTTCTAAAGCAAGATGACAAATATTAAACATGCTTTTGAAGTATATTTTCATTAACAGAGTTTTTAAGGGCTGGGCTGCTCACCTCAGCTGATAGGGGACTTGCAACTTGCACATCTTGGAAGTACAAGTATTTGTTGATGTCTAAATATATGCACAATCCCTACTTTATGTATGTTTCATCCTTTTCCATGGGACATGGTATTGCTTAATTCCCCTTGAGCAAGTTTCAGGTTAATACACTTAAAAGGTTCCAAACACATTTCCATGTTTCCTTATTTTGCATATACTGTGTTTTTTTTAAAGCAAAAGCTGAGATTTTAAAACAAAAGCTGAGATTCTTGTGAAATAGATTTTAGAATGAAATGTGACACAAATTAGGCCAAGGCATTGGACAACCATAAAAATGGAAGGGTTGTTAAAACTCTGGGGTTGAAGAAGTTAACGCCAACACATGAGTGGGGGGAAAAAAGATTCAGTGGATGGGTATGGGGTTGTTTTTTTAAGTGTATGGAGGGGGGCAAGAAGATGTTTAGTGAGGCAGATACTAGTTCAGGTAATATATTGGTCCAAAGGTTAGAAGAGGCAAATTCGTAATATTATAGCGGATCTTTCTTGGCTCAGAAATGTACAGTATTTGGGTTAACACAGAACACTTAAGCAAGCTAGAAATGTGTGTGTAGAGTCTGACCTTTGTTTTGCAGTTCCACAGTTAAACCCATTGAGGCTTTTTTCCTGGATAAAATGGGGGCCCCTCCCTCCATCACTAGAAGAGTTGCGTGTAGAATTCTGTAGCTGATGATAAGGGATTGAGCTCAGGAGTGAATATAATTGGATTAATTAAGACTTCGGAAGCAGGAAGAAATAAAAACTTTGCACCCTGAAACCCAGCACATGGGAAGTCACACAAAATGTACAGTTGGCTTTATAACTGATATATATTTGAATATGAATTGTAATTTGACACTGAAAAAATGTGGCCGTTACTGGATTTTAGTAATTGAAAATTAATAAAAATTATTTACAAAAAAATAATAAAGAAGAGTTGCGTGTAACGTGAAAGCCCGTTTACAAATTAAGAAACAGAAAAGGAAACTGAGGTTCGACCTGCGTTGGCATAGTAGAACTTTACAAAATGCTGAAGCACACGTCATCCTGTTGTAAGAAGCTGCGCCATCAAAACCAAACTCTGCTACAATCGGTTTTTGCTTTCACTGTTCTTGAGAAGTACAATGAAGGAAAATTTCAGGCCCCATGACTTGCACTGTGGTTACGACACACCTGTGTTGCTCAGGAGAGCTAAAAGGCTTCCAGCTCTTGAACTTCGACCACAGCTATGAAATGACGATAGCCTCTTGGACTTTTTCAAGGTACTGTTCCCCATGCGTGTCCTCTTGCACAGTGATGTGTATAATAGTGCAAGAATAAATCCATGGTTTGCGCGAGTGGAGTTTCTGACTGCTATATTGTTCAGACAACGCACAGAGGACTAGAATTTCTTACATTGTTAGAGTAGTGACAAATTGCTGGTCCAATAAAACATTCACTGATTAGTAATCAAATAACATTCAGTATTCACAATAAAGTGCCCTGTAATTGTGCTAGACATCTGGAAATTCTTTTATTCTCTCACCAGGAAATTACTGTGTCCTATATAAATACACATTTTATTGCATTTGCTGTATGCTTTCTTGATGTGAGTTTGCTGGCTCATTCTTGAAAGAAGCTTCTTCATTTATGCTGCTCTTATCTCAACCCAGTGCATGTCCTACATTGCCGATTGCAGCTCTGGGCTCCTTTGGGAGAAAGGATGGGATATAAGTTTAATTAATAATACTGTTTATTCAGAAGTAAAGTCTCACCAGGTTCAGTGGGATTTACTCCAAATAATCATCTTTCTTGAGAGATTTTTGAAAACCAGCTAGCTTCAAGATTTCTCGACTGCAGCTTTTTCAAGGTTTCGTTTAATTTGTTTTTACGAGTTGATGGAAACAACCGTTTAAAAGCATGTTGGCTTAAATGAAGTCAAATAATAATAGAAAGCTGAATCAGTTGTCAGCAACGATTAGCTTTACGTTTCAAATGCTAATTTATTGTTTTGAACTGTGTTGAAATGGATCTATGCATTGTTGAATAGAAAGTGACATCTAGAGGTGGTTCATAGTACTGCACTTTTTGGTTGGGTTGATAATGATTCTTAGTAAATGCTACTGTTTACTTTCGTCAAATAGAGCTGCACAAAACATAGCTGCCTATTATGTTCACTTTGTGGTTTTCCCACCCATTCATTATAAATTACTGGACAAATTTCTTAACCTAGGACGATTAATTCATGGTCAGTAGAATAGCCAGGCTGAATCAGAAAAGTATAGCTGTTTAGTCTGCAATTACAATCCTTTGTAGTTTCCTCTTTTTTTTTTTAAAATGCAGGAAATGTTGCTGCCAATCATGTTGTCCTTCTGTGTTTTCCCCATTCTTTTTCCTGTTCTATGTTGGAAGTTCATTTGTTGCAATTTACTCGCTAAAAACGAATAAGGATGCAGTGGAATGCATGGAGGCTTTTCTCATGCCAGCGTTGTTCTGCCTTCTGCACATTGACACCTGTGTGACGTTTCCAGAGGTTAAACCTGGCACCATGCCTGTACACTTACTCCTTCACGCACCTTTCCTGCTGCTGGAGCATGCATGCCACTGCTGTGCCATGACCCACAATAACTGTTTTGAAAAACTGAACAATTGCTTTAGACAGTAAAAGACAAAAACAATGGGTCTTTTAATAAAAGAATAGTAATTGTGCCTACAAAGGTCCGTACAGTTAAAGCTATGGTTTTCCCAGTAGTGATGTATGGAAGTGAGATCTGGACCATAAAAAAGGCTGATCGCCGAAGAATTGATGCTTTTGAATTATGGTGCTGGAGGAGACTCTTGAGAGTCCCATGGACTGCAAGAAGATCAAACCTCTCCATTCACCAAGAAAAAAGCACACCAAGAACTCAGGCCAATGTAAGTTTCAATAGTGGGAGTAGTCCCTACTCACAAATACAGTGGTGCCTTGCAAGACGAAAAGAATCCGTTCCACGAGTCTCTTCGTCTTGCGGGTTTTTTCGTCTTGCGAAGCAAGCCCATTAGAGGTTTAGCGGCTTAGCGCTACAGTATTAGCGGCTTAGCCGGCTTAAAGATCAGCTGATAAGCGGCTTAACGATCAGCTGATAAGCGGCTTAGCATCAGCTGTTAAGCGGCTTAAAGATCAGCTGATAAGCGGCTTAGCCATCAGCTGATAAGCGGTTTAGCGGCTTGGGAAAAAGGGGGGGGGGAGGAAAAAAACCCTGCAGGAACTCGCAAGACATTTTCGTCTTGCGAAGCAAGCAGATAGGAAATTCGTTTTGCGAAGCACCTCCAAAACGGAAAACCCTTTCGTCTAGCGGGTTTTCCGTCTTGCGAGGCAGAAGAGTCTGTGGCTTAGAGAAGTCCAAAATCAGAGGCAGAAGCAGAGGTGGGGACAAGAGACAGAGATGAGTCTGGCTGGGGAAGACGTACAAGTGTCTGCCCCTCCTGCTGCGACAAGCTCCACTCCTCTGGTCTCCCAGGACCAGAAAAGCATGTATGAAGAGGGAGGAGCAGAGATAGGTGGGTTAGCGGAGGCTCAGATTGCTTGGGAAGAATCCAGAGGAGGAGGAGATGATTAGGCAGCTGTGGGAAAGCAGGGATCTTCAGCCTCCGCAATTGCCCCATAGGGGCAAGACCTATTGGGAAGAGCTGCTGTGCTCATTAGGCCTGGCTCCCCTGGTTTCTGCTAATAAAGAGTTAACTTCATGTACTCCGTGTGATTTATTGCTGGTTGGCTCCCTGAGATCAGCTGAGGAGTGGTGGTGATTTTGTTCCCAATTGCAGCATATGGGTTCAAATCTCCCTGCCCATTGAACCACAGTGGGGATGAAAAACAGGCCCTTCTCCAGTTTTCAGCTGAACTGCACTGATTGAGGGTTTAGATTAGAAGGACCCGATTTTTATCCTGATATTAGCACATTGTGTTGGAAAATAACCTCCTATTCCCCAGCTGATCTGCATGGATCACCTGAGGAGGGGACTTGGCTGAGAAAGTGGCAGTACATGTGTGTAGTTGGGCAGGTGGTTGCACAGGGAAATCGCCCACAACATTTCTAGTGCTCTAGCACATTGTGTGTGCAGATGCATAAGCCCATTCATTCACTCCTGTCTCTGACCTTCCAGCTGGCAATTCCAGAAACTCATTCCCTCCTTTTTCCAGTAGGATTGATGTGTGAAGATAAACTAATTCCACTAATTTTCTCTACTTACACCTATTTACTGGGGATCAGCTTGAGGAGATTTCACCCCTCCCATACACAAGAATCTCCTGATCATCTCCTGATGGTCTCTGCTGACTCTCCAGAGAGAAGGAGGCGTGTCCTGCCTATCTACTTATTCTGCCCAGCAACATATCTGTGTGTGTGTGTGAGAGAGAGTCAGTCAGTCAGTGTATCGGAGAGAGTGAGAGTGTTGGAGATCCTAGAGATAAGATTGCTGTTAGAGCAGCTGCAGACTCTCAGTGTAGCATTGATTTATGCTTAGAATATTCAGCTCTGTATATAGTTTTGTATCATAGTTGTAGTTATAGAATAAAAGGAAGATATTCTACAGAGCTGCTCTCTGAGTGGTTTATACTCTGCAAGACTCTGCAAAACTCTGCTGCGCAACGACTGTATTATTGAGACAGTGAATCCGGTGCTCTCAGCTGTAAGCTGTGAGTCCACAGCACTGTGACCGTTTCCTGTGAGAAGGAGGTCTCTGGCGGTGCTACCCAGCTCGCCTAGCCCAGTCGGGGTTGAGGTGCAAGAGTCCAGTTGGTGCACTGGCTCTAGGGCGATGCTGACACAGCTAACAGGCCTCTCATCACCAGCTTCCCCTCCGGTGTCCTGTTGGCTCCCTTCCAATTTTCCGATAGTGACAAATTGCATGTTGGAAGATCAGCAATTTCACATTTAAACTGTTTAGGAGCTCCTACGTGGATGTAATCCAGATCTACTGACTTGTTAATTTTTAGTTTGTCAGTTGACCCTACAGCTTACTCTCTTGTTATATCCATATGTCTCAGATCTCCTACCTGTAGGAGGTTCTTCAGTAAAAAGTAGGTTCTTCTGTCGTGGTTTGCTACTTGTCCAAACGTTCCTCTGTAAAGACCAGCGGCAGAAAATTCATCTAGTTCTTTTGTAGTTTTACCTGTCCTCTCTTAACAACGCGGGTGGTGCTGTGCCTCTTGGGCTTGCTGATCAGAAGGTTGGTGGTTCGAATCCCCGCCACGGAGTGAGCACCCGTTGCTCTGTCCCAGCTCCTGCCAACCTAGCAGTTCGAAAGCATGGCAGTGCAAGTAGATAAATAGGTACTGCTGTGGTGGGAAGGCAAATGGCATTTTCATGCACTCTGGTTTCCATCACGGTCCTCCATTGCACCAGAAGCAGTTTAGTCATGCTGGCCACATGACCCGGAAAGCTGTCTGTGGACAAACGCCAGCTCCCTGAAAGCGAGATGAGCGCCGCAATCCCATAGTTGCTTTTGATGGACTTAACTGTCCAGGGGTCCTTTTCCTTTTACCTTACCTCTTAACCCTTCCTCACCTTTGTTCTGTAACAGTCTAGAAACAATCCTTGCGACTGATTTCCTGTTTCAGGTGCATTTAAGGAGGCTTGTGTTTTTTGACTTGTCCCACCCCTTCAGCAAAATTCTTGATTTGCATCCCTTATCTTCAGCTTGCATTGTTTTGCCAGGATTTGTGCTCTCCTTTTGTTCTCATTTGGGCAAGAAGACTTTTTAAGTTCAAGGAAGCTTTCTTGCCTTTTATAGCTTCTTTGACTCTGCATGTGAGCCTGAACCACACCGACATCCTCTTGGATGTCATGGTTCCCTTTCTAATCCGTGGAATGCATTCTGTCTGGGCTTATATTATTGAGGCTTTAGAAACTGCCTGAGCACACTGGAGAGATTTAACCTCGACGCTCTCTTTTAACAAATCCTCTTTGTCCTTTAGAAGTTCCCTCTTGAAATCAAATGTGAGAGTGCTGGACTTCTGGGGCAACGTTCCACTTGAGACTCATAGGACTGTGGCTGCTCTTTCCGGTCAGTGTAACAACACTTACATCTTGCACCAGGTTCTAGGTACCCCTCAGGATTAAGCTCTTTGTTGGACCAAGGCACAGTCATTTATTGTATCAACAAATTTGATCTGGACAGAAGCTTGCCCAGTTGATGGGAGGGTAGCTGAAATTGCCCATTATTGCTACAACACACTTTTTTTGGCCACCTCCCTGCTGTCTTCCTACATGTCAGTAATATATGGCCTATAGTATGCCACAAAGACAGGCTCTGGCGGATTGAGTGGATTACACCAATACTGACCAACCAACAATCAAGAAAGTGATCTCTGCATGTGCTGTAGAGGGAAGTGAGGGACAGATGGGGCTCATCAACCCGGGAAGGTAGCCCTTCTAGGAGAAAGAAAACACTGATGCTGAATCTCCACTGCCTTGTAGGACATCATTGGGAGAAGAAAAAGCTAAGGAGTGAACCCTGCACAAATCTGGAGGGGAGTCCCTAAGACGGTTGGATGGCATCTTGTATGCCTCCTTCTGGCAACTCCTGCAGCCCAGCTGATGCCATTGTTCTGTTTTCCTTTGGACCACATCAGTGAGGCCAAGAAGGGGGTCTTGTCATTCGGGCAGCCCAGGACTTCCATAAACACTGCCCAGGCTTTCACCCCGGGAGGTCACTTTGGTGCTGCTAACACAGCGGTTTGACTTCACCCCTGGAGGCGCACTCCATTGTCTCTTGAGACAGACAGATGTCAATAACAGCATAGTATGTCCCCCCACACTAAATTACTTTTTGCGATCAGGTTCTCAGCCACAGTACTTCATTGGAAGAATTGATTTCTCCTAGGTTTTCTGTCTTATTGGATCCTAACACCTCCTCGACAAAAAGAGCATCTCCACTCCCAGATTTGTTCTTCCTTTCCCTTGCTGTATAGCGTTTCTATCCAGGGTTAACCTGCATTCTACTGTTTCTCCTTGTTGCACCAGGTTTCCAGTATGTTTGCTCTCCCTGTGTTCTCATTCCCCATCAAGGACTCTGATTCTCCCCATTTGTCTTGGAGGGTTCTAGCACTAGCATTTATATAGTGCTTCAATGATCTGCATAGATCCGCTGTTTTACAGGAGGACTGGAAAGTTTCCCCCCAGTCATTCATCCCCACAAGACCTCTTTATCTCCTAAGATCTAGCAGCCAAGCACTGCCTCTAGCCTTGGTAGGCCTTCTGTTGAGATATTGGCATGTTCCATGGGAAGCTTTGGGGCTGATACACCAGCTACTGAATTTCCCCATTTTAATGAAGGAGAGATCAGCCTAAATCAGAGGTCACCACCTTTTTGGGGTCCACAGGGGGATGGTGAATGTCACCCCACTGTCCTAGTCAGGTCACTTCCTGGTGAAGTTTGGATTTGCACATCCAATCCTCTCCTGCAGGGATAGCAGATGGATTAAGATGGTCAGGTCCTGGAGACTAAGGGAATCAAATAGATTCCTAAATGCCCTATGGTAAGGGGTGGGGGTGCCAGTAGATGCAACAGGTGATCCTGTTGAATCCCTTGTTGTATTGTGGAACTGTATGGTACGTCAGGCTATTTCCACTGAATATTGGACTGCGGCCATCTCTGTTGTCTTTTCAACACCTACTGAAGACTTTCCTCTTCCAACAAACCTTGTAAGTATGTTTAGATTTTTCCAAGGCTGTCTCTATATTGGAAATGATTTGATTTATTGCTTCATCGCTTGCTGTTTGCTGCCCCAGGCTGCTTTGGGGAGGAAAGGTGAAATATACATTTAATAAACAAACAAATATAATTTTTTTTAAATAGTCTTGCTCACCTCCCCGCACTCCCCCAAAAGACCTTGATGCAATTTGGACTACTTTTGCCCTCTAATCTCCTGGATGTCAATTAAACAGCTTCTGCTCCGCTATGGAAATGAATTTAATTCTGTCCTTATCTTTTGAGAAACATCTAGGTTCTGTGACTAACGCTTCCCTTTTGCAAGGTGCATGTTGCCGCTTGGTTGTGACCATTTTTGAGCCCCTGTCAGGCCTTCAAAGTGCTTTTCCATGCTGCTGTTGCTTCAAGATTAGATTAGTCCAATTCCCTCAGCTGCCTTGCCTGATAAGGCCCTGTGCAAGAGACCCAAGGAGCAGGTGCCAGGTTCTTTGTAAAATCAAAGGTGATTTAACACACTTTCACCAGCTCTGAAATCTTTGCATTGGCTGCCAGTTAACAGGCTTTTAAAATAGCTATGTTAATTGTGCATACCTTTCTGAAGTTTCTCCCTCCGAATAATTTTGAAGTAGATCAACACATCTTGGTAAAAAGGAGCCCAGTTCTTCTCTCTTTTTAAAGAGCAGAATTGTTAACATCATCTGCAAATGGACAGTTCCTTTATTTTTTTGATAAAAAGCCCAGTCTCTGAAATGGTGCCAAACATATCTTAGCTTGATCATCGTTATGTCAGTTTCATCTAGGATTGCAAACATGCTGACAAGGACATTAAGAGTTGGAGCACATTGTTTTAAGAATCGATAGAGGAGCGCTCAGAAGAATTAAGAAATATAAATATAGTATATGTCTGAAATCTCCCCAGAATATTGCCTGCTTGACTTCATCTTGCCTACAATTAGCTGATGGGGTTTTGACTTCTTCCATCTGCACTTAATAACAGGAGCTCCTGCTCTGTTCAATCACTTGTCTCTCTGTCAGTGCAGAGAAGGAGTCGTGCGCTTGTATTATTCTTCCCTGTGGGGTTTTGTGGTCAGGTGAAAGTTATGTATTTTTGTGTATTTATATTGTAAACCACCCTGTGATCCTCAGATGAAGGATGATATAGACATTTTAAAGATAAAAATTATAAGAACAGGTCAAGAAACTAAGTAAGTGAGTAATTTGCTCCAAGGAAGTGAGAGAGTGATCATATAACCTCCATCGGCTCCCAGTACATTTCTGAGCACAATTCAAAGTGTTGGTGCTGACCTTTAAAGCCCTAAATGGCCTCAGCTCAGTATACCTGAAGGATTCAGGTAGGTAGCTGTGTTGGTCTGGCACAGTCGAAATAAATAAAAAATAAAAATAAAATGTCCAGTTTGTTCTGGGTATAAGCTTTTGTGTGCATGCACACTTCTGAAGAAGTGGTATCTGAAGAAGTGTGCATGCACACAGAAGCTTATACCCAGAACTTAGTTGGTCTCTAAGGTGCTACTGGACAATTTTTTTTATTTATACCTGAAGGAGCGTCTCCACCCCCATCGTTCAGCCCAGACACTGAGGTCCAGTGCCAAGGGCCTTCTGGCGGTTCCCTCACTATGAGAAGTAAAGCTACAGGGAACCAGGCAGAGGGCCTTCTCGGTAGTGGCACCCGCCCTGTGGAACACCCTCCCATCAGATGTCAAAGAGAACAAATACCAGACTTTTAGAAGACATCTGAAGGCAGCCCTGTTTAGGGAAGCTTTTAATGTTTAATAGACTATTGTATTTTAATATTCTGTTGGAAGCCGCCCAGAGTGGCTGGGGAAACCCAGCCAGATGGGCGGGGTATAAATAAATAAATTATTATTATTATTATTATTATTATTATTATTATTAATCTGCAACTGCAAGTACACTATTTGTTCTTTAAACTTTAAAAGAGTGTGACTTGCATAGTTTTTATAGGAGGGTCAAGCTGACTTCTGCAAAATTCTGCTAAATGGGAACTAGTTTCCCGCACTGTGTGCATCCTGGGTTGTTGATGCAATCTTCTCACCAGCTCCTCTCAGTGGCTTGCAATAGGAATACAGAAAATACAATTCATGCAGTAAGACAGATTGCCCACACAGCATCCCAGGCATCATTACAAAGAAGCGGCAACAATCACACTGTTAAAAGCTGGAACAGATTAAAAGGTCTGCGAAATTTAAAAGGCTTCCAAAGGATGTCACAGGAGAACTCGGAGGATAGCATTCCATAGAAACCTCTAAAAGAAAAAGCCCTTCCCCTCTCAACTCCCCTTACTCGGCAGGGCTACTCAGAGAAAGATCTGCCTAACTGAATCATTCAAGAAAATTAATTTTCCACCAGCGGTTAAATGAATAATTCTGCACATTGCTTCCTCCCTAGGATGCTGGCACAGACACACTGTATGCTGATGCTGCTTTTAATGGCAGACATCACTTCACAAATGCTATTTGAAGGGTTGTACACTAGACCTGTAGGGGCGTGGGTGGCGCTGTGGGTTAAACCACAGAGCCTAGGACTTGCCGATCAGAAGGTCGCCGGTTCGAATCCCTGCGACGGGGTGAGCGGCTTAGTCATGCTGGCCACATGACCCAGAAGCTGTATGCCGGCTCCCTCGGCCAATAAAGCGAGATGAGCGCGGCAACCCCAGAGTCGGTTACAACTGGACCTAATGGTCAGGGGTCCCTTTACCTTTACCTACACTAGAACTATAGGGATGTGGGTGGCACTGTGGGTTAAACCACAGAGCCTAGGGCTTGCTGATCAGAAGGTTGGCAGTTTGAAGAAGATAAATAGATACCACTCCGGCGGGAAGGTAAACGGCGTTTCCGTGCGCTGCCCTGGTTCGCCAAAAGCGGCTTAGTCATGCTGGCCACATGACCCGGAAGCTGTACGCCGGCTCCCTCGGCCAATGAAGCAAGATGAGCGCCGCAACCCCAGAGTCGGCCACGACTGGACCTAATGGTCAGGGGTCCCTTTACCTTAAAGAAAAGCTGGACTTTCTGGGATCAAATCAGGAACCGGGGCAGCTTCTGTAAATCCAGGACTGTCCCTGGAAAATAGGGACACTTGGACGGTCTGCCCTTTTACATTATGTCCCCCTGAACACTGCACTGTACAATATTCATTTCCATCACAAAGATGACCACTGCTTGTTGTGCTTGCTAAGAGGGCGTGGATGCTGAAGAAGGAAGCCCCTGTTTGCAAGCCAGGAGAAGCGCTTGCATTCTTCCTTTGAGGAGACATGCGATACTTCTGCCTGGAAAGCTTCCACAGCTATCAGGGGATGAAGAGACTAAAGCCCATGTGAAAGGGGACAACCCTCGCGTACACCCATTACGCTGCTCCTGGCTGATTTGTGCTTTCCAAGCATTGGAAATAGTCTGCCAAGGTACTGAGACTTGGTGCTGTGGTCTTTTTTGGATCACAGCAAAGGCCCATTAGTTGCTAACAAGGTCCAGTCAAATCCTCCCAAGCAGGGCATAAAAAAGTGATGGCTTTCTCGTGTTATTTGTTCAGGTAATGAGCTGCTGCAACAGCTTTTCACAGAGCAAAGCTCTGTGAGCAGAAAGGCAGAAAGGAGGAGAACAGCCTGGTGGTGAAAGTAGGGCTTTTTCAGGCCCAGCCAAGATGTCTGTCCTCCTGGGAAAAGATGAGAGGACAAAGAGGCTCGGAGGCTGTCTGGTTGTCTGGCTGAGAAGCACGTTGCTCATTATCAAGGCCTTGCTTCTATGAGAGGTTCCCAAACTCCCTCTCTGCCCAAGGACCACTTGGAAAGTGCCGAGGGTCTTCGCAGACCACTTCATTGCTTTTCTGCTTCGTGGTGGGCAATTGTAATGTGCTGCGCTCGCTAGACACTGAAGTATTTTGAAGAAATTATATGGGATTCAAATTCTAACGCAGTACAAAAACACCACAAAAGCAGCAATTTAAAATGTCATTCAAAAAATATTATGAATATTGCAGTGTGATGGGTGTTCCTGTTGTGTTGAACAAGTTCTTCAATGCTTGGTGCAGTATCTGTCAGCTCAAGTCTTAGGTCCGATTTGGCATTCATCTACTCTGGGTCACTCTATTTCTCTTCCTTGAGCTTTCTTAGCTTCTTCCCCCCTTTCTCTCTGCTTCCTTTGTTCCCATATATTGACTTTCCACTAAAGTGCCCTGTACTATTTCTAAATTTGCATTTATACGCAAACATTTTATGCAAATTCTATGTAATTTTATACAAATTTTATGTAAATATTTGTCTGTTTTTGGCCACCCTACACACTGTCCCAGAAAAGGAGTAATTAACCTACCCAGACAGATAAGCATCCATTTCCTCTAACTCCCTCCCACCCTCTCAGCCACAACACCACACCCTCATTTCTGCAGCATAGGCAAAAAACAACTTCCAAAATATAATTCTATTTAGGCATTATTACAGCCAATTACATCAAAAGGATGTGTTAAGATGCCCTCTTATTGCTAATCCCTGTTTCTTTTCCAGCCTCTGTGCAAATACTTTACCTCAGCACCTATATTTTGCTAGCTACATTTCTTTTGTACAGTGATAGCGAAGTATTCTGCTTTCCAAAATACATGGTCCCATTAATACTTAAAATGGTGTTTACATTTGTAAGAATGCTGAATAATTAAAAATGCACATCTAGCCAACTTAGCAGCAATAACTTCAAATGTAACTTTTATGAGGTACGCTTCCATTATTTATTTCAAGCGCAGCAATAATTATCAACAATAAAATTTAGTAACAAATGTCAAGAAGCTGCTAGAAATCATCTTGTGGCTAGGCAAATACTATACTGCGACTTCTTGTATATTGCATACAGGCGAAAGCTACACAAGAACCAATTGCAGCTGGAAACCAAAAACAAAGTCCGTTTCAGGGGCCTAATCCATCCCTCTGGTCGATTTAATCCGGTTCCCGTGGAAGTATATGTCCTGGGGTAAAATCCTAAAGAAAAGATAAAACCAAAGACCAAACAACTTTGGTTGGCCCTCACGCATGTTCACTTCATCAAATCCGGCCCTCTTTGAAAAAAGTTTGGGCACCCCTGTTACCCACTGTGTTATGTTTTATTATCACATTTTTGTATTGCATTAGATTGTTATAAGATGTACATTTTTTCTTTCTTTAGCTTGTAAACCGCCTTGTGTATTGTAAGACAGAAAGGCGGTATACAAATTAAAAATGATGATGATGATGATCCAAAATGCATGTGTAAAAGGCTAATCACAAGAGCTGAAGAATTCTCTTATAAACTCTACTGCAGTTATGAGTTAGTAGTACACTCTTTAACAGTTAGAGCAGCAGGTATGTTGTGTTGTGTTGCTGCCTGCCTCGGAGTCAGTTAGTCTGTAACAGTTAAATCATGTTAAGATGTTTTGCATCCACCTGCATTGTATAATCCAGAATGCGGCAGCTAGACTGGTGACTTGGGAGTGGCCGCCGAAACCATTTAACACTGGTCCTGAAAGACCTGAAAGGCCTACTCAAAGTGTTGGTGCTGACTTTTGAAGCCCTAAACAGCCTCGGCCCAGTATACCTGAAGGGGCGTCTCCACCCTCATGGCTATTGCAGGGGTCCCTTCCCTCCCTCCTCAAACCCCAAAGAGTGACACTGCAAGGTTACTTGTGAACATATGCAAGACATAGCACCACTCTTGGTCTAGTGTAAAGGTAACGGTAAAGGACCCCTGACCGTTTAGTCCAATTGTGGACGACTCTGGGGTTGCGGCGCTCATCTCACTTTACTGGCCAAGGGAGCCGGCGTACAGCTTCGGGGTCTAAGCCGCTTCTGGAGAAGCAGAGCAGCGCAGGGAAATGCCGTTTACCTTCCCGCCGGAGTGGTACCTATTTATCTACTTGCACTTGAAGTGCTTTCAAACTGCTAGGTGGGCAGGAGCAAGGACTGAGCAATGGGAGCTCACCCAGTCGCGGGGATTCGAACCACCAACCTTCTGATCAGCAAGTCCTAGGCTCTGTGGTTTAACCCACAGTGCCACCCACGTCCCTCAGCTTTTCTTTAGGACACCGCTATTTTCATTACAGAAACGTTGGAGGGTATGGAGTTATGTGACCCCTGACCCAAGGAGATGAGTAACTAGACAACCTTCAGAAGACATCTGAAGGCAGCCCTGTATAGGGAAGGTTTTTTTTTAATGTTTAATGTCTTACTAGGTTTTTAAATATGTTGGAAGCTGTCCAGAGTGGCTGGGGCAACCCAGTCAGGTGGGCAGGGTATGATGATGATGATGATGATGATGGTGATTGAATAGGACATCCCTATTTTCATCAGAGAATTTTTGGAAGATATTAAAGGAAAGAGCACTGAGGTAAGCAATACTCTTGCCTAAGACAGCAGCTTACCGCAAAATGGAGCCAGGATGCGAATTTGATTTCTGCTTCTGGGATTTGCTAACACCCAGTGGCGTAGCATGGGTTGTCAACACCCGGGGCAAGGCAACTAATTTGCGCCCCCTAACCCGTGGATTTTAGCACTTGAGCAGAGAGGTGCGAGCGCGCCCCCCTCGATGTTGCACCCGGTGCGGCCGGCCCCCCCTGCACCCCCCACGCTACGCCACTGCTAACACCCACCATTGTTGTTGTTGTTTGTTTATTAAATTTACTGCCCTTCACCCGTAGATCACAGATTGGTTTATAGCAGTCCCAGCCAACCATTGATCTGCCCCCCAAAAGGTAATACTGATATTGCTTGTTGGAGGAAATATATTTGTATTGAAAAGAGGGGAATGTGTTAGAAAGAAATGACCCAACCACTCTTTAACGAGGTTTTTTATTTTCTTATTAAATGTGTATACTGCCCTTCATCCGAAGATCTCAGGGTGGTTCGCAGCCTAAATATAGAAGATAAAAATACAAAACACATAATAAAATGAAGAACAAAAACAAAACACCACTGGCATGCCTTGATCCCTCTGTGGAAAGATAGGGGGACTGTGACCCTGTCGGTTCTCCACCCCTTCTCTCCTGTATATGTCTATTGTGAAAACTTTGAGCCTATATGTCAGGGAACTTCCATCAGCTCAGAAGCGAGAGGTGGAAGGGCAGTTGGGTTACAGGGAGCCTCTGAAGATCGTGAGAAGCAGCTCTTCCAGGGAGGAAGGAAGCCACGCCTCCAGTGGGGAAGGGGTGCAGGGCTTGGAGGACGCAAGGGAGACCCATAACACTGAGCCTGAGCAAAGCAGGGGGAGGGGAGGCAGGTCCCCCTTGGCCCACGCCCTCTCTGTGCAGTTGGTTCACGCGCAGAGAGGGGAGGCGTAGGATGGGGGTCAAAAGACTGCTCTGCTGGGGAAAGTTTAAGGACCGCCCACTCCCAGATTCTGCTAGTGACTGAGCAAGACATGGAATTGAGACGCTCTGCACTGTGAATGTTTTTGCACCGATAATAAAGCCTTGAAAAGACCAGTGGGGATCGTGTCTGTTCGCTCTGGAGCAAGCACGGCGGCACACACCTAACACTATAGAAGAATAAAAAATTGCAAACAAAGAATTGTGATGCATGGAAATAGCAAATAAGAGGCACTACTAACACTTCCAAGGAAGGGTCAAGCACAAACAGGCAACATTCTCCACCCAAGCAAAAGCATGAGGTCCTTTATTCTAGGATGGGTTCAGGGATTGTCCCATAGTTGAAGAAATGTCTAAGATACAGTTTTAACATGCTCTATGAAAGGTATGACAACCAGATCTGAAGTCTTCAGCCACTAAAGGTAATAATTAATAAGGCATTCAGCTTAGAACAGATATTTAACGAGAAATGGACTTTCTTTTCTCTTCCATTAATAGGAAATTTTGCACAAGGATCTCACCACTGATTTTTTCCATATAGTTATAATTATAGTTTGCGACATCCCAGCTGGTTGCTGTGGGAACAGATATAATTTCACCAACAAAATTAATCACCACCATAATTTTCTAGCAGAGAAGAAAAGCTGAGGAAATATCTATTCAGATGTCTTATCAAAAAAGAGGTAACAGAAAGAAAAATACTCTTTTACTGCAAAAGCTTGCATTAGTTTTCCGTAAAATGTAACAGCCTACAAGACAGTTTCCTACTCCTTGACAGTTTGATAATGAAAAACCGAACGCTGCTGAGATGGAAACACCCTGATATCAGAACATTAGGGTTAAGGATAAATGTTGCAATTTAATGTGATAATTGTCGTTTCTTAATTCCCTACTAACTCCCCAATGAACTGAATAGTTATGTGTCTGATTCATTGTCGCTACGGCTGCTTCCATGCCCAATCATTTCCATGCAATTGGCAGCATTCACTCACTCACTCTAAAGGCTCCTGTTCCCAAATGTTTACATCCCACGATGCACCTCAACAACATATTGGAGAGTGTAAGTTCAGAGTGTGTGTTCAGAGTAAGAGAGCCCCAGCCAATGCAAGGATAAAGTACATACCATGACTTGACCCAAACCATCCATTTAAAACACTTGATCCTCCTCCCAAAGAATCATGGGAATGGTAGTTTGCTAAGGGTACTGGGAAATCCCAGAATTCTTTGGGGGAAACCATGTGCTTTAAATACGCTTTTAAACGATGGTGTGGATCTGCTGCCAGCAGGGACAGTTTTTTCATGGGGTGTTCAGGTAGGGCTATTGCTTAAGCACCAGAAGAGACCTTTCATGGTGCATTGGTTTTCTGTAGGGGCTATGCTGGCAAACAATGATGTAAATGTGAAAAGCAAAATGTAGAAAATGTTTTACTACAGGGCAGGTACCAGAAAATAGGAGCTGTAAATAAGGAAGATGACGAGAATATATGCCTTTGATATTTCCAAAGAAAGATTTAATGGCTAACACACCACCAATTACATGTCTCCTTAATCAATCCAGCAGTAAAATCAGCAGCAACTAGACCCCTGATAACCTTTGAAAACCTCCTCCTAACAACAAAGGGACAGGGCAAAGGGTATACAGTATGCAAAATACTACTAAAAACCCCCGCAAACCCCCTAGACGTAATCAAAAAACAATGGGAGGACGACATAGGCTATGAAATTAACCCCACTCAGTGGACCAGAAAGTGGTCTAAACCTCCCTTTAAATCCATATCAACGAAAAGGAAAAAACTTGCTCTTAAACTCACTTACAGATGGTACCTAACACCAAGGAAACTAGCGCTAATACACCCGGGAACCTCACCAAAATGCTGGAGAGGATGCACCTCCACAGGCACATACCTCCACATGTGGTGGGAATGCCCCCAAATCCAGCTATTCTGGACAATAATCATACAAGAAATATGCAAAATAAATAGGAAGTATTAGAAGTCACCCCAGAACTGGCCCTACTAAACACCTTCCAAGATAACAATGCCCACTCACATCATAAAGAGCTCATAACCCACCTACTCTCAGCAGCCAGAAACATCATAGCCAGACACTGGAGAGACCTGTCAGGAGTAAGCATGGATCAATGCTATCAAATAATATGGGAAATAGTGTTATTAGAAAAACTAACCAACAAACTGAAACTGGCATGGGGACAAATAGAAGAAGATGCCTTCACCCCGGTATGGCTCCCCTTTATCACATACGCAGCCCAACAAGACAAAGAGAAGAATCCACCAACAGTATATGAATCAATATGGCTAACCTGACTCAAACATACACACACACCTTACTCACACATGAAAACAAAGTTAACAAACAAATAACCACACCCTAGGCCAACCCCAACCTCTCTCACCGCCAAAGGAATGCAAGCGAATGCTGACACAAAACCCCACACATACATTAAGTAAAATAGAAACATCGCCACCCAACTCCATCCCTACCCCCACTCACCATTCCCCCCTTCCCCCCTTTTTCCCTTTCTTCCTAATGTAACACCAATGTCTCAACAAATGAAACTGATCTGTAGAAAATGTAACTTGAAAAAAGAGACGTTGCACATACTTTTGTAAACCAAGAAATCTTTAATAAAAAATACGTTTTTTAAAAAAAAGAGATTTAAAAGACTTACCGCTATTTTGAAAAGTCCAAAGGTCAATTGAAATGGTTTCTGCCTAAAATACATCATATAGCACCGCAGCGCCTATGCCTTAAAATTAAGCCATAGTTCAACTCCCAGAGAGAGAATCTGATTAATAGTCAGAGACAACATAACCCATATCCATTATTTATTTTTGTATCAGAAATGGGTTTGGGGTTTTTTTGTAGCACTCCAAATAATGTACCAATTGAATTGGGTGTCATAACATCTGAAAAAGAAAAGCTCTTCAGAGTCTGATGGTTCAAAATGGATAGTTAGTTGTTTTTTTCACGAGTTGCTCTGGACTGGAAACAGTTTCACCTTGGCTAGACAAGCTGTAAATCAAAAATTGCACCTATCAAGTATTTACATGTTTTCATTTTGTATCTCCCATTTAAATGCAAATTCTGCCATTTAAACAGGGTCCGGATGTGCTTTATTACGCTACAATTACAGTTTCCCTCCTCACCAGACCTCACTGTAATAAGGTCGTAGGTCATTTCTCCCTCAAGCCCTCAGCAAATGCAACTGAAATTAAGAAGTCATCATCTGCTGCGTTTGTGAGTGATACACATTTGCAGTAACCACTATGAAGAATGAGGAGACAGGGGGAAGCCATTGAAATAGTTGACCTCCTGTTCTCACACAACCAAAATAATTATCATAGATACTTTGCATTTACTTAACCGAAAGTTGCACTCAGTTGAGAACTGTGGGAAAATGGAAGGGGCTTATTGTTGCTGTTAGGAGAAAAGGCAGTGTGGTGCAATGGGCCCGAAGTTGCAATCTCACACACCCATACGAGGGAGTAAGTTGTGTTGAACCCAGTGGGACTTCTGAGTGGACTGCATAGGATTGTGTCATGAGTAAAGGGGGGGGGGAGTTTTATATGATTTGAAGAGAAATCAGAGTTGCTTATATTATTGAAGACAAAGTTGATATTGTCAGGAGCTCGTCCTACAGTCGAGTAGGACCCTGGCAGAGACACATGCCTGACTGGCATGTTCACTCTCTCCTGGTCAATTGTTCAGGAGCTTCAAAAGCTTTCTTCAGCCCGAACATCACAGTGATCGATGCCAACAGACATCGGCACACTTAGGGATCCGCAGAGTCTTCGCAGCTTGTATAACAGACCTCAGCAACTCAGCATTTTGGCTAATCTACTTTATTTACATATAAACACACACAGAGCACTGCAACATGGCTCCCTCTCTCTCTAGCATCAGACAGCAGAGAAAAAGAACAAAGGACAATAGTCCCACTTCACGGAACACAGTAACACAAACATCCTGTCTCCGTGACTTCCCACTCTGTGGAGTCAAACCATATAATGTCATGTGAAAGACAAAAATCCCATGACTGCAATCACGGAGCAGGAATTCTAACAGATATGTCTCATTAGAAAAACAGCAACATCACTAACATTTATTAATAACAATAATTACAGAATACCCCCTGGACTTTCTGTATGAAAAGGAATTAATTCAAGACATTTGGGTTGGAAGATTGGGAAATAGTGCCTAACAGAAAGTAGATCAGTTGGATGTCATTCTAGGGTGAATATTAAAAACAAAATATTTTATGTAGCTGACAGATGGAAAATCAGAAGTTCCTTCCTTCCTTCCTTCCTTCCTTCCTTCCTTCCTTCCTTCCTTTTCTCTCTTCTCTCTTCTATCTGTTCTCTCTTCTCTCTTTTTCTTCTGCTCTGGGCTGCTTTTGAAGTCCAAGGATTACACACACATGAAGGTAGTGGATAGTTGATGAAAGGAACCTAAAAAGGAAGACCTTCCAGCATGAGAGAAGAAAGGAAAGCTGCCAAGTGAGAGCTGGGAAGACCCTCTACTTTCTGTGTGAGACAAGGATTAAGAAATATCTTTGAGAAAGGACTCTGCATTTTCTTTTTCTTTATTTTCTTTAGATTAGTTTCTTTTATCTTACTCCATCATCAAAATGCTTCAATAATCTCTTCTTAGTATTTCTGTGTGTGTAAAGGATTGTTCTGTGAGCTACAAATCAAGAAATTATATTTCACTGCTGCCACAAGATCACTAGGTGATCTTGCACATGCCCTATCTACAATGTGGGTAGAATAACTGACCTACCATACAGATTATTATAAAACAATATATGCAAAGCAGCTGGAGTGGCTAAAAGCACTAAACAAATACAAAGTTTATTTCTTATCGAAAGCTAAGGATGTATTCTATAGTTCGACAGGCATGTTGCACAGAACTGCTTACAGGAAAAGATACACACCACGCAATATATAACGGGTGGTGAAATTTATTTTGGTCTGAGGGCCACATTCTCTCTGAACAACATTCTGGGGGCCATTTGCCAGAGGGACACCAGGGGGGAAAGTGGGCAGTGCAATGAATGTGCATTTTGACATTGCACAGTGGTCTACTTTTTGAAGGCACACCCACCCTTCTCTATCCTCCATGCAGGGAAGCAAGGTCCACTCTTAAGAGTTCAAGAACATATTCCATCCAGGAAAAAAAATATTCAAGGGTTGTGGGGCAAGCCAGGAAGGCAGGGCAGGAAAGTCTTGAAGGCCAGTTGGAGAGGCATGGAGAGCTCCTTTTGGCACTTAGGCCTGCGATTCCCCACCTCTGGTACATAATATTGTCAGTTTGCATTTCTTAGTGCAGAGAGTATTGAGCTGATGTCTAGAGATCTTTCCTATTGTACTTAATTCAAGAGGGTTCTGGAAGCTTCTCTGTGTGAAAGAAGCAAGCAGAAGGTTCGTGATGTTTGGGTTATTCCTTCAGAGAAGCTGAGTACAGCTGGCTTAAACTGGTTCTGCTATCTCTTCAGTCAAGGCCTGGGTTTCATTTTCTCTTTCTATCTCTCTTCCTTCTGGTGTGGTGTTATGTATATAGTACGCTTAGTGTTAAGGTTTTAGACTTACTATAAGTTATTGTAAGTTTAAGTTAAGTCTGCTGCAACTAGATTTCTTATGGACGGTTCTAATCCTGAATGCATTGGATTTGTGACCATAATGCTCATTTGCCTTCAGGAGCAGTAAAGCTCTGCTGGATTAAATATAATTGCCTCTGGTCTATTTACTGGGAATCCTGCAATGTGTTTAAGTTTTTACTCTGCTAACTATACATTGGAAACTGCTCTGGATCAATATTGAGTGGAATTCCGTGACAAATATGAACAGTAAAGAACAAGAGTCTCTGAGAGGGAAGAGTCGCTGCATGTTGTCGGTCACCAGAGAGTAAGCTTCAGGCCAGCTCCCTTGCTTTAGGAGTCACTAGGGCAGATATGCTGCTTTCTGTGGATTTCATTTTGGGACGATTGGTTTCATAATACTCAAAATCCAATTATACATATTTTCAAAGTCAGCAACATCTACATGATACGCGTTTTCACAAAAAGTAGAGCAGTAAGCAATGAATCTTGTATAATAAAGAAAATGTCCCGGTATTTACCATTCCAAAATATTGTGAATAAAACTAATATTTCAATAAACGTGTTTGTCTGCTGTCTACCAGGCATTATTTTATAGCAAGTTAATTTGGATAAAATGGCCATGTTCCATATTCTCCTGGACCATTCAGATACTAAGAGGGAAGCTCTTCACATACAGTCTGCTGTTATACATACGGTACTTTTCCGTGTATAAGACTTACATTTTTTACTGGAAAATTAAGTTTAAAATCGTGGGTTGTCTTATACATGGGTAGTGCCTAGGGATGACATGGGATTGGTTGATACTGAGAGCCGGAGATGGTCTGCAGCGTGTTATTGGTGTATGCGGCCAGGGGTGGTGTTGATTGGGTGTTGCTGCGGCAATTGTGCGGGCAATAGGCTGCTTTTGCCGGCGAGGGGACAGACGTTAGGAGTGCGTGAGTGTCAGCGTTGGCCAGGGGGGTGAGTGAATTTTGGCAACCCCCCTTTAAAAAGCTCAGCAACTCTGTGCAATCGTCCGCTTTCCGCTTTCTTAATTTTTAGTCCCACAAAATAGGGGGTGTCTTATACATGGGGGCGTGTTATACACAGAAAAGTACGGTATTTTAGCAGTCAGAAGTAGGCTCACAACAATTTCAAGATCAATTTCATTAGTCAAGTCTTTTACATAACGTAACACTATTCTGGGATCATTGTTGGCACACGTCTGTCTTGAGAGTCAAGACTGCTAAGCTTTTTGAATCCCTGTATGGAACTATTTCCTTCTGTGTCCACCAACTTAGGAGAGAAACAATTCAGCGAATGCTACCAATTTCATTGCCTAATAATGTGATAGAACATTAGGAAACCCCTCGTCTCCTTTTGTTACAGTATCTTTTTATATATTGATGTCCCCTCTTAACTACTGCACTTCCAGCAGTGAATGAGATCGTTATGACACAAAATAAACATGAACTTCTTGCTAGCCTGTCAAGCACTTTGTTTAATTCTGCATATTTGGAAAAATAACCGGTGGTTAATCAAAAGGAAAATGCAGTGGAGGCTATTGAACGGTACTCTGACCCCGCAGTCCGATGGTCCCTGGTGTATTCATGTCCAGAGACCTGACAAAACATCTGTGGGAAGGCTAAGAATGAAAGCAAGCTGTGGCTTTTTCACGGGGCTCTATTGTCCTTCTGGCGCTGAATGGCTGTTACTGCTGCAAGTGCACTTCCGCTTTCTATGTCCCTGTTCACAATGGCTCCCCAGCATCAACAATGTCTACTCTCAGTTCCATAGGCATGGGAGCAGATGTTGTGGCCTTCCTTTATGTCACTTGACATTAGAGAGCTATGTTGCTCTCCTGCAGCTTGTACAGGGAAGCAGCCCTTCCACTTCAACGGGGATGTATTTGTCAAAAGTTATCAAAGGAATAATCAAACAGAGCGTATCTGAGTCCAAAATAACAGATTCAACTATTGGAAGCCGATAATTAGACCAAGCTTAAGTTTAATGAGTTAATTAAAGCTGCTTGTCTCTGTCACCAGCGTGAATCGGCGGAGGGCTCAGAAATACCAGATAAAGAAGACATATAAAAGCCCAGTCACACTGCTGGTTGTTTTAATCTCCTGAAATTGGTTCCTTGCTTGATGCGTTTCACTGCCAGTTTTGAGAACAATGCAAATCATCACTCTTTCCCAATATAAAATCAGAGCACCATTGTTCATTGCTGATTAGCTCTATGTTACTAAGGGTGTATGGGGCGTTAGGGGAGGGATAGTAGCTCTGGTGGGGGACACATCATGATCCTTCTGGGGTCTGTCCACCCTTGGTCCCCACCCTGAACTCAGCTCTCTCCCAGAAGCTGTCAGCATGCAACAGTGGCCACACCCTGGGGAACAGCTTCAACTGGCCAGCTAAACCAGGTGAGGATAGCCGATGGGTCTCAAACCCTCAGTGAGTTAGGGACTTCCCCTGTATGCAAAGACAGGCTCCAGAGGATTGAGAGGACAAGACCAATAGTGGGTCCAGTGGTCAAGAAGGCAACTGCCTGTGTTGCAGAGGGAAGTGAGCGGCAGATGGGGCTCATCAACCTGGGAAGGTAGCCCATCTAGGAGAAGGAAAACTCTGATGGTAAACCTCCACTGCCTTGTGGGGTAACTTCAGGAGAAGAAAAGTCTAAGGAGTAAACCCTACACAAATCCAGAGTGGAGTCCCTAAGACAGTTGGGTGGCACCTTGTATGCCTCCTTCTGGCAACTCCTGCAGCCCAGCTGGTGCCCAAAGTGCTGTTCTGCTTTCCTTTGGATCTCATACACAAGACCAAGAGTGGGGTCTTGTTTTCTGGGCAGCCCAGGACCTCCATACACACTGCCCGGACTTGCATCCTGGGGAGGTCACTTTGGTGCTGCTAACACAGTGGTTTGACTTCACCCCTGGAGGCACACTCCATTGTCTCTCGAGACAGATGGATGCCAAGAACAACAGCAACTAAGGCAGTTCCAAGGACAAATAGGAGTCTCACTACACCAGTAGATGCTTTGTTGTTTAGTCGTGTCCGACTCTTCGTGACCCCATGGACCACAGCACGCCAGGCACTCCTGTCTTCCACTGCCTCCCGCCGTTTGGTCAAACTCATGCTGGTAGCTTCGAGAACACTGTCCAACCATCTCGTCGTCTGTCGTCCCCTTCTCCTAGTGCCCTCAATCTTTCCCAACATCAGGGGCTTTTCCAGGGAGACTTCTCTTCTCATGAGGTGGCTAAAGTATTGCAGCCTCAGCTTCACGATCTGTCCTTCTAGTGAGCACTCAGGGCTGATTTCCTTCAGAATGGATACGTTTAATCTTCTTGCAGTCCATGGGACTCTCAAGAGTCTCCTCCAGCACCATAATTCAAAAGCATCCATTCTTCAGCAATCAGCCTTCTTGATGGTCCAGCTCTCACTTCCATACACCACTACTGGGAAAACCATAGCTTGAACTATACGGACCTTTGTTGGCAAGGTGATGTCTCTGCTTTTTAAGATGTTGTCTAGGTTTGTCATTGCTTTTCTCCCAAGAAGCAGGCGTCTTTTAATTTCGTGGCTGCTCTCACCATCTGCAGTGATCATGGAGCCCAAAAAAGTAAAATCTCTCACTGCCTCCATTTCTTGTGCCAATATGGGAACCTTTCTGGTTCAAATAGTCCTGCAGCTGCAACCTGCCTTACAGGCCTTTTCCACCCGGCCTGGGAGGATGGGGCCTTGACTGACTGCAGCTACAAAGGATGAGGCTGCTGTACAGACACTTAGACTGGGGTTTTGTTGGGGGGGGGGTTGTGGTGGTGGTGGAATTTGTTGCTGTTATTGATATTAATTTTTTTGTATCTTTATTTTAGATCTTATGATTTATGTGGAAATGGTGCAATTTCATAGTGTCCTTTTTGACTTATGTTTCTTGTTTATGACTACTTCTGTTATGTGGTTTTTTTTTCATGTCATAAGCTGCCTTGAGCATGGTTTGAACTATGGAAAGCCGGCATACAAACAAGTGTCGAAATGTAGAATTTAAGGTCCTCAGGGCAAAAGGCTGCCTGTGTTTTTCTTATGAATCAGTAAGTACTAGATCAGGCTTCCTCAACCTCGGCCCTCCAGATGTTTTGAGACTACAATTCCCATCATCCCTGACCACTGGTCCTGCTAGCTAGGGATCATGGGAGTTGTGGGCCAAAAACGTCTGGAGGCCCAGGTTGAGGAAGCCTGTACTAGATACATGGATGATGCTGTATAAAACCACAATGTCAAGCTCATGTTGACTATTGCATGGCATCTCTCCATTCTTGCTCTTCACGGATCCTTTTCGGAGAATGGGGAGGCATCACAACTAAAGCAGAACCTTGTAATGTTCATTAACATGCACAATTCATTCTGCTGCTTTTGAACTCGAGTCCTGCTAGTTATGGAATGTTCATTTTTTGGTTTATTCCCCTTGTTGTTTTTATTCAATATAAGCTTAAAAATTTCCTTAAGAGGTAAAGAAATCTAGCCCTTGCTTGTCGTTGTTACCTGTGGTTGAAATGTTCATCCTCATCTAATATATCTCCTAAGTGTGCCCTTGCATATAAATTACATATTTTGGCAGAGATGCTGATGTAAAAAGGATTACTACAATAGATTGAAAAATAAAACAGATTTATCTCAATTCATCAGCGGGAGGAGTTTAGTCCTCAGTATGGATGGCATGCCAGGCTGTCAGATACTAGAGGTGAAAGACGGTTTAAATAAGAGAAAGTGTAGCTCATGCAATGTAATAATGGCCAATGTATCTCGTGTTGCTAGCAATACAGGCAAATAATTGGCTGGTTAGTTCAAATCAATAGGAGAAATTCATCTCTGCCCAAATACAATACCTCTTTTTGGCCCCTCTTCCTCTCTTCGAATTGCTAAGTAAGAATGCTGTAAGGAGAGAAAAGCTACAACTCCACTGTCAAGATCTAATCTCTCCCAGCAACCCTGAGTCCCTGTGGCTCCTTTCATAGCCCACAATCAGCAGTTCCACTGACCTCTGTCTTGCCTTGATTAATTTATCTGCTGTCATCCAGTCCATTACCACTGCCATGCACTGATTTAGTACTCTTCTAGTCTTCTTGGAAATGGATGGGGAAAAGAGTTGGAAGCTGTCCACATATTGGTGGCACTGCACTCCGTACCTCAAGATGAGCTCCTCTAGTGGTGTCATGAAGATATTAAACAGCATGGGGAACAAGATAGACCCTGGTGGGACACCACAGGTCAATGGCCTAGGTGTAGAACAGTAGACTCCCAGCACCGCTTTCTTGGAGTCACCTTGCAGGAATGACCAGGACCAGTGTAAAATGGTGCCCCTCATCCTACCCAGGTTTCCCCAAAGAATACCATGGTTGGTGGCATGAACAGCTGCAGAGAGATCCAGCAGAACCAACAGGGACACACTACCTGACTCTAGTTTCTGGTGTCGGTCACCCTCCAAGGTTGATTCTGTACCATAATCAGGCTTGAAGTTGAAAGTGGATCCAGATACTTTATACAGAAGGACTCTCTGGAGGTGAGTCACAGAACTGTGCCCTTGAGCACCTTGATCAAGAGTGGAATGTTGGAGAGGGCTTGGACATTGTCTAATATGGTAGGCTTTTTTCAATAAAGGTCTTAAACAGCTTCCTTAAGGCTCACTGTGGTATCTAAGGAGGTTCTTTCCTTAACCACCATCATAGACCTTTTCTGGCTGTTTCAAGCACTCAAGAATGGCAAGTGCTAAACACTCATGATTTGCTTCACTTGTTCAAGAATCCTTAGGATGCACCAACTGAAAGATGCCCAAAACAACAGAGTGGGCAATCACCCACTTACATAACTGATTCTATTCTAACTGTAGCATCAAAGAGAACAGATCTGAACAATTTTATCCACAGTGCCCAGCAAACTGGTCACAGCAGGCAACTCAGTGACCTTTCTTCCTATCCCAAAGTAAAATGTAGTATTGTACAGTAGTTCCCAACCTCATCTTATGGATGATAATGGCTGAGGGACTTTGTGGATAACTTGATGATTTTTATACTTAGATGAGTAACCGTAATGCACTGTACTAGATGATGCACGATTTTAACTGTATTTTTATAGACCTGTTACAAACCACCTGAATCATCACCATTGTTTTATCTGCATGCTGCCATTCCAGAGTTAAAACCATGCTCAGGGCAGCTTACAACATGAAAAGATTTACATAATTACAAAGAAAAGTGGTCATAAACTATAAATAAACCATTTCAAATGGCACACAACCAAACTGAACAATTTCCACATAAATAATAATATCTAAAAAGAAAGGTATAAAACATTGAAATCAATAACAGCAGCAAAGACCCCTAAACCAGTGGTTCTCAACCTGTGGGTCCCCAGATGTGGTTGGACTGCAACTCCCATCATCCCTGACCACTGGTCATGCTGGCTAGGAATGATAGGAATTGTAGTCCAACAACATCTGGGGACCCACAGGTAGAGAACCACTGCCCTAAACAAAACCCCAATCCAAAAGTCTGTGAGGCAACCTCAGTTTTCATAGCTGGAGTCAGTCAGGGCCCTGCCCTCCTATCCCAGGCAGAAAAAATGGCCAGCAAGGCAAGGAGGAGGTCTTACAACCAAGATGGTATCTGGCTTCAGCAGCCTCAGCTTTTGGAGCTGGAGTCAGCCACAGCTCTGTTCTCCCAGGCCAGTTGGAAAGAGGCTAGCAAGGTAGGGAGCATGTCCCCCAGGACTGACAACCAAGATTAATGAAGCTCAGGAACCACTGGTGATCCATGGACCACAGTTTGGGAACCCCTAATGTAGTAGATCACTTAGTTCCTTCAGCTCTGCTGCACATCTCCATGAGGTTACAATGGTGGTAGACAAGTAAGTTTCCTTTGTCCCAGTTACTACTACAGCATAGGTCCTACCAAGAACTTTAGCCTGTGCTCCATCAGATCTGTCATGAGTCATTAGAATATAAATCTCTCATGTGAATTATATTCTTATTTGCTATGGGCTGTGAATTTTCATTTCAGCCTTCGTGTTCTCTGCCCTGAGATCCTCAGACGAAGGGCAGGCCATAAACATTTAAAATAAATAAATACTGACATTGCTCAGGAGTCTAAATTCCCAAGATGTTGATGCTACAGAAGACAGTAGCAGTGTATATTAAAAAATATTATTACTCACATGTAAGGTATTCTCTCCATATATTTATAACAGTATCAAGCTTTATCATCGCCATCCCTTTCAAAGTTCTCTTGGTGCCCTGAGATAGCATTCTCTCCTCAAAATAACCAGCAGCATTTATGACCGTTATCACCCTCGTAAACGTCTGAACTAAACATTTTCTCGGCAGCAGATATTAACATAGAACACAAGTTCATTAGCAGTCAATAAAACACTTGTTAGTACATATAGATGGGAAATCTTCCCAGAAATAATAGCTGTGTTGACATATCTTCCCTCAGTCTCTAAAGTAATGTTAGTATTTATAAATAAAACATTCTCCAAGTCTGACTTTTAACAGACTCACAGAAGTAAGTCCTGTTGAATTCAGTAAGGCCCAGGTAACTGCAGCCTCAGTTATTAATACTAATAAGCTGGGAGCGTTTGACAAAGCAAACAATAATATTTATACAGGTTCTTCTGGGCTATAAAGCTCTGTTAAGGCCGAAGGTCTTCTCAGTCATATATAGCAGCATCAGCATCCGTTCTCTTCATCTTTAAAATGATGTTTAATGAAGAATAAAGCTATCAGTGGGACGCGGGTGGCGCTGTGGGCTAAACCACATAGCCTAGGGCTTGCTGATCAGAAGGTCGCGGTTCGAATCCCCATGACGGGGTGAGCTCCCGTTGCTCGGTCCCTGCTCCTGCCAACCTAGCAGTTCGAAAGCACGTCAAAGTGCAAGTAGATAAATAGGTACCGCTCCGGCAGGAGGTAAATGGCATTTCCGTGCGCTGCTCTGGTTCTCCAGAAGCGGCTTAGTCCTGCTGGCCACATGACCCGGAAGCTGTACGCTGGCTCCCTCGGCCAATAAAGTGAGATGAGCGCCGCAACCCCAGAGTCGGCCTCAACTGGACCTAATGGTCAGGGGTCCCTTTACCTTTACCTTAAAGCTATCAGTGGCTATTAGCGATGACAGCTCTGCTTCCACTGTGGGATGCAGTAGGTCTCTGAATATTGGTTGCTAGGACTCACCAAAGGGGAGGGTGCTGTTGTACTCAGATTCTGTTTGCAAGTGTCTCATGGGCTTCTGGTCAGCCACTGCAAGAAAAGGATGCCATACTAGATGGGCTTTTGGACTGATCCAACAGAGCTTCTCTTCTTACGACATTAATATTTTGCAAGCGAGAAGCTCTCTGAAAAGATAATGTTAATAGTGCTAATAACTGTTATTAGTAGATGCAGTCAATAAAGTGCTGTTTGTGCTTAGAATTATTATTAATGTTCAGGTTTACAAAGAAGATCTTCCCAAGGGCTGAACAGTATTCATATCCTTTTTTTAAAAAAGCTTTTGAGACTTACAGCACAAAAAGTATTCCCAGAGAGTAGTTAGTGTCAGCAGACAACAGGCATTTTTATACAGTATGCAGTTTTGACTAATGTACTCATTTGTGCCAGCAGCTTTCCTTAAAACGATGCAGCTTTGTGTATTAATTTCACCAGTATATTCATTTTTATGCACGTTTCCCCCTAATACATGCATTTTTGTAAACATAGCTTGTTTGGCGAACTGCGTCACAAAATTCACATAAGTGCAAATTTGGAGGGATGAGTGTGTTCCAGTTCTCATATTGTTTTTGAAAGTGCCAGCTGGATGGTCCTGGTTTCAAATGAGACCTAGATCAAATTTCTTCCCCATCCCTACTTGCAATAAAGGGTAGGGTTTTTTGTTTTTGTTTTGCATTGATGTGTTGGTTTTGGCATAGCTCCATGGCATGGCTGGTGTGTGAGTGCAGGGGGGATTGGTGATGTGTTCCAGTCACTGTGTGGTTGTGGTGTCCTGGACTGGTTGGACACAGAGAAATGGTGGGAGGAACCAGCTGGGGAACCCGCAGGGGAAGAAGGCTCAGAGCCACAATGAGTGGTCAGAGGGAGAAGAGGGAGAAGAATGGGAAGAGTCAGAAGCTGGTGATGTAACAGGGCTTAGTGAGCTGGGAGAGTCTGTGGCAGAGAGAGGGCCAGAATCAGAGGCAGAAGCTGAAGCAAGAGAGGAGGGAGGCCAAGAGGCAGAGATAAGTCCAGCTGGTGAAGAGGCACAGGTGTGTCCCCATCCTGCTGCGACAAGCTCCCCTCCCTCCTTGTCTCCCAGAATCAGGAGAGGCGTGAAAAGTGTGAAGGAGAAGTCAGTTTCACATGGGCACAGTTTCACATTGCTTGGGGAAACTCCCGGAGAGGAGAATTAGGCAGCTGTGGAGAAGTGTGAACCTTCAGTCTCAGTAACTGTTTCATGAGGACAAAACCTACCAGAGATTAGCTGCTGCGCTCATTCGGCCTGACACTCCTGTGAAGATCCTGTTTTTGCTAATAAAGAGTTAACTTCACTTGCTTGGTGTGATTTACTGCTGGCTCACTCCTGTCAGAGGTGATGCTGTTGACACATACCTTTTTTAATGATGTTGCCCAGGGGTGTGGGTGCCTGATCATTGGAGGATAAGGCTATCAATGGTTACTAGCCATGATGGCTCTGCTCCACAGTTATGGGCAGTATGCTTCTGTATAGAAACTGCAGGAGCGGTGAGCACTCTTGCGCTCAGGTCCTGCTTAATGAAGTAGTACGGGTGAAGCCCTGGAGGGTCTGGCAGCTACATGGTGGGCAAGGAGGCAAGGAGCAGGGGGTGGATTCACCACCTGAAGTAAATGGCTTCACCTCACCTAATACATGGGCTTCCCTAGTGCCCAAACAGGTAGGAGGTCATCTGTCAAACTGATAGTGTTGTAAAATACAGCTACTGGCTCACACTTGTGTGCATGAAAGGGTTAACCTGAGCCCTGAACTCAAGTTGCCAGAGTGGGTGTGGCTTGGAAGGCTCTCAGCTGCCCCTGCTTCCCTGCCTTCTCTGTCTGCTTCTTTTCCTGCTTCCTGGAACAAGAAAGGAGCCATGTGGCTTGGGCTCTCAACTTGGCAAATGCTGCAAGTGAACTGAATCTCTCCAAATTAGGAGGTTTTATAGCCTGCACTTTCGCTACTCAAAATATTGTATAATCCTTTTGCAAGGAAACAAAGTTCTTTTCTTTTTAACTCATCTTGAACCTTTTTATCTTAACTTTATCTTAACTTAATGGAGACTTGTTTGCTGTAACTTCTGGAAATTCTTTGAGTAGAATATTTACCTTTTTTTGGCAAAGCTGTGACTGTGATTTATTCTAGCCTAAGTATTTTTGTGGGGAACATTTGTTTAAAGGTAGATGAGGGCAGATGTAAAACTAACAAAGTTTTAATGTGCTTGGAGGAATCACCATTGTGCTTAACTCTGCTATGAGGAAGTAAGAGAGGTGTCTTCCAGACCTCTTCCTGCAACGGATAGACCAGCCTACCCAAAGTTATATGCTGGAATGTTATTTTTCTAAACGTTTCTGAATTTGCTGAGCACTCTTTGAGGTTTACATTTATTCATCTGCCTTGCACATCAGAACATAACACACTGGGTACTTCAGAAAGGCAATATTGAAAGAAATAGCACCTCAGACTGTTAAAAGGTGAAAGGAAAATAGCATTCGAAACCTTGTGGTGGTGCTGCTGTTTTGCTTATTTTAAGGATGTTAAATGAATTTCTTTTAAAAAGGGCTCCCACTGGCTGTTTTTAAAAGGAGATCCAGGTTACCCACAGACATTTAAGAAAGGTTTTTTGGGGAGCAGGGAACAGAGTGTGTGTGTGTGAATCAGCATGGCTCCTTCTAGGTCTCACTGGTGCTGTTCCTGCTATCATTTTAAAACAGGTTACCTCTTTAAAAGGAGAGAGAGACACTCATATTGAAAAGAGATATTCATACTGACAAGGTCTGAGCATAGTTACTTCCAGGGAAGCAATGAAACCTGGGCAAAGATTTGTAGTGATGAAATATTATCCATGGGAATAAAATTGTTTGCAATACTTTTCTTCTGTCAAATACTATATGATATTAGGCACTCTGTGAGGACAACAGTCATGTTTATTTCCAGCTGATGTATTCACTTACAAAGGAATTACATGTTATGTCACAAAACTCTCATTTCTTCATGTTAACAGTGTTTGAAAAAAAAGTGGTTTGGAAGTTGGGACCCAATTAAACAGAAACAAAGACGAATGGAGTCTTTCAGTAAAAAAAAAACAATTCCAGAAGGGTAGCTCTATGTGAGTCTTTTTGCAACAAAGAGTCTTGTTGTGGCACCTTTAAGATTAAAAAGACTAAAATTTACTGAGGCATAAGCTTTTGTGGAAGTGGGGTGTAGATCATGAAAGCTTATGCCACAATAAATTTGTTTTTCTTTTAGGTGTCACTGACCCTCAGTTGCTTTTCTTTGGCTTTTTAAAAAAGAGTTATGTATCATTTATTATGATAATAATCCATAACTTAAACAAGAAAAAAAACTTAGACAGAAAGCAGATTTAAATAGACTTCAAAAAACGTTGCACTTTCCCCATTCAAGGCAAAGGACAGCTCAGTGTGGAAGTTAAGTAGAGGGATGTACACCATTTGGAGTTAGCCCTGCATAAAATGGCCAGATTGACTATTTTATGATATAGAAAAGTGATCTCTACAAAATGGCATCAGTTCAGCCATCTTCCTTACGATGTAAATATTGGTTCCTGTTATCCCTAATCAGAGGGTTTAGGAAGAGGCTAAGGCTGAACATAGCCAGACTGGACGGTTGAGAATTGCACAAACTCTTCATCAGCACATAACAGTTCTTTCAAAATTGGTCCTTACAAGGTAAATATTGGCTCCCAGAGAAGATGTACTGGGTGTGCCATTCCCTAAACCTCCCAATAGTTTAGAACAAGGGACAGCAATTTTTTTTCAGCAGGGGGCCGGTCCACTGTCCTTCAGTCCCTGTGGGGGGCCGGACTACTTTTTTTTGGGGGGGGGATGATGGAAGAGCACCATGAGCCCCGGTGGCTGCTTACCTGTGTCTTGCGAGCGGCAGGGGCTGGCGGCGGTGGCGGCACGATGAGCGGTGCGCAAAAGGGCTCCAGAGAGGGGCTGCTTAAAGTGGCGGCTGCCGCTGGCACCAACAAAGCCCAGCCCCCTTCCTCCTCTAGGCAGGGCAGGGAGAAGCCAGGAGGGAGGGAGGGAGGAGGCGCTGCCGCCACCGCCATGTGAAGGAGAGGGAAAGAACGCGCGTGCTGGCGATCCACACACCGATTCCCAGACCGTCTGCAGGCCGGATCCAGAAGGCACTTGGGCCTGATCCGGCCCGCGGCCCTTAGTTTGCTGACCCATGGTTTAGAATGAGTTTTCCGAAGAAGCTACAACTCCTGTAAGACATTTTATTCACCATATCTTTTATTTTTCTGATTTACATAGTGTGACATGGGTTTCTGGACTAAATTAACTAAAAGATTCTCAGTTTCAGTGGTCTTTAAAATGCAGCACCTTTATGGAATGACTCATTAGTGTGTGTGCCATTTGCATCGTTTATAGTTTCTGCTTTGAGTTGCTATGGTAATGAAATGGCAGCTCTCTTCCGAAATAAATACTAATGAAAAACTATCAAAGGCAAATGGCAAGGTTTAAAATGTATCTGCCCTGAGGCAACATAATTTGGATTTTATTTTATTTTTTTTAAAAAATGTATCCCATTTGCAGGTTTCACTAGAATAAAAAGCAACTGGTGAAGTGTTATCACATTTCAAACTATCAGTCTCCTTGGGAATTGTAGGAATGATCCCCCAACCTGATTCAAAAACCATCCATCACTTTTTGGATGAGAGGGAGAGCAGTAGTGGCAGCTGACAGCTTCAGTCTTTTGAACGAGGAATCAGCTGTGAGCAGTTGCAAGGCTGCCATGTGAAATGAAATAAATAACGTGAGACTTTTGGAGACTGGGTTGAAATGTGACCACTGTTAAACGGAAGCAATGCCTCCTTTGCCATGAAGTCAAATGCACACTTTTTTGGGGGAAGTGCAACGAAACTTTTAAACGCAGCCAGATGGTATTGCAGAAAATCTTTCACTTTTTTTTGGATTTACTAGCCAAATAGATACAGTAAGCAAAACACTCCTATACCAAATATTAGAGGGCAGTGCTGAGGATGCGGGTGGTGCTGTGATCTAAACCACTGAGCCTCTCAGGCTTGCAGATCAGAAGGTCAGCGGTTCGAATCCCTGCAATGGGGTGAGCTCCTGTTGCTCTGTCCCAGCACCTGCCAACCCAGCAGTTCAAAAGCACGCCAGTGCAAGTAGATAAATGGGTACCTCTGCTGCGGGAAGGTAAATGGAGTTTCCATGTGCTCTGTTTTCCGTTACGGTGCTCTGTTGCGGTTTAGTCATGCTGGCCACATGACCCGGAAAGCTGTCTGTGGACAAATGCCGGCTCCCTCGGCCCAAAACTGAAATGAGCGCTGCAACCCCATAGTTGCCTTTGACTGGACCTAACCGTCCACAGGTCCTTTGCCTTTTTACCTTACCTATACCAAATATTAGAGGGCAGTGCTGAGGCTGCCTCAGCCATGGAGGAAAACGGCTTTCCCCCGTGGATCTGGTTTATAATTTGATTGACAAGCTGTTGCAGCCCTTGTCTTAGTCTCCAGCAGCATTAGTTCAGCAAGCTTTTTACAAGCTACAACTGTAAAAAACAAACCCCACTTTGTATTCTCAGTGACTTATAGAAGGCACCCTGTTATTTTGTATTTATAAGGAACTACTATTTTTTTCAAAATGGAAAAATTGGGGGACAGGGTAATATGGGTAAGTTTAGATGACGGGTCGTGCAAATGTCAGGTCCGCTGAATCAACAGCTAACTTGATGCTCCCAAACAATGTGCTGCTCAGCTCAAAACCAAGTCCAGGATACTTTGCTTCTCTTCACCCGTGCCCATTTCCTGCTACAGCTGATGAGTGGTTAGTTCCTGTAGTATTAGAAAACCAAAGGCCTGAGATTACTATGTTTATCCTTAATAGACACACAGCTTTTTAGGATGTGCTTGCTTTGTGCCGAACTTTTTAACGGCCCGCCAAAGCTCTCGGAGTTTACTGTATTATTTCGTAGCTCTGGAAGCTGTGGCTGAAGAGAGGCAAATAAATGTTTTACAAAAAAATGTTTTACATAAATAAATCTTTGAGGAACAAGCAGGTAGGGATGGATGAACCTGCTGCTTTTGCTTTCCCCCTGTTCTTCCCATCTTCTGTTTGCCTCATTTCTGATTCAGTTTGTAATTCTATTTTTATTTTTTATTTTAATTTCCTCATTAACATTCATAAGGTGTTTAGTGCTCGTTTCTCCTAATATACAATTTTTTGAAGCTGTTTCCCCCTAATTAATGTTTTTCTGTATGTTGCTTTCATTTTCAAGCACACATTTCCTGAATATACATGTTTTCGTGCACATCCTTTTGTTAGAGAACTGCTTTGTAAATATCAGAGTAGTGTGAATTTCAAAGGGTAGCTGCGTTCCAGTTTGCATTCTCTTTCTGGAAGTGCAAATGAGAGCTGCATTTCTCTCCCATCTCTACTAAGGCAGGCTTTGGATCTGGCAAGACTTGGGCGTATTTCCTTTTTTTCATCTGATTAATAAATATGCACTATCACTTTTTGCACTTTAAAGACAGCACCTTAAAAAGCAGAGACATCACCTTGCCAACAAAGGTCCATATAGTTAAAACTATGGTTTTCCCAGTAGTGATGTATGGAAGTGAGAGCTGGACCATCACGAAGGCTGAACGCCGGAGAATGGATGCTTTTGAATTATGGTGCTGGAGGAGACTCTTGAGAGTCCCATGGACTGCAAGAAGATCAAACCTCTCCATTCTGAAGGAAATCAGCCCTGAGTGCTCACTGGAAGGACAGATCCTGAAGCTGAGGCTCCAAGACTTTGGCCATCTCATGAGAAGAGAAGACTCCCTGGAAAAGAACTTGATGTTGGGAAAGATGGAGGGCCCAAGGAGAAGGAGACGACAGAGGATGAGATGGTTGGACAGTGTTCTCGAAGCTACCAGCATGAGTTTGACCAAACTGCGGGAGGCACTGGAAGACAGGAGTGCCTGGCGTGCTCTGGTCCAGGGGGTCAGGAAGAGGCGGACACGACTAAACGACTAAAGAACAACATCACTTTTTGATTTTTGCCTTTCCTTTTCTCCCCCATGTCTGCGCTCTGTGCTCTTGCATAAAATAATCTGGAATGGGTGGAACAATCCAGATGTGAGGGGAAAGAGGTGTACAAACCCCCTTCCCCACAACTTGCTGGGCTCATGTCATCAGGGCAGAAAGGAGGGAAGGATTTCCTCTCTCTCTTTGTATTCCACTTTGATTTTGTTTTAAAATTATTTCATCCCCACTGAGATCAATTACTCTGGCCCAGTCAAACCTCTCCACTCATAGGAGCCAACTCCTAGGGGCTGAGGTCCCTTTTCCCTCATAAAATATTTTAGGGGGCTGCCCCCCAAAATTGATGGGCATTGCCATCAGCCACAGATGGGTGTGGTATGAATAATAAAATGATGATGATGCCATCATGTGATCGATTATGGGTTGTGGGGCTTACCTTGCCCCCCAATATTTTATTCAATTTAGCATCCCTGTCTCTGCTACTGCAAGATTCAGGGCAGGGAATTGCCTGTATGTTCAAAATATGCCAGAGAGTCTCTGGGTCTGGGTTTGAAGACATATGGGGCCATCACTTTGCTAAGTCGAAGCAGGTGGGATCTTGTCAGTGCCTGGATGGGTGACCCACCTGGGAACTGCAGGTATGTAGCTTTGGGCTCCATGTTGGAAGAAAGGTGAGGCATAAATGTAAGAAGAAGAAAATGCAAATGTGTCACACAAGAGTTGCAATAAACTTTTGCTTGTGCTGCTATTGTGAAAATTATGCCCCTGTGTTTTATGGCCGTTTCAGAGGCAGAAATCACAGTTTACCTGCATCACGTCAGTTTGTCCTCTTTTCTCCTGACTCTTATATTAAAAGAGGGTGGGGAGAAGTGACAAGAAACAGCAAGTCATTGTCGACAGCCGTGGCTTCACGATTGTTATTCATCTCACTGTGGAATTCGATGCTGTTTGCTGACTCTATCTCACGGTAAATAATTTGGCAGATTGCTAATTCGGAAGAGAGGGAAAGCCCTCAGAATTTATAGCAGGAATTTTCAAAGCTGTGTTTTTTGACAACAGAGATGACTCACACTTATTCATGGCTCCTTTCTTCTGGTTAGGGGGGCTGTTACAGGAATTCAATCCCAGATGGCAACTAGGCTGGAGAGAGAGAGAGAACGAGAGAGAGAAAGAATGAGAGAGAGAGAGAGAGAGAGAGAGAGAGAGAGAGAGAGAGAGAGAGAGATACAGAGAGAGAGAGAGAGAGAGAGAGAAGGGCTCTGTATTTAGAGTGCTGACAAGCCATGCAAAGAGAAATGGTTTATTATGAAGCCAGGAAATGAGGGACACCTGCATTCTCCGGGCTCAGTTTTCAGCCCCGTCCTTTGCAGTCACAAAAGCCACTTTGGGAATTACAAATTATGACAGTAGGGGAAGAGACAAGAACCAGAAAAAGAAGGTGATGCTATGCTAGACATTATTTATTATATCAAATACCTCTTGTCAGTGTGACCAAGAAAATACAACAGTTGCCAGGCAACTGAAGCAGGGCATGTGCGCCGCAGAGCGTGGAGTAATGTGACCTTCAAAATGAAGGACACTAATCCTCTCTGGGTTGTTGAAAGCAACTTGGGGGGGGGGGAAGGTTTGACAGCCACCTTCTAACATGGAGAGGGAAGCTACCTGTGCACAGCATCTCTGCCACAAAGGATGGGGTGACTTCAAGGTGGGAGGGGCAACTGAAATAAACAGAGACCCGTTTCTCTGTGTCTCAGAGGCATCTAGCAAATGTGTGCAGGCAACACTATCATTTGATAAATGGTGCGACCTTATCAATAGCAGAGGGCCAAACATTTCTCTTGCTTAAATTTTATTTTTTTACCATTCCCCATCAACCGAGAAAAGAAACTGTGATGGAAAATCACCGGGGGGGGGGGGGGGGTTGAGATTTCAGGGAAATTCTCATCAGTGTTGTGTGAGGTTTCTGTTGCCCTTATTTATTTTTTTAAAGGAAAATGTTTATATACCTCTACGATATCCATAAAAAAGAAAAGAAAATCAGAGTGGTTTACAACAGCTGTATAAAACCATGCAATAAAAAGCATTAAAAAAGATAAAATCAGAAATCGGCTAAATTATTATGGAAATACGTCTTATGACTTGCCTGCAGAGTAGAAAAGTTTTCAGCCGGCATTTAAGAGTCGTGGTGCATTTGTATCTTTTTCTTGGTTCTGCAAATAATCTCTCTGGTGCTCTGCAGCCCTTTTGGGGAGCCTCGTGCTTCCCCAAACTTTGAACTTTTCTGTAAACAGAGGAAGGTGGGAAGGCTGCCTATTGCGGGCCTGTTAGCTGTCCATCATTATTTTATTTAACTGAAAACATTCTTTTTTTAAAAAAAAAGTCAGCACAGGAAGACATTCTAAAGGTAAAAGGAGGGCTTCCCTTACAAACAAATTAAACAAGCATATCAACTTCAGATGCTTAGTTGCCAACCTCTTCTGGCTTCCTACTTTCTTGGGCTCCATGATCACTGTAGATGCCTGCTTCTTGGGAGAAAAGCAATGACAAACCTCGACAGCATCTTAATAAGCAGAGACATCACCTTGCTGACAAAGGTCTGTATAGTTAAAGCTCTGGTTTTCCCAGTAGTGATGTATGGAAGTGAGAGCTGGACCATAAAGAAGGCTGATCGCCGAAGAATGGATGCTTTTGAATTCTGGTGCTGGAGGAGACTCTTGAGAGTCCCATGGACTGCAAGAAGATCAAACCTCTCCATTCTGAAGGAAATCAGCCCTGAGTGCTCACTGGAGGGACAGATCCTGAAGCTGAGACTCCAAGACTTTGGCCACCTCATGAGAAGAGAAGACTCCCTGGAAAAGCCCCTGATGTTGGGAAAGAGAAGGCACAAGGAGAAGGGGACGACAGAGGACGAGATGGTTGGACAGTGTCCTCGAAGCTACCAGCTTGAGTTTGGCCAAACTGCGGGAGGCAGTGGAAGACAGGAGTCTCTGCATGCACAGAAATTCTGAAGGGCCCTGTGAATGAGGCAGACAAATGGAATTATTATTATTATTTAAATTTGTATACTGCCCTTCATCTGAAAATCTCAGGGCAGTTTGCAACATAAAAAATGTAAAATGAAAACACACAATACATAATAAAACAACCAATGTCTAAAACTCCTGGTAGAGGACAAGGATCTAGAGATCACACTAAGGGTGGCCGAATTCTGTGCGACTGCCATAAAACGTAGGGAACAAGCTGTACTACCAAAATGATTAAGGTTTTAAATGACAATTTTAGGTTATATTTTAGTGATCAAGGTTTAATATATGTTTTTAACTGCCGCTATATCTGAATTGTCTCTGTTATACCCAATTGCAATCTAATGTATTCCTGTTGTGTTTTGTGATTTTTCTGATATTGTAAGTGAGCCGGAACCGGTCTGTGACCATAACAATAAAATTCAATAATAAAACAACAACAAAAGCAAAACAAACCAATAATCTCCCTCCCAAAGAAACATTTTAAAGGCCACAGAATGTTAATAAGCCCAAGGCCTGGTTGAAGAGAAACGTTTTTGCCTGGCACCTAAAGATATGTAATGAGGGCACCAGGTGAGCCTCCCTGGGGAGAGCATTCCACAAATGGGGAGCCACCTCAAAAAAGGCCCTGTTCTCGTGTTGCCACCCTCTGGGCCTCTCGTGGAGGAGGCACATGAAGAAGGGTCTGGGTAGCTTTATATGGACAGAGGTGGTCCTTGAGGTATTGTGCTCCTGAGGTATTTAAGGCTTCATGGGTCAAAACCAGCACTTTGAATTGGATCCAGAAACTAATTGGCAGCCAGTGCAGTTGGGCCAAGATCTTAAAGCATAGGTGCCAGCTCCAAGGGGCTGAGACAGTTGCAGCGTCCTGAATATTTTTCTTTAGGGGGCTGGACCCCCTCAATATTCAGAGGATATGCCAACCCCACCCCACCCCTGATCATCTGGAGAAGCTGACACATCTGGATGAAACCATCTTGATTTATACATTGTGTTTCTGACTCAGCCAAGACGCTATTCTTTGAATTCTGGGATGCCTCTTCATATTACATATGATGTGTGTGTGTCCAGAAGGACTGTGAACTCCATGCAGTTCTGGTTCTGGGCAAGGAACAAACTCCTTGGCTATAAATTCATTTATTCCATGCACCGTATTTTTCGCTCTATAACACACACCCGACCATAACACGCACATAGTTTTTAGTGGAGGAAAACAAGAAAAAAAAAATATTCTAAACGAAACAGTGGATGTATGATTTTTGTGGTTCATGCTGTGGCCACAGACATGTGATCTGACGGTGAGTTTGGGGTAGCCCAATGCAAAAATCCTGACGATCCATGTGGATCCATGCTTTGTAACCACATTTTTGCACCACTGCGGCCCCAGGCAACAGTGGGTGCGTGATTTTTTTGGTGCAAGCTGTAGCCATGGACATGCTATGTGATCTGATGGTGAGTTTGGGGTGACCCAGTGCAAAAATCCTGAGGATCCATGTGGATCCGTGCTTTGTAACCACGTTTTAAGTGGGGAGGGAAGGAAAAGCACTCAAGGGACAAGGAGCACGCGTGGGGTGTGTGGAGAAGGATGCTGCTAATAATGCAGAAGAGGGGTATAAGAGGAGAAGGCTCCTCTCCTCTCCCACTTTGCTCCTTTAAAGAAAGCAGGCTCTGCTTCTCTCCCTCCTCCCCGGCTCGCTGAAAAACTTTGCTGCTATTTAGCCAGCTGAGTGGGGAGGAGAGAGGGACAGAGAGCCTGCTTGCTTTAAAGGAGCCAACCGGACAGGAGCCGCTTACACTCGTGTAAGCGGCTCCTCTCCTGCTTTGCTCCTTTAAAGCAAGCAGGCTTTCTGTCCCTCTCTCCTCCCCACTCAGCGGCTCTTCTCCCGCTTTGCTGTTTCAAAGAGAGCCACGGAGGAGGGAAGGAAGGGGAACCATGGATCCTCTGCTCACGACTGCAGCAGTTCCCCCCGCCATCCGTAGGCATTCGCTCCATAACACACACAGACATTTCCCCTTACTTTCTAGGAGGAAAAAAGTGAGTGTTATGGAGCAAAAAATACTGTATTTGTCTTTTGCACTTGGCTCTGGTTGGTGGATCTCAGGGTTCTAGGAAATACCAAGCAGATGCTACAAGCTTTAAGTTCAGATAAGACTGAGGCACTGTTAGTGGGTGGTTCCCTAGACCAGACCGGTGGGAGTTTGCCTGCTCTTGATGGGGTTACACTTCCTCTGAAGGAGCAGGTTTGCAGCTTGTGGGTCCTCCTGGATGGTTTGCTGTTGCTTGAGCCTCAGGTGGCCTCAGGTGGCCTTCCATCAGTTTCAGCAGTGGCCCAGTTATGCCCCTATCTGGACAGTGATAGCCTACCTATTGTTGTCTGTGCTCTGGTCAGTTCAAGGTTAGATTACTGCAATGCGTTATACGTAGGGCTGCCTCTGAAGATGGTTCAGAAATTTTAGCTACTGCAGAATTCAACTGCCAGGGTGCTCACCAGAGCAAGACGGTATGTAAAGTAAAATAATAATACAGTGGTACCTTGGGTTACATACGCTTCAGGTTACATACGCTTCAGGTTACAGACTCCGCTAACCCAGAAATAGTGCTTCAGGTTAAGAACTTTGCTTCAGGATAAGAACAGAAATCGTGCTCCGGTGGTGTGGCGGCAGTGGGAGGCCCCATTAGCTAAAGTGGTACCTCAGGTTTAGAACTGTTTCAGGTTAAGAACAGACCTCCGGGATGAATTAAGTACTTAACCCGAGGTACCACTGTAATAATAATAATAATAATAATAAGAAGAAGAATAAGAATAAGAATTTAAGTCTATCGATCCCTGGTCAAGTGTGTGTGTGTGTGTGTGTGTGTGTGAGAGAGAGAGAGAGAGAGAGAGAGAGAGAGAAAGGACACTTCTACATATAGTCGTACCTTGGATCCCAAACGCCTTGGTACTCAGACGTTTTGGCTCCCAAACACCTGGAAGTGAAGTTTGCAAACGTTCTTTGGAACCCGAACATCGACGGAGCTTCCGCAGCTTCTGATTGGCTGCAGAGGCTTCCTGCAGCCAATCAGAAGGCGCACTTTGGTTTCTGAATGTTTTGGAAGTTGAGCGGACTTCTGGAATGGATTCCGTTCAGCTTCCAAGATACGACTGCACTGTGAAATGGACTTTATACCATCCAGTGATAATGCAAATATGTGAACATGCTGGATGAAATGGAAATAAGATGGTGGTAGGGGAGCAGAGTGATTGTACTATTAGCTGCTTTGTTAGTTTGTTTTTTAAGCCTTGTCTGTTTATGGAAATGTACGGCATCCCTCTGTATCAGGCTACATTTGTCAGTTTGCAGATTTAGAGAAAATAACAGATGGCAGGAACAGTCGCCGCAGCCAGCAGCTCAGAGATATTAGCTGAGAGTCTAAACCTAGCACTGAGCAATCTGCTGCTGTAGCTCAGGCTCAGTTTGGCACTGTTTACGTGCTTTTAACAGTAGTTGTCAAGATCTCTGCCAGTACATCACTGGTAACTAGTTCATTCTGCTACTTCAAAAAACAATGGATGAGATCCAGCGCAGGGTGAGTGGGCATCTGGTCATGCAACACAGCTTTTGTTCCCTCTACTCCTCCCTGCACTCCCCGCCACTCCAAAATCTGCCCCAGAGGAGGTGCGTGTGGTAGCAGGCACAAATCTGAAGTTGCAGGAGGATTTCTGTTGTGCTGCTGGGCAGACGTCATTGGATACCACCCAATGATTAGTTTTAATAATGGTGCTCTGCCATTTCATAGCTGTCAGGATTTTAAAGCTGGTGGATGTGGACCATATTCCAAGCAACTGTGTACCAAAGCTGGATGGAAGATGGGGAGATACACCAGGTGGGATAAGTTCTGGAACCAAACGCTACCATATAACTAGTAGCATTGACTCTTTGTGACACTCTTCAGAATCTATGCAGCATTCTTTCACTCCAGCGCTAGAGAGTGTTTTTCCCCCTCTTATTCCAATGACATGTCAGAGAAGTGGATCCTAAGTCTCCCCTAGCTCACTCCCTGGGCACACAAACATTTTGCCTTCTCCACTATCAGAGTTCCAATGGCTGGTATGCACCACGGATACGTCTTTCCACACTGATACTTCTTTCCATTCCTTGGTCCAGTATACCTGAAGGAGCGTCTCCACCCCCATCGTTCTACCTGGACACTGAGATCCAGCACCGAGGACCTTCTGGCGGTTCCCTCATTGCGAGAACCAAAGCTACAGGGAACCAGGCAGAGGGCCTTCTCGGTAGTGGCGCCCGCCCTGTGGAACACCCTCCCACCAGATGTCAAAGAGATAAACAACTACCTGACATTCAGAAGACATCTTAAGGCAGCCCTGTTCAGGGAAGTTTTTAATATATGACATCTTAGTGTATTTTTGGTCTTTGTGGAAGCCGCCCAGAGTGGCTGGGGAAACCCAGCCAGATGGGCGGTGTACAAATAAATAATAATAATAATAATAATAATTATTATTATTATTATTATTACTGAGAGTGGACCTCCTTATCTGCAGAGAAGGAGGTTCATATTGGCCTGTGACTCCTGGGACACCCTCGCAGGGACTGTAGGTGTCATGGACTGGCTGGATGTAAAGGAATGGTGGGAGGAACCAGCTAGGGAACGCCCAAGGGAAGAAGGCTCAGAGCCAGGGGATTGGCAGTGGGGTGACAATGTGTGGTCAGAGGGATAAGAATGGGAGGAGGAGGTGTCAGAAGTTGGAGATGTAACAGGGCTTAGTGAGCTGGGAGAGCCTGTGGCAGAGAGTAGTCCAGATTATCAGAAGTTAAGGTCATATCTGAGAAACACAGATAGACAGAGAACAATATGAACACTAAGGGCAAAAGTGCACATTATGCTGTTATATGCATGTTTATTTCATAGCAGCCATAGGAGTGGAGCATCAGGAATGGGACTTTGCCTTTGCGCCATGTTCCCAATGAAAAGTGCCCCCAAAGGTAATATTTGCTGCAGCAGGTGGGGTGTGTGGGTGAAATGGCAGACACTTCCAAAAGGTTGTTTTTTTTAATGTTAATGTAACCACACATTTTATGTAATGTGTTATTTAGCTCTAAGAGGCAGTTTTAAAAATAACTCCATGTGTGTGGATTGAATAGTGGCTGAAAATAGGCTTTTGGCTGCAATGTAGCCAATAGTAAACAAAAATGTTTTATGGTGAATACCTAGCCTAGCATCCCACCTTGGTCGCCAGTGAAGTATAGGTGGGCTCCCACAAGGCAAGACACAGCGTTGACAGCAAGAACCTTTACTGAACTACATAACTGGGAAACAGGCAAAGCAACTGCTTATATACATTCCTGAAGGTCTGGGCCACTCCCACTCCCAATGTGATTGGCTGTCTAAACTTCCAAGCTGTGAATCGTGACTAAGAGCTCAAGGGCCAATGGCAGAGGCCCAAATCCTGAAATGTTCCGTGATCGGACATCACGTATTGAATCAATGAAGGAATGGGTTTCCTATACCCAAAACTGACTGTGCAGGCAGTTTGAAACTGCACCAAAATCCCTATTTTTCCTTAGCTAAAATGCTTTAACTTGAGCTCTTGAGCCGAAACCCAGCTGTATAAACAAGTGCTCAGAGCCCTCTCCTTTATCAGTTTGTGACGGCAAGGATGGCCTTCACTGTACCAGTACAACAGGGAAGACACGTCTGTGCCTTATCGTATATCCTGACCACAAAAGACACACAGACCTAGTCTGGGAACAGCGCCAGAGGGTGTTCTTGGAAATGGTGACCTCTTGCTCCAAGATAAGAGTAGGAACAGGAAGATCCATTTATGGTCAGAAGTACAGGAAGGAATACCCTTTTATGGTTAAGAGTGCCGGAGCAGGAACATCTGTGATGTCAACCTGCATGTACAAGCTGACGTGGCTGGATTCCTGGGGAAGGGGGGAGAGGGTGCCTGGAGGATATATATACTGCATGTAATCTCTCATTTCTTTGGACTTGCTGTGGACTGACCACGCAAGTGCCTTTCTGCTGTTCCGGAGAGCAGAAATAAAGAACTCTTTCTCTGAACCAAACCTCAGTGTCATTTGACTTCCTTCCTCCTGTCCGGGAGCAATGCATACCCAATCATAGAATCATAGAATCATAGAGTTGGAAGAGACCACAAGGGCCATCGAGTCCAACCCCCTGCCAAGCAGGAAACACCATCAGAGCACTCCTGACATATGGTTGTCAAGCCTCTGCTTAAAGAACTCCAAAGAAGGAGACTCCACCACACTCCCTGGCAGCAAATTCCACTGTCGAACAGCTCTTACTGTCAGGAAGTTCTTCCTAATGTTTAGGTGGAATCTTCTTTCTTGTAGTTTGGATCCATTGCTCCGTGTCCGCTTCTCTGGAGCAGCAGAAAACAACCTTTCTCCCTCCTCTATGTGACATCCTTTTCTATATTTGAACATGGCTATCATATCACCCCTTAACCTCCTCTTCTCCAGGCTAAACATGCCCAGCTCCCTTAGCCGTTCCTCATAAGGCATCGTTTCCAGGCCTTTGACCATTTTGGTTGCCCTCCTCTGGACACGTTCTAGTTTGTCAGTGTCCTTCTTGAACTGTGGTGCCCAGAACTGGACACAGTACTCCAGGTGAGGTCTGACCAGAGCAGAATACAGTGGCACTATTACTTCCCTTGATCTAGATGCTATACTCCTATTGATGCAGCCCAGAATTGCATTGGCTTTTTTAGCTGCCGCGTCACACTGTTTGTGTGGTCAAGTTTGTGGTCAACCAAGACTCCTAGATCCTTTTCACATGTACTGCTCTCAAGCCAGGTGTCACCCATCTTGTATTTGTGCCTCTCTTTTTTTTTTGCCCAAGTGCAATACTTTACATTTCTCCCTGTTAAAATTCATCTTGTTTGTTTTGGCCCAGTTCCCTAATCTGTCAAGGTCTTTTTGAAGTGTGATCCTGTCCTCTGGGGTGTTAGCCACCCCTCCCAGTTTGGTGTCATCTGCAAATTTGATCAGGATGCCCTTGAGTCCATCAGCCAAGTCGTTGATAAAGATGTTGAATAAGACCGGGCCCAAGACAGAACCCTGTGGCACCCCACTAGTCACTCTTCTCCAGGATGAAGAGGAACCATTGATGAGCACCCTTTGGGTTCAGTCAGCCAGCCAGTTACAAATCCACTGAGTGGTAGCATAGTCAAGCCCGCATTTTACCAGCTTCTTTACAAGAATATCATGGGGCACCTTGTCAAATGCCTTGCTGAAATCAAGGTAGGCTACACCCACTGCGTTCCCTTCATCTACCAGGCTTGTAATTCTGTCAAAAAACGAGATCAGGTTAGTCTGACATGACTTATTTTTCAGAAATCCATGCTGACTATTGGTGATCACAGCATTCCTTTCTAGGTGCTCACAGACTGTTTGCTTAATGTTCTGCTCCAGAATCTTCCCTGGTATTGATGTCAGACTGACTGGGCGGTAATTATTTGGGTCCTCTCTTTTCCCCTTTTTGAAAATAGGGACACATTTGCCCTCCTCCAGTCTGCCGGGACTTCACCTGTTCTCCAGGAATTCTCAAAGATGACTGCCAGTGGTTCTGAGATCACATCTGCCAGTTCTTTTAATACTCTTGGATGCAGTTCATCTGGCCCTGGAGACTTGAATACATCTAAACTAGCCAAGTATTCTTGTACTATCTCCTTAGTTATTCTGGGCTGTGTTTCCTCTGCTGAATCATTTGCTCCAAATTCTTCAGGTCGGGCATTGTTTTCTTTATCAGAGAAGACTGAGGCAAAGAAGGCATTGAGGAGTTCAGCCCTTTCCGTGTCCCCTGTTTGCATTTCACCATCTTCTCCTTTGAGTGACCCCACTGTTTCTTTGTTCTTCCTTTTGCTACGAACATACCCATAAAAGCCTTTTTTGTTGCTTTTAACCTCTCTAGCAAGCCTGAGTTCATTCTGTGCTTTAGCTTTTCCGACTTAGTGTCTACACGTGCTGGCTATTTGTTTTAATTCCTCTTTGGTGGTTTCCCCCCTTTTCCATTTTTTGTACACATCCTTTTTTAATCTTAACTCAGTTAAAAGTTCTTTAAATAGCCACCCTGGCTTCTTTAGGCACCCTCCATGTTTCCGTCTCATTGGTATTGCCTGAAGTTGTGCTTTTACTATCTCCCTCTTAACAAACTCCCAGCCATCATGAACTCCCTTTCCTTTTAGTATTACTGTCCATGGGATCTCACCCAGCACTTCCCTAAGTTTTATGAAGTCGGCTTTCTTAAAGTCAAGAAATTGAGTCCTAGTATGCTTGGCTGCTGCTTTCCGCTGTATAGTAAACTTCAGAAGAGCATGATCACTCGCGCCTAATGATCCTTCCACTTCTACCCCACTAACCAGGTCATCAGCATTGGTTAGGACCAGATCTAAAATGGCTGTTCCTCTTGTTGCTTCTCCCACTTTCTGGACAATGAAGTTGTCTGCAGAATCGGTGAACTCCAATAAGGCTACATCAGGAGCTCAGAATCCTTAGTCCAGACTCAAGCTCAGGCAAACACAGACCACTGAATACATAACATGTGGAAACTACAGATTCCCTTGTTTATGTGGAAGATGCCTTCTGCCCATGGTAGAGTTGCTTTACCCCACATGGTAGAGCAGGATGGGCGAAAAGTGAATCTAAATCCAAATGCAATCTGCTTGCATACACTCTTTTGCACCATGGAGGCCTACACATAACATGGTGTAAAGAGCAAGCAGTTGTGGATATTTTCCTTCTGCTCCCCATTCTGTGGATGCAGCCCAGTGTCTTCTAATTGAGAGACAGTATATAATCCTCTTGACATTGGAACTATAAGCATATTCCTAAGAGATGCTGTTTGTCGCAGAAGATGCTCTCTTTGTTGCTCCCATGGTGCAGGAGTGAAGCCAGGATGTCAAAGGTGACTGTAGACAGAGAGTTTTAACAAGGAGCTTGGAGGCTCCAGTCTGAAAGTCTTGAGCTTATTGATTGTCAGAGCTAAACCTTTATTGAAAACAAGTCAAATTTTGATCTATGCAGTCACCCACTGACCTTTATAAATCAAAGAACAAGCTGTATTTGCAGGCTCCAAATGTATTTGCAGTTAAAAGGGGAAAAACAGACTCAGCACTTAATGCAGCCGTCCCAGGGTGATGCTTCACGAAGCAATGAAACAAGAGGCAACAAGAAGCCAGAACCGTTAAAAGAGAGGGAAAGAGGAAGAAAAGGAGAAACCTGAAGAATTACATGGCAGGAATATTGCAATTTGCATAGCTAATAATAATAATAATAATAATAATAATAATAATAATAATATTTACGGTATACCCCACCTATCTGGCTGGGTTTCCCCAGCCACACTGGGCAGCTTCCAGCACATATATATATATAAAAACACAAAAAAGTAAAACATTAAAAACTACCTGATACAGGAAGTTGTGACAGTTGTATAGCCTCTTGGAACCACTCAGAGATTTTACCAACATCCAGCGGTATATAAAATTTGTTAAAACAAATAACAAAATATATTATACTGGCTTGCGAATTGGTTCATTGCATCTACAGCAGATATCATCAACCTTCTCAGACCCAGGTTTCAATTTTAACTCAAACACGCATTTGGGGACCCATTTCTTAATCTTTTACCATATAGTTTGCGTGATGATAGTGCTCCTGTTTCAACCCACCTAATGGGTCCTAACCTATCAGTCGAAGACCCGTGATCTATGGTGCTTCCTGAAGCGCATATGCTCTTGTCTGTTCCAGATGCAACATAGGAGGCTGATGGATGTACTCTGGAGAGGGCCCTAGATTCTTCACCAGTCTGTGGGGGAATTTAAAATAGAACATTTACTGGTGAAGGAATTGCATGTGTCAGGGAAGTAAAACATGACTTTCATTTCCCGTGCCAACCATCCTGGTTAGAGCGATTCCAAAGTGCATTCAAACCATAAGCAAAGCAACTGTTGCAGCTACACATGTCTCCAAAGGCGTTCCGTAACCCATTCTGATCTAGGAATCACACAAAACCAGCTAGCAGGCCCACCTCATTGAAAGAGCTTTGGAATTGAGGGACCATTTAAATAAAAGGATCAAATGGTGAAAAGACCTTTGTCAAAGTATAGGGCTTTTGCCGTGTCTTCCACAAGAGAAAGCCCTCTCAGCAGAGTTTAAATCCCGTCTTAAGCAGTGCTTAATTGAAATTCCTATGCTTAATTGAAAGCATAGGAATTAGCCGTTAGGCTGATCACCCGCTTTTGTTTGCCCATTTACCAAAGATACAGGCTACAGACTGAAAAGTAAGTTTAAAACTTATAGCTTGCTCACAGTCAAACATTCATCCTTAGTAGCAACAGCAGTAAAAATAAATGCAGGTAAAATACTTGTGTTTACAGCAAAAACAGCCTCAGGCATATGCCTGCTGCTGGAACATGCAGACAGACATCTGCTCCCATGACTGCTTGGAGAGAGAGAAGGAACAGGAAATGCTTATTTGCTCCTTCTGTCCCAGGAGAGGAGAGGAAATGACATCACACAAAGCCTTCTCTACCAATTACGTTTCTATGGTCTGAGTTGGCCTCTCAATAATACAGCTCTATGGTCTTAACCCCTTCACATGCTAACTAGCAAGAATATGCATTGTTAGATATGGCAACATATTTTCCACAGTCAATAATGGGGTGTGGTGGGGTGGGGAAGGAAATCCAGCAGGGACTTGATTTGCTTGAGCAGTTACCTCAAAATGAAACATAGTTGTGGTGTTTGGAGAATGTGGCAGCTGGTGGGGGGGGGATTACTACCCCTTTTGCTCTTGACAGCTTAGTTAACATTTCCCACATGAAGCTGCGGCAAGAGAGTCCTGCCTCTGGCAGGAAGACTGAAGTGCACTGGTGGGAAAAGCCGTTTCTGTTTCTCAACTTCATAATGATCCAGAGGGGTCATGGGCTGCAGCAAGACCAAGGACCATGACCCTGATCTAACTCAATTGACGAAAATAGTTTGTAAAGTAAACCAAACACTTGTGAGACCCCCCCCCCCACTTTTCAAGATATAAGATGTTGTATCTCAATGAAGTGGGACGCGGGTGGCGCTGTGGTCTAAACCACAGAGCCTAGGGCTTGCCGTTCAGAAAGTCAGCGGTTCGAATCCCCGCGACGGGGTGAGCACCCGTTGCTCGGTCCCTGCTCCTGCCAACCTAGCAGTTCGAAAGCACCTCAAAGTGCAAGTAGATAAATAGGTACCGCTCCAGTGGGAAGGTAAATGGCGTTTCTGTGCGCTGCTCTGGTTTGCCAGAAGCGGCTTAGTCATGCTGGCCACATGACCCGGAAGCTGTACGCCGGCTCCCTCGGCCAATAAAGCGAGATAAGCGCTGCAACCCCAGAGTCGGTCACGACTGGACCTTATGGTCAGGGGTCCCTTTACCTTTACCTTTATCTCAATGACATTCATGTTGTGAGGAAACTTTAAAGGCATCAGTACAAAATTACAAGAGATTTCTGTTTCTGTCTTCTAACTAATTTGCTGAAACTAACCCCACCAATTAAGATATACAGTGGTACTTCGGGTTACAAACACCTTGGGTTACAAACACTTCGGGTTACAGACTCCGCTAACCCAGAAGTAGTACCTCGGGTTAAGAACTTTACCTCAGGATGAGAACAGAAATCGTGTGCCAGTGGCGCAGCAGCAGCGGGAGGCCCCATTAGCTAAAGTGGTACCTCAGGTTAAGAACGGTTTCAGGTTGAGAATGGACCTCCGGAACCAATTAAGTTAGGAAGCAGAGGTACCACTGTACCTTAATACCAGCTCTTCCCCCTACCCTGCCATGCCCTTAATGTGGTGAGGGAGGTGTTCCTGATTCATGTTTCCTCCAAGCCACTTAAGTCAAAGTGAGTGACACAGGTTGACCTCAAAAGTGATTCCTACCTTGCCCATGGGTCCCTAAGCCTTGTGTGTAAGGTGTCTGGAATCACCAGTTACTTGAAAAGTGCTTCATTTGTGCCCCCTCTTCCCTAATTCAAGTGTATCCTTCCAGTGTAAGTCAATTGCTTTATTAATTAATTGAGTTGCAGATTTATAATATTTTTTTAATTAACTAATTTAGAGTCAAAGTATCAAATCTATGTATTTTTTTATGGGTGATGGTAGGGTTCCCTCCCACCTTCTTGTGCTCTTTTCATCAGACACAAGGTCTCAAAGGTTATACTGAGATACTTCCTTTTACGGTTTCTCTGTTTTTATTTTCACTTTCATTAAGTCACCATCAGATCAACATAAGATTACAAGTTTTATGAGTAATATGCGGTGTACATCTCCCTTCCCCTCCCCCCCCAATGAAAAGAGTGAGAGAGCTATGCTTTGGATTAAATGAATGTTTTTATTCTTAACACCAACGTTTTTCAAGATGGTTCTTAGGAACAGAAGTCTCAATGGACTTCAGCAAACCCTCTGCCCTCACCAGGATCCAGACTTTGCTCCTGAGCTTCTTTCTGTTAATTGCTTAAAGTCTATTCTTAATACATCAAGAGAAGCAGTTGTTTCCTTGGCAAGTTTCGCTAGGCTGTAGTGTTTGATTAATCTTTCTGCTTTGATATTAGTAAGCTAGCGAAGAATCTGATCCCTCTTAATCAATGGTCCTCTGGCAGTTACAAAGGTGAGCAGCTGCAGAGCCAAAGAGGGAGTCCGCACCATCGTTTATCTGCTGTCTGTGTCTGAGAATTCCATTTATCAATTGTAAGGACAAAGCATTAATGCAATTGCGTTCATCAACCCCAAGCATGGCGTGTGCAAGCAAGAGCGTGCAAGCATTTTCATCAGATGAACAGACCTCTGGCTCAGTGTCTTCAGTGCTGAAGGACTCAACGGCTTCATTGCTGAAAGACCACTAGGCATAAAAAAAACAATGCTAGTGGCTACAGCAATCATGGAATGGCTCTACACACATGGGGAATGGGGAATTCCTGCTTCTGCACATACATTGCATTTGCCATTTTAGTATTATTGTTGTTCAGTCGTTCAGTCATGTCCGACTCTTCGTGACCCCCTGGACCAGAGCACACCAGGCACTCCTGTCTTCCACTGCCTCCCGCAGTTCGGTCAAACTCATGCTGGTAGCTTCGAGAACACTGTCCAACCATCTCGTCCTCTGTCGTCCCCTTCTCCTTGTGCCCTCCATCTTTCCCAACATTAGGGTCTTTTCCAGGGAGTCTTCTCTTCTCATGAGGTGGCCAAAGTCTTGGAGCCTCATCTTCAGGATCTGTCCTTCCAGTGATCACTCAGGACTGATTTCCTTAAGAATGTAGAGGTTTGATCTTCTTGCAATCCATGGGATTCTCAAGAGTCTCCTCCAGCACCATAATTAAAAAGCATCAATTCTTCGGCGATCAGCCTTCTTTATGGTCCAGCTCTTACTTCCATACATCACTATTGGGAAAACCATGGTTTTAACTATACGGACCTTTGTTTGCAAGGTGATGTCTCTGCTTTTTAAGATGCTGTCTAGGTTTGTCATTGCTTTTCTCCCAAGAAGCAGGCGTCTTTTAATTTCATGACTGCTGTCACCATCTGCAGTGATCATGGAGCCCAAGAAAGTAAAATCTCTCACTGCCTCCATTTCTTCCCCTTCTGTTTGCCTGGAGGTGATGGGCCCAGTGGCCATGATCTTCGTTGTTGTTTTATGTTGATCTTCAGACCATAGTATTATTATTAGTAGAAATAATAATAATAATAATAATAATAATAATAATAATAATAATATATTTATACCCTGCACATCTGGCTGGGTTTCCCCAGCCACTCTGGGGGGCTCCCAACAGAATTAAAAGCACAATAAAACATCTCAATGACATTTCGAAGACATCTGAAGGCAGCCCTGTTTAGGGAAGTTTTTAATGACTGATGTTTTAATATATATAAAAAAGAAAAAAAATTGTCCAGAGACCAACTAAGTTTGTTCTTGGTATAAGCTTTCATGTGCATGCACACTTCTTCAGGTACCCAGCCTTTAATGTATCTTTAATCTTTTGTTGGAAGCTACCCAGAATGGCCTGGGAAACCCAGCCAGATGGGTGGGGTAGAAATAATAAAATATTATTACTATTATTATATTATTATTATCAAACATTAAAAACTTCCCTAAGGGCTGCCTTCACATGTCTTCTAAATGTCAGATAGTTGTTTATTTCCTTGACATCTGATGGGAGGGCATTCCACAGGGTGGATGCCACTACTGAGAAGGCCCTCTGCCTGGTTCCATTTAACCTCCCTTTTACCACCCATTCATTCAATTCGGAGAGGTCCTTTTGGAGCTCTTTAGAAAACCTTTTGTTCTAATGGCCCTGAACTATTTAGTATCATCAGGAAACGTGGCCATGCCACTGCTCACTTCTAATTCTAGATCACTTGTGAACGAGTTAAAAAGCTCAGGTCTCAATACTTTAGGGGACTTCACTTTGTGCATCTCTCCATTGAAGATCTAGCCATTTATTCCTACAAATTGCCTTCCTCCAACTTAACCAATTCTGGATCCATAAGAGGACCTCTCCCCGTATTCCTTGACTGCTAAGCTTACACAGGAGTCTTTCTTGAGGTAATTTGTTGAACGCTTTTTGAAAGTCCAAGAACACTATCTCAACCGGATCACCTATATCTATCTGCTTGTTGACACTCCCAAAGAACTCTAATAGGTCCATGAGGCTGGGCTTGCTCTGGCAGCAACCATGCTGGCTGTTCTTCAGTAAGACTTGTTCTTCTATATGCTTGGTTATTTTATCTCTTAACAATACTTTCCACCAGTTTCCCTGGGACAGATGTTAAGGTAACCAGCCTGTAATTTCCAGGATCTGCCAGACCCTTTAAAAAATAAATAAATCGGTGTTACATTGACTACTTTCCAGTCCTCAGGTATAGAAGCTGATCTGAGGGACAAGGTACATATTGTTGTTAGAAGATCAGCAATTTCAAATGTGACTTATTTGAGAACTCTTGCGTTGATATCACCCAGACAATTTGTCGGTTTTGATTTTTGTCTGTTAGGCCTTCTTCGTTTCTTGACACCACTCTCTGCCTCAGACTCCCGTCCTGCAAAAGTTAGCTCAGGCGCTGAGGTCTGTCTCATATCTTCCACTGTGAAGACAGATGCAAAGAATTCATCCAGCTTCTCTGCAATCTCCTTATCCTCCTGTCTGAGGGTCAACTGCATCCTGAAGAAGCAGAGTAGTCTAATGTGAGCGATGACTGAGAGACTGTCTTCTACCTTGCATCCTTTCAGTGAGACCCTTATCAGAGAGACCAGAAAAACTATGTAGGAAGATGTCAGGGGTTCAGGAGCAGAGGCAAGGGCAAGGGAGGAAACAGAGAGCGAGGGGGAGGAGGCAGAAGAAAAGATGAGTGATGACGACGACCCGAGATCTCCGAGTCTTTCCAGTGAATCAGAAGATTCACAGAAAGGAGCACCAGTGGCCAGGGCAAGGGGGGAGCCTAGGGGGACACCCCAGGGAGATAGAGCCAGAGGGGACTCAGAGGGGAGCAGTTGGAAATCGGGACCAGCGTCACCGCCAGAGAGCAGGGAAGAGGAAGGGCGCCAGGGATCAAGCGCTGGCAGCTCACAACAGGGGGGAGGGCACGAGTCAGGAGTGGCCACACCTCCATCGGGGAGCGAAGAAACGGTCAGACGGAAGGTGGAAGGTTGGGCGTGCGCGACCAGTTCAAATGCACAGGAAGGTGGCGCAGTAGGCAGCCCGGAAAGGGAGCCAGGTCCTAAAGCCCGCCGAAAGGAGGGAGAAGAGTCAGGGGGGTCAGCGTCAGCGTCAGAGGAATCCCGGAAGGAAGAGACCCCGGGGGGCAGAGGGACCCAGAGAAGAACAGTCAGGCGGAAAAGGTGGAGCAAGGCTAGGATATTAAGTTGGTGTACAAGGGGCGGAGACTCAGATGGAGCTTCGCCGATCTAACCATTAGACGTAGGGTTGCACGCAGCAGCTTGAGAATGGAAACTGTAACTCAATAAAGACTTTTATTTAATGATCGCTGGCTAGCGTGATCCTCTGTGAGCTAGGATCTGGAAGCAACTCTGACAGTAAGCTCCATCCCTTAAATTGTGGGCATCTACAGCCTCGCGGAGAGGAGAGAAAGCGGGTGCCTACTAGCGAGCTCACGAACGGCAGACAACATGACGGCCGAACAGCAGATAGTGGAACTCAGAGAAGCAGTGTCGCGCCTGAATGCCGAGGCTCTTGCATCCAGGAAGAGAGAGGAGGACGCAGCTGCCGCCTACAGGGATCTCCAGGTCAGGTTGGAAGTGCTTACGAAGCAAGGGCAACTGACACCCAAACCGGAGGGGATTGGGTTGGGGAGACGAACAGGCGGTTTGGTCTCTCACTTCGATGGGAATTTGCAACAGTACCCCAACTTTAGAGCAGATGTAATGTGTGCACTGCAACTGCTGAACAAAGACTTTAGAGATGAGCAAGAGAAGGTGGGATTCATCATGTCCCATTTGCATGGAGATGCTAAAGCATGGCTGCGCAATTTGTGGAGAGATAAGGATCCGGCGCTCCAAAATGCGGATGCCTTTATTAAAGCGATGGATGGGTGCTTTTTGTCAAGCATTGACGTGGATCTTGCTCGGCAGCAGATACATGGACTGAAGCAAGGGAGGGCCAGCGTAAGGCAGTACCATGCCCGCTTTTTCGCTTTGGTCAGTGCTCTGGAATGGGACAGAGATTCGGCTCCTGTAAGAGACCTGTTTTGGGAGGGATTGCACGGCTCGGTTAAAGATGAAATTGCGAGGGGGGAGAGACCCCGGACCACGCAGGAGATCGTTCAGAGGGCGCTGGCGGTGGGGGTGCGGCTGGAAGGACGTCCGTGGAGCAGTGGCGAAGGGCGTGGAGGGCGCGAACCAGCCAGGGGCTCCTCCTTCCTTCCCAGAGAAGCAGCGCGTGCGCAATCCACGCCTCCGCCAGGAGGAGGAGCGGAACCTATGGAGGTTGGAGGTGCAAGGGCTCAGTCAGCAGCCAGAGCCCTAGCACCGGCAGCAGTGAAAGCGAAGCCTCCTAGAGGGAACAGGAAGTGTTACATCTGCGATGATCCACAGCATATAGCGAAAGAGTGTCCCCAGAGGCTCCACAAGCACACTGCAGCCTCAGCAATGGTAACTGCAGCAACGCAGCAAGGACAACCACAGCAGGGAAACGACGGAGTCTGGTTGGAGGAAGAGGCACTGGGGCCCAGCCAGACGTGTCAGTGAAGCAGTCCCCAGAGATTTTACAGCCCATGGACCCCCTCCCGCCCAAACCGGTAGTGAGGCTCACCGCGTCGCTCCAGCTGCCCAATGGAATCACCATGGACGTGCCAATCACCATTGACTCCGGAAGCAATGCGGACTTTATAGGGCAGGACTTTGTCGACCGGCACGCTATACAGTTGCTGCCTGCCACGCTGCCCCTGCAGGTTGTCACGGTGGATGGCAGGGAGCTGCTAGGGGGGCAAGTGGTGAAGCAGACGCCACCAATGGTGATGCGACTTGGGAATCACAGGGAAATCATCAGCTTCAATGTCACTCAACTATCGGACACGCCCATTGTATTGGGCATGAGTTGGCTGGACAAGCACAGCCCGACGCTGGCTTGGTACCAGAGGCAGCTGACCTTCGGCTCTTCCTTTTGCGCTGAACACTGCATCGTGCCCAGGCAGGAAGGAGGGGAAGAGGAGTCACAGCTGCAGCTAGGCACGCTGCAAGCGGTTCCCCACAAGTACGCAGACTTTTTGGAGGTTTTCTGCGAGAAGGAGGCAGACAGGCTACCCCCCCACAGACCATATGACTGCAAAATTGACCTGCTGCCGGGGGCGGCGCTGCCCAAAGGGAAGCTGTATTCCATGTCTGAGGACGAACTGCAGGAACTCAAAGAGTTCATAGATCATAATTTGGAGCGCGGTTTCATCCGAGAGTCCAAGGCAGCGGGGGGCAGTCCGGTATTCTTTGTTAAGAAGCGGGACACGCCCCAAAAAAGTCTTGTAGTGGACTATCGCATCTTGAACAGTGTGACCAAGCCATCGGACTTCCCCATGCCCCGAATCGACGACCTCCTCGCAAAGGTACGGAAGGGCAGAGTGTTCACCAAGTTGGACCTGCGAGGGGCATACAACCTCATTCGCATGCGGGAAGGAGATGAGTGGAAGACAGCCATGTTCACGCCCCTGGGCACCTACGAATATAGAGTTATGCCTTTTGGATTGCAAAATGGCTCCCACGTTTTTCAAGCTTTCATGCATCACGTGTTGGCGGGGCTCCTCTACAAGACGTGCGTCTGTTTCTTGGATGACATCCTGATCTTTTCGGAATCGCAGCAGGAGCATGACAGACACGTCAAGGAAGTGCTGAGCAGGCTACAGCAACATAGGCTTTACGCCAAGCTGGAGAAGTGCCAATTCGACGTGACGGAGGTGGATTTCCTGGGCTACAAGTTGTCTGATAAAGGGCTCGCCATGGACAGCGCCAAGGTCCGAGCAGTGTTGGATTGGAAAAGCCCACGCAACCGGAAGGAGGTCCAACGGTTTGTCGGCTTCGCGAACTTCTATCGCAAGTTTATCAAAGGCTTTGCGATGCAGACAGCGGCCATCACGGACACGCTCAGCTCCAAGAAAAAGAAGTTCATCTGGACAGAGCAGGCGGAGCAGTCCTTTCAGGCACTCAAGCGTCTCTTCGCGTCGGAAGAGCAGCTGCTTCATGTCAACCCCAGCAGGCCGATGAGGGTGGAGACAGACGCTTCGGACAGAGCCGTGGGAGCAGTCCTGCTGCAGAAAGACCCGCAGGGGGTTTGGAGGCCGGGAGCGTTTTACTCAAGGAAGCTCAGCAAGTCCGAACAGAACTACACCATCTGGGACAGGGAGTTGCTGGCCATTCATGCAGCGTTCAAAGCGTGGAGGCACTTCCTGATCGGCGCCAAGCACACGGTGCAGGTCTGCACGGACCACAAGAATCTAGAGCACTGGCGCACGGCACAGTTCCTGAACCAGAGGCAGATACGTTGGGCTGAGTTCTTTGCGAATTTCGACTTCCGAATAGAATATGTCCCGGGGGACACCAACATCATGGCGGATGCTCTCTCCCGTAAGCCACAGTATCTGGAGGAGGCAACGCCAGCGGCCGCCATGCACATCTTCGCACCGACAGTGTGGGCGTGCGCGGCGGCAACAGTTGACCTGGATGCGGTGCGACGAGCGTTGCAGGATGACTCCTTCGCGCAAGCAAAGATGGCAGAGGTGCACAGGGGCACGGCAGCGACCGACGAGTTCCAGCTGCGAGATGGTTTGCTCATCCGTAAAGGGGCCATCTACGTGCCGGGAGACGAACTTCGCGCCAAGGTACTGCAGCAGCTGCACGACGCGCCCACTGCCGGGCACTTTGGCAAGGAGAAGACGGTGGAATTAGTAGCCAGAGACTTCTGGTGGCCCGGAATGAGAGGGGAAGTCGCGGACTACGTGGCGAGGTGTGACACCTGCCAGAGGGCCAAACCAGTGCACAGACCGCCGGCCGGACTGCTGGAACCGCTGCAAACTCCGTTCGAACCATGGGAGAGAGTGGCCCTGGACTTTGTCACGGATCTGCCCAGCTCGAGGGGCAAGACGGCTGTGCTGGTGGTGGTGGACTTGTTCTCCAAGATGGCACATTTCATTCCGTGTGCGAAGGTGGCCACGGCGGAACAAACCGCCAAACTGTTCATAGACCACGTGTTCAAGGTTCACGGTCTGCCGCGGTCTATTCTGTCCGACCGAGGGCGACAGTTCATCTCGAACTTCTGGCAGAGGCTGATGGGCTTCCTGAACGTCAAGATCAACCTGGCGTCGGCTAGACACCCGCAGACCAACGGGCAAGCGGAGCGGGTCAATGCCATCATGCAGCAGTACCTGAGATGTTATGCGAATCAACAGCCTGCGACGTGGGTGGATTACCTGCCTCTCGCCGAGTTCGCCTACAACAACACGAAGCACGTGTCCACGGGGGTCACGCCGTTCTTCGCCAACAACGGGAGGCACCCCAGAACCTTCCCGGGACTGGAAAGAATGGGGGAGGGGGAGCCGCAGACAGCAGATGCGTTCGCGTCGGAGTTGCAGGAGGTCCACGATCAGCTGCGGCGGCACCTGGAGCTGGCTAAACACGCATACAAGGTACAAGCGGACAAACACAGAAGGGTTGGTGAAGAGATCCATGTGGGAGACTGGGTCTGGTTAGCAGCCCACGCAGTGCCGGCCAGGTCGTTGGCGAAGAAGAAACTAGGGCATAAACAACTGGGGCCCTACCAAGTCGAAGAACAGGTCAACCCGGTGGCTTTCAGGCTGGCTCTTCCGGAGGGTTCCAGAATGCATCCGGTGTTCCACAGATCGGTGCTCACTCCCTACAAGGCACCTCACAGGTTTCAGGAACCAGGAACGGCACCGGGTCCGCTCCGAGAGAGAACCGGGCAAGGGGGAGTGGCACAGGAGGAGCGCATCAACGAAGTCACGGAGATTTTGGACTCCAGATGGGGGGAAGAGGGGGTAGAATACCTTCTCGCCAAGGAGGGCACCCCGGCCAGTGCCAACAGCTGGGTGCCGGGCTACGCTTTAGACGAACCTCTGCTCAAAGAAGAGTTTCATGCCCTCTTCCCACATAGGCCAATGCCAGCAGACTTTTTCGACGACTGGCTTTTCACGCCCACGCTTTCAGCCAGCACGTTCCGGGGGTTCGACTCGGACGAGGAACCGACACGAGACGCCCGTTCCCCGGAGGGGTCACCCTCGGGATCTGCTTCAGAACCCTCGTATTGGTGGGATGATCGACCAGAGGAGCAGTTCCGCAGAAGGTGGCTGGAGGGTCCAGGACGAGCAACGTCTCCAGAAGGCAACGAGGGAGAGACGGACATGGACGTTTTCGGGGACGACCCGGGTTTCGAGCACGGCGGCACAGAGATGGAAGCGGAGGTGACCGTCGTCAACGAGAGCAGGGAGGAAGAACCGGAAGACTTCGGATGGCGGCCCGCCACGGGAAGCGAACTGTATCCGACATTCGTCCCCCTGACACAGCAGCACCCAGATCCCGCACCGGAAGGAGGGGAGGGGGGAAGAGGGGGCTTCGAGGGGGGGATGGATGTCAGGGGTTCAGGAGCAGAGGCAAGGGCAAGGGAGGAAACAGAGAGCGAGGGGGAGGAGGCAGAAGAAAAGATGAGTGATGACGACGACCCGAGATCTCCGAGTCTTTCCAGTGAATCAGAAGATTCACAGAAAGGAGCACCAGTGGCCAGGGCAAGGGGGGAGCCTAGGGGGACACCCCAGGAAGATAGAGCCAGAGGGGACTCAGAGGGGAGCAGTTGGAAATCGGGACCAGCGTCACCGCCAGAGAGCAGGGAAGAGGAAGGGCGCCAGGGATCAAGCGCTGGCAGCTCACAACAGGGGGGAGGGCACGAGTCAGGAGTGGCCACACCTCCATCGGGGAGCGAAGAAACGGTCAGACGGAAGGTGGAAGGTTGGGCGCGCGCGACCAGTTCAAATGCACAGGAAGGTGGCGCAGTAGGCAGCCCGGAAAGGGAGCCAGGTCCTAAAGCCCGCCGAAAGGAGGGAGAAGAGTCAGGGGGGTCAGCGTCAGCGTCAGAGGAATCCCGGAAGGAAGAGACCCCGGGGGGCAGAGGGACCCAGAGAAGAACAGTCAGGCGGAAAAGGTGGAGCAAGGCTAGGATATTAAGTTGGTGTACAAGGGGCGGAGACTCAGATGGAGCTTCGCCGATCTAACCATTAGACGTAGGGTTGCACGCAGCAGCTTGAGAATGGAAACTGTAACTCAATAAAGACTTTTATTTAATGATCGCTGGCTAGCGTGATCCTCTGTGAGCTAGGATCTGGAAGCAACTCTGACAGAAGATAAAGGGAAATTTTCTTTTAACTTTCCGTGAGGGTGAGAATGAGGTCAAGCATATATAGCCACCTCTTTTGAAGCAACAGCCTTGGTTTTCAAGCAAAAATAAGATCTCTTCAAGTTACAGTGACCCAATTAAGCAATTATCAAACCAAGTGTTGTTTAATAACATTGCTGCAAGTTGATATAATATTATATCCTATTATGTTATATTATAAAACTATATTAAACGGTATCATATTAGTTTGATACAGATCTCTGAATCTGCTCATTGTGCATAGTTAAAGAAACAAGCTGTTAAATCTGCTTCTTGTGTGTAGTTAAAGGAACAAGCTGGATTTAAATGGCACTAAATGTTGGATGCAGGTGGTGCTGTGGGTAAAACCTCAGTGCCTAGGACTTGCCGATCGAAAGGTCGGCGGTTTGAATCCCCGCGGCGGGGTGTGCTCCCGTCGCTCGGTCCCAGCGCCTGCCAACCTAGCAGTTCGAAAGCACCCCCGGGTGCAAGTAGATAAATAGGGACCGCTTACTAGCGGGAAGGTAAACGGCGTTCCGTGTGCTGCGCTGGCTCACCAGATGCAGCTTGTCACGCTGGCCACGTGACCCGGAAGTGTCTGCGGACAGCGCTGGCCCCCGGCCTCTAGAGAGAGATGAGCGCACAACCCTAGAGTCTGTCAAGACTGGCCCGTACAGGCAGGGGTACCTTTACCTTTTACCTTAAATGTAAGTTAAGAGGGTTAGATAAAGCTGGTACATTTTATTTGAACTGTATGAAACATGGATCCTACAGGGGTACAGTGTAGGGATACAGAGAACCTTGGTTCTCAAACTTAATCTGTTCCGGAAGTCCGTTCCAAAACCAAAGTGTTCCAACAGCAAGGCGCTCTTTCCCAAAGAAAGTAATGCAAAACGGATTAATCCATTCCAAACAGCAATTTAACATGAATTTTATTATCTAGCAAGACCATTGATTCATAAAATGAAAGCAATAATCAATGTACTGTACTATAAAATAAGTAAGACTGTATTGTAGAAGACAAAAATTAAAATTACTTTTTTTTCTTACACTTTTTTTCTGCACTGATGATAGTCATTGTTTGGACGGGGGGCTTTTATCCATTTCCACAGTCACACAATCAGTCAGTCAGTAGCTGAACTGGATTCCACACAGTCACAAAAACAAATTACAGTGGTACCTCGGGTTACACACGCTTCAGGTTACACACGCTTCAGGTTACACACTCCGCTAACCCAGAAATAGTACCGCGGGTTAAGAACTTTGCTTCAGGATAAGAACAGAAATTGCGTGGTGGCGCAGCAGCAGCAGGAGGCCCCATTAGCTAAAGTGGTGCTTCAGGTTAAGAACAGTTTCAGGTTAAGAACAGACCTCCAGAACGAATTAAGTTCTTAACCCGAGGTACCACTGTAACTGAAAAAGCCTCAAAAACAAAAAAACGCAAAATAAAGAGCAAAAACAAAAGCACCAAATATAAGCTCCAAATATCACCTCAGAACACTGCAATCGGAAACGGAAGACTTGAATTATAATGGGGGGAGGACGCAAATTAGCAGTGCAACAGTAAAAACAGAAGCTCAGGACTCGAAACGGAGCATGTTTGGCTTTTGAAGCAAAGTTTGCAAACTGGAACACTGACTTTGCAGCGTTCGAGTTCCAAGTTGTTCGGGAATTAAGCTTTTCGGAAACCGAGGTATCACTTTATATACTGAGAAGGTGGAATCAGTAAGTTATACTCCACAAATTGGTGGCAGTGGGTGAGATGGTGAAATGTGGTAGGCCAAGTGTTGGGTAGGGGTTCTTGACCAACACCACCTCCTGCCATTTCTCTGGGCATCCTCAAAACTGCCCAAGATTGTGTAGGAGAAGCATGGTTTTGCTAAGTCTCCTGGAAAACTCAACAGCTTTTGATACCATTGATAATGACATTTTTCTTGGTTGTTGTTAGAGGTATCGGTTGGTTACTCGAGAGCAATCAGGCAATATGCTTCAATAGTCTGTTTTAAAGCTTTCTTATTGGTGATAAAAACCTTTAGAATGCAGAGTGCCTCTGTTCCGTGTCTTGCTCATTCACTGGCAGAATCTGAGAGTGGGTGTTCCTTAAACCTTCCCCAGCAGAGTAGTCTCTTGACCCCCAGTCTGCGCCTCCCCTCTCTGCGCGGAAGCCTACTGCGCAAGGAAGGCGTGGGTAACGGGGGACCTCTCTCCTCCCCGCTTTGCCCAGGCAAGGTGTCCTGGCACCGCCTTGCATCCTCCGAGCCCTGCATCTCCTCTCCACTAGAGGCGTGGCTTCCTTCCTCTGCTGAGGAAGTGCTGCTTCCCAGGATCTTTGTGGGCTCTCTGTAATCCATCCACCTTTCCCGCCCCCCTTGCCCCTGAGCCAATGGCAGTTCCCTGACAGTCGTCTTGGTAAGGTGGGACAGAAAAACAATATTACAGTGTTGCTGGGGAACTACTAATCCACTCTAAGGACTTTGCCTTATGGTGTTCCCCATACCATGAATGTTACATGAAATTGCTGTGATAGGTTAGCCAAAGGTTTGAGCTGACCTATCATCAATATCCACCTGGAGCAGGAACCGGCAAGCCACTCCAGTATCCCTGCCAAGAAAACTCCATGGACAAAGGAAGAAGGCTGATCGCCAAAGAATGGATGCTTTTGAATTCTGGTGTTGGAGGAGACTCTTGAGAGTCCCATGGACTGCAAGAAGATCAAACCTCTCCATTCTGAAGGAAATCAGCCCTGAGTGCTCACTGGAAGGACAGATCCTGAAGCTGAGGCTCCAAGACTTTGGCCACCTCATGAGAAGAGAAGACTCTCTGGAAAAGACCCTGATGTTGGGAAAGATGGAGGGCCCAAGGAGAAGGGGACGACAGAGGACGAGATGGTTGGATAGTGTTCTCGAAACTACCAGCATGAGTTTGACCAAACTGCTGGAGGCAGTGGAAGACAGGAGTGCCTGGCGTGCTCTGGTCTAGGGGGTCACGAAGAGACGGACACGACTAAACAACAACAAATCATCAATATGCAGGCGACACATAGCTCTACCTATTATTTCCATCATCATGCAAGCCTTGGGACGTAGTCTAGGTGAGGGGGAACGAGGCAGAACTTGATCCAGAGCCAGACAAAGTGCAAGGGTTGCTACCCGGGAGTCTGAGTGGCAGCATGCAACCTGTTTTGAATGAGACCATGTTCTTATTTTTTTCAGGAGGAGTGCAGTTTGGAGGCAGGGCACCCCCTGTAACCAACATTGTCCTTGAATGCCCAGGTGACATTGGTGATTAGGAATACGTTTACCAGTTTTGGGTAGTTCACCAACCAGAGAAGGTGAATCTGACCTCAGTCACTCATACACTAGCTGCATTCATGTCTTTTGCCATGTTTTCTATCTGGAGCCGCCTTGAAAGGTGGTTAGGAAACTGTAATTAGCAAAAAATGCAGCCACCGAAATGCTGGAGGAGTGAGATGATCAGAGCAGATTACATTAATCCAACACTGATAGCAATTTGGCTGACTATCTGGCCTCTGTGGCATTAACCCTTGAAGGCCCAGGAGAACATTTAAGGTTATCTTAAGGACCATAAAATAGGCATCACAGGCCCTGTTCTCTGCTTCATAATTAGAAAATATTGGACTGGCAGGCACCAGGGACAGAGCTTTATTGTACATGAGTGGTCGCCCCCTTCTGAGAGCATGAATCCTGCCAAATTTCAGAAGGCTAGCTGCTGTTCACCAGCCACTACAGTTTTAGGGCAGCCAATGCAGTTTTAGAATGGGACTCCCCTTGTGTTCTGTGGCCAGTTGGTGTGAAGCTGGAAGATCAGGGGCTTTTGTGTGAGGCACCAGATGGATCAAGCCCACTGATCATTATCCCTTCTTACTAATTCACAGGAAAATGAATCACTCTGCCAGGCATCGCTATGATCATATCACATATGGCTACAAAGCTGTGGGAAGGAAGCTGATGGGCCTTGGGCTCAGCTGACGCTCTCATCAATTATTTTGTACAAGGTAGAGGATGACAAAGAGAAAGGAGAACATTTGAGCTGAATCACCTGTCATGCAGATAATGTCAGTGAGAGAGTTTTGGCTTCTGGGACCACAGTCTAGACTTCCTTAATAAAGTAGGATGCACAACCACCTGACCTTTGCTCTACTCGTTCAGCTAATGAGTGGACATGGTACCAGTTCCTCTTTCATTGAGACTTTTCCCAATTTCCACATAAATTAAACAGGATCCATTTGTTTAAACTGGTACCATGTTCATTGCTAGAGGCCTCTCACTTCCTTCCCAAAGCCCAGTGTCTCACTTACCTGGCTTTGGGAAGGCAGTGGAAGGGCTGGAGGGGGTGTCAAATGTTGCTGAGGGCCACCAAAAAAAGGCCTTGAGGCCTTAGGCTGCACGTTGGACCCATGTGATCTTGCCTACCTAGACAAATACAGTGGTACCTCGGTTTACAAACTTAATTCTTTCCAGAAGTCCGTTCTTAAACCGAAACTGTTCTTAAACCAAGGTGCGCTTTCCCTAATGAAGCCTCCCGCCGCCGGTGCCCTTCCACTGTTCGGGTTCCATTCGTAGACCGAGGTAAAGTTCGCAAATCGGGACACTACTTCCGGTTTTGTGGCGTTCATAAACCAAATAGTTTATATACAGGGCTGTTCTTAAACCGAGGTACCACTATACAGTGATGCATTGGGGAGTGTTTTTACAACTAGAGACATGCTGAGGAGGAGGAGGCGGAAGAGAAGGAGGAGGAGGAGGAGGAGGAGGAGGAGGAGGAGGAGGCTTGTCTTGCCAGCAGGTTTAATTTGTTCAGTGACGCAGGAAAGGAACTCCTCTGTAGTAGTGTCCCAACTATAGAAGTACCTGGAAGCACGGATGGGGACCACATTAAGCTTTCAAGTTCTGAGTTCTTCTGAAAAAGCAATTGAATGACCAAAATGGCTCAAAACAACCTCCTTGGGAATCGTAGGTTTTATATTTTCAGTATTATTATATCGATAACCCACCTTTCCTCCAATGTGCTCAAGGTGGTGTAATGGTCCCTCTCCTCATTTCATCCTCACAACAAGCCTATGAGGTCGTTTAGGCTGAGAGATAGTGGCTGGCCCAAGGTCACCTAGTGAGCTTCATGGCAGATTGTGGATTTGAACCCTTGGTCTCCCAAGTCCCTGGTCCAGCGCTCTACCCACTACATTCCATTGGCTCTCAGAAACTTTCCTAAGAGGAAGCATACAATTTCATGCAGTATCCTGGACCTGCAATAGCTGGCAAGGATGGGCTACCTCTTTCTTATCATTGCCACCTTCAGGGTTCAGCCGCAAAATGTCTTCTTTACTTTTTTCACATTGCAATCAGCAAGTCATCTTCAGTTTGCTTGTGATCTTTTTTCCTCTTCCTAAAGTTTTAGAATGTTTGGAATCTTCTGGATTTACACACACCTGAAGGGGAGAAACACAAGAAGATTTTGGTACCCATCACCTGCAAAGGAAGCAACTCCCCCTGCCCAACTATAAATTAGAGATTGTTACACACACTTTTTCATTTATGAAATGGCTTCCCTGACTGTCATTTTAAACAGAATCATTCCATTTTCTCTACTTATTTTTCACTCTGCTGGAAGCAGACTTGATATCCACCTATCCTTTCATGTACTCCTTTTTATATCCAAAAGCTAGTTAGTTTGAAATGTCAACAAAACTTGATTTTCTCTCTCCCTCATATTGCTTCATTTATCTTCATTTTCTCCTGGCTTTTCAAATGGGCAAGCATTTTTATTTTTCTTGATTCTCTTTAAAATCTCCACCTTTATATTTTTCAATTTAAATTTTGCTTGATGCTAGGCTCTCTATTGGGGACTTTCTCAAAGTCCATCATCTTCCCACAACTTGTTGTCCTTGTTTTATTAGGACAAATTCTTCTTTGGTTTTCTGTTTTCTTTCAGGTTCCTTTTCATTTAAAACTTATAGTTTCTACTAACTCATCTTGGGGGGGGGGGACACCTAATTAAGAGTTTTCTATATACACGAAACATTTGAAATCAACAGCAGCAGGGATCACATGTGAAAATTACTTGTATCGCTTTTTAAAGTTGTAAACTGTAATTAATATTTCAGGAGAGTAAAATCCTTTCATTTCTTTTTAAAAAAATATTTCCCAGACCCAGTAACATAACACCAAGTTTCTAGATCTAATACTGAGTAATGGAAGGGTGGAAGTTGTTCAAAAAGAATAGATGCAACAGAAAGGGAGGGGAATGTCACATTCTATGTCAAATGATTGCCAGAAGAAATATTGACAACCTCAGATATGCAGATGACACCACCTTGATGGCAGAAAGTGAGGAGGAATTAAAGAAGCTTTTAATGAGGGTGAAATAGAGCGCAAGATATGGTCTGAAGCTCAACATCAAAAAAACAAAGATCATGGCCACTGGGCCCATCACCTCCTGGCAAATAGAAGGGGAAGAAATGGAGGCAGTGAGAGATTTTACTTTCTTGGGCTCCATGATCACTGCAGATGGTGACAGCAGTCATGAAATTAAAAGACGCCTGCTCCTTGGGAGAAAGGCGATGGCAAACCTAGACAGCATCTTAAAAAGCAGAGGCATCACCTTGCCAACAAAGGTCTGTATAGTTAAAGCTATGGTTTTCCCAGTAGTGAGGTATGGAAGTGAGAGCTGGACCATAAAGAAGGCTGATCACCGAAGAATTGATGCTTTTGAATTATGGTGCTGGAGGAGACTCTTGAGAGTCCCATGGACTGCAAGAAGATCCAACCTCTCCATTCTTAAGAAAATCAGCCTGAGTGCTCACTGGAAGGACAGATCCTGAAGCTGGGGCTCCAAGACTTTGGCGACCTGATGAGAAGAGAAGACTCCCTGGTAAAGACCCTGATGTTGGAAAAGACTGAGGGCACAAGGAGAAGGGGACGGCAGAGGACGAGATGGTTGGATAGTGTTCTCAAAGCTACAAACATGAGTCTGACCAAACTGCAGGAGGCAGTGGAAGACAGGAGTGCCTGGCGTGCTCTGGTCCATGGGGTCATGAAGAGGCGGACACGACTAAACGACTAAACAACAACAACACAGAAATTCAGGAGTGTAAAAAAGGCTTCTGGGCAAAAATAAATGGAGAAATAAAATAGCAACATTGTGGTCAGTCTGCTTCAGACTGCTGAGCCGAAGAGACAATGTGGAATGTGTTTTTCTGAATCAAATTGCAGATGCCTCAGGGAACCAAGAGTTAGTCAGTAATTCCCCAGTAAATTTCTGGCATGCCTTGCTGCTTTCTCTTTCAGATGGTGATAGAATGAATAAGGGGCCTGGCTATCTCCAGCTTGATTCTAATAGGGAAGAATTGGCCAATGAGCTGAAAGTAGCAGGAAATTGGGGAGAAATTACCATGTAATGCTGGAATTTACCCTCTTACGTAAAGCCAAAGGGGAGCACAGTGAAATATGTACCTTGGTTTTCAGGAACACAGATATTTTAAGTTCAAATGATAAGTAGGATTCCATGGCTAGATCGTTTCATGTGGAAAAAGGAGCCCAAGATGAGGGGAAGATTTTCAGGAGAGGATGCAATGAAGTGTCTGTGAGATCTTAAAGAGTAACAAATTTATTATGGCATAAGCTTTCAGGGACTACAGTACAGTCCACTTCATCAAAAGCTTGAACGTTCTATCTATCATCTATCTATCTATCATCTATCATCTATCTATCTATATCTATCTATCTGTCTATCTGTCTATCTATCTATCTATCATCTATCTATCTATCTATCTATCTATCTATCTATCTATCAAAGGTCTGTATAGTTAAAGCTATGGTTTTCCCATGTATAGTGATGTATGGAAGTGAGAGCTGGACCACGAAGAAGGCTGATCGCCGAAGAATTGATGCTTTTGAATTGATGTGCTGGAGGAGACTCTTGAGAGTCCCATGGACTGCAAGAAGATCAAGCCTATCTGTTCTGAAGGAAATCAGCCCTGAGTGCTCACTGGAAGGACAGATCCTGAAGCTGAGGCTCCAATACTACAGATCCTGAAGCTGAGGCCTCATGAGAAGAGAAGACTCCCTGGAAAAGACCCTGATGTTGGGAAAGATGGAGGGCACAAGGAGAAGGGGACGACAGAGGACGAGATGGTTGGAGAGTGTTCTCGAAGCTACCAGCATGAGTTTGACCAAACTGCGGGAGGCAGTGGAAGACAGGAGTGCCTGGCGTGCTCTGGTCCAGGGGGTCACGAAGAGTCAGAAACGACTAAATTACTAAACAACAAAGTATTTTGGGATGGGGTAGAATTGCAAACAGCAAGATCAGAAGGTGATTAAATGCTGGAAAGTACAGATGGAAATAAGTATTAACAGTGGCCATTCAGAAGAAGAAAAAACAGCTGTGCACAGATATCCTGGTACCGTGGTAAGATCACAATCCGTTGTGCTAATATAATCCCATGTCTGCCTCTTTCATTGTAGTTGCACTTAACAATGCTCAAAATACTTAGAGCACTATCCACTGGGTCAAGCACATGCAAGTCGCATTGCTACCGAACAGAATATTAAGCACATGTTTTACTCTCCCCCTGAAAACCCACTGAAAAGGATTTAACTTCATCTGAATTGTGTCTTGTAGTATTCAGTATATCTGTTTTAGATAGGCAGCTTAAAGAAAGGACTTCAGTAGAGGAAAGTGTGCCGAGGCAGAAGAATGGGATCTCAAGCACGTCTGCTTAGTTGAAGGTGCTGTGGAAATACTAAGTTGCAGCCATATTGGAAGCTGTGGAAGTCTGAGACTGGAAAATTCGCATGGAAAGCCAGTCTGTCTGTCTGTTTGTCTCTTAAAGGTAAAGGGACCCTTGACCATTAGGTCCAGTCGTGGCCGACTGGGGTTGCGGCGCTCATCTCACTTTATTGGCCGAGGGAGCCGGCGTACAGCTTCCGTGCCATGTGGCCAGCATGACTAAGCCGCTTCTGGCGAACCAGAGCAGCGCACGGAAGCGCTGTTTACCTTCCTGCCAGAACGGTACCTATTTATCTACTTACACTTTGACGTGCTTTCGAACTGCTAGGTTGGCAGGATGCATAAGGTAAAGGAAATGGTAAAGGACCCCCGGATGGTTAAGTCCCGTCAAAGGCGACTATGGGGTTGTGGCGCTCATCTTGCTTTCAGGCTGAGGGAGCCGGCATTTGTCCACAGACAGCTTTCTGGGTCATGCAGCCAGCATGACTAAACCACTTCTGGCACAATGGAACACTGTGACGGAAACCAGAGTGCACGGAAACGCCGTTTACCTTCCCGCTGGAGCGGTACCTATTTATCTACTTGCACTTTGACGTGCTTTCGAACTGCTAGGTTGGCAGGAGCAGGGACCGAGCAACGGGAGCTCACCCCGTCGTGGAGATTTGAACCGCTGACCTTCTGATCGGCAAGTCCTAGGCTCTGTGGTTTAACCCACAGTGCCACCCGCGTCCCATTCTCTCTCTTACCACCAAGTAATATGAAAACATATCTAGTGAACTGTAAAAAGATAAAGGCATCTCAAAGCTGTTTGTTTCCTAGAGTAATTAGTCAATAATAATATTAATATGACACAAAAGGACATGTGGGTGGAATTTGATCAAAATCCAGCCTAGGCCCTAAGAAACACTGAAGACTTTGCAAACCATGAGGCACAGGATGCAAACCATGAGGCAAAAACTGAATTAATAACTGAAAAGTTTGTGGCAATTGGAAGGTACTTTTCCAGAATGTGTGAACATATATCACATGAAGCTGCTGTACATTTTCAGAGCAACATTAATCATTACAGTGGTACCTCGGGTTACATATGCTTTAGGTTACATACGCTTCAGGTTGCAGACTCCACTAACCCAGAAATATTACCTCGGGTTAATAACTTTGCTTCAGGATGAGAACAGAAACAGTGCTCTGGCAGTGCAGTGGCAGCAGGAGGCCCCATTAGCAAAAGTGGTGCTTCAGGTTAAGAACAATTTCAGGTTAAGAACAGACCTCTGGAATGAATTAAGTACTTAACCCGAGGTACCACTGTATAAAGGAAATGAAAAGAAAATAAACTCTCAACTTTTGCTTAGAAATTAAGCATCAAGTAGTCCTTGAGAAATCTTAAGACCAATAATTGTTTCCGGGCCCTTTGAATCTGCCCCATTCATCCCTGGTGATTCCCCGCCCCCCTAAACTGTCTGGGCTAATTTCAAATATATAATCTATGACTTCCCACTTTTTTGCCTCACAACTCACAGGATATTGCACTCTTAAGAAAAGACCTGCTTTAATTCTCAGTATGCTGTTCTACAGCTTTTGCTATATATAATTAAAATACCTTCAAAACATGTTAATGTAAATTATATAAAGTTCCTGCTTTAATGTTTGTGCTTTTGCCTAATAGATACCAAACCCCATATGGAATATTAATATTTCTTCTAATTGATTCACAGTTACGCATTTCTGGCCTACTTAGGAGACCAGTTCCTCACACTTTCAGAATCCCAAAGCCTCCCCAAAGAACATAACCCATGGAGACTTCACCAAATTAAGCAGTTTTCTGAAACCAGCCTCATAAAAATGTGAACTAATATCATAACAATGATTCTAATTAATTCAAACTTATTGATATTATTATATTCTAAATAATTCAGCAAAAACATGACCGGATGTAATGGGATTTCTCATCTGAATTCCCCCCCCCCCCTTAGATGAGTCATTATTTCCCCCCAATATTTATTTGCTATTTTACATTTCCACCACATATGGAAAAAATCCCCCTTTTCTTTCTGAAACTTCCAGCATGGTGGTGGTAGTAATTTTTATTCATATATATATATATATGAATAAAATTACTACCATATAACTGGCATACCATCTGCTCACTATTTTATCAGATTTCTCTCATCCCTGCATTCAAAGAAAATTTATGGTCAGATAACCATAACTTCTCCCACACATCCATTGGCATATCTTCCCCAGTGTGAACCAGCCTACTGAATGAAGATTAGATTGGTTGTCCGGCTATTGACTATGCCCCTGAGCACAGCAATTTGGTTATCCTGACTCCTTTAGGCCACAGAGTGTCCCCCTGCTCCATTGCTATCCACGCTCTTTTTGGAAACGATCTGTATGTAAATGAGTTCCAATTTCTCACCTTGGAACTGCTTTGGAGAGCATTTCAAATCTATTGCTTTTAAACGTAATGATTACATTATTCATTAGCTCCAATTTTCCTTCCTGATGGCAGGCCAGCTCATTAGATGCTTCCCAAAGATTAGAAGCCATAAAGGAACTCGTTGTGAAATAAATTAGAAGCACATAATGAATGCAGCATTATGTGCCCTATAGGGTTAAGAGCAGTTGGCAAAGCTGCCATTCGAAGGTCCTTTGCATCAAGGGGCAAAACAGGGGCCTAGGTTTGGCAAGTCACAAAATTAAAAGATGCCTGCTTCTTGGGAGAAAAGCAATGACAAACCTAGACAGCATCCTAAAAAGCAGAGACATCACCTTGCTGACAAAGGTCCGTATAGTTCAAGCAATGGTTTTCCCAGTAGTGATGTATGGAAGTGAGAGCTGGACCATGAAGAAGGCTGATTGCTGAAGAATGGATGCTTTTGAATTCTGGTGCTGGAGGAGACTCTTGAGAGTCCCATGGACTGCAAGAAGATCAAACCTCTCCATTCTGAAGGAAATCAGCCCTGAGTGCTCACTGGAAGGACAGATCCTGAAGCTGAGGCTCCAATACTTTGGCCACCTCATGAGAAGAGAAGACTCCCTGGAAAAGACCCTGATGCTGGGAAAGATGGAGGGCACAAGGAGAAGGGGATGACAGAGGACGAGATGGTTGGATAGTGTTCTCGAAGCTACCAGCATGAGTTTGACCAAACTGCGGGAGGCAGTGGAAGGCAGGAGGAGTGCCTGGCGTGCTCTGGTCCAGGGGGCCACGAAGAGGCGGACACGACTAAACGACTAAACAACAACAAAGTTTCGGCAAACTGAAGATGAAGACCCCGTGTTTGGGCATGCCCAGTTTGTGTCTTGTGTACTGGCAATATAGGGAAAGCAAACAAGCCACTGAGGTGACCAGTGGTTGACAGATCAGCAACCTCCAGGGGTGCCAACTTGCCCCCCACATTGGGGGCACATCACATGAAGCCCTGTGGGACATACCACGGGGAGGAGGAGGCAGAGCACAGAGCTGGGCTCCATGTTCTGCCTCCTCCTCGTGACATATGGCGGACAACGACGATGCGCCCAGATCCATCTCAAATTAAAGATTAAAATATTGAGGGGGTTGGAGCCCCTAGCACTCCCTATAACCGGCACTGGTGGCGCCCGCTGAAAGTGATCCTGCGTTATCTGCAGAGTGAGAATCAGGAACATTAACAGCCTTCTGTGCCTTTGGATTCCTGCAATGAGGTGGTGTGATAAATTTTTGAGATGGTGATCTTTGCGATCTGCAGACTGCAGCAAAATGGTCCGACTTGCCACATTTATGACAGATACTCCCTTTGGCAGGACAAGTGTGCTCGTGACGTTTGAAGTGGGACTCTCCCTATCACAGACTTAATCATCATTGCTGTGCTGGTCCCGGGGGGTTACCGTGCGGCATGATCAGAGTCCAGTCCGAGGTCGAGGGTGTGGTATGGAGGCTGTCCATCAAGGCTGAAGCAGGGTCCAAGGCAAGGAGTCGGGTGTGGTCAGAAACTCTGGCAGAAGAGTAGGACAGGGTGCCGGCAGGAACAGGTCGCCAACAATGTTGCTCCCGCAACCTGGGACTGGGCGGGCTGGCCTTTATCTCCTCTGAGGCATAGGGCGGCCCCGGTCCACAGGTGACTCACCTCTTCTGGCCTGGAGGCGAGAACTCCTCCTGCGGGAACTTAGTTCACTCTGCCTCTCTGCCCTGAGCCTCTGCAGCTCAGGAGAGGCTGGAGGGTTCCCGGACCCAGAGGCAACCTCACCTTCCCCTGACGGGGCTGGGAGAGGAGCACCTGCAGGCAATGGGTCCTCCATCACCTCCGGAGCCAGAGCGGATTCAGCTGGTGTCTGCTCCTGAGGATCCGGCACAAGTGAGGGCCCTTCAGGTTCAAGCCCCAGCCCGGGCTCAGCTGGTCCTGGAGGCAGGGACTCCTGTGCAGGCTGGGATTCCTCAGGTTCAGCCTCTGAATCAGATTCCCAGGCCATCACAATTGCTGTCATGCCTCTGCTAGCAGCAGTGCAGGCATCCATTTGTTGAGCATGCATCTCTGCCATCTTGTAAGCGCGAGCAGTGCCCAGGTGTTCAGGGAGAAGCAAATATGAACCCCCAATATTACCCTCCTGAGGCATGGGCAAAAAGCATTCTTGGAATTGCTGAGTTTGCACCTCCTTGTTTATATCGCTGAATTCACGGGAAGCAGCTAGGTGTCTCAGACGTGCATGAAACTAATCCATGCACTCTCCCTGCTTCTGCCTGGCCTGATGGAACTTCAAAAATCAATGTTTTTCTTTGGAGAAAAGTACTTTGTCAGTGCCTCCTTTGCTTTCATATAATCATCACCTCCTGCCTCTGGGAGGGTGGTAGAGATGTCATACACTTGTTCTCCAGCACAGTGAAGGAAGAGAGCACACTTTGCAGACTATTTCCTTAGCAGAGAACAAAACCTTAAGTCTCTGAATCGATTTATCCCAGCGGAGCTGTATGGTTATATGGGAATCATGAGCAAAAAAAAGAGGAGATGGCAGAGAGCGCAGTCATAGCAGGTCTAGTTTTCTATTATCAGTCTTATACAAAGCAGGACAAGGAAGCCATAACTCTCTCACACTCCTTTTCTTATCAGCAGGGATGTAGAGGCTTTTGTCTGTGAAGTAGGCCTCAGTCAATGTCCAGAAATCCATGCATCGCTCAGCGTGAATTCCTAAGTCTTTCTTTGCTATTGTAAGCTATACCCTTGGTGACCAAAACACTTTAGAAGAAACTCAAACATTAGGCATGAGAAAAACCCACCAGAGATCTGTGTCCTCAGTTGCCTCAGGTCCTGGTCTCTAGATCTTTGTGTAAGATCGGTACTGAAACTGCTTCAGAGCTTGGTACCTTGGAACACAGACAAAACACGGGTGGTACCCTCTCTCCATCCCCACATGCCTGGGCTGGTACTCTTGGTCCCCCACTGAAGGGATGACTTCCTTTGGCAATTATCCCCTCAATTGAGACCAACCCCTATACTGGGCTCAGATAAGAAACCTCTGACTGGAAATACCCAGTGGCCCACACCAATGTTCTAGGGCTGACATGGTTGCTTTGGGTGGGGATGCTGATGATATTTAGCTGGGCTGGATTTGCCTCAGGTGCGCAGGGAGGCTGGGCGGGTGATGGAGATAAAGCTACAATTCTTCTTGTCTCCAGATGGCTCAGGCCACCACAGCACTAAGTGGTCTCTCCCCCCACCCCACCGTATACTGGTCCTGGTCAAGGACTGGGCAAAGGAGGAATGCTGGAGACTGCCTCCCCATCCTGACCCTTCCAGGGAGGAGGAAGAGGAAGACAGTACAGTGGTACCTCTGGTTGCGAATGGGATCTGTTCCGGAGGCCCGTTCGCAACCTGAAAAGAACGCAACCCGTGTCTGCGGGTCGCGATTCGCCACTTCTGTGCATGCACGTGACGTCATTTTGCACGTCTGCGCATGCATGAGTGGTGAAACCTGGAAGTAACCCTTTCCAGTACTTCTGGGTCACCACGGGACACAACCTGAAAACACGCAACCTGAAGCAAACGTAACATGAGGTATGACTATATAGATTTACAATAGTGGTTTGCAGGAAGTTACAGCTCAGAGGCAGATGAGGGGGAAAGTTGGGAAATCATGGGAGAGCCCAGAACAGCACACGGCTGACCCTTTGTCATTGGGAAGCATTCCATGTTGGAATTCTGCCTGGGTCAGAGGAATGTGCCACAACGTAGGCACCGGCAGATATTCCTGTTGACCTCCCCGCGTCTCCCAACCTCTGCTGATAAGCAGGCGAGGTCCGGCGATTCTTCTCAGATTTATGAGAGGAACACACCGTTCTTCCTCTCTCCCCTTTGGTGTCCCCAGGGAGGGGAAAGAAGCAGACAGAAAACTATTTACATCATTTATTTCTGTCTCTTACATCAGTACAGAGAATCATGTCTGCTCTCAACAACAGCAAGAAGAAACTCCTCCCAAGTACATCCAGTACGGGTCATATGACACACACACACACTGAGCTAACATCCGGTGCTCAGTACAGAATGGACTGCCCCTTTGTTCCCATGGCAACAGTCACAAACATCCTGTCTGGCTTTCCAGCCACAAGCAGCTGGCTGAGCTGCTAGAGCCTTTGCTTGCTGCAGCATTGGTGCTTTATGGTAACATACTCCCCCTAAAGTATCAATGTGTGCCGCGAGCAAAGCGTCATCCAGAGAAGAAAACAAACAGTTGTTATATTTATAACATTCCCCTGTTGTTTCAGTTCCACCCTTGGAACTACCCGCCACTGGTTTAACCAATGTACCTCTCTGGTTGTGTGTCTTCGCATTACCTCGGTTAACACCTCTCTGTTGTGCCTTTGTCTCTGACTCAGACACAGCTTCAATCTGTCCTTGGTCGTTTACAATAGCAACATATGCAAGGTTAGCAAACTCCTTTGAATACCTCTTGGGTGGTACACCCTTCGTTGCTCTCTCAGACCTGCGTATGAGGTTCTGATCCTCTCTGCTCACTGGTTCAACCTTTGGACTCTCTGGAGAACCAGTACTAAGCTTAATCAATGGTTCATCCTCCTCTTCTGAGGGTCTAGTCATTATGTGAGATTTCCTCTCAATGACTGTGACAACTGAGCTGTCTGAGCTATCGCTGTCATCATCAGTACTACTGAACTCAATAAGATCAAACTCATCATCATCATCATCTGAATCGTTTCCTGTGGGAAATGTGTGAACAATCAACCTCTCCTGTTCAGGAGCACTCTCTAGAAACTTTGTGAGAATCACCTGACCAGATTCAGACAAAATTACTCTGTAGAGACCTTTTTCATAACCCACAAAAATGCCTCTGGCATTCTTTACTCCACCTGGAGCTTCTGTTCTCACATGAGACCCGAAAACCTTAAAATAGGCAACAGAAGGTTTTCTATTGAACAGCTTCTCAAAAGGAGAACATCCCAACTCTGTTGAGACCTTTCTCAACCACACGTGAAGATAGGACATTAACGATTCAGCCCAATATTCATGTGGCAAATGTGAACTCAGCAATTGCGCATTCATTCCCTTTTGCAATTCTTTGTTCACTTTTACACAGACCCCCCTGTTCCACGCTTCTTGCGAGACTGCAACTTTGTGGTCTATCCCTTTTCCATCCAGGAACTTCTGAAACTTCTGTAACAGAAAAATTTGCTTCTCATCTGTGAAAAGACAATCAATGTTAGCATCATGCATATTTTTAACCTTGTCACAAAACTCCTGAAACTTTTCTAAAGTTTCTTGCGGTTTCTCCATCATATAAACCCAAGAATAATTAGTGAAACAATCCACACACACAAGGTAATATTTTGCATTGCCCCTAGATGGTTCTAGAGGACCAATCACATCAGCATACACCCGCTGAAATGCTCTGTCGACCTTCTTCATCTTAGTCACCTTCCTGGTGCTCACACTGGTCACACCTGTAAGAGAGATTTCGTTAGAAACAGAAGAATTACATTTCATGTAATCACTTTGATCAAAAGTCAACAAATACAGTCCATCTTTCTCTTTGGCAGTAAGAAACAGTTTTCCATCTTTGTAGATCTTGCAGCTTTTAGCATCATAGGACAGTTTCAGTCCTTTCTTTGCAATCTGCGACACGCTCAGCAGATTAAATTTCAGTTCTGGAACCAGGTAAACATTGCTTATAGTCAAGTTCAGACTCTCAAGATACACAGTCCCAATTCCGGTTGCTTCCAACTCCTGACCGTTGGCCTGTTTCACAGTGAAGCTTTGCTTCTTCAACGTCGAAAACAGTCCTCTGTGCGGGCACAAATGTTTTGTACAGCCCGTGTCGATTATGAACGAGTTCCCAACATCTGGCGTGGTTCCTTTCGCCATCATAGCCTTTGCAGGTTTCACCTGGCACTTGGAACGGCTTTTGCCTGACGCCTGAGGCTTCGTAGAGCTGCTCTTTGCTCCTCTTGACTGGCGCGGCTTCTTACAGTTTCGCTGTAGATGCCCAGTCTGTCCACAATTGTAGCATCGGACAGCACTCAATGCTACACCATGCTCTCCAGTAGCATCAGCAGTGGGGAAATTAGAACTCTGTTCTTCCCTCCCCCTGTCTTTTTCTTCCAGTGCAGCAAGTCTGTCGTGTTCATTCAGGACCACAGCACAAACTCTCTCCGCGGTCAGCTGCGCGGCCGGTAGGGAACCAAGCTGACTGGCAACAACCTTGTAGGTGCGGCTAAGGCTGTTTATCATCATGAAGCAAAACACTTCCTCCTGAAGACGGAAATTGCGTTCCACCATCTGTTGACTCAGAAACTTCATTTCTGTCAGGTGCGCTTGAACATCTCCATCAGGCGCAAGTCTCAGATTGGTCAATTTCTCAAAATACAGCAACGCTGAAGAACCAGCATCTCTCTGATGCGTTGTACGCAGCGTGTCCCATACCTCTTTCGCATTTTCTAAATGCTGAACATGCACCAACTGATCATCTGAGACACACAGAATTATAGCAGTCCTGGCCCTTACATTCTGTGACTCCCAACCTCTGGTTGGTGCTGCAGGGATGGGGTTTTCAATTACATCAAAAAGCCTCTGATTCTGCAGCAGGGCCTTCATCTTTACAGACCAAGATGAATAATTGTCATTGGTTAAGGGAGGAGGGCAAGGCAAAGCTCCTTTCTTGGCATCCATCTTGAAGCCAAGCCTCTTCAGCTTTCCAGCCCACACTCTCAAACAAACTGTAAAATCCAACAGTCGTTTTTTCCAACTGCAAGTTGTTTACGCCCTTTGCACCTGGCAGCTAAACTCAGGCTGCTATTGACAGTCCCTTCCAAGGGCACGTAAACTTTGTAGCCAAAACACTCTCTGGTTTTGTTTCGCTTTCCCAGGCTTACACTCACAGTCCAGCCCCTTTGCCAGTAACTTTCCAACTTTCCGTTACCTAGCAACAATGCATTCCAATAGGACTTCTTATCTTAACCACAAAAATTTGTGGAATGCAGGCTGAGCTTCCAAGCTGCAGGCCTCTTCTCCCGGAGCTGTATTTTTCCAAAACGCAGCTCCCCGTGAACCAGTGAATTAATCAGACTGCGTTCACACTTTTAGCCCGAAATGCAGCATACCTTGAGCTCCGTTGCTTTGGAAAACACCTCTTCTTTCCACCAGCTGTCTGTTGAGCCTCTGGCTGTTCTCAGACGCTTCTCTTTCTCCCTTGGAGCAGAGGAGGACAATCCACCAGCCTCTCATGCAGAGGTCGATGGATCGAAACCATCCTCTGCTACCACTGTTGGAATTCTGCCTGGGTCAGAGGAATGTGCCACAACGTAGGCACCGGCAGATATTCCTGTCGACCTCCCCGCGTCTCCCAACCTCTGCTGATAAGCAGGCGAGGTCCGGCGATTCTTCTCAGATTTATGAGAGGAACACACCGTTCTTCCTCTCTCCCCTTTGGTGTCCCCAGGGAGGGGAAAGAAGCAGACAGAAAACTATTTACATCATTTATTTCTGTCTCTTACATCAGTACAGAGAATCATGTCTGCTCTCAACAACAGCAAGAAGAAACTCCTCCCAAGTACATCCAGTACGGGTCATATGACACACACACACACTGAGCTAACATCCGGTGCTCAGTACAGAATGGACTGCCCCTTTGTTCCCATGGCAACAGTCACAAACATCCTGTCTGGCTTTCCAGCCACAAGCAGCTGGCTGAGCTGCTAGAGCCTTTGCTTGCTGCAGCATTGGTGCTTTATGGTAACATTCCACACCTTCCATCTCCCAGAACCCGGCGAGCCTTAAAAGTAGGAGAGCAAAGAGCTCAAAGACAGAGGGCACATAGCAGCACCCATAGAGGAGGTGATGATGATGATGATGAATGAGGAAGTGGGAGAGACAGGGGGTGAAGATTCACTCGGGACAACACCACTTTCCAAGAGGCTGGGTTATATATCCTCTCTCTGTAATGTTTGAAATAAAAAAGGACTGCAAGAAACTTTTCCTTGTTTTTATACTTTCCTGGGCAACCAGCCGGGAGCTGCTGACAGCATCCTGACAGTAAGAAGCCCTTAACTGGAAATCCTCAGCAGTCTGTTCTGGTACTCTGGGAGTGACAGGGCCAAAATCAAGGATGAACCTAATGGTCCTAAATTGAGGCGTTCCCAAAGTAAAGGAAGGATTGAACTCTGATTAATAAGAATACACACAGAGGCTTGAACCAGCAAGACTCTGGGAAGGGTGCGTATAATAATCTCTCCCTCCACCCCCTGGCCCAGGTCGTTTTATTCACAAAAGAACTATTTACAGAGTGTTTGTAAGAAGCAATCAGATTTCTTCTAAGCATTTCAACAAACCCCACGTGGGGACAAAGTTAAACTACCAAAACTAATTAAGCATGGGGTAAATAAAACAGAACTACAAAGGAGTGCATTTGGCAATCCCGGGAGGTGATAAACAAGCAATATACATGATAAGAAGGATGGCCAGGAAGACAGCGATCATTATCACCTTTATGTGAGACCTGTTTCCTGGCCCTAAGATATGGCCCTAACATATCAGAAAAGCTACATCAAAGAAACTGCCCACTGTCTTTGATGACCCAGGACACCTGCCTGTCTAAATGGGTACGTGATTGGTCAAGAAAGAGCAATGGAACAGTGATGCAGAGGTGTGCATTGATCAAAAATCATATAAAAATAGTTTAAACCCAATCAACACAATGCATTCATCGTGGACACAATGGCTTGATGCATATTTTATAATTCCTCATAGTAATCCCACCTGACCCCACACTCTGGATATTTGCACTCCTACACTAAGTAATAACAATAATAAAGATACCATAAGTCCTGTCCCTTCCTCATGCTTCTGGCAATGGTGGCTGATGTTATAGGATTCCAGGAGAGTCAGTAAACATGCAGTCCATTCACCTCTGAGGGTAATAATGACTTACTCCCATTCTTTCCCTTTTAATCTAATGTATTAACCTAATGTGTTTAATTCTGCCATAGCTGATATCCAGCTGAGGATGGTTGCAATTCCCTGGAGCATCCATCGCCATGGAGATGTCTGGGAAATGCTCTTTCCAGTCCTTTTTTGGTTCGATATAATATATTGAGGAAGCATTTAAAACTACCTGTCCTAGGGCAATGAGTGCTGAGGGAGGGTCTGCTCAATGTCGAATGCACACAAGTCATTTCGAATCAGAGGAGCGTTTTGCACACGTTGTATGCTAATTACTATAAATTGTTCTCTGTAAAATAAAGATCACATGGAAAGTGAGAGTTCTGGTGTAACAGGCCACTCACGTAATGAATACCAAGCAGGTTGGAATGGACTGGTGTTCAAAGTAAATCATATCTTGTTGACCTACAGGCCCAATGTAATTCTCATTTTAGGAAAAAATATATATGATGTAGTAGAGCAAGCACAGGAAAACTCTTCCCATGTGTAGAATTGTTTACATGACTTTATCTCTCAGGGATGGAATAATTTGCTCAGAGGCTTAAAGGGTAACTTTCCTAGTTTTATCATTTTGTCTTTTATGAATTCTAGTGTGGAACCTGGATATATTTATGTTGTATTTGGACATTTGTCTCCACATGACGAATGACGTTCAGGTGACTTACAGAACTGGGAATGATAAAACAATCAACTGAAAATCTACAATAGTTAACATTTACCTGTCCTCACCTCTTGCCAAAGTTATACTCGCATCAGCATTCGACCCTTGTAGCTCAACCCACCAGTCTATTTCATTTTCAACCCCTTTCTCAATGAACTCTGGCATGGAATTTGCTTTGTCTAGGAAAACACACTGTTCCATGGGATATCCACTGAGCCCAGTAACTTCTGCACATACGGGGACACCCCATTTTCTTGTTTTTGAGAGAGCTGGATTGCATGCAGATCATTGTTTAGTGAGGGATAGAGCACACGTTCAATGGATTCCACTGTGCTTGAGGATATTTAAATGTAGGTATCTTAGGAAAGAGAAGGGATGCAGGTGGCGCTGTGGTCTAAACCACGGAGCCTCTTGGGCTTGCCGATCAGAAGGTCAGCAGTTCGAATCCTCGCGACAGGGTGAGTTCCTGTTGCTCGGTCCCAGCTCCTGACAACCTAGCAGTTCGAAAGCACGGCAAAAAGTGCAAGTAGATAAATAGGTACTGCTCTGGCGGGAAGGTAAACGGCGTTCCTGTGAGCTGCTCTGGTTCGCCAGAAGCGGCTTAGTCATGCTGGTCACATGACCCGGAAAAACTGTTTGCGGACAAACGCTGACTCCCTCGGCCTTTTAGCATTAAAAGTGTTATATTCACACTGTTGTTTTTCTAGAAAAAGAGGTGCCACAACTCACCACAAACACCTCCCTTGTTCTCTTACAATGGCAATGGCGCCCACCTGAGAGGTGCTGGAACTGAGTTCTGGCAAGTTCTGGAAGAAAAAAAAAAGCCCTGTTTTTACCCACTTGGCTCTAAATGTAAAATTTACAGTATTATTATTATTATTATTTTATTTTCTTTATTGAATTTATATACCACATCTGGAGGTCTCAGGGCGATTCACATGAAAAGATCCCAGTATATAAAATAAAAATAAAAGCAATAACCCAATAATACCCCCACCCCCGCAAAAGAGCCACATTTTAAAAGGGTATGGGATATGATTCTCTTGAATGTCAGCTGTCTGTCTGTCTTCTGTGTAGTTACATTCCTCACCTACAACCAGGGTGGGTTTCAAAAAATACAATTTCACCTAAGTTTGGCAAAGATTAGGGAGGAGAGATGATGAATGTCACAGGCATTCTTTGTGGTTCCCACAGCACATCAGAAGGCTCTTTGCATGCAGTGGCTTCAATTGACACAGAAATATATCTATGTGGTTGTTTGGCTAAGCTTGACTTTTTGCTCCCTTTTAGTGAGATCCAGACACACCCCTGCAAGCCTGAGGTCTAATCAATACTGTGCTAACTGCTCCATTAATTCTCTCTCGCTGCTTTTCTCTCTCATCTTCCCAGGAGTCTATTGACTGTTGTAACTTTAGAGCAGGTAATTGATTTTTTTGTAGGTAATAACTGCAGAAGATTATCAGTGGTATCTTTCCCTCCGTTTTGCAGGCTCCTGTCAAATTGTGACAGTTCAGTGGTGCTTTCTGATTACCCTTAGCACCACCACCAATGTTTGTCTATTGTTCATTCTATAATGTGGGAAGCTATAAGCAGCACAATTTCTGAACAAAATTAATTGGCAGATTCCCCCCACTTTCGCCAAGACATTGCAGGGTTGGTAGTGCAGTTCCCTAGAGGTGAGATTTTTTCCATGATCATCCTATAGAGGAGCAGACTCATGAACTGATCAGGTTTGTAGGGCACGGAAAACACTGCTATAAGTTTTTAACTTACCCAGCCAAAGGCATGGGTCAAAGGACTCTGTTGTCTCCAGCTGAAAGAGTGGGAGAAGGTGACAAAAGGTATGTGAAGGTGACTGAATGAGAAAGTGAGTATATGCATGAATGAGTGAGACTCTGAACATCCTCTTTTATCAATCGGAAACTGGATTTTCCATTTTTGCCATCGGTTTTATCACTTACTGTCAGGGACTGGGCAGAGGAGGAATGTTGGAGACCTGACACTTGCATAGGTGTATCTATGTAAGAAGTGCATCCTAAGTGTCCATAATCTAATTAAAGGAAAGTGCAGCTGGGCTTCCTGTCTTTACTCAGGCCACTGAAACATTTCAGAATTTTCTTCAAAACAATCCACAAAAGTTATGACCTACTGTGATGCTCATCTTTGACATCTTATAAGGTACTTGTTGTTGTTGTTTAGTCATTTAGTCGTGTCCGCCTCTTCGTGACCCCCTGGACCAGAGCATGCCAGGCACTCCTGTCTTTCACTGCCTCCCGCAGTTTGGTCAAACTTGGTAGCTTCGAGAACACTGTCCCACCATCTCGTCCTCTGTCGTCCCCTTCTCCTTGTGCCCTCCATCTTTCCGAACATCAGGGACTTTTCCAGGGAGTCTTCTCTTCTCATGAGGTGGCCGAAGTATTGGAGCCTCAGCTTCAGGATCTGTCCTTCCAGTGAGCACTCAGGGCTGATTTCCTTAAGAATGGATACGTTTGATCTTCTTGCAGTCCATGGGACTCTCAAGAGTCTCCTCCAGCACCATAATTCAAAAGCATCAATTCTTCGGCGATCAGCCTTCTTGATGGTCCAGCTCTCACTTCTATACATCGCTACTGGGAAAACTAGCAAACAGTAACTTCATGTAACTTTAAACTTTTGCCCAGGAGCTTTAAGCAAAGGAGGATATTGTTAGTTACATTTCTATCCCAGTTGCAGATTTACAGAAGGTGTCCCAGTTCCTGATTTGATCCCAGAATCTTCTGTTTTGGCCAACTTCCAAGAGACTGTGCTCTCCTCACAGAGTTAAAAACTGGCAGTGATCTACCCCCTTTTAGGGGGTTCAGGTCAAAGTTTTAAAGCTTTTTTTTAGGAAGGAAAGCCCTGTTGGTGGTTCAGGTCATTTTAGGGGTGCAGGGCAAAGATGTTGAGGTTTTTTTAGGGGAGCCAAAGTTTTTTAGCTTCTTTGGGCGGAGCCACTGATCTACCAGTGACCTACCACAGACGTCCAGTGATCTACCAGAAGATCATGATCTACCTGTTGAACATGCCTGCCTTAGGACATCCTTATTTTCAATGGAGAAATGTTGGCTGGTATGGTAGGACGTCCCTATTTTCATCAGGGTAATGTTAGTGGGTTTAGAGTTGTGCAACCCCCAGGCCAAAGGGATGAGTAACTATACAACCTTTAGAATACATCTGAAGGCAGCCCTGTATAAGGAAATTTATTATGTTTAATGTTTTATTATATTATATATATTGGAAACTGCCCAGAGTGGCTGGGGCAACCTAGTCAAATAGGTGGGATATAATAATAATAATAATAATAATAATAATAATAATAATAATGGAATAGGACGTCCCTATTTTCATTGGAGAAATGTTGAGGAGTATGTAGAAGTTCTAAGTACAGGGCAACAACCACTACTAGTATTTCTACTACTACTACGACTACGGAATAGGGCCACATTTCTCTTCCACTTGTCAAAAAAGTCCTACTTCTGCAGAACTTAATTTTCATGAAGCATAAGCTTCCTTCCTGCTTTTTGTCCTGCAGGATCCTGATTAAAGAGATCAATTTGTGTGTGTTTTTGTACAATCGTGTTCCAGAGGCAATCAATCAGCTCCTTCCCCCTATGTGTGGTAGCTTCTCATACGCACTGATGGGATTCAGCTGCAGAAGGCCTTAGAGCAATGTATCAGCCTGTCCCTTTCATACTGTGTGTTGTTTTATTTAAGTGAAGAGCAGCCACAGTCGCTCATAAATAACTGATGTACTGTATCCTCCACTCCATCTGTTCCTGCAGGGTTGATGGAAGGTATGCCCTGGCACATATGCTTTAAAGTTTACCAAAACACACCTTGCATTTTTGTTTGTGCTCTTATATAGAACACCAGCTGTTGCTGGAAAGGAGACTACCGTGGCTGAAAAGCCAAAATGAACTATTAGGTATCTGTTGCGTTCTAGGGTAGACAACATGGAATGCAAACAAAAAGAATTAAGACTAATAAACAGAAGAGCAGGAAAAACAACGACAACTCTCTGTCCCTTTCCATTTTGCTCTCAGTAATGTACTTTGGCCTTCTACACATTTTCACCTTTTGTTTGTGGGTTCAAGTCCTACGTTGTAATTGGTTTCCACATTTGGAGAAATAGCTGGTGGCAGTTGGCCCAGTGGGTAATATCAACAATCATTGGAATGGAGTGTTGCAAGTATTTGAGACCATCTGCTCTTGGTGCTTTTATATTATAAGGGTTGATGCTCCATCCTTTGTAGGCTGATGTCTGGTGTAACACACATTTTAATGCTCCTCCCCCCCCCCCCTGCAAAGGAGTGTATGGGATAACCAGCAACTTTGGGTGTGATTTTTTTTTAAAAAAATAATCCTCAAAATATTTCTTTTAAAACCTTCATCAGAAGATTACAGGGTGTTGTAAAAAAGTGTGAAAGCAATTCAGCCAGCAGCCAGCATATAAATACATTTTTAACACACACACACACACCCACCCACACACCCACACCCAAAACTGAGCAAGCCAATCCCTGAAAACTAAGAAATAGAAAAAGCAGGTCTGACCAAAATCCCCACTTAAATTTCTGGGCAAAAAGGCAGGATTTGTCTCGGCAGCAAAAATATTGCCTTGTCAGCACTAGATGCCTTTCTTGAGGAGTGCGTTCCAAAGTTGGGGTGCCACCACAGAAAAGGTCCTCTCCTTTATGACTATATAACATGCCTTTGGTGAATAAGTTGCATGGAGAAGGGCATCTACAGAACTTCTTAAGACACAGAAATGCTAGTGTGGGAAGAGATGCTTTCTCAGGTATCTGTGTCCCAACCCATTTAGGACTTCATCACCTACGAAGCAAATAGTGACCAATGGCATTCTTTCAGTGTTTTACCACATGGGGCAGAGGTACACACATCCCAGAATCTCCTGGAAGGTTCCTGGATGGACCTGGCTCCAGTAGCAACTCAGCAGGGTGTATTTGCATTTGTGAAGCATGACCTACAATTTGAAATGGTTTCTCCAACAATATATGTATTTTCTACTTGTATGGAGGCCAACTGCATCCTTCATCACAGCATGGAAGCTTCTGCTCATTCATTGAATGGCAGAGGAGTCTTTGATCCACGAGTCTTGCTGATCCACTGAAAGGGGAACAACAAACCCCCCTCGGTGACATTGCTAATACAAATCAAAAAGTGCATCGGAAAACACTTCAACAGCTCCATCCCAGATAAAATATACGGGTGCACCGCGACTTTACAAATCGCTCAAAAGCTCTGATTAATTCCATAAAATTAAAATCGAACGTTACCGTTCCCTTTTAAAAAATATTTTTAATGACATCATACTAAAAAGGCAAATTAATCACGGTCTCCTTCTGTCCCAGCTAAATTGAATATTTCCAAGATAAAGAATTGCAGCGCCACTTGAATTTTGTAATCAAAATAGCAGGCGCTAAACGGTTATTGATTTTGTGCTCCATTGTTTAACAATTTAATAGTGTAATAGAACAATTTTGCTAGTTATCTAACAGTACATAATGTGTTGCTTTTGGGGGGAGGGGGGTCACTTTCAGATGTTAGAGAAAAGCAAACAACAGCAACAACCCCCCATGAAGAGAGTCAGCTGTCTCCATTCCCTCCCCCTGGTTCCCCACCTCCAAACAATCTCACACAAAATGCAGGTTTAAGGGAAAGCCATTCATTTTTCAGCAGCGAAACCACATGCTGAGGCCACCTGCTCCGTACAAGCTGTTGCTTCTCAATTCAGTCTTCTAGAGTGTCCTCTCTATGTTTAATCTTCAGCCACCAAGCACCCTGGTGCTTTACACCTCTCTTTTCTGAATCATGCACATGGCAGAATATGCATTATCCCAAGTGCTGGAAATTCCAGGGATGGGAAATGAATGGCTAGAGACTCATGGCGGGTTTTTCGTTTTTGGTTTTTTGGTAATATTGGCTTTCTTGACATAGATAGCGCATAAGTGGACGCAAAGAGAAGGCAGCAAATTTCCTGCCCCATCATACTGATGGGCAAACCCAAGCTGCAATTTTCAGCATCTGAAGAACATCGAAGAAAAGTGAACTCAGGGAAGATACAACGTATGAAAAATAGTGCTGGGCTGATGTATTTGGCCAGGTGATTGTCACAAATTTCAGGGGGTGGGTGCGTATGAAAACGTTTCCCCAAGACTGGGTTAATATTCAGGGGGAGGCAACTTTCTGGGTCAGAATGGTGCAGTGTGTCGTTCCCAGGGACATTCTCTTCTAGACAGTGCTTTTTTTCCTGGGGGGACGCAGGGGGACGCATACCCCTAAACATTTTGCAAATCTTTGTACTTTTGTCCATTTACTGTACAGTGGACGCTTGGGTTGCGAACGTGATCCATGCGGGATGCACGTTCGCAAGCCGCAGCGGCGCATCTGCGCATGCACGGCTTGCGATTCAGTGCTTCTGCACATGCGCAAAGCGCAATTTAGTGCTTCTGCGCATGCACAACCCCCGAAACCCGGAAGTAACTTGTTCCGGTACTTCCGGGTTTCGGTGGCTCCGTAACAACAACAAAAAACAACAACAACGCAACCTGAAGCACCTGTAACCAAAGGTATGACTGTATTTATTTTTCCTTATTTGAACTATAATATGGTGATTTTCTTGAGCTGTAAAGAGAGGGCCCCTAAACATTTTTTTAAAGGGGGAAAAAAGTACTGCTTCTAGGAGTGAATTCGGAGCAGATGAAGGGATGGGAAGACTTTCTGTGAAGGAAAGGGAAGGGGAAGAAGGAAGAAACAAAAAGAGATGCCCCCCTCAGCTGTCTTGTATATATCAGGCATGTCCAACCCGTCAATCACAATCTACTGTTTTATTGCTGGTGCCTAGCAGGTCAATTGCGGGATGAAACAAAGACCCAAAGACCCGCCCCCCCAAAAAAGCTCAACAACTCTGGAAGTAGATTGCAGTCTCTTGGGAGTTGGACGTGCCTTTTATATATCATATGTTTTAGTAAGCCTATCAGGACAGCTATATATACTCATTCCTTTCATTTGTTTGATTCTATGATCATTGTTTTATATTATTTTTATGTACGGTATTTAGAGATTTTATTGTTTTATTCTTTTTTGAATAAACCACTTTTTTAACAATCAGGCAGTGCATACGCTTTAAGAAATGATAAATAAATAAATATTCGTTTATCTCTGTTTGAGCTGCAATTGACGTCCAGGAACTGAACAAACTTATATACATGAATTTAAGTCAACATAATAAAATCCAACAAACACTGCAAGTCGTTTTAGAAATCTGTGGGGAAAGTGATTTTTCTTTATTTAAAAAGTATTCCAAATATACTTGTAACTGCTGGCTGGATTCCAAACTGAAATGAAGGGAGTTGACTCATCACCAAAATTTAATATTTTAAATATTTGATTTATAAATAAAATCATGTAATAGATGTCAGACGTGCTTTATCTAATTGCTGGTTCCGGGTGTCTTTAGATTACTTTTTTATAATCTATAATGCAAATATGAAAACTGCAGTGGTTGGCCTATGTTTCTAAAACATTAGTCTTTCTGGTCACAGAGCGATTTTAATTTTTCTCTTCCGCATATGATTGCTGGGTTCATCTGGCTCTATCTTACTAAATTCTGCAAGCAATCGTAGTTTTGCTGCTTTTGGATTTTCCTATTTTATAGTTTGCAATTACACTTGGGCTTGGTGATATATTCCAATCTTATATTTGAGTTGCACCCCCTACAATTCTCTCGTAGGCCAATGTTATTACGATGCCCATAGTAATTGTAATGGCGAAATTGAAATTATTATTTTCTTTCCTGAAAACACACTTTCCCAAGAGAAAGATAAGGTAAATGCAGAAAGTAAAGTAAACAGCAAAGGTTTTGTAAATGCTGGGTGTGTTTTTTTTTCCTTATTAAAAAAATCTTGCCTTAAAGCGTCCTTAAAGGCAATGCAATAATGTCAACAAAGGGAAAGGCAGGATTCTTCCATCAATCACACGGGTTGTGCCACATTCTCTGTACAGCAAATGAAAAATATGTATACTGAAGGGTGGAGATACTGTTACTCCAGGATGCATTCATAAATCAATGGATAATAGTAACCAATTCTGGCTGAAGGTTAGGGGACCAGTGCATTAAAAAGATGTAGATTTAAAATGCAATAAAAATAAAAAAATCAATAATAATACATTTTAATTCTAAGTCATCACGCCACTGCAATAACAATCAGTCATATTTATGAAGGCTCCGTGTGTAATAATCTCCCTGATCCCTATGTAATTGCCAGCTTTGCTGTCTGTATTATCAACAGCTCTCATGGCTTATTGCTTCATACTTTCTTAATAAGTGCTTGCAATCAATAATCTTGCCACTGAGCAAGCAGCAAGCGGCCAGCCAAACACCGGATGGAAATGCTTCAGAAATGATCATTACAGGGGTATGAACAACAAGGTGGCTGCGTTAATGGGATAGGCATGTAGCAAAGAGATGTGGTTTGGAAAATCTTGTTGGTAAAGGTAGATTCTTCGCCACACTCAGGGCTGTTTCAGCTAAGGCAAAGTGTTTATCCTTGCAAAGCATACCTTAAATCCTTCTCAGAAGGGCTTCCGATGAGGTGGCAATCACCATCTGTTTACAGTCTCAGCCCAAGACTTGCCACTTGCTAAAAGTGGATTTATTTCCGAAGAAAACGCAACCGCTCATTCCTTCACATGCGCTCTCTAATAATGGATAACCTGCGCCACTCATGTAAATGGCCGTATTAGTGTCGTTTGGAAATACTGATAGCTAATATTTTTTAAAAGCTCATAGAAGTGGTACTTTTCCCCAGTTTTGTAAAATTTAATGCTACATTCCAGTGGTTTTTTTGGGGCACGGGAATTGCTATTACTCACACGCTCCTTCTCTGATTAAATTTTATACCTTCAGATTGTCACAAGCGAAACATGTCAAGGCAGGTATTTTAAATTGCTTAGCACTTAGGTTTGAGAGCAGTTTCCCCCCCCTGCTCCAGCATGGAGTTCTAAATGAAATGCATTCATGTTTTACAGATATGAGTAACGGAAATCACATACTTGGGACAACTTTAAAAACCATTTTTAACTCCACAGAGAATGTGGCTACTTAAATCTAAGTGTACATTTGGACTCTGTGGTAGCATGAGGTGTTTTCTACAATCGCGACAGGTAGTCTGTGGATCTAGTGGGTTACGAGAAATGTATACACATATACATTGGCTTTAGAGTGAATTTCACAAATGGTGTCAGCGTGCAGAGGGCCGTCCCACTGCAAAGACCATCACTTCTAATCTGACGTAAATCAGCGACCCGGGCTTAGTCAGCCAGGGCACACTATCAGCAGATCAAACTGAGCACATAGAATAGGCGTGAGGCTTGTGGAAGCATACTACAACTACAGATTTATTAATCATAAATCAGGGCAAAGAAACATGTAGTCTCTTTCTCACGTCATCTCAGAGAGAACAGCTAAAAGCAATACACAACAGAAGTTCCCAGCATACTGTGCTGGAATGTAAACAGACATGTGACACGTAAGAATCCCATGTCTGTTCCTTAAGGTGGAATGGAAATGTCAACAGTAATATGGTAACTAAGAGGATGTGCTGTCAATCAGAAAGTCCCTGGCTCAACCCTCCCCTGTACATCAACTCCCTAGGTATCCTAAGGAAAAGCTTTTCTGGTGGCTGCAACACAGTAGGGTGGCCATATTCCACTTGCACAAAGCTGGGTGGCCTAATCTACAAATTATGTGAATTATTTGCTAATTCATGGAATCACAAAATTGGAGAGTTGGAAGGGACCCTGAGGATCATCTAGTTTAGGTCGATCATGATCTACTGGTCGGTCGCGGGGTGTCTGTGGTCAATCATGGTCGATCATGGGATCCTGATGGTTCCCCCCTTCCCCGCAAAGCTCAACAACTCAACAACTCTAGTCAATCCAATGGGTAGATCACTGCCAGTTTATTTATAGTGGGAGGAGGCTTGTGGGTCCGAAACATAAACATTTATTATGTTGCTAATTATATGACTTGGCTTACAAAATGGATGATAGAGTCAGACTCTGAGATACTGTATCTCTTTGAGAGAGATTTGATGAATACCCCATCACATCAAATATTACGGGCAGGAAAAAAGAGACGAGAGTTAACAAAGTGAAAAATAATGATTTGATATCTAGCTGGCAGAGAATATGAGACCAGTATAAAATGTTAAGACCAAATTTGTCACCTGTGAGATCAATATGAAAAGACACTGACATTGGGGGAAAAAAGATTCAAAACTTGGAAGGGATATAAGATGCTTAGATACAAAGGTTTGATAAAACATGATGGGGCATTTAGAAATCAAATATAGTTTCAACCAGGAAAGGATTTTGTATGAATATATTCAAATAAGGTGAGCTATAAATTACTGTCTCAGAAGCAACTGTAGGTCAATAATCCAACCCTCTGCTCTTATGCTGAACTGGTGTGTGTGTGCTGCTGTTGGAATGAGTGGAGAACAGAGGTTCCTCTTGCTGGCTGCTGCCAACAAAATGTTGTATGGGGTATAATCCAGACATGATTGCTGCACCAGCTTCAGGCTGGTAAAGTGATATTGGTTCGCCTCCCCACCTTCTGCCCTGGCTTCTGTGAGTGGTGTGGGAAATTTCAGTCAAATATAACTAGCGAGGGACACAGGACACGGGTGGCGCTGAGGGCTGAACCACAAAGCCTAGGACTTGCCGATTAGAAGGTCGGCGGTTCGAATCTCCGTGACGGGGTGAGCTCCCGTTGCTCGGTCCCAGCTCCTGCCAACCTAGCAGTTCGAAAGCACGCCATTGCTAGTAGATAAATAGGTACCGCTCTGGCGGGAAGGTAAACGGCGTTTCCGTGTGCTGCTCTGGTTTGCCAGAAGCGGCTTAGTCATGCTGGCCACATGACCCAGAAGCTGTACGCCGGCTCCCTCAGCCAATAAAGCAAGATGAGCGCTGCAACCCCAGAGTCGGTCACGACTGGACCTAATGGTCAGGGGTCCCTTTACCTTATAACTAGCGAGGTTAGGACTAGTTAGGAAGGGCTTAAGAACATAGAACTTTATTCCTAGGCTCATCTAGGTCATGCCCCTCACCTGGAAGGAAGTTAAATTTCCTCCTTTGTTCTCTTTCACCATGTGAGCTCACAGAGATAGGACATGCCTGAGCTTGTTCACTACAAGCTCAGACCATGTGCTTAGAGCTGTTTCATTATTTTTTGTATCCCAAGATTTCTGCGCTTTCTGGATGAGCAGGTGAGCAGGCAGCTCAGTTGGCTGTTTCTTGTTCTGATCTAATGATGCAGCTTCTGCAAGTGTTACAAGAGTTGGAAACCCTAGAAATAATATAAACAAAGGAGTTGTGGTTCCTGTTTGTGACTGGGTGAGGAGCTGGTGTTGCTAGATCTGTCCCTGCTTTGCGATGGTGGTGGTGGTGGGGCAGATGGGGGCAGTGGCCAAGAATGGAAACCAAAAGTGCTGGCAAGGTTTTCAGGAAATGGGTAGCGAAAATCACTTTCTCGGAAAATAAACGTAATGCTAGTGTACTGATTTGCAGAAGTGTGTTCCTCTTTAATCAAACTTATTTTGATTAAAGGAGTCTCCTTCTTTGGAGGTCTTTAAGCAGAGGCTTGACAACCATATGTCAGGAGTGCTCTGATGGTGTTTCCTGCTTGGCAGGGGGTTGGACTCGATGGCCCTTGTGGTCTCTTCCAACTCTATGATTCTATGATTTGATTCCTGGGAATGTGTGGTTCTGATGTTTGCATCGGGCTTTTGCAAAAGGATATCCGTGTCTGGGGTGGGGGGGTCGCACTCTGAACCAATTCCCTTGGGTCTCAGGGTTAGCTTTGATGAAAGCATGACCTGAAATGGGTTAGCCAGAGTGTTCAAGCTGTAGGAACACAATGGAGGAATTACAGTGGTACCTCGCAAGACGAATGCCTCGCAAGACAAAAAACTCGCTAGACGAAAGGGTTTTTTGTTTTTTGAGCTGCTTCACAAGACGATTTTCCCTATGGGCTTGCTTCGCAAGATGAAAACGTCTTGCAAGTTTGTTTCCTTTTTCTTAACACCGTTAATACAGTTGCAACTTGACTTCGAGGAGCAACTCATAGAACGCGGTATGGTAGCCTTTTTTTGAGGTTTTTAAAGACTTTGGTGATTTTTGAAGCTTTTCCAAAACTTTCCCGACACCGTGCTTCGCAAGACGAAAAAAATCGCAAGACAACAAAACTCACGGAACGAATTAATTTCGTCTTGTGAGGCACCACTGTAGATGGAAATAAGGTATTCAGATAAGGTACATAATTAATTTAATGTGGCATCTGAGCAGGCAAGGGTAAAAATAGTCAGAAAAACATTTTATTATGCATCATGTTTTAGTTAAGCATTCTAGTCTTGGAGCAGGAAAGAGAGCAAATTAATTTTTCTGCAGTATTTGTATCCTACCCTTCTTCCTCCCAAAAATGTGCATTGAATTTTAGATTTCAAACCTCTTGGGGCAGGGACCTGAGCCATTGTACTCTGTGGAGCTCTGTGGTGGCGCTGATGATGCCGATAACTACAAATTTACAAGTATAATATTGAAAAAAGGTGAGATGTGAATTAGATATTTATTTAGGTCTTGGCTGTTTTGAAGATTAGCGTAGTTTGTATGTGTTTTTGAACAACATATGACTGATGTAGTCATGTGGAATTTGGAAAAATGTGAATACCATGCACTTTGGGTAAATAACATTACATAGTCTGTTAATTTTTACTTGGCATGTTAATTCACACTCCTCCCCCAGCTGCACTTATATGATATTATTGTTGAGGCATTAAAACACAGTGTTGATAGGCTTGAGTTTGCCACCACTTCCTACCCAGATAATCACCCAGATGACCCGAAGGAAACCCTTTCATTGTCACAATAGCACTAGAGATTGTAGCCAACTAATTTTTCATCTTAAACGGTAAAGGGACTCCTGACCATTAGGTCCAGTCGTGGACAACTCTGGGGTTGCGGCGCTCATCTCGCTTTACTGACCGGGAGCGGGCGTACAGCTTCCGGGTCATGTGGCCAGCATGACTAAGCCGCTTCTGGTGAACCAGAGCAGCGCACAGAAACGCCGTTTACCTTCTCACCGGAGCGGTACCTATTTATCTACTTGCACTTTGACATGCTTTGGAACTGCTAGATGGGCAGGAGCAGGGACTGAGCAACAGGAGCTCACCCTGTTGCGGGGATTCGAACCGTCGACCTTCTGATGGGCAAGTCCTAGGCTCCGTGGTTTAACCCACAGCACCACCCGCGTCCCATAATTTTTCATCTTACCTTGTACCAAAGTCCCAACAAAGGGTGAAAGAACCAGGATACTCTATGGCAGGGCCGTCTTTAGCAGATGTGGCGCCGGGGTGCAAATATCCACCCAGCGCCTCCAAATCACCACAGATAGTGTTGGGGTGGCTGTAGCTGCGCACTGCCAGCCACCGGGGGGGGACGCAACTCTCCCCCATGCTGCTGAGGGAGAGCGATCCCCACAGAGGCTTGGGAGGACTGCACGTCTGCCAGCCATATGGTTGGCGGGGCGTAGCTTGCATCCTAAGCCTCTGCGGGGATTGCCCTCCTCCCGAGGAGGCTTGGAAGGGAAGCTACATGCCTGCCAGCCTTATGGTTGGTGGGGCACAGCTGGTGTGTGCGCGCAGGGAAAGGGGAGGCCACTGGCAAAGCCACGCAGCTCCCCCACTTGCTGGAGCGCCCCTGAGAAGCCAGCGCCTGGCGCACCGCACCACTAAGCCCTATGGGAAAGACGGCTCTGCTCCATGGCCTACTAAGATGGTGGTAAATCAGGGCTGGCCCATCCATGAGGCAAGATGAGGCAACCACCTCAGGTGGCAGAATCCACAGGGGCAGAAGATCCTGAGGTAGATCTTTATTCCCCCTTGTTCCTGGTGTACATCTTCACTCAATCCTTCTTCCCTGGTGGTGAGAGAGGTGTCATTTTGTGGTTTGCATCAAGTGCTCAAATGTCTTGGGGTAGATGATCTCTCCCAGGGCCACTTTGCCACCAACTTGACCCATAAACACTGTGAGGCGACTGGCCTTGCCCCAAAGCTCAGTGACGTGGACAGTGCTGATGGAAAGACTTCCCAGTCCATCATTTTCAGAAGGTTCCCCCTTGTTGCAGATACCAGCAGAGAGAGCTGAAGGATGGAGGTTTGAAAGGGAGATCCCACCTGCAAAACAAAGCCAAATGAGGTGGGGTGGGTCTGGCCACGTGAAGGCTGCCCATGAGCAGCTAAACCTCTCTCATTCTCCTCAGGCCTTTCTGCATGGTGGCTCTGAGCAACAACAGCTCCAACACCAGACTTCCCAATACACAATAAAGGAAGACACAATCTGAGAAAAAACTGGTTCAGGTCTTTTTCTTCCTGTTTGCATTTTGGTTTTTTCCTCCTCCTCCTCCTCCTCCTCCTCTTCTTATTTTAAATAAATGCACAGTAACCGCAGGAATTCCCTTTTGCTTCCTCTGGCTGTGAGAAGAGCAAATCAGAGGTCCTAACACATGTGCCAGTTAACAGGGAATATCTTTCCTTCTGTGGTGTTTTCTGTTTCCCTCTCAGGTACTCATGAAAAGCTCATGGAATGTCTCTTCGACAACTTCTGAACATCTGAACTTCTGAATTCTTGTTCACCTCTCCTTTGAAAAAGCAGAACCAGTAGGTCAGGACATGCTTATGGGGCTGAATTGATAATTTCCAGGTACAGGTTGATAATTGTACTTTTGTATGTTGTAGTTATTCCCCCCGCCCCGGCCATGTTGCAACACACCTGAGCATGGTTTGAACTGCAGAAAGGCGACATACAAATAAAATTATGTATGTATGTAAAATTAAAAAAGGATAAAGGGACCCCTGACCATCAGGTCCAGTCATGACCGACTCTGGGGTTGTGGCGCTTATCTCGCTTTATTGGCCAAGTGAGCCGGCGTACAGCTTCCGGGTCATGTGGCCAGCATGACTAAGCCGCTTCTGGCGAACCAGAGCAGCGCACGGAAATGGCATTTACCTTCCCGCCGGAGTAGTACCTATTTATCTACTTGCACTTTGACGTGCTTTCGAACTGCTAGGTGGGCAGGAGCAGGGACCGAGCAACGTAGAATAAACCTAGGTACAATTATCCCTAAATAGGGACACACAGAGAAAATTGCACCTATCTTACAAGATTGTTGTAAGGATTGCAACAGGAAAATATATGTGAAGTGTCCGCAGCATGCTTCTTCTTACTATATCCACACAATCCATAGGCTTTTCCCTTTCGTTAACCATACTCAATTAAAACACACAACCAAATTATTTTGGAACTCAAGAAAGTTTCCACATCAATTTGTTAACGTAGCTTGATAAGCTGTTGTTCAAAGGGGGAAAGCTAGAGGTCTCAGTGTGTGTGTGGAATCGCTTGAATGTTTTTCAACACATTGGGACACCTTTTTGTATTCAAGGTCATTCCTTATTTTTTTTGTAGAAGAGGGTCTCATCATGTTGCAGCCAAGAAATCTGACACTGGGCAACAAGGAAATTAATCTATTCATAAGTGAAAGCCTGAATAATATGAAGACAAATAAATTAATTGTAAGGGGAGCAAAAATACAATTCAGTTAATAACAGGAAAGACAACCAATTTATCATTTAATATGAGTTAAAATAATTACTGGCTTGATATTGACCACAGCTTTTTTTTATTTAAAAAATGACAACTTTACATCTAAAATTGTGTGACAAGCTGATTAGTTATGGAAAACAAATTGGAGTGTGCATATCCAAAGCCCTTTAAATTATTGCCTCTATTCTTATGTCTGCTGGACAACCTTCAGACCTGCATTAGCTAATTAATCCATAGAGTAAAGAACATCTTTTTACAGAATCATCACTATAACTAACATTATTTATATCAAACTGTAAACAACTATAAATAACAGAGGGGTAACTCTTTGAGGACTCAAGAGCAAGAGTGAAATAATCTCATCTACGTAACTCAAGGAGGTGAGATTGGGGCGCTTTCACATCCTGACCGACAAAATGAGAAGCTCGGTGAAATTAAGTGCATCAAAATAAACCAATTAAAAACCGGTCTCCGGCATCTTCTTGCCTATCATTTATTAAAAATACACACAACCCAGAGAGAATGTCAAACATTGTGCCCGTGAACACCCATAATGACTGAATTGCAATATTCTGCTGTGGATCTCAAATGTCACATTGGTTAGTGCACATCTTCAGTTGCAACGCAGAAAATAGAAAGGTCAAAGATTCAGCAACGCCCGAAGTGCTCACAGCAAATCTAGTCAGATACATAATTTGATTTCATTTTTTATATCCGGGTGAACACATTAGAAAGGTACTGCAGAACACATCAGTGAGATGCTGCAGAACAAAGTGAAAACCTTGAATTACCAGCCCGAATCTCTGCAACACTCTCTCCTATGTGACCCTGTAAGTGCCTTTGGCTTCTGTTTCAGACGGCTGGGCAAGCTGGTTATATCCCTCTCTCTGCTTATCTCTTGCACAGAATATTCTCTTGTTTCCATTGTTAGATCAAAACTAATACTTTGGGCTGGGGGTTGGAAAAGGAATGATTTCCTGTGAGTTGGTTTTTGTTTTTAATCAAAACAAATCCCATTTGCTATATCTGTCTGATAAGGCTTCTGGTTAATGTTTCTTCTTTCGAAATTAATCCTTTGTGTCGTGTCAGGATGCTGTATAAGACCGCTGCTGCAACCAGGGCAGGGAATCATTTTCAACCTGAGACTGCACTCTCCTCAGCAACCTTTGAGGGCCACATGCTTGGGGTGGGGGGTGGGGGCCAGGCGCAAAAGTGGTCAGAGCATGTTAAGTATAATTGGTTTAATTGACACTGAGATGGAATTCAGGTAAGGTTAAGTTGCTGATGATGGGTCACCAACTGAATCTGGAGATGGAAAATACGCCTGTTATGTAAGGGAAAAAGCAGAGACATCACCTTGCCAACAAAAGTCCGTATAGTTCAAGCTATGGTTTTCCCAGTAATGATGTATGGAAGTGAGAGCTGGACCATAAAGAAGGCTGATCACCGAAGAACGGATGCTTTTGAATTCTGGTGCTGGAGGAGACTCTTGAGAGTCCCATGGACTGCAAGAAGATCAAACCTCTCCATTCTTAAGGAAATTAGCCCTGAGTGCTCACTGGAAGGACAGATCCTGAAGCTCCAATACTTTGGCCACCTCAGGAGAAGAGAAGACTCCCTGGAAAAGACCCTGATGTTGGGAAAGATGGAGGGCCCAAGGAGAAGGGGACGACAGAGGACAAGATGGTTGGACAGTGTTCTCCAAGCGACCAGCATGAGTTTGACCAAACTGCGGGAGGCAGCGGAAGACAGGAGTGCCTGGCCTGCTCTGGTCCAGGGGGTCACGAAGAGTTGGACACGACTAAGCGACTAAACAACAACAAAACCCCCCACCCATTGCCGAAAGGATCAATTTGGGTTTTGGGAACACTACTGGGCATGGCTAGATATATGCTATGTATCTAGCTAACTAGTTGTCTACAATTACATTGGTATCTCCCTTCTGCTATTCCGCTTTCCCCACCAGAGCCCCCAAAGCAGCTCTCATAAAATACAACACTCTTAAAAACTTACAATTAGAAAACTCTCTCCAGGAGGAGAGACTGGGGTTTTCGGAGTCAAGAAGAGAACAGATTGCAAAATAGAACTTTGAAATACAGGACTAAAAATAAACACACTCTACTGCAATGCTCTCTTTGCCGAGCTGTTTGGAACCTGCCCTTGATTCAGATTATAGCAGATTGGCTGCAGAGACTTCACCAGAGATGTGGAACTTGTGGCCTATAATAGTGCTGGACGGGGGGGGGGGGGACACCAGGAAAAAAACCAAACATGTGTAGCAGAGGCAAAGTATATTTCTAGGTGGCCAAGTTGTGTCCAACATGTTAAGATCTCTGAAAGAATAATACAGTGGTGCCTGGGGTTACAGACGCTTCAGGTTACAGACTCCGCTAACCCAGAAATACTACCTCCGGTTAAGAACTTTGCTTCAGGATGAGAACAGAAATTGAGCCACAGTGGCACCGCAGCAGCGGGAGGCCCCATTAGCTAAAGTGGTTCCTCAGGTTAAGAACAGTTTCAGGTTAAGAACAGACCTCCAGAACAAATTACCGTATTTTTCGCTCTTTAAGATGCACCAGACCACAAGACGCACCTAGTTTTTGGAGGAGGAAAACAAGAAAAAAAATATTCTGAATCTCAGAAGCCAGAACAGCAAGAGGGATCGCTATGCAGTGAAAGCAGCAATCCCTCTTGCTGTTCTGGCTTCTGGGATAGCTGGGCAGCCCGCATTCGCTCCATAAGACACACACACATTTCCCCTTACTTTTTAGGAGGGAAAAAGTGAGTCTTATAGAGCAAAAAATACGATAAGTTCTTAACCTGAGGTACCACTGTCGTTGATTTTCCTACACTGCAGTGCCAGCCTTCCTTCAGCCAGATTGCTGAAATGCTTCTCTCTCTGAATAGCTTGGTTGGTAGAGCATGAGACTCAATCTCAGAATTGTGGGTTTGAGCCCCACAGCCTAGGTCCAGCACATCTTTGAGGAAGCACCTAGTTCAGTTTTACTGCTGTAAAACACAGGAATTGTTTAAGCAGACCAAACTATGTTTATTTCTACCTACTGGGTTGAATGTGAAACTGTACAACATCATATAGACTCTTTAAATTGAGGTGTATTGTTGGTCCTGAAGGGGATTGTGCTCTCTCTAAAAAGGACCGAATTTTCAGCTTGGAGGGCTCCAAGCCTAAGATGGTATGCCAACTGCAACACTACTTGGTTGGATCAGGCTAGGGTTACCCACATACTAAAGGTAAAGGTAAAGGGACCCCTGACCATTAGGTCCAGTTGTGACTGACTCTGGGGTTGCGGCGCTCATCTCGCTTTATTGGCCGAGGAAGCTGGTGTACAGCTTCAGGGTCATGTGGCCAGCATGACTAAGCCGCTTCTGGTGAACCAGAGCAGCGCACGGAAACACCGTTTACCTTCCTGCCGGAGTGGTACCTATTTATCTACTTGCACTTTGACGTGCTTTCGAACTGCTAGGTTGGCAGGAGCAGGGACCGAGCAACGGGAGCTCACCCCGTCGCGGGGATTCAAACCGCCGACCTTCTGATCGGCAAGTCCTAGGCTCTGCGGTTTAACCCAGAGCACCACCCGCATCCCACATACTAGTTACATCCATACTTGACTACTGTAATGTTCCTTATGTGGGGCTGCCTTTGAAGACGGTTCAGAAACTTCAGTTGGTACAAAACGCAGCTATGCAACTGCTAGTACAGACCAGCAAATCCGCAGCCATTTTGCTGATAAACTAATAGTCCACATTTTGTAATGAATCCCACTGAATTTACTGCAGCTTATTTCTGAGTGAGCATGCATAAGATCAGGCTGTTAGTAGATTCTGCCTCCGTTCAAGGCAAAAAAATCCCCGACGCTAGCCTGATCAGGCTGCAAATGTGGGGAAGGAAGGACAAACAGGAAGGAGTTAATTAATCCTGCCCCCTTCTGTCACTTTCAACTCAAAATCACATTTCTCATGCTGTGTTTTCAGCTATTATTTGGGGGATATATACTGAGGATATGGGAATTCACTCACTTTTCTCCCATGGGTGAAAAAGCACACTGTGGAGGGTGATGGAGCTGGAAAATGGCCGAAGGGGAAACAATTAATTACTCTGACTTTGCAACCTGGTCTGGCAGATGCTGGTCAAAAACAGCAACCATAGAAGAAAGAAAATAGAAACTCTGTGTAACAGTAGCTTGAGCCTCAGCCATGGGTCAGAGCTACTTGTGATGTCTGGATGCATAGTTTGGCTGGTTTTGCATCTACCATCTTGCAGGAAAACAGTAAAGAAAAGGAGCCTACATTTTATCTGAATGCTGGCAAGAAAGAATGTGGCTCTGGAACCATTAATCTAGCCCTGCCAAAGCATAATCAATATTTTATTGCCCTGTTGTCTTTGTGCAGTCCCAAACTGTGAGTCATGGAAGGCTTTTTCTTTTGGGCCCAAAATAACAAAGAAAGGTCAGAATTGAGATGTTAGCAAAATCTTCATCTGCAGTCTGCTTCACTGCATAATTCTAATAGAGGTTGTGACACAGTTTATATCACCAAGATTACATTTTGCTTTCACGTCCCAGCTGTTTCCTATAGTAAATCCTTGACTGCAGTCAAATCATGCTTATAATACTCTTCCTAGTCAGACTGTAATGCCAGCTATAATTTGAAAAAGGCTTTGCTGACTCACAGTTTGGGTCTGCCTACAGACAACAGTGGCAATAAATGATCAGTTATGCTTTGGCAGGGCCAGATTAACTTGCAACTGTTTGCCCAGGGGACAGTGCCCAGGTGGACAGACACCCAATGAGCCATACACTGGAATGACCTGCATATGCATATGGGATGATCTGCATATGTTGGCATCTGTCTGTCTCAAGAGACAATGGAGTGCGCCTCTGGGAGTGAAGTCAAGTCGCTCTGTTAACAGCACCAAAGTGACCTCCCCGAGGCCGTCCTGGACTGCCCAGATGACAAGATCAAAGGGAAGCAGAGCATTATGTTTGGCACAAGTCTGGCTGCAGGAGTTGCTGGAAGGAGTAATAATAATAATAATAATAATAATTTATTTATACCCCGCCCATCTGGCTGGGATTCCCCAGCCACTCTGAGCGGCTTCCAACAGAATATTAAAATACAATAGTCTATTAAGCATTAAAAGCTTCCCTAAACAGGGCTGCCTTCAGATGTCTTCTAAAAGTCTGGTAGTTGTTTTTCTCTTTGACATCTGGTGGGAAGGCGTTCCACAAGGTGGGTGCCACTACCAAGAAGGCCCTCTGCCTGGTTCCCTGTAACTTGGCTTCTCGCAGCGAGGGAACCACCAAAAGGCCCTCGGCGCTGGACCTCAGTGTCCGGGCAGAATGATGGGGGTGGAGACGCTCCTTCAGGTATACTGGGCTGAGGCCATTTAGGGCTTTCAAGGTCAGCACCAACACTTTGAATTGTGCTTGGAAACGTACTGGGAGCCAGTGTAGGTCTTTCAAGACAGGTGTTATGTGGCCACTCCAGTCACCATACAAGATGCCACCCAACTGTCTTCTCCCAAATACGTCTCACCAGGCAGCACAGGTTTAGGATGAGGGTTTTCCTTCTCCTAGATGGGCCACCTTTCCAGGTTGATGAGTCCCATGTGCCCCTCAATTTCCACTGCAGCATGTGCAGAAACCGCCTTCTCAACCATTGGACCCACTATTGGTCTCTTCTGCTCAATCTGCCGGATCCTGTCTTCACAGGAGAAGTCCTTAACCCAACGAGGGTTTGAGACCCACCAGCTATCCTTACCAGGTTTAGCCGGCCAGTTGTGTATCTGCTGTCACATGCTGAAAACTTCCAGGAGCCACAGGTGAGAGCTGAGCACAGGGTGTGGACCAACCAAAGGTGCACAAACTACCCCAGAAAAAGCATAACGTATCCCCCACCAAAGGTACTAGCCTCTCTCTAAGACCCTCACACCCAGTGCAAATCTATATTTGAGTTATTACAGATTAGGGCACGAGTGGGAAATCTCTGGCTTGGGGGCCAATTGCAGCCCTCCAGGCTTCACTGATTGGCTCTCTGGTCTCTAGCCACACCACTCAATGGCTCTGTTTCAGGTCTTCCTTGAGATTTTCTTTACCTGTCTGGAATGTGCCTTTGAATTTTGATGCTGTCTTTTGTTTGCCTGGTTGGAAGACTGGTTGTGTAGAAACGAGCCAAGTGTAGAATGATAGCATTTTTGTCTCCTGTTCCATCCACTTTGGCTTCTGGCCACCCCCTCCATTGGCATGAGGCTCCCAAAAGCTCGCTTGGAAGGAATGCTTCCTTTAGGCTGAAAAAGGTTCCTCAATTAGAGATTCTAACAACTTGATTTAGAAGGTGGGGAAGCTGCTCTGTTCTTGCCAAGACACTCATTGCCAACCTTTCTCAAATCATCCAGAGATCTTCTGGTAGCTCCCAATCTACCTTTCCCCCAAGCCCTGCCGCAAATGTCCATTTCCTCTATGAATTCATAGGGAAAAGCCACTTCAAATTAGCCCGAAAAAGAACTTTTCAGGCTTCAGTAGTCAACACATCCATCCCATTCCGCTCCTCTTACTTATTAGCATAATTCCACCCTATAGCATGAATTGAGAAGCACTTCAGTGCGGCGGAATTAAAAGGACAGATGGACCAGCGGCCTTTAAAGTATCTTCACAGATTGAATAGCCAGGAGTAATGCATAGAGAGACTTGACATCTGCACACAGGCCCAGACCATAAATCACAGGAACTATCTAGGTTCCTAGCATACAGTCTACGGCAGAATTTATTTCTACAGCATGATGAGTGGGAGAGGTGTGGCTAGCCGTCAGCACTTTCTGAAATCCATCAGACCTTGCAGCAGAGCATCACATCCTATCTCAGGTTAGCCATCCTACTGATTGGGATACCAGCTTGCTGTGCTTCATTGGAGGAGCAGAGGTGTAGGAAGGTCGGGTGGTACCCGGTGCAGAAAATTTCTTGTCACCCCCCCCATTGTTTTTTGTTTGCCTGCAAAAATGGTTTTACGTTATTTCATATTTTCTTACAAAGGAAAGCGGATTCTGGGCCTCTGATAACAAGTAGGCGACTTATGGACAGATACTTAAATCTACAGGATGGATTGCGTTTTGGCTTGCGTTATTTTATTTATATTTATTGTTTATTTATTTAATAGAATTTATTTTTAAAAACCTGCAAAGTGGTTTACCAAAACAAAAAAACAAAAAAAGACACCACAGCAGTAAAAATCAAGAAAAATTCCGTGCAGGGGGCAGGGCGAAGGCAAGGCAAGGCCTAATCTACTCAGCCTCGTCTCATTTTCTTCACATAGGCTGACTTTCCAGGACCCGGGAAGCCCAGTGGAGGGGGGGGGGGCAGTAGGGTGGTTCATAAAAAACTTTTTTTAAAAAAATGCCTGCTCCAAAGGTCTTATCTTACTAAACTAGGTATTATATAGCTATATCTGAAATTTCATGCACATCAGTTAATATCTTGACCCTGCTCCACTGAATTGAAATTTCAGTCTTCACAACATAGGAAAACGGCCAAATAAACAGCTATTTTCATGGAGGAGGGTCAAGATATTAACTGATATGCATGAAATTTCATATATAGCTATATAATCCCTAGTACAGTGGTACCTCGGGTTAAGTATTTAATTCGTTCCGGAGGTCCGTTCTTAACCTGAAACTGTTCTTAACCTGAAGCACCACTTTAGCTAATGGGTCCTCCTGCTGCTGCCACGCCGCCGGAGCCCGATTTCTGTTCTCATCCTGAAGCAAAGTTCTTAACCTGAAGCACTATTTCTGGGTTAGCAGAGTCTGTAACCTGAAGCGTATGTAACCTGAGGTACCACTGTATAGTAAGATAAGACCTTCGGAGCAGGCATTTTTTTTAAAAAAAGTTTTTTATGAACCGCCCTAGTAGGGCAGTAATTGTTCCTTGATCATTTGTCACCCCCCTCCATGATGCCACCTGGGGTGGACTGCCCTCCGCCCCCCCTTTCCTACGCCCCTATGGAGGAGGAGGGTTTCTTCATGTCCTGGGTGTTTTCTAAAACATGCAGTCACTAGGCCACAAAGATCACATTGTGAGCAAGCAGTGAAATACTGTTCCTCTTGGCTTAGTGCTTTAGCCTTCCTTAGTTTGGGCTTGGTTAGTGGAGGCTCGTATTTATTATTATAAAGAAGAGGAAAATAGGCAGTTTTAGGAAGCAATAGTGCCAGGCTTAGTCTGATTTTTTTTTACATTGCTATTTGCATCTCCCACATTTTATTTTCTCAAAATGCTTCAAATAGGCTGCTTTCTGGATTGGTTTGGGGTTGAAAAGAAAGGGGTTTTTTTTGTCTCCGGAGTTATTACCTGAAAACATTTCAGCGTATTACATTGGGACGAACTCAACATTGCCCTCTTACGATAGTTCTCCTTCCTCACCCCCAAAGTAATGGGAGATGCTAAAACAAACCATTTCACAACTACGGCTTTGAGCACAGAGTCAACCTTGCCCTCATTAGACAGCTGAAAGAGAAACCTAAGTGCCGCCTCATCCAGAAATGAATAGGAAGTTGGGAATAAAAGCTCATATTGCAGATGGGTGTTCAGAGTTGTGTTTGGAAAAGTGCACTTCCCACTTCCCACTTTGAAACTAAATAGTCGTGGACCTCATTAAAACCAGCTTTCAGCCTGAAGTGTGAGGGAGATTCACTGTGCGCTCCAAGAGTGCTTTGCTTGGAAACCCTCCAAGTACAAAATCTCTTCCCCCCTTCTCTTCTCCCACTCCTAGGATCAGCTTCTCTGCCATTGTCTTGGTGAAACTTGGCATGCCTTCCCCTTTAATTCCTCAGAAAGGCTGTCAGTTTTGTCTTTCCTTTCTTTCAAAGTACACACACACACACACACACACACACACACACACACACAGAGCTATTTACAATGCTGGTAGCTCTGCCCATATTCACTTCTTTGCTCCATAGTGCTGAGCTGTCAGCAGCAGAAACAGGGAGCACATCTTTAATCAGGAGAGTCAACTCTACAAAGCTGATGTCGGCATATTGGCTGGGCGACGCTGCTGCCTCCATTTGGAGATCTGGTAGAAGAAGAAGTGTTTGGATTTGATATCCCGCCTTTCACTCCCCTTCAGGAGTCTCAAAGCGGCTAACAATCTCCTTTCCCTTCCTCCCCCACAACAAACACTCTGTGAGGTGAGTGGGGCTGAGAGACTTCGAAGAAGTGTGACTGGCCCAAGGTCACCCAGCAGCTGCATGTGGAGGAGCGGAGACACGAACCCGGTTCCCCAGATTGCAAGACTACCGCTCTTAACCGCTACACCACACTGGCTCTCAGCAGGTTGTCTGGCTGGTTTAGAAAAATAATCTGGAACATCCAGTCTATTGTGGACAAGATTGCCTTTGTGCTTGAAACCATAGTTGCAGAAAGGTCTGTTTGAGCATCTACCATTGTTTGGGGGGTGATGAAGGAGAACAGGGAAGTGTCCTTTGCAGGCTGTTCCTTTAGTGGGACTGCACTGAGGTAGGATGGCACTGCTGGCTTTTATGCCTCCCTGGCTACCTGGACATGAGTGCAACCAATGACCTTTCAGCCAGCAAGGCACACTCCCCCGGAGAGGCCACTCACTGGCCAATTCATAATGCAGAAGCTGGCGAGAATTTGAGCCCAGCTACCCAGACAGCGGGACACGGGTGGCGCTGTGGGTTAAACCACAGAGCCTAGGGCTTGCCGACCAGAAGGTCGGTGGTTCGAATCCCTGCGATGGGCTGAGCTCCCGTTGCTTGGTCCCAGCGCCTGCCAACCTAGAAGTTCAAAAGCACGTCAAAGTACAAGTAGATAAATAGGTCCCGCTCCGGCGGGAAGGTAAACGGTGTTCCCGTGCGCTGCTCTGGTTCGCCAGAAGCGGCTTAGTCATGCTGGCCACATGACCCGGAAGCTGTACGCCAGCTCCCTCGGCCTATAGAGCGAGATGAGCACCGCAACCCCAGAGTTGGCCTTTACCTTACCCAGACAGCCAGGGGGAATTCCCCCAATGGCTGCCTGGCCATGTGCATTCTGTTCTCACTGCCTGGGGATGGTGACAGAGCACGAGGATCCACAACAGTCGCCCACCCGGAGGAAAGGGGTAAGCGTCCATTACTGGGGTGGTGTTACCAAAGTTGCGCAAAGAATGAGCTTGTGCATGCTGTTGTGACATCTGGTGTATCAGCAGCTAAGCTCAGATTGCCTCATTCTTTTGCCTCACACATCCCTTATAAGCCTAGGTCACAAGCAGCAGTCAAGCAGGGGCTCAAACCAATGGCTTCAAGTTGCAAGAAAGAAGATTCCGATTACAGTGGTACCTATGGTTGCAAACGGGATCCTTTCCGGAGGCCCGTTCGCAACATGAAAAGATCGCAACCTGCAGCAGCGCGTCTGCGCACGTGTGGGTTGCGATTCGCTGCTTCTGCGCATGATGTTATTTTATGCGTCTGCACATGCGCGAGAGGTGAAACCCGGAAGTAAACCTTTCCGGTACTTCTGGGTCGCCGCGGGACGTAAACTGAAAGAACGTAACATGAAGTGGACGTAACATGAGGTATCACTGTAAATATGCGGGGAAACTTTCTGACAGCAAGAGCTGTTTGACAGTGGAACTGTCTCCCTCAGGAGGTTGTGGACTCTCCTTTCTTGGAGGTTTTTAAGCAGAGGATGGTTATCTGTCATGGATGCTTTAGCTGAAATTCCTGCATTGCAGGGGGTTGGACTAGATGGCCTTTGGGGTCCCTTCTGACTACAATTCTATGATTCTATGATAAGCAGTGATCACTGGGCCTCTTTGGTTATGAGAAAACAAGTCTGGTGCTTTTTGGGTATAAGGAAACAAAATTCTTTTTCTTTTCTTCCTTTTTCTTCTTTTTCTTTCTTTTAGTTTTTTATGTTTTAAAAAAATGTTTGGTATTTGATATTAACTTTTCTATATTGTTTTTTTCTTTGTCTCTCCACCCCACCCCACCTCGCTTTAATAAAAAATAGCTTTCAAAAGAAAAAGCTGGAAAATTATGGGTCAAGTCACCTCGACTAGTTTTGAGAGAAAACTATTTGTTTTCTGGAACACTGTGGGCATTTCTTTCATTGATGCAGACTTGGACACTGTCTTTAACACAAATCTATGGTTATTTTAAATTACTGTTTTAGGGAAAGCTTTCTTGGGGTCTCTAGACTTAAGCAAATATCTACTGTCTTTATGCCTTGTCTTTGTACAAAACAGTCTGTATATACTGAACACAAGTGAGTGTTTACTGCTGAACCTACTCAGTGGCCATGAAGCCACTTTGCTGCTTCTATTGCATCCTTGCTATGCCATCCAGTCAAATTTTCCCAGGTAGTAAAGGTCTTTTATATTCTGGCCTAAAGGAGGGGCAGACTACATTGGCTATAGATTAGTTTCCAGGCACAATTCAAAGTGTTGGTTTTGACCATTAAAGCCTATATGTTGTTGTTGTTGAGTCGTTTAATTGTGTCCGACTCTTCGTGACCCCCTGGACCAGAGCACGCCAGGCACTCCTGTCTTCTGCTGCCTCCCGCAGTTTGGTCAAACTCATGCTGGTAGCTTCGAGAACACTGTCCCACCATCTCGTCCTCTGTCGTCCCCTTCTCCTTGGGCCCTCCATCTTTCCCAACATCAGGGTGTTTTCCAGGGAGTCTTCTCTTCTCATGAGGTGGCCAAAGTCTTGGAGCCTCAGCTTCAGGATCTGTTCTTCCAGTGAGCACTCAGGGCTGATTTCCTTCAGAATGGAGAGGTTTGATCTTCTTGCAGTCCATGGGACTCTCCAGAGTCTCCTCCAGCACCAGAATTCAAAAGCATCCATTCTTGGGCAAACAGCCTTCTTTATGGTCCGGCTCTCACTTCCATACATCACTACTGGGAAAACCAGAGCTTTAACTATACGGACCTTTGTAGGCAAAAAATAAAATAAAATAAAATAAAATAAAATAAAATAAAATAAAATAAAATAAAATAAAATAAAAAAGGGGGGGGGGAGCCTATATAGTTCAGGACTAAAATACCTCAAAGACTGCTTGGATCCTGCAATCTTCATCAGAGTCATTTCTTTCTGTGCCCCACCTAATGGAAGTGCAACATGTAGTCACATGAGAACAGGCCTTTTAAGGGATGTATGAAAGTTAACAAACAACTGTGGGGACAACTACCGTATTTTTCCGTGTATAAGACTAGGTCCCCCCCCTTAAAAACAATGTCAAAAAATAGGGGTGTCTTATACACAGATAATGCAAAGGGTGGATTGATGATTGGCGAGCCCCCCCAAATAGGGGGCATCTTATACATGGGGGCATCTTATAGACGGAAAAATACAGCAATGCCACGTCTGCTTCCTAAAGAACCTGCTGGAGTATCTGTCAGACAAAAGCTGTTGCCTTAGAAGCATATTTATCTATTGAAAAATGTTTAATGAAAGTTGCTGGATTCACCCTACAGACTTTATGAAGAGGTGTGTTAGGTGAAAAAGCTGCTGTGGACGCAGCTGCTCTTGTGGAATGCGATAAGATATGCTTAGGCACAGGCGGTTTCAAAGATTCATAAGCTGGTGAAGTGGATGCCTTTATTCACCATGCTAAAGCAGGACTCAACTTTCCTCTCCATATCTGCCAGTCTGTCTGGGAGGGCCTCCATTTCACTGTCCCATCAACGGGCCTGGTCTTTTTATGCGATGACCAGGGAAAGGGACTTCTCTGCATTGTCTCCCCGCCTCCAACTACTTTTCCTTGGAGTTTTTTCTGTTTCCTTCATTGACAATCTTTCGCCGTCGGCTTAAGACATATCTCTTCATGCAGACTTTTTCAGGAGAAGGGTAGACCTAGGTATGGGTCTTCTATGAGTGTCTACTACTTGTCTTCTTGGTTTTGGATTTTCTCCTGTGATTCTGGTTTTAATTACTTCCTGTGTAATTAGCTGCCCAGAGTGGCTGGGGAAACCCAGCCAGATGGACGGGGTGGTATGTATGTATGTATAAATAAATAATATGATGTTCTTTAATTTTGTTGTTTGAATACCACCGTGAGATCCTAACAGGATGAAGGGCAATTTAAAAGTTTGTTGTTGTTGTTGTTGTACAGTGGTACCTCTGGTTACGTACTTAATTGGTTCCGGAGGTCCGTTCTTAACCTGAAACTGTTCTTAACCTGAAGCACCACTTTAGCTAATGGGGCCTCCTGCTGCCGCTGTGCCGCCGCAGCACGATTTCTGTTCTCATCCTGAAGCAAAGTTCTTAACCCGAGGTACTATTTCTGGGTTAGCGGAGTCTGTAACCTGAAGCATATGCAACCTGAAGCGTATGTAACCCGAGGTACCACTGTAATAGCCAAGACTAGCCTAGAAGGACCAGCTTGCCTGATTCAATATGAGGCATTATTGTATCTTCATACATACTGCAATAAGGAATTGCAAAAAGAAGTAACCATTTCCAGTCTCATGTGATTTCAAACTATATGATCTAGTTTATGCAAAATATCGATCGCATGGGTTTTAGCTCAATTATTTTCACATTTCCATGTTCTCCTTGATTTTAAGTACAAGGCCTTAATATTGTCAAGGTACTGTATATTGATTCCTTTTTCTATGGTATATTACAAACCACATATATAGCTACTGGGTTATCCTTGGGGGGTATTGTTTAAGTTCTTCCTATCCATTTCTTTCTTTTTCGTGGCACATGAATCTCTGTAAATCTGTAATAGAAGAATGAATGGGCGAATGAATGACAGCAGACAAATGATTGGCAGCAGGGGAGTGTGATGAAATTGTGGGTCGAATCAGAGTGAGTAACCTGTGAAGAACGTCAACTGAGAAAAATAGGGACAATTGGTAAGAGTTGAAACAGTGGGAGTTAGGTACGCTGTTAATTAAGAGAGTACGGTAATGCTACTTGGGTTGCGTAGAACTATTTACAGGAGACCCCCCACTTATGCGGGGGTTATGTTCTGGTTACGTTCTGGCGCATGCATATGTGAAAATCGCATAAGTGGGGAGCAGCCTCCAAACACCCTTTAAATGCCCCCTCTGCCACTCTCTCACCAATCCAGACCAAAAATACTGTACCAAAAATAGGTAAAAATGTAAAGGACCCCTGGACAGTTAAGTCAACGCAAAGGCAATTATGGGGTTGCAGCACTCATCTCGCTTCAGGCCAAGGGAGCTAGTGTTTGTCCACAGACAGTTTTCTGGGTCATGTGGCCAGTGTGACTAAACTGCTTCTGGCACAACGGGACACCGTGATGGAAACCAGAGCACACAGAAATGACGTTTACCTTCCTGCCGCAGCAGTACCTATTTATCTACTTGCACTGGTGTGCTTTCGAACTGCAAGATTGGCAGGAGCTGGGACAGAGCAACGGGAGCTCACCCTGTAGCACAGATTCGAACTGCCGACCTTCTGATCAGCAAGCCCAAGAGGCTCAGTTATCTAGACCACTGTGCCACCCGCTCCACCAAAATATCCACAGCTGGCATTGAAGCTTTGGGGCCTGAAGGAAGCTGGAGGCCGTGCAGAAAAGCAGTCTAAACAAAGCCCCTGCTGCACCACCAGTCTCTTCTCTGTCCTCACTGAAGTCCTCTTTGGGCTCGGGGGGGGGGGGTGTCTCCTCACGAGCCACAAGGACTCTCTAGTTGTCTCCCTCCAATTCCTGCTACAAATTAAATTAGTGAATTATTTCCTGGTGCCGTGCATATATGCAGTTCCGCACGAGTCAACCACGTGTAAGTGGCGTGTCACTTTTACTAAGTGCTTTTTCTGATTATTTATTCCATATATGTGTGTGTGTGTGTGTGTGTTTGTGTGTAAGATTACATATATTGATTTTTATTGTCTGAATTGGTCTAGGGGATTCTAGGTTAGAAGACTTCACCCCACATGCTGGCATTGAATATAAAGTCCAGTAAGTAAACAAATAATCCTGCTCTCCAGAGGACTCTCCTAATTTATGCAAATTATTAGGCGCTTCAGGTAGGTTGTTTGGGGGACTGTTAAGAACTGCTTGGACTTAATGAACCAGCTGAGTGACTGATCCAGCAACCTGCACAGGGCAGGGCCTTGTAGGGGAGTCACAAATCCAAGCCAGTTTCAAGTGATTATCGACAAACATCAGTAATACCAAAGATTTTTAGGAGGCCTATGGGAAAGTTTAAAGGCATTTGACTGCTTTCAGTGACTGAACACATTTCATCCTTATTTCCATAACTTACTGGTAAATGTCATCATTTACTAGAACAACTTGAAAAACTCTGATCCCTCTAAGTCAGATTTAATTGGGAGTTGCTATATGGGCAATATGCTTAAGTTTAATATAGTACGGAGATTACCGTAGAGGCTTGTCAAATTGTAAATGGTGTAAAGAAAGTGGATAGATTTCTCTCTCTCTCCTATTGCTGGAAGTTCAAGGTCTCCCAGTCAACATTCAGTACTGACAAAACAGCCCAGTCAGTCAAGTTAACTCATAATTAAACAATGGAATTTGTTTCTACAATATGTGGTGGTTGCAGTCGTCGGCTTAGATGACTTTGAAAAGGGATTAGAGAAATTCACAGAGGATAAGGCTACCCGTGGCTAATAGTCACAATAATTAAATTGAGCCTCCAAGTCCAGAGGCAACCAATAATGGAGAGCTACTGTCCTCGTGGGTGGCGCTGTGGGTTAAACCACAGAGCTTAGGACTTGCCGATCAGAAGGTCAGCAGTTCAAATCCCTGCGACGGGGTGAGCTCCCGTTGCTCGGTCCCAGTTCCTGCCAACCTAGCATTTCGAAAGCACCTCAAAGTGCAAGTAGATAAATAGGTACCACTCCGGTGGGAAGGTAAACGGTGTTTCCGTGCGCTGCTCTGGTTCACCAGAAGCGGCTTAGCCATGCTGGCCACATGACCCGGAAGCTGTATGCCGGCTCCCTCGGCCAGTAAAGCGAGATGAGCGCCGCAACCCCAGAGTCGGCCACGACTGGACCTAATGGTCAGGGGTCCCTTTACCTTTACTGTCCTCATGACCTGCCTCTGGGACACCTGGTTGGCTGCTGCTGGCATCAAAATGTTTGGCAGTAAAGCCCAGTACAGTGGCAGTAGAAACGGGCGAGCATTCCAAAAGCCACATGGTCTCAGGGACTGGGCAGAGGACGAATGGTGGAGGCTGCCTCCTGACCCTTCTAGGGAGGAGGAAGATGGTATAGATTTACAACAGTGGTTTGCGGGAGGCAGGTGAGGAGGAAAGTTGGGAAATAATGGATGAGGAGGAGGCAGAACTGGAGCAGCAGCTGGCTGACACGGTGTCATTTGAAAGCATCCCAGACCCTCCATCTCCCAGAACCTGGCGAGCCTTAAAAGTAGGAGAGCAAAGAGCTTGAAGACCATGTAGCAGCACCCGTAGAAGTGATGATGAGGAAGTGGGAGAGACGGGGCGTGGAGATTCACTCCATTATCCAAGAGGCTGGGTTCTATATCCTCTCTCTGTAAAGTTTGAAATAAAAAAGGACTGTAAGAAACTTGGCCTTCTCTTTATACTTTCCTGGGCAACCAGCCGGGAACCACTGACAGCATCCTGATACATGGAGAGGCCAGTCTGGGAGTCACATTAGACATACAGTGGTATCTCGGGTTACATACGCTTCAGGTTAAATACGCTTCAGGTTACAGACTCCACTAACCCAGAAATAGTGCTTCAGGTTAAGAACTTTGCTTCAGGATGAGAACAGAAATCGTGCTCCGGCAGCACGGCGGCAGCAGGAGGCCCCATTAGCTAAAGTGGTGCTTCAGGTTAAGAACAGTTTCAGGTTAAGTACGGACCTCCAGAACGAATTAAGTACTTAACCCGAGGCACCACTGTATCATCAGAAAGGGGGTCAGTCTGCATGATGGAAAATTGACTTAGCTTTGCTCCTCTATTCCTCCATCAATTGTTGCAGCACCAACCCCCTCCTTTTACCTCTCAGCTTGGGGCCGCACTTGCTGTCTACAACTGGAAGGAAAGGGAAGGAATTGCAATTTTAACCCATTTTGTGTTACAGTTTTCATTTTCTTTGTTGGGGGCAAGCTTGCCCATTTGGGAAGAGTAGATTTCATCAATGGATCCCCATCACATCCATTGTATCTACTGGAAAGAGCTCTACGGTTGAGGGAGCAAGGACAATGTATTTCCCATGTGCCCTTTTCCCACCCTGAGGAAAGGAAGTAACACAGGATTTTGAGTTTAGGAAGAAGTATTCCTTATCTTTGTTTCCTAGGGGGAAACATGGGACAGATTTGAAAACTGGCATCATTCCTTGGTATATCAGAAGAAGTGATGTCAGTGATGGTCAGACATGGGCTGGAGAAATAAATGTTTGGTAAATGTTGGTAGAAACTGGCTTTGCGGAAAGCACTCTCCATCTCTCCCTGGATCAAATTTGGCAGTCTTTTATCCATACAAAAGTTGTAGTCGCTCCTCATATATTTAAGGAAAAATTCATTATATGAGGATTGAATAATATTAATATATTATTGTATGCAAACTTCCCTGTTTACTGGAGGATACACAGCTGAATGCACGAAGCTGAACTACAAAAATATATCCATTTCCTTTGATCGTGGTACTGCATTATTTATAGGGATAAGAAATGTCATGGAGATTTCTGTGAACGCAGCACAGAACTGGAACTAAAGCAAAACATACATTTGTGGAAATGAGTTGCTTTGCTTTCCCACAGCAGAGTTTTTTGCTTCTGAAAAGTAATTTTGCTGTTTTCATGTGCCATGTTGCATATCATAGTAGCTTAAAATAAACCGTGTATCACAGAATTCATCCATTTCAGCCTGACATGTGGCTATGGCAATGGGTCCCCCTATACCAGACTCAACCCATCAAGCAGAATGTGCTCCACAAGAAGCATAATTTTTTTCATATTATACCTTTCAAGTGGCGAAAGCAGAAACATTTCATTAATAATATTTACCACCGGTACTGCGCTTTCATGTGTTCGATGTGCTTCATATGCAACAATCCTGTGGAGTAGGTTCATCTTATTATCATCATGCCCGGGACTTCCGGGTTGGCGCCACCGGCAATGGTGGAATTCCTCTGATCGGGAGGAATTTGTCTCGTGGAAATTCGGGTCTGGCCGCCAGGGCGAAGGTGGAGACCCACTAAAAATCACAGGCGGGTGAAGCCTGTGAACGTGGGATTTGGCGGGCACCTTTTGCGCCTCCCCTACTCGCGGGGAAACCCAGTTTCGGGGATCCGGAGCGACGTGGGGTGAGCGGCGCGGTGCTTCGGATCGACTGCTTCTTCCACGGAGCAAAGCCGCATAGCTGTTGCCGGAGAGCGATGACTTTTTCCTGTGGACAATTTGATCTTAAAGCAACTACCCGTGAGTAGAGTGAAGAATTGGATTTTTAAACGTCTTAATTTGGCACCGAAACGGGGAGGCTCAAAACAGGAAGTCCACCTCCCCTTTTTGTAAGTAAGACTGAGGCAAAGAGGTTGCAAGCTAAAGTCTTGGAAAGCCTATTGTAAAGGACTAAATTCTCATCAGTAAAAAATATTAAACACCCCTTGGAAGCAGGAGAAGAGGGGGGAGGCTTTGGATTGTGTATCCCTGCAGGAGTGAGTGAAGGAAGTTAAAATACCACCGTTCCGAACCTGGAAACGGGCTGCTAGTAAGACCGACGTGTCTTGGAAGGTTCATTGACAGCGAATAGAATGTTCAGTGACAGCTAGCATAAGAGAGATATATTGTTTCCATTGTCTTCGTCTGCACTTAAAAAGGAGTAAAAGTAACGGAAAATTGAAACAACTTTATTGAACTTTATTAAAAAAGGAGGAAAGTAACTGAAAATTGAAACTAACTTTGGATTATTGAAACTGTGTTTAAAAGAGGACATACTGACCGATACAAATACAACTCGCTTTCCCCTAGTGGAAGCTTTTGAAATTGGTTACTTTATAGGAGCTGGGCTAGGGGAATTTCCAGCTGCAAGATAAAAAAGTGTGAGACTTTGGAATTGACCTTGAATCTCTTAAGTGTTATGGCAAATGGAAAGGAAAAAACAGACGGGATGTCGACAGAGGAGGCCTTAGTGGCTGCATTATTGAAAATAAACGATTTGCTGGAACAACTCCACAAGAAAACAGATGCAATAAATGTGAAATTGGATGTTGCAAATATTGAAATTGATTCAACTGTAGAAAGTTTAAATAACTTGGGACAAAAGGTGAATACCAATTCAGAAACCACCCAGAAACTGACACAGGAATCTACTTCGATATGGCAAACTGCAGATGAAGTCAGGGGTAAAACCCTTGCTGCTGAATCTAAAGCAATACAACAGGAGAGGAGAGTCCCATCCATACAAAGACAACTTGACGAGCATAAGTTGACATTCGTTACGATTGAACTTAAAGAAGAACGGATGAATTTGAGGACCAGAGCCCTATCTGAATTGGAAAAGGAAAGCTTGACAGAGTTTCAGGAGGCGATACTAACATTGGTTGAGAAAGAGAGGTATTTGGGGGTTAGTATGACCGCCAAAAATGTGAATCTGCTTAAGGATAATTGTGAAGGATGTTGGATTGAAGAGAAGGGGGATTTGGAAATATGGATAAATCAGAAGTTGCTACTGTTGGGCCGAGTTATTGTGGTGGGGATGAGGGCTGCTGTTTTGCTGGGGATGTTGCTTTTGTTTCCAACATTGCAAGCTTTGGTTGGGATGGAGGGTTTCAGGAGGTGGCAGAGGGATGATCCTAGAGTTGTTTGGCAGGGCAGGAAGCCTCGAGTAAAATTTAAGATATTGATGGATGCCAAAGAAGGAGGTGGACCTGCCCTGCCAGACCTTTAAACTTCGCTGTGAACCATCTGCTTTTTGCTGGTTGAGAGAATGGTTGCTTTTTGAAAACACTGAAGCGTTGGACAATGGCAGATGAAGTTGATGGACTATATGGAATTGGCGGAAATGACTGGCAAGATCCGAGACCAGGGTGAAGAGTCGGTGGAAGAAGATTGGAAAAAGTTTAAAGACTATTTATAGAAATATTGTAAAATTAAGGAACGTTAGAAAAATGTTGGAATGAAATTACAGTGGTACCTCGCAAGAGGAATGCCTCGCAAGACAAAAAACTCGCTAGACGAAAGGGTTTTTTGTTTTTTGAGCTGCTTCGCAAGACGATTTTCCCTATGGGCTTGCTTCGCAAGACGAAAACGTCTTGCAAGTTTGTTTCCTTTTTCTTAACACCGTTAATACAGTTGCGACTTGACTTCGAGGAGCAACTCATAGAACGCGGTGTGGTATCCTTTTTTGAGGTTTTTAAAGACTTTGGTGATTTTTGAAGCTTTTCCAAAACTTTCCCGACACCGTGCTTCGCAAGACGACAAAACTCGCAGAACGAATTAATTTCGTCTTGCGAGGCACCACTGTATATGGCTTTAGCAGAAATGTCATAAGGAATTAAGTATAAATAGATTAATAGAAAATTAAAGGAAAAGTATGGCAAGAATGTGTTAAGATAATTATAGAACAGAAAACAGAGTAAGATGGAAAGGAATTGCTGAAACAAATAATAGAAGCGGAATACAAAAAGGGAGGTGGGAGGAGGTCGCTGGAAATAAGTGAATGAAATATAAGATATTGAAAATGTTTGAGGTGTTTTTAAATTGTTTTTGCTTGTTTTTGTTTGTTTTGTTAGTCCATGTAGCGTTTTTGTATTGTATTTGCATTGTTTTTTCTTTTTTTTTCTTTTTTCTTTTTTTGTTTGTAGTGTTGTGTTGGAAACGTTAAAAAAGTAACAAATATCATTAAAAAATAATAATATCATCATGCCCATATCGCAGATGGAGTGGAGTGAATACTGAGGCTAAGAAGCAAATGCCTTGCCCTTGTTCAAGGCCACCAACGTGAGTTCATGGTGGAAACAATATTCAAAGGAAGGACTTCATGCTTCATAGCTTAAGCTCTTGGCTCCACAACAGCTTTCTATCTTACAATGTTCTATCTGTTTCAGAGTAAACCTTTCATTCCGAAACCTTCTCTTGTTTCGTCATTACTTTGCTTTTCCTCCTTAGCTAATTGTATTTTCTTTCCTGACATTTTCCTGCATTTTCCTTCCTTTTCAATAACTACAGTAGATGCTCAGGTTGCGAACATGATCCATGCGGGAGGCACATTTGCAACCCACAGCATCCGCAACCTGTAGCACCGCGTCTGCGCATGCGCGGGTTGTGATTCAGCACTTCTGCGCATGCGCAAAGCACGAGTTACCACTTCTGCGCATGTGTGAGCGCCGAAACCCGGAAGTAACCCATTCTGGTACTTCCGGGTTTCGGCGCATCCGTAACCCAAAAACACGCAACCTGAAGCGTCTGTAACCCGAGGAATGACTGTATTTTTATTTGTGAAGCATTACTGAAGGAGACAAGGGACGTGGGTGGCACTGTGGTTTAAACCACAGAGCCTAGAACTTGCCAATCAGAAGGTTGGCGGTTCGAATCCCCGTGACAGGGTGAGCTCCCGTTGCTCGGTCCCTGCTCCTGCCAACCTAGCAGTTCGAAAACATGTCAAAGTGCAAGTAGATAAATAGGTACCGCTCCGGCAGGAAGGTAAACGACGTTTCCGTGCGCTGCTCTGGTTTGCCAGAAGCGGCTTAGTCATGCTGGCCACATGACCCGGAAGCTGTACGCCGGCTCCATCGGCCAGTAAAGCGAGATGAGCGCCGCAACCCCAGAGTCGGCCACAACTGGACCTAATGGTCAGGGGTCCCTTTACCTTTACTGAAGGAGATGTTCCCATCTCCTTCAGTGAAAGCAACAGGTCCCATCACTGACACATATAAAAGGCAGTGTCGGGATTGTGGGTGCTTTCAGACAGGGGTCAATTCTGAAATTGGTGCTGCTTGTGCACACATTTTGTTTATTTTTGCAGCATCTACATGATGTCACAGCATCAAGATGCGAGCCCACACTTTTTTCAACATTTCCCTTACCAGAGAAAATCTAGCAAGTGAAAATTACCTGTTATACAGCTGGTGTCACAGCTGGTGTAGAAGCTTGTTAAGTACATTTTGGGGTGTGCGAATGGTTTGTTGTGCGTGATGACATTTTGGTGAGTGGTCTTTATCGCCACATGTTTTATTCCATTTGTTCTTTGCCTAAGCACAAGCTAGTCCGTTTGCTTGCAGCAGCCCCCAATACCAGAGGGAAGAAACCGATTGCCAATGATTGGCATATGCCTGGTTGGGATTAACTATTCTCTCAAGATCTCTTGAGGTAAATGTGGGGGATTAAATGGCGAATATACATGGGACTTCTTCTTTTTTAAAAAATTAAAAATACAGAGGTCTTGCCCAACATCTCTTTATCAGTCTTCCACTCTTGTGTAAGACATTATTATTAATAATAATAATATGAAAAACCCAAAATAAATGAATACTGCCCTCCCACAAATCACAGGTCTCCATTTTGCCCATTGTGAAACATGGTAGCTGGCTGGATGTGGTTGGTGAAATTTGCTCTTGCACTCTTATACACTTGAATAGTTCATCAGATTTTTTAAAACAGATGTACTTGCACAGTACAGAAACACCTGTATGCATGTCTAAAATGGAGAAAGGTAGTGGATTGATCCTTAATTAATTGATGTACATTGTTGTTAAAGTTCTGTGCCTTTTCCATATATCTGGATCTGCAATCTACACTTTATTTTTTATTTTGACACTTTCTATGCAACCGTGTCCATGGAGTTTACTTGGCAGGGATATTGGAGTGGCTTGCCAGTTCCTGCTCCAGGTGGATCACGTTTGGTCAAAACTCTCCACTATGACCATAAACCATAAACTCTCTATAAAGAAGGCTGATCGCCGAAGAATTGATGCTTTTGAATTCTGGTGCTGGAGGAGACTCTTGAGAGCCCCATGGACTGCAAGAAGATCAAACCTCTCCATTCTGAAGGAAATCAGCCCTGAGTGCTCACTGGAAGGACAGATCCTGATGCTGAGGCTCCAAGACTTTGGCCACCCCATGAGAAGAGAAGACTCCCTGGAAAAGACCCTGATGTTGGGAAAGATGGAGGGCACAAGAAGAAGGGGACGACAGAGGACGAGATGGTTGGATAGTGTTCTCGAAGCTACCAGCATGAGTTTGACCAAACTGCTGGAGGCAGTGGAAGACAGGAGTGCCTGGCGTGCTGTGGTCCAGAAGAGTCGGACATGACAAAACGACTAAACAACATACAGCCGTGACGAACAAGTAACTCGATGCAATAAGGATAAAAATCAGTTTAAACAACTTCACTATGTACACATTAGTGGCTTAAAAATGCAGGAAGGTTGTAGTCATCCATTGTGAATGCATGATCTTCACCCCATGTACATCACCTGTTTGGTTTCCTTACATTTGCAACTGCCCTGAATTCATGAAGCTGTCATCTGCACCTGTGCAATGGCTGTCTCAAATGTCTGCACTTCCGCTTTACTGATGGAACTGGCTGGATGAGCAAGAATGCTGGGAGCTGCCCACCCATGAGCCCCCCAGGGAAGGCAGAGAAGAAAAGGACTTAGGTCCTGGATCCTGGTGGTGGACATCTGGCCATACCTCAGAGAAGGGGACGAGCTAGAAGCAGGAAGCTTGAGGGATCACGAAGAGGCAGAAGCAGGGCAGGGTGATGAGGTTTCCAGTTTGGATGCAGACTCCAACAGAGACGACAGAAGGGAGACAGACCCTTCACCTCCCCTGCAGCCCCATCATGACAGCTTTTCTGCTGATGGCTCTCTGGCTCCACTTACTCCTAAAACACAAAGGATGTTACATGTTGCTGAACAAGGGACTAGGCAGGCACAGGACGAGGTTCCTGGGGCTCCCCATAGCAGAAGATTACAGAGGAGGAGCCTCGACTCAGAAGGCTAGAAAGTGATGGAGGGACCGCACTCCAGTATGAGCAACTTCTTCATTAGGGGAGTTTGCCTTATGAGCCTCCTTGTATTTTTCCCTTTCCTTAATAAAGAAACTAACTGCAGGTTAGCCTCTTGTCTCCCTCTCTGACCTGTGAATGACCTGATCTTCCTGTCAGCCCCTTGACAACGGCACAGTGAACGCAGCTTGCATTTTCAAATTGGATGGGAGCTGGTTTGAAGGAAAGCACATCAAACAGGAATCTTTCTTAAGAAGATACAGGAGATACATAGATTGTGGCTAAGGTCATGTCTGCGCAGCTTCAAACACGAGTGGTGGGAGCACACTGGAGCTAGAGTAACTGGTAAGTACACAGCCCTTACGCATGGAAGGTGAAAATAAAGTCCAAAATCCCATCACTGTGTTGATTAGTCTGATATTTTATTTGACAGCCCATTAGTTTCCTTGACCTCAAAAGATAGGATTCAGCACCATATTCACTCTTTTATGAGCCCATGTTTCTTGGGATCAAAAATAGAGCTGTATGCTTTGTGGGGATTTTTTTTTTGGGGGGGGGGGACAAGTCTACACAATGAAGATAACTTATCTGCCAAAGAGGAACAGAAAATTTCACATAAAACCATGATTAATCACACTTACAGCAAATGGCTGGCAGACTATCAGGACTGAAGTCACTAACACAAATTATGGCTGCAAAGAGGGATTTAGCCAGACTTAGCCTATTTCTGCATCCATCCCAGAGTTTCAACAAATTAGTAACAATGAAATGGCGCAGACACTGATTAAGCTAAGATCTCCAATTTGCAATGATGAACCCCTTGGGGGAATGTAATAAATACACACACACACACACGGAAACTGGCTCAATAAGGCATTTTAAAGTATGATTTGTGAAAATGATCTTAAGCCCCTCATGCCTTTAATATGGGCCTGAGCGGAAGATATGGAAAAGACAGCTGCCAGTCCAAGTTCACTCAGTGAACTTTGTGGCTCAGCTGGGGAACTGAGACCAGAAATGAAACATAACAAGGCCCTCTGAGATATTATTAATTTACTATATTAGTCTCATGATTAATCTGAACCTGTATAGGATTTCCCTGTTAAGTCTTATGTCCCTCATGCCATTAATCTGGACCTGGGTGAAGTTCACGTGGATCACAGTTTTTTGCGCAGGAGTGATGATGTCCTCTGCTGGAAAGGTACTTGGTGGCTTCTATGAACTGACCGATCACATCGCAGAAAGCTTGGTTCCAGAACAGGACAGGTAGGTATTCTGCCCCCCTTATAAATCCTGGCTACGGCCATGGTTCATTGCCTATATATTTGGAGAGGAGGAATATTTGGAACTATGAAGTTTTGGGTGCTCCACTACTTCTACCTGTTAAATTTGCAGTTCTCAGTTTTGTTTTGATTTTAAGCAGAAGGGAAACTGCTGGTCTAGCTGGACTCAGCTGGTAGCCATCGTCGCTAGCTCAGTTACATTAGGTTTCAGCCTGAAGCCTTACCCTGTGCTTGAAAAGGCACAGTACAAAAGGCAAAAAGGATGTGGAGGGAGGTGGAAAGCACTCTTCTATGGATTTTTCAAATCTGATTGTGCTGCCAGCACAGCTGGTGGGCCTCTTAGTTCATTTTGTAGTATGTGAGTTGTTGAGCAAAGTGTCTGGGAGCCTTATGGATTCTATCCCTACCACCAAAATACACCCAGCAATCGCCAGTCCAAATGCTACCCTTTCATCTGCTACCGGACTAGCACAGATAAGGTCAAATAGGGCACAACATCAGCAGCCCAAGGCTTTACTGCACAGGCTCCTTAAGGAGATGAGGGGAAAACTGAGGACACAACAGCAAAGCACAGAATGTGAAGGGGGTAACACTGAGAAAATCACTTTTTTTTTATTGAACAGGGAGAGCATTGTTTTGGAGACCATGGTAACTGTAATAGAAAATGATGCAGCTTGGTCCTAGGGAGAGAAACCAAAAATTAATGAACTCCTTTGGCGACACAGTAGCCTTGCTGGGCACAACAGTGACTATAATGCAGGGTCTCTCGGTCATCATTCAATCTCAGGGGGAAACCCAATCATGGTTCTGTCACCATTACAACTCCTGATGTTCTGCTGAACAGCAACAAAGTGCTGTTTGGGCAACATTAGCAGTAAAGGAGGCTGCAGGTGTTGGGAAGGTTGGTTCTGGGAATCCACCTGGGGATTGTGCAAGGTTGGCCCCAATGCAAAGGTCACAGTCGTTCCTGGAAGAAATTGTTCTCCTTTAGAGCATAAATTTGCTGTTAAAGACCCAGGTGCTAGGAAATGAGGGCACAGTGCAGTGACTCCAGGCAGCCCAGGATAGAGTGCAAAACCTAATCCTGCTGCAATAATGCATAGTCAGTAGCTGCTCCCAAACTCGCAAAGTCTTCATCCAGCAGACACCTACCGGTATATGATTGCTGAAAACTCAGAGGAGGAGTCCCTCATTGCTTAACATTTTGCAAGCACACTCAACACTAATTCACTCCCAGGATGCTTCCATCTGTCAGGAACTGCATTCTGTGTGTCAACCGTTGACTTCAACCCAGTCTTCTCAAAGGATGATTAGGGCAAAAAGGAAGCCTCATATGTACAGCCTGCAGCCATATTTGAACTGTGAAGCATGCTGTATATTTTTAGCACATCTAAGGGCATACTAGGGACGCAAGTGGTGCTGTGGGTTAAACCACAGAGCCTAGGACTTGCTGATCAGAAGGTCGGCAGTTTGAAACCCCGTGACAGGGTGAGCTCCTGTTGCTCTGTCCCTGCTCCTGCCAACCTAGCAGTTCAAAAGCACATCAAAGTGCAAGTGGATAAATAGGTACCGCTCCAGCGGGAAGGTAAATGATGTTTCTGTGTGCTGCTCTGGTTCGCCAGAAGCGGCTTAGTCATGCTGGCCACATGACCCGGAAGCTGTACACCGGCTCCCTCAGCCAATAAAGCGAGATGAGCGCCACAACCCCAGAGTCGGTCACGACTGGACCTAATGGTCAGGGGTCCCTTTACCCTTTACCTTTAAGGGAGTACTATGCTGTGACTGCCTGCAACACAACTTCTACTTCAAAGTATGCACATGGTATTGTTGTGTGCCACTCCAAACTCTGAGCCCTGTGAGAATTCAGAGGATCCAGGAGCCATTTTCTTTTGGAAATGAGGCAAAGTGCAGACCGTGGCGTCTTTATGATATATGGTTTATTTACACATATATACACCCTGAGCTTACAGTGGAGGGGTTCACAGCATTAACACCCCTAGACGGTCTTGTTTCTCCTATAGCCACAGCAGTGTTAGAAACTGAGGTATGAAAGCTAGGAACTAAATGGCACCTTAAACCTAGGTTATGGGCACAACAATGGAATGTCTAGGTGTGCTTTTTTATAACAAGAATACAGAGCTGAAAATGAATGAACTGTGACTAAAATATTATGTTCATTTTTCACATGGTCTACTCCTTCCGCTGCCCATTCATAAGAGGGCCTCTTCTCCAGTCTTCAGAAAGTAGCTAGAAGTGGGGAGGCAGAAAAAGGTCCTCCTTTCCTTTTGCTCTGCAGTTTTAATCGGAAAACTTAGGTGCAGTACTGCGCCCAGAATTCAGAAACTGCTTGCGCTAAAGAAATTCCTTGTCGCAAAATGTACCTAGAACAATGGCAGTTTAGAGCACTAATCTGCAGCCTTGGATTCAAACAGACATCAAACATTGCTTTTGACCTCTCTCTCCAGCTTGCTGCTTTACTTCCGCTTTACTTCACACCCACTTTCAACTCTGAAATTTGGCATTTGTCCTTCTCACTATCTGCGAGTTGAGTTGAGTTGAGGGAGGGACACAACCCATTTGTCATCTGGCACAGAGTCCACTTACCTTTGTTCTCTTAATGGCCCATCACCCAGGCAATTACCTCATCAAGAAGCTAGCCTGGCTTATCTTTTAGCACTTACTGGATTAGAGGGGTCCGGCACTTACAAATTCATAACAATATATTAATGAGGGATTGGAAAATTCATGAGTGGGGAAGGATTTTGTTACTCGTCCTCCATTTTGTTCTGAACGTAGTCTAATTTTTCAGTGCTACAACTGTTTACCCTGTTTCATATGTGTGTACAAATTTTTGGTGTGTACAGATACTTGTTGGCATTTGCAGTGTTGAAATAAATTATTGCTGCTCTTTGTTTTAAATATCCGAGGACTGCAGCCCACAGATAACTTGAGTGTGACTTTTCACCACATTTTACATTATGACCACACAAACACACCATGCATTTAAAGCAGTATCTTACCACATTAAACCGTCACGGGCATGACTCCCCCCCAAAGAATCTGGGTAACTGTATCTTGTTTCAGGGTGCTGAGAGTTGTAAAGAGACCCCCAATTCCCCCCATAGAGCTACAATTTCTCAGGCAATTATATGAATTATAGCTCTAAGTGAGAACTCTCAGCACCCTTAATAAACTACAGTTCCCGTGATTCTTTGGGGGAAGCCATAGCTGTTCAAAGTGGTATGATAATGCTTTAAATACATGGCTTTTTTCAGCTAGAACTTGCCGGAACTCAGTTCCGGCACCTCTCAGGTGGGCGCCATTGCCATTATAAGAAAAGAAGGGCAGCCTTCATGGGGAGTCCCTTCTGAGACCCTAGGGACCGATTGCCAGAGTGTAAACAAATAGTTTGACTCAAGGCAGCTTCCTGTTTTTTTGGGGCACAGTGTGCGACAGACGCCTCTCCTCTTTTTTCCAAGTGCTCTTGTCCGTGATGAAGTGCTTGGGAATTATGCCAGGCACTATCAACTTTGCCTTTCTGTACTCACAACTTTAGGAACACCACCACGTAAGGTGTATAATTTTGAGTTGCCTCAAGTCTTGCGCTACTTGGTGCAGTCAACCACCTTTGCACCCATTTTCCTCGCTGCCAACTTTTTCCTCTTTTCTTTTCTTTTTTTTGGAAGCTCAGAATAGTCCTCAGAACTTTTTATGCCAAGCCGATACATAACCCTCTACTCCACCCCCTGTAGATGTTGTTGGTTTGGCTAATCCTGAAAGTGTGTGCTAGTTTGAAAATGGCATCAACGCTGAACTTTTGCTGTGGGAAAAGTTTATCCTCTGGCATAGAAGATGGGTGAACAGCAGGTGGTTTCTTCTTACACCTCCACTCTTTGGACTGGCATGTATTTCTGGCAGTGGGTGCGATCTCTCCCTCCCCCTACCCCTGCTTTCCTGTCATCCGGACAGAAAATGTCTCCAGTTACAGGCATTGGGGGGACTGGGTTGCCCTGGAACTAAGATTAAAAACTGATACTTGCTGAAGGGGATTAGTGATTTAAGGAAATTATTTCTTATGTACATACTTGCCTCCTAGCTTTAGCTGGTATGACACTGGCACCATTACTCAGTGAAATCCGGAGGCCAACAATTCTCCCACTCTCCAATAAAAACTTAAGCCGTATAGGTGGGCACCAGCTGTTTGTAACAAATAATCTCTGAACGAAAAGAGAATAGGTTAATGGCCGTGTGCCCAGGTACACATGGCAGACTGTCCTTTCCTTCTGTTTCAGATACCCATAGCATCCTGTGAAAAGATTCTCCTGGCAATATTGGATGTGTGTTTCAAGTCCCAGTTCATTAACAAGGCATTAAGTATGTGCAAGTTTGAAGGACATCAGTAATCGTAATTGAGTTCTGGTCAGAATGTACGCCCCATGTCTTAGGCTGCGGTTCTATACACAGTTAGATGCAGAATTCCCTGTTGAATGGTCCATGTCTGCTCAGAAGTAAGTCCCATTGAATTGAAAGGGGCTTATTCCCAGTGGGCTGGATTAGATGACTTTTGAGATTCCTTTCACCTCTTAGAGCCAGTGTGGTGTAGTGGTTAAGAGCGATAGACTCATAATCTGGTGAACCAGGTTCGCTTCCCCGCTCCTCCAAATGCAGCTGCTGGGTGACCTTGGGCCAGTCACACTTCTCTGAAGTCTCTCAGCCTCACTCACCTCACAGCGTGTTTGTTGTTTGTAGCCGCTTTGAGACTCCTTAGAGTAGTGATAAAGCGGGATATCAAATCCAAACTCTTCTTCTTACACTACATACCCTCCAACATTTCTCTGATGAAAACAGGGATGTTCTATTCCATAACGATATTTTTACTATTTATACCCCACACATCTTACTAGGTTGCCCCAGCCTCCCTGGGCAGCTTCCAACATATATAAAAAGCATAATAAAACATTCAACTTTTTTTTAAAATAACCTTCCCTATACAGGGTGGCCTTCAAGCGGCTTGTCAGGTTGGATAACTCCATACCCTCCAACATTTCTCTTATTAAAATAGGGACATCCTAAGGAAAAGCGGGACATTCTGGGATCAAATCAGAAACCGGGACGGCTTCTCTAAGACAGGGACGTACCTGGTGAATGGGGACACTTGGAGGGTCTGCTGCTATGATTCTATGATATGTGCATGTCAGTGTGAATGTTTAGGCTTCTGCACCAGTAGATCTCAGTTGCTTAATTCAGGTCGCCTACTAATGGAATTTTAACTTTATTCCATCCTAGCTCCTGCCATTAAGGAAGCTTCACGGCCCAGAAGTCAGTCCCAACTGTATTTTTGGTGTGTCGTTGGCTGCCTCTTAACAAACACAACAAAGCAAATCTTTAGATTATTTTTAATTTTGTTTTTTACATTCCCCCCACCCCAGTGATTGGCAGTGATTCTTTGGAAACTGTCGGAAACCTAAATGCAAAGACAATGTTGTAATTGCTATTGCTGCGGAACTTGAGGCACAGAATGCAATTGGTAGAATGAAAGATCTTCCAATGTTCATAAAATTCAGAGCACATAATATTATTTAAAATGGACCCCTAGTCACTTGTACACCCACACAGGGTGGCAAGGGTCAAATATGAATTAAAATGGAAGCCAACACTCTAAGGTTTTTGCTGTAAAATAAATGAAAACAAAACACGTTTCTTGCACTTCAGAAAAAAAGAGTGGGTTGACAGTCATATTGCAGAAAGTTTTTATTTCATCTAGATGACCACCATATGGCTTCATCAATCAGCGGTGGAGGAGATACACAGCATCAGCAAGAATTAATAGTGGTACGTTTAACACCAAGCTAGTGTAATGGTTCAGTTGCCTGGGACAAAGACACCATGGTCCGTTGCCTGGGATAATGTCACATTTTGAAATACAAAAGCATAATGGCACTTCCCACTCCCAATTTCAATATCCACAAATTTCCCCAAGTGATCAGTTACAGCTTGCAGTGATACTGAGAGCCAGTGTGGTGTAGTGGTTAAGAGCGGCGGACTCGTAATCTGGTGAACCGGGTTCGCTTCCCCGCTCCTCCACATGCAGCTGCTGGGTGACCTTGGGCCAGTCACACTTCTCTGAAGTCTCTCAACCTCACTCACCTCACAGAGTGATTGTTGTGGGGGAGGAAGTGTTGGGTTGAAATCACGACAGACAAGTGGTAGGTGTCATATGAGAGGCGTCTCCCCGGGGCGAGCCCCGGGAACTCTCTTTTATTGAATATTACAAACATTGCCACAGGTGTGCTTGTGGCTGATTGGTTGATACAAACACAAAGCAACTTGTTGCTGATTGGTTAACATAGGTACAAGGCGGGAATTACATATGACATCAATCACTGATAGATCAAAGGCTGAGAAATGGAGCTGGAACTAGACAGGCATGAATCCTCCTAATTAAATTATAACTAAAGATTGATATTGAAGGAACATAACATGAAAGAATACAACAATCACGTTCCGTAGATGTGGTCAGCAATGCATTAAGAACAGGTCAGGATACACTGTTTCATGAACTCAATGGGAACTGTTCAGAACATTCTCAGACTCTTGTGCAGAAGCAGAAGCAAGACTTCCCACAATGCCACAGTTATGTGCAGTAAGAGAACTGCAGAAAGAAAACTTCCCTTCAAGGAAGGGAAAGGAGAATGTTAGCTGCTTTGAGACTCCTTAGGGTAGTGATAAAGTGGGATATCAAATCCAAAACTGAGAGAAAACAATTGCCATTAATTTTTTCCTGCTGCCTGTCCCTTGGGTATAACAATGGGGATATGGCATTTATTGCATGCCTCAATGCACCTTGGGAAGCCCATCTTTGCAAAGCCATCTACTATCAGCAGGGGAAGAATTAAAGGTACATACATGAGTAATTAGTCAGTTGTACCTTGGAAGTCAAACGGAATCCGTTCCAGAAGTCCATTCGACTTCCAAAACATCCAGAAACCAAAGTGTGGCTTTTGATTGGCTGCAGGAAGCTCCTGCAGCCCATCAGAAGTGGCGGAAGCCCCGTCGGACATTCGGCTTCCAAAAATAATTCGCAAACCGGAACAGTCACTTCCGGGTTTGGGGTGTTTGGGAGCCAAAACGTTCAACTTGCAAGTCATTCGGGATCCAAGGTACGACTGTACAAGTAAGCTCAGGACTCACAACAAATCAAGCAAGTTTGGGCCCCTGGGTTAACCCTGTCTTTCTTTATAACCCTTGATCCTCCCTATAATATTGGGATAAACTTCGGAGCAAATTATAAAACTACTTTTTACACCCATAGACCAAATTTCCACCTACTTCATGCCCACTTAGGACCAGGTGATCAGGTCTTGGTATTTATTCATATTATTTGTCAATTAAATTTCTATCCTACTCTCCTCCCAAAGAAGTCCAGGGTGGAAAACAAGCAGGCAGCAGAACAAAACGATTATACATCAGGGATTGTATAACAATAACTAGGAAATTAGAAACAATCTGAAGACTATGGATACACATTAAGTACATCTAACAAGGCATTACATGTATTGCTTATTGAATTAAACATTGTCGTTCTTAAGAGTCCTGGCTTGCGTAGTCCAGAAGGAGAATTTGCATATTTGGGGTTTGCAAGTGTAGTACTGTATTGTTGCTTGCATTTGTTGTTGTTTAGTTGTATCCCACTCTTTGTGACCCCATGGACCAGAGCACACCAGGCACTCCTGTCTTCCACTGCCTCCAGCAGTTTGGTCAAACTCATGCTGGTAGCTTCGAGAACACTATCCAACCATCTCGTCCTCTGTCGTCCCCTTCTCCTTGTGCCCTCCATCTTTCCCAACATCAGGGTCTTTTCCAGGGAGTCTTCTCTTCTCATGAGGTGGCCAAAGTCTTGGAGCCTCAGCTTCATGATCTGTGCTTCCAGTGAGCACTCAGGGCTGATTTCCTTCAGAATGGATCGGTTTGATCTTCTTGCACTCCATGGGACTCTCAAGAGTCTCCTCCAGCACCAGAATTCAAAAGCATCAATTCTTCGGCGATCAGCCTTCTTTATGGTCCAGCTCTCACTTCCATACATCACTACTGGGAAAACCATGGCTTTAACTATACGCACCTTTGTTGGCAAGGTGATGTCTCTGCTTTTTAAGATGCTGTCTAGGTTTGCCATCGCCTTTCTCCCAAGGAGCAGGCATCTTTTAATTTCGTGACTGCTGTCACCATCTGCAGTGATCATGGAGCCCAAGACAGTAAAATCTCTCACTGCCTCCATTTCTTCCCCTTCTATTTGCCAGGAGGTGATGGGCCCAGTTGCCATGATCTTCATTTTTTTGATGTTGAGCTTCAGACCATATTTTGCGCTCTCCTTTTTCACCCTCATTAAAAGGTTCTTTAATTCCTCCTCACTTTCTGCCATCAAGGTTGTGTCATCTGCATATCTGAGGTTGTTGATATTTCTTCTGGCAATCTTAATTCCAGCTTGGGTTTCATCCAGCCCAGCCTTTCACATGATGAATTCTGCATGTAAGTTAAATAAACAGGGAGACAATATACAGCCTTGTCATACTCCTTTCCCAATTTTGCTTGCCTAGCCATACTCAAAATACTTCTGTTTCACAGGGGGCTGTTATCCAAGGTGGTCCCTATCACATTTAGTGATAACCAGCCCCCTCTTTTGTGCTCTATTGGTTCCATTTTATAAAGTACAACTCCCCCCCTCTGTCTATTCAAAGTACAAATGTATGAAATGGAACTGAAAACTTGAGCGTGATTTGACACAGAAATCAATTTCTGATGTTATTTGTGAACCTGCGAGGAAAGGTAATATTGCAATATCTAAACAATCATACATGCAACTTAACCAATTCTTAGATGATGTAGTTCTAGTGACTTTGCTACACCTTCCTTTTATCAATTGCAAAGCACCTATAAAGGCTTGGGGGGTGGGATAATACATATAATGCAACTCAGTGGAAGGAAATAGGGTGTTTAAGCATAAAAATGGACTTTCCCCCCTTCTATTTTCTTCTTTTCAAGATTGTTGGCACCAATTCCTGCAACCTTATTTATCTACATAGTTAGAACTGGTACTTTCCCTTCAAATTGGGTTGCTGCTATTGCCATTATTATCTATAGTAAGAGTCTTAGAAATAACTCCGATAATTATAGTCCCATTAGTTTGTTCGACATAACTAGTAAAATCTGTGCTAAATGCCTGTTGGGGAAACTGGAAAATTGGTTGGAGGAAAAAGCCATTCTTGTCCCAGAAGAGGTGGATTTCTGTTGCAACCATTCAACTTTAGATAAATATCTTGCAGGACTAGCTAAGCATATTTTTGAGGCTGATTTGAAAGCAGCTTTGGACTCTACCCTTCATGAGCATGTGGAGAAAGCTACAATCAGTGGGTATTAATTCATAACCATTAAGCTCCTTACTACAGATGTTTTCTGGAAAAATGATACGTGCCAGAACTGGATTACATGGCCAGATTCCAAGAGTGTTCCTTACCAGGGTTGTATAGCAGGGCTGTCTTCTTGCTCTCTTAACTTTTTAATTCATTTTTTAATGACAGAGTGGCCTTCTTATAAAGCAGTCAACATTTCCCAGTGAAAGTAGGCCACAGTAAAGTATCTCGCCTTTCATATGCTGATGATGCTATTTTAATTTGCAAGTTGGAAGGCGTAGGTTGTAAAGATGGTTTAGTTTGTGTTGCCACATTGAGTAACTGCAAATTAATTATGATAAAACTAAAAGTTCTTCAGTAAACACGAGGAAGTGTGTAATGGGAATCCAAGTTTCTTCATTTTGGTATTTAGGAATTGTACTCCATCAGTCATTTAACTGCTGTACTCAAAACTGAAGGACGGCTCTATTAGCAGAAAGAACATTTAATGGCCTCCTTAGTTTTTCATGAAACGAAGGATAAGATTCATATACATCTAGCCCAATAACTATATGAATCAAGAATTATTTCTCAGATATTGTATGGTGCCTCATTATCAGCAGTAATACACCTAGAGCCTTCAGAAAAAGTGCAAAACCAATTGCTACGTGGGTATTATTGGTACCAACCTCAATCAAACTAGCAACCATTTATACTGACTTCAAGGTTATGGCTGTAAAAAATGAGGCAATTAGACAAACCCTCTAGTTTGGAGTAAAGATTATCTTCAATCTGGACTCTTCATATACAATATCCTCCTTTGAAGAGATGGGTTATGGCCCATGGAGACATAAAAATGCAGTTGATCATTTTAAACGTGGGTCTGTCAACATGGTTGTTGTTGTTGTTATTTTCTGGCTATCACGAAGCCAGATTTTCCACCTTGCAACGACACTGAGAAACAGAAAAGAGTCGCAGAGATAAGTGGATGTAAATCTAAATCATTCTGTCTTCCCCCCACCTCTGCGGCACCCAGTTATGTAAGGCATCTAATTGATGTAAAAGCTTTTTCTAAGCCCCAACTGAAAATTTTATCCCTTGTGGAATGGAACAGCCAAATTAATGGCATCCCTAGACAAATGTGAGCCTGCGCTTGTAATCCACAGACCATTGACGATCTTACTGACTTCATGTGAGGTATATGAAGATATTTGTATTAAATACATCCATCTATTGCTACCTTCTAAAATGGGATTATCCTCCTGAAATAAATTGCTGTCCCTTCTAAAAGGCACTAAGTGTGTTACATTTAGAATGCACAATTCTAGGGCATACAAAAATAAATGAAAATGCCTGTGGATTACGATACTGATCCTGGCTCCCCCCCCGCCCCCCCCAGCAACATGATTTGATATTTTTAATATTTTACCTTTGTAATATTTTATAAACTCTTATTAACGTGTAGCATTGTTTCTGTAATAGATGGCCACATTTGTATAATGACAAGTGGCAACGTTGCAAAAAACAAAATTTGAATCCACGGAATGAATCTCAGGTTAAAAGCTTTTTGCAGTTTCTGTTGTTTTAAATCGACCTACATGAAGCCTGAGTTACATAGCTCAAGGAGAGGGTGGTAACTCTTGGCTGTTTCTCAGTCGTAACCACCATTACTATCCCGGCTGAGGAATAGAGATGTACCCATCATTTTCTTGCCTGGAGCTAATAGCAGAAGTTGGGGTGGGGTGGGTGCCTGATTTAGGTTGCAGAAAGGGTTGCCTCTGAAGATGGTTTGGAAACTTTAGCTAGTGCAGAATTCAGTGGCCAGGTTGTTTACCAGGGCTAGATGGTTTGAGGATATTACACCGAACTTGGCCTGACTGCATTGGCTACCAATAAGTTTCCAGGCCCAATTCTAAGTGCTGGTTTTGACCTATAAATCCTTAAGCGGCTCAGGACCACAATTCCTCAAGGACCACCTCTCTCCATATGAACCTACCTGGACCCCAAGATCACCTTCTGAGGCCCTTCTTTGTGTGCCTCCTTCACGAGATGTCAGGAGGGTGGCAACATGAGAATGGGGCCTTCTCTGCAGTGGCTCCCCATTTGTGGAATGCTCTCCCCAGGGAAGTTTGCCTGGCGCCTTCATTATACACCTTTAGGCGCCAGGCAAAAACTTTCCTCTTTAACCAGGCCTTTGGTTGACTGACATCCAATGCCTTTTTAATATGTGATTTTGAGGGGCAGGCATTATTGAGTTTTTATTTTTATTATGTATTTTGTGATTTTATCTTGTGAACCGCCTTGTGAACCGCAGGTATAGGGTGGTTACAAATTTAATAAATGATAATAAAACAGCGGGTGGCACTGTGGTCTAAACCACTGAGCCTAGGACTTGCCGATCAGAAGGTCGGCAGTTTGAATCCCCGCGACGGGGTGAACTCCCGTTGCTCGGTCCCTGCTCCTGCCAACCTAGCAGTTCAAAAGCACGTCAAAGTGCAAGTAGATAAATAGGTACCGCTCCGGCGGGAAGGTAAACGGTGTTTCCGTGCGCTGCTCTGGTTCGCCAGAAGCAGCTTAGTCATGCTGGCCACATGACCCGGAAGCTGTCTGCGGACAAACGTCGGCTCCCTTGGCCAGTAAAGTGAGATGAGTGCGCAACCCCAGAGTCATTTGCAACTGGACTTAACTGTCAGGGGTCCCTTTACCTTTACCTTTACGTTTAATGAAACAACAAGAAAGCATTCCCCCCCCCCCCAGTGTACCACATCCCCTATTTGGAAAACTACTGGAGATCCTGCTTACAGTCTTCCCTTGTCACATCTCGTTTGGCCATAAGATTAAGAACCCACTGAAGCAACTGAATGATTATATATCTGCTAATGAGATCCAGTAATTTTATGAGACAAATGTGACATAGTCGGCTGCCTTTACTTCATCAAACTACTCTATCCTCTGGAAGCTCTAAGCTACAGATGGGCTCAGCTAAATTAAACTATTAGGCCGGGCTTATTCTTAGTGACTTATCATCACTGCATCAATACAGATAATGACTCTGCCCCCTGCAGCCAATGCTCCGTTTGAGCTATAAAGCATAATTATGATCTTTCACAACAAACTGTCAAATGCTTATTTTAAAAGGCTCGTTTTTCATATTGGAAATGTGCTCTTAGTAATATGTTAAAATATTCCTGCTTTCGTAGGGAGCAAATGTCTCTCTGCCTGAGGGTTCCGTGCAGCTTTGAGGACACTGAATTATAGCGGCAAACGTCCATCAGACGTACACCTGCTCAGCTTCCATTGTGATATACCGGGCATGCACACACACATATACCTCTGGCAACTGTTGCTGCATGCATGGAATGAGGTCTTCTCGTGCAACAGGACTTTCCTCCCAGTCCCCCCCCCATGTGTGGGAGAGAGGCGGAAGGCCCACTGTGTGAGTAGACCTCACCCCCTGTGCACATAGTTCACTCTGTTGAATTCCACCCTCCGTTGTTAACATGCCCTCCAACGTTTGTCCGATGAAAACAGGGACATCCTATTCTACCTCAGGAAGCTTCTTCCATGCTTGATCTCGCTGAACACATAGACGTCACGTACGCTTCTACAGCAGTCACCTTGAGCCAATTACAACCTCTCTGCCGAATCTACTTCACAGGATTGTAGCAAAGAAAACATGTACAAGGCTAGGGATAACGTACAACAGCTTCGACAGATAAATGGAATGAAATAAAATGTTAGTGGTAAGCTGCCTTGAGTCCTTGTCAGGGAAAAAGGTGGGATATGGAGGTAGTAGTACTAGTGCTAGTACTAGTACTAATAATAATAGAAACTGAGATAATGCTTAGGAACATGTTGTTGTTTAGTCGTTTAGTCGTGTCTGGCTCTTCGTGACCCCCTGGACCAGAGCACGCCAGGCACTCCTGTCTTCCACTGCCTCCCTCAGTTTGGTCAAACTCATGCTGGTAGCTTCCAGAACACTGTCCCACCATCTCGTCCTCTGTCATCCCCTTCTCCTTGTGCCCTCCATCTTTCCTAGCATCAGGGTCTTTTCCAGGGAGTCTTCTCTTCTCATGAGGTGGCCAAAGTCTTGGAGCCTCAGCTTCAGGATCTGTCCTTCCAGTGAGCACTCAGGGCTGATTTCCTTAAGAATGGATAAGTTTGGTCTTCCTGCAGTCCATGGGACTCTCAAGTGTCTCCTCCAGCACCATAATTCAAAAGCATCAATTCTTCGGCGATCAGCCTTCTTTATGGTCCAGCTCTCACTTCCATACATCACTACAGGGAAAACCATGGCTTTAACTATGCGGACCTTTGTTGGCAAGGTGATGTCTCTGCTTTTTAAGGTGATGTCTCTGCTTAGGAACATACCAGAGTAAATCCTATTGAACTCAGTGGGACTTACTTCTGAGTAAAAATGCTTAGGATTGCAGTGTAAGGCTGCACAGTCTTTGCCCAGTTACCTGGGAGTCAGCTCCATTGAATACCATGGGACTTACTTTTAAGTAGACGGTGTAAGGCTACATTTACAATAAATGAATCAACACTCCATGTGTTTCCTAAAAAAAAAGGCTGGCTGCTGAAGCATTGCAATTAAAGAATTTAAAGTGGATTGGTGACCTTTTCCTTCAAAGTTATAGGAAGGGCTTCGTATGCCAGCGTCACCATTTCCTTCATTTGGTGCAGGTATTTTACTGTCAGGATAAACAGGACTCTGTTTTTGCACCTACACACACAACTTTTGTTTTCTGAGACATGGAGGGGAGGAAAAAGGAAAACCGGGACATTCCAGGATCAAATCAGAAACTAGAACAGCTTCTGTATTTCCAGGACTCTCCCTGGAAAATAGGGACACCTGGAGGGTGTTTCTGGTTTTATAAATTTGAATAAAGTCAGGTTGGACTGAATTTTAATTTGTAAACAGTATGCAACATGGATCAGGTGAAAAGTACTGTTGGGGCTGAGCTACCTACCATTATTGAGCTACTTTAAGCCTCAAGGAGAAATCCTGTGCTCTCTGGTGGGTGGGTGTGTTTGTGCATGTGTTGCTTTCTCAGTGTAGCAGAGAAAAGCTTCTCTGCTATCACTGTTCCCCTGGCAGTGGGGCCAGAGTTTAGGAGTCTGGGTAGCATTCCATGGAAAGCTGTGGATCTGCAGGATCCTCTCTCCTCTGGCACAGCCCCAGAATGGGCACTGAGCCTTGCCAGCCTTGGGACTGGTACATTAAAGTCCTTCCCATTGAAGCAGTGATGTAGCATGGGTTGCCAGTGCCCGGGGCCCTGCAGAGGGTGGGAGGGAAACAGGTGGAGTACACATGTGCATTCAACTGCCTAATGGCGTCCACGTCACCCTGGAGATCACAGCTGCAGAGATAAGAAAAGAAGATTTGCTCTGTTATCTGGAGAGGTCACTTCCTGGTTCACATGGAGAAGCCATTTTCAACGGAGACCAGCGACAGAAGCACACAACTGTAGCGAGGAAGCACTGGGTATTGATATTTTGCACCCCTAACAACTTTGCGCCAGGGGCAACCACCCCTGTGCCCCACTACACCACTGCATTGAAGCCAAAAGCAGGGGGGAAATAAAAAAGCTGGAAGGAAAGGAAAATAAATCTGCCATCCCACCTTATGCCCAGTTGGCAGGGCTTCTTTCGCACCACCTCCATAGGATTTATCCGTTAATGGCATTGACTGGGGCACTGTAGAGTACTAAAAGATGTGCCCATAACACAGACTAGCCTCTGGATGAATGAAGATGCCAGGTGGCTGAGTCTCATTGGCACTGCCCTTTGCCAATGTAAGCAAAGCTTTCTTTAAAAAAAAAATAAAAATGTATGGTTAAAAATGGAGGAAGGGAGAAGAAAAGGCCCGTGGCTTTGACTGTCTGGGACACCTCATAAGAAAACCACCCACCCCAGTTCTTCGCTACTACTGAGCAAAGTTTTGCCCACCTGCACTTTCATGAAATGTTGTGATGAATAAAATAGTGTTCAGGGGGCAGGTCCAATTCCACAGAATATTTTAATTCTACTCTTCCTGAAACCACACTGCCTTGTGCAAGAAGCCCAGGCTGGTATATTTCATCATCCCTGTTGCTTTCTTGAATGCAGCATTTTAATCAATGGCACGCAGTTGACTGAATAATCAATTTTTCATTACTACTGATGACTCTTTTAGATAGTTCATGAGAGAATAGGGCATTCATAATTAAGCATAATCAACTCTGATGCTGTGTTTGTAAGAAGAGATTTATTGTGTTGTCAGCTACATGCTGTGAAATTCCTGGAAGAATCTTGAATTTTAGCAATGCTAGGAAACTAAAATACGTGTCTCTCAGCTGTGCCATTTGGACCGCCTCGGTGTCTTTATTATATAGAATGGTGAAACTGTAGAAAAATTGGAAAGCGTGAGAGAGAGATCACCCGGGGTCTTTGAGTAATTCAGTTTTGGAAGAGGTGAGTTGAGAAACTTGTGTTTGGATTAGGGGAACTATCTGCATGACACTAAGAGCAAGAGACTCACAACAAGTTCCAACAAGTCACACCGAACTGTTGTTATCAGTACTTCCTGTCACACTGTGCATGTCCAAAGAACAGTTCCCACAGAAAATGTCCTTGTCTAGACAAAACAATCTGTCTTCTGCTTCTTGAACCTTCTTCTCTGTTCTTCTCCGTTTCTGGAACAAATGATTCTCTCACACACAAGTGAGAATATCCAACAGTTTTAATAGTCTCACATTTGTGTGAGGCTTATTATCGTTACCTTTGATCAGCCTCCCCTGAAGGTCAGTGCCATCGCAAGTGGTGACTGTGGGAATATCCTACTGTGCTGTCAGAAGGTCAGCGGTTCAAATCCCCACGACAGGATGAGCTCCCGTTGCTCTGTCCCAGCTCCTGCCAACCTAGCAACTCAAAATCATGCCAGTGCAAGTAGATAAATAGGTACCACTGCAGTGGGAAGGTAAACAACATTTCTGTGCGCTCTGGCTTTTGTCACAGTGTCCCGTTGCGCCAGAAGCGGTTTAGTCATGCTGGCCACATGACCCAGAAAGCTGTCTTTGGACAAACGTTGGCTCCCTCGGCCTGAAAGCGAGATGAGTGCCACAACCCCATAGTCACCTTTGACTGGACTTAACCTTCTAGGGGTCCTTTGCCTTTTTACCTTTTTACATTCCAAGTCAGTGATCAGCAACCTTTTTCAACCATGAGCCGATCCACCGTTCCTCAGACCATGTGGTGGGCTGGACTAAATAACCCAGAGATGCATTTTAAATAAAAGGACACATTCTACTCATGTAAAAACACACTGATTCCTGGACCGTCCACAGGCCGGATTGAGAAGGCGAATGGGCCGCATCCTGCCCACGGACCTTAGGTTGCCTGCCTCTGTTCCAAGTGGCTGCATGAATCTCGACAACATGGATCAAACCCAGCATGAGTTGGGTTTGCAGCTACTTGAGGGGTTTTCTGCAGCTGACACTTGCCTCCACCTTGAGCTGAGTTTGCTCACTGTACCTTCATATACACTGCACAATTGTCAATGATAAACGCAACCGTGCTTGTGGCGTAGGTCTATCTGTCTATCTTTCTTAAAAGCACCCACTCTTACGAGTGATGCACACTGAAAGATATGTATGCCTATTATACTTTCAAAACAGAGTGAAGATAATAACAATGGGGAGCTGTATCCCAAATGATCCCATTATAAGGAACAGTAAATGTTAATATATGCCATGTGCAGTGCAGACGCTCATAAAAATAAGTAACAAGGAAGCACTTCATATACTATTGAAATATTATACACGATGGATGTTATTAGAACAAAAGTATGTATATCTGTGGAACAATTTATAGTCTTGTCAGCACGGGACTATACTTCACAGGAATGAAAGGCATAAGGATAAAAGGCATAATCTAGACCTTTTTTCTGCAAATGGCACATTTATTCATACCAGCTGAATAACTGGCAGTGCTGCATTCTTTGAGCTGTAGAAATGGCTCTTGTGTTGACAGCATGCAATCTCAAGCCAAGAACTGGTCAAGGAATTAATAACTGCTGGAGTTCATAATTACCTAGTCCAGAATATGAGACTGTCCAGCTCATAACGTTCAAGGTTGTACTATGAACTGAGCGCCATTTCCCCCGGGAGTTCTTACGCAGCTTTGCAAGCAAAATGAGATTGTTCAAATGTGTCACGCTGCTTTGCAGGTTGTAAGTGCAAAAGTCGCGTTAGCTTCTTATTTTTGTTGAAACTCTTATGGAGCATCATCGATTGCATGGAACTACGTGTGACAAAGCTTTGTAAGCACGTGAACAAAATGTTTTTTAATGTTAGCCCCTCATTGTTTGCTGTGAACTGTGTGACCGGACAGGCTTTTGTTTGTGGTATATCTTCTCACTACTTGAGTAATTCCTAACAATTGTTTTTTATTAACATTTTGTGTGTATGTGTGTGTGTGTGAGAGAGAGAGAGAGAGAGAGAGTGCGAGAGAGAGAGACCCTGCTTTAAAATACTGTTACACAGCACCCAAATCTCTGAGTGGTGTGAGATTACAGGGGTTATTCAGGGTTTATGTTTCCTTTGGAAATGAGGCACAGCAGAGGCTGTGGTGTCTTTATGATATATGGTTTATTTACACCTCTATACAGTACAACCTGCGCCTACGATGGAGAGCATTTCCCAGCATTACACTACAAGAGGGTCTCTTGCTTTTCCCATAGGGGCAGCAGCCTTGGATACGAAACAGAAATCAGCCATGCTTTCTGTCTCCTTTCTACAGTCTGTCACAGTTTTGCTAGTACATCACTGCCAACTGTAATCCTAAAAACTAACACTGGCCTTTAGTTTTACCAACTAAAACGAGGGTCCATTTGGCTGTCTGGCACTGAATCTCCCTGTGGCCCATCTGCCTACTTTTCGTCAGGTTAACAACTCAGACATTATCAAGTGATTGCCTCATGAGGAAGCTGCACTGTGTTATTCCAACCCTTGCTAGATCCAAGAGTTTAAGGTGGGGTTTGCTTAAATTCAGATTTAGGGTAGTCTGACGCCCTCCACCAGTGTGGTGTAGTGGTTAAGAGCGGTAGTCTCGTAATCTGGGGGAACCGGGTTCGAGTCTCCACTCCTCCACATGCAGCTGCTGGGTGACCTTGGGCCAGTCACACTTCTTTGAAGTCTCTCAGCCCCACTCACCTCTCAGAGTGTTTGTTGTGAGGGAGGAAGGGAAAGGAGAATGTTAGCCGCTTTGAGACTCCTTAAAGGGAGTGAAAGGCGGGATATCAAATCCAAACTCTTCTTCTTCCTCCACAAACTCACAACAATACTGTTACATGGCCCCCCAAACTCTAAGCAGTGTGAGATTCCAGGGGTGCCAGGCACACTTACCAGGGTCTGTGTTTCCATTTGGACAGTGAGGCACAGCAGAGACTGTGGTGTCTTTATTATATACGATTCATTTATGCATATATATGCAACCTGAGCCTATTGTGGAAGTTTTCAAAGCATTATGCTCAAAGCAGGTTCTGTGTGTCCCATGGCTGCAATGTTGGATTCCAAACTACTAGCAACTAGCTTTCCTTTAGCTGACATCATCCTCCACTGCAATTCTGCCCCTCCTGAAACTCTGTATTTTTGTCTTCTGTTTGTTTCAGTGTGGGGGGTGAATTTCCAAATGGCTCTCAGCCATTGCTGAAGCAATTCCCAAGGATACTACAATAATGCTACATGCATATGGTACCATATAGCTGCACTGACATTATAAATTGGGAGAGAGAGAATTCTCAAGTTTCTTGTCTGGATCAAGACAAGGAGAATTGGCTTTCAGTCAAAATTGGCTTTGACAGGGTTGAGTGTCTCCGAAACGCAGTCTGAAAGGAAGATCTAACTATACACCAAGACTGTAACATTTTGCAGTTCGGCTCACCAGAGAGTGAGGCTGTTGCTTTCAATAGGCTGAAGCTGAAGATAGATGTAAATTTAAAGAAAGCTTGGAGCATTTCTTCAGATACTTGTGTCAAGGTGAACTGTCAGACATTCAGCAAACCAAAGGCTGGCTGAAACCCTTCAACGTTCCTATCCTCTACCCAGTGCTTTTTTCGGGGGGGGGGGGGACACAGGGGGATGCGTACCCCTAAATATTTTGTGTTGCCCTGTCTGACAGACCGACATGCCAGCTGTCTCCGCAGTAGCAGCGTGGACTGGAGCTCCGTCATTCTCCCCGCTGGTGCCCGGGGAGGGGAGTCTGGGGTGGCCATGGTGGAGGCGACGGTGCTGCTCCTACTCCTCTTGCAGGGGTAGAGCCAGATGGCAAGCACTTGCCCCTTCTTGCTCAAGCTGACTCCTGCAGCGCCAGCGCCTCAAGTCCCACATCTGTGGCTTGGCGGGGGAGGAAAGGGGCGAGGGAGAGGGGGAGCAGCCAAAATGAGAGTAAGGTAAAGGTAAAGGGACCCCTGACCATTAGGTCCAGTCGTGGCCGACTCTGGGGTTGTGGCGCTCATCTCGCTTTATTGGCCGAGGGAGCCAGCGTACAGCTTCCGGGTCATGTGGCCAGCATGACTAAGCCGCTTCTGGCGAACCAGAGCAGCACACGGAAACGCCGTTTACCTTCCCGCCGGAGCAGTACCTATTTATCTACTTGCACTTTGACGTGCTTTCGAACTGCTAGGTTGGCAGGAGCAGGGACCGAGCAACAGGAGCTCACCCCGTTGCGGGGATTCGAACCGCCGACCTTCTGATCGGCAAGCCCTAGGCTCTGTGGTTTAACTCACAGCACCACCTGTGTCCCTAAAATGAGAGTACCCCTAAACATTTTTTTAAGAAAAAAAGCACTGCCTCTACCTGATATCTCTTCTTCCTCCCACTGTTGCCACAGCCCCCTCTTCATTTGTAACCCATTGCAGACAATTTGGGCACCTGGTATTGGGGTGCCTTTGAGGAAGCCGTGTCAGTGATGGAACCAAGTGGGGAGGGAGGAGGCAAGTCTGAAGAGCTTCAGCTATCACTTGATTTTCTGGTACATCTGATTGTTTTATTTGAAGTGGGACTCGGAGCAAGGCTGAGAATGAGGTTTTTTTTTTATTATTAAAAAAAAACCCTTATATTTTTGTGCCACCCTCTGCATAGGGTGGGCTACCTAACTACATCAATCCTGGTCTTCTTTTAAATCCTTTAGAAGATTTTTACTTTTATTTAATCTACATAGCTTTTATGTGCACATAGTGAACCTGCCATGTGAGTCATGAGCACAAATCACCAGTGTGTGCAAACCAAATTGTGTAGATTATGTTCACACCTCTTAGTAGCTAAATTCACACAAATGCCTCACTAGGCATATCGTCATTGAGAAACAATAAATAAAATAAAATAAGCCCCATAAGCATTTGTGCAAGTACACGTTCAGTTCCAACATGGAATTGTTTATGTATTATTTATAGTATTCATAAGCTGTAAAAGGCACAAAATATGACATACAACAATGAAACCAATAATTCATCTAAGGGTGCCTGAGAAATCCTGCAGGGTGATGTACAATGGGGACATTGCAATTCCACAGGTGCAAACAGTTATCCCAGACCTGCTTTCTATCACATTCTATCTGCTTTACTTCCAACCAAGGGAAAAATATTACCAGTGGCTGGATGAAGCAACTCCTGCACAAACTAGTCTGGGGAGCTAAAAATAAATATCCTATTGGGAGCAAAGGACAGCATCTGCAGTTGAATGCAGTTGAATGCACATTAGATGCAAGGACTGCTCTGCTGCCCAGGAAGACTTCCCTGTGGTGAGTGCCTGAGGGCCCTGCTCTTGCCACTTACCACCTGGCCCATGGCGGGGCCTGAAGCCTCACAAGGACTGCTCTGCTGCCCAGGAAGACTCCCCTGTGGTGAGTGCCTGAGGGCCCTGCTCTTGCCACTTCCCATCTGGCCTGGGGCGGGGCCTGAAGCCTCACAAGGACTGCTCTGCTGCCCAGGAAGACTCCCCTGTGGTGAGTGCCTGAGGGTCCTGCTCTTGCCACTTCCCATCTGGCCTGGGGCGGGGCCTGAAGCCTCACAAGGACTGCTCTGCTGCTTGCCTCCCCTGTGGTGAGTGCCTGAGGGCCCTGCTCCTTCTTGCCACTTACTATCTGGCCCAGGGTGGGGCTTCACAAGGATGGTTGCTGCCACTGATGCTGCTACTGCCCAGGAGGACCCGGAGGGGTGCAGAGTTCTTTTTAACATATTTTTATTATTATTATTATTAAATATTTTCCTTTCCCTTTAGATTTTTTATATATGGGGGTGGGATGGATGTTTGGGTGGGCTTGGGACTTTGTTAGATTTTGATGAATTTGTAATTTTTGCAGTTTTATTTGTATTGTTTTATTGTTTTCTGGGTTGTTGTTTTTTGTTTGTTTTTATTGTTATAAGGTTTTATTGTTTTAGGCTGCGAAAGAATAACATTAATTGCCATCAATGGAGGCTACCATGAGGCCTGGGATTGCTACCGTGGAGGGGCGAGGGAGGTATGGCGGTGGGGGCAGATGTTATAGGCGAAGGGGATCGAGATATGGATACGCTCGTACCCCTTCCAATCTGCGCCCCATCCCGAGGGACGAGGGTAGGGTGAGCAAGGATTACTCACCTCCGTCACTGGTGCTGTGCAATGCCAGGTCTATAGGCAATAAAACCGCCACCCTGCGAGATTTCTTTATCTCGCAGGGGGTCGACCTGGCTTGTGTGACGGAGACCTGGGTGCGCGAAGGGGCAACAGTTACCTTACGAGAGATGGCGCCCCCGGGTTTCTCCGTCCTCCACCAGTCGCGGACTGTGGGCCGGGGGGGAGGGGTGGCATTATTAATCCGGGAAGATTGTCCTTTCAGGGCTCTACCATCGCCATCGATCCCTGGCATTGAATGTGTTGGCCTAGTGTGGGGCTCCGAGGAGAGCTTGGCTGTCTGGCTGGTGTACCGGCCACCTAGCGCACCAGCAGCCACCCTGTCAGGCCTGCTGGAGGCAGTGGCCAGCTGGGCCTTGGAGTTCCCTAACCTATTGGTATTGGGGGACTTCAACATCCATGCTGATGCCACTCCCTCCTCACAGGCTCTGGACCTGGTGTCTTCCATGGCGACACTAGGGCTCTCCCAGTTTGTTTCGGGCCCCACACATCAAGCAGGCCACACGCTGGATTTGATCTTTGGCGTAGGTATAGATGTGATCATGTCTCCTTCGATGAAGGTGCCATGGTCTGATCACTATGCTCTGAAAGCCAGGATTGACTTTCCACCCCCACCCTGCTTAGGTGGCGAGCCGATTTGGGCTCGCCCGCAGAGGCTGATGGACCCTGATAGATTCCGCCAAGCCTTGCGGGACCTTGCTCCCCCTGGCGACTCATTGACTGAGCTTGTTGAGGGCTGGAATACCCAGCTCCTGGCAGCCATTGATGAGATCGCACCTAAGCGCCCTCTGCGACCCCGCAGAAACCGGGCTCCCTGGTTTACTGAGGAGCTCCGGAAAATGAAGCGGGACCTCAGACGGCTAGAGCGAGTATGGCAGGGTGCCCGTGACGGAGCCTCAAGAACATCTTATAGGGCTTTTATGAAAACCTACGAGATGGCAGTGAAGGCTGCTAAGAAGTCATACTTCTCGGCCTCCATTGCATCCGCTAGCTCTCGCCCAGCACAATTATTTAGTATAATCAGGTCTTTAATGTCCCTTGAGGGACAGCCAAATTTAAATAACAATTTGACACACAGCTGTGAGGCATTTGCGAGCTTTTTTGCGGAGAAAGTCTTGTTGCTCCGCCATGACCTCCCGGCCAATTTGGATACAATAAAGGAACTGGAGGCCCCTCGACTGTCCTCGGGTCCAGTATTGGACCACTTCGACCGGATATCCCCAGCCGATGTGGACAGACTCCTCCGAGCTGGAAAGCCCACCACCTGTCCTCTCGACCCGTGCCCGTCTTGGCTGATTAGAGCATGTCCAGACGAGGTGCGGGCCCTCCTGGGGGATATCATCAATTTGTCCCTTGGCACGGGGACATTCCCAGGGGAACTGAAGGAGGCAGTGGTGCGCCCGCTCTTAAAGAAATCATCATTAGATCCTTTAGATCTATCCAATTACCGCCCGGTTTCGAATCTTCCGTTCCTGGGTAAGGTGATTGAGAGAGCGGTTGCTGAACAGCTTGGTGGTTTCCTGGATGAAACATCGGCTCTGGATCCATTCCAGTCCGGCTTCCGCGCTGGTCATGGGACCGAGACGGCTCTGGTTGCCCTAACAGATGACCTTCGTAGACAGCTGGATCGAGGCGGGTCGGGGCTGCTGATTCTTCTAGATCTGTCAGCAGCTTTCGACATGGTCGATCATGAACTTCTGGACCACCGCCTTGCCGACGTGGGGATCCAGGGCACAGTCCTTCAATGGCTGCGCTCGTTTCTCTCTGGTCGGGGACAGAGGGTGGCGCTTGGAGGGGAATTGTCATCGCGCCACTCCTTGGTGTGTGGAGTACCTCAGGGTGCGATACTCTCCCCGATGCTTTTCAACATCTTTATGCGCCCCCTCGCCCAGCTTGTTCGGAGTTTTGGGCTGGGTTGCCATCAGTATGCCGATGACACCCAGCTCTATCTGTTGATGGATGGCCATCCTGACTCGGCCCCAGACACACTGACCAGATGTTTGGAAGCTGTGGCTGGATGGTTACGTGGGAGCCGGTTGAAGCTAAATCCTTCGAAGACAGAGGTCCTGTGGCTGGGACGGGGTGATATGGGATTGGGGGGGCAACTCCCATCTCTTGCGGGGGCGCAATTAGTGCCAGCACCGTCCGTTAAGAGTTTGGGTGTAATCTTCGACACCTCCCTTTCCATGGAGGCGCAGATTGCAGCTATAACAAAGGCGGCATTTTTCCATCTCCGCCAAGCTAAGCAGTTGGCTCCTTACCTCTCTCGCCCTGACCTAGCCACTGTGATCCATGCGACGGTCACCTCCAGACTGGATTATTGTAACTCGCTCTACGTGGGGCTGCCCTTGAGACTGACCCAGAAACTCCAGCGGGTGCAGAATGCTGCAGCGAGACTCCTTACGGGGTCCTTGCTGCGAGATCACATTCACCCGGTGCTATACCAGCTGCACTGGCTCCTGGTGGAGTACAGGGTCAGGTTTAAGGTGCTGGTTTTGACCTTTAAAGCCCTATACGGCCTAGGACCCTCGTACCTACGGGACCGCCTCTCCTGGTATGCCCCACAGAGAAACTTACGGTCTTCGAATAAAAACATCTTGAAGGTCCCAGGCCACAGAGAAGTTAGGCTGGCCTCAACTAGAGCCAGGGCTTTTTCGGCTGTGGCTCCGATCTGGTGGAACACTCTGTCACAAGAGACCAGGGCCCTGCGGGACTTGACATCTTTCCGCAGGGCCTGCAAGACAGAGCTGTTCCACCAGGCCTTTGGCCAGGGCACAGCCTGACTCCCTCCCTCGGCAATCTTCGCGGAGCTCTGGCCCAATAGTTGCCAGTGGCTTGAATTAATTAATTTTATAACGAATGATTTTAGACTGTTGTTTATGCTGTACTTTTGTACTGTTTTATTGTTGTTAGCCGCCCTGAGCCCGGCTTCGGCTGGGGAGGGCGGGATATAAATAAAAATTTATTATTATTATTATTATGTCTCATTGAAAGCAATGGACAGCATCTACATTTGTATGCACTTCCAATTTATGCTCGCGGTTTCTAAAAGCAAGGATATCAGAGATGCCCCGTGGAGTTTCCATAGAAATCAGAGACCGTTGGGTGGAAAGCAGAAAGCACCATGGAAATAAGACAGCTAGCTTGTGCACATCACAATTTCAATGAACAACAACACCACTGAAAGCAATGGCAATAAAACAAATAAAACATTATATTCAACAATATCTTTATCAGCAACTGTCGGCCAAGTCCTTTTGAAATTAAAAGCAATTATAAAAAGATGGCAGTAGCCAAGTTCAACAAAAGAGGCCAAGCTAATTTCGTTTGCCTTTGCTGAGAAGGTTGCCTGGTGGAGAAAGCCCCGTTCCTTACATTTAGAACCACAGATTCATAGATTTGTAGAGTCCAACCTTCCCGCAATGCAGGAATCGCAACTAAAGCAACCATGACAGATGGCCACCTGACCTCTGCTTAAAAACATCCAAGGAAGGAGAGTCCACCACCTTTCAAGGAAGTCCATTCCACTGTTGAACGGTTCATTCCATCAGAAAGTTCTTCCTGGTGTTTAGTTGAAATCTTCTTTCTTGTAACTTGAAGCCCTTGGTTTGGGTCGTGCCCTCTGGAGCCAGGAGAAAAGAAACTTGCTCCATCTTCCATGTGACAGCCCTTTAGATATTTGAAGGCATGTGAGGTTTGGTGTTTATAGGGTTAACCTCTATGTGTCCTGCATCTGGGGAGGAGCTTCCTACATCCAGGAGCTGAGTTCTTTGTCTGTGGAGTTACTTTCACTTCTCAATGGAGAAGGAGCAGAGACACACGCAATGGCTGCTGTCTCTGACGGTGTTTGTTATTTTATCTGTCTGATGTAAATAAAAGCTGTTTAGTTTAGAAAGAAACAGTGTATGAAGAAGAAGAAGAGTCTGGATTTTATATCCCTCTTTATCACTACCCGAAGGAGTCTCAAAGCGGCTCACATTCTCCTTTCCCTTCCTCCCCCACAACAAATGCTCTGTGAGGTGAGTGGGGCTGAGAGACTTCAGAGAAGTGTGACTAGCACAAGGTCACCCAGCAGCTGCATGTGGAGGAGCGGAGACGCGAACCCGGTTCACCAGATTACAAGTCTACCGCTCTTAACCACCACACCACACTGGCTCTCTCTTCACTCACACATCAAGCATGCACTGCTGCTCTGCTACTCGCTGGAAATTCTGGAGCAGTGGAAACGTACTGGACCCAGTCAGCTTATCAAACAAGGCAGCTATCATATCTCCTCTCAGTCTCCTCTTTGCCTGGAAAAGAGGCACGGGACAAGTGGTGTCATGAATGAGCCAGCTCCCAGTGAAGGTTTGCAGCCAGCTCTCAGGGAAGGTTTACAGCCAGCTCCCAGTGTAGGTTTGCAGACCATTGAAGAAAGCAGCCAGGAACAGAGAGGGTTAACTGCCATACAGGATGAGCATCGGTTGGTGCCAACTCCCCTTCCCCTTGGAATGCCTGTTGATAAGGGAATGGCTGAGAGCGGGCGGGAACCCAGCCAATGCTCTCAGGAAGTGCAAACTGATGGGAACAGAGAAGGAAGAAATGGTCCTACTATAAAAAGCAGGTGACGGAGAGCAGCAATTAACCCATTCAAGCACAGTTAGTGGCTGCTAGAGCAATTAATATAGTTTCTAAAGATAGTCTAAGCATAATCAGATGCAGCTGGTGGGTATTTCTCTGCTGACAAAGCAATGATTGGAACTCTAAGATGTTCTTGACTCAGGAGCGCTTGTCAGGCTTTATGAATGTGAACAAGTGAATACACAAGGGGGAAATCAGAGACAAGTGTGCTAGTCCTGCTATTTCAGTCGCCTTCCAAATCATGGAAGGAGATGGTGTGAAGTGGGGAGCTTTGAGAATCTGCGGAGGCTCCCAGTATGCTGTGGAACGCTCGAAAAATCAAAATGCTCAGGGAAGGCTCCCCACTTCACAGACTTCATATCACACAGGTGATATGAGGCAAGGTGAGGCAATTGTCTTGGATGGCAGGATCCACAGGGGAGCAGATCCAGCCTGCAAAGAATGCATCTCCCACTGGTGCTGCTTCTGCTTCTACAATAGCAGCAACAGCTGTGGTGCACGCCTTGGAGATCTGCTAGCTCCTCAGCAGCTCCCCTCCCAATGCCGCCTTTGGTCCATGTCACCTTGGGGCGAAAAGGAGGCGCTGGTGGTCTCCTCCCACCCTTGTTCCCAATGTAGATCCTTATTCCTCCCTTGTTCCTGATGTAGATCTTCACTCACCCCTTCTCTGGTGGGGAGGGAGAATTTTGTGGTTTGCCTCAGGTAACAAAATGTCTTGGGCTGGCCCTGTTGTAAGGTGTCTGAAATGTTAATGAAAGGAGTGTGTGGAGCTAGGCCCTGGCATGACAGTGTTTTGGATTTTTGGGTGACATGAGTAGAGATTTCCTAGCAGCCTATATTTGTATTCCTTTCGTTGAACAGGAATACTACATCTTGAGAGCCAGGGAGGTGTAGTGATTCAGAGCTGTGGATTCGTAATCTGGTGAACCGGGTTCGCTTCCCCGCTCCTCCACATGCAGCTGCTGGGTGACCTTGGGCCAGTCACACTTCTCTGAAGTCTCTCAGCCCCACTCACCTCACAGAGTGTGTGTTGTGGGGGAGGAAGGGAAAGGAGAATGTTAGCCGCTTTGAGACTCCTTCGGGTAGTGATAAAGAGGGATATCAAATCCAAAATCTTCTTCTTCTTCTTGAGACACTTCTCCTTCATCAACAAATCATACAATGATACCTCGGGTTACGAACTTAATTTGTTCCGGAGGTCCGTTCTTAACCTGAAACCGTTCTTAACCTGAGGAGCGCTTTCACTAATGGGGCCTCCCGCTGCCGCCACGCCACCAGTGTGCGATTTCCGTTCTCATCCTCGGGCAAAGTTCACAACCCAGAGCAACTACTTCCGGGTTAGCGGAGTTCGTAACCTGAAGCATTTTGTAACCCGAAGCATTTGTAACCCGAGGTACCACTGTTTTGGAAGAGGTTTCTTTTGTCCACCACTGGCAATGCACAGCAAGAGAAAATGTCAGGTTCCCTCACCCATTCCCTGTGCATACTCCGATGCATGTCTCACTGAATTTAAGTAAATATGATGATGATGATGAAGATGATGATGATGTTTGTTAGATTTCTATCCCATCCTTCTGCTCAAAGGAGCCCAGGGTACTAAGCATAAAAATATTAGAACAGCACAACAACAACAAAACATTTGAAAACATTTTAAAGCCATCTGAAGCATTAAAAACACCTAGAGCATCTGTTGTTGTTGTTTAGTCATTTAGTCGTGTCCGCCTCTTCGTGACCCCCTGGACCAGAGCACGCCAGGCACTCCTGTCTTTCACGGCCTCCCGCAGTTCGGTCAAACTCATGCTGGTAGCTTCGAGAACACTGTCCCACCATCTCGTCCTCTGCCGTCCCCTTCTCCTTGTGCCCTCCATCTTTCCCAACATCAGGGTCTTTTCCAGGGAGTCTTCTCTTCTCATGAGGTGGCCAAAGTACTGGAGCCTCAGGTTCAGGATCTGTCCTTCCAGTGAGCACTCAGGGCTGATTTCCTTCAGAATGGATAGGTTGGATCTTCTTGCAGTCCATGGGACTCTCCAGAGTCTCCTCCAGCACCAGAATTCAAAATGAGCATCTAAAAACATTTAAAAGCAATTGCATGTGCACTTATTAATTACACAGGTGCCATGGCTAGTGCCTTTCAGCCATCAAATGTCTGGGGAAACAGGACTGTTTTTAAATTAAATCTCCTGGGAGTCAATAGTGAGGGAGACAGACGCACCTCAACAGGGAGGGAATTCCACAAACAGGGAACTACCACTGAGAAGGCCCTGTCTCAGGTCAATGCCAACCAGACTTCCCCTGCCAGTTGGAGGGCCTGAGATGATTGAAATAGACATTGGTTTCAAACATAACCCTTTGCACATATTCTTGGACTACGTTCAATTTCAGTTGCCTCAAATTATTAGATTCTAAGTCATTTCCCCTTCCTTCCACTGGGTCAGTCAGATGCGGATCATTTCTTACTTTAGAATATTAATGCTTTGGACATTCATGATATATTGACCCATAAAATGGTGGAGGTTGAAAGTGCCCGGAGGGGAGGATGGTAATAGAATGAACTGAAAACAAAAGTCAACAATCCTGGAATTAAATAGCACAGAGGTGTATAAATCAAAAGCAGGTGCAGGACAGAACAAAGCCAAGAGCTTGCTGGCTGGGGAGAAAAAAAGAAGCAATGGAAGAATGTCTGCACCTACTCAGAGCTATTCTCAAAGCAATAAAACCACAGTCCCTAACTAGATGAGCGGCTGTAAGTAAAGAAAGCCAACAAGGGCACTAGCAAGGCAACACTCTCTTGAGTTATGCTCCCATTCTTTTCCTTCCTGCTTCCATATGTCATCTACCTGTCACAGTGGCCTTTCACTCAGTCATTACTTCTAGGTCTGTTTCCTCCTCACACACAAACAAACCTTTCAGGACACATCCCCATGTTATTTAGGTATCAATTAATTCATTAATAGTAGGGTTGCCATATTTCAATAGTTTTTGTTGTTGTTGAACTCTTTCAACAAAATAAATAAAAATAAAATTTAGTTTTTGAACTATTTTTAATGAAATTCAACAGAATCTACACTACTGACATGGACTGGTAGTGTCAGGATTTCCCCGAACATTTCAGTCATTTCTGCCCAGATGCTGTTTGCGAGGGCTGAATACGGGCTGTGTCGGGGAAATTGTGGATGTACAGCAACCCTAATTAATAGCGAAGATAATGTCTGCTTCAGCAAGCATTAGCAGACCTTCCAAGTGTCCCTATTTTCCAAAAACTGTCTCAGATTTACTGAAGTCATCCTGGTTTCTGATTTGATCCCAGAATGTCCTGCTGTTCCTTAGGACATCCCTATTTTCATAGGAGGATATGGAGTTATGTGACCCCCCTGAACCAAGGAGATAAGTAACTATATAACCTTTAGAAGACATCTGAAGGCAGCCCTATATAGGGAAGGTTTTTTAAAATATTTAATGTTTTGTTACATTTTTACATATGTTGGAAGCAACCCAGAGTGGCTGGGGCAACCCAGTCAGATGGCCGGGGGTATGATGATGATGATGATGATGATTAAATAGGACACCCCTATTTTCATCAGAGAACCTTTTAATGAGGGTGAAAGAGGAGAGCGCAAAATATGGTCTGAAGCTCAACATCAAAAAAACAAAGTTCATGGCCACTGGTCCCATCACCTCCTGGCAAATAGAAGGGGAAGAAAGGGAGGCAGTGAGAGATTTTACTTTCTTGGGCTCCGTGATCACTGCAGATGGTGACAGCAGTCACGAAATTAAAAGACGCCTGCTTCTTGGAAGAAAAGCAATGACAAACCTAGACAGCATCTTAAAAAGCAGAGACATCACCTTGCCAACAAAGGTCCGTATAGTTCAAGCTATGGTTTTCCCAGTAGTGATGTATGGAAGTGAGAGCTGGACTATAAAGAAGGCTGATCGCCGAAGAATTGATGCTTTTGAATTCTAGTGCTGGAGGAGACTCTTGAGAGTCCCATGGACTGCAAGAAGATCCAACCTCTCCATTCTGAAGGAAATCAGCTCTGAGTACTCACTGGAAGGACAGATCGTGAAGCTGAGGCTCCAAGACTTTGGCCACCTCATGAGAAGAGAAGACTCCCTGGAAAAGACCCTGATGTTGGGAAAGATGGAGGGCACAAGGAGAAGGGGACGACAGAGGACGAGATGGTGGGACAGTGTTCTCGAAGCTACCAGCATGAGTTTGACCAAACTGCGGGAGGCACTGGAAGACAGGAGTGCCTGGCGTGCTCTGGTCCATGGGGTCATGAAGAGTTGGACACAACTAAATGACTAAACAACAACATTTTCATCAGAGAAATGTTGGAGGGCATGCATTAGGCAGAGTGTGGTCTAGTTCTCTGGGGGCAAACTAGATGTGACAGATGAGGGCAGCCACTGTTTTTCTTTCTACTTTTCTGTCCATTCTCAGGTCTTTGTGTTCAACCCGGTTGCTTCTCTTTCTACTTTTGCAGCTTATTTTTTCTGGCAACAGCGTAACTGTCCATGAATGGCAAAGGCAAACTCATATTCTGTTGACACCAAGCCTCTCTCTAGCCATGTGCCTAATGCTACTTAGCTTCAGAATATTTTGTTACAATAGTAATGGTTTGTATAGATTTTCTTGGAGTGATGGGGGTTCATAGGGCATTGCTCTTTAAACTGTAATCAATCTCAATAGGAAAATTGATTACATGTGTTGTTACTGCCAATAGTTGCCTTATAGCATCCTTCCATATCCTGGAAGCATTCTGGCTATGATGTGTTAATCCATGCATTCATGTAATGCTCCAGGAATAAAACGGAAGTAATGCAACAGTGGTTTTTAACAGTCAGGAAGATCCCTCTTCCTCTGAAATCAAGTTTTATTTCCTGTGATGACTGTTTAGTGGACCTTTGGCTCATTATCTCCACTCACTGCAAAGAATAGGGATGACTGCATATGCCCCTTATGTCACAGGTCACCATAACTCTTCAAAGCAAGAAAAGAGCGATTATTAAAAAGGAAGGAAAAAATTATTTTTATAAAGCATCTGACCCAAAAATACAGAATTAAATATTGTTACGAGTTTAGTTGGGGGGTAGGCTGCATGCTTCATCTCCCTTCTAATACCTGGATCCTGCATGGATACCATTCCTGCACTAGCAAGGCTTGTTCCTTGGTGAGGTAATAGCTTCCTAAGTATGGGCTACTAAGGTACCACAGGAAGTAGCTCTGTGCCACACGGCAAATGGGTGGGCCCCCCTCCCTTATTAAGACAAAGACTAGAGTTGATAATCAAGTTATTTGAGCTAGAAGCTTGCAGGCTGTAGGCTGGGAGCAGAGCTCTGCTCGATTTCTCTTGTAATCTAAGGCTGTGGGAGAACAAGGCCCCATTGAGGTGTTAATGCTGTGAGCCCATCCATCGTAGGCTCAGGTTGTGGTTGTTGTTTAGTCATTTAGTCTTGTCCGACTCTTCGTGACCCCCTGGACCAGAGCATGCCAGACACTCCTGTCTTCCACTGCCTCCCGCAGTTTAGTCAATCTCATGCTGGTTGCTTCGAGAACACCATCCAACCATCTCGTCCTCTGTCGTCCCCTTCTCCTTGTGCCCTCCATCTTTCCCAGCATCTTCTCTTCTCATGAGGTGGCCAAAGTTTTGGAGCCTCAGCTTCACGATCTGTCCTTCCAGTGAGCACTCAGGGCTGATTTCCTTAAGAATGGATAGGTTGGATCTTCTTGCAGTCCATGGGACTCTCAAGAGTCTCCTCCAGCACCATAATTCAAAAGCATCAATTCTTTGGCGATCAGCCTTCTTTATGGTCCAGCTCTCACTTCCATACATTACTACTGGGAAAACCATGGCTTTAACTATACGCACCTTTGTTGGCAAGGTGATGTCTCTGCTTTTTAAGATGCTGTCTAGGTTTGTCATTGCTTTTCTTCCAAGAAGCAGGCGTCTTTTAATTTCGTGACTGCTGTCACCATCTGCAGTGATCATGGAGCCCAAGAAAGTAAAATCTCTCACTGCCTCCATTTCTTCCCCTTCTATTTGCCAGGAGGTGATGGGCCCAGTGGCCATGATCTTTGTTTTTTTGATGTTGAGCTTCAGACCATATTTTGTGCTCTCCTCTTTCACCCTCATTAAAAGGTTCTTTAATTCCTCCTCACTTTCTGCCATCAAGGTTGTGTCATCTGCATATCTGAGGTTGTTGATATTTCTTCCAGCAATCTTAATTCCGGCTAGGGATTCATCCAGCCCAGCCTTTCGCATGATGAATTCTGCATATAAGTTAAATAAGCAGGGAGACAATATACAGCCTTGTCGTACTCCTTTCCCAAAAGTCTCAGGTTGTACATATGTGTACATAAACCATATATCATAAAGACGCCACAGTCTCTGCTGTCCTTCATTCAAAGGTAAGCAAAACTCGAGGGTAAACGCCTGGAACTCCTGGAATCTCCTGCCACTCTGAGATTGGGGTGGAATGCAACAAAATTTTGTTTAACCTCTTTTCTATTTATATTCAGGTTCAACTGCACAGTGTCCTAGGAAAGTATGAAAGGTGCTGTTACCTCAAATGCTTTTCAACATCCTTCATGTGGATGAAAGAGATTGGAGAGCTTCTTAAAAATCATACACAGCTTTAATTGGCTCTTCCACATAGCGACAATGATGCACAAACCACTTTTACTATGACCCCACAGACATTTGCAGAACTTTGTGGACACAACCATTAAGCAAGTAGTAGGTGAGCTGAATCACGGCTCACTAGTCGTAACGGAGGGACAGTAGAACCTTGTTAGTTGAAGAAGACAATTCATGCTTCACACCTCTTGACTTTGACCTAACAAGATGCCATGAATTGCTCAGACAAGCATCGCAGCTGCAAAAAAACCCTTGTGCCAAAGAGGCTGAAAAATGCTGTGACAATGCCCAGTATAACCTTTGGCTTGGCAAACACAAGGCAGTTCCTTAAACATATGGATCAAAGCTTTTATTATCATTAATAGCAATAAACATTGTTATGAATTTTGCTCTTCTGCTTGTTATGAAACTCTGAATCAGGTTTTGCCTACCTAAAAAATAATGGGTAAAAAGCATCTTAAGAAAATATGTTTAGTCCTTAATGTTCTGGAATATCACTCCATCCTTTGGGACGTCACCTCCATTAGCATTTGGGAAAGAGATACACAGACATAAAGAAGCAGCTTGTGCTGTGAATTTAGGCATACACAGGAAAAGTGCAAGACAGGGAGATAATAGTTTTTGCCGGAATTGGATGAAACAGAGATGCAACAGTTTCTCTTTGGGGATTTGATGGAATATATTAGGGATTTTGTTGTTCGCTTTTGGAGTCGTCTATTTGCATAATTCAAATGTGCTCCGCTGGTATACTTGTAAATAAACACGTATTTCAAATGCACCGCAGAAATCCAGAGTTCTCTCTCATCCAAGAGAAAAAAAACCCCAGTAGAGCTGTCCCTGAAGTTCTCACCACTCAGGGAAGTGAAGAATGAGTAATAATACATAAGTCAAAAGCATTAGCATTATCAGTGTAACCCTGTCAATTTGCCAAGCGCTTGGCAATTCTTAGCTCATTTATCCTGACAATAACCCTCTAGGGGTGAAATCCAGAGCAGATTCTTCTCACACTACATTTTGCACTTGTCTACAGATATTGAGTACAAAGCAACCCCCTTAATCCCCATGTACCCTGGACAAAATCTACTGTCCTCAGCACACCCAGCCTAAGGAGGACAAATGGCTGGTAGTTTAATTCTTTGTTGACAAAGCACAAATTTACAGAAGCTTCCAAGAAGCGCTAAACACGCAGACGCATGCTTCTGGTGGCTTGGCAGCTGGCGTATCTCTCTGATAGCAACAAAAAACATTGCGATATACACAGAACAAAATAAAAAGTCCTTTATATAAAACACAGTTTAGGGTCCTGAATCAGCAGTCAAATAGTGGACCTTATTCTGATTGCCCCAGCTAGAAACCTTGCAACCTTTGCAGTCATCTGCTTCTCTTGATCTCCCGGGAGAAACAAGACTGTGGCAGTGGTTGGGCGACCTGGGATGGTCAATAAAAGAGGCGTGATAATCTCGTTCCTCAGGTATTTGTAAAGAGTGTGCGTGAGGAGGGCATGTGCCACTGATTCAGTGCTGCCATCTCCGCAGGGACATAAGCGTTTTTCGTATGGAATCTGTTGGAATTGTCCCTCAAGTACAACCGAGGGCAGTACATTCAGTCTTGCGAGGGTGAAGGCACACCTATATTTTGGAATTGCTAGATTATACAGTTAGGGTGCCAGAGAGTCAAAGTGGAAGGATGGAAAATGGTCATACCATGGGCAAAATTTCCTTATTGTGGCCATGTTGTTCTGACGCTCGATATCATTTAGGCATTGGCAAATTAGACTGTTTGCTTTGCTATAACCCACAGTGAGTAGCTGTTGTGGGGATAAATCACAAGAGTGAAGTTTTTGATTGACAATTTTGGACCAGGCACTCTTGTGACAGTCTTGTTGCACTAGGGATATTAGACCAGGGGGATTTGAGTTTAGGCAGAGCCAGAAGTTGAATATTTCTACAGAGGGGAGATTGGTCTCTAGGTGCAATGATGCATTTGGGACACAGGGTGATACAGAAAAAAATTGCCTTAAGAACTTTGATTGGACAGCTTCTGTGGATCCATGGTAGGTGCAAGTCCAAAACTAAAAATATTAGTTTTACATAAAAGTTGTACACCATAAACATAACATTTTCAAACCTTTAAAAAGTGGTTCTTTCAAACCTTGAGACCTCCTTCCCTCCCTCCATAGGTTCCAATTCTAACCCCGCCTCCCCGCATCTTTTACTGTAATCTTTCTACAGATTCTACAGATTAAGTACTTGGGTTAAGTACTTAATTCGTTCCGGAGGTCCGTTCTTAACCTGAAACTGTTCTTAACCTGAAGCACCACTTTAGCTAATGGGGCCTCCTGCTGCCGCTGGAGCACGATTTCTGTTCTCATCCTAAAGCAAAGTTCTTAACCTGAAGCACTATTTCTGGGTTAGCAGAGTGTGTAACCTGAAGCGTATGTAACCTGAAGCGTATGTAACCCGAGGTACCACTGTATTATATAATGATAGTTCCAAAACCCATGTTACTTTACAAGTGTCATTGTATTCCTGCCAATGATTTTAACTGTTTACCGTGGTCTCTCAAATATGTTAGAAAATTATTCCAGTCTTTTGTGATTTCTGATCTTTCCCATCAGTCTAGCCATTTCTGCATACAGTGGTACCTCGGGATGCGTGTGCGCGGGTCGCATTTTGCTGCTTCCGTGCATGCGCATGACGTCATTTTCAGCGTCTGCGTCTGCGCAAGTGCGAGCAGCGAAACCCGAAAGTTACACACTCCATTACTTCCGGGTTGCCGCAGAGCGCAACCCGAATGTGCTCAACCTGAAGCACATTCAACCCGAGATATGACTGTATTCCATCAGCTTGGTCTGCCACTCTTCTCTAGTCAGTACTTCTTCTTCTTTCCATCTCGGGCAAGAAGCTTCCTTGCTGCTGTCGTTGAACACATAAACACTCTTGTATTTTCTTTTGGTAGTTTCGCACCTCACCAACAGGCAAACTTAAGCACCCTTGACTGACGGCGCGAGTGCAAGTAAGCTGTGACTTCTGCATGGAAGTTGTCACTGTGCTTGCCTCTTCAAGACCCTCCTGGTCCTGGGAGACAGTGAGGGAGGGGAAGAAGGGGATTCCACCAGTCCTCTCCCTTCAGGCTCCATCTGTTCCTTAGTTCCTGGCACATTGTCCTTCAGCTCCAGCTCTAGCCCCACTTCCTGCATCTCCTACCCTGTCTCCAACTGTTCAGACCCCTCTCCATCCTCCAGCTCTGGCTTCTGTCTCACGGGTAGGCACAAAACTCCATAAATCACTACCCACCCCATCCCCTCTGTCCCCACTACCTTGACCACCCAATCCTCAGAGTCCTGCAGTCCCTGAAATCTAGCAGGTTTTGCTGCAGTTCCCTCATTAAAAGTTAGACTCCTAATCAGGCAGGTACGTGTGATCCGCTCTGTATAGATGTGGCACTCAGTGTCAGAGGATTAAATATATCTAATCAATGCTAAGACTTGCTCCAAATCCCTGTTCTTTTAGGCTGTGTTGACATATTTGGAATCCTTTGTGTCTCTCTAAATCCTACACTCTGCAGTGTTAGACCAAATATACCCAAATCAGCGATTTGGCCCTAATTAATTCAAATCTGACTGTGCCTGAAAACTAACTGCGTTTATTTTTAATTTTCTCACATGCGTAGCCCAGCTTGTATCCATCATCAAACTCAATCTGTTGTACATAAAGTTTGCAGACAGCCACCCACTCATCCAGAGACTGACCACATGCAAACACGCCAAAAGAAGATGGCGGACTTATTTGCCATCAGACCATAACTCAAAAATCAGTTTAATCTAACAGAACCAGAAATCAGCCGGTTTTCTCCCTTATCAAACATGACATGGGCTGAAATGGTTTCCTACTGCAAGTGTTCCCTAAGCTCCCAAAATAATAATAATAATAATAATAATAATAATAATAATAATAATAATAAAAAATAATTTTATTTATACCCCTCCGTCCCCGGCCAGAGCTGGGCTCAGGGTGGCTAACACCAATAAAATTTCAGTAAAAACATAATAAGAAAAAAGAAAAAGAAATAAACAATTTAAAATACAGGTTAAAATGCAATTTAAAATGCAGCCTCATTTTAAAAGTCAAAACCATAAGGGGAGGGAAACATAATGGTCAGACTGAGTGTCCAAATAAAAAGTTCACAAACAACCCAAAATAGAAGGTGTCAAAAGTAAGGGGGGAAATGCTATTATGGTAGCAGCAGGATTCTTTTATGACCTGGTGAGCTTCATGCCCAGTACAAGATTCCACAGCGCTGCAAAGAAAACATTAAAATACAGGCACTATGCTAGAGATTCCTAAACTTGCCTTGTAACCCTCAGATGACTTAGTAAAAAGGAAATTGATAATGGGCACTGTAGCATAGTTATTGCCCCCCAAAGCCAAACATGTGGCTGGATATCAACAGTCACAGCTTGACAGCCCCTACAATGTGAAATAATTCAGGAAAGGTAATGCTTCTAGTTGTTGTTGTTGTTGTTGTTCTTCAGTCATTTAGTTGTGTCCAACTCTTCATGACCCCATGGACCAGAGCACGCCAGGCACTCCTGTCTTCCACTGCCTCCCGCAGTTTGGTCAAACTCATGTTCACAGCTTCGAGAACATTGTCCAACCATCTCATCCTCTGTCGTCCCCTTCTCCTTGTGCCCTCCATCTTTCCCAGCATCAGGGTCTTTTCCAGGGAGTCTTCTCTTCTCATGAGGTGGCCAAAGTCTTGGAGCCTCAGCTTCAGGATCTGTCCTTCCAGTGAGCACTAAGGGCTGATTTCCTTCAGAAGGGAGAGGTTTGATCTTCTTGCAGTCCATGGGACTCTCAAGAGTCTCCTCCAGCACCAGAATTCAAAAGGATCCATTCTTCTGCGATCAGCCTTCTTTATGGTCCAGCTCTCACTTCCATACATCACTACTGGGAAAACCAGAGCTTTAACTATACAGACCTTTGTTGGCAAGGTGATGTCTCTGCTTCTAGTTATCTGCTCCCATTCCCATTTCAGTTGCCATTTCTCATTTTTGGAGGTAATGCTCTGCTTTGCGAAGGCAAACCTCGTACCAGACATGCAACAGTATGTCCAGGAGCATTATGCCTGCTTTCCTGACCTTCTTGGCTAGAAAACAGGGTTTCCCCCCTGACCTTTTGTCCTCTCGCAATTTTTTTTTTAGACATAACCCTTGGCTGGAAAATGACCGGGGATGCAGGCGTAATCAGATATTGGAGGGGACATTTTAGGGAAACACCTGCCGACACGTGTATTTGCTAATGCTGGAAATGTGCTTAGATGGAAATACGTTAAGTTCAGGGTGGTTTCACTACTGTTTCCAATTGTTGTCTTCTGCTAATAAAAGGAGCTTCGGCAGAGCTAGCAGGCAGCTTGCTTGGAGAATGCTTGCCAGAGTGCTTCTGCACAGCTCACCTGCATCCAACCTCCTGTCATCTCCGTTATTCCTACACTCATTGAGCACATCCATCCCTCACAAGCTTGAGCACACCCAGATGGAAGTAGGGGTCCTTTTTTGTATGAACGGGTGGAGCTAGGATGTAGCCTAGCAGTCTAGCACCATGGCCTGAAGGAGAATGTAGAATCATAGAATTGTAGAGTTGGAAGGGACCCCCAAAAGTCATCTAGTCCAACCCCATGCAATCCAGGAATCTCAACTAAAGCATCCATGACAGATGACCATCCAGGGAAGGAGACTCCACAACCTCTTGAGGGAGTCCATTCCAGTGTGAAACAGCTCTTACTGTCAGAAATATTTTTTCTCCCTGATGTTTAGTCAGTGGGTGATACAACCAAGGCACAAATGTGCTGCAGTTAGAAAACAGAAAGTGCATTCAAGCAGATAGAGCCAGGTAGCAATGTATTGAGACAAGTTACACACCAAGGCTGGATCTAGACACATCAAAAAAGTAAAACCTCAAAGTGGGAAATCACGTTGGCAAATGACGGGACTCCACAGCGCCATCTGGTGTCCCAGTGTTATAACGCACATGAAACACTTTTTTCTTTATGAATGTAGCTAAGTCCCAGATGCCAAGTCTGCACATACGGATGTACATATAGTATACACACTATTTGTACCAGATGTAGAGAGCCTCAAGCCCAGAAGCAATCCGGGCTTCCTTACTGAGTCTTTGGAACACTCTCTAGGCCACACCCACTCTCCACAGGCCACACCTCCTCTCCTTAAGCCACACCTACTAGAGGCGTGGCTCTGCACCTCCCTTGAGTGCTGTATCAGGCTGGAATATGTCCTTGAACTTCAGTAATGCTTCTTGCTTTCCTGGCAGGAGGATGAAGAAGGTTTTGCGTGTGTAGGGACCACTGACGTATGTATGGCTGAAATGTTAAGGTAAAGGGACCACTGACCGTTAGCTCGCCTACCATAAAAGTCAGATCTGGGATCACATCCCCACACAGCCAAGAAGCTCACAGGGTATCCTTGGGCCAGTCACCATCTTTTAGCTTAACCTACCTCACAGGGTTGTTGGGAGGACTAAATGGGGAGCACGAGAACCATGTACACCACCTTGAGATCCTTGGAAGATAAAGGTGGTATATAAATGTAAATCATCCCCATCCCCATCAAGGTTATGATGGCCCTTGCTACCCGATTCCTTTCCTTAATGTGCAAAATGGGGGGGGGGGGGGAGATGGACAACAACGACACACATAACTAGTGGATGACAGTAACAGAAAAATGCATGCAGGCTTCCACTCTTTTAAAAACAACAACTCACGCATCTCAAGCAATCTCCTCCAGAATAAAAACCCTCTTGGAGGGGCCTTGAGTGTTTAGATAGAGACACAATAAGATACCTGATGTATTATTTGATACCATGAGGGGACCACAAGCCCTGGAAAACAGGAATCACAGTTTCTGCTAGCCAGCATTTATGTTTGGGTTATTATTTAAAAAACAAAAACAAAATCACCACTGCAAAAAAACTAAAACTGACTGGCCATATTAAAATGGATATTTTATAGTACAGTACAGCTTATAATAAAAGTTGCTCCTCTGGTGGATCAGTTCTAATTTTTAAGATAATTTCAAAGGGTTAACCCCTCCCTGGGTACTGAGTTACTACTCCTGAGCCTCAGTGAGATGGGGACGAAGGACTTGGGGGATTATCGCTCCCCTCTGCTCCTTTCACAACATACAGCAGCTCACAGTACAGGAGGCGGGAAGTGATTTTTCCTCACAGCGTGTCGGGAAATCCAGCCAACTGACGACACAGTTCCAAACACTCAGGGACTATTACTTACTTCTGGTGGCAGGACAGGTATAAAAAGCAGAGCGTGGGATATGACAGTGTTCTGAACATGGAGCATGTGAATTGTGACTGTCTAAAGGCCAGCCTGATTTCTTGCACTGCCCACCTTGTCCTTGTCAGTGAGCTGGATGTTCCTTTTGTACCTGTGCTTCCTCAAAGTGGCCAAAGACAGCATTATAGGGCTCTTTGTCTCTGCCCTTCAACTGCACATGTCTCACTATGCTACACTGGCAAAATAATTTTAACCGCAGCATGCAGAGACAGCGCCACCCGATTATTACGTTCCACCCGGAGTTGGTATGAAATCTTATAACCTTGTAAACAGCATGGGTGTCATGATGATTGATACAGAGTGAGGCTGCGTGCTGCAAAAGTTGGCAGTTTGTTGCGGTGAGGTGTAATTGTGCTCTGCCCTACCTGAGCATTTTGGTCTTCCTTACTGGCCATCGCCACGTGTTTTGACTACTTCGGTTCACATGCCAAGTATTTCTCAGTGTCTCTTACCGCTCTGCCTAGAAGTAAACCGAATGAGTGAGTTAATCTCTGGTGCCTATAAAAGAAAGACTTTTGCATTATCCTTTCCAAATGCATTTAGTACAAAAGAGCCAGCTGAAACGAAAGACGGGTCAGAGAGAACGAGCTCCTGCCAAACAGTTTATTGTGAAGTCATCTCTTTTTGTGGCTCATGCCTATTAACGCTTCACGCAAGGCGGGCTTAACATGCCAGTGAAAATGGGCAGGGTTGAAATCTTGGGGACTGACAACAACATCAGTTAGCGCAGGGGTGGCTAGCCTGTGGATCCCCATGTGCTGTCAAATTCGAACTCCTGGCAGATTCAGCCAGCATGGCCAATGTTTAGGGGCGAGTAGAATTCTTGAAAAACATCTGGAAGGTCAGAGGTTAGCCAACCCTGAATTAGTGTCTTGGTGACTACCAGCAACGTCAACGATAACGCTGGTTGTTGTTTATATTTTATATGGAAATTATAATGAAATTATGGGCATTCATTAATTTCTTCACCACCAACAATTTTTTTTTAAATGCAGTAGTAAAATCCCCCCAACAACCTTGCCTTAGCAAGCCTCTCTCCTTAACCATCTGAAACATAAATTAGCTCCACTCTACTGATTAAAAATATTGCTTACAGTGATTTGCTAGAAATAAAGTATTCTGAAATTTAAATTAGGTTAAGTATTTGTAGCAGAATGCCATCATAATTTTCCAAAGCAATAAAATCAGTTATCAGAATTAATGATACATGAAATTCATTTTATGATTTTACTTACATTAACTTCCTCCACTCCTCATCTGTTTTCAAATCAAGTTCCATAACTTTCTAATATACCTTTACACTGCCTAGTGACCCTGTATGTGTTAAAGGACAGTGATATTAAGTGTGGCTTTTGAACATTAACTTGTTAAATGTTTTCTTGATGGAGTTATGGGGAATGCAAAAGAAGGCTGCAGAAAATGATGTGGAATCTCACTAGGCCTTTGGCTCTGCACATGGCAAACAAGCAACTTTTTCTGATGCTATAGAACAGGGTTCCCCAATGTGGTGCCCTATAGTATAACCCCCATCAGCCCTATCCAGTATTGCCAATGACCAGGGATGTTGTGGTCCTAAACAACTTGAGGGAGTCAGGTCAGCATTACAATACTGTGAGTCTATGATTCTATGATTCTGACTAGCCTGGGTAGCTCAATCGGTTAGAGCATGGTGCTGCTAATGCCAAGGTTGCAGGTTTGATCCCTGTATGGGACAGCTGCATATTCCTGCATTGCAGAGTCATGGACTAGCCTACCTTCCAACATTTCTCCGATAAAAATAGGGACGTCCCATATTGATAATTTTACTATTTATACCCCACACAGCTTACTAGGTTGCCCCAGCCTCTCTGGGCAGCTTCCAACACACCTAAAAACGTAATAAAACATTAAAAACAACAACACCTTCCCTATACAGGATTGTCTTCAGATGGCCTGGGGGTCGGATAACTCCATACCCTCCAGTGAAAATAGGGACATCCTACCATACCCTCCAGAGACGCGGATTGTGCTGTGGTTTAAACCACTGTGCCACTTGGACTTGCCAATCGGAAGGTCGGCAGTTCAAGGCCCCACAATGGGGTGAGCTTCTGTTGTTTGGTCCCAGCTCCTGCCAACCTAACAGTTCGAAAGCACGCAGTGAAAGTAGAGAAATAGGTACCACTCCGGCGGGAAGGTAAACGGCGTTTCTGTGCACTGCTCTGGTTCACTAGAAGCAGCTTAGTCATGCTGGCCACATGACCCGGAAAAACTGTCTGCAGAAGTGGACAAACCCCGGCTCCCTCGGCCTGTAAAGCGAGATGAGCGCCGCAGCCCCAGCGTCGTTTGCGACTGGACTTAACTGTCAGGGGTCCCTTTCCCTTTCCCTTTACCATAACCTCCAACATTTCTGCAATGAAAGGAGGGACGCCCTAATGAAAAGCAGGACATTCTGGGATCAAATCAGAAACAGGGGAGGCTTCTCTAAATCAGGGACGTCCCTGGAAAATAGGGACACTTGGAGGGTCTGGACTAGATGACTGGTGTGGTCCCTTCCAACTCTACAATTATATGATTACGGTTACTGAGGATTGTTCTTCTGGCTAACTAGAAGGAGGAGTGTGGGGAAAAAGAGGTAGGAGCCAGGCTGCTCCAGGTAGATACTGAGCTCTTGTCCAAAGGTGCTGTATTCTGCCTCAGCTCTTAAACTCTTTCTCCCAACTCTCAGGGAATCAATTGCTCAAGCATCCCTCTTCACAATCCCTTTGTTGCAATAGCATGCTCACAGTGTTTGATCATGGGCCAATTTTGGGTGACTGTGACGGAGGCTTGGCTGGGCACTGTTTCATGTAGTTCTGGGGAGATTAGGTGGCCATTCTGGTTTTTGCAACATTCACAGCCGTTGCTGCATCAGAAACGCCGGCGGTTGTGAGATAGCAAGCTGAATGAAGATAACGTTCCCTGTTTTGAGGCACCGGTGTGCTCTGAGCATCCATCCCTCCTCACTCGCATCACTTAGATGTGCAAATAGAAACCTTATAAAAGGCTTAATAGCATGCATCTGGAGGCCTAATATAACACATAATAGGAGAACTAAAAATGTTGTGATATAAGCAGGTCTTCATATATAGTGAAAAGTTTACATATTAAAAGACGTTTAAATCATAACAGCCACATCCTCAACACCAACTCCCAGCAAATTGTAGGGCAGTGTGTGGAAGATGACCGCACCATAGGTAGGCATGGAAGGAGCTAGTCCACACATGGCAGTCAGGAGAGCCCTCCCCTCGGGTGTCTCTCTATCTCAGGATCTGCCAGGCAGAAAAACACCACTATGTAGGATTGCTAGATCAGGGGCATCCCAGACCCTGATATTTCAGAGCCCAAAGCTGAGACCTAGGGGTGGCCCACTATGAGGGCAGTGAAGCCCCCGGTGAAGTCATGTGACAGGCCCTGGAGATGGACATTTCTTGGGAGAGGGGAGCACAGCAGGGCAAGTATCTATGCTATAATTTACAGCCAGCTTCTGCCAGGCTGAAGCTTGCAAGGTGGACACACAGCCTTCTTAATACCCCCCTGTTTTAATTAAAGGCATTCTCACCCAATGAAGATTCAAGCCCTCCACATACCCCCCGGAGCAGGGCAAGCAAACCTGGAGGTCTGGCAACCCTACCACTATGCGAGCCGTTGTGAGAAGAACTTAGCAATGGGGAGTCTCGTGGAATCCCTCCATACACGTAAACGAATATCCCTTGTACATTCATAGAACAAAGGCATCTGCAATGCAGAATCTGACTAGCTTCTTGGCTGGAGATATGCATGGAAAATACCCGAGTATCCTTAGGGAAAGGGTTCAAGATCCACTGAAGAGATGGGAGGAGACTGCACTCTACATTAGCTCGCTGCATGGGGTACATGGCTGGTTCCTGTTCCTGTGCTGCAATTGGAAGGACAATGACTGTCTTTGCTCCCTAATAGAGACTGGTCTCTAAAGAGAAGAGACAGTGATTTCTCTCTCCATCACAACACTGTGCTGGGAGGAACAGAACACCACAGCAGATGTGAAATAATAACATTACAGTCGTACCTTGGAAGTTGAACAGAATCCGTTCCAGAATTCCGTTTGACTTCCAAAACATTCAGTAACCAAGGTACGGCTTCCGATTGGCTGCAGGAAGCTCTTGTAGCTAATTGGAAAATGCGACAGATGCTTGGGTTCCAAAGAACATTCGCAAACCGGAAGAATCAAATCTGGGTTTGTGGCGTTCAGGAGCCAAAATGTTCCATCTCTCAAGGCGTTTGACTTCCAAGGTACGACTGTACTGGAATTTTTAAAGACTATACCTGAATATGCTAAAGCAACCTGAGTAAAGTCCTGCTAAAAAGCAAAGTTTCCAGCCTCACTTTCTCCCGCTTAGATTGCAGGTACCCATCACCTACAATGTGGTTCCCTACCTATGTAGGTGATGAAATTCATAGAAAATATTGGGGGGGGGGGGAATCTGGTCCAATTCCTGACCAAAATATGACGATGTTCAACATCTCACACATATACAGACACATACATGCACACATGGCCTCATTCTCCTTCTCACACAGCTGGAGATAGCAGGATCCTAGCACCATGGCTCTGGCTGTGTGTTTTTGTTCCAAAATGCTAGGAAACGTAGAAATCCATTTTGAAAGAGGCTAGTTCTCTAGTTAGGGAGGGAAATTGCAAGGCTAGGATTCTTATTAAAATTACTTTGATTCATTCCTTTGTCATTCCTTTACCATGCTATTCTTATCCCATCCTCCATCTGTATTATATTGCTGTAGCGCATTCTACTTTATGTTGCCATTTCATTCTTCAAAGTTCGTAATATTTTCTATATGGAAATAGTACTGCTCTCTGAATGAAGCATTGCTTTGTCCATAAAGCTGATTCATTTCAATCACTTCATTTCAAGCTGTCGTCTGGTTGCTCAGGCCTCTTCCCAAGCTCTCGGAATGGGAGGGGCCCTGCTCCAACCCAAGATGAGGTGACTGTCCAGCACACTGCCAATCATGACAGTGCATGCCAAAAACTCACCCCCCCAAAAAATATTTACTAAAATGAATAATGAACTAGAGATGTATTTGTTGTTGTTTAGTTGTTTAGTCGTGTCTGACTCTTCATGACCCCATGGACCAGAGCACGCCAGGCCCTCCTGTCTTCCACTGCCTCCTGCAGCTTGGTCAAACTCATGCTGGTCGCTTCGAGAACACTGTCCCACCATCTCGTCCTCTGTCGTCCCCTTCTCCTTGCGCCCTCCATCTTTCCCAACATCAGGGTCTTTTCCAGGGAGTCTTCTCTTCTCATGAGGTGGCCAAAGTCTTGGAGCCTCATTCTCTTGGGGGCCCCCAAAAAATTTAAAGGAAAAAACCTGGATGTACATATCCAAAATATAATATAAAAAACAAATAAAATAAAACCTACATACAGTAATAGTGTTTTGTGTTGTTTTGGCTCCTATGATGTAAATAAAATGGGCCCGCCTGCTAGCCTGCTCCATAAAATATCACTGGTTTGCTCCTTTCTATATATAGGGTGCCTACATTCTGCATGGACTGGTTGCATGGCCACATGTGCAAATGGCTTTAGATACCTATTAGGTCCATAAATTACCATATAGCATATATTCAACACAAAAAACAGCGACAATTTGTTGTTGACAAAGGACAGCTGGACATATAAAGGGCCCCATTACCTTCAGTAGCTTAGGGCCTCATCAAACCTCAATCCGGCCCTGTGTATACACCCCACAGTATGCTTTATGTGCCCCCCAAATGATACACCTACACCTTCGTGAGAATGTCATCTATGAGATGGCTTAGCATTGCATGTGGCCCAATACTTTGTGTGCTGTCAAGTGTAATGGCCCATTGTAACAACCTTATTATATATTAGTGAACTGTGAATGTGGACTCCAAACAAAGCCTTGAGCCACCTGGAATCATACGTCATTCCAGGAGAGTATTGTCCAGAAGATTTGTACTTTTCAGAAGAATTACTCAGTGCCCCCCCCCCCCCGGAAATCTGCCTTCTTTAAGTGAACGAACAGAAAAATGCAGTGACAAATTTGTGTCTGCTGAGTTGACCACGAGTTGGTTATAACTTGCATTTTGTGTGTTTATTTGGAAAATGATCACTATGACTTTAACTCTAGGTAAAAAAGGTAAAGGACCCCTGGACGGTTAAGTCCAGTCAAAGGCACTATGTGGTTGTGGTGCTCATCTCGCTTTGAGGCCGAGGGAGCCAGCATTTGTCCACAGACAGCTTTCCGGCTCATGTGGCCAGCATGAATTTACTGCTAAACATGACAGAAACGCCATTTACCTTCATGCCGCAGCAGTACCTATTTATCTACTCACACTGGCATGCTTTCATACTGCTAGGTTGGCAGGAGCTGGGACATAACCGGAGCTCACCCCGTCGTGGGGATTCAAACCACTGACCTTCTGATTGGCAGGCCCAAGAGGCTCAGTAGTTTAGACCACAGCGCCAGCCACATCCCTATGTTACATCGGTACTCTATTTTTCATTGGTAAGCAGTGCTTTTTTCTAGGGGGATACATACCCCTAAACATTTTGTAAATCTTCATACTTTTATCCATTCACTGTATTTATTTTTCCTGATTTGAACTATAAAATGGTGGTTTTCTTGAGTCAAAATGCTAGTACCCCTAAACATTTTTTTAGGACTAAAAGCACTGTCAGTAAACATAATTAAACAACAGATGATGAAGAAGAATAAGAAGAGGAGGAGGAGGAGGAGTTTGGATTTGATATCCCGCTTTATCACTACCTGAAGGAGTCTCAAAGCGGCTAACAATCTCCTTTCCCTTCCTCCCCCACAACAAACACTCTGTGAGGTGAGTGGGGCTGAGAGACTTCAGAGAAGTGTGACTAGCCCAAGGTCACCCAGCAGCTGCATGTGGAGGAGTGGGGAAGCGAACCCGGTTCACCAGATTACGAATCCACTGCTCTGAACCACTACACCACTTCTTTCTTTATGCTTGTAAAGGTAAAGGTAAAGGGACCCCTGACCATTAGGTCCAGTCGTGACCGACTCTGGGGTTGCGGCGTTCATCTCGCTTTATTGGCCGAGGGAGCCGGCGTACAGCTTCCGGGTCATGTGGCCAGCAGGACTAAGCCGCTTCTGGCGAACCAGAGCAGCGCACAGAAACGCCGTTTACCTTCCCGCCGGAGCGGTACCTATTTATCTACTTGCACTTTTGATGTGCTTTCGAACCGCTAGGTTGGCAGGAGCAGGGACTGAGCAATGGGAGCTCATCCCGTCGCGGGGATTCGAACCGCTGACCTTGTGATCGGCAAGTCCTAGGCTCTGTGGTTTAACCCACAGCGCCATTTTTATTCAGTGTCCCCCAGTTGCATCCAAGGCTACTACCGCCTCCCTGGATCATTCCAGTACCCCCCAGGAGGCAACATCTTCCACTTTGGGAAACACTATCCTAAATGGCCCAGCACCTGACTCCCCTTTGTTTCTCAATGGCTCTGCACTTAGCTAGCCTGGCCAGGTTGGTTTTTATACGCTAACCCAGGAATTTCCTGTCTGGCACAATTCTGGAGCCTGCATTTCCCTTCATATCTCAAATAATATCTAAATACTCCTGTTTATTAATTTCTACCATTCACTAACAGACTCCAGTACCCTAGATGTATGACAATATATATGATTTACGGTCACATTAATTGGACCAATAATTGTTTAGCTGCAGTGCTAACAGAAATACAGCTTCTATTTCTCTCTTAAGTACTTTATGAGCAAGCTACTTGTTTATTTACTCTTAGCAAAGGGTTAGGAGTTAGGAGGTTGAAAACATGGGTGTATTTCATGGCAAAGTGTGCTTCTTCTGTTCAAATGAGTTTAATGTATAAGGGCAACTGTTATTTGCAATTCATCACATTAGAAGCTTAATTAATTGTGAGATGATCATGTAATGAATTTCTAATCTATCACTTGTTCACAGCAGCAGAGAGATAACTAACTCACTCTCTTCTGCTTTTGACAGTATAAAGTGGAATTGATTTGCATGCCATTTTTAATGATATATGCATTTTTATTCACACATTACCCAGGACTGTGCAATTTTTGCACACATTACTTGGCGTTGCAAAATTCAGAGATGTTTGTTACAGTTTGTGTCTTGCTTTGGAAAAAGCAAAATGGGTAGATTCACATTTAAATGAAAACTGGGTCAAATTTCTACTCCATTCATATGTAGAGGTTGATATTTGTTTTTGAGACACGGGAGTGATGTGCAACCTTGCTGACTAGAGGAGAGGAATTTTAAAGGTTCTGTTTCTTAAGAGGAGGGGCTTACCTTGAACCAAAGAATAGTACAGTGGTACCTCGGGTTAAGAACTTAATTTGTTCTGGAGATCCGTTCTTAACTTGAAACTGTTCTTATCCTGAGGTACCACTTTAGCTAATGGGTACCACTTTAGCTCCTGCTGCTGCTGCGCGATTTCTGTTCTCATCCTGAAGCAAAGTTCTTACCCCGAGGTAATATTTCTGGGTTAGCGGAGTATGTAACCTGAAGCATCTGTAACCTGAGGTACCACTGTACAGTCGTACCTTGGATCTCGAATGCCTTGGCTCCCGAACAAATTGGCTCCCAAACGATCGAAACCTGGAAGTGAGTGTTCCAGTTTTCGAACGTCCGACGGGGCTTCCGCAGCCAGGGCCAGATTTAGATGAAGAGAGGCCCTTGGCTACTCTACTTCTGAGGCCCCTCCCCATCCCCCACCCTCACAACTAGAAGGAAAAGGAAGAGTGTTATAAACAAAATTGAGTGAAGCCAAGGATGATTACGGGTACTTAAAATTCTGCAATTCACAATTTCTCCTCTAAAGGACATAAGATATTATTGTTAAATACCATGGTGATTTTTAAAAATGCATAAAATTAACACTGAATTTTTTAAAAAATAACTGAACTTTGTAAACCTTTTGTGGAATAAGCATTATTTGTTAGGAAAATGAAGTTGTAATGTTATTCTTAAAAAACCCCCGGCTAGGGCGAAGGTCTGGCTAGGGCAGTCGTTTTATATACCTGCTGGGATTGACAAGGCATCTGACCCTCACCTGAATCTCATAACTCTCCTGACAAGTGATTTGGTCTACAGCCACAGTGCGGAAATAAAGGATGAGATTGCCCACCAGATACCAGGCACTCTACTATTCAAATTAGGCCCCAGTGTTTTTGTTACAATCCCCCTCTCAATGAAGTAATCAATTTTAATCCAGAATTTAAATTCTCAAAACTTTCTTATTTGCTAATTCAAGCAAGTAAACTACTGCTCTCACTTCATTACAAACAGTATTTCTACCTGCAACACACTTGAGCAAACCTGTTCCTCTTCCTTTCACAGATAATTTGTTGCCATTTGCAACTGTAGCTGCCTCCGATTAGTCATCATTTAACTCTTGGGGGAAATAATTAGCATCACGCGACATGTGCATGGAAGTTGCCGAACCAATTAACCAACTAGAAGGATTACTGTTAATAGCACCAGTTTCCCTATAACTTGATATTGCTGGATAGCTTTGATGAACTGCAAAAGCCCTGGGCTCCAGTTTGAAGAACGGTTGCACAGAAACAACAACAACATATGCTGCTGCTGCTGCTGTTGATTCCCTTATGGGGAGAGAGATTGTGCCTTTCGGGACTGTGCTTTGTTCTTAGCAGGGTATTGACTGGCCAGAGAATGATGCTTGTCTTGGCTGTGTGCTAACAGAATCAGGGACAGAGCAAGGCATTATAGCACATACACATTTTGAGTTGTCACGTGTCAAGCTGATAAGCCTATGTCTTGTATATGAGGGTATCTTGTGTAGACTTGTAGAGCACTGTTCTCTTCCTTTGTCATGCTGCACTAGCCATTGCTGGAAACAATCACGTTCAGAGTAAGGAATTAGGAGTCAAGATGCTACAGGATCCCACTTAGAAAGAAAGTGGGGCAGAGCACATCGGAGACAAGGTACAAATGCCACTATGAACCTTTCTGAAACTCTTATTTTTGATGGAAGACACCAGGAGGGGACCACAGAATAACAGAATGGCAGAACAGAAAGAGAGTGTAGGTTAAATAACGAAGATTACAAAAAGCACAGGCACTAAATGAATAGCTAGGGCCAATGTGACAGAGCAACGGGAGCTCACTCCGTAGCAGGGATTCAAACCGCCGACCTTCCGATCGGCAAGTACTAGGTGCAGTGGTTTAGACCACAGTGCCACCCTTTTATTATGGAATAGGCCACCCCTATTTTCACCAGAGAAATGTTGGGAGGGTACACATTGGGCATGGGGGAGGTGGGTGTGATTTGTGGGAAATGGCCTCGCAAGCCAAATCGGGAGCATGGCTAGAGACTCCTTCATGCCTGGTTTATATTATGTCTAAGCAAATGATTTAAAAATCATTTCTGTTTTGCTTTACATTACACTTATTTTTCTAATTGTTTTTAATGAGTTGATGTGGGGAATCCACTCCTTCCTAATTTTTATGGTTATGTTACAGTTAGGAATGCCGTATTTTTTAATTTGCTCCATTTTCTTGGATGTTTTAAATTGTTTCAGTCATTGCTAGCCAGCCCGAACACATTATTTGGAGCCATGTGAAAGGATGTAGAGCACATACGTCAGACCTTCTTCAGATGGTTCATATTTCCTATAACTATGGTTTTATTCATTCCCATTTAAAAAATAATTATGAACACAATTTAAACTATGGACGAAAATTAGCGGAACAAAAATTAAAATAACCTATTATAATATTTTAAATTAATCTGTAACGTGCTTAATTCTTCCAGCACCATATTTCTATACTACCAATTTAGAATCAGCCGTGATATGACAAGGATTTTTATTGTAGATTAAAAACGAGGGTTTAGTTAATAAGAAGCACTGTGCCAAAACACGTACATCAGTTCCTGAAAGTTTTCTTCCCCTACAAAAGGGGCCTTCAGCACACCATTATTTTCGAAACAGCACAATTAGTAAGTAAATTCAGATACAGAATTGATTCACATTTCAGAAGGGAGATCACATATTCTACTGGGAGTCAATATTTGCTGTGGATATAGAGTTCTCCAATGAGGGGGGGGAGTCAGTAAGGGTGGCATAAAGGGGAAAGTTGTTGATTTTAGAAATGAAATGAAGTTACTGTAATTGCTGGAGAGGCAGGCTGTAAGGCTGCTTAGTTAAAAACTCTTTCCCATCTCTGTCCCTTGATCTTGTGAGAGTACAGAGCTTTACTAAAATGCACAAAAAAGCACACAAAAAATTCCTGGGAATTTTGTGGAACCCAACCTCAGTTAACTGCTAGCTGTAGAAATTAGTCTGTTGACTAAGGCTATTCCACTAAATGCTTAATTTGACATAATGACGTGGGCTTGCTGTACTCTCTGAGTTTCAATTGCCAGGGAAGAGATGTGTGCTTGGAACAATATAATGAAACATAAGGCGTTTTATCACTTCCCAATGATACTTAACGGGTTGCTGATAGCCGTTAGCAAATTAAGAATTGGAATGGATGTGCACATAGGATAACATCATTAGAGACCTCCATTGATTTTCTCTGAATAGTTTCAGTATTGTGTATTTCCTGTTTCCAAGTGTTAATAGGTTTTGGTGGGTGAATGTCAGAATCTGCACTCATATACTGACATGAAACATCAGTGAATCACAGAACCAACCCCCACCCCACCCCAAAAAAGCATCTCCAGAGGCAAAGTTTTACAATCCTTTCAAAAGGGGACATGAGCAATTCATTAGTAGAATATCCTGCAGTTTTGATCTAATTCATTACTCCTAGCAGGTCTGAGGCAATTTTGAAGATCAGGGGAAATTGTGCTTTGGAGAGCATGCTTTGACCTTTCTCCCTGTATTTTTTCCAACTCTAAATCCACTCTCTCAAATATGGCATTAGTTCTGCAGAGGGAAGAAGGCAAAGATGCTGTACCCATCTTTGGTGCCATGGACTGGTTGGACGCAGAGGAATGGTGGGAGGAACCAACTGGTGAACCACCTAGGGAAGAAGGCTCAGAGCCTGAGGAGTGGTGGTGAGATGATGATGAGTGGTCAGAGGGAGAAGAGGGAGGAGACTGGTTTGGTTTAATTTCACAGTTATGCAAAACTACAGATGTAGCACACATCAATGGATATGTTAGGGGACCTGTAAATTAAGAGGTTTATCTGCCCAACAGCCGGCCATTGTGCACCTTTACCAGGCTTCATGGAGAACATGCACGTAATTTGACCACGAGAAGGGAATTGCACACAATCTCCAGCAGGTCTTGGAGGAAGTGCCTATCTCAGCTGAATTTTGCACATTCTCTAAGTAATATGCACATTTGTTGGGCTGATTTGACCCATCACCCTAACCTGTTGACATAATGTCTTGTCCCAGTTCCAGGAGGTCTGATTTCATTTCTTCTCATTTTGGAATTTGCCTGATTATGGGGTGGGATATACTTTGGGCAAATCCAGAAACAGGAAGTTCACAGTGAGCCCTATGATTCCCCGCATTCTTTTATCTCTGTGACAGCCTTGTGATAGACTAGGCTAAGTTTATATATATATATATATATATATATATATATATATATATATATACATGAGCAGCAGAGTAGTTTAACAATCAATCCTTCAGAACTCCGGGACCCTTCAGAACTCTCAGGACCCTCACAAACTGCACAGCCCAGTATTCTTTGGGGGAAACCACTGAAGTTTAAAGTTGTATGATACTACTTTAAGTTTATACTGCAGTTGGAGCCTACTCCAACGGGTGGCGCTGTGGGTTAAACCACAGAGCCTAGGACTCGCTGATCAGAAGGTCGGTGGTTCGAATCCCTGCGATGGGGTGAGCTCCCGTTGCTCAGTCTCTGCTCCTGCCAACCTAGCAGTTCCAGAAAGACGCCCCAGTTCCTGTTAGGTGTTTCCCCCTCTGGGAACCTCCCAAGCAAGGGAACATAGTGGCCAGTTTCATGCTTTGGTTCTGAACTGGCAAGCATATCCATGTAGAAGTTTATGCACAAATAAGGGTCCCTTCTTCCACAAACCTTCATCAAAAACCATCCCATCTCTTTCAGAATGGGTTCATTTTCAGGCACACATAAAAACGAATGTAAGAACCAGGGCTATTTTTCTAGAAAAAGAGGTGCTGGAACTCACCACAAAAACCTCCCTTGTTCTGTTATACAGTGGAACCTCAGTTTTCGATCCTCTTGGAAGTCAAACATTTCTATTTTCGAAGGCTGAAAACCCGGAAGTAACTGCTCTGGTTTTCGAATGATTTTTGGAAGCTGAACATGCCACTTGGCTTCCGTTTTGAGTTTCCCTATTGTACTGAGGCTTCTGTATTGAGTTTTTGGTTGTCGAACGGTCTTCTGGAACTGATTATGTTCAAAAACCGAGGTTCCACTGTAATGGCACTGGGGCACACCTGAGAGGTGCTGGCACTGAGTTCCTGCAAGTTCCAGCTGAAAAAAGCCCTGGTAAGAACCCAATACATATAAAAAGGTGTGATAATGTGCTCCCTAACATAACAATCCAGCATATACAATTATTGCAGTCAGGCATACAGAATTATCCTGAAAATTATAACTCATGCAGCTATTACAACAGTGCATGAAATAGACCTGAACAATGAAGTCTCAGTAATCAACAGTTTAAACAGAACACATTTTTCAAGTTCATGTGTTGTTACTTTCTAATTCCTTGTGAAAAGCTCGTTTTTGTTGGATTCTAATTTCAGCTGTTGCTGCCAAGCTGAAGTCCTCCCACAGTTCTGGTTATTAAATGTAGTTTCTCCTGCTGAAATCTCAACCTCCAAAAGCTACTTCCTGTAAAAGCGTGCTATTTCAAGTTCCAAAAGATTCTTCCTATAAAAGGTATTATTTTTGCTTAATATCAACAATCTAATAACAATAATCAGACAATAATCCAAGGCCTAGTAGATGTCTATAATGACCGGCCTATCTGAACAATTTTTCCTTCACAACACCAGCTTTTCACAACATTACCTGTGGACAGTATGATCACAACTTCAAGTTAAACTGAAATTATGTCAGCTGCCAAGTCTTCTGTCTCTCTGTCTCTTTGAGAGAAAATGTAAGTTGAGTGGGTAATGTGATAACAACCATCCATTGAGGCCTCATGGAGCATGTGCACATAATCTGTCTATGAAGAGGGAATTGTGCACATTTCCCAGACAATATATGCAATCGCTAACAGGGGAATGTACAAAATATCGACGGAATTGTGTACATTCTCCAGCCATTAGGCATAGCCTTCATCAGCAAATAACTGATTTCCCCCGTACTATTCAATAAGAAAACTCTCTGAAGAATTCCTTTGAGAAATCAGTCCATAGGAGAATTATACAGGGAGCAATATTGTACATAATGAACAATATTTCCCACCTGTCTATGGCCGCAAATGGCCATTTACAGGCATTCTGGCATATTTCCCATCTAAATATGCTGCAGGCACGGTCTCGAATCTCAAAGCTGTAAATGCCTTCATTATCACATCAAATGATAATTCAGGACTATTTCATCTTTTGTTATAACTACATGAATTATATTTTTCAGGCTAATTCTACATGCCTCTCTGTAACAATGACATATGCTGGATTATTATGTTTGAGAGTTCAGTATAACATCATTTTATATGTATTGGGGTGCTGTGTTTGTGTTAAGAGTATTGTTGTTGTTGTTGTTGTTGTTTAGTCATTTAGTGCTGTCCAGCTCTTGGTGACCCCCTGGACCAGAGCACGCCAGGCACTCCTGTCTTCCACTGCCTCCCGCAGTTTGGTCAAACTCATGCTGGTAGCTTCGAAGACACTATCCAACCATCACATCCTCTGTCGTCCCCTTCTCCTTGTGCCCTCCATCTTTCCCAGCATCAGGGTCTTTTCCAGGGAGTCTTCTCTTCTCATGAGGTGGCCAGAGTCTTGGAGCCTCAGCTTCAGGATCTGTCCTTCCAGTGAGCACTCAGGGCTGATTTCCTTAAGAATGGAGAGGTTTGATCTTCTTGCAGTCCATGGGACTCTCAAGAGTCTCCTCCAGCACCAGAATTCAAAAGCATCCATTCTTCAATGATCAGCCTTCTTTATGATCCAGCTCTCACTTCCCACTTCCATACATCACTAGTTAAGAGTATATGTGTGCCTAAATATGCTCAACCTTTATAAAGGATGGGATTGATTTTGATGGAGGTTTATAGATTAACTATTTGAGATAGCACATGACCTCTCACGAACAGCCTACTGATTCCATTATTCCCCCTTCTTGACTTGGTGGCTCATAGCTTGCTTTGTATGTGAGATATGTATGTAACAAATTCTGCCACATGCTGTCCCTGGGCAAGAAATTCACCAGATTTCTAGTGGGAAAGAAAACAAGATGAAGCGCTACCTAGATTTTTCTCTCATCTTCTTCCATTTGCTTCAAGATCTCCATCCTGAAAATCCATGGGTAGGAAATGCCCTTGGGAAGAGCTCTAAAGCATCTTCTCAATTTTCAGGATAAATGGGCCAGGTCTAAAGGAGATTGCGGCAGACCATTCCCCCCCCCCCTTCAATTCCAACATTATTTACCCATTTTGGAGAGGATGGCTTTCTTAGAAGTTTTGTTTTCTCCACTTAAGCTAAAATGAAAGCATGAGGACTAAGGCCTAGAATTCTGTTCCAGGTGCCTTAGTTCCCATTTTGATTGCCACTTCCTCCTTCCATGGATGAATATTATAAAACAGAAATGCCTCAAGAGTTCATGAAGAAGAGAAGGAAGCACCGTTGCCAAGGGAGCAGTGATTATTGGGTCTATCTGGTTTTTTAAAAACTCAGAGGAGGAATTTCAGAACTATATGTAACATAAAGTACAATCGCCAGAGAAGAAGAAGAAGAGACAGTGCCATTTCTGGATTTGTACCTAAAGGGATGGCAAAGAGTAGGGATGCCTACTGAGAAAATTTGGAGGGGGAAATTTGCTTAATTTCTAGTGGTTACCTCGGAGCAAGCCTCATGACACACATACAAACACTGAGCTAGCAGAGTTTGGGGAAATGATGTCTCAGCAAAGGCTTAGTTATGTGAAGCCTCAAAATGACTGTGGCAGGGCTTGACCTCTCCGTGGCTATGCTCTCCTGGGAGAGTTATTTGCAATAGGTAAAGGTAAAGGTACCCCTGCCCGTACGGGCCAGTCGTGACCGACTCTAGGGTTGCGCGCTCATCTCGCTCAAGAGGCCGGGAGCCGGTGCCGTCCGAAGACACTTCTGGGTCACGTGGCCAGCGTGACGAAGCTGCAACTGGCGAACCAGCACCAGCGCAGCACACGGAAACGCCGTTTACCTTCCCGCTATAAAGCGGTACCTATTTATTTACTTGCACTTAGGGGTGCTTTTGAACTGCTAGGTGGGCAGGAGCTGGGACCGAACGACGGGAGCTCACCCCGCCGCGGGGATTCGAACCGCCGACCTTACGATCAGCAAGTCCTAGGCACTGAGGTTTTACCCACAGCGCCACCCGAGTCCCTTCTGTTTGCAATAGGTAATTGTAGCCTATTATGCCATCTCATGTGTTTGTGGAATCGTGGTTGGCCTCTGAATATGAGGGAAGAACCATGCCTTCAGGCTGGACCACAGTAGAAGGGGGTGCTGAAAGCTCCCCCTCAAGTGAGGCAATTAGTGTATTATCTGAATCAGAGTTCCCAAGCCCACACTGGGGCCCTGAACTGGAAATCTGAATATCACCATTAAGCCAAAACAGAATATTCAGTCATTATGGTCAGCTTGATGGAGTTGGGTGGTTAGAGGGCACAGCTAGGAAACTGGAGAAGGGAAGGAAAAGGGCTACAGCCAGTAAAGCTTCCATGTTCCTTCTTATGGGCTACTTGTTCCTCTACCCACCAGAGGAATATGGAGTCTAGCATTCACATATTCACATATTATGCACAAGTTACAGAAAGTCCATGGCATGTTCTTCCTACGTTAAAAAAAATGTAGTCAAGCAGATGGGGCATGTTATAGTCTTAAAAGAAAAATATGAAAATTGTTATCAACCTTCAAGACCTTGTTCTTCTGCTTAGCCACGTGTATTACTTACATTTTAATTTAATTTGCATAAGTTCCCTGTATGCAGAGTCCCTGTTTAGTACATTTATGAGATTTCCTTTGAACTTGGTGCTTTCCTTACTAAAAGGGGATATATTATTCAGTCATTTTGACTATGCCATTCATCAAGCTACTAGGTTGCATGTAATCTTGACTGCATAAATAATTTATTGCTTACTGTAGCTCGCTATATAGAATACATTGTGCAAATTCCACTTAAAATAATCAAGAGATTAATTACTTGATTGAACTTTACTTATTAAGCTAAAACAATTCTTTAACAGATTTGAGAAGACTTGGCGTACTACCATAAGTTTAGCTACCATTGGATGGGAATTAATTTTATCACGAGACAGAACCAGATCTAACCAAAATATATCTATTACTGGGGTATTTCAAAATGTCATTTTCCTCTTAGAAACAATTGTCAAAGTATCCATTATTGAAAAAATATGACTCCTAACACAATGATTTCAGGTGGTATTAAAGGATGCCAAGCAGGAAGGAGGGATAACTCATATTATTCTCTGGCTCAGAATAAAATGCTAGTCAGAGAACTTCTGGGACTATAACACTCACTTTTCTCTTTGCATTGTGAGCTGCTAAAAATTGAGTTCCTAAGCCATTATTAGCCATCACCTAATTTCTATCTGCTGAACCTGTATCAGAGACATGTGACGACTATGTGTTGTTTTGCTTGGCCATAAATTGAAGACCTGGACCCCAAGTTTCGAATGAAACTATTTTCTCTGAACATCAAAATACAAAATGTATAATTAGGATAGCATTAAGATCTAGCCGGGAACTTTGATTACATCTGCAAAAAAGGCTGTTACAAATAATATCTACAATACACCCGATGTTCTACAAACATAATATAAAAATAATTCTGTGCACAGGCACTCATTCTTTTGGGATCATGTGTGCCGAGATATTAAATTGTGTGGTGTCAAAGGAGTGAAGAAAGTCGTGCTGAGCTGAAACTTCATTTAATTTTCCTGAAGATATCACACCCACATGAAAAATGGATGTGGTCTTCTCTTGATTTCTTAATGGGTAATTAAAAAAACAGATCGTGAAGCTGAGGCTCCAAGACTTTGGCCACCTCATGAGAAGAGAAGACTCCCTGGAAAAGACCCTGATGTTGGGAATGATGGAGGGCACAAGGAGAAGAGAAAACTGCGGGAGGCAGTAGAAGACAGGAGTGCCTGGTATGCTCTGGTCCATGGGGTCACGAAGAGTCAGACACGACTAAACGACTAAACAACAACAACAACAATTAAAAAAAACAAAACTTCACCTGGGGAGGGGCCTGCAATAACAGTACAAGGTGGTCAAGGGGCGGAGGTGGTTAGCTTAAAACAGGCTTCCTCAACCTCTGCCCTCCAGGTGTTTTTGGCCTACAACTCTCATGATCCCTAGCTAGCAGGACCAGTGGTCAGGGATTATGGGAAGTGTAGTCTCAAAACATCTGGACGGTTGAGGTTGAGGAAGCCTGGCTTAAAACAAAAAAAAAAGGTAAAACAAGATCCCAAACTGCTCACACCATCAAGAAACCCTCTCTGCCTCTTCCCACCAATAGTACTTGTTAGACTTTTGAATGATGCATTGTGACATCACATGACTCCCAAGTCCCTCCAGGAAGTGTGGCTTGAAAGCACCTTTCCACACTTCCTAGAGTGGCTTGAGAGTGACATGACACATGTTCCTCCCTTCTGGAAGCATGGCTGTCCATTTGCCAGACAAACTTCCCGGAGTGGCCTGGGAACATTGTGGCATCATTTTGCATCATAACACTTGGAAACTATTGGAGTAAGTGCAGGTAGTGGGAAGAAGCAGAGAAAACCTTGTGTGGCTTGGGAACAGCAACGGGACTCTTGCTTTCGAGTTTTAAAAAGAGCTCCAAGTCCTTGGCTGCCTTGTATAGCTAAAGAAAATGGCAACTCAATTCTCCCCATATGCGAACGTAGCTGTGTGTGTTTTGAAAATTCCTCATGAAAATTCCTCACCATTTTAGCGAGAATTTCTCCTAATAAATATACTTTATATGCAATTTATATCAAAATTTTGCTAGCAGTTTCTGTTGGGTTTGGAACTTAACAGGTTAAGAAGTTCCCATGATGCCTCAGCATTCTGACGTCAGCTTTCGAAGCTGGGAGGAGTTTCGTTTCTCTGTTCCTCTCTGGTTCTCTGAGGGAAGAGGTGGCAGTTTGTCATGGCTGCTGTGAGCCCAGGAGATTTCCTGGGGAAAGTCGGAATAAAGGACTGATATTAGACAAACCTGGTCTCTCTGTGTGTTTGTCGGAAGCTGAGTGAAGCTATGTGACAGTTTTCACCGCTGTGTTTAACTCTGCTGAGGCGTGACTGGAGAGCTACTGAAGACGGAGCTGAGTGGCGCAGCTCGGAGGAAGCGCGCCGGGCATAAAGAGCTAATTGTGGATCGTAAATCAATTAGCGGGGGTCACGCCAAACCAATAAATCAATCGAAGAGGTTATGGGTGCTTAATCACCGATCGTAAAAACTGTCACAGGAACGCTTTGAAGTGCCGGAATGCGTTTGAAGTCGCTGGCAGGAGTTTTTGCCTGGTGTTAAGAGGCAAAGGAGGGCTGCGGAGCTCAGAGCAGCTGAAAGACACAGAGGTTTGCCTGTGCTGAGAGCTGAGTGCTGGGAGCTGAGAGCAGCTGGAAAATCGTGTCCCGACGGATGGGTGCCGGAGGAGCTTGTAATCTGTGAGTACAGCTTGGGGCCCCTTGGGAGAACGGAAGACAATGGCAGGTAGCCAGGTCTTGGAGGACATTGCGTTTGAACAGCTCACTCTAAGAAGTGGAGCAAGGGCTGTCTGGGAATGTGCTGCTGGGATGTGCTGCGAAGCTTCAGCAGGAGGCCAGAGCCCTGAAGAAGTATTGAGAAAAGCCTGGAGATGGCTGGTGCCCCTGTTCCTGATGCTTTAGCCTCAAGGAGTGCTTTTCGGGAAGAAGGAGAAGGAGGGCCAAGCCAGCTGGGAGGAGCCCCGGGCAGTGTTTTTCCACTGGAGTTCGTCGTTGCTACGTGTGCCCATGGAGAGCGGAGACAGCTGGGCAGGAAGGTCCCAAGGTCAACCAGCTGAGTTCTCATGGGAGTCAGTCTCGGAGAGGAGGCCAGCGTGGGAACGCAAGGGAAAGACGTGGTTCAGACGCTGGGGAGGGTTGTTTTCTTATCACTGCTTCTATGGCAACTGTGAAGAACAACTCCAGCCAGGACACGGTGACGCGCTGGGTGTTGAATACTGCTGTTGGTCAGCACCTGCTAAGCGAGCCTGCTGGCGAAATGCGGAACTGCAGGGCTGGTTCAACAGGACATAACTGTGATGTTAGCAGACGGAATGAGAAAGTCGGTTTCTGCTGTGGCTAACATGTTTTTTTCTCCTTTACAGGAGGAGCTAGAGGTCTACGTTGTGCCGGGACTGAATTGTTGTTTGTTATCCATTTTCAGTGGGGGGAAACAAGTGGCCAACGTAAAAAGGGGGCAGAACAATCTCTTTGTTCTGGAGTCACCTCTGGAGGGTGGTGGGAATGCTGGAAAAGCACAGGCGCAGTGTGCTAAGGTTCCCAGTCATGTGCAAAAGCTGCACAGGTGCACAAAAGGGTACAAACTCCGGAAATGTGGGAGGTCCCTAGGGTGCAGGGCATGCAAGGGTGCACAGGTACATGGTTTTCCCAGGTTTGGGAGGGTAGCCAAAGAGCCCTTTGAGCTCTTTGAGGCAGGTGGTCCAAAGGTTCAGGAAATGATCTTCTGTGGGTGGAAGTTTGCATACCCAGAGGGTGATCAAACCAAGCTGCTGGTCAGTAAGCAGGCTGAGTTCTGTGAACAGGATGGGTGTTCAAGACTCAGGGATGGTCCTATTTTTCTCTCAGAATGTCTGTCTGATTCTGAGGAGGAAAGGGAGGCAGAGGCTGATCCCGGTGATGGGGACCAGGTCCAAGATCAGGGTTCAGAACCCGGTGATGGGGACCAGGTCCAAGATCAGGGTTCAGGGCAGGTCTGGGCATCTCCAAAGGTTGTGAAGGGAGTGTCCAGGTGTGAGGCTTCATCTCCGGTTAGCGTAATGGAGAAAGCTCACAAACAGGGTGTCAAGTCAGAGGGGGAAGAATCTGACGGAGAAGACACAACTGCTGGCCCAAATGGGTCAGTAGGGTATCAGGTCACAAGTGCGTGGAAAAGTGTCGCACAGTGTGATTCTGGGAGTGTTGAAGGGGTTCAACAGGTGCCTGGGAAAGATGCCGGGAAGGGGCACAAGGCAAAGGGAAAAGTGTTGAACTCAAAAAGGTCTTGTCAGAATGGTTCGGCAAGAGGGGGTGTTGGGTTTGGAACTTAACAGGTTAAGAAGTTCCCATGATGCCTCAGCATTCTGACGTCAGCTTTCGAAGCTGGGAGGAGTTTCGTTTCTCTGTTCCTCTCTGGTTCTCTGAGGGAAGAGGTGGCAGTTTGTCATGGCTGCTGTGAGCCCAGGAGATTTCCTGGGGAAAGTCGGAATAAAGGACTGATATTAGACAAACCTGGTCTCTCTGTGTGTTTGTCGGAAGCTGAGTGAAGCTATGTGACAGTTTTCACCGCTGTGTTTAACTCTGCTGAGGCGTGACTGGAGAGCTACTGAAGACGGAGCTGAGTGGCGCAGCTCGGAGGAAGCGCGCCGGGCATAAAGAGCTAATTGTGGATCGTAAATCAATTAGCGGGGGTCACGCCAAACCAATAAATCAATCGAAGAGTTTCCCCTAATGTGACACATTTTGTACATTGGTTTATGCATACTTCATGTTTATGCATACTTTACCCTAAAACATGCATTTTTGTAAAGTTTTTTGTCAGTTGGAGCACCGCATTGCAAAATTCAGATAACTGTGAATTTAGAAGAATAGCTGTGTTTCAGTTCTTATAATGTTTTGGAAAGTGATTCGGCTTTAAATGCATACCAAATCGAAATTCTCTCCTCCGGTTCTTGTTTCCATAATTGATTAGATGTTTTACTGTTATCAGACTTTCTAGGCCTCAGTTATGTTCTGTATTAAAATAAGAAATGAAGTTCCATTAATAAGTAAGCAGTTCTTAATGTGTGCCTCTGACTCTCTACAGCAACATCCAGTTGCACAGAGTTATTAGGAATTGTGGATATTTATTCCTGCCATTATACATTTTCTGCTGTTTGAATGGTTAGAGTTCTTTTAAAAAACAAAAAACAAAAACACTTTAGTTTCTTTGAATTATGCCCTTAGGTTAATTTTCAGCTCACATTCCACTTACTCTGCAACTTTGCATTTTTGACATTGACCTTTGATAAGCAGTAACCTATCAAGCTATATTTTAATACACAGTGATTTCCCTTGTCTTCTTTGGCAACAGTCTTCTTAAAAAGTGTGGAAGAACAAGTGATGCATGACCTTGTAAGGCTGTCTATCCTTCCCCTAGCTGTTTTTTTCTTAGCATGCATGGAACTTTCCTACAAAGGGGAAGAATAAACCTGCTGTCTTCGGCTAATATATGATTCAGCCATACTTGAAACACTTTTAAGTATCATTTTAAACTTTTGTTTGAAAGTATTGCTGTTATTGTGTTGGGTTGCCAGATGTCTGGAATTTCCTGGACATAGCTGGAATACTGCAGTCGGAAGCAGGTGTTTGGGCAGAAATCGCTGGAGTGTCTGGGAAAATCTGGATTTTGGCAACTTTCATTTAAAAATACGCTCAACAATTTTTGTGTCCAGATTTTCACTTTTTTAATATGGCAACCCTATTATAGTGGAGTAGAAGAGCTGAAAAAAGAATCATATCTGGAAACGAATGCACCCCTTTGGTTTCGGATAGTATTTAGTAATGCGTTTAGCATTAACCCTAGAAGTGTATACTTGATTCTGACCAAACAGCCTCGTGATGCATATTTTGCTCTAGGAGACTTAGTTTGGTCAGAATTGAATATACACTTCCAGAGTTAACGCTAAATACATTACTTCTGGTAAATGAGCCACCATAGCTGTTAGAGGGCTGTGAAAATTGTGTCCTGGGATTTTTAGTCTTGTCTACCCATGTACTAGGGATGTGGGTGGCGCTGTGGGTTAAATCACAGAGCCTAGGGCTTGCTGATCAGAAGGTTGGCGGTTCGAATCCCCGCGACAGGGTGAGCTCCCGTTGCTCGGTCCCTGCTCCTGCCCACCTAGCAGTTCGAAAGCACATCCAAGTGCAAATAGATAAATAGGTACCGCTCCGGCGGGAAGGTTAACGGCGTTTCCATGCGCTGCTCTGGTTCGCCAAAAGCGGCTTAGTCATGCTGGCCACATGACCCGGAAGTCGTCAGGGTCCCTTTACCTTTACCTTTGCCCATGTACTCTCTGAAACCAAAGGAACACATTGGTTGCCAGATGTGAAGTATATGGACATTATTTTCAGCTATCCTACCCCACTATTATGTTTGCTATATCTTATTAATGTGGTTAATCTTGTTTTTGTAAATTGCTCTGGAAGCACCACTGGAGGACAGAATGATAGGAGCCAATTCCTAGGGGCCAAGGGGTCTTGGGCCCCCTCAGTGAAATTATATGAGGAGGCTGGGTCCCCCCCAAAAAAGATGATGTGTATTGCCATTCAAATGGTGTGTGTGCACTGCATCATGAGACTGATTATGTGGGTCGGAGTTTATTCCCCCCACCCCACAATATTTTATTCAAGTTGGCACCCCTGGACAGAAGACAAACCTTTTAATTACATGCATACAATTAAACTATAACCTTGTGCGCTGTCTACTCGGAAGCAAACATCATTGACCTTAGTTGGACTTACTTTCATGCAAATCTGTACAGGATTTCAGTCTAAGTTAGTATTTGCTGTAGCAAAGAAAGAATATCTTCTTTCTCTCCTGAACTGTTATTTTATGCACATGAAGTCTTAATCAAATCAATTAGACCTTCAATCTGCTTACAGCCCTAATCTAATATCTTATTATCACGGCAAGGGTATTTTTTCTGAAACTGAAACACCATGGAAGGTATTGTACAAATGGATAGTAAAGAGGCTGTTCTTGCACTCAATAATTTGCTTCTGTTAACACCAAAATATTACACCATTATTTTGACAAGATTTAATCTTTCACATCAAATGCTGGTGTCCGATGGGAGTTCTGTCTTGTGATTTCAAAGGATCTGAATATTTTAAAAGTTCTGTTTTTTAAAAACAACAACAGCAACTGTCCTCCTTAATGCTGAATAGGTGCACAACGTTTATTTCCCAAGGACTCTAATGAATGTGAATTCTTGTATTTGTTAGGTATAGCTCTATTTGTATTTCTGTAGCTTCTGTCCATTGATTGGATTTTGCATTATCCTGTATTGATTCCTTCCTTTAAAAAAAATAAAAATCTATTTTCCAGAGTTGCTAGGGATACAGTTCCGGTTCTGTTACAAGAAGGGCTGTTCTTGCAGTGAATAGGAATGCAATGGGCTTCAGTGCTCACACTTTCTGCTGCTGATTAGAGATGGGCTCACATCCAAGCGCACCATTCCTGCCTTTGAATCTGTGCCATTTGCAGCCGCTCACATCCAAAAGCAGTGCTTCAGAGAGGCTATTAAAATGTTCAGGGTGTGTTGATTATGATTGCAGTCAGCAACAGCCATGCAAAGTGTTGAGGAATTAATTGCCTTCTCTCTTGGACAAGGTGGAACATACTAGTTGATGAAGACTATTAAAACTAATTAAGTAGATGCTCAACTACACCAACTGCTATTAAATCTGTTTGTTACAAGGAATGTGTAATGACAGGGACGCCCAACCCGCCACCAGATGCATCATCATCGTGAGTCACTGTACACAATGCAACACAGCCAACACAAACTCCTCCCCCCCCCCAATACCATTTACCTCAGGGAATGCAAACAGAAACCTTTTGCGCCCTGCTCCCTTCTAGTGTAGTGGTTAGAGTATTGGATTGGGACTCTGGGAATAGCTGTCAACGTTTCCCTTTTTTAAAGGGAAATTCCCTTATTCTGAATAGGATTCCTCACAAGAAAAGGGGAAAAGTTGACAGCTATGACTCTGGGAGACCAGAGATCAAATCCCCGGCCAGCCATGAAGCCACTTCCTCTCAGCCTAACCTACCTCACAGGGCTGTTGTGAGGATAAAAAAACCAGAGATGTGGAGAGCCATGTGTGCTCTGTGAAGGAAAAGCAGGATATAAATGTAAGAAATAATAGGTAAAACAATAACTACTATTGGGGGAAGCTAAACTAGAGCTTTTCAAGGATTTGGGGTGAGGGGGACACCAATGCTATCTACGATCTAAGCCAGGCATAAGGCAAACTTGGCCCTCCAGATGTTTTGGGACTACAACTCCCATCATCCCTAGCTAACAGGACCAGTGGTCAGGGATTATGGGAATTGTAGTCTCAAAACTTCTGGAGGGCCGAGTTTGCCTATGCCTGATCTAAGCATATGCTCTCCTTGTAGGTCATTTTGGAGCACAATCATATACAGTGGTACCTCAGGTTACATACACTTCAGGTTACAGACTCCGCTAACCCAGAAATAGTGCTTCAGGTTAAGAACTTTGCTCAGGATGAGAACAGAAATCATGCTCTGGCGGCGCAGCGGCAGCAGGAAGCCCCATTAGATAAAGTGGTGCTTCAGGTTAAGAACAGTTTCGTGGTCCCTTCCAACTCTAGAATTCTATGATTTCTGTTCTCATCCTGAAGCAAAGTTCTGAACCCGAGGTAATATTTCTGGGTTAGTGGAGTCTGTAACCTGAAGCGTCCGTAACCCAAGGTACCACTGTAGTTCTTAATGAGGTTTTTCTTTCTGTGCTTCAAGAACACGTTCTTCTCTCTCCTGCCCTCACATGCTAGAGCAAGGTCTTTTTTCATAGGTATCACATACATTCAGAATGCCATGCTCTGCCATGCTATGTTTCTCTCCAGATTTCCCCCTTTTTATCCCCCACCTGTTTCTCCCCTTCTTTCTGCCCCCCGTACCCGTGTTTTGAATATGCCGCTGTAGTTTCTTGCAGCTTACACCGCCCCTCTCTCTTTTCCTCTAGTGCTCCCTTTCCTCCTTTTCCACATGGGGTCATTTCTCAAGCTTTTTCTTCTTCTCATTACAGATTTATGAGCATCTTGGATGCATTCCATCCACAGGGTACATCTCTCCATTGTTGTGGCAATCACTTTGTCTTAGTACATTTTATATCATAATCTCATGAGCCTTGAGTTATCGGCTGCTGCAGTGAAAGGGTATTTGTTTCCCTCTGTCAATTAGTTGTGCCTTGAGGGCTGTAGCCTCCTTACGAGAACGACACCTCTGGTCCTTTCCTTGTTTTTCAGAGCTGCTCCGAACGTTTCTTCTACATTTGCCCCCAATTCCCTATTGTTTAATGAGGAAAACACAACAATTATCAAAGGAGAGAGAAAATGTTTGGTGAAATTCTCATGAATAGTCTTCAAGGCTTTTTATGCTTTTATCTTGCTTTTATTTTCGGTGGATGGGGTTTTTTGGAGGGTGATGTTGTCATTTTCATTCTAAATATCCTTCCTTTTGTGGCCCTGCAATCTGCTTTCTTCTCTGGTGGTGACGCTTCCTGAAAATCCAGCTTGGGGCATGTCTGTAGGCACAGGAAAACAGGGAAGCTGTCAACTGGGCTCCCAACAGCTGTTCAGTGTTGGTGGCTTTTAAAGTGAAACCCTTCGCCTTAGAAAAAAAATTCCACACCAATTTTTTGAAAAAGGAAGAAGGATGAACTTCCCTTAAAACCAAATTTGGATGGAAGGATGGAAGACTGAAGAAATCCCAACTAAAGAATCATGGCAAGAAAAATTGACGGACTATGCAGAACTGGCAAAATTGACATATAAGCTACGGGACAAGGATAACTGTGACTTTAAGGATGAATGGGAACCTTTCACAAAGTATCTGAAGATGCAACAAAGCGAACTGGACTCCTTGGCAGGTTTTGAATAAACATTCACAACTTTTTTTTTATTGATAATAATTAGCTAAATAGTTTGAGGATCTATACAACTTTGTAACATGCAGAAAATAGCATTATTGGAGAAACCAAAGACTGGAACTGAGGGAAGTCGGGGGGGTGGGGGTGGGGGAATGGGTTTTGTGGGGGGGAGGGGGAGGAAGAAAAATGGCGGGGGAAATAAGGAAATGTTTTTGGATAATATGTTTTGTTATAACTTTGAATAAAAAAAAACAAAACCAAATTTGGCAAGTGCATTGATTTAAGCCCAGAAGGCAGATTTGGTGGTGGGGAAAAGCTGGGCAGTTGCAGAAGAAGTGATATTACCTCCCTCTTGAAAGTTTTCCTGCAACTCACAGGACTTGTTTTGTCTGGAGAAACCAGAATTCCCAACTGGAAGACAAGCCAGGACACCCATTCTACTCCTAAAGACAAAGCTCCTTCCAAAGCAGGCTACCATAGAAAAAGTTCCCTCATCAGATTTCCATGTGAAAAGAGTTATGGACATTTCTGTAAGAAGTGTGGGAAAATTCAGAGCTGGAAGAGAAAGTTTCTAACAAACTCGTTGGAGAAAAGGCAGCCTTCCGCTATTGTATAAGGAACAAATAAAGATCACCCAGATCAACTGCTGGGCCTGAACGTGGAAGTCTTAATAGAAACTGACCAACCCCCTCTTCTCATTCCTGAAAAGGTACTATCCCAAAGGTACAAGTGGTGTCTAACATGCCAAAGTTCATGTTTCAAAACTCTTCCTGAGTCATCTTGTAAGACGGACACCATTTCAGATCATTACTCATCTCACCCGGTTATTTGGAAACCTTTTTTCCAATTTCTAATTAAGAAGATTATATAATTATATATAAAATTATATACAGTCTCCACAGAGAAAAGAACATAGCATTAAGTTTATGGTGCCATTTTACATGTTCTTAAAACATTGGCAGTCCATATACATTCTCCACAGACAGGTTTGTGACGGGGGCAGCTGCCGCCCTCCAAATCAAATAAATAAATAAAGATACTTAACTAAATGACCAACTGAGTCACAGATAGCTTGGTTCTGCCCCCTCCCCCCCAAATCCTGGCTATGCTCATGATTTGTGAGGCTGATGGGAGAGCTTTACTTTCTTTCCCCCTTACATATGAAAAGAAGGGAGACCAGGTTTAATCAAAGGTATATTCTTTTATAACCCTTTTTGCAACTCTTCTAAGCCCAGTTGGTCGTTCTGAACTAGTTATATCTCAAATATTATTGAACTATATCTCAAGAGGCAGCTTCACCTGGGATTTCTAGTGATCAATAGACATTATTTGGAACCCTTTGAGACAAATAGATGTCCCAACAGTGCTGATTTAACTGTTATTTCTTTAAGCAAAGGGGAGGAATGTGCAGATAGGTTCATTATCTAGCTCAGGCATAGGCAAACTCTGGCCCTCCATATGTTTGGGACTACAATTCCCATCATCCCTAGCTAACAGGACCAGTGGTCATGGATGATGGGAATTGTAGTCCCAAACATCTGGAGGGCCAGAGTTTGCCTATGCCTGAGCTAGCTATAAGGCAGTCCTCCACTAATACCAATGAAATGATTTCCATGTGCATAATATGACCAGTGTGGTGTAGTGGTTAAGAGCAGTAGACTCGTAATCTGGTGAACCGGGTTCATGTCTTCGCTCCTCCACATGCAGCTGCTGGGTGACCTTGGGCCAGTCACACTTCTCTGAAGTCTCTCAGCCCCACTCACCTCGCAGCGTGTTTGTTGTGGGGGAGGAATGGAAAGGAGATTGTTAGCTGCTTTGAGACTCCTTCGGGTAGTGATAAAGCGGGATATCAAATCCAAACTCCTCCTCCTCCTCTCTTCTTCTTCTTCTTCTTCTTCTTCTTCTTCTTCTTCTTATCATCGCCGTCGTCCTGGGCATGCCCTGCACACTCCCCAAATGTGCTGCCCTAGAAGAGATTTAGGGGGCATGCAGAAGGAGGAGACGAGAATAATATTCTGCTGTTCCTTGTGTGAACAACAAAAAATGTAGTGCTACATTGGATTCCACCTGCAGTAACTAAATGGAGCCAGACTTGGTTGTATCAGGTTGTAAGCAGGTGGTTTTTGTTTCTGTTCTGTTCTTGTTTAAGAGAGACAATAACATATTTGTCTAGCATCCTGACTAGTGTGTTCTCTAAGCTTCCATGACAACCTCGTTTCCTTATTACTTCAAATTTATGGATCCACTCTCTCCCCCCAAACCGAATTCACTAAGTTGTTTATGATGAAGTATTTGGCCCCTCTACTCATAGCAGGAATGCACAACAGTGCCTCAATCCATCCTGATATTTGTTCACACTTTCATCTAGTATTTTCCATTCCTCTGGTTAATTTTTCACAAGTCTCTTTTTCCTTTCAGCAAATATATGGGTGCTTTAAAAAAAGAAGAAGAAAGTATATCACAGTGCCACAACAGACATACATATCTCAGCCATGAACAGTTATTTACAAATCAATTACCTTACCTGTGTGTTCACTTCCAAGGTTAATGAATTTCTAGAAGGATAGCCCTGTTAGTCGGTTGCAGCAAATACAGTTAAGAGTCCTGTGGCACCTTAAAGACAAAGTTAATGAGGTGTCTAATGACCCATCACAAGGGCATCTATGGCTGCTGTTCTAACCATGTCTACTCAGAATTCAATGAGGATTATGCCAAGGTAAATGGGGTTAGGATTGCAGTCCACCCTACTATCTATCATGGTGCAGGATAAATTTGTCATGTTGTCTCATCTTCCTCACTCAGGTATCTGGAAGGGACAGGCTAGCGCCCTGCTGATGTTCTGCCCTTTGTGTCCGGGATCATATGAGTCAGTGTAATGCAACTTAATCACATATGCCTTTCTCATTACAACATTTCATTTAATAAATGCATATATAACACTGAAAATGGGACACGGGTGGCGCTGTGGGGTAAATCACAGAGCCTAGGACTTGCCGATCAGAAGGTTGGTGGTTCGAATCCCCATGACGGGGTGAGCTTCCGTTGCTCGGTCCCAGCTCCTGCCAACCTAGCAGTTCAAAATCACGAAGTGCAAGTAGATAAATAGGTACCACTCCAGCAGGAAGGTAAACGGCGTTTCCATGCACTGCTCTGGTTCTCCAAATGACCCGGAAGCTGTACGCCGGCTCCCTCAGCCAATAAAAATGAGATGAGCGCCGCAACCCCAGAGTCGGCCACGACTGGACCTAATGGTCAGGGGTCCCTTTATCTTTACCTTTAATACTGAAAATAGTTAAATGTGTGGTAGAATGTAACACTCAATATGACTTATGTTTTAAATGGCTTTTGGAACAAAGATTTAGGGGATGGGTGGTCAAAAATGAGCAGTCAAGTCCAAATGGCTGTCCCCACATTGACAGAAGGGGTTCAGATAAAGGACAGAGGAGCACAGATAAAGTTTCCAGGTCCTGGAAGAAATCATTTTTTCCCATGTGAACAAACATAATGAACAATGCATTCTGTTCCCAGTAGGAAATTGATTATGGCTGCAACTCTATCCCCACTTACCTGGGAGTAAGCCAGACTGAATTTAGTGAGACTTACTTTTGAGTAGACACATATAAGCTTCAACCCTCAACAAACAACTCACACAAAATCAACAAAACACTTCAGGAAAAAAGAAAAGCAATGAGGCAAAGAGGCTACTACACTTCAATAAATATGTAAACAACATCTATTGCAAAGCAATTTACACATCAATTGAAATATAATGTGTTCATGTTAAAAACCAAAACTATTTTTTTAAAAAATTCTTTTACTGTACATATATATCAATATGACATACCTTTATGGTTGGGGAGTAGTTGACTTTCCTCCACAGACAAAGAAATTGAGGGATTATAAATAAGAATTCTTCATAGGGGAAGGCATAGATCCATGTGAAACAGGTTTCAATACACTTCCCAAATCATTGTGACTGGAGTGCCATAGGGAAATAATTCCTTCTCCTCTCAAGCTCTGGGCATTTTCCCAGTCAGCTGAGACTGACTGGGAAAATGCCTTATGAGGAACGGCTAAGAGAGCTGGGCATGTTTAGCCTGGAGAAGAGGAGGTTAAGGGGTGATATGATAGCCATGTTCAAATATATAAAAGGATGTCACATAGAGGAGGGAGAAAGGTTGTTGTTTTCTGCTGCTCCAGAGAAGCGGACACGGAGCAATGGATCCAAACTACAAGAAAGAAGATTCCACCTAAAGATTAGGAAGAACTTCCTGACAGTAAGAGCTGTTCGACAGTGGAATTTGCTGCCAAGGAGTGTGGTGGAGTCTCCTTCTTTGGAGGTCTTTAAGCAGAGGCTTGACAACCATATGTCAGGAGTGCTCTGATGGTGTTTCCTGCTTGGCAGGGGGTTGGACTCGATGGCCCTTGTGGTCTCTTCCAACTCTAGGATTCTATGATTCTATGACTACAGGATAGATGTGAAGGTTAATGAGTCTCTGGTACAACTTGAGAAAATCCCGTTAACTGTGTGGTCTGACATGGAAATAGGATAACTTTCCCCAAATCACCCCAGTTCATCTCATAATGTGGGGTACACAGAGAGCTGATGCACATCCCTGTTATTTGCTATTCAACTCTGGTTATCAGTAACCAAGCAATACAATTCTACACACATTCTCTTTTAACCTAAAAGCAGTTCCTATTAATACTTGATCTGTTTATGTAAATCCTACTCAGGAGGTTTTTTCCTATAATTTTGTGCTGCTTTAAAATTCACAGCTTGATCTCAGAAGCATGAACACTATAATCATTTTGATTTATATTTGCAGTTATTTAAATTATACAGCTTCCACCCACCATAAATCCTTGAGAAAGATCTCCCTGAAAGAGCAGTTGTGATATATTGTTGCAATCCTTTGCACACTCACTTTGGCCTCATTGAATTCAGTTGGATTTACTTCTGAGTAGATATACTATAATTGGGCTGCACGATGGATTGATCAGCTAATTAGCAAGATCCAGAGCTGTGTTTTGCCAATACTATCGATTGGGGAATTGATTGATCCAGGGCCTGGTACTATGATCTGTGTGTGGTTGAACCAATTGAGAACAGTGACCACACTGCTATTGAATTCAACATATATGGAGGTGGAAGTCCAACACAGTCACCCTTGACTTTAAGAGAGGAAACTGTTCAAAAACGAGTGGACTGGTTAAAGGGAAACTGAAAGGGAAACGTGAAGTCAAGTAGCTTCCAAATGCTTGGACATGATTCAGAACCACAGTCATAGAAGCTTAGAAGGAATGTAGGAATATGCACCACCAAGTCAAAGAGGGTGCCAACATGGGAACAAACTGCACATTGGGCAGAAACCAACTAGGTTTCATTGAGTGTAGAGCTACCGGAACTAATGCATGTGACTAATGTTCGTTAATTTAAGTGGGTCTACTCTGAGTAAAACCTAGTTGAATACAAGCCACGAGAAGAAATTCAATGTAGTGCTAAGGAGATCATTCCATCAACACAAGCATTTCTGCTTGTCTGATGGAATGATCTACCTTCTCATTCCCCTGTGTGCTGCTCCGGGGGTTCTGTTGCCTTCCAGAATAATTTGGGGTGGGCATGGGAGCACGTGATGGTGGGGAGCCCCATTCAGTGGCGGAGCATATGCCTGCGCTCCCAAGGGGGGGTGGGGCATGGAGGGTGCCCTCCCAGGTGCAGGATAGCCACTTGGGTGCACGGAGCGGCACATGCGCCCTGCAGCCAGGGGAGGAGCAAGCCGCCAATGGTGGACATTCGGTGAGCCGCCAGCCCGCAATTCCCAAGCCTCCCCCAGCTGTCAAAACGAAGGGGCTCAGGGTAGGCTTGGGAGTCGTGGGTGGGCGGCGTGCCAAATGTCACCATCCTCAGCAAAGACACCCGGGACGGTCCGCCCTCACCACACACCCCTTCATCTGCCTCTGGCCCCATTATGCTAGGCGGCCTTGTACGGGACCAGTTAGTCAAATCCAGTCCTTTAGGTTTCTTCATTGCTTCCTCTCTTTTTCTATTATTCAGGTGTGCAGGGGGGACAATTTCTTTCAGGAATGAAGTACATGGGAATGACTCCCACCTGATATAATAATAATAATAATAATAATAATAATAATAATAATAATAATTTATTATTTATACCCCGCCCATCTGGGCGGCTTCCAACAAAACACTAAAGCACAATAACCTATTAAACATTAAAAACTTCCCTAAATAGGGCTGCCTTTAGATGTCCTCTAGTTATTTTTCTCTTTGACATCTGGTGGGAGGGCGTTCCACAGGGCGGGTGCCACTACTGAGAAGGCCCTCTGCCTGGTTCCCTATAATTTGGCTTCTCGCAGTGAGGGAACCGCCAGAAGGCCCTCGGCGCTGGACCTCAGTGTCCAGGCAGAACGATGGAGGTGGAGACGCTCCTTCAGGTATACTGGACCGAGGCCGTTTAGGACCGACCCTAGCATGATCAGAAAAAAATTACCTACCTCACACAGCTAAAACGCTTAGGGGGTGAACTCCTCGTTGTCATCAATGGTAAGGTGTGTGAAGCATTTCAATCACATGCAAAGAGGCAGCTAGACAACTGAGTGAAAGGTGTGCTAAAGAAGGATAAGGATGTTACAGAGAAGCTGGAAGATGTTTTGCATCTCTCTTCATAGTGGGTAAAGTTAAAGGGACCCCTGACAATTAGGTCCAGTCGTGGCCGACTCTGGGGTTGCGATGCTCATCTCGCTTTATTGGCCGAGGGAGCCGGCGTACAGCTTCTGGGTCATGTGGTCAGCATGACTAAGCCGTTTCTGGCGAACCAGAGCAGCACACAGAAACACCATTTACCTTCCCGCTGGAGCGGTACCGATTTATCTACTTGCACTTGGACGTGCTTTCGAACTGCTAGGTTGGCAGGAGCAGGGACCGAGGAACGGGAGCTCACCCCGTCACGGGGATTCGAACCGCTGACCTTCTGATCGGCAAGCCCTAGGCTCTGTGGTTTAGACCACAGCGCCACCCGCATCCCTTTTCATAGTGGATAGTGTAGGCCAAATACCCATCCCGGACTTGAACTTTTCATATTGGGAGGCTGAAAACCTGAGTCAAACTGAAGAGACAGGAAATGAAGTTGCAGGGCAGAGCAACTGCAACCCCTTACCTAATTTCATGTGCGTGGAGTGGGGGAGCCCAGAAGTAAAGACGGAAGTAGTGGTGCAAACTTAGGGTAAAAAGCCTAAAGCAATGGCTAAAAGGTAAAGGACCCCTGGACATTTAAGTCCAGTTGAATTTGACTATGGGGTATGGCACTCATTTCCGCTTTCAGGCCAAGGGAGCCAGTGTTTGTCCACAGACAGCTTTCTGGGTTGAAATATACTCAGACTGCTGCATTTTGGATCCTATTGTTCTAGGACCAAACAGACTGCTGCGCTTTGGATCCTATTTAACTCAGTACATAACATGGGTCATGTGGCCAGCATGACGAAACCGCTTCTGGTGAATGGAACACCGTGACAAATGCCAGAGCACAAGGAAATGCCGTTTACCTTCCCACCGCAGTGGTACCTATTTATCTACTCACGCTGGTATGCTTTCGAACTGCTAGGTTGGCAAGAGCTGGGACAGAGCAACGGGAGCTCACTCCGTCACAGGGATTCGAACTGCGGACCTTACGATCGGCAAGCCCAAGTGGCTCAGTGGTTTAGACCACAGCGCCAACTGCATTTACCTTTTACCAAAGCAATGGAGAGAGATGGAGGAGGATAGAAAGGAGCTCCCTTCCTGGAAGTGATCTGGTCAGAGGTCTGGAAAGAATGATCTGTCCATTTCCTGGTACTCCACTGGATGGGGAGGGAGAGGGGTGATGATTCCCATCCCTTCCACTAAAAAGAGGCAGACACAGCCAGATGGGCAGGGTACTACTACTACTACTACTACTACTACTAATAATAATGAAACTTTTTAAAATAAAAAAATCTTTTAAAAGCACTCTCAACTAGTGATCTCAGGAACACCAAGAATATTGCATTTCAGCAATCAAATGCTTGGTTAAAACAGGAAGATTTTAAAAATCCCCCTGGAAGATAATAAAGAGGGAGACAGCAACACCTCACCAGGCAGCACATTCCACAAACGGGGAGCTGCCACTGAAAAGGCCATGTCACAGATCAATGCCAACTGGGGAGCTTGTGGTGGCAGCAGCACCACCAACATGGCACGACCTGTTATTCCTAGGTTTTGAGATGGTTGATATTGGAGAAGTTGCTTTTTTAAGGACTTTGGTCCCAAGCAAATCTGGTGTGAAAAGAGCTTTTAAGGTCTTGACTTGCAAGGTGTGCTCAGTACATTAGTTCTAAGAGTGCTGGGGGTGATCCCCCCTCCACTAGCCTAGGCTTCACCCCCACCCCCCAATTTTCACTTATCCATATAACCCTTGGGACTGAACCTGTACATGAGATGAGGCGTTATTGTACAATGTCTGTGCTGTTAATAATATGAAACAATTCAAACTACAGTGGAACCTCGGTTCCCAAATGCCTCCATTGTCGAAGACCCGGAAGTAAATGCTTCTGTTTTTGAACGTTTTTCAGAACCTGAATGTGCAACACAGCTTCCACTGAGTGCAGGAAGCTCTTGCAACCAAGGGGAAGCCGCGGCTCGGTTATTGAATGTTTCAGAAGCCGAATGGGCTTCGAGAACGGATTTCTTTTGAGAACCGAGGTACCACTGTACATTAATGTGTGTGGAGTGGGGAGACAATGCAATGAAAGAGTTTCCTCTGTTCAGTTCCCACCTGAAGCAGAATCAGACACAGGATTGGAACCCTTACTCAACCGAGCTGGGAGGACTACTTCCAGGTCACCTCCTCCCTGTAAGAGTGAGCCACTGTTGAACTGAAGGGCATGGAGGCCATGTGGTTGTGGTGGGTTGGATCCTCACACAGAAGAACGACCCAAAGGACTGGAGTTCTTAGTCCATCGAGCTAAGAAGACAGGAGAGACACTGTGCTGTGAGGGTGACTTCGGGGTTGCCTCTCTGAAAATGTGTGTCACTGCTGGTGTTGCACCATGAGGAGATGTGAGGCTAATTGCACACTTCGTATCACACTTTTGGAGAACAAGTGATTTCCCCAGAAAGAGGAACACAGAAGTATTTTTATGGATGGCTGTATCAAGCAAGATCTTATTGACGCAATGTGATTTTTCCTCACTCCTTTGGGGGGGCCTGTTTTGGAAGGTTGGCCACATTAATCATACTGATTGGGAATGGGACACTATTTTCCTCTCTCAACAGGTCTGCTGAAGATTTTTTTTGTTTAAATGTGTTTTTTTGAACCTTCTTGATTTCTTCTTGACTCCAAGAAGTGAATAATGAAGTTAATGAACTAATGAACTAACAAGAACTAATGTCTGAGTAAATGATGAGATGAATGAACTAATTACTTCTGGATCTAAAGCTATGACTATGAGCCTCTGTTGTTACTGGACAGAACAGAACTTTCCCCTTTGATCTTGATTGTGATTAATTGATGATATATAAGTGATGAATTAGATGACTGATGAACTAATGAACTAACACTATCACTGGCATTAAGAAAAAACGTTGTTTTGTGCTGTACATTTATCAAGTATAGTTTGGGAAATCCTTACACCACAAACATAACATGTTGTGACTTTTTGAAAATTGGCGCTTTTTTGGCTAATTTGATTAACTACAGCATTTTTCATTACTTCTACTAAAATGCAGTAGTTGATCAAATTAGCAAAAAAATGGAGCGGAAAAACAGTGCAGTGCCAATTTTTAGTAACAGTAGTAGTTTCTTTTTTATTTTTTAAAAATCTGCTTTTTCTTATCTTTATTCGTGTTGGCTTCAGTTCTTTGGTGATATGATTAAATATTGGAATTTTATAAAATTCTTAGATATTACAGACCCTTCAGCAAGAGCTATGAATGGCATTTTAGGAAAAAAAGAGAATGCCAGATATCTGCAATGTTGCTATTTGTTAGTGATTAGAAAAGAGAGAGTGAAATCTGTATCAGTGCAAATACCATGCAAACACATTTCATTGTTGAATTACATTTACTTTAAAAATCCAACTGTTTTAATTAGATCAGTTAATGGATATTGGGTTTTTTGGCATTGTTACTTTGTTGACGTTTTGTTTATTTTTTAAACAGATGTTTTAGGAGCTGTTTCATTGTTTTATTGCATTACTGTAACTCCCTCCACCCTCCGGGACACTAGGTGGGTAGGAAATGCAGCTCATAAAAAAATAAAAAAAACAAATAATCTGTTTAGGTGAACCTGATTGCATTAAGAGAAGGAAAATAGGATATAATATTTAGAAGAGATTAATACCATCGATTATACAAAGTAGGAAAGAAAATTAAAGCATCAGTTATGCTCATTCATGTGGAAAAGGCTTTCTACTGGTGTAGAATGACCTTTTTATTCATTTATTTCAAATATTAGAATTTTTATGGGCTGCTTGTAAATTTTGGAAAAGGGATTAAATAATTTTCCTTTATATAATAATGCTAATTAATAGACTGAAACTTCGCTGTTTACTCAATCCACAGGTGTCAGAGAAGGATGTCCTCTGTCGCCATACTTTTTTTCCAATAAATATTTAAAACAATCTCTTACGGCATTAAGGGACGACCCTAAGGTAAATACTATTTTGGGGATACAGTGGTACCTCAGGTTAAGTACTTAATTCGTTCCGGAGGTCCGTTCTTAACCTGAAACTGTTCTTAACCTGAAGCACCACTTTAGCTAATGGGGCCTCCTGCTGCTGCCGCGCCACTGGAGCACGATTTCTGTTCTTATCCTGAAGCAAAGTTCTTAACCTGAAGCACTATTTCTGGGTTAGCGGAGTCTGTAACCTGAAGTGTATGTAACCTGAAGCGTATGTAACCCAAGGTACCACTGTATGCTAATGACAAAGTGAATGAAAGGATCACTAATTTTTGAGGTTGGCTGTAGGGTTTGGAAGACCTGAAGGATAGAAAATCAATATGGATACATTCTTTTCTTCTCATCATTATAGTTTTACATACCGTTGAGAATGGAAGACCTGAATATAGATGCCCACAAATGGGAAAAGATACTGAGGAAGGGGCTTGCAGAAGAATTGCCGAAATAGAAATATGCAACTTCTGTCTTCTTAATGGAAAACTCATTCAAATTATCAACACAATAAATAGTATATGACCCCTCTTAGGTTATCCAAAATGTAGCAAGTGTGCGTTGGCTCTGTGTGTGAGCTGGATAATGAGAGGAATTAGTGTGATTCCCTCCTGAGCAAGGGATGTTGGCAAATTCTCAGGGAAAGAGGAGCAGAAATTACAGATGTTCACTTACTCTTTGCATGTCTGGAACGGAAATTATCCCGGAGATACTATCAGTACTTGCTGCTGCTGTTTTCAGTCTGCAAATGAAATTTAATTAATGACGTACCCCATCATTTGCACTGTGTTTCCTCTGCATAAAAATGAATCATAGAATCATAGAATCATAGAGTTGGAAGAGACCACAAGGGCCATCGAGTCCAACCCCCTGCCAAGCAGGAAACACCATCAGAGCACTCCTGACATATGGTTGTCAAGCCTCTGCTTAAAGACCTCCAAAGAAGGAGACTCCACCACACTCCCTGGCAGCAAATTCCACTGTCGAACAGCTCTCACTGTCAGGAGGTTCTTCCTAATGTTTAGGTGGAATCTTCTTTCTTGTAGTTTGGATCCATTGCTCCGTGTCCGCTTCTCTGGAGCAGCAGAAAACAACCTTTCTCCCTCCTCTATGTGAAATCCTTTTATATATTTGAACATGGCTATCATATCACCCCTTAACCTCCTCTTCTCCAGGCTAAACATGCCCAGCTCCCTTAGCCGTTCCTCATAAGGCATCGTTTCCAGGCCTTTGACCATTTTGGTTGCCCTCCTCTGGACACGTTCCAGTTTGTCAGGGTCCTTCTTGAACTGTGGTGCCCAGAACTGGACACAGTACTCCAGGTGAGGTCTGACCAGAGCAGAATACAGTGGCACTATTACTTCCCTTGATCTAGATGCTATACTCCTATTGATGCAGCCCAGAATTGCATTGGCTTTTTTAGCTGCCGCGTCACACTCTTGGCTCATGTCAAGTTTGTGGTCAACCAAGACTCCTAGATCCTTTTCACATGTACTGCTCTCAAGCCAGGTGTCACCCATCTTGTATTTGTGCCTCTCATTTTTTTTGCCCAAGTGCAATACTTTACATTTCTCCCTGTTAAAATTCATCTTGTTTGTTTTGGCCCAGTTCTCTAATCTGTCAAGGTCGTTTTGAAGTGTCATCCTGTCCTCTGGGGTGTTAGCCACCCCTCCCAGTTTGGTGTCATCTGCAAATTTGATCAGGATGCCCTTGAGTCCATTATCCAAGTCGTTGATAAAGATGTTGAATAAGACCGGGCCCAAGACAGAACCCTGTGGCACCCCACTAGTCACTCTTCTCCAGGATGAAGAGGAACCATTGATGAGCACCCTTTGGGTTCGGTCAGTCAGCCAGTTACAAATCCACTGAGTGGTAGCATAGTCAAGACCGCATTTTACCAGCTTCTTTACAAGAATATCATGGGGCACCTTGTCAAATGCCTTGCTGAAATCAAGGTAGGCTACATCCACTGCGTTCCCTTCATCTACCAGGCTTGTAATTCTGTCAAAAAACGAGATCAGGTTAGTCTGACATGACTTATTTTTCAGAAATCCATGCTGACTATTGGTGATCACAGCATTCCTTTCTAGGTGCTCACAGACTGTTTGCTTAATGATCTGCTCCAGAATCTTCCCTGGTTTGATGTCAGACTGACTGGGCGGTAATTATTTGGGTCCTCTCTTTTCCCCTTTTTGAAAATAGGGACAACATTTGCCCTCCTCCAGTCTGCCGGGACTTCGCCTGTTCTCCAGGAATTCTCAAAGATGACTGCCAGTGGTTCTGAGATCACATCTGCCAGTTCTTTTAATACTCTTGGATGCAGTTCATCTGGCCCTGGAGACTTGAATACATCTAAACTAGCCAAGTATTCTTGTACTATCTCCTTAGTTATTCTTAGTTATTCTTAGTTATTCTCCTTAGTTATTCTGGGCTTTGTGTTGAACAGCCTTTGTGTTGAAATGCGTAGCATGGAATAACGTCACGATATTGCATTTAACCATGTAAAACTCTACTACAGCGGACAGTGAGAATTATGTGGTTTTCGTTGGAAGCTGACTTCAGCAGAAAAGAATCAGGACTGCATGAGAGAAACACAGGTCAGAACAAAAATTTATGCCTTCCGACATTGCTACTGCCAAATCAAAGTGTGATGTCAATATCTGCCCCCTCCATCGCTATTAGATGCTCCACAAAGCCTTATTATTTTGTTTCTGTGCTTCTCTGTGCCATACACTGCCCTATATTTTTCCTGTATTTTGCTATGTTTCTCTAGGTTTATGGGCATTGCAGGAAGTGAGGTTTTCAAACTGTTGCCTGAGGAGCACTGAAGAATATGGATGGAAAGATCTGTCCATTTTGGTTCACTTGCTTTCTCGTTTTTACAATCTTCAATTGTAAAATAGAGGCCATTATTTGTGGCGTGACACCCCTTTTGCTTGTATTTATTTTTGATTCAGATTTGTCATGGCCAATAGCTAGTAAAATAAAGGTGGTTTTTTTGGATTAGACTAGAATCTTCAGTTCAGTTGTTCACAATTTAAATAAATCTTCAAGAAACGTAATCTGCATTTTAGTTTGTATTTTTACTCATAAGCACATTTTTGTATGCAGTTTTGACTAGTGGGACACATTTCTGTAAGACTTTTTTCGCTAAAATAATGCATTTGGGTGTGTTATCTTCACTAAATATATTTACTTTTATGGACACTTTACCCTAAAACAAGCATTTTTGTATACAACTGGTTGGTTGGAGAGGAGCACCATAAATTTCAGATAGGTGTCCATTTTGAATGATAGCTGTGTTGTGGGAAGTGTAAACTGGTAGATTCACCTTTAAATGAGAACTTAATCAAATTATCCAACCACCACCCCCATCCCTACTGAAGAGCTCTTTACAAAAAAAAGGCATTCTTTTTTAAAAAGTTAGAAACTTCAGTTGTTGTTGATGTTTTAAAAAAATCACACTATATTGCTCTGCTTTAACAAACGAAAAGAAAGCCCAGAGCTCTTCAAAATTCCTCAGGCAGTGTTTTAGACAGCCTTACATTATAATGTCTATTACATTACCGGCAAGGAATGGCTTCAACGATAATAAGATTTTGTGATCCAATATTTCTTTAGTCTCTAAAATCTATTTATTAATTTGTTTGAAAGGGGTAGTGCACAAGAACAAAGAATATGTTTTTACACGATTGCAGCAAAACACTTAGTGTGTACTAAATACGGGAGCTGAAGTAAAATCCTTGTAATAAATGAATGGCATGGCAAATTGTGGAACTTGGCAGTATTAGGCGAAATTGCATGGGGCTTATGGGTTAAACAAGAAATCCATAAAATGAAAATGCACGTATTTTTTCTTAGGCAAACAACAGGTGATATGTTTCCATGGGAACTGATTATTCTTTAAGCCTTCCTTAAGTCTTCTGAACAGGGTAGAAACAGGCCTCCCTTTCTCCCTGCCCCAGCTTGATGTTGTCAGCTAGCAGTCTCCCTGTGAAAGGAGACAGTAAAAACAGTGGAACTGGGATAGTCTAAGCGAGAGAAGCAAAGCTGAACTTTGGGCTCCGTTGGCTAATGGCCTTTTGGGGAGTTGTCTCTCTTTCTCTGGAGATCTGATGTGGATGGATGGGTGAGGTGGACTTTGGCTACTTGTTGGCATGTTTAAAGTCTCCCTCCACATCTGCTCAAGTTGTCTATTCTAAGTAGGAATGTATGAAGTGCTAGGGGAGAGGTAGTATCTTTGGTGGGGCACACATTGTGCTCCTTCTAGGGTAGTTTGTCCACCTTGGAGTTCGGGACTTTCTCTGCGTGCAAAGAGGGCTCCAGTGGATTGAGATGTTGTTGTTTAGTCATTTAGTCGTGTCCACCTCTTCGTGACCCCCTGGACCAGAGCATGCCAGGCACTCCTGTCTTCCACTGCCTCCCGCAGTTTGGTCAAACTCATGCTGGTAGCTTCGAGAACACTATCCAACCATCTCGTCCTCTGTCGTCCCCTTCTCCTTGTGCCCTCCATCTTTCCCAACATCAGGGTCTTTTCCAGGGAGTCTTCTCTTCTCATGAGGTGGCCAAAGTCTTGGAGCCTCAGCTTCAGGTTCTGTCCTTCCAGTGAGCACTCAGGGCTGATTTCCTTCAGAATGGAGAGGTTGGATCTTCTTGCAGTCCACGGAACTCTCAAGAGTCTCCTCCAGCACCAGAATTCAAAAGCATCAATTCTTCGTCGATCAGCCTTCTTTATGGTCCAGCTCTCACTTCCATACATCACTGAGACCAATAGTAAGTTTGATGCAGCGGTGGAGGAAGCCGCTCGGGTGCCTGGGGCGGGGAGAGCCACCCATAGGGGCGGGGCGCACCGTGGGGCCTCCAGTGTCTGCCTGCCACCTCCCATTCCTACAGCTGGGGGGAGGCAGCGGGCGGATTGTTTGGGCAGCGCGGAGCCTGAACACGCTGAAGCCACAGTCTCTCCCAGGAAAGATGTGTGGCTTGGGCGCACTGCAGGCCCCGCAGTGAGTGCCGCCCAGCATTTTGTCACCCCCCTCAGTGGTGACACCCAGGAGGTCCGCACCCCCCTTCCTCCGCCCTTGGTTTGATGGTCAAGAAGGTTGCTTTTGCATGTGCTGTAGAGGGAAGTGAGGGGCAGGTGGGGCTCAGCAACTTGGGAAGATAGTCTGCCTAGGAGAAGGAAAACCCTCATTCTAAACCTGTGCTGCCTTGCAGGGTATCTTTGACACAAATCTAGAATGGAGTCTCTAAGATGGTTAGATGGCGCCTTGGTATGCCTGTTAGTTTCTGTTTTGCCCCTGAGCAGCTGCTTAGAGTCACAAGGCTCTGTTTACATTCCAGAGACAGTCCAGACTCTTGGAAGTCTCACAGGAGAGGAGACGGATGTGACGTTAGTGGTTTCCTGTTTCCTTTGTTCCTTTGTTCTGGTTGCTCTCTGCTTTCATAGAAAGAGGATTTTTTTTGTCTGCGTAGTTAGGATAATAAAACTCTTTGCAATGTAGCCCAAACTTCTCGTCTCTTTCCTGTGCTGGAAACTCTGCTGAATGGAACGTGCCTTGGAGCCTTATCAAAGGCTCAGGTCGTTAAACATGTCGGGAGGCGATTCCGAAGGACTCGGGGGAAGAAAATGAGCTTTTCAGCTTGGCCGAGCGGAGATCCTGACATTCCAGCAACTCCTGCAGCCAAGCACATTGCTCTGCTTTCCTTTGGACCACAAATTGGGTCCTCCCTTAAAGAGGGCATGTGTTGCGGTGAGACCTGGCAACCAAACTCTGTGTTGTGGGTGGGTAAGCTTGGTTAGCCACAACACCCAATTGGTAGGTCCCTCATTGCTGGGTTTAATCAGGCCAATGGGACGCAGGCTAAATGGATCAAGGGACCCATATATACCCATGCACGTGACCCAGAGCTTCCTCTTTCAGTGTGTGCATCGGAACACCCGCCCGCCTCTCCCTACTTTTAGGGCTTGTGCGCTTTACCTTGCTATGCCGTTGTGTGTCGTCTGTCATTGAGACAGGGGCACGGCAGGAATTTCCCCCACTTGGCTGATTGGCTGGTGCCATTTGGGTTTTGCCTGCCACGTAGCAAATTGTCACAACTTCTAAGGTTGAGGATAGGCTCTGGTTCAGGGGATAGGAATGGGAGAACGCTCTCGCCATCCCTATGTGAAGTGTATTCAATTAAAGGAATCCAGGGACTCGATGGTTTGGTCAACCCCTGAGAGGGGGTTGTGCCCGTGCCTGAGTCCAGGGGGGCATTTGGGTGGTGGAGCTAGCCTCTTCCCAGCTTTCTGCTTATCCAGGTGTTCACCCTTGGCTGACCTATGCTGGTGCCCTGGGTCAGCACTACCTGCCACAGTCCAGGGAGCTAGTCGAACCAGAGCCTATGCAACTACTCACTTGCTGTAATCAATAAAGCTGTGGCCTAAATTCTGCCAAAAACCGAACCAAAATTTGAGTTTTGTCTGAATTTATTTAAGGGGGAGGTTTAAAGGTCTGAACACACAACAGTGAGGGCAAGAGGGGGTTCTTGTTGTCTGGGCAGCCCAGAACCTCCATACACACTTCTCAGGCTTATACCTAGGGGAGAGGTTCAGGTGATAGGGATGGGAGAACAGCACTTTGGTGCTGCTATTGACTTCAACCCCAGAGGCGGCCTCCATTCTCTCTCGAGACAGACAGATGCCAGCAATATTCTTAATAAATCCAAATATTTAAAAAATGCCACAAGTCTCCAGTGAACCCATTTGAAAGGAAATTAAACTCAGTTGAGCACTGAGCCTGAAATATACTTGGAGTCGAGAGTGGATTTCATGCTCTTTATTCAGCTCATAGTAATGAGGAGGGATGGAAGTTCCCCCACAGTTATCTGCTTTATATACATTATTTACACAATGGGCTGCACGTGATTGGCTAATTCTGGGATTCTCCTGTAGGCCAATCAGGTTGTGGATTCTCTTCCACCTGGAGCTGGATTGGGTGGCTTCTGTGGACCAATCAGACTGCTGCATTCTGAATCCTATTGTTCTAGGACCAATCAGACTGCTGCATTTTGGATCCTATCCAACTCAGTACATAACAGAGCCCCTGGAACTGCTCAGTGCTCAGAGCTGTGGGGTGAACACACAACTATGCATGCTCTAAGACAGGTGTGCAGGAACCTTTGACTCTCCAGCTGTTGCTTAACTACAACTCCCATCATCCTCGACGATTGGTTGTGCTTGCTGGGCCTGATGGGAATGTAGTTCAGCAACATCAAGAGGGCCAAAGCTTCTCCACACCTGCTCTAAGAGTACAGAGATTACATTTTCATTTTAATACAATTGGGGTTTGGGGTTTTGCGGTTCCCCATGAGAACCCCTCCCCTTTGGTTGTGAGCACACAGTACTTGAAGCAAGCTGAATGGTGTACAAATGTTCTTTTAGCATAACTACTCTGTCCCTTCTGCTTTCTGACAGAAAACAAACTATATTTTAACCATTGTATTATCTTCTTGCATAATTAAACAGGAAAGGGTTATTTCCCCCTGGAAACATAATTAGTTCAGAAATTCTGTCTTGATCTAGCTAATAGGTTTTAATTAACATTCAAGCTGGCGGTACAATGTGTGTATTAATTGGTATCAAGCACTACTGAATAGCCGAGGCCAGATCAGTTTTTCATACTGACTACTAAAGATCCACTGCAGCTGCAGCCGCAGCCCAAAATGGGAGCCAGTGCAGAGCTCAAAATATGATGTCACTTTGTTTGCATTGAATGAAGACTGAAATTAATCATTATGCAATTAATAGTATACAGTATACCAACAGTCTGAGAGACTTCCTTGGTCAACCAACAAGCGGATTAAATGAAATATATGCAAGCAGCCTCAAAGTCCAACAATGTAGAAGTGACCACTTACGCTGGCATGACCAAATCTGTCAGGGGCTGCAGATTGGTTTTTCAACTAGCCTAGATGATAAATGGATGGATTTCTGGCCCATGTCAGTTCATTCGTATGTCTGTTCCATCCCATTCTGTGATTTTTATTTTGTAAATGCATGAACATTTGCATTCTGGGGTATGCATTTTGCCCTAGAATATGCATTTTGTACTCATTTCATTTTAAAATACATGTTTTTGTGTGCATCTTTACTTATAACACTTTTTTAAAATGCCACAAAATTCAGAAAAGTGTGAAAACCAAAAATAAACTGTTCTGATCAACACATAGCTCATAGAATTGTTGAGTTGGAAGGGAACATAACCCTCTGCAATGCAGGAATCTTTTGCCTAACATGGGGCTCAAACCCATGACCGTGGGTTCATCCGTCTCATGCTCTACCAACTGAGCTATCAAGCTGGCTCACTTACAGTTATGGAACAAATGAAATCCTCTAGCATTCCCAACACAGACTGTGTCCTCCCACAACACACACACACCCCTCAACTGCTGATACTACCATCTCCGCCACTAAAATAATAATCATCATCATCTGTCAGGGAACTGCCATCGGCACAGGGGCAAGAGGGGAAAAGCCGGATAGATTACAGAGAGCCCCCAAAGATCATGGGAAGCAGCACTTCCTCAGCAGAGGAAGGCAACCACTCCTCTAGTGGGGAGGAGATGCAGGGCTCGGAGGAGGCGATGCGGTGCCAGGACACCTTGCCTGAGCAAAGTGGGGAGGAGAGAGGTCCTCCGTTACCCACGCCTTCCTTGCGCAGTAGGCTTCCGCGCAGAGTGGGGAGGCACAGACTGGGCGTCAAGAAACTACTCTGCTGGGGAAGATTTGAGGACCGCCCACTCTCAGATTCTGCCAGTGAATGAGCGAGCCACGAAATAGTGGCACTCTGCATTCTAACGGTTTTTATCACCAATAAGAAACCTTTCAAAACAGACTATTGAAGCTTATTGCCTGATTGCTCTCGAGCAACCAACCGATACTCCTAACATCATCCAACAATTTTGGAAGGAAAACATTGCTATTCCAGGTTTACACTGATTTTCGCTGTGGCAAGTGCAGAAAAAATACAGACCAAATATTTATAGAATTCGCGTGCACACTACAGGGGTCTAAGGTACATTAAAAATGTGTGGAGGCCTGGCTTGACAGAATCCAGCAAATATTTGCCTTCTGCCAAGAACAGACTCAGCCATTTAGAAGCCTGGTAATGGCTGTGGTATGAATTAACTCAGCAGGCAAGCAGAGCTCTTTGTAGGTCTGCTCTCGTGAGGTGGCCAGCCTGGTTCTGATCTATATCTCTTCAGACAACTCCTCTGTAGAAAAAACAACAACTCAGGCATATGGGAAGGTGGATGTCAGAGGAGAATGTCTTAAGCAGCCTTTCTCAAACTTAGGTCCCCAGATCTATGAACTGGGCCATCTAGTCCAACCGCCTGCAATGCAGGCGTGGTAAAATACAGGGCAGGCAGGGGGCCATGTCGGACTAGATGATCCCCTGGGTCCACGTCCAACTCTGCAATTCCTTGAATGGGTTAGTCAGTGGCCTGGTTACCCTCTCATCCCCTGACCCACCCTTCCCTAGTTGATGTTAGGCATTAAAATGTTCAGTGGAATAACAGAGTCATAGAATTGTCATGTTGGAAGGGTTATCTACCTAGACAGCATCTTTAAAAGCAGAGGCATCACCTTGCCAACAAAGGTCCGTATAGTTAAAGCTATGGTTTTCCCAGTAGTGATGTATGGAAGTGAGAGCTGGACCATAAAGAAGGCTGATCGCCAAAGAATGGATGCTTTTGAATTATGGTGCTGGAGGAGACTCTTGAGAGTCCCATGGACTGCAAGAAGATCCAACCTATCCATTCTGAAGGAAAGCCCTGAGTGCTCACTGGAAGGACAGATCCTGAAGCTGAGGCTCCAAGATTTTGGCCACCTCATGAGAAGAGAAGACTCCCTGGAAAAGACCCTGATGTTGGGAAAGATGGAGGGCACAAGGAGAAGGGGACGACGGAGGACGAGATGGGGGGACAGTGTTCTCGAAGCTAACAGCATGAGTTTGACCAATCTGCGGGAGGCAGTGGAAGACAGGAGGGCCTGGAGTGCTCTGGTCCAGAGGGTCACGAAGAGTCAGATACGACTAAACAACTAAACAACAACAACAGCAACAAGGGTTATCTAGTCCAACCTGACCCTATTTCCTTGCTGGAGGAGCACACTTGTCCCTGGATATGATCACACAGAGACTCTGAGTTCAGGAAAACAATAAAGCTACACTTATTGCAAAAAGTGCACACAGTGGTACCTCGGGTTACAGACACTTCAGGTTACAGACTCCGCTAACTCAGAAATAGTACCTCGGGTTAAGAACTTTGCTTCAGGATGAGAACAGAAATTGTGTGGCTGCGGCGGGAGGCCCCATTAGCTAAAGTGGTACCTCAGGTTAAGAACAGTTTCAGGTTAAGAACGGACCTCCAGAACGACTTAAGTTCTTAACCCAAGGACTTGATAGGAAAGAACCCTGGTTGTATCCAACCAGGTAGCAATACCTCGAGTCAGGCTTGTTCCTGCATCTCAGCAGGAGGGAGGCAAAAGATTCCATGGTGAGGATGGGGAAGGAGGAAGGAGTCCTAGGAGTATCAGTTTAGCAACCGAGGGAAGGTCAGCTCAGGGTAGATCAAGAAGGGCAGTCCAGGGAGCTTGGACAGTCCACCAGCAAGCTGAATTGCATCCCAGCACTTGAACATTTGCATCCACCCTGGTGTTGGAATTGTGCTTTTATCTGGATAAACATTTTACTTTTGACAAAAAAGAAATAATTTCTGTATACCTTTTTTTTCTGAATTCCAATAAAATCTATTTTTAAAAAGAAAGAAAGAAAGAAAATGAATAGTTCTCTTTCCCCTCTCTAAATCAACTTTAAAAGTGCCTGGCCCAAAAGCCCATTAACATATTTGTCTGCAATGTGGCACATTTCCCACCATGGTAATCACTCTCATCTCTGCAATTTTCAGACCAATTCCCACAAATTACTAGTGGAGGTTAAGCCATTACTTTTCTTACCCACCCCAAAAAGTGCAAGGGATGCTCTTGCAGGAAAACCATTGAAGCTACATTTCAAAAATGCTCTAGGAATCATGCCCTCCGGAGTGACTTTGCCTGCAAATGCCATTACAGTCGTACTTCCACTTACATATCCCTCCGCTTACGTAAACTTCGGGATACATAAGCGGCAAACCCAGAAGTGTATTTCTGGTTTTTTGCTGCATGTGCATGCACAAAAGCGCTCTACCACCCCATGCGCTTGCGCAGAAGCGGTCCCTCCGGTTGAAGAAACCTCAGGATCCAACCAGAGCTCTGGAATGGATCCCGTCCGCAACCGGAGGTACCACTGTATACCCTGAAGTTTGTTTGTTTTTTAGACTGTTCTTTTGGGCGGGGTGGGGGTGGGGAATAAAAGTTTAAAGAGGCCTAGCACAAAAGCCTGTTGACCTATCTACAATTTTGCAGATTTCTTATCTGGGGTCTCATCTCTCATGCCTGCAATTTTCAACCAATTGCTCAGGAAAAACCCACACCCCAAACTCTACTGGCTGCCCTTGCAGGAAGCTGTTCTGCAGGTGCTGTTCTAAAATTTGGCAGAATTCATGCCCTCTGAAAAAGTGACCTTGCCTGCACATTTCATGCACTTCTGCTACAGAATTAACTATAATAAAAAGTTACAGCCATTTCATTTTTAAAACACAATAATGTTAAAGATTCCCAGCCTTCAAATCTCTGGAACTATGTGCTTGTAGTTTGGTAGTCATCATTAGTTCTGGAGGAATTACAATGCCAGCAAATTCCACACACTTGTGTAAAAAGGAGGACGGGTTATAGTTGCTTTTTAATTTATTCAGCAGTGAATTGCTGGGGGTCAGGTGGCGTGGGCAAAGTGGACTTGGATAGATGCTGAACTGACTCAACCTATGAAGCACTTTTACTGGGACAGACTATTTCCAGAAGTGCTGAATGTGCTCTGTGCACATTCCTAGTTCCTTGAGTTTTGTATATCTGCAACGTAGCTGCCTTTCCAAGATGGCAACACTTACGTATTACTGCATTTTTAATATATTGCTTTCCCTTTATATCGTACTTAATTCCGTACCTATGGGACTGAATAATATACTACATCGATTATTTATGAATGCCATAGTTAATTTTAATAAATAGATGAAAAGACCAACTAGTTTCATATTTAATGGTTCACCTCCTGAAAACATTTTTAAAGTGTTTTTGTTTACAGAAAGTGTTAACATTTTATATGATTGTCTGAAATTTATGGCTCATAGGCTCTGAAATCGTTAGCATTTTATTAGCAATGTGTAAAATGCATAACGTGCTGATTATGAAGGGTTAGCAAATCATTGTGGTTAATGAGACTGAACAAGTCAGTTGAGGATATTCAGCAAAATTCTGCCTCCTTTGGGCTTTTTAAAAACAACTTGGAGACCGGTCTTGCCTCCTCCCCGAAAGACATACACCAATCTCATAGATTCTATGACGCAAAACGTCACGAGAGGACTTTGACTCCAGAAAGTTTCCTTTTAGGATACACGGGAGTAAATTGCTCTTCCTTTCCCACTCTTTCCAGATAAAATGTAAAAGGAAGAATTAAGCATTCTCCCTGTGAGGAAAATCCATGAGCTGTTCGGTACTCTCAGTTCCTGTTGTGCACGCACCCTTTGTACATAACAAAGATAAATCTGCTGTCTGGTGAATTTGCCATTTCTAATTTGTATGTAATCAAGGTTATTATGTGGCTACAGGATGACCTACTTTAGTGTTGATTTATGTTTCCAGTGATGCATCTCAGCAAATTTCCAAATTGGACTGATTGGGAATTCTATGCAAAGGATAATCCCGAGTCTCAGTGACATGGTTCTATGTACAAGAGCAACGAGTCTGGTTGATTATAGTACACAGGGGCTGCCCCTTCTACTTCCCGGTTTCTTACTAAACTTGATGTACAGACTTGATTTAATGAAGCACTTCATACTTTATCAGTCATGGCTATCAATATTTCTGAGAAATTCAGGTACTACTCTGTGTGATTAATGGTTTCAGATAAAAGTTTAATAAAGGCCTGCATTGGTTACATGAGATGCTCAGCAAGGAAATTTCCTCTGGAAGTTTAAATATAAAGTTAAACCTGAAAATAATGTCTAATGTCTAATGTGAGGAGAGGAGGTATCTGGGGATGGCTATAATGGGAGAATATTTGCAACAATCCTTGTAAACAATAAATAAATAACAAGGCAGCTCTGTTGATCCATAAGCATAGCTGTCAACGTTTCTCTTTTTTAAAGGGAAATTCTCTTATTCCGAATAGGATTCCTCACAAGAAAAGGGAAGAGTTGACAGCTATGTCCATAAGGGGAACTTCTGTGGCAGGTCAGAAGGCTATGGGAGTCCTATTGACTGCCTCATATAGTTACTGTCAGGCAGCAGAGGAACCAACCACCATGGCAGGTTGCCAGGAATGGACAAGACAAGGGAAAGTCCTTACCATCTGCTTTTATTCAATTTTCACGGAGAGAGGCTTGGGAATGTGGCCTCTGGGAATAATGGTGTTGCTCTGAGTGAATCTCCATCCCCTCACATTTCCTCATCAGCCATAACTACGGGTGCTGGTGCGTGCCTTCTGCCTTTGAGCTCTTTGCTCTCCTACCTTCAAGGGCTGCCGTGTTCTGGGAGAGGGTGGGTCTTGAATGATCTCTAAAGACACTGAGTCCATCAGCTATTGCTCCCCTGGTCGTCGTCGTCGTCTTCTTCTTCTTCTTCTTCTTCCTCCTCCTCCTCCTCCTCCTCCTCCTCCTCCTCCTCCTCCGCCTCCTCCTCCTCCATCTCCATTATTTCCCAGCTTTCCCCCTCATCTGCCTCTGAGCTATGACCTCCCTCAAACCCCTGTTGTAATTCTGAACTGTCTCTTTCTTCTCTGGAAGGGTCAGACTGGGAAGGCGGTCTCCACCATTCCTCCTCTGCCCAGTCCCTGACAGTTACATGCCCACTCCCATCTCCCAAAATTCTCCTTCCTCTCACCCATTTTTGTGGGCAGGTTTTTCCCACTGCCCCTGCAGTAATGGGTAATGATAGAATAAAACATTGTCCCCAATTGTTATGCTTTGGAGATAATACTCCACCCTTTAGCCCCGTCCTTGTGGTTATTTTCATTTTCCTTTTTTTTTTTTTTTGTAAGAATTTTTATTGGTTTTACAGAATAATTTTAAACAATACAAACAAATAAAAAAAGACATACAAACATGTAAAATTTCATAACCTTTTTTTCATGTCCCTCTCTTCTCGGACTCCCCCAAACCTCCCCTTCCTACATCCCAATTTCCAAAATTTATTTCAGCAAATTCTAATTAATTTTATCAAATATATTTTTTCTTATTCTTTTCTTCAACTTAATCTTATGTCACTGTAATCTCCTTTTCTTTCTCCAAACCTTTCTCCAAACCTCAACATTTTAACATTCCTCAATTTTGTAATAGTTCTTAAGGTAAATTTTAAATTTCTTCCACTCTTCTTCCGCCGTCTCTTTCCCCTGCTCACGGATTCTGCCAGTCATCTCAGCCAGTGTCATATAGTCTATTACCTTCATCTACCACTCTTCCAAGGTGGGTAATTCTTCTGTCTTCCAATACTTTGCGATGAGTATTCTTGCTGCTGTCGTAGCATACATAATCCTAACCGTTCCCATCGGCGCTCCTTTCAGCGCTTGCACAGCTTCCTCCAGGCTGCCATTTTCCAAGTTGATGTCATTCACGTACATAAGTCTGTCTCCGGGGAGGAGCCGGCCATCTTGTTCGGCCACTCCCCCAGAAACTAGAGAGCGGATCACAATCACCGTATTCACAGGATCCACAGGGTCCTGGTAATCTAATATGCTAAATCCAAGTCCCATGCTCCCTTTCTCTAGCTCAATTTGCTGTATGTTTGTCTCCCACATTGCCAAAGAAGATCCTTGAACCTCATCTGCACTCTGGCCCATATTATCCATGTCCAAGTTAGCATCCTCTGTCTCTGAAGAGCCAAGGAGTCCACCAAGATCAATAACAGACTGTTCCATCATCTGTATTTTCATTTTCCTATCCACTTGTATGTTTAACATGTTCATCGATAAATGGCTTATTCTCCTGGATCTACAAAGTGAGTTGCCCTGCCTTATATTAAATAAGAACTTGGCAGCCCCCTTGGCAAATAGCTGAAAACCAATTGTCTGAAAATATTGGCTCAGTATTACTTTGAAGACTGTTCAGAAACTGCAGTTTGTTCAGAGTACAGCTGCTAGATTGCTAGCTGGGCCCGTGCATTATGATCTTATTACACTGGTGCTTCGCCAAATGCACTAGCTTCTGGTTCATTTCTGGGCTAAGTTCAAAGTGTTTGTTTGACCCGTAAATCCCTTCATGACATGTGAGAGCATGGATTCAGAAGGCCTGGCTGTCTCCACATGGGCCTGTCCATCAGAAATAGGCCAGAGGGGTGCCTCAACGCTGGAGATGCATTTGGGGAGTGGTTTCCTCCAAGGAACCTCACTCAGCATCCACATTGATATTATTCTGGCGACCATTTTATTTTCTCGGGCCTTTTCAATTACCGTATTTTTCGCTCTATAGGACACACTTTTCCCCCTCCAAAAGTTAAGGGTTAGGGTTAGGGTTAGGGTGTGTGCGTCCTATGGAGCGAATGCAGGCTCCTTGGCTTCAGCGATAGCAACGCGAAGCTTCCGAAGCGCAGAGGGAACGCTCCCTCTGTGCTCCAGAGGCTTCGCGTTGCTTTCGCTGAAGCCTGGAGAGCGCAGCGCAAGTTCCCGCTGTGCTCCGCAGGCTTCAGGTTCCTTTCGCTGAAGCCAGGAGAGCAAGACTCTCCCGGGTTCAGCAGAGAGGGAGAACTGCGCAGCGCCCCTTCAGCCAAGTGGGAGGAGAAATGGAAGGGGCTCCGTTTCTCCTGCTGCTTCGCTGAAGGGGCGCTGAGCAGAGAGGGGGAGAATTTTTTTTCTTGTTCTCCCCCTCTAAAACAAGGTGCGTCCTATGGTCGGGTGCGTCCTATAGAGCGAAAAATATGGTGACTTGGTTGGTTTTATCTTGTTTTTATGCCCCGCCCAGAGTGGCTGGGCCAACCCAGCCAGATGGGTGGTGTATAAATAATAACATTATTATTATAAATTCTTATTACGCTCCTGAAGGTCAGAAGAGATCTTTTGCCCTCCTCTGCCCATTTCATGGACCCACCCCAAGGGTTTCTGTCCTACTGGAAGCAATGAGAAGGAAATGATCTGGAGAGATTTGGACAAGTTCCTGAGCTCGTCTAAATCTCTCCTTTGTTTGGATCACCCAGATCCCATCTATTTCCTAACTTGCCCCCAGCCTATCCAGACACACAACCTTTTTGGTCCTCCCATCATTACAACTCAAACGTTGGTTGGTCAGGTCCTGTCAGGAGTGGAACATCCTCTCCTCCCCTGGTAGCCTCAGAGGCAAGAAGAACAAACAGTTCGTATTTTATGGCTTTTGATTTAGTCATCTGGTTGCAAGACAAAAGATCCATGTTTCCACGCATAGGAGACGTTGGCTACTCTGAGTCCCTCCTCTTCCATCTTCCACAGCATCCTGGAAACATACAGGAAGTTACAGGAGACACATCCCTCCACATCCTCTGTTCTTGAATGTGGAGGGACCAGCGAGCCCTTGGACTAGGAAGGTCTCCCATACTTTCCAGGGAGGTCTCTGCTGTCTGTTTCCCCTACTCCACTATCTCGTAACTAGTCATTTCCTCACTCAGCTGTACTTCATCCCTGTCTCCCTTTTCTCCTGAAACTGATGGATGTATTTCCAGGGCCAATAGGACTGAATCCTTGGTGTATGTTTTGATTTGTTTTATTACATTTTGAAATTCTGCAACTTGTCTTGGGAATTTGATTGAAGGGCAGTGTTTAAATGTTTATCATAAACAAACAAACAAACAAACAAACAAACATTTTGCCCCACCTATGCATCACCTTGCTGACAAAGGTCCGTATAGTTAAAGCTCTGGTTTTCCCAGTAGTGATGTATGGAAGTGAGAACTGGAACATAAAGAAGGCTGATCGCCGAAGAATTGATGCTTTTGAATTCTGGTGCTGGAGGAGACTCTTGAGAGTCCCATGGACTGCAAGAAGATCAAACCTATCCATTCTTAAGGAAATCAGCCCTGAGTGCTCACTGGAAGGACAGATCCTGAAGCTGAGACTCCAATACTTTGGCCACCTCATGAGAAGAGAAGACTCCCTGGAAGAGACCCTGATGTTGGGAAAGGTGGAGGGCACAAGGAGAAGGGGACGACAGAAGACGAGATGGTGGGACAGTGTTCTCGAAGCTACCAGCATGAGTCTGACCAAACTGTGGGAGGCAGTGGAAGACAGGAGTGCCTGGCGTGCTCTGGTCCATGGGGTCACGAAGAGTCGGACATGATTAAATGACTAAACAACAACAACATGCTCCACTGGTTACATGCTTGTAAGTCCAGCTATGCTGAAGAACAAGCTACTGTTAACACACACACACCCTCTACAAAAACGGGTTAGGATGATTGACTATAAATAGGTCTCTGAGCATTATTAAATTAATTATTTAGAGTAATCTTTTTGGAGCTTTTGATATATTAAGAAGGTTCTGAAAGTTACTTGAGCAAAAAGCAAATTGCTAATTTTTAATAAATGTACTTGCAAAAATGGCAGGCGGCAGATGCTGTTGTAGAAGAGACATTCATTTCTCATTCTTTTGCTCAGGAAGGAATGATCTTAGTAGAGCTAAGATTGTTCTGTTGTTGTGACACACTGTGCAGCCAACTAAAAAACAAACCATTTTTCTTCAGAATGATCTTGTTATTCATATGCAGATTTATGCAGATATGATCAAATAGTGAAACGGTTAATTCTGTTAACACTGTAACTGACTTAGATTTCTTTTAGCCAGGTGACATAAAGTACACAAAGTTAGCTGAAGGGGAAAAACCACATTTAAATGAAAAGGCTTCAAAGCTCATTCATACTGTGAGTTGGTTTAATAAACAGAACTGTCTCAATCAAGGGGAGCTTTGGAATGGATCAATGCAGGTCCAGCGTTTCATCAGCCAGCAGCCAAAACCACATCTGGGTTGCATGCTGCTGTGTCATGTGATGGACTTCAAACTCATAACTCGTTTGCTGAGATCCAGTTTTTGAGATAATGGGGGGGGGGGGGAAGAGATTCTAAATAATTCCATGATTTTGTAGTCATAATTTTCCCAGACGGAGCAATGGGTACTAGAACCATCCATCCTCCCTATAGAAGCTGTAACTTTGAAATACTCAGCAATACACTATCTGGACAGTTATAACAGAATGGAAATACCAGAATTTCACATATGGACACCCTTTTTAATCAAAAGACACCACTCCAAAGTCAACCTGGAAAACAAATTTAGGACAGAAGAGTGAATTACTAGGTCTGGGAATAAACAAAATAGAGATACATAAGCGGCGCTTATGGATACAGTACAAAAATGAATGAAAATATCCTGAGCGACTACAGAGAACATGGAGGCAAAGGGGGTGGCTGGCCCATGGTGCAGAACAAGTTTTTGCCTTCTTGCATGGGACAGATCTCCTCTCCTCTCCTTCAGAATAAACATACCAGCTACAATCCTGGAATCATTTTCGCAGGTACTACTGCCAGGGTAGGGATCTGTTGCATTCAAATATTTTCATTTTGCTTTTAATTCTTTTGCATTTCTTCCTCTTTTTTGGTCAGTTCTGGCCCTGTTTTGCATTTGTAAAGACCGTTTAGACTGTTATTTCTGTCATTCACACTGATAAGAATGCCTTCCACCCCTTCATCTAAATCCTTTGTACCACCACCACCTTTGCATTGATTCAGCCAGCCAGCATGACCAAGAGGAATAATGATGGGAAGTCCAGGAGGGCCATGCGTTTTCCATCCCCAATGTAAGGGCTGGCTGGCCACAGTAGGTAGAACAATGTATGAAGAGGGAAGGGAAGGAACTCCGAGAGCAAAAGAGCGATCTGAGGCACCAAGCAGTTGAAGGGGGAACCTGTGTAGCAGGCACTTCAAGAAGGTTCGGAGACCTGAGAGATGGAAAGGCCTTCCTTAACCCTGAGGATACCATAGCAGCTAAGGGCTTTTCCACAATTACTTTTCCCCCTGCTCTTTCTAGGCACAGGACCACGCTTTAAAGCTCTGTGTGAAAGCCTCCTCCTCCTCCTCCTCTTCCTCCTCCTCCTCCTCCTCCTCCTCCTTCCTCCCCCGGAGCTTTCCCTGCAACAACCCATTCTTTAAAGCTGAAGCGCAACAAACAACAATTCAGGTCATCCACAGATTGGCATTTGCTCTGTTGCAGCTTTAAATACAGTGGTACCTCGGGTTACAAACACCTCGGGTTACAAACACTTCAGGTTACAGACTCCGCTAACCCGGAAGTAGTACCTCGGGTTAAGAACTTTACCTCAGGATGAGAACAGAAATCGCACAACGACGGCAGCGGGAAGCCCCATTAGCTAAAGTGGTACCTCAGGTTAAGAATGGACCTCCAGAACAAATAAAGTTCATAACCAGAGGTACCACTGTAGTGGGTTTTCATAGAGAAAGATCTGCAGCAAAAGGGTGTGTGTATGTGTGTTGTGTGTGTGTGTGCTTGGGCACGGAGCTTTAAAGTGTGGACCATGCCCAGCCGGCACAGAGGAAAAGTAAGTGTGACTAAGCCCTTAGACACACAAACTTTGAGCTAATGTCAACCTGGCCAGCAGTTAGGGCAAAGAGGTGGGTGGTTGATTTCAACAACTGCATCTCCAGCCCACAGAGTGTTACCCCTGCTGTGTTTATTGCATTGCATATCTCCACTGTAAATAGTCGATAAAGCCAGTTTAATTCAATTACATGTGTTTTGCCTCTTTATTTGTGCTCATCACAAGTGCTCAGTGAGTGACTGGAGGTCAGGTAACAAATGCCAAGCTACAGAAACACTGAAAAGGCAAATTAACATTTACTTTTGTGTATCAATGCGGAATGCCAGATTTTCCTTTGGGGGCTTACTGTCCTATGACTGCCTAATTTTTACAGCTGGTAAAGACAGTGATATTATTTATGGAGTTGTAATATGAAGAGTTAATCTTTCAATACTTGTAGCAAGAGGCAACTTCCCTCATTTGGTATTGATTATAAGATCATTAATCATGACAGATCCTCTAGGTGATATTTGTGAGCCTGTCAGATATTCCCAGTACTTGAATAATTTCTAGAAGGCATCCAGATGATATAGACCTCTCAAACGGCATGGCATTTTCAGGGAGAAACTGTATTTTATTTCTCAAAGAAGGAAAAGAGAATTGTTAACCAATTTTGAATACATTCATTCCCTGCCACAAAAGAGCATAATTTGTTTCTGCATCCGCTAATTACCAGCTAGATGAGCAGTGAGGCCATCCACCTGGATACTGAGGAGGTTATGTATCTGAGCTCCCATTTAGGGGCTGAGTCACACATGCACGCTCATCAGTAAATGACTGCAATGTCAAGTGACACCTTACATGTCTGAATGACCCGCAGCCAGCCCAAACATGAGACAAAGGGAGGAAGCCGCCTCAGGCAGCAAGATTCACAGGGGCAGCAGATACAGCCTCCAAGAAATCCATCACCTGCTGCTAGATGTCAAATCAGAGCAAATGGAGAATACCCAGGGATTTTTGCAGTTCAGAGTTGGTGTGAAAGATTGTAATAATAATAATAATAATAATAATAATAATAATAATTCATTATTTATACCCCAACCATCTGGCTGGGTTTCCCCAGTCACTCTGGGCATCTCCCAATGGAATATTAAAAAAACGGTAAAACATCAAACATTAAAAACTTCCCTAAACAAGGCTGCCTTCCGATGTCTTCTAAAAGTCAGATAGTTGTTTGTTTCCTTGACATCTGATGGGAGGGTGTTCCACAGGGTGGGCGCCACTACCAAGAAGGCCCTCTGCCTGGTTCCCTGTAACCTCACATCTCGCAGGGAGGGAACCGCCAGAAGGACCTGAACGATGGGGGTGGAGACGCTCCTTCAGGTATACAGTGGTACCTCGGGTTACAGGTGCTTCAGGTTACAGACTCCGCTAACCCAGAAATAGTACCTTGGGTTAAGAACTTTGCTGAAGTTCTCACCCTGGGCAAGCAGGGGGATACTGTAGACAGTTATGCAAATGCAGGATCGAAAGTGACGTTCAGTGATTGGATAGTTTTAGAAAGTTGCTACAGTTACGTTGTTCTGGAGCTCTATATAAGCAGGCTGTCTGAGCTCTTCAGTTCAGTTCTGTTGTGGCCTCTGAATAAAGAAGAGCTGATGGAGAATTGCTGTGTCGTCTGATATGTTCACCCACAACTTCACACTTCAGGATGAGAACAGAAATTGTGCGGTGGCGGTGCAGTGGCAGCAGGAGGCCCCATTAGCTAAAGTGGTGCTTCAGGTTAAGAACAGTTTCAGGTTAAGAACAGACCTCCAGAACGAATTAAGTTCTTAACCAGAGGTACCACTGTAATGGGCTGAGGCTTTTTAGGGCTTTAAAGTTCAGCACCAGCACTGTGAATTGTGCTCTGAAATGTACTGGCAGCCAATGTAGCTCTTTCAGGACCGGTGTTATATGGTCTCAGCGGCCCTTGGACAGTTGAAAAAATACACATGCACACACACACCAGCTCTAGTAGGTGTCTGGTCAGGACTGTTGCTTGTGCAAACCATTTGGGGGGGGGCTACTTTTAAAGGCAAGCCTCCTCAGTGGCTAGCTAGCCAGCATCCCTGGCTCTCTGACTCACCGTTTTTCCTGACAAGAGTGGGGCAGGTTCTCCCCAACCTTCAAGCAACAAGGTGGGGGGGCTACATTTCTATATATGACGAAGACGTATAATTTCAGAAAGTAAGCCAGTGTACAGGGTGCTCCGTCCAATATCTTTAATAGTAATAAAATATTTCTAAAGCTGCATTGCCAATGATATATAATATTTGCAAATTAAATGTGTATCATGAGGAGAACTCATTTATTAGCAGCTCGAGTTCAGCAACTAATTTGTCTAGTAGTGCATTACTTTGACACCAGCAATTTAAGCCATTTTGTTTATAGGGAAGGGTGGCACCTTGCAGGAACTGTTACAAGACAATTAATTAAGCCATGCCAATGGCTACAAATGCCTTGACATGACTAATTTAAATAATTCTGCTGAGTGCAGAGCTACGCCACTGCTGTATAATCAGTCTTACAATTTTTCTTCTCCTGAAGATGCCCAGACCTTCCTCTGGAAAGCAATTTATAGAGTGTGTGGATGGGTGTAGAGGTTCTTTTGAACCCTTAGATAGTTTTTGTCATATATCAACACGGGACAAACATTACTGAACTAAGTTTATGTCACACGTGCTTGGAAAAACACGATACTAAGAAACATGGCTGTGGTCAAAGATAGGGAAAAAAGCTTTTGTGAATTATGGTATTAGAAACTGGAGCAATGCCTCACATCAGTGATTGCATCACATATCATTAATTTCGGAGGAAGGTGCTGCATAAGATATCCTCAGCCCAGGGCATTTGGCATTTTACTTTAACTGTCAACATCAGCACTTTGAAATGTGCCTGGAAACTTCGCTGAAACCAGTGAAGCTTTTCCAATGAAGGTCTGTTGAATGTTGACATCCGTCTGTCTTGATACACAATAGACTTCACCTCCGGGGGTGAAGTCGAACGAACAAACAAGATGAATTTTAACAGGGAGAAATGTAAAGTATTGCACTTGGGCAAAAAAAATGAGAGGCACAAATACAAGATGGGTGACACCTGGCTTGAGAGCAGTACATGTGAAAAGGATCTAGGAGTCTTGGTTGACCACAAACTTGACATGAGCCAAGAGTGTGACGCGGCAGCTAAAAAAGCCAATGCAATTCTGGGCTGCATCCATAGGAGTATAGCATCTAGATCAAGGGAAGTAATAGTGCCACTGTATTCTGCTCTGGTCAGACCTCACCTGGAGTACTGTGTCCAGTTCTGGGCACCACAGTTCAAGAAGGACACTGACAAACTGGAACGTGTCCAGAGGAGGGCAACCAAAATGGTCAAAGGCCTGGAAACGATGCCTTATGAGGAACGGCTAAGGGAGCTGGGCATGTTTAGCCTGGAGAAGAGGAGGTTAAGGGGTGATATAATAGCCATGTTCAAATATAGAAAAGGATGTCACATAGAGGAGGGAGAAGGGTTGTTTTCTGCTGCTCCAGAGAAGCGGACACGGAGCAATGGATCCAAACTACAAGAAAGAAGATTCCACCTAAACATTAGGAAGAACTTCCTGACAGTAAGAGCTGTTCGACAGTGGAATTTGCTGCCAAGGAGTGTGGTGGAGTCTCCTTCTTTGGAGGTCTTTAAGCAGAGGCTTGACAACCATATGTCAGGAGTGCTCTGGTGGTGTTTCCTGCTTGGCAGGGGGTTGGACTCGATGGCCCTTGTGGTCTCTTCCAACTCTATGATTCTATGATTCTATGATTCTATGATTCACTGTGTTACCAGCACTGAAGTGATCTCCTCAGGTTAGATAAACTAACAGGAAGGATTTGAAACCAGCGAGACCAGAAATTCACGGAAGACTGGAGTAAATTTACGGACTATTTGAAAAGTAATTGTGAAGAACAGACGACGTTTGTAGGGTTGCAAGAAGTTTTGTGAGGAGTATTATTAGAAGTATTGTAAAAATGGACAAGGGGGAGGATGATTTGTGAAGCGATGTAAAGGCAATATAAAGTTAAGAAATGCATAAGAAGTGGTTAAAATGGTGGATCGTCAGAGGTGCTGATGGAAGTCTAAAAAGATTGTATAAGTGATAAGTTTTGTGGTACATCTTATACTTTATATGTTAAAATTAATAAAAAATATTATAAAAAAAGAAGTGATCTCCTCAGGATGGAAGCCTAAGCAGTGTGTATGGAGCTCCTGGGCTGCCCAGACAACAAGACCCCCTTCTCGGCCTTGCTGATGTGGTCCAAAGGACATCAGAGCAATACGTTTGGCATCAACTTGGCTTCAGGAGTTATTATTGTCATTTATTATTCATTTCATTTCTATACTGCTTTTATATTTTTAAGAAAAATCTCAAAGCGGTTTACAGAATATTAAAACATCAATAAAACAATCTGAAGAATGTCAAATACAGAGTATGCAGTCAAAGCAACACAATTAAGATAAAACTAAAATATTATCTTAGAGATTTCAGAAGAAAACATTACAAAGGAGGACAACCATAGAATACATATTTAACACAAAGTGAACAAAAAAATCTTAAACATTTCAAAAACAAACAAATATAAATGCACATTTAAAACAGCATAATTAACAAGAGAATTATATATATATATATATATATATATATATATATATATATATATATCCAGTAGCACCTTGGAGACCAACTAAGTTTGTTCTTGGTTTGAGCTTGCACACGAAAGCTGCACACGAAAGCTCATACCAAGAACAAACTTAGTTGGTCTCTAAGGTGCTACTGGACAATTTATTTATTTTTTAATATATTTCTACTGCGTCAGACCAACACGGCTACCTCCCTGAATCAAGACAATAAAATATAATCTTAAGCATGACACGGCTGTTTGGCAAAAGATGGGGCAAAAGAATCCAATAGTTTGGGTTTGTTGTCAGGCATAACGATGTCCCTCTAGTCTCACCAGGAGCCTCTTCCGTAGAGCTGGTGAGCGTGGACCCTGCCCCTTAGGCCAGATGGAAAGGACCTTGCAGGGAGCGGCCTTCACGACTCGGTTTCTGGAAGGAGGCGTGCAAAATGCCATCGAACTGCCTTCGGGTCTAGTGAAGCTAAGGGCACAACTGACTATAACAGTGAAAACCTATGTACAGTGCCAGGTCTTCCACTGAATGACGATAAAACGGCAGGACAGGACAGGACAATTTCGAGAGCAGCATGGGAGGGTGAAAAGTTGGATCCTCCCCTTTGCTTAGCCTTCATTTCCAAAATTACTTTTAAGCTGTTTTTTTCCAGATAAGGCATTATGACCCCTAGTAAGGGAAAGGGCTTAAAATAAGTGGGCCAGTACAGGTAAATAAGGGACGCGGGTGGCGCTGTGGGTTAAACCACAGAGCCTAGGACTTGCTGATCAGAAGGTTGGCGGTTTGAATCCCAGCGACGGGGTGAGCTCCCGTTGCTCAGTCCCTGCTCCTGCCAACCTAGCAGTTCGAAAGCACGTCAAAATGCAAGTAGATAAATAGGTACTGCTCCGGCGGGAAGGTAAACGGCGTTTCCATGCGCTGCTCTGGTTCGCCAGAAGTGGCTTAGTCATGCTGGCCACATGACCTGGAAGCTGTACTCCGGCTCCCTCAGCCAATAAAGCAACATGAGCGCCGCAACCCCAGAGTCGGTCACGACTGGACCTAATGGTCAGGGGTCGCTTTACCTTTACAGGTAAATAAGGATTCAGCTCCCTCTTCCAAACCACACATGCTGCAGTTTAAATTTAGCACACAAACACCAAATCGTGTTTTATAGAGAATAGGAAGGAACCAGGTTGGGTCCTGCTGCTGAGCCAGAAAATATAACCTGAGGGGCCTGACTGGTTCTGTTCAGCTATTGATCCTCATTTGGATCATCCGTTGAGCAACACATTCAACCAGTTAGCCCCACAAGCTGTGAGGTGGGGGGAAGTGGTTAGAAAATGGATTTTATGGCAACACATACAGAACTACATAACCACTGCAATAATAACAGGCACAGAGAGATCTTAGGTTAAAAGTTCTCCACAATATTTTCTGCTCTTTCGGGGGGACATTTAAAGGATCCACCCTCAAACTGAATATTTTATCCAAGTTGTGCAGGAGTTCATTGCCACAGCTCACTGTAGAAAGGGCCTCCCAAGCACAAGGGGGGGAAGAACCTTCACAGACATTTATACTTCCTGCGGAGAACTGTTGCTGGTGAAGGAAGATCTGATAGACGGAGGCAGCAATCCATGATGAAAGAAAGGCAGATGGTTATTGCATTCCTGGAATCCTTTCTTCTGGCATTCAGAGGTCAGCCTCAGGAAATAAGAAATCCACAACGTTCTGGAAGCTTTTGGAGAACATGACCTATTGTTATGTTACCAATAGAATCAGGAAAAAGAAAAGAAAAAGAGGAAACCTCTGCAAGAGGATCACTTATCCTGGGAAATTCAGAACGAGTTTCTCAAATTGAGTGGAAAGCATGTGTTGAAGCCTCTACTTTCTGAAAGAACAGAAGCAATATACTTTCCCCCTAATACGTGATGATACTTCTGATATTTCACACATGGAGCAAAATGTTCTTGTTTTCCATTATGACCACAGAAATGTGGGTAGAGTGTGTGAGAATCTTTTTTAACTTTAGCAAAAGGTAGGCAACAAAAGTACATTAACAGCCTTGTTGTGACTACAACATCGTGATGGGATCCAACTGGCTGCAGAGACAAGTGATTTGACAATGCCACAAATAGGGTGCGGAAGAGATAATCAGGTCTGTGCTCAAGAGTACAACCCAGCTTCTATCTTTTCACCTTGTGGGGTGCATTCATTCAACCTTATTGATGTGCATGCTGTGGCACGCTCTCCTGAAGATATGACCTATTGTTGTATATGTTCTCTTTTCCAGAAGCCCAAAAAAATGGAATGTGTTAACCAAAAAACGCGATGTTTACTGCATCATTTGAGAGATATGCGAATAGCAATGTATGAACCTGCCTCAATCCATTCCGATATTAATTTGCACTTTCCCCTGTTATTTTCTGTTCCCCTGCCATTTGCTTATTTTCCACAAGTCTATGTTCTGTTTTTGTCATTCACTGATGTGGAAATATATGTGTTTTTAAAGTAGCACACAATAAGCAAGCATACTGTATCTCGGCCATCAATTGATATTTGCAAATCAATTTCTTTCCCTGCATGTTTTCTTTTGGAGTTAATGAAGTGGCTAATGGCTCATCACAAAGCCATCTGTGGCTGAAAACCTAATCATGTCTACTCAGAAGTAAGTCCCATTGAATTCAGTGGGTACATGAGGTTAGGGTTGTAGTTACTCTTGCCACCTTGATTTCACAGTTCAGTATAAACTTGTCATTCCCACTTGTCATATTATTTTCCTACAAGCATCAGAAAGGGACAGTTTCATTATAAGTCAATAAATTTTGAGGGGGCTGGGGTGGAGGAACAGAAATTTTAATTTAATGTTGCTTTTGAAACTAGGAGTATGAGTGGTCAAAAATGGGCAGTCAAATGCATGTGTTCTTTCCCCCTTTGACAAGTGGGACTTTAACTGAGGAACAGAGATACAATCCACAGGTAACAAAAGAAATAACTTCTATGTGAAAATAACAATAATGAGTTATACATGTCATTGGTTTCTAAAATTCACAATAGGCAGCTGTTTAAGGCTGAAATCTTAACCCAGCACCTAAATTCAGGGGGTTTTACCTCTAAACAGACAAGTTTAGGATTAGTCATAGTGCATATTAGCTGCCTTTGGCAACAGACAGAAAGAAGAGAAACCTATATACATAAATAAAATTGTAAATAGCATATAGTGTGAAACAAGTTAGGTATCTATTAAAGTATAATATGTGCATGGTTGTTTTTTTAAGTTCATTGTCAAGAACTAAGGTGGATAGTTTTCGCAGCAACAATTCATGCCACGTAATGGTCAAAAAAATTTGAATTCTGGTGCTGGAGGAGACTCTTGAGAGTCCCATGGACTGCAAGAAGATCAAACCTCTCCATTCTGAAGGAAATCAGCCCTGAGTGCTCACTGGAAGGACAGATTCTGGAGCTGAGGCCCCAATACTTTGGCCACCTCATGAGAAGAGAAGACTCCCTGGAAAAGACCCTGATGTTGGGAAAGATGGAGGGCACAAGGAGAAGGGGACAACAGAGGATGAGATGGTTGGACAGTGTTCTCGAAGCTACCAGCATGAGTCTGACCAAACTGCGGGAGGCAGTGGAAGACAGGAGTGCCTGGCGTGCTCTGGTCCAGGGGGTCACGAAGAGGGGGACACAACTAAACGACTAAACAACAACAACAATGGTCAAATGGGTGGAAATCTGTTTGATTGCCTGTTCTCAACAAATTTCTCCAACATCCTTATATGTGATTGACTGTAAGATTACACACCATTTGCTAGTGGCCAGTGAAATTGATGCTCCGAGAGAAATACTTTCAGTATCAGTAAAGAATCCAGAGCATGAACAATACTCAGAGTAATGATAGATGAATCTGTCAACTTCAGTTTCTCTTAGTTTTTCATTTTTCCAGTTTTATGTTTGCTTTGCCACCTTTCTCCATCGTTTTGTGATTTAAAAAAAAGAAACACAAAGACTTCCGGAGGCGGCGCGAAACGGCAATGGCGGTCCTCTTCAGCTGCTGAAGAGGGGCTCCGCGGAAAAGGGTCGTGCGCTGCGGCACAGCGACGACCCATTCAGAAAAACCACGGGTAGAGTGAGCCCGTGGCCGTGGGATTCGGCGGGCACCAGGAGCGACCTCCGAAACGAAGAAGGGACCCCGTAAGGAGCCCCGGAACGTGGAGGGGGTAGCGGTGCTGTGAATCCATCGCTCTTTCCGCGGAAGTGAAGCCGCGCGGCTGCTGCTGATGAGCGCTGACCTTTCTTCTTTCAACATTTGATTCTGAAACTACTTACTCGTGAGTAAGAAATTTGAGACTCTATTTGAACTCAAATTTGTAAATTTTGGCTGAAAGCGGGAGACGCTAAAAAGGAAGTCAGTCTTCCGTCTTTGTTTAAAGTATCAAGCAAAGTTTTATTAAAACTGAAGCTTTGAAAGGAGCTTAAAAGAAGTTGGAATATACCCTGCAAATTCGGACTTGATTGGTTAAAAGTAAAAGAAAAGTTAAAACTATATTATAAGTGGACAGAGACTGTGATTTTTCTCTCTACTTTTTGTGGATTACAAAGTTACGAACTCAGCTCTCGGGCTGCCTGGATACAAAGTAACATCAGACAGTGGTAACTGTGTATGAGGCATAAAAGTTACATTGGGCTACTTTGTAAATTACAAGAAAGGAACTGTGGTGTGCACCTTTGTAAAGAACTTTTATTTCTGCAGTTTAAAGTGAACCCAGAGGGCTCTCTCCCTTGTTTTGGTTTTTATTCAATTTTTATTTGGGAACTTAATGGTGGAAAATTTCTATCCTTCTCCCTAATTTTTTGGGGAGCTCCCCCTGCTGGATTGTGGAACTATTTGTCTCTGAGAACTGCTGCCTGCCTTGGAATTTTTTTGTGTTTGGATGTTTACTTTCTAGATTGCTTTTCCCATGGGATTTACAATTTGACCTTGAAACTTGGACAGCTGTGGAATGAGTGGTGCAGCAAAAACAAGGGCTGCTAAGAAAGCAAAACAAACTGAACTGTTGCAATCAACTCTGCCAGTGCAGGTACGTAGGTCATCTGTTCCAATTGTGACAGGTCTACAAGAAGGCCAATCTAGACAGCCAGCTTTTGGGGATATGGCTGCAGGAGGGCTAGACCCTGTTTCTAAAGAAATATTGGACCAGCTGGCGGCATTAAACAAGAAAGCAGATGAACAAGCGACTAAATTTGATCAGGTGACAGCTACAATAAATAGATTGACAGACCAAGTTGCCCAAAATACACAGGCAATAGGAAATTTTGAAAAAAGTATAATAGAAAATAGAAAATTGGCTGAGGAAGCAAGTACAAAAGCAGACCTTAATAAAAAAAGGATAGAGGAACTTAGTGGGGAAGTAAGACCACTGAGTAGACAGGTTACCGAACAGCAAGCGTATCTGTCGATGGCAGAATTGAAAAATAGGGAAAGCAATCTTAGGCTTAGAAATATCCCAGAACTAGAAAAAGAAGACTTGATTGGCTATTTGACAGCAGAAATATCTAAGTTCTGGGGTTTGGCAGAAGAGAAGGATTTTAAAATAGTCACCGCTTTTAGATTGGGAAGAGTGGTCAAAAAGGACAAACCAAGAGATTGCTTAATCATTTTGAGATATAAGCAAGAAAAAGAGAACATACTCGGCCTACATTTTAAAAATCCATTGGTGATACAGGGAAAGACAGCAGAAATCTTTAGAGATATACCAAAACAGTTGTTGGATTTAAGAACTACATATAAAGATCTGGCAAGCTTGCTGAGAAACAACTCAATCCGATACAGGTGGGAATTCCCTCAAGGACTATCTTTCAGTGTGAAAGGGAAGAAGGTAAAAATTAGAACACCAGAAGAGCAAGAAAAGTTCCTAAACGATTACGGGGAGGACCTTCGGAAAGGAACAATAGGTACTTGGCCACCCCCCACGCCTGGTGCAAAACCAGATCCACCTCTGGATATAGACGACAAGGGAGACAACCCCATTGGTTGACAAATTGAGCCAGGATGTCTTTGCAGCTTTTTAGTTGGAATATTAATGGCGCAAATTCCCCCGAGAAAAGGAAGAGAATTTTTCATATATTGAGGAAAGAACAATTAGACGTCATTTGCCTTCAAGAAACTCATGTAACTAGGCTCCATAGAAGAGTATTAACCAACAAGAGACTAGGCCAAGAATTTACATCATTAGATAAAGTTAAAAAAAGAGGAGTTGTGATATATGCAAAGGAGAGCCTAGCACCAAAATTTGTGTTTAAAGATGAACAAGGAAGAATTTTGGCGATTGAAATACAATCACAAGGAGAAAAATTTCTGATAGTAGGAATTTATGCACCAAACGAGGGGAAATCGGAATTTTACAAGAAGCTGCATGAGATAATGCTGGAATATATTGACTATACTAACATCATTTTGATGGGAGATATGAATGGGGTTGTCTCCACGCATATGGATAAGTCACAAAATCAAAATTTGACTAAAGTTGGCAGACTACCAAAGACTTTTTTTGAACTTACAGACAATATGGACTTGATTGATATTTGGAGGATAAAGAACCCTCTAGGTAAAGAGGGAACATTCTTTTCTGAGGCCCACCTATCCTGGACAAGAATCGACCAAATCTGGATATCTAGAGGACTGGCTCCTAAGACTAAAAAAATAGAGATCTGCCCTAAAACTTGCTCCGACCATAATGCTTTGAAAATAGATTTAAGACTTACACCAGCTGGATCCTTCAGATGGAGAATGAATGACTCCCTGTTTAGAGATCAGGAGATTGTGAAGAAGGCCCAAAAAACGATGAAAGATTATTTTGAAATAAATTTGAACACTTCGGTGGAAAAGAAAACAATCTGGGACGCGAGTAAAGCCGTTATGAGAGGGTTCCTGATACAACAGAATACCATAAAGAAAAAACTCTGGAATGGTAAAAAGGACAAGATTTTGGAGAAGATAAGAGACGGAGAGAAAAAGTTGAGACTTAATCCAAAATCAAAAGAGGTTTTAAGAGAAATAAAATTCCATCAAGCACAATATGTGAAACTGACAAATCAAGAAATTGAATGGAAAATTAAACAGATGAAACAAAGATCATTCGAGTCGGCTAATAAATGTGGGAAGCTGCTGGCATGGCAGCTGAAAAAGAGACAAAAATTGAACTTTGTTACCAATCTAGAGGTTGAAGGAGAATGTATTCAGAAACCAGAAGAAATTAGAAAGTGTTTCCAGAGATACTTTAAAAAATTGTTCACCCAAGGACCCCAAGTGGAGATGGAGATAAATAAATTTTTAAAAAGTCATGGCCTGCAAAAACTTACACAAGATAAACAAACAGCCCTGAATTACAAAATATCACAACAGGAAATTGAAAGTGCCATTCAGAACATGCAGTTGGGCAAATCCCCAGGCCCAGATGGACTTACCTCCAAATATTATAAGACATTGAAGGAATATTTGGCTCAACCATTAATGGAGGTATGTAACCAAATTATGGAAGGGAAGGGGGCACCAGAATCGTGGAAAGAGGCATTCATCACCTTGATACCAAAATTGGAATCTGAAAAGACTCAACTAAAGAATTACCGTCCCATCTCACTCCTAAACGTGGATTACAAAATTTTTGCTGATATCTTGGCAAATAGACTGAAAAAAGTTTTAAATGAAGTAATTCATAAAGACCAAGCAGGCTTTCTCCCTGGCAGGCATTTGTCTGACAACACCAGGAATATTGTTGATGTTTTGGAGTTACTGCAGACAAATTTGAATACGAAAGCAGCTTTGATTTTTATAGATGCGGAGAAGGCCTTTGATAATATATCTTGGAAGTTTATGAAGAAAAATTTGGAAGGGATGGGAGTGGGAAGGGCGTTCCAAAATGGTATTGAAGCAATCTATTCAGAGCAAAAAGCTAAATTGATAGTAAATAATGTGGTGACAGAGGAGTTTAAAATTGAAAAAGGAACACGACAGGGGTGCCCCTTATCACCCTTGTTATTTATTTCTGTCCTGGAGGTGCTGCTTAACTTGATCAGGAAGGATCAGCAGGTGGAAGGGATACAGGTCGGAGGAAAACAATATAAACTGAAGGCTTTTGCAGACGATTTGGTTTTGACATTACAGGAGCCAGAATCTAGCACAAAAAGAGCTTTAGAACTAATTTCTGAGTTTGGTCGGGTGGCGGGATTTAGGTTAAACAAACAAAAAACTAAGGTCTTGGTAAAAAATTTGACACCTTCAGAAATAGATGGGTTTCAAAAGGAAACAGAATTAAATGTGGTTAAAAAAGTGAAATACCTGGGGGTTAACTTGACCGGGAAAAATTTGAACCTATTTAAAGACAATTATGTAAAATGTTGGACCGAAATCAAAAAGGACCTAGAAATTTGGTCAAGATTGAAACTTTCCTTGTTGGGAAGAATTGCTGCCGTTAAGATGAATGTATTGCCAAGAATGCTGTTTCTGTTTCAGGCCCTGCAGATCGTGGACAGAGTGGAGTGTTTTGGAAAGTGGCAGAGGGATATCATGAAGTTTGTCTGGCAGGGCAAAAAGCCCAGAATAAAATTTAAAATATTAACAGACGCAAAGGAAAGAGGGGGATTTGCCCTGCCGGACTTAAGGTTGTATTATGAAGCTGCATCCTTCTGCTGGATGAAAGATTGGTTTTTGCTAGAAAACACTGATGTCCTAGATCTGGAAGGGTTTAACAATGCTTTTGGATGGCATGCATATTTGTGGTACGACAAGGTGAAGTCTCACAAGATGTTTAAAAACCATATTGTCAGAAAATCTTTGTTCATTGTCTGGACTAAATACAAGGACTTAATTGAAAATAAAACTCCGAGGTGGTTATCACCGATGGAGGCTAAGGCCACAAAAATACTTAATATGGGGGGTGGATGGGCAAAATATTGTGAAATAATAGAAAGAGAAGGTGACACTTGGAGGTTGCAGAGTTTTGAAAAATTGAAAGGAAAGGTGCGAGACTGGTTGCATTATGCCCAAATTTTAGAGATATTTAAAAAAGACAAAAAAATCGGCTTCCAGGTGGAAAAATCAGAATTAGAGTTGGAATTACTTGAACCTAAGACGAAAGTGCTTTCAAGAATGTATAACTTGTTGCTTAAATGGAATACTCAAGATGAGATGGTTAAATCAGCCATGATTAAATGGGCACAAGACATTGGATACAACATTATGTTTGAAGACTGGGAAAGGTTATGGACCACCGGTATGAAATTTACGGCATGTAGTGCCTTAAAAGAAAACATTATGAAAATGATATACAGGTGGTACATGACCCCAGTCAAACTCGCAAAGATATACCATTTGTCAGACAATAAATGTTGGAAATGTAAAGAGGCTGAAGGAACATTTTTTCACCTCTGGTGGACATGTCCGAGAGTGAAGGCCTTTTGGGAAATGATTTATAACGAGTTGAAAAAGGTATTTAGGTATACCTTTAATAAGAAACCAGAAGCCTTCCTCCTGGGCATTGTGGGCCAGAGAGTGTTAAAGAAAGATAGAACTTTCTTTTTATATGCAACTACAGCAGCAAGAATCCTTATAGCTAAATATTGGAAGGCACAGGAGCTACCCACACTGGAAGAGTGGCACACGCAACTGATGGACTACATGGAACTAGCCGAAATGACGGGCAGAATCCGAGACCTGGGAGAAGAGGCAGTAGAAGAGGACTGGAAAAAATTTAAGGACTATCTACAAAAACATTATAAGCTATATGAAAATTGAGAATTTGCTAAGTTTTGAGGAAAACATGCTTCAGTATTGAGAATTGAAAATGATTGAAATTAAGTCATAACGGTGAAAAGTTTTAATTTAGAATATATAAACAGATGAAAGTACAAAAACATACGAAACAAGGTATTAATTTGCTGTATAATATTCTTTTATTGTAAAGAATGCAGGGATGGAAGATTTGGGGAAGTCCAGTTGAATATGAAAAAAGATGTGGAAAAGTGAATTTTCTTTTTTCTAACTTTTTCTTTTTTTGTAAAACTGCTTTTGTTGTGTAAATGGATGATGGATTTTGACTTTGGAAAATAAGCAATAAAAAATATTATTAAAAAAAAATAAAAAATAAAAAAAGAAACACAAAAATTCACCAGTAATTCTGTGTGCATTTATTTATTTTTGCTTTTATATCCCGCCTTTCCTCTGAAGAGTTGTACGCATGTTTTTCTCCTCCATTTTATCTTCACAACAACTCTGTGAGGTAGGTTAGACTGAGAGATGGTGAACTTCACCGGGAGAATCCACGACCAGAAAGAAGAGGAACACCAAGAAGACTGGAAGAAATTTAAAGACTATTTGAATAAATATTGTAATAGTAAAGATATGTAACCACTTGAAAGAAACAATTAGGCCTAGGATTAAAATGGAATTAAATTTATAAATAAGAAAACGTACAATAAGGAAAGCTATGTAATATGATTAGGAATGTGATATGGTCTTTTGAAACACTGATATTGGAAACTGCTACATATAATTACTAAGAAATTCGGATGGAAGAGATTCGAGGAAGTCAAATACTATGTCTACGAAGATGGATGGCACTTAATTTTAATTAATTAAGTGGCAATATGTTGTATGTATCTTTTTTCTCTTTTCTCTTTTTCTCCTATTTTTTGTTTGTCTTTATTATTGTTAATCTTTTCTAATCTTTTCTTTTTTATTATGTTTATTTACTGAAAATAATAAATATTATTTGGGGGGGGGCGGGAAAGAGAGAGATAGTGAACTTCATGGCCGAGTGAGGATTTGAATTCTGGCCGAGTTCTAGTACAACACTGTAACCACCACAAACCACTGTTGCAATGGACCACATATTCCTTCACTTGAGTACCACTTTTGGGACATGGGGGAGGGGGAATCTGGAAGCTTTTCAAACCACTCAGAATTTAAAAGGCTGCAATTCTGGGGTTGTGAAGTAAACCAAACCCCTAAAAGTTACACATGCAAGCAGTGTAGGATGCTACATTTGGAAAATGGGAAGGAGTGCTTGAATTATTGAATGCCATGAGCAGGCTGCAGCTTGAAAGTGCATTCCCTGAAGTGCACCCCACGGATCTTCTCTTCCCTTTTCCTAAGTGTTGCAGAACGGGAAAGGGCATTCAGCAAACTGTCCCATAGAGAGAGAATTACATTCAGTCAGCCTTGAGCGAAGAGGGGTTGAACAGCTTGACACTGATATTAACTGAACAAGAATTTGCTCAGGTTATTGATTACTCAGAGGTCATCCGAGACGTCGTGAATGAAAAGGCAAGAAGATGGCACTCAACCTTTTGAGACGTGTTCAACTTAATTCCACAAAATTCATTCAGTTTATGGAGCCATTCTACCTACTGCTACCACTTGGAAGTTGTGTTTCATAAAAATGTGAATATTGTTGAATATTGTGGTTCTTATTCAAATTTTGTATCCACAAAAACAGCAAGTTTTGTAATTATTTGAGCAAGAAAAAAAGGGCATGGCAAGTGTCTTTCTGGTGCCGTGCTTCAGTAAATGTTTTGCTGCTCCCCTTTAATGTTGCTTCAGCATTGCTGAAATTTTATTTAATAATTTGGAGTGTTGGAATATTGTTATATGTTTATGGTGTGTGAACTATTTATCATTGCTGTAAGCCTCCCTGTGAAGACAGGAACCTTGAGAGGCAGGATAAAAAGCTAATCAATCAATCAATCAATCAATCAATCAATCAATCAATATCTCCTCATTATGAACTATGGACTGTGTAGCTATATATGTACTATGTACATATAGCACTATGTACTGTGATATTGGTAAGCTGGAATTCTTGAACGATACACATCTTTCGAATAAATGAACAAAGCACATCTTTCCAATAAGTTCAGGGATGGAGGCTTGTGGGTACCCTTTCGCCTGCAAGGAGGTGCCCCCAGTTTCAGGAAAACCCAAAGCCCTCAATCCACAATAGCTTTCATTGCTTTTTGCTTGTTCTGGCCCTGCTAATGCTGGCTTCTGTTTGGGCAGCCTTCCTAGGCTGAACAACCCTCCTCCTCTTAAACACAGTTAGATGGCAGGACTGGAGACACCCACCGTCTCATGTTCAGAACAGAGCTTCTCTCGAGTGTGGTAGGTGCTTTGTTCTTGAGGGAAGAGGTTGATGGCACTAGTGGAGGAAGGAGGTGTGATGGGTGCGGTCCGCCCCAGGTGCCATCCCTGAGGGGGGTGACATCACTGTGGCGCTCCCCTGGGCCACTCGCCGCAGGTGGCACCATGCACTCCGGGTGTCAGAGCAACAAGCTCCACCTCTGGTGGATGGAGCCCACTGGTACTAATTGGTGAGTAGCTGGTGACACTGAGTTTTTCCCATTCTTCCACCCACCAGTCACGTGTTTGGTGGTGATGGCTCATGGTGGCTTCTCTGCACCCAACTCTATTGCAGTGAGAGGGTTTCTTGGTGGTGGGAAGATACAGAGAATAATTCTCCACTCTCCTGATGTCCTATCCATTCTTTTCTAGGAGGTGTTTGCCATAAGGGCTTTTGGAAAGCTGGGAGGAAGTCTCTGCTCTTCCTTTGCCCCACCTGCTCCCCCCTTCTGAAATTTCGTTTGCCCATGAGGGCCATTGAAAAGTTGGAGGAAGTAGGTGGGTCATGGTTGGACCCCAGCTTTTGCTCCCTTGCCTGCAAACCAAGCTCCATCTAGCCAAGAGTAGGGGTGGGAGATAAATTTGATTCCGTTTGCATTTAAATGCGAGCCTACCTAATTTGCTCTTTCGGAAGCAATGCATGAATGAAACCACATCCATCCTTTGCAATCTGCACTTACTGGATTTTGCCATGCAATTCACGCAAGCCAGATGAGTACAGAAATGCATAGATTAGTGAAAATAGCATACAAAACGCATTATATGAGGCGAGGTGTCTTTGCAGAGATTTGTATGTTAGGGGGAAATTGCATACAAAAATGTCTGTATTAGGAGAACTTTGCAAAAAATGCTGATGAATTTTCATGAGGACTTTTTTTTTTTAAAAAAAGGAAACTGATGTGGAAATGTGGAGAACTGAATTTAAAACTGGTATAACAGGTACAAAAAAAATATGTTATTGATGCCTCTAGGGTTTTAACTTTCATACTTTTTGCTCAGTTTCAGCTCCAGGAAGTTAAAAATGTGATCTGCATTGAAATAATGTGTGGGAGCATCATGGAAAATGATACAGATTAGAGGGTGCAAAATTTGCATAGCATGCATAAAAGAAATCTTATTTTTCAGATTTCGCTGGAGGAAAAAAATAGGTCCTAAAGCTTCAACAGCATTTTGTACCCTGCTCCCCATTTAGGGGGCTTCAATCCTGTGCATACTTGCCTGGGAGTAAGTCCCATTAAACCCAATAAAGTTTACTGTTGAGTAGACATGCATAATATTGCACTCTTGGCCTGCTATCAAAAACTATGCAACAATCCGACAATGCATTATTGGGGTATAATTACTGGGGTGAAATATCACCCCCCCCCCTTTTCTACCAGTGGTCAACATTCATTCTAACCTACTGCTGCTTTTCTGCTCCATTTTCACTGCATGTAAACTAATTGTAGAGTCAATGCCTGGGCATTTCAGAATAATTTTTTTAAGAATCACGACAACTGCATAATTCTTTTCATGGGAAAATTGTATTTTCCTTATTTGGGAGCAGGAATGAAAATGTATGTGTATGCACACATACATATACAAAGATAATGAAAATTAGCATGTCCAGCTGTCTAACAAGGTAAATATCAAAGATGTTTTTCGAGCTAGGATAAACTAGCCAGGGGAAATCTGAACTTGCAACGTATAAAACTGTTTGCAGTTTACATTCAAGTTTACATGAATAAGTCCCATCCCCACTGCAAGAAATATTTCCATTGGTCTGGAGAACCTTGGCCATTGGTCTGGCTGACATAATATGTGCCAGAACAGTGGGGGAAGGGATTGTGGGAGATTTAAATCTCTGTGCAAGGCAGCCTTTTCAGGTCCAGCTCAGGACTTTATGGCCATCATGGCAGCCATGGGTCATACCATTTATTTCCAGGAGGCCACATTTAATGGCATGAATAACCAAGTTGCAGATGATTACGTAACACATTTATTTACATTGAAGTCAAATTTGAAGTCGAGCCATGGCGTGTACTGGATATTCCTAATCTTAGCTAGATTTCTGTATTACTATCCCTTTCTGATGACTGTAGAACAGGAGCTATAATTAGTTCATCAGAATGTCATTGCTTAGTAACAATTTTGCTCCATTTGGCACAATTCAAGGATGGGATCAAGCCACATGGAAGACTCCCAGCATTTATCGGATGTCATTGCTCTCTTAAAAGCTGCTTACACCATCTGCACAATGAGGCCTATGAGGTTCAGAGAAGAGTGCACATGAACCATTAGGGAAAACTTTATAACTTGTTTTAAGGTGCTTCATTGTTCGGCCAGTTTTACAATGTAAACCCCATGGATAACATTTTTGCATGTTGGTTAACATGACAGACTAGTACTCGGGTAACCTGGCCTCCCGGAGGACCCAAACCCCCCAAAGGAAAAATAGCTACACATATTCTGCTGCAGGCAGTGACCTGACCCCAGGACCAGCCCAATGTTGGGAATGTTATGCAGCCGCTCCTGCTAGTGTGATTGGTATAATTCACATGAGATTTCCGAGAAGAGTGTGGGAACGGAAGACTGTCTTATCTCTTCCGTCTGAGTGTGTTTTTGTACTGTACTTTCACTTTTGCAGTATGCAACAGGTTGTTCTGCCAGAGCTTGGAGAACACAGAAGTGATTATGGATTGTCTGTATAGAATGTAAATAATGTTTAGATCTAAGGGACGTGGGTGGCGCTGTGGGTTAAACCACTGAGCCTAGGACTTGCCGATCAGAAGGTTGGCAGTTCGAATCCCCGCAATGGGGTGAGCTCCCTGCTCCTGCCAACCTAGCCGTTCGAAAGCACGTCAAAGTGCAAGTAGATAAATAAGTACCGCTCTGGCAGGAAGGTAAATGGTGTTTCCATGCGCTGCTCTGGTTCACCAGAAGCGGCTTAGTCATGCTGGCCACATGACCCGGAAGCTATACGCTGGCTCCCTCGGCCAATAAAACAAGATGAGCGCCGCAACCCCAGAGTCGGCCATGACTGGACCCAATGGTCAGGGTTCCCTTTACCTTTACCTTTAATGTTTAGACATACGGATGTTTCTTTCTACTTGCTGTATGATGCTAGAAGACATGTGTACACTTTTCATATGAAAAGTGTTGCAAAGAGGCACTCTGGAGATGAAGGGACATGCCATTCCAGAGACGTGCCTACCGGGAGACGCTCAGAGGTCCTGGGGGGTTGCCGTCTCCCCAAGAGCATTTTTTCCAACACCCAATACCTTCTGGCACCTGAGGCACATAACAGAATGGCATCTCCCTCCCCACCAAGGAAGAAGGGGTGAGGGAAGATCGACATCAGGAGCAAGGGGTGGGGAATGAAGATCTACATCTGGATTAGGCCTGAGCAGCCTCCCTCTGCTGCCAGCCCCCAACATGCTGAGGGAAGAACGAGTTGCATTGGGCCTGGCCCTACAAGGTGCCAGGGTGAAATTGTTGCTGCCCCCGCTGAGGGAGCTGAGGCAATTTCACCCTGGTGCCTCGCGAACCTGGGTCCGATGCAGCTCGTTCCTCCCTCCACTTTTCAACATCGCAATTTATCACTGGTGATGTTTGGCTGGTGATACATCGCGATGTTGAAAAGCTGATATCGCCCGGCCCTAATCAGGATCTGCTGCTCCTGTGGATCCTGCTGACTGAGGCAGTTGCCTCACCTGGCCTCATGGGTGGACCAGCCCTGCCTGTTCCTCAACCCTGTGATCTGCTTTAAGGTAAAGGGTAAAGGGACCCCTGACCATTAGGTCCAGTTGTGGCCGACTCTGGGGTTGTGGCGCTCATCTCGCTTTATTGGCCGAGGAAGCCGGCATACAGCTTCCGGGTCATGTGGCCAGCATGACTAAGCCGCTTCTGGCGAACCAGAGCAGCGCACGGAAACGCCGTTTACCTTCCCGCCGGAGTGGTACCTATTTATCTACTTGCACTTTGACGTGCTTTCGAACTGCTAGGTTGGCAGGAGCAGGGACCGAGCAACGGGAGCTCACCCCTTTGCAGGGATTCGAATCGCCGACCTTCTGATTGGCAAGTCCTAGGCTCTGTGGTTAAAGCCACAGCGCCACCCGCGTGGTCCCAATGAATGATCACCCTTTGATCATAAAAGGAAATGCATTTCATAGCTTAAAGCCCATCTCGAGGTGTCCGAAAAAGATTTCAATACATCAGAACAGAAGATGCACACAAGGGGGAAAATTGCTGTTAGCAGCTTAATGGTAGTATAAATTTCAGATTCTCCCTAACGAAAAGGAGTCTAAAAAGTGTGGGAGGTGGTGATGAATTGGCTTATTTGACTGAGTTGTGGCATACTAACTGCAAAGGTGTGGAAGAGACATTTTTCTGCCCTCCATCTCTGTCACACAACATTAGAAAGGTAAGTAGGAGTGAGTAACCGTTCACAGCTTGTCCATGGGAAGTATATCTTATGTATCCAGAATTAGATTATACTTATTTAAGAATAATGAATTAGAAAAATGTTTCTTGAGGTACTAATGAAAAGTTCAGGGCTCAGTTTTCAATGAAATAGTGATACTGTAATTCTGCAAGGACTGAAGTATTTTCAACACCATTCATCAAGTCTCCATAGCAACACTCCAGTGACCTCACAGAACCTTATGGAAAACCCTTCATACATTTTTATGTTAGTGCTTGTCTTTCAATTCAAGTGGGTAATTCCCATTTTTCATTCCTCTGAAGTGGATGATAGTTTGATGGGTGAAATGCTGGAAATGATTAGACCAAAGAACGGAGCAAATCGTGAGAGGGAATGTCTGCATTATTAAAACGGCACCACAAATCACCACATTAGTATTATTACCCTGACTGGCAGCTATGAGGAACTGAAACAAAGGCATAATTGTGTTGAAAGTACAAACATTTCACGGTTTTGAGTGACTGCAACCACAGATCCAAAAATTTAGGAACAGGGATATGCTTTTATTTTGCATCAACCAAGCAGTAATTATTAGCTGCTTGCAAATTATTAGAGGATAACAATTTTCCAAAAAAAACCAAAAAACACAACCCCACAAAACCTGCATAAGAAATTATTAAATGTAACACCTTCACGAGCAAATGTATTTTAAACAATTTAGAAAAATCCCATCTAGTAATTTGGAGTGAAGAATTAGTCTCAAATTATCTGTGAGGCTGTTGACTCGATTTACATTTATTACTATAGCAACTGTGCAAGCTCTACAGGAGCAGTCAGAGATATGAATGATGTCACAGGATTGAGTGAGCAGTGCTGCTCATAGCAGCACATAAACAAGGAGAGCGCAGTAAGTAGAGCTGCAATAATAGAAGGACCTATACCCCTTTTATTTATTTCAGCGGTATCTTTCATCATTGTATTACAAATTATCCACAACATGCTGTACATACGCATTAGGGAGCAGTTGTGCATGAGAGTCTCTGGGTCAAGGTCACAATGGATGAACAAACTCAGAAGCTGTTGTTTTTAAACAATATAGTTCACACATAAAGTCAGAACGCCTAAGCACAGAATGCTCAGCTCCCCCTTTTCTGATCCGTTTGCCGTACTTGCACAGGTTCTCTGATATTAGCACATTAATGGATGTTTTGCAGACAAATGTCAACTGCAGTCTATAACAATGTTGAACTGACGAATAGCATGCAAAACCTTGATAAATCTTGTCAGGTACCAGTTTTAGTTCGCCATTTGAAAATCAGTTACAATCCGTTTTTTCCTGGTTTGGTACCTGCCCCATGGAAATCAAACTGTGATGGATTGCAAAGCTTGTTAGGCTTCAAATTCCAAATAGTTGGGTTCATGTTTTCGTTTGGAGAAGAAGCATGAAGTCCTGCTCCCTGAAAATACCTTGTTTTATAGAAGGTAGCCTTGAATGTCGCTGCCTTCCTTGTTTGTTTTATCTGAAACACATTTTTCTAGATGATGCAAAACTATTCACAATAGTGAAATTAGGTTTTGTATGTCCTGCCTTTGTTGTTGTTGTTGTTTAGTCATTTAATCGTGTCCGCCTCTTCGTGACCCCCTGGACCAGAGCACACCAGGCACTCCTGTCTTCCACTGCCTCCCGCAGTTTGGTCAGACTCATGTTGGTCTCTTCGAGAACACTATCTAACCATCTCGTCCTCTGTCGTCCCCTTCTCCTTGTGCCCTCCATCTTTCCCAACATCAGGGTCTTTCCCAGGGAGTCTTCTCTTCTCATGAGGTGGCCAAAGTCTTGGAGCCTCAGCTTCACAATCTGCCCTTCCAGTGAGCACTCATTGGCCAGATTGTACCCAGCTTCGAGCGACCTACCAATCAGGTGTTGTGGCTAACCAATTGTACCCTCCCACAACACAGGGTGTCAGTTGTCCAGGTCTCACCGCAATACCCTCTTTAAGGGAGGACCCGATTTCTGCGCTACTGTCTGGGTAGCCATGTAAATGTTGCCACCAAAGGAGATGTGAGGGCAAAAGAGGACGCACATTGGCATAGAATTTTATTTAGTTGTGCAGATGTGCATTTGAAAACAATAACCACCATTTAAATTTCGCAGGAAGCAAGCCAAGGCAAGTCAGCCGCTGAGCTACTTACACTGTTACTGCACAAATTGAAACCTCAAAGACCCCAGGCAAATGATGTTGCTTCTGTTTCCTTTCCAGGGGCATTGGCTGGAAAACGAAATGGCTGCTCCTTTGTGGTTTTCTGCCCGTGGCATTTCTGACTGGGGGGCATTTGAGGTTTCGATTCATAGTGCGGTTACTGAGCCAGTGGGAGTAGCTGAGCTGCCAGCTTGCCTTTGACCTATTGAGTGGGAAAAAGACTGACCACCCACTTGCCACCTCATCCCATCTTCTGTGTCTCATACCAGACATACGGAAAAAGAGGACACTCTCCTGGACAGCCCTTGACATAACAGGCTGTCTGGTATGAAAGAGGACTCCTGTCCATCCTGGTTTCTATCTACTTGTGAGAAATTATCCTATTAAAATGTCCCGATTCTTCACAGCCCAAGAAAGGCAGCAGTCAAAGAGACAGGATAAATGATTCCACTAGTGCTAAAGCTCTCTCAGAACACCATAAATCTATACCAAAGGGTGTTTTTTTTTCAGTTGAACATTCTCTTTGTGATTAAATGTCCCAAGTCACAGGTACTTGAGGAGCAAAATGTTTGAATTAAAGGTAGCTCTTAGCAAGGAAATCTCTTGTGAAGCTGAGAGAGACCAGTTACGATATTTACATTATTCCACTGGGTTGTGAAATCCACTGTGTGCTGCAGAAGACGTGCCACCTTAATTAGATTTGAAATTAAAGAATTTGACAGAGCAGTCCTGCGGTCCCAATACGCAAGGGGGGCTTTTGTTTATTTTAACAAAATGTATATGCTGCTTGATTTTAAGAAGTGGCTTACAAAAATATAAAACACAGCCTTAAAGACCCCAATAAAAACAGGTGTTTTAAAACATTTACAAATGATTTTAATCAGCAGTAGCTAAAAAGAGATAAAACACATGAAATGTCTACATAGCTGGTATAATAATAATAATAATAATAATAATAATAATTTATTATTTATACCCCGCCCATCTGGCTGAGTTTCCCCAGCCACTCTGGGCAGCTCCCAATCAAGTGTTAATAACAGTACAGCGTTACATATTAAAAACTTCTCTGAACAGGGCTGCCTTCAGCTGTCTTTTAAAGATAAGATAGCTGCTTATTTCCTTCACATCTGAAGGGAGGGCGTTCCACACGGTGGGTGCCACTACCGAGAAGGCCCTCTGTCTGGTTCCCTGTAGCCTCACTTCTCGCAATGAGGGAACCGCCAGAAGGCCCTCGGCGCTGGACCTCAGTGTCCGGGCTGAATGATGGGGGTGGAGACGCTCCTTCAGGTATACTGGACCGAGGCCGTTTAGGGCTTTAAAGGTACGAAAAGATGGTGGTGGTGATTTCAAGCCAGCCCTGAAAAGAATACAGTTGAGGTTCCTGTGTAATGTCAATAGGCAAGGAGTACCAGGTATCACGGAATAACTATCACGTGACACATGTAACAGCTTAGGGCTACTTACCTGGGTTATTTAGAAGCCCCTGAGAAGAGGGTCTGGGTCATGAATCAGTCAGTAACCTCCTGGGGTGGTCCTAAGGCAGAGATAGACGTCCCAGAGTAAGAGCTTCTGTCCTTGAGAAACCTGGCGTACAATGAAGAAGGAAAAAGAACCGATTTACCTTGACAGTATTGTAGTAATTTTCCCGGGGAGAAGTATCACCGGTGCTTTTGAAAATGATGCAATCAATATGTGCTTTTCTTGATTGCCCCATTAAAGCCTGTTCAGTTGTACTCAACTGTGATGTGGTTTTAGCACCCAATAACTAACAAAAGCTATACCGGTTCAGCAAAATTCTGCTTCAGGTTCCTTTGGGGAAGATAGCTCAGGCTATCCAGGATCTTTTGAAGTGACCTCGCCCATGGAGGTGCAACACCAGGCAAAATAATTCATTTTTCCTTAGAAGAGAATGTGGGTTTACCAGGACACAACATTTAGGGTAGGTGTTTTTGTTTTGTTTTTTAAGCCACTTAATGATGGATTCTTTCCAATCCCCATCTGTGCTCAGTTAGGGATTAGGCTCCAGAAACCAAGATATTCTTGAAAGGGCAGGATAATAATTCAAGGTGGGGGTTTTTCTGATCATAATTCTGATTTTAGACAGCAGAAATCAGGCCTCTTCCACACTGCACCCATCTGGACACCACAGCAATGTGGTGGTGGCAACAAAGATCTAGAAGTCAGAGGCAGTTATAGGGTACTACTGCTACTAATAATAATATTATAATAATACTTTTATTGTCATTGTACAACCTGTGTACAATGAAATTAAACGAGCCTCCCCCCCAAACACCCAGTCTTGTTGCACTCTGTGTGCTTATCGAACAACACACCACCTCGCAAGTCAATTTCGCTGTTATTTTCCGTTCAACAGCCTAACAACCCACGGATAGAAGCTATTTTTTAGCCTGTTGGAATGGTACGGCTGATTATACTTCTATATCTCCTGCCCGAGGGTAGAAGATTAAAGAGGTGATGGCCGGGGTGTAAGTCATCCCTGAGAATTTTTCTTGCTCTCCTAAGGCAACGATCCCTTGCGATGTCAGCTAGTGGACTCAAGGGACAGCCCATGATATCATGGGCTGTATTCACCACCCTCTGTAGAGATTTTCTGTCCATGGCTGTCAAGCCAGCATGTTGTTGTTGTTTAGTCGTTTAGTCGTGTCCGACTCTTCGTGACCCCCTGGACCAGAGCACACCAGGCACTCCTGTCTTCCACTGCCTCCCGCAGTTCGGTCAAACTCATGTTCATAGCTTCGAGAACACTGTCCCACCATCTCGTCCTCTGTCGTCCCCTTCTCCTTGTGCCCTCCATCTTTCCCAACATCAGGGTCTTTTCCAGGGAGTCTTCTCTTCTCATGAGGTGGCCAAAGTATTGGAGCCTCAGCTTCAGGATCTGTCCTTCCAGTGAGCACTCAGGGCTGATTTCCTTCAGAATGGATAGGTTGGATCTTCTTGCAGTCCATGGGACTCTCAAGAGTCAAGCCACCATTCCACACTGTAATACAATATGAAAGGACACTTTCTATTGTGGACCAGTAAAGGGAGTTCATCAATTGTTGTTTAACGTTATTCTTTCGCAAGACCCCGAGGAAATGGAGTCTCTTTTGGGCCAGTGTGGCCACACTTAGCAACACACTGCAGGGGCACCCCAAAAATGCTGTAGAGTGGAGCACGAGAGGTGCCCCCCCCAAAAAAAATTTTTTAGCACCACACAGTATTGAGTACTGTTCAGAGTTTGCAACTGTATTGAGCAGTTTCTGTGGAGTGTCTCCTGATTCTTTACCTTGACCCGAGCCCGCGCTCTGCTTTCACAGCTGAAAATAGTCCTATACATATATATCTTGTTAGCCTTGGTGCTTTATTATTCCACCGCATCATTTAGTTAAAATGTTTAACGCAGCCCAGCACGACAGAATGCTAAAATGAAATGTCAGCCGCATGCCGTAATAAAATACTTGATACACAATCTGCTTGTGTCCCTTTGTGATAACCTTTCCCCTCCGAAGCTCGCACAGCAATTTCAATGGCTGGAATAAAGACACCAATTATCATTTACTCGCCAGAACTAAGTGGCATTGACTCTGTGGTATCTGCAGTATCAGTGCCACGGAATCAAACAACTGCAAAGCTATTTTGCACATGTTCATCAGTATTTGTTTTCCTGGGAGCCCTCAGAAGCATGGAGGCTGCCATTTAGCTGTCCTTTGCTGAAGACTAGGAATTTCAGAGGAACGTTGTTAAAGCTGGAATAGATTTCCGGCTGTTTTATTCAGGAGCTGTTTGTTCACAGATTTCCGGGCTGGATTTGCAACAGACATTCCAGCTCTGCGGGTCTTATTTTATTCTGTTTTGTCCCACTCTAGTCTATTATTTATGGATTTGAACTGTAATTGGATTGGTTTGTATTATATGAGCATTTAAACTCTTGATGGTCTCTTTGGGGGCTATAGGGCTATTTTATTTGTTTCATAAATTCTACACACTGCAAGAAAGAAAGAAAGAAAGAAAGAAAGAAAGAAAGAAAGAAAGAAAGAAAGAAATCTTCAAAGGGGTTTGCAAAAAGAATAAAAAACAAAATGACCACTTAAAACAACTATTAAAAACATTTAAAAAATAAAATCAGCAACAAACTAAAAACAGATTAAAATACAAATCAACATCCCACATATCTGGGTAGGCTTGTCTTAACAAACAGGTTTTTGACAAGCACCAAAAAGAGAAAACTGAAGGCACCTACTTTGGGGAGTTCCAAAGTTCAGGTGCTGCCACAATAAAAGAATAATTTCTGACAAAAACAGAAACGGGTATTATGTAGCCCCTGTCACAGTGCAAGTGCTACAGATTGAAGCTGTTAAGTGGGTGTTATAAGAATTCTAAGGTCTCAAATATAAATTTAATGTTCATAAATGTGCAAGGCAAACACGTGCATAAGTATATAAACCACGTGTCTGAAATAGCACAGGAGAACAGTCCTGATTCTCCCAAATTTTGACTCTCCCAAATGGACCTCAAATATTTCGCTGTAAAGAGAAAGGAAATGGGAAAGCCTCCCCACTATTTTTTGCTTACAAATCCTGTCTTAAGGGCGCATTTGCGTATGAATAGGGTGAGCCTGTGACCTGGAGTCGGGAACTAAAGTATTAACCATCACAAAAGATTGGCCAAGCTGCCCAGGTAATGCAATCAGTGACCATTATAAGGTATCCTGGCAAGCAGGATTTCTGCTGTAGACCGCCTCCTTCTGTGATGTATGTATGAGGTTTCAGGGGGGTGGTCTTGGGCTACAGGGTGGGCAATTTCAAAAGTCTATATAAGGGCTTGCGCACCATTCTTCGGGGTTCTCCTCCCTCCTGCGTGTGGTGAGTGGGGACCCAGTTGCAACTGTTCCTTGCTAGGAACAATATTCTCTCGTTGGCCTCTGTTATTTTCTCCTACTGATAGGACTTTATACGGGCTTTATATGGGCTCTTGGATACCCCATGAGGGAAAAGGAGCAGTTTTTTCTTATAACATGGGCCTATATGAGGTAAAGGTGATTTCACAAGGAAACTGGTCCCAATTTGTTCAAGGCATAATATAGTAATAATAACACCTTAAACTTGACAGCCACTGCTGATCTATGAGAAGAGGGGTTGCGTGCTGACAGGATCTCAGTGCTGTCAGCAATTGCGCTTCAGCAGTTTGAACACACTGCAGCCTCTAGATCAAGCGCAGGGAAGCCCCACATAGAGCTTATGTGGTTAACTTGCTATACCTGACCTGATCTGAGGAAGGGGAAATGGTAACTGAGGATGTGAAAATTGGCAGCTAGCCCTTCTGAAACTGGGAATTACAATTCGCAAAACTTCCTGGCTCCTGTGATTTGCAACACACACAGGCAGATGCTAGAATTGGTCAGTTTGTTTTTGTTTTCCAGGTACGATAAAGGGGACGTCTCAGGAAGACAAACACAAGACAGCCAAGCTGGAGAGCTTACAAAGAGGTGAATCCTCATGTAAATTCATATCCTTGGGGATTTTGTACTGATACGGGGAAAGGATTGTGTATTGTCCTGGTTTATTTTGTTCCTTTGCTCCACGAGGAAGCTGCTTGTGTGCTAGCAAACTATCTCTGCTTTGCTTATCAACAAAGAACCTTCTAAATCTTTTACTAAGCTTTTTACTTTGTTCATAAAACTGTTGTGGTCCCTAATTATTCTAATCACTCCATGCCTAGAAGTCATAAATTGTGTTACCTAGGCAGGCTGTGGGGAGACCTGGGGAATTGTTTTAGGCAGATTGTTAAAAGGCAGCCTTGTGGAAGAAGTTTGTGGACTGGGGAGGGTGGGCAGGCAGAGGCACACACTTCTTATTAAATTAAGGTGACCAGATTCCCCCCCCCCCCAATGAATCCAGGGACACTTTTTAACTTCAGTAGGAATGATAGGATTTTGTCAGGGGACTGATTTGTAAATCTGGGGACTGTCCCTGGGAAACAGGGACGTCTGGTAACCTTATATTAAATTTCACTAGTTTCCAATTCAACATGCTTGTCATTATCATAGCTGTCAACTTACAAACTTGAAAATAAGGGACCAGCAGCCTCGAAAATAAGGGATCAGCAGCCAAAATAAGGGATTTTCCAAGGGGCACAGGTATGTTCAACTTCTGAGCCCTTCCGAGCCAAAGGCAGAAAGCCCAGCCAGCAGCCAAACGAAGCCTCAAGCGGTGGTTCCCACAGCGCAGCAACCCGGCAAAGGGGATGCAGCAAGGAAAAACACTGTCACCTCTCCGCTGGGAAGCGCTGAGCAAAGGCGAGTCCCCAGGCAACGTGGCCGATTTGATTGGCACAAGGCATGCAAGCTCCACCCCCCAGTTGTTCTTAGACTCCTTATTGGGTGAGCAACGCAGCCAAGCAACACAGTTGGAGCCTCCCTCCTCTCTGGCCGGCAGGGAGGGAGGGAGGGAGAGGAGCTGCTTCCTTTGAAACCCGGGAAATTTAAGGGACATCATCAACAAGGGACAGCAGCGGGACACAGTGCTGGGATAAGGGAGTTTCCCGCCAAATAAAGGACGGTTGACAGCTATGGTCATTATCCATAAAGCCCAAAATTGCATGGACCAGGTTATCCGAAAGACTGCCTCTTCCTTCCTGTACTTGCCCTTCAGTTGCACTCATATTCTAAGGCCCATATCTGCATGTTGTGTGTGTGTGTGTGTGTGTGTGTGTGTGTGACCTATGGGAGGGAGTGTTACAACTGTGAAAGTCCCTCCCAAGAATGACATGATTGGTCTCTTCACTGTTATCCTTTAGGTCAGTGGCTCCCAGCCATGTTAATATGGCGATCAACAAAACCAAACATACTGGATTGTCACATAAGTTATGGACCTTAAATCTTCTGCAGCCGTCACATTTCTGCATCTTAACTGTAAGTTTGTGTATTTTATATCCATTACTTGAGGCATCCAAGCAAAAAAATTACTTAATGCCCCCATTAATGTAAAATTTGGTAAAATATTCATAGTACTTACAAAGTTATTTACAGTTTTGTTTATGGGAATGTAAGAACACCAACAATCTAATTGCAGAGCATTGCTTCATAAGCTATAAATATTTATTCTAAAAATATACAGTTATACAAGCAGTGTTAAGTATAATGAACTATGGATATTTTTCATACTTTAATTCATGATAAAGTCTATTTTGGCAAGTAGCGGTGGGAGGGAGGGGTTTGCGTTTTGCCAACAAGTACGTAAATGTGGGGTTTGATGGTTGTCGGGAAAAGCCTCAGATTGTTACTGATACATAGCCTGCTACTGTATTTCATTCCGATACCAGTCACTGCTGAAAAACTTGTCTTGAAAAGATACGGCGGCGGCACATCTATTGCTTTGTCAGCTAGCTCAGGTTATCCAGTGGTAGGGCTGGCCCACCCAAGAGACAAGGTGAGGCAACCGCCTCAGGTGGCAGGATCCGCAGGGGCAGAAGTTCCAGACTCCATTGCTCACTTCTGCTGCTGTGGCATGCTTCTTAGAGACCGGATCTGCCACCTCCTCAGCAGCCCAGCACACCACTCAAATGCCCCAAATTAAGTGGGACATCATAATCACACAATCTGTTTGACGTCTGTGATGTCCGGCCAGGACTGTCTTAAGCATATGCAGCACCGGGGTGCAAAGATCTGCCTGGCAGCCCCACTCCCAGTGTGCTGGTCCCGGGGGGGTTACCGTGCGGCGTGGTCCGTGTCCGGTCTGAGGCTGAAGTGGGGTCCAATGCAGGGCATCGGGCATGGTCAGGAACTTTGGCAGAAAGCACGACAGGGTGCAGGCAGGAACAGGCTACCAACAATGTTGCTCCTGCAACCTGGGACTGGGGCTGGCTGGCTTTTATCTGCCCTGAGGCACAGGGCGGCCCCGGTCCACAGGTGACTCGCCTTTCCTGGCCCAGAGGCAAGCACTCCTCCTGCGGGAACTTAGTTCCCTCCGCCTCTCTGCCCTGAGCCTCTGCAGCTCAGGAGAGGCTGGAGGGTGACCGGACCCAGAGGCAACCTCAGCTTCCCCTGACGGGGCTGAGAGTGGAGCACCTGCAGGCAATGGGTCCTCCATCACCTCAGGAGCCAGAGCAGAGTCAGCTGGTGCCTGCACCTGAGGATCCAGCACAGGTGAGGACCCTTCCGGCTCCTGAGGGAGCCAGCCCCAGCCCTGGCTCAGCTGGTTCTGGAGGCGGGGACTCCTGTGCGGGCTGAGATTCCTCAGGTTCAGCCTCTGAGTCCGAATCCCAGGCCATCACACCTAGAGCCTATGGGTAAGACGGCCCTGTGTCCGGCTTCTGCCACCTCGATTCCTCCGCCTCTACCAGGGCGGCCTCTGCCATAGGCTCCTCCACCACCAGCTGCTTTCACAGAGACTTTTGAGTAAGTAGCACAGCTTCCCTCTGATGCATAGGCTCCTCAAAACAGCTCCATGTATGGGCACTTTGTGTCAAGCTATCACAGGATCTACCTCCAACAGGCAGTTCCCAAGTGTTAAAATGTAAGGCTTGGACTTGACTGACATTCAGCTATAAGTGTCAACACAGCATTATAATACAAAACAGAAACATATAAGGGGTTCTTATGGTAGCAATCAATGGTTAAAAGTAATAATTGTTTTGGTTTTACTTGACCCACTTGCACGGGCTTTGGGGCACACTTTTGGTTTGCAACCCACAGGTTAAGACAGTAGCGTAGCGTAGGTTGCCAGGGCCCGGGGTGGGAGAGAGGGAAATGGATGGAGCATGGCATCTGTGTCACCCAGGAGATTGCAGCCACAGAGATAAGAAAAGAAGAGTTGTTTAGTTGTCTGGAGAGGTCACTTCCTGGTTCGCGTGGAGATGTCATTTTCAACGGAGCCCATCAATGGAAGTGCGCGGCTGTTTTAAGGCAGCACTGGGTGTTGAAAATTTACGCCCCTAACAATTTTGCGCTTGGGGCAATCGCCCCTGTGGTCCCCCATGCCACGCCACTGGGTTAGGAAACACTGCTTTAAGTGAGTTGTTAAGACATTGTTTTGTTTTTCCTGGCTTTTAATGTATCTTAATTTGATCTAGTTATGGTTTTCTTTATCAGTTTATCTTGCATTTAATTTTATTTAATTGTTGCGTCAGCTGTCTCAGGGCTCTTTTAAACAGCTAAAGAGCAGTGCGGAAATTTGTTATAAATAAATAATTGCAACACTATTCCTTCTAGATGGCATCAGCTGCATTATGGCATATAACTAATAGTGAAGGGGTTGGTCTGTGCAGGAAAATGCACTTGCAATACTCGTATCACTTTGCAGAGTAGTGGCTCCTGAGAGTATAGGAGCCAGCTAACCCTCATCAAGATGATGCAGATGATCTGCTCGGATGCTTCTCCATTAATTAACACCCATCATTAATGCTCAAGCCAAGCCAAAGCAGAGAAACAATAACAGAACAGCATGTCCCTTAACTCAACTCTTCTCTTTGCTTCTTAAATTATTATGTGCTGTTCAATAACTTTGTTGCTGTTGTTGTTGTTGTTTTAAAAATGAATCCCCATCTGGTGGCTTACAATCTCTCTAGCTGCATATCCCAAAACTATTTTTCAAAGATGCTATTTGAATGGTGCCTGTTTAGAATATAAACTTGGCTCCAAGTATAATATTTACCTTGTAAAATTAAGTTGGATTGAGCAGCCACTGAGGAAGAGATGAAGAAGGAGAAGAAGAAGGTGGTGTTTAATTATGGATGATCTAGACCCTTTGTAAAAATTCTAAAATCTTTCAATGAAGCAAAACATATATTTCAAGGGGTCACATGTACCGTTCCAGAAATTACCACAGGTGAGGAAGCCCGTTTGTAAAGAAAACCCTGCGGTGGTGAATGTGCAGGGTGCATGCTGCAATGCTTTTCTTTGAGAAAAAAGATGTATACAGTTAAGGTATGTACACAACCCCCCACTTCCCCACTATCCTTAAGGATAAATTCTTCAAAGTTCTTTCTCTTCCTGTGAAAGAGGCAGAGAAAGCAATACCTCTTTCACAGGGAGCAAAGAGCTTCACGAAAACAGTCAGCAGCAAGATTTTGTTGTACAAAGCAATAAAAGAAATAAAAACATTACAGCGCCAGCATAATATCGATCTCCCGATGCAATAATAATGTGAGGATAATTCACATTAGCCAAGTGTGATTCATGACATGCTAACTCCTTACCAAAGCATGCCTGAGAAAATGTCCCAATGATTCCCACATGCTTGTGTTCTGAATGGGCAGGAGGATGGGATGGTATCATCCTGTTCCTGCCCCTTCCAGCTCACAACACATAGAAAGTAGAGTAGAATTAGGTGATGGAATGGTTGCACTTCCACGTACAGTGCGGTGGGGAGTGTAGGCTCCTTAAGTAAGCCTGCAAATAATCTTGGGTAGATGTCTGCCATCATGAATATTTAGCCAATAATGACATCATGGGTGTCATAAACTTTACCAGCGCAGTGCATATACATAAGCACCCATATCTTTAATTGTTTTACATAAATACAGTGTCACATTAAACCTACTGACATATACCAGACTTCTTGGATACTTATTGCAGAACAAGGAATGAAGTTTCATAACTATAAGTCAAATTTTAATACCTTTTCTTTGATTTCAGGTGTCATGAATGAAGAGAAAATGACTGAGGCAAAAGAATAGAATGTTCACAAAGCAATGATGATATACAAGATGAAAGTGATCTGCACAATTGTATGAAATACCAAAGAGCTGCTCGCCTGCAAGTCTGTAAATAATGCAAGTAGACCTAAGCCAGGGTTGGGGCCCCCGGTCTGTTAAAACAACAACACTGCAATTAAATGACAGGGCAGATGGAGCCCATCATCCTGAAAATGTAGCCCATCTAGAAGAAAGACTGGTGACTGGGTGCAGCCGCTGAGACCATATAACACTGGTCCTGAAAGACCTACATTGGCTCCCAGTACGTTTCTGAGCACAATTCAAAGCTGGACCTCAGTGTCCGGGCAGAACGATGGCGGTGGAGATGCTTCCTCAGGTATACTGGGCCAAGGCCATTTAGGGCTTCAAAGGTCAGCACCAACACTCTGAAGCTCCTATCAAAAAAGGAATATATATATATATACCGTATTTTTTGCACCATAACACTCACTTTTTTCCTCCTAAAAAGTAAGAGGAAATGTCTGTGCGTGTTATGGAGGGAATGCCTACAGGTGGCATGCCTACGGATTTTCCTCCTCTAAAAACTATGTGCGTGTTATGGTCAGGTGCGTGTTATAGAGCGAAAAATACGGTATACTCTCATTGGTGTATGGCACCACCACTATTGTACTGGATAATTTATTTCTGAAGTGAGCAAGGCAAAAATACCAAATTATCAGTGCTGAAATAGCTGCTCTTGGTATGCCATCCTTGCTCTTTTGTACACATTGACTGGCAACCCTGAGTAAAAGAAAAGCTTAATAATGGCAAAAGGCAAACAATTCTGACAAATACACCCATGTCCTACAATTTAAGATGTTTCCTTCCTTCCTTCCTTAATCTATAAAAATAGGTTTTAGTCAGCACTTTACATTGATTTTTAATGTGAAACAACAAATAATCTTCTCAATTTAAAGACAGACAGATTTATTATGACAATTATTACGAAGCTCAACAGAGAAAATAGTCTTGCGTTTAGGTACAGAAAAAGTAAAAGCATAAAATCAAATGGCTTGGCAGCAGCACATAGAAAAAGGATCTCTGCTTCTTAGAGGATCACAAGTTGAACATGAGCCAGCAGTGTAATGCAGTTGCAAAAAAAAAAAAAAAAAGCTATTAAGTCTTAGGTTGCATTAACAGATGCATGTTGGCCCGACTGCAGGAAATAATTGTTCCAGTATGTTTTGTGCTAATCTCGTGTCCAGTTCTACACATCATATTTTTAAAATGCATGGCAGTCAGGTTGATGAGGGATTTGGAGACTAAGTCCTGTGAGGAATTGTTGAAAGAGCTGGATCTGTTTAGTCTGGCAAAGGAGAGATTAAGGTGCGGCATGGTTTTCAAATGTCTGGAGAAGGTGGAAAAGACCAGTTGCTCCAGAGAGTAGGAATACAACTAGTGAGTGGAAATCACATGGAAGCAATTGGGAGCTAAACACATTGCATGACCAAACAAACAAACAAACAAAAAACCCCGCAAAAATGTTGTGACCTGCAAAAGATATAGTGTGTCTTACACAAAATAGACTATTGAGCTTGGAAATCACTTTGAATTTTCTCTACCACTCACCACTATTGTACTGGAGAATTTATTTCTGAAGTGAGCAAGGCAAAAACTATATGCAAATAGGAGTCTTTTTAAAATTATGAACACATCAAAAAAAAAATTATCTGATGCTGTTTTACATCTATACAGTTGTACCTTGGTTGACGAACGCCTTGCAGCTCAAACGTTTTGGCTCCTGAACACCACAAACTCGGAAGTGAGTGTTCCGGGTTTGCGAACGTTCTTTGGAACTTGAACGTCCGACGTGGCTTCCATGGCTTCTGATTGGCTGCAGGAACTTCCTGCAGCCAATCGAAAGCCACACCTTGATTTCTGAACAGACTTCGGGAATGGATTCCTTTTGACTTCCAAAGTACAACTGTACTTTGCTTTTGGAACGTTCCTTACTGATAACCAGCAGAAATCCGTAAGCCTGCTGGGACTCACCTGCCTTGGACCTCTTTTCCATGGCAGAAATACATTGTTGAAACAACTCCCCATGTTAATCACTCACAGCACCCACGCTGGGTGGGGGAAAGTCAAGATATGAATCCAAGAAATGAATTGTCAGAGACATATTACTTCCCATAGTTTTATAAGCATCTTAGAAATTCACTGTCAATTGTTTGTAGCTTATGGTCTTAAAATTTCCAGGAAAATTTGTAACAACAGATTCAAATGCTTTCCATGTTCTGCCTTCAACTTCATTTACCATATCATCAAATACATTGTCTTTTATTATTTGTGAACCTACAAATATCCCTTCCTTGAGTTTGGCCTCGCAGATCCCTGGAAACTTTTCTGTCAAGGAAAGAAAACCTCTTCCGTGTTTATCCATGGCTTTGACATGTTTTTCCATCAAACCTAATTTGGTATCAGGGATACTTTTTTTAAGGGTCAGCTAGTGGCTCATTGACAACATTGCTTTGACTTGGTACAATGGATCTTATAGCACATGGCAAATTTGGACATTGTGCAGTATGTTTAGATTTTGGCCCAGTGCCTGGTGTGTTTGTCAAAAAGAAACAACAATCTGTGACATGGTCTCTTGGCTCTCTTCAGACCATCAGCACAGCAAACCACTTTCTGCAAGATCCATCTTTCAGCCAAGCTGTCGACAGCGTTACGCATGTTTTACAATAAACAAACAAACAAATAAATAAATAAATAAATAAATAAATAGTGGGGGCCCATGGTTTCTCTTGATACCAAAGTAAAATTTGCATGCCTTTTTCACAAGCAAGGCGAAACTTCATTTCCGAGATTTAAATGTTAATTCTTCAAACACATAGCTGAAACTGTTTCTAGAAAGGCATTGCACACTGTAATGGGCAATCAAAGTACTAGGTGGAGAAACCGTACTGCAAAAAGAGATATTTCAATTACAAGATATAGCAACAGAACACACTTGCTAGGTACTAGAGCAGTCGACGAAACCTAATGGATAACTAATCATGCACCGTCTGAATTCTTAACATATGTATATGTCTCACAACATCAGTATAACCAGGGGTGGCCAACTCCCAAGAGACTGCGATCTACTCACAGAATTAAAAACTGGCAATGATCCACCCCCTTTTGGGGGGTTCAGGACAAAGTTCTTGAGGTTTCTTTTAGGGAGGAGGAAAGCCCCAATTTCTGAGAATTCAAGCCTAACCTCAAGGGAGAAAGGGGAGCAGCTGCTCACCAACAAATCGCAGGGGAAACAAACAGCCTCACTGAGTAAACTCCGTCTTCCGTTCAGCAGATCGTGCAACATTGGAGGGCGGAGCGACGGGGTGGGGCCGGATTCTGTTTTACCTATGCTAAGGAAAGGGACCCAGCGATCGACCGCGATCTACCAAAATCTCCTGGGGAACTACCAGTAGATCATGATCGACCTGTTGGACATCCCTGAAGTATACACGTATTTCAGCTAGTTACGAGAATGTATTAGAAACAGTGTGTTACAGAAGATTTCAAGAACGGGTATGCCTGCTGCTCAAAAACCATAGGTAGATAGACAAATTCTGTTCCTATATTCATTATAAGCTATGCTATTTTTCTTTTACAGAAAGAAAAAAAAGAAAAAAGAAAGATAGACAGCATCTTAAAAAGCAGAGACATCACTTTGCCAACAAAGGTCCGTATAGTAAAAGCTATGGTTTTCCCAGTAGTGATGTATGGACGTGAAAGCTGGACCATAAAGAAGGCTGATCGCCGAAGAATTGATGCTTTTGAATTCTGGTGCTGGAGGAGACTCTTGAGAGTCCCATGGACTGCAAGAAGATCAAACCTCTCCATTCTTCAGGAAATCAGCCCTGAGTGCTCACTGGAAGGACAGATCATGAAGCTGAGGCTCCAAGACTTTGGCCACCTCATGAGAAGAGAAGACTCCCTGGAAAAGATCCCGATACTGGGAAAGATGGAGGGCACAAGGAGAAGGGGACGACAGAGGACGAGATGGTGGGACAGTGTTCTCGAAGCTATCAGCGTGAGTTTGACCAAACTGCGGGAGGCAATGGAAGACAGGAGTGCCTGGCGTGCTCTGGTCCATGGGGTCACGAAGAGTCGGACACAACTAAATGACTAAACAACAACAACATGTTATTTTTCTAGAAAAAGAGGTGCCAGAACTCACCGTGAACGCCTCCCTTAGTCTCTTATAATGGCAATGGCACCCACCTGAGAGGTGCTGGAACTGAGTTTCTGGGAGTTGAAAAAAGTTCTGATTATAAGCATACAAAAGCACACATGTAACACCTGGGGAGGGGAAACCAACCTGTGTCACAAACTTACTGCTGGACAATGACATTAGAAGAAAGTTCCTAATGGTAAAAGAGCTGTTTTGACATTAATTCAGAGTGTTTTGGGTGGTGCTTGGCTCTCGTCCATTAGAAGTATTTAAGCAGTGACTGGACAAAAGTGCACTGTAACTGCAGGTTCTGCATTGCTGATTCCACGCTGACCAGGGGGGTTGGCGCACATGATCTCCAAGTCACTTCGAACTCCATTATTCATTAATGAGCTTTCATGCGCCAGTCCATGTTGTCAGATGTCTGATTATCCTCAATTAGCAGATTTATCTGTATCCACAGTGACCATCCACATCAGCAGTAATTGGCGATAATGCAAGCTTCCTAGATACTGTATGCTAATTTAATCCCAACTTGGCATTTTACTGATAATTCTTAAGAATTCCGCTAATGCCAGGAATGCAAAAGGCCATTAACGTTTTGAGTCATGAGAGCGGTTTTCGATTGATTGCTTGGGCGATTGCAAGGACAGCCATCTTAAGGCAGCAATAGTAAATAAAAGTTAACTGAATGGCACTTAGTTATGGAAGGGTGAAGTTCCATCAGTGATAGAAACAACTGGCACACAAAAATATTTATTGGCACCAATTCCTTACATTTCCCAGAATGTCAGTTTTTCTTTTCAGCTTCTTTCTGATTTGTCATTTGTCTTTCACGTTTTCATCTTCACCATACGCACCTGTGAGACTCACCTTTGACTGCAGTCATATAAAGTTACCTGTTGGGTTGCATCCAACTAACACCTAGTTGCTAAATCAGAGAAGGACCATTGAATTCAATGGACTTCAGGATCTGAAGTATATTGATTTCAGTGGGTCTTAGTATGACTTAGCTGGATGCAAATCACAGGAAGCAAGAGCCATTAATCTCTCTGTGCTGACAGTCAGGGAGCAAGTTCACGGATGGAGAGCTTCTGTATTAGGGGAGAGGTATACAAACTTTTGTGTACAAGATCAAGAATCAAGGAGGCAGAACCCACTGCCTGTTTCTTTATTTAGAATTATAAAAGTACACTTAAGGAGAAAGTTAATAATAGTTTCATACGAATGTGGTAATCTGCCATCCCATTTAAAGCCTCTCTTAAATTTCAACAACTTTGAATAGTTTTTTTTATTGTTTCTCTCTTTTTTGATCACTGTTATTAATGTTCCAAAAATAAAACACCTCTCCCCCCCCCCACCATCTGCCATTAGCTTGTGCTTGTTTGCTCTTTGCAGATTCACAGTTTTTGTAATATTTGCTTCTTTAACCATGAAATATGCAGAATTTTATATAATTATGAAGTCCTAAGGAAACTAGGACAAAGATTTCCCAGGAGGAATTAGCAAACAATTAGAATGTTAAGGGGGAAAAATTACAAAGTAACATCCTCCAGTAAGAACTCTGTGATGTTGGACTAAATTTAGATTTTGTTCACTTTTCCTTTCTGGCTATATGGCCCAGTGTGATAAGTTTAATTGCATTTACACGAACCACTTTACAGCTATCAGTCACGGTTACGGCAGAACTAGATTTCTACAAGAGACAGAGCTCCCAGCATCCCACATCTCTTTGTCTTCCCTTCCCCGTAAAGTCCGTTATGACAATGCGACTTGAGACATGATGTCATTATATTGTGCCTCCACACCCGATATCACTGGTGCTTCAGAGATGAAAGGGCAACCTGACAATGTGTCACACATTGTGCTGTAGCACACATTATAAGGATAGGAGGGTGCGAGACATCCGATGGCAAAAACTTCATGTCTCCGATAATATCCAGTTTAGGCTTAAGAGAATGTTGCTGTGTATACAATTTCCTATTAAAGCAACTTTGCAGAACAGGAGATACAAGTGAATTTCCATGGCCTCTTTCTGTGCTTCTAGAGCAATGTTAATAATAATAATAATAATAATAATAATAATAATAATAATAATAATTTATTTATACCCCACCCATCGGGCTGGGTTTCCCCAGCCACTCTGGGTAGCTTCCAACAGAATATTAAAATACAATAATCTCTTAAACATTAAAAGCTTCCCTAAACAGGGCTGCCTTCAGATGTCTTCTAAAAATCTGGTAGTTGTTTTTCTGTTTGACATCTGGTGGGAGAGTGTTCCACAGGGCGGGTGCCACTACCGAGAAGGCCCTCTGCCTGGTTCCCTGTAACTTGGCTTCTCACAGCAAGGGAACCACCAGAAGGCATCTGTTATGCCAGAGATTATCCCCAAGGGGGCGTTCTGTGCCATTTTGCATCTTTTAGTAGTGCTTCCATTCCCGTACTTTCTCTATCTTCCCAAATGCAGCCTTTAATCATTGATTCCATCAGGATCTGGCATGGTTTGGTTGGGAATCCCTGATGGAAGAGACAGAAGAAGGAGAAGAAGTGGGGGGAGGTATTGAAAGCTGGCACCCATGGGTTGAGGTCATCTCCTTGTGACTCCAGGTGTTGGAGAGGAGGAAGCAGATCTGCTGGCTTTATCCATCGGGTCCCCTGCAGAGTGAAAAGTTTCATTGGGAGTGTGGATGTGCTGGTCCCGGGGGGTGTTACTGTGCTATGTGGTCCGTGTCCAGTCCGAGGCTGAAGCGGGGTCCAAGGCAGGGAGTCAGGCGTGGTCAGGAACTCTGGCAGAAAGCAGGACAGGGTCAGGCAGGAACAGGTAACCAACAATGTTGCTCCCGCAACCTGGGACTGGGCGGGTTGGCCTTTATCTCCTCTGAGGCATAGGGCGGCCCCGGTCCACAGGTGACTCGCCTCTCCTGGCCTTAAGGCGAGCACTCCTCCTGAGAGAACCCAGTTCCCTCCGCCTCTCTGCCCTGAGCCTCTGCAGCTCAGGAGAGGCTGGAGGGTTACTGGACCCAGAGGCAACCTCACCTTCCCCTGACCGGGCTGGGAGAGGAGCACCTGCAGGCAATGGGTCCTCAATCACCTCCAGAGCCAGAGTGGATTCAGCTGGTGTCTGCTCCTGAGGATCCAGCACAGGTGAGGGCCCTTCAGGTTCAAGCCCCTGCCCCGGCTCAGCTGGCCCTGGAGGCGGGGACTCCTGTGCAGGCTGGGACTCCTCAGATTCAGCCTCTGAATCAGATTCCCAGGCCATCACAGTGGAGGACTGCGACCAGCCAGTGAGAAGTGTTGATAAGCAGCAGGAGGTGCTGGAGCCAGAGGGGCAGGACACAGTTATGCCAAAGAGAACCAGTTTACTGCTTCCATAGGTGGGAAAAGATGCACCCACCAAGGAAGAGAGCATGTTTCAACACACAACCGTCACACACACAACAGAGTGAGTGAGCTCACCCCACCTTGTTTTTAAAAGCTTGGCCGGAGGGGGTCTGGCAACTGTTGGGACATCTTCATTGCATCCATTCAGTTCTGTATCTCTCACCTTTTTTGTGTACCCTGGAATCCTGGCTTTCGGACCCATGCTTGCTGCTAAGCCTATATCTTTATTAGTCTGAATAATGATCTCTTCCATACTCTCAAGTAAGAACCGCTGTCAACGTTTTCGGGAAGGATGCATGACACACATTAAATAGATCTTGGCAGGATTGGCATGGACTTCCAATTAACTACCAAGCGACACACAGCGTATATACTATGAAGATTTTTGCCCTTTAAACAGCTATGCTTCTTTTGCTTCTGTAGTTTCCTTTGGTATCATTAGCTAATAATAAAGCAGTAATTAGAAACATTACATAAGGATACCTAAAATATCGTCTCAACCTTTATATGCCCAATGAATCACCATACGCTTCAGGAGACAGCCTCCCACAGATACCATCTTTACAAGAGGTCTCTTCCATATGATATAGGAATTGGGCCTTTCCTGTAGTTGTAATTATTATTTATTTATTTATTTATTTATACCCCACCCATCGGGCTGGGTTTCCCCAGTCACTCTGGGTGGCTTCCAAGAGAATACTAAAAACATGATAAAAGATCAAACATTAAAAACTTCTTAAACAGGGCTGCTTTCAGATGCCTTCTAAAAGTCAAATAGTTGTTTATCTCCTTGACATCTGATGGGAGGGTGTTCCACAGGGTGGGAACCACTACTGAGAAGGCCCTCTGCCTGGTTCCCTGTAACCGTACTTTTTGCAGGGAGGGAACCGCTAGAAGGCCTTGGAGCTGGACCTCAGTGTCCGGGCTGAATGGTGGGGATGAGACGCTCCTTCAGGTATACAGGACCAAGGCCGTTTAAGGCTTCAAAGGTTCAAACACTTTGAGTTGTGCTCGGAAATGTACTGGGAGCCAATGCAGGTCTTTCAGGATCAGTGTTATATGGTCTTGGCGGCCACTCCCAGTCACCAGTCTTGCTGCCGCATTCTGGATTAATTGCAGTTTCCGGGTCACCTTCAAAGGTAGCCCCACATAGAGCGCATTGCAGTAGTCCAAGGGGGAGACTACCAGAGCATGCACCACTCTGGCAAGACAGTCTGCGGGCAGGTAGGGTCTCATCCTGGGTACCAGATGGAGCTGGTAGACAGCTGCCTACCCTCTGGAGTAATCTCCTCCCATTACATACAAGAATCATAGAGTTGGAAGAGGTCCCTGAGGGTTGTCTAGTACAGGCATAGGCAAACTCGGCCCTCCAGATGTTTTGGGACTACAAGTCCCATCATCCCTAGCTAACAGGACCAGTGGTCAAGGATGATGGGAGTTGTAGTCCCAAAACATCTGGAGGGCCAAGTTTGCCTATGCCTGGTCTAGTACATGGCAGATGGGCATCCAATCTCTGCTTAAAAACCTCCAAGGCAGGCAGAAACCATTTCTGTTGTCTTTTGGGCACCTATTAGAAGTTCTTCTCCGAACAATCCGATCAGTGCATCTGTATTGGGGCTATTTTAAACTGTTTTCATAGGTGGAATTATTTTTAAATGTATGTATTGCTTTTATATATAGAATTGGTGATTTGTTTTGTTTTTTAAACATTTTTTATGGTTGTGGCTGTCTGTTTTATAATGGTATAGTTTATCCCTGCATATATTTTATTCCTGCCCAGGGACCGTGTAGTAAAGGGCAGGTAAGAAATAAAATAAAATAAAATAAATATTGCTACAATTTAAACCTTTTTCTGCCAGTAGATTATAATTCATTTTGCGGCCCAGAGAGAGAAATCTCTAAGGAGCAGAACTAGGCTTTTAATATAATTAAGTACTTCTACCCAGGTCCTCAAAGGAGTGATAGGAGACGATACAATAGATATTTGAGGTACCAAAGGGGTTTTTTTAAGCGATGGTGTGGTGGATAGGAAAACCATTGTTGCTGGTCATCTGCCCATTCGCAGCTTGTTTTTTGTCTTTAAAGGTTATTTCTTCTTAATAGTTGGCTGATCAGGAAAGCAATAGAAATAAATCACGGGGAGTAATGAGAGCAAAAGTAATTAACAATGCAATTCTATGCATGTGTACACAGAAGGACAACTGGTTTCAGTAGGGCTTAGTCCCAGGTAAATGAGTCTAGGACTGCCGGGGCGGCAGCGGGGAGACAGAGAAGGAAGGAAGGAAGGAAGGAAGGAAGGAAGGAAGGAAGGGAGGGAGGGAGGAAGGGATACTCTCCACAATATTTCAGTCTCCTGGGCCCTTTTTGACAAGGAAAAGGAAAATCTCACTGCTTGAATCTCCTCTGTCTACATTTTTATTGTCCTCAAGAACAAAAATTGATACTGGCTGAGGTTTCCCCCTATGTGACTGAGGATCATGGATGTAAGTTTCACTGGACCCACTCAATCGGATCTCATTATATTCTGCTATGTAACAGTCCCTTTATCATGTAATTATATATATATGTATATATGGAATAATCCCTTTATCATGCTGAAATGGAAGGTGGGATACCTGTGAGCAAAACTTGCAGCAAGGCAGCCGCAAAACTATTTATTCATTTCATTCAATTTATTTCATCCCCTCCTTCCTCTCAAAAAAGCCCAGGGTGGCAAACACATCAATTATATATATATATGTGTGTGTGTGTGTGTGTGTGTTTAAAAACAATTATCTCAGGGTTGCGAGGAAGGGTGTCTTTAAACCATTAAATGCCTGGGTAAACAGGAATTATTACATTTCCCTTGGAAGTTGATAAAGAGGGAGACAGGCGCACCTCACCAGGGAGGCCATTTCACAAATGTCGAATTGCCACCGAAAAGGCTCTGTCATGGGTCAGTACCAAGTGGGGAGCCCCTGGTGGCGGCGGCAGCACCAACAAGGCCTCGCCTGACTATCGTAGGGTCAGAGACGGTTGATAGTTCAGAACGTGTTCTTTTAGCTTTACACGGTCACCATATCCAGTGTGGCAAATAACTGCACTTGCTTGCTTCTAAATAAAATTGTGTCATACCATCTGCTGTAATCTAAGCAGAGTCTATCCACTTCACTATCTGACTCAACCTTTTTTGGTCACTCAGTGTCACAGACTGATTGGATGCCGAGAAGTGGTGGGAGGCACCAGCTGGGGAACCCCAGTGGGATGAAGCCTCAGAGCCAGGGGATTTGTGGTGGGATGAAGATGCATAGTCAGAGGGAGAAGACTGGGAGGAGGCGGTGTCAGAAGCTGAAGAGACAACAGGGTTTAGTGAGCAGGAAGAGTCTGTGGCAGAGAGCAGCCCAGACTCAAGTGAAGGGGAGGAGGGGAGCCAGGAAACAGTGATGAAGCAAGCAGCAGAAGAATCCAGGGAGTCTCCCCCTCCTGCTGCAAGTATTCCTCCCTCCCCGCTGGTATCCCAGGAAATGAAGAGGGCAGAGCAATGAGAGACAAGACGGCAGAGCCTTAGACTGCTGGGGAAGGAGCCTTAGAGAGCGGTGGGAAAGCGAGGACCTTCAGGCATTGAAACTGCTTCATTGGGGCAAGACCTACTGGGAAGAGTTGCTGCGATCGCTAGGCCTGCACTGTTTTGGTTTCCTTGAATAAAGAGTTAACTTCACAGTGTTTTTTTTATTGCTAACCTACTCCTGATCCGGCTCCTGACACCCGGTTGGCCTATGATGCAGGCTCCTAGAAGGGAGCTCTCGTCATTATAGTATTCGCTCTTCTTTAAAAGGAGACTAATTACACAGTTATTTTTTTGGTACATAACCTCGGCTTACACATCGCTTATGCATTCGTAGCTCGTCTGCCCACTCCCATCTCATCTGTCCTCATACCGCCTTTTCCAGAGATTTAATTGGGAGTCAAAACCCAAAACATTTAGGGGGATGTTGAGGTTATTAGCAAGGCATACAAAATTATTTGGGCCGTACCCTCTGTGCTGGCATTTCATGCCTCCAGACCTCCTTTTCCATATGAGAAACATGGCAAAAGAAGATGAATTGACCCTGCACTCTTCCCTTACGTATTGTGATGGAGGCTTCTTTGCACCTGGTGAATAAGGCCTGCCACTATCCAGGTCACGGTCAGGCCTTACAGCGTTCTATAAAGAGCTAATTATTATTCAAGTTATATTGCTGCTGTCACTCATGAGGAGAGCTATTATGTGTTAGGAATTATTAAAACGATCTTAGGGATGTTGACTTTCATTCTGTTTGTTCAGCCTACTAGATTCAACATGCAGAACAATGAGGAATGTATGGCATTCTCACAGTTTATGCGTTTCCACCACCTCCTGCTCCACAGATTCTGTTTAAAAGTCATTTTTGTAATCTGTGCGAGATGCATGCTTTCCAGAATAAGGTGGATGAGATTTATAAATCACACACATTCATTGATTGTCTTTTGTATCAAACTAAATCTGGCCACATATAAAATAAATATTTATGAAGACGAAAATCCTTTGCCTGAATCTTAAACCACCGTAGAAATATTCTGCACACACTTTCCTCTCTCCTCTTTGATTGCCTTCAGCTTAAGACATTCTCCACACTCCCTGACTAGCTGCACCTGACCTCCTCTCTTTCCAGCAGCTCTGGCTATGAAATATGCACATGGCTTTGCCACTGGATGCAGCTCTGCTAATCGGTTACCGAGATCCCCTGTCCATCCACTCTGCTGTGGCCTCCTTTCAGCATTAACCACCCTCAGTCACAGGAGAGGTGCTATTTTTATCCGTCATATGTGTGGTTATGCAATGGTGTGCCTCTTGGATCGTTGCACGCATTTCACCTACTTACGGCTGGATGTGCGTGCTCTCTAATGTTTATAATGAATGCCTCTATGGAAAAGGAAAAACAAATGGAAGTCTCTAACAAGTGTCTCTCGAGGCCAGTCAGAAACAGCCAAATTCATTCGGAGACAGCCAAATGCAAATTCGGAAACAGCTTGGACACTCCAAATTATTACAGGATAGGGTGGTCAAGTGTCATACTTCAGAGGACAGTCCTCTATTTGAAAGGCTATCTGATCCAAGCCTCATTTGAAAAGAAAACCCTGTGAAGAATGGAGACCTCGAAGCTGTTCATCAACATCAACTGGACAGCAGACTGAGCAGGCACACACACCATCTAGTTCATGGGTAGGCAAACTAAGGCCCGGAGGCCAGATCCGGCCCAATCACCTTCTCAATCCAGCCCGTGGACGGTCCGGGAATCAGTGTGTTTTTATATGAGTGGAATGTGTCCTTTTATTTAAAATGCATCTCTGGGTTATTTGTAGGGCATAGGAATTCGTTCATCCCCCCCCCCAAAAAAAAATATAGTCTGGCCCCCCATAAGGTCTGAGGGACAGTGGACCGGCCCCCTGCTGAAAAAGTTTGCTGACCCCTGAGTTGCAATCTTCCCTACTATGTCGCATTGTATTGCATTGCATTGTTGCATGTTACACTGTTGCATTGTATTGTACATTGTACATGCGAATCCCTATGCGTGTCCACCCCACATATGATTCCTAGAACAGAAAGGTGAGATCTCTTTCTACAACTGATCCAGAATGTGGCAGCTAGACTGGTGACTGGGAGCAGCCGCCAGGACCATATAACACTGGTTATATGGTCCCGAATCCACACAACAGTCTATACCACTGAGCCTCTTGGGCTTGCAGATCGGAAGGTCGGCAGTTCGAATCCCTGTGACAGGGTGAGCTCCATTGCTCTATCCCTGCTCCTGCCAACCTAGCAGTTCGAAAGCACACCGGTGCAAGTAGACAAATAGGTACTGCTGCAGTGGGAAGGTAAATGGCGTTTTCGTGTGCTCTGGTTTCCATCACGGTGTTCTGTTGCACCAGAAGCAGTTTTAGTCCTGCTGGCCACATGACCTGGAAAGCAGTCTGTGGACAAACGCTGGCTCCCTTGGCATATAGAACAAGATGAGCGCTGCAACCCCATAGTTGCCTTTGACTGGACTTAACCATCCAGGGGTCCTTTACCTTTTAACCTTTTTAAATTTATAACACTGGTACTAAAGGATCTACGCTGGCTCCCAGCACATTTCCAAGCAGAATTCAAAGTGTTGGTGTTGACCTTTAAAGCCCATTATCGGCACAATAAACTGGTGTTGTATTTATAGAAATGTTTCTTTTTTATCTTTGGTTTAAATAATTTTATGATGCATGTTGTTGTGTGTTATTTTGTGTTCTGTTTAAGCGCCCTGGGATCTACTTCCGATGAAAGGCGGTTTCAAGGCAGAATGAATGAATAACAAAAATAGATACAAATCAAAATACCTATTATCATATATATATATATATATATATATATATATACACACACACCAACAACCCCCAAATGGACAGCAGAAAAAACTGCACGTTTATCGCTCAGATAAAAGATCAAAAAAACCATTTCGACCGCAGCATTAAAAAAAAAAACCCATCAAAAAAAAGAAAAGAAAACTGGAATGGATCGGTTTTTAAAGCCCATTTGAAAACCTGAAGAAGTATTACCATTTTCATCATCTGATGAGTCTTCCTGACAGCTAAGTTCCTTTAAAGTTGAAATTTATGAAACATTTTTTCCTCATGATGCATACAGTTCTCTGTTTATTCACCAGTTCATTCACATTCAGGGCCTCCTTCTCTCAGAGTCTCCTGTTGGCTCCTGACCTGATTTTTTATTTTATTTTTTGCTTCAATAATTGCCTTATTTTCTGTCTTTCCAACTAGTCTCCTCCATTCAGTGATGTTCTGACCTTCAGTGTTTCTCTGCAAAATATATAGCCGTGCCATCCTGGCTCCCCTCCCCTCCACCACCCAGATTTCTACCTTACCTTGAGGCAGAGGTAACTATGCATATCTAATGCATTCTGGAGCTGAGGCTTAGGCATAGTTTATACCTGCAGCTCAAGAGCACAGTAGCCCTGTATCTTACAGAAAGGGAACAGACAAATTTATGAGCCCAATTTAGTTGGCATTCCAGGAAAGGCTACTTAAACTATGAATTTACCCTGTTTGCTTAAATCACAAGGAATGCATTGTCTAAACAGAGGCCTTCGTGAGACGGCAACGTAAACCTTGAGATTTGCTGCTGAATACCTGTTAGGATAACCAGTTTTGCACTGCCAAAAAAAGAGAGGATTTGCATGACTAAAATTCAGCCCTTTGCTCCTTTAAGAGGAAGGTTGGGGTATAAATTTATTGAATAAATAAAAGAAAAGAAGAACCAAAGGAGAAGCTCTGCTCATTAGGGCATATTGTTTTAGAGAGTAAAAATTAATTTTTGCAAATTTATTCAACGAGGAGGCCTTAAAAATGTGCTTTGTGGTGCGAGGAATTCAAATCTGTTGTTATTTTTGTGACTGGACAACATTTAGCTTGGTAAGTCTACATTTGATGAAGAAACACATAAACTGCTTTCGGAAAAACAAATAATTTTAATTTTACCTTCTGAAAATATCAGATAATGCTTAAAAACAATAATAATAATAGCAGCAGCAGCAGCGTTTGGCAATCATTTTTAATGAGTTCTATGCAATTTCCCACACATTTTACTTACTTACTGAGCAAGTCTATATTATATTAATTTAACCAAAATATTTGTTGACTTCCCAAGTCACACTACAACTTTTAGCACCCCTCATTTTTGAAAGTTGAAAGTTGAAAAATTCAACACACCCACTGACTCATATTCCCAAGGCACATAGTCAAACTGATTAAAAAACAATTCACAAATATTTTATTTTGTGTGGTTTCAGCTGATATGCACATGTACCTTTGTACACAGGTACAATACCATGCAAAAAGAATCTTGATACAGCCATAGGTACTGTACACTTGAATCAAATTGCTTATTTTGCCGAAGTCTATCAAATACACATATGCATCTGTAAACTGCAGCAAAAAAAAGAAAAGAAAAATATTGAAGTAATCATGCATCTGATCACAAGAAGATTGCTTTTTGTTTTTGCAATATGCATGGGTAATATAGCACAGGGAAATATACAAATAAAAGAATGGGAGGAACAGAAACGTCCGGCTAACTGTGCATGCATGGAGCTCTGTACAAAATCTGGAAATAAAAAAGGAGGGCATTGGAGGGTTCCTAATGCATTGGGTTCACGCCACAAGACCAAGTCATTCGCAGTGAGGAGCGTTTCAGAATAACTGCCATACAAAACACAATAAGGCAGCAACAAATTGTCCCTTTGAATCAATAATCCAACGCACTGGAAAGGAACCCAAGATATAAATAAAATCATGTTGTGAGGATAAAATGGACTGTCACATGTACGCCACGCTGAATTCCTTTGAGGGATGATGGGATGTAAATGTGCTCAATAATTTGAATACGCTTAGAATAATATTTATCTGAAGAGAACAAAACATCCGAGGACTTTGAACACAGCGCAGAGCAAAATGAGGTGGGCAGGTTTGTCAAAACCAGAAGGTTTGTCAGTGTAACAACGGGACTTGCGCTCGGCGATTTTCTGGGCATTGCTTGGGGTTTTGGGGGTGTGTGGGAAGCTGTTGTGTTTTTAGAAGGATCCCTACATAGCCCTGTATATAACATATGGTATGCAATATCTGATCAGCTGTGTTGTCTCAAATAGAAATGAAGAGAGGTGGGTGGCCAGCACTTGTGAACAGTCTCCCCCCACCTCCGGCTGTTACAGTGGCTTCCCTTCTCTCTGTTTAATTTTTCCTTGAGTGACGGATCATAGTATATGAGGACATTGCACCAGTGGCTGTGTACCACATGAACCATCATGATAAGGCAGAGTTAAATACTTTCACAGTGTGGGTTTCAGTCTTAGAAATCACTGAGGCGACAATCAAATCTGGTGACTTTCAGCTCTTCACTACACGGTGTAATGCTTCTGTAGAGTGGACAAGAATTTGCGTAGCCATTACAACTAGCAATTTAAAATGTGTGCACATAGCATGCGTTCTGCAGGTCAGCTGACACTCAAAATCTTTGACTCCACCTCAACGGAGCCAACCTGTAAACTCTATCAGAGTATGACACATTTCAGGAGAGCCATTCCAGCATAATTTTGGCCTTTGCAGACACTCTTCAGAAACTTCTTCCATATTCATGGCCTTTAATGTGTTTTATTCATTAAGGAGATTTCTTATGGAGTTAATGGCAACAATAATCATTGATCAGTGGCTCCTTTCGCAATTTCCCTGCTTCTAGTAAATTATTTAAATTAAAGCACATTCATATATCCACATACACACATTATATATACTCATGAAGAGGTTTTAGGGGACTTCATTTTCCCAGTGATTTCATTGAGTGCCATTGTCATCCTACATTATTCATGGGGAACCTTGCAAATTGCTTCTCATTCCTACAGTACTGATAAATCATAGGGCCATTTTCCCGGGAAGATTTCAGCTGTAAACTCCACAGCTTGTTTTCAAATGAAAATTGTGTTCAGTTAAGGTGATTTGTTTGCTATTCAAAACTGTAAGTCTTTCATATACTGCCATTTATAGAGACAGAAGCTAAGGATAAATTTGCACAACATGAATATTACAATGCCTTTGCCACCCTCACTTTCACTTTCTACTCTTCCTTCTCTTTGTTTCCTTCTCTTTGGACAAACAACAGGGGAAGGCATCACATCCTTGTCCTCATTGTAAGCTTCCCAGAGGCATCTGGCTTGGCCACAGTTGTAAACAGAATGTTGGAATGATTCCACAAGGCTCCTTTTATGTTCTTAGGAGTGAAAGGACAAAGAAAGTACTTGCAAACTTGAAAATAACTCCCTTTCCCTTGTACCGTATGATCATCTCAGCTGTCTCCAGATAGTCAGTTGTTGGCAGTCATTCTGCCAGTCTTCTTTCGCTGGCCCTGAGAGGGGACAAGTATTGCTGGATCGGATCCTGAAGCTGAGGCTCCAAGACTTTGGCCACCTCAGGAGAAGAGAAGACTCCCTGGAAAAGACCCTGATGCTGGGAAAGATGGAGGGCACAAGGAGAAGGGGACGACAGAGGACGAGATGGTGGGACAGTCTTCTCGAAGCGACCAGCATGAGTTTAACCAAACTGCGGGAGGCAGTGGAGGACAGGAGTGCCTGGCGTGCTCTGGTCTAGGGGGTCACGGAGAGTCGGACACGACTAAACGACTAAACAACAACAACTACGAGAGACATAGATGAACCTCCAGTTGATTGGGGTCATTATGGAGGCTAGGTCCCATATTGGGCAACTTAACAGCACGACCATGCTTATGTACCTTAATGCTCTAAGACAGGGGTGACCCACTCCTGCAGACCAACTTTGGTAGGTGAGCAGGACTGCCCATCTGCCAATCACCTGCCATTATTATGATATCTGGTGACAACTTCAGAGGGGTTTACTGTAACCACCAATCGGCATGGCCTGGAGTATAGATCACCCATATTGTAGGACACACGACTGAGTCTTCAGATCATTACTTCCTATCCACAGCATTTGTTTGCTGTTGTGAGAACTGCTAAACAGGGCTGCTACACAGGCATGGGACTCATTACATGTTATTCCCACACTGAGGGAAGGGAAACTAATGAGGGGGCTGGGGAAGGGTTTTAAGGCAGAATGTCAAAGTTTGAGAAAACTTGTGCTGAAGTACGACACCAGAGAACAATAGACTGATCGATTAATCAGCGGAGAAAACAGAATGTGAAAGTATTTGTCAGTAGTGAAAGGGCTCATTTAGGAGAGTAATGTTTAAAAAGATAATGTGGGATCATTTCAGTGACAGTTTTTTGTTACAAATGGCTTACTTGGTGTAGCTTAGCACATCTTGTTCTTAACAATGTGCTTCGCTCTTCAGTGGTCTAAGAGACGAAAGAAGGAAGCATCAGATCAATATTATCAGCTATTCACTGTTTCCCATACCAAAAGAATGGCATGGAAACACCTATTCATTATTCCAAATGTTTAATGCCCCCTTTGACTTCCTCCAGGGCTTTGATCTAACTATTATCCTTGTATTACCTTACAATGTTTATTAAATATGCTTTAAAAAGAGGGAAAGAGGGATGGCAAATCTAAGAAAGAGGGAGATTATAGTCTGGTATCAAGGTTCTGACATCAGAATCTGGCCAAGAAGAAACAATGATATTGCTAGAAATGAAGTATGAGGGTGAGATCCTGGGCTTGTTTTTACTCAAGAGTAACTTTCACTGAATGCAGTGAGACTCGTATGCTGGAAAAAAATGCGTAGACGATTTTGTACTGAATCACTTACTTCCTCTATATCTTGAAAAGCAATTATAATAAAATATAAAAAGCACTCACTTCAACCACTGACCATATTAATTCTGGGAAACCAGAAGACCCTTATGTTCTCAAACTCCAGTTAATTACAATACCCATCCACGTTCTCCGTGAATCCAATTACATGTTTCTTATATTGCTACAAATAGGAATTTCCCTGCGTGAGATCATTACAAGTTTTTATGGGATGTTAAAAGAGTGTCTGGTTTGCAGTAGCCTAAGACAGCAAATGACATCCTAACAGAATTCTGCATTCAGCGTGTTGGTCAACAAAGGAAACCAGAGGAAAGTCTTACAAATTGACACATCCCATGTGGCAGGATAAATTATGCCCAAAGAAACAGTGACATTTCAGATAGAATTAATGTGTGAGCTCAAACGCACTTGCGGTTGCAGAGGGTGGTCCCATTATAAGGTGCATGTGCTGCTCTCACAGGAGCAGCTCATCTCATTTTGCCACCTGAGGAAAACTGGAAAGGTGTCACCCTGTGTGTGTGCACCACCTGCCGTCTCAATGACCGGGGTCACGAAACAGCGGCTCCCAGGTTCTGGCCAGATCTCATGAGAGTCCCATCACTGAAACCCAGAAGCCACCATAGCCACTTCTCTGGTGGGTACATCTTGGATTCTGCCACCTGAGGCAGCTGCCTCAGTCTGCCTCATGGACAGACCATGGTACAACAAAGAGTAAACCAACCACTCCTGTGTTGCAAAATATGAGTCAGCAATATCAAAAGCAACATGATGGCCAGAAACAATTACAATGTGGAAAACTTTATGGAATAATTCAAAACATCAAAATTAACAAACTGAAGCCTCTGAAAGTCTCTGAAAGTCCTTAAATGAATCACGGTGCCAGACTTCACCTGGCGGAGAGCAAGCTGTGAAGCTTTGTATAATCAGCAAATGTCCAATTCTGATGTCCAACTCTGAACTCTGCTGAACAGTCTTTCTGGATAACAACTACTGTTTCGTTGAATTCTTCACCAGCCAATTAGTTCAACACTTGTAAGTAGAAAGATAGGTAATTTCTTCATTAACCAATCTTTTTTCGAATAGATATAATGAAAAATACTCTGGAACTGTGATCATGTGATTATGTAGTCACATATGTAGCTTTTGATATTGCTGACTCATGGACAGACCAGCCTTGTTGCTCTGTTCTTCACCAGCTACGCACCTGGATTATTCTCTTCCTGTGTTCTCTGCGGTGCCACGCTAAGCCAAATCAGGGGGGAAGTTTGTTGCAAGGTGTGCGTATGTGTGCATTGGGATGTGCGTCCAAACGGGCAGCTCAGTGACGATGCAGCCAAACAGCTTCTGCATTCAACTTCTGCTCATGTGAGTGAGCATTGGCCCAGCTGCCTTAGTAACAGGGAGAGATCCAGTATATCGGGGAAACTAGAACTGGGGCCAGACATGAAAAGCTAAACAAAAGTGGGAAAAGGTAGCGGAGGGGGTCATAAACATTTTCACACACCTCAAACTTTGGAACATAAATCAAACCCCATGAAATCTTGGCTACTGCGATGTAGCTGCCACTTAGGGAAAACTTCCACCTACACAACGGAGGTAAAATCAGCTTTCCACATGGGCTGTGTTGAGCCATGCTCAGTACCTGGGGGGAAATACAATGCTGGAGTCATTACTTATCACAAGATCTGCCTAGCCCATGCTGGGATCTGATTATCATCACTGTATTTGAATCCAGCAACATATGGAGAAGTTTACTGTATCTGCACTTCAGTAAACAAGCATTGGGAGTTTTCTGCCTTCCTGAAGAAGACGCATGAATGTTAAGCAGTCAGCATAGAAGGTCCCCAATACCTGAAATATACCTTCCCTACAGACCCACCTGGGTGTTAAGATTGGAAGAGGGGGCAATCTTGGTTGTTCCACCACCCTCAGAAGTTTGGGCATGGTGGTGGCCTGGAACAGGGCATTCTTAGAGATGGCCCCCAGAGGTGTGTCCAGCACCTTCACTACACAGCTTTCGGCAAATGCTGAAGACACGCCTATTTACTGTGGCTTTTAACACCTGAAGTGTACATTTTTAGGACCCACCTTATCTTTCCAATTTAAGAATTATTTATTATTATTATTGATTACATTTGTATAGCGCCCTATACCCATAGATCTCAGGGAGCTTCACAAATAGTTTTAAGCTGTTTTAAATGTTGTGTGTTAATCATTGTAACCTGCCCTGGGACCTTAGATTGACCGGTGGATAATACATGAATGAATAAATGATACTATTCAACCTCAAGGTCCGTATAGTAAAAGCTATAGTTTTCCCAGTAGTGATGTATGGAAGTGAAAGCTGGACTATAAAGAAGGCTGATCGCCGAAGAATTGATGCTTTGAATTATGGTGCTGGAGGAGACTCTTGAGAGTCCCATGGACTGCAAGAAGATCAAACCTATCCTTTCCTAAGGAAATCAGCCCTGAGTGCTCACTGGAAGGACAGATCCTGAAGCTGAGGCTCCAAGACTTTGGCCACCTCATGAGAAGAGAAGACTCCCTGGAAAAGACCCTGATGTTGGGAAAGATGGAGGGCACAAGGAGAAGGGGACGACAGAGGACGAGATGGTGGGACAGTGTTCTCGAAGCTACCAGCATGAGTTTGACCAAACTGCGGGAGGCAGTGGAAGACAGGAGTGCTTGGCGTGCTCTGGTCCAGGGGGTCACTAAGAGTCAGACACGACTAAACGACTAAACAACAACATTCAACCTCACAATCAGATCTGAGAAATCAGGGAACTGACCTCTCTAAGCTGTAGTTTCTGAAGCCACTGCCTTGACAGTCCATACAGGAAGCTTCTGTATGTGGTAATAGCACATAGGGGAGTGGGTGGGGAAGTTTAAGGGAAGTGGCATGAATTCAACCTAAAATGACTGCTGTACGCACATGTGGGGAGAATTCCAGCCATTTCCTCTCTGCGAGCCTCCCCTCCCCCTTCCCTTAACAGTCTAATAATCAGTTTACAGCAGGGCTGTCAAGCTTCAGCTAAAGGCTGGTGGAAGATTTGTATGGTGCCACAGGGAGATTGTGCAGGGCTGGAGGGGGATTCAAGTAACTAATTGATGCAATCAATTTTTAGTGAGGAATAACAAGGCACACACCATTAATATTTAATGCGGAGGAAAATGTATTTTGAGAGTTTTTAAAAGGAAATATATGAATCTACTATTAAAATGGTCCCCATACAGGATCAACATGAAACAAAACCTCTTTTAATTCACAAGAATGTGAATTCTGTAAGAATTTGAAAAACCCTACCACCTGCCCCCTGTCCTCCTTCCAACTCTTCTGCTCTTCATTAACTGCAAAAGCTGGGAACTGGGAGTCAGAAGGGTGGAAAGGCAGCACAAACAAACATCTGTCTTTCATAGGACCTTTTTGCATTAATGCCCAGCTATAAAGGTAAAGGGACCCCTGACCATTAGGTCCAGTCGTGGCCGACTCTGGGGTTGCGGTGCTCATCTTGCTTTACTGGCCGGGAGCCGGCGTACAGCTTCTGGGTCATGTGGCCAGCAGGACTAAGCCGCTTCTGGTGAACCAGAGCAGCGCACGGAAACGCTGTTTACCTTCCTGCCAGAGCGGTACCTGTTTATCTACTTGCACTTTGACGTGCTTTCGAACTGCTAGGTTGGCAGGAGCAGGGACCGAGCAACGGGAGCTCACCCCATCGCGGGGATTCGAACCACCGACCTTCTGATCAGCAAGCCCTAGGTTCTGTGGTTTAACCCACAGCGCCACCTGCGTCCCTAATGCCCAGCTAAGGGGTAACTAATACTGCACCATTTTTTCAGTAGATTTGATATCTTGTGCAAAATTTGTAATTTAATGGGTAAATGGAGAGTTTTGAAAGCATCCACAGAAAGCCTTCCTTCTATGCACTGGTCATTCTTCCTGCCCACCAATGTTTCTGGTCCTTGTTTCCCCAATGTGCTTCAGGAGCAAGCTGGTGTGCTGCCATCAGTTTTTATGAACTTGAAAGGGCTTCTTCACTGCACGGTTCCGAGCTAATCAGACTCAACAAGATGGTTATCAAGCCAGCATCATTATTACTCTGACAAATTCCATGTCATGCTAAGCTTAGCTGGTGGTTTCATTGCTTCACTGTAACAAAGACTTTTCCCCTGCTCCAAGTTTAGTTTGACTAGCTGGGGAAGAATTGCGAAGAATAGCTGGGGAAGAATTGGTGTTGTGCTCTCATATGCACACATTGTTGTTGTTGTTGAGTCGTTTAGTCGTGTCCGACTCTTCGTGACCCCCTGGACCAGAGCACGCCAGGCCCTCCTGTCTTCCACTGCCTCCGCAGGTTGGTCAAACTAATGCTGGTAGCTTCGAGAACACTGTCCCACCATCTCGTCCTCTGTCGTCCCCTTCTCCTTGTGCCCTCCATCTTTCCCAACATCAGGGTCTTTTCCAGGGAGCCTTCTCTTGGTGGCCAAAGTCTTGGAGCCTCAGCTTCAGGATCTGTCCTTCCAGTGAGCACTCAGGGCTGATTTCCTTCAGAATGGATAGGTTTGGTCTTCTTGCAGTCCATGGGACACACACCCCTATCCATATTCTGACCCAGCTGAAAACTATGCATGACTGAATCAAGAGGACAGAAGATCAGCTTGATTCCCTCAAGAATGAAATGTGTTCCCTCTTCGCCTGACATCTGCCCCTTTTATCCTTTGTTGCAAAGTGTTTTAGAGGATGGATCTACATGTTTTTGATTAAGACCAGGGCCAGCATTACAAAGGAGACATCTTGCACTTCTCAGTATCAAGTACAACTGTGCCTCTCTCCCTTCCCCACTACACTGGTGTTATGTACTGAGCTAGAACAATACAATCCAGAATGCAGCAGTCTGATTGGTCCCCTGGAGCTCCCCAATCCAGCTCCTGGATGAAGTGAATCAGCATCCTGATTGGCCTGCAGGAGCAGCCAATCAGGCTTCTGGAGGAAGTGAATCCGCAACCTGATTGGCCTACAGGAGCAGCCCGGAATGGGCCAATGACGCGGGGCCCATTGGGTAAATAATGTATATATAGCCTGCTCTCTTGGAGCGCTAGCCACCGTGGAGTAGGCTCAGGTTGGGCCTGGGCTCAGCAACGTGTCCTTGCCCTCCCGGTGCTCTCCTCCTTAACGGTGGCGGCAGCAGCAGTGGCACAGCAAGGTCGGGGCTCCCCTCTTTTTTCCCCTTCCTCTTTCTCTCTCTTCTTTCTCCTTCTCCTCTTCTCCTTCTCCTTGCGTTGGCTCCCCAGGGTTGTCCTTGCCCCGGAGCACCGCTGCACAGTTGGCCGGGTGGCCAGGCACTCTCGCTCCCAGCTCGATTTGGGTCATGGGGGGGGGGGTCAGCAGTTCCCCCAGTTGACACGCCAGGCATCCCTGGTTCCCCCTTGGCAGTGGTGATGGCGGCAGCAGTCTCAGTAGCCCGGAGCCAGCCTGGTAGTGCAGTTGGCTCTGGCTGGCTTCAGGAGCTGCTCGCTGCCATGGCGCCCGCCATTTTGCCTCGAGAGCAGGCTGGGGCCCAGAGGAAGGTCGCACGACAGAGGAGACTACAGAAGAGAAGATATTACTTCTTAAAAAAAACCAAAAAAACTTTTTTAAAAAAATAACTTTTTTCTCTTTTTTTAGAAAAAGGGTCCCCGGATTCTTTGAAAAAAATCTGGTAACCTTAGCACAAGCCCCGAGTGCTGATCTGCATTGCAGGATAATTGTATTTCTCATTCATTTTTAAAAAATGTATTTATTGCACCTGTCGGTGCTTGCTCGTCATCCCCAGGAACAGAGAGAGAAAAGTATGGAGAATACATTCGTTAAACTTCAGAACTTCAGGACTGGGAATTGGCCCTGTGCAAAAAAATAAGCCTGTCCCATTGCGTCTGGCTGCTCATGCTGAGATCTAAGTCATGTTCCTTGAAACCCTGAAAAGCCCTGGAAGTTTAGGCCAAATAGTGAGATCTGGCAACCTAGCAGGGAAGCATAAGCTTCTGCTGCTTCTTTTCCAATTATTACACGAGCCCCTGAAAGAGACAATTAAAAGCAAGTGCCTTTAGCTCAAATGCTATAGAGCAGAGATTGAGGATGTTGCATGGTGGATTTCCAGGTCTAAGTTTGTAATCCTGCTTTAGGTGAACTTTTTTCATTTCCTCTTTTCAGCTCCAAACTTCTCCCAAATTAAATGGGTGTTGTGAATTTAAAACAAAAACACACCTTAACAAATACCTTTATAGTGGGTTTCAGTTTTGCATTTTAAAGAGGCTGCAGGAGAGAATTGAGAAAGCCCTTGCACCTAGTTCTGGCATGTCCAAAGTCCGGCCCAGGGACCACTTGCGGCCCCCAGGCTGGTTTCAAGTGGCCCCCCAGGCAATTTTGAAAAAGCAATCTCTTGCAGCCCCCGAGCGCCTGCCCACCAAAGCCATTTCCTTTTTGCAGGCTCGTCATGGCTAGCCCCCACGCCATTAGGGAGTCCCCAGCTGCATCACTCCTTGGGTCGACCAATCTGGTCAGCTGGGGGGGCGTGACTGAATAAATAAATACTACAGTACACGTTCGGGACATTGATGCTGCAGCGATGGCGGTAGCAGAGGGGTGGCTGCCACCTTGACCCAGTGCTGGATTTATGTATAGGCTAAGTAGGCTGAAGCCTAGGGCCTCTAAATCTAGGGGACCTTGCCACCCCGCCTGCTCCCCAGTGGGCAGTGTCCCCTCTCCCAAAATTGCAAACCCAAGACTTCATGTGAGGACAAGACAACTTGGGCCTCTAAATCTAGGGGGCCTCACCAGTCTACCTGCTCCCCAGTGCCATAGTCTCCCATCCCCCAAAATTGCAAACCCAAGACTTCATGCAAGGGCAGGGCGACTCAGGCCCAGCAACTATGAGACTCAGGGCTAGCCAGTGGGGCCCAATTTGAAGCAGTAGGGCGCAACAGAAAGCAAACTAAAAATGCTTTTGCAGTTCATCAAAACTATCCAGCAATATCAAGTTATAGGAAAACTAGTCCTATTAACAGTAATCCTTCTAGTTGGTTAATTGGTTCGGCAACTTCCATGCACATGACATGTGATGCTAATTATTTCCCCCAAGAGTTAAATGATGACTAATCAGAGGCAGCTACAGTTGCAAATGGCAACGAAATATCTGTGAAAGGAAGAGGAGCAGGTTTGCTCAGGTGTGTTGCAGGTAGAAATACTGATTGTAATGAAGTGAGAGCAGTAGTTTACTTGGTCAAATTAACAAATAAGAAAGTTTTGAGAATTTAAATTTTAGATTAAAATGGATTACTTAATTAAGAAGGGGATTGTAACAAAAACACTGGGGCCTAATTTGAATAGTAGAGTGCCTGGTATCTGGTGGGCAGACCAAAGCACTCGTCAGGAAAGCTATGTGATTCAGGTGAGGGTCAGATGCCTTGTCAATCCCAGCAGGTATATAACAGGAAGACCCGGCCTGAGACCTGCCCAGGCCGGGTCTTCCTGTTACATACCTGCTGGGATTGACAAGGCATCTGACCCTCTCCTGTGGCCTGCCCAATACAGAACATGCCAGTAAATTCAAACATAAAAAATACAGAACATGTCAGTAAATTCAAATTTATTTGAAGATCAAACAGCAATGTTTCAAAATACAATGGGGAGGAAAGGATATTTGCCAGTTGCCATCAAAATGTGGCATATCCCTAGGTCAAAAGCAATCCGGTTCTAGGAGTGACAAACAACAGGGGGCTGTTGCCGTTATACTCTGGTTGTGCATTTTCCCAAAGACATCTGGCTGGCCACCATGGGGAGCTGGGCATGCTTTAATAGATGGACCTTTGATGTGCTTCACCAAGATTCCCCCTAGGTCCTTACTTTCCTATGCCTGGTCTATTCTGCTCAATGCAGCTGAGCAGTTTGTTTAAATTGTAACCCATGCTCTGTTTAAAGTTTGCTGAAATCGAGCACATTGTTCATAGAAGTGAATATGTGCATCCCTGTATCACATTTGATATCATGTTTATGGGATGGGAGTGGAGGGCACAACCCTCCTTTTCCACCATGCATGCAACAGCATTGCTAGATTTCAAATGTGTGAATACTGGCGGCTACTTTACAGAGGAGAAGTTCTCGTTTTGAAGGCATCCTCTGTTTGAGGAGCTGCCCAGGCCAAATCCAGTTTAAAGGTAAACAGCCCTAAGAAAGGAGAGCTGAGACTTGGAGGTTGCCCAGTATCAGCACCCAGACACCAAACTGAGCAGGCAAAACAAGTGACCTGGTCTGTCTTCCTCACTGTGGTGTTGATAGTGTTTCTAAAATTGCACCTATATGTCTAAATTAGAACATGCATATTTTATGTACATTTTTGCTCCTTTTTGTCCTATTTTGGGTGATGCATTTACCCCTTTTTTTGGCAAAATGGATGCCCTATGTATGAGAAGCTCTGAGACAATGACACATCTAAAGGTTGTATCAAACTCAGTCATTGTGTGAGCATAACTTCTGCCTGCCCCCCTCCCTCTCCTCCTGCACCTCCAGCTGATTTGGGGGCAGCAGGGGGGGGGGGGAGAGGCGGGAGTTCCATTGTGCAAGTGAAAGTTGTTCTGCTTAGTTGGATTCATCCCTAAATAAGCAAACATGCAAGTTAGGGGCTCATCAACACTTCTGTAGGGATGATCGCGGAGTGGGGAGTGGGGTCCAGAGGGAGCACACTCCCCACCTGCAGGCAGCCTCAGCCTGCCTGCACGCGTGACCTTGGGGTGCGGAGCACACACACCCCTCACAGACAAAGCCACAGCTGTCTGAACATCGTTGCCTCTGTCTAACCTTTTGCTGTCTCAGTAGTCTGCGGTGTCCTGTCTGTAACCTTTGTCTCTGAGACCTTTTGTCTCCTTCGTCATACACTGTGCAAGGGGGAAATGACGCGGTGGAAACAGGTGCCAAAATAACTTTGTACCACCCCACGATCTCGAGACCAGAAGATGTGTAAAGGTCACAGCCCAAAATGTATCTGCCCGGTTTGCATATTTGTCTCAATAAAAGGAGGCTCCACAGGACTGGCCGGCAGCTCGCTTTCAGCTCACCTGTGCGTAGCTCACCTGCATCATCAACTCCTGCCTCATGTACATCACTTCAACTTCTGCTTCCCCTACTGCTTTCCTCCAAGGAAACCCTCTTGTAAATTGGAGCAAATATCAATCAGCTCTTCTGTGGATTGTCATTTGCTCCGATTCAGCAAAAAAGAGCAGGTTTTCCCAGGGACAGCAGTGGGGCCAGCAGAAAACCTATTCGAACCATGCTTTCTAGGCACGGGACAAGTGAACTGTAGACCCTCTCAGCAACTCCAAAACTCTGCAATATCAGCCATTGCTAACCTGCTGTCTGTTAAGGAGATATTCACAACTTGTTTTCTATTACGCTTGTGTTAATCGCTTTCATCTGTAAAGCTCTTGTTCCAATTTAGCCCTGGTGCAAATTGCTTTTACTTCAGAAGATTTTTGCCCACCTTAAAATGAACATCATTTTGTCATTTATATGTTGCTCAGAAGAATAAACAAAGCTTTTCATTTAAGTGGCAAAGCCTGGGAAAATCAACACAGCATAACCAATTGTGATTGCATGAATTATGTAACTAGTCCCATTGATTTCCTTCCAGTTATCCAAGAAAGAAAAACAAGTTAGGTTCACCTCAAGCACTGAAAATTTTTATATCCTATTGTTCACCAAAGACCTTAAACAGTAGCCCATTTCTGAAATGCTCCATGTTCAAGTCAATATACTTTTTGGTATTGGATCAAAACCCTCTGATTTAGGACAGCTTCATAACATGAATGGGTGAGATGGCAAAAAATAATAATATTCGGGTGGATGGAATGTAATGACGAGAAAGCTAAAGATTTCATTCTAGAACTCTAGCAACGTTAGAGTGGCAGTTGCGGCACAAACGCATAGAATTGTAGTACAAATGTGAGTTAGACCTGGTGTACGTATACAGCACAATGAGATGGGAGGTTTCTGAGGTAGTAGAATGGCCATTACCAATTTAGAATGAAAGTTGAGATTACTCTTTTTTGAAAAAATAAAAATAAAATCCTGCGTAATAAATTCCCAGCAAATATGTTTCAAAAATATTTTGTAGTAGCTCATAAGTGTGGAAATTTATAAACCAACCAGCTCCTACCCAAGTTCCCCTAGCAAGGGTTAGCAGTCACTTTTGTGCAGCTTGGCTGAGAGCACCAAAATAGTAATGTTGGGATGAGATAAAATGGATTATTCAGAATGTCCTTGGATCAAAGCACGCCAGGTTAATAATTCAAAAACTGTGGTTTATTAATAAAACAAAAAGAACACAGAATTGCAGTCAATGAAACAGACAAATAAATGCTCCTGAGACTTTTACCAGGTGGCATAATAAGCGAGGGGGTTGTCTGTTGCATGCTGCAAAGGAGCCATTGTAAGAGGGCAACAGTTAAAGCTGGCAGAAGATGTAGCATGCACTTCAGGATATATAGCCAGCTAATTCCAGCTGAAGACCAGAGACAGAAGGTATTCTGTTTGTATTTGGTCAAACATTTACAGGACTGCCTGCAAAACTGGTGCAACTGCATGATTGAATGGTGAGGAAATAATGACCATCCAATTTGTATCAACACACATTTTTGTGAGACACTAGGCTTGTTCATATTTTTGCTTGCCCTGTGCCTAGAAAGCATGGGTCCGAGTGGTTTTCTGCTTTTCTCATGCTTTCAGTAACATTTCAGCTACTCTGTAAACAAATATCACCTGTAAGCAGGGCTTTTTTGTCAATATATGAGTTTACTGGTACTTTAATCAATGAAAGCACTGCTTGCAATACCCCCATTATTTGGGGACCTGAATGTTGGCCTTTATCATTTGCCTACCTCTGTCCTAGATTAATGGCCATCAGCCATGTGAGTGAGACTGGTTGTATGTGCTTTCCCCATGGAATCAGGAGTGTGCCATGTCAAAGGAAGGACCCACATGACAAGTTCACCCACATAATTGCAGGCCTTTTAAGAGCATACTGTCTGCTACAGGCACCTGCTCCTCAGTTCAAGGCAGTTTCACTCCCCCATGTATTTTTTTAGGGGACCGGGGCCCCCCCAATGTTCAGAGGGCATTTGGCTCTGCCCCCTGGCTCCTTTCAACATTCTGCATGGGACTTCAGGACATCATGTGACATTGCACATGCGACATCATGACGTCACATTGGGCCCCCTGTATCAACTTGAGAAGATGGCGCCTCTGCGGGCTGCCATGGCATGAACGCACAGAAAATACTATAATTCACCCTAGGACCTAGGGTGAAGGGCAGGTATAATTATTATTATTATTATTATTATTATTATTATTATTAATTATTTATACCCCGGCCATCTGGCTGAGTTTCCCCAGCCACTCTGGGCGGCTTCCAATCAAGTGTTAAAAACAACACAGCATTAAATATTAAAAACTTCCCTAAACAGGGCTGCCTTCAGATGTCTTTTAAAAAGAAGATAGCTGCTTATAAATGTATTATTATTCTTATTATTACTATTACTATTATTGCTTCCCTTAGTGCTAGGGTGACATTTAAAGAAAACCTGCGATGCTACTGAAAGGACTCTCATGCTAGAAAACAATCGTGTGAGATTCAGTGGGCCTGCTAAAACGATATACCCTGGATTTGCAAAGCAAACACTAGCACACAAGCTTAACTTGATTCTCATTCCTAGCCTCATTGAACTCAGAGTGACTGCACACCTGGGCGAATTCAAACACAGCCTTAAGAGCTCACATTAACAGTGATTAATTTTTAAATCATTATTATTTGTTGTCCTTGCTATAAATGTGCAGAAGTACTACCAGGAAAAGCGGTAAACCTGTTTTTATTGTGTGATAAAGCAAACTATACAAAATGCATATGTTTCCTTTTTCCAAGAAGAGAGAGAAACTGCTGCTCTTTATAACACTCTGGCAAAACAACTTTATTGGTTTTACTGCATCATTTTTACTTATTAAAATTTAATAATGTTTGTTGATGAAATAAATGAAACAATTTTACAATGATTTGTGCTTGCTTACTTGGGTTTTCAGGGTTGCTGCATTTCTTTCTAGAATGTGTGGGGCCTTCTGAAAGGCTGAAGTCCTGTGATGACGAGCTCTGTAGAGATGAATGCCCAGGGTGTGGGACAGGGAGCTCTAATAAGGTCAACTACTGACCCCATCTTTCCACTGCAAACCCCACACATTTGAGATGGTGGTAGGCATAGTGTCCAATGAGCATAGGGTTGTCTCTGACTAAGTCCTACTCATTGGAATTAACAGACCTAATGTAGTCCATGACCATTCATTTCAGTGGGTCTGCTTTAAGTAGGACTAAAACGGGATAGAACCCCCATGGACTCCAAACATCCAACCGGGGTGGGGGGGAGAAATTAAACACCTTAAGGCAAAACCTTTCAGCTTCTGCCTTCTTCAGCTGCTCTGATGTTAATCAAAGACAGTTGCATGGTCATGGTGAAGGTTGAAAAAGAACTTTTTTGAGAGTTATGGCACTCCTTTAAAGTAATATATATGCTTCCATATATATATGTATGCTTTTGAATTATGGTGCTGGAGGAGATTCTTGAGAGTCCCATGGACTGCAAGAAGATCAAACCTATCCATTCTGAAGGAAATCAGCCCTGAGTGCTCACTGGAAGGACATATCCTGAAGCCGAGGCTCCAATACTTTGGCACCTCGTGAGAAGAGAAGACTCCCTGGAAAAGACCCTGATGTTGGGAAAGATGGAGGGCACAAGGAGAAGGGGACGACAGAGGACGAGCTGGTGGGACAGTGTTCTTGAAGCTACTAACATGAGTTTGACCAAACTATGGGAGGCAATGGAAGACAGGTGTGCTCTGGTCCAGGGGGTCACGAAGAGTCGGACACAACTAAACGACTAAATAACAACAACAAGATGTTTCCATAGTCTAAACTCATACTACCAGCAGTCAAACTGCTTGCATAAGAAATCTTAACCTGTGTTGTTTATTCGTGGGCATGTTTAACTAAGAAAGAAAAACGGCAAAGAAAGTATTCAAGCATGATGAGAACATCAGATTTGCAGTCCCACAGTTTAACTAATTCATTCTAAAAAGAGTCAGTCTGTTGCAAAGGTCATTCCTGTGCATATTTAATCATAAATGCAGGAGTCACCTCATTCTTTCTTTTCCCCACTTGTGTGGCAGTGCATGATGAAACGAGACACGTATCTCTCTCCTCCCCACACAGAATCTTTCGTCTGTCAACCTCTTCCATAGACAGCTTGTCACAATTAGCCCAAATGAAAGCATATCAAGGAATCAGGGTGCCAGGGTGCCATGAAGGAGACATTGCCGCATCGTGCCCTGAGGCGCTCCTTGAGGTATTGCAGTCTTGAGCCATTTCAGGCTTTATAGGTCAAAACCAGCCCTTTGAATTGCAACTGGAAACTAATTGGCAGCCAGTGCAGTCGGGCCAGGATCGGTGTAATATGCTCAAGCCGTCTTGCCCCAGTGAGCGACCTGGCCGCCAAATTCTGCACCAGCTGAAGTTTCCAAACCATCTTCAGAAGCAGCCCCACGTGTAAAGTATTGCAGCAATCTAAGCTAGAGGTTACCAGAGAATAGTGTTAGAATTCCTGCTCCATGATTGCAGTCATGGGATTTTTGTCTTTCACATGACATTATATGTTTTGACTCCACAGAGGGGGGAGTGACGGAGACAGGATGTTTGTGTTCCTGTGTTCCGTGAAGTGGGACTATTGTCCTTTGTTCTTTTTCTCTTTGCTGTCTGATGCTAGAGAGAGAGGGAGCCATGTTGCAGTGCTCCGTGTGTGTTTATGTGTAAATAAAGTAGATTAACCAAAATGCTGAGTTGCTGAGGTCTGTCACGAAAAGCTGCGAAGACTCTGCGGATCCCTAAATGTGCCGGTGTCAGGTGGCATCGGTCGCTGTGATGTTCGGGCTGAAGAAAGCTTTTGAAGCTCCCCAACGATTGACCAGGAGGGAGGGAACATGCCAGTCGGGCATGTGTCTCTGCCAGGGTCTACTCAATTGTAGGCTGAACTCCTGACAAATAGATGACAGAAGTTTTGCTATGTCTGTCCACGTGGGGTGCAGCAGAATCACCAGCAGAAGCTGATGGAAGACACTCCGTACCACCGAGGCCACCTGAGCTCTGCAGCCAGCATTTACGGGATCTGCTTGAGGAAATGGGCCCTTTGAGGGTCAGCTGACAGGCTGCTCAGGCAGGATGGTACTGCTGTGTAGATGGCATCTTGGCTCAGCTTGCCAGGCTTGCAGTAGAAACCAAATATTGCGGTGTAGGAAGAAGCCTTTCTATAAGGGAAAGGCCTGCTGCTGTGAAAAGACAAGATACCTGCACCTAAGCTTGTGGTGAGGGCAATACAGGAATGGCTTGAAGAAATTAGAGAGAGTATTTTTTGATGCTGACTCTTCATTAGTGGATTTGATTTGCATGGAATTCCCAATGTGCAAGGTTGTCACACTACCTGAATGAATGGATCTTTATTTGCGTCAGCCATCGGCCATTGCAATAAAACAACACTACGATATACAAAGAATAGAAATAAAAAGTCAATTCTATAAAATACATTTTAGGGGTTTGAATCAATAGTCAAATAGTGGATCTTATTCTGATTGCCCCAGCTAAAAACCTTGCAACCTTTGCTGTCACCTGCTCATCTTGATCTGCCAAGAGAAAGGACACTGGGGCAGTGGTTGGGTAACCCAGAATGGACAATACAAGAGGGGTGATAATCTCATTCCTCAAGTCTTTATAAAGAGTGCAAGCCAGAAGGGCATGCGCCACCAATTCGGTACTTCCATCTCCACAGCGACATAAGCGTTTTTCGTGTGGAATTGTTGGATTCAAGTACAGCTGAGGGCAATACATTTAATATTGCGAGAGTAAAAGCATGTCTATATTTTAGAATTGCTAGGTTATGCAGATAGGGTGCCAGAGAGTCGAAATGGGAAGGTGGGAAATAGTCATACCATGGGCAAAATTTTCTTATTGTGGCCAAGTTGTTCTGGCACTCAATAACATTTAGGTGCTGACAAATTAGACTGCTTTACTAAAACCCAAAGTGAGTAGCTGTTGTGGTGATAAACCACAAGAGTGAAGTTTTTGATAGACAATTTTAGTTCAGGCGCTCTTGTGACAATCTTGCAGCACTAGGGATATTAAACTGGGAAGATTTGAGTTTAGGTGAAGCCAATAGTTAAGTGTCCTACACCAGATCCGTAGTCCGACCAAGGGAAGATTAGCCTCTGTGCGCAATGATGCGTTTGGGACACAGGGTGGTACAGAGAAAATTAGCCTGAAGAACTTTGATTGGACAGCTTCCGTAGATCCAAGGTCATATCTAGAAGCAGCAATAGGAGTTAGCTACAACGCTTTTATTTCACCTTCACTACTATCCTGAACAAATAAAGACTGCTGCACTGAAGATCAAGCAACCGTTGGTTTCAGTTTTATCAGTTTTATTCTATTTTGCTTCTATTGCATGTGACATTTTGCCTGCACAAGCCACATAACTGGCTGGCCTTCAGCTGACTAAAACAAAAGCGAGCTTCGATTAGATGGCATGTCACATCATGAAAGCAGCAGCAGCAGTTCCAGTAACATATTAACTGTGCCCACAAGGCTGAGCCAAAAATTCTCCTCTCACAATTTGCAGCCTATTTGCAGGGTGTGGTGGGGGATAATTTCAGGGGTTTTGGAAACGCAGAAAGAGGGCAAAGCCAATATTGGAACGATGCAGCATTCTCATGAAGCCAATTGTGCTAGGAAATTACCTGAAACTTGGGGAACCACCAATGAAGGGGGCAGGCAGATCAGCGTTATTATAAACTTCTTCACAGTAACAATTCCATTGGTCCAATAGCCATCAAGGGAATAAAAATTAAAAGGCCCAAATATCTCAAAAGGGTATTCCGTATTCCTGAATTTGTACATGTTCTGTTCATAAAGTTCCAAAATTTTTCCTGTCAAATCCTCCTTGTTCCTCCTTGCCAACTTATTTCAGCCAATTCATTTTAGCATGGCATAAAAATACACACCACGCCCAGACTTTGCCATCCTGTTCACAGGTCTCTTTCAGTTATTCTTCAGGGAAGTGAATTTCTTCATGGAGACATGACCTATTTGCCCATCATATTGGCAGTGGAAGTCCTGGTTGTAGCCAACAGTCCTTCCCACTGCTCCTCAGGGCTGTTCCCCACCTACACCCCGCTGTTTTACTGATGGCAGAACTGTGCAGGCAGTACCAATGCAGAAAGGCAGATATCAGTGCATTTACTTAGTGTGCAAACAGAGGAGGTGGAATATTTGAGAACATTCTAGGTATGCCAAAAGGCTTGTGAAACTCAACTGAGTGGAAGCTAATGAGCTAACACTTGTAAGTTCACTATACTTCACATTCTGAAGTTGCATGTAATTAGTTTTACTCATTTCCTTCAAAACAACAAAAACCTGGTCCTTGCAACCAGCTTGAGATTTGGCCTTGTTAGCATCTTGTTAGCATCTTGTGGTTTCTGACTCCTTGAAGCTTTTGAGAAGTGACAAGAAACATCACTAAAATATCCAGACTACATATCTGATCGTGCTAAAACCGTGCTTTGAACATATTTTATATGCTGAGAAACAAAACAAACAAATCCCTGCTTTGATTGAAGTCCAGTTATGGTAGGGCAGGGATATTTTTCTTCTTCAAGGCTCTTCCCCAGTCACATCTAAAGAAGGGGTAAGTAGGTCTCATCTTTAAAATACGGTGTGTGTGCGCAAGTGAAAGGAGTGAGCTGAACCTCCCTGCACCACCCATGGGCTTACCTGCTGTGCACCATTACCTGAAACTCCCCCCCCCCAAAAAAAACAACCCTGGCTCACTTCTGGTTTGGGAGCCAGCATACAAGAGAGTATAGGGAGGGGAGACGGTTCATTTCCCTTCGATTGTATGAACATTTTGCTGGAAATATTACACACAGGGTTTAGACGTAGACAGCAGACACATGAAGAACAAATGTGGCTATCCCAGTATCTCCAGTCTGGCCTTGAGATACTGAGGCATCTAATCATAGCCTGCATTTTTATTAAGGCTTATAGTTTGATTAGGGTCTGTATTTTAAAATGAGCTTAAAGATTTTCAAATGTTTTATGCCAGGCAGAAGACCAGCTGCCTAAGTACTTTGGCAAGATGTTTATCCTCCTGGACAAGGGGGCCCCCTGATTTATAGCAGAAAACAATTCTCAAAGTCGTAAAAAAGGGAATTACAGGCTGAGAGCAAGGTTACACTGACCCTACATAATTAAGAGTTGGTAAATAGTGCCTCCCATTAAATTTGAGTCATATCTTCCTAAGGTTAAAGGCCAAGAGCAAATGGAAAAGAAAGCAACTGGCTGGAGAAGGGGAGTGTAAACAGAAGAAGAGGCTTTTTTCCTATTTTATTTTGAGGCTGTAAACTATTCCTTCCTTTTACTTTGAGAAGGTTTATTCTTCTAAAAAGCTATCTATGATAATGTATGAAATATACTGGCTTAAATGTAATTATGCAAAGGATCTAGAAAGAAAGAAATGTTAAATTCTTATTTCATAGAGTCATATTGCTGTAGGAGACCAGAGGGGCAAACGAGCCCAGCCCCCTGCCAGACAGGAGACGCCATCGAGCACTCCTGACATATGGTTGTCAGGCCTTTGTTTAAAGACCTCCAAAAAGGAGATCTTTCATTGATGATGCATGAGAATGTGAACCCAAGATCTCTGACATCTGTTTAAGATAAAAATTTAAAACTATTAACCATCTGTTTTGGAGGGCAATAGGGCAAGGAGGGCAAGAGGTGAGCTGGTAATTAAGGTTCCTTGTTGAGACAAATGTAAGATATATGACTACTTATTTGTCATTTATAGATAGAAGAATATATCCTTTTTGTATCCCATAAAAGGCAATAGGAAATGGGTGTATCTTTTAGGATTGGTTATAGCAATCAGCCAATAGGAAATTCAACCAGGCTGATTGGACAGAGGCAGCCAAAGGAGGAGCAAGGGGGCTGGGCTGAGGGAATATAAGTGCTGGCCATAATGGCAGGAGACCAGGCCAGAGCTTGGTAACCATATACCACTGTGCCTCTCATTTATTTGTCTGACAAATAAATTATTATTTTAATTTCTCTATTGCTGCGTTGAATATTTCATTCCAGCTAAGCGTTAACCACAAGCAGGGTGCTACAATACTGTTGAGCTGCACAGCTTGTGGGACCATCACAACACATCTGAAGGATCCTACTGGGACCTGGTCCACTCTCCCTTCTCAGGTTGCCAGACAGTAGCTATATTTTGCCCCTGACCTAATTACTTCACAACAAGGCATAAAATAAGAGTCCGTGTAGCCATTGCCTCCTGCCATTATACAGTAGCTGCAGGGCCGGCCCACCCATGAGGCAAGGTGAGGTGACCGCCTCAGATGGCAGGATCAATAGAGGCAGATCTTTATTCCCTCCTTGTTCCCGATATATAATAATAATAATAATAATAATAATAATAATAATAATAATAATTTATTTATACCCCACCCATCTGGCTGGGTTTCCCCAGCCACTCTGGGCGGCTTCTAACCGAATATTAAAAACAATACAGTGCCAGAAATTAAAAACTTCCCTAAACAGGGTCGCCTTCAGTTGTCTTTTAAAAGTAAAATAGTTGTCTATTGCCTTGACATCTGCTGGGAGGGCGTTCCGCAGGGCAGGCGCCACCACCGAGAAGGCCCTCTGCCTGGTTCCCTGTAACCTCACTTCTCGCAGGGAGGGAACCGCCAGAAGGCCCTCGGAGCTGGACCTCAGTGTCCAGGCTGGATGATGGGGGTGGAGGCGCTCCTTTGGGTATACGGGACCGAGGCTGTTTAGGGCTTTCAAGGTCAGCACCAACACTTTGAATTGTGCTCAGAAACGTACTGGGAGCCAATGCAGATCTCTCAGGACCCGTATTATATGGTCTCGGCAGCCACTCCCATTCACCAGTCTAGCTGCCGCATTCTGGATTAATTAATCTTCTTTCCTCACTCCTTCTTCCCTGGGGTTGTGCACACACTATTTTGTGGTTCGCCTCAAATGTCTTGGGCTGGCCCTGGGTAGCTGGGAGGGTTTGGTGGTAAAGGAGAGGTGGGGTGGTCTTCCCAGGCATCCAGAGGGGAATCAAGGAGGCAGTAGAGGTAGTTTAAAAGAGGATGACATACCCTGCAACATTTCTCTGATGAAAATAGGGATCTCCTATTCCATAATAATAATAATTTTATTATTATACCCTGCCCATCTGACTGGATTGCCCAAGGCCACACTGGGCATCTTCGAACATATATAAAAACATAATACAAAATTAAACATTTAAAAACCTCCCTATCCAGGGCTGCCTTCAGAGGTCTTCCAAAGGTTGTATAGTTACTCATCTTCTTGCCTCGGGGGCTGCATAACTACATACCCTCCCACATTTCTCCAATTAAAATTCGGACATCCTAAGGAAAAGCGGGATATTCCCAGATCAAATCAGAAACTGGAACGGCTTCTGTAAATCCGGGGAAAATAGGGATACTTGAAGAGTCTTCATTTCAACCCATGATTGCCCACAGCAACCAACCCTCTTTTTCTTACGCTTCCTTTTTTTTACGCTCCTTTTGAACAAAGTCTGATCCCTCTATTATTAAAGCATTGACTCCAGCATGAGGGCAAACAGGTCATATTCAACTCAGTCTTCTGAGTATTGCAGCCCACACATTTTCACTACACTGCAAGAAATGGATTAGAAGACCTTCTAGTGTGTTCCCTTATCTCATAGCCTAGGCCTCTCACCATGCCACGATAGCCAGGAAATTAATAATAATAATAATAAATTTTATTTATATCCCGCCCTCCCCAGCCGAAGCCGGGCTCAGGGCGGCTAACAATACTCAACCATAAACTAAAGTTCTGTAAAGATTGCCAAAGGAGGGAGTCAGGCTGCGCCCTGACCAAAGGCCTGGTGGAACAGCTCTGTCTTGCAGGCCCTGCGGAAAGATGTCAAGTCCTGCAGGGCCCTAGTCTCTTGGGACAGATGTTTTTATTTGAAGACCGTAAGTTTCTCTGTGGGGCATAACAGGAGAGGCGGTCCCGTAGGTACGAGGGTCCTAGGCCGTATAGGGCTTTAAAGGTTAAAACCAGCACCTTAAACCTGACCCTGTACCCCACCGGGAGCCAGTGCAGCTGGTATAGCACCGGGTGAATGTGATCTCATGGCAAGGACCCCGTAAGGAGTCTCGCTGCAGCATTTTGCACCCGCTGGAGTTTCTGGGTCAGTCTCAAGGGCAGCCCCACGTAGAGCGAGTTACAATAATCCAGTCTGGAGGTGACCATCGCGTGGATCACAGTGGCTAGGTCAGGGCGAGAGAGGTAAGGAGCCAACTGCTTAGCTTGGCGGAGATGGAAAAATGCCGCCTTTGTTGTACCTCCAATCTGCACCTCCATGGAGAGGGAGGTATTGAAGATTACACCCAAACTCTTAACGGACGGTGCTTATATTCCGAGGTAAGTCTCAAACGTGGGTGATCATCTCTTTATCACTTTCCCCAACCTCCAATAAGTGCAACTGCTATGGGATAATTATGTGTTTGTGTGTACATATATACACAAACTCAGACTCGTACATACTATTTGGGGAAGGTTAGCATCATTCCCCCTTTTCTACAGGCTTTCTGATCTGCTGATTGCTAAGCAACATGTGGCATACCAATCAGGTTTCTACACACACATTAAGGGTTCCTGGCAGCTTGCCTTGGATTCTGTCACTGGCTAAAATGTTCCCATCGGGGGAAGAAAAACCTGCCAGAAGTAGACAGGTATTTAACGTGGTGTCAGCATTGTGGAAAAGTCAACATTTGCACTGTAGTTTACTGCCAGCTGTAAGAACTGCAGTGAAAATGGGATTGAATAAGGTGGTAAAAAGCATAAATTAAAATGATGGGGGTGACAAATTGTATGCCTGAGCTAAATCAGTTCTCTCCCCCCCCCTCCACCCGTTGCTGGAAGAAAAGCATAGATTTCCCTGATAAAGGACTGCCAGTATAAAAGTGGTTATTCTGAAAGATGCTAGCCTGAATTCAAGGTTCCCACCTGCAAAGGCTGGGTTAGATGCTTATGCAAACGGATGCCAAGCTGGGATAGTAAATCTTTCTATGACAGCAGCTGGGAAAGATAATTTGTACTTACTGAGCACCTTGTGCCTGAGTGTCTCAGGAACTCTCATAATCAGTTAATTTGAGCTCCTTCCAATGGCCTTTGGAGTTCAGTGCTCAGAGATGGAAATGGAGGCACAGAGCACTCTGCAAGCGGCTTTTAAGCAGACAGATGCTGGGTGCTCTACAATTATTAATCAGAGCCCTGTTTTCTAACTTGCCTTGAAAACCATTTGGGATTCTGTGTGTTCCTACTGAATGCTTGGAGAATCTTAAGGGTTTCAAAAATATATATAGCAGGAGGACCACCATCACCACCCTGCAAAGGACTAGATCAAAGGCCTCCCACTGCCCCTCTCTCAAGCAACAACTCCTTTGCCTTTGTGGAGAAGAGGGAGTAACCTGAATCAAATAGGGGTCACTAGGCAAAGGCCTCACGTTGCAGGAGCTGCTCTTTGCAGACCCTCCAAGTGTCCCTGTTTCCCAGGGACAGTCCTGGATTTACAGAAGCCGTCCCAGTTTCTGATTTGATCCCTGATTGTCCCACTTTTCCTTAGGACGTCCCTATTTTCATCAGAGAAATGTTGAAGGGTATGGAGTTATCCAAACCAAGGAGATAAGTAACTAGACAACCTTTCTTTCTTCTTTGGCAATCACTCGCAGCCGAGTAAGATTGTCTTCCATAAACACGTTTTTAACAATGAGTCCCTTCCACAGTGGGGACATTGGTTCCTGGGCAGGAGTTGATCATGGTGTGGATTTGCTAAGCATGCCTTCCTCTTAGCACGTCCCTTGCATCCTGAGTTTGAGTGTCTTCAAAGCCCATGAAATCTTTGGTAAAGGCTGTTCTCCAACTGGAGTGCTTGCAGGCCAGTGTTTCCCAGTTGTCAGTGTTTATACTACATTTTTAAAGATTTGCCTTGAGGCAGTCTTAAACCTCTTTTGTTGACCATCAGCATTACACTTTCCATTTTTCAGTTTGGAATAGAGTAGTTGCTTTGGAAGACGATCACCAGGCATCCGCACAACATGACCAGTCCAACGAAGTTGATGTTGAAGAATCATTGCTTCAGCACTGGTGATCTTTGCTTCTTCCAGTACACTGATATTAGTTCGCCTGTCTTCCCAAGTGATGTGTAAAAATTTTCGGAGACACCATTGAGGGAATCTTTCAAGGAGTTGGAGATGGCGTCTATAAGTGGAAGTGGAAGACATCTGAAGGCAGCCCTGTACAGGGAAGTTTATTTTTAAAATGTTTAATGTTTTGTTATGTTTTCATATATGTTGGAAGCCGCCCAGAGTGGCTGGGGGCAACTCAGTCAGATGGGTATGCCATTATTATTATTATTATTATTATTATTATTATTATTGAATAGGATGTCCCTATTTTCAGTGGAGAAATAGTGGAGGGTATGTCTTTGCTTCAAATGATCCCCCTGACCACGGCCTGAAGTTTTGTTTGAAACCAGTGATCATGTTCTTTCTAGTTACAGTACCTCTGCCTTGAATTAGGACATAGAGTAAACCCCTGGCATGAAACAATATCTGTGGTGCAAGAGATTATGAGTTTTCATCCCCCTGTTAATTCCAGCTAAGCACAACCTTGCAAGGCTCCTCTGTTGTTCAGCAAGCCCTTCCATACCACTGTTTGCACTACCCACCCCTCTCAACCTCCCAGCTTGGCAAAGTGACTGGAGGCAGCTAGCAAACCTCATGTCAAGCTGGACCCAGGCTTGAGGAGATCTAAGCCCAAAGGCAACTGGAATTTGTTTTATTCACCAATAAAAGAACCTCTATACTGACACATCAGAAAATATTGGTGCAGTGTACAACTATGAAATACAAAACAGAGTTGGAATCAATGTAAATAATCATTCAAGTGACAGGCTAATCAGTTTAAAGAACTGCATAGGCCTGTTGCATAGGAAAGTATTCAAGAGATGTGTGGAACTCCAAAGGGGTGTGCTGGTGAATCTTTGCTGGAAGAGTTTTCCACCGTATGGAACCACTAGACGCCTGACTCCTTGGGGAGGCCGGTCAAGCCTCTGTAATACGGGGGGATAGCAAACAGCTTGAGTGAGAAATGATGCTTTTTGAAAAGTGGAGTTTGTATTCTGGACTGTGCCTCCCACCAGTTTAAAGTTCATCCCCATCTCTATCTAGGATAGCCAGTTGTGGAGTGTGCAGCTTCTTTTGCTCAGCCTTAAGGTGCAAAGTGTTCCTGGGTCTGTCATTTTGCTTGGTTCCGCCAACAGAGTTCTCCTGAGCATGTAAATCTAGCCTAGGCTTAGACTACCGTATTTTTCACTCTATAGGATGCACCGGACCATAGGAGGGGAAGAACAGGGAGGGGGGATTCTCCTCCTCTCTGCTCAGCGCCCCTTCAGTGAAGCAGCAGGAGAAACGGAGCCCCTTCCATTTCTCCTCCCGCTTCACTGAAGGGGCACTGCACAGCTCTCCCTCTCTGCTGAAGCCAGGAGAGTCTTGCTCTCCTGGCTTCAGCAAAAGGAACCTGAAGCCTTTGGAGCACAGCGTGAGGTCCCGCTGCGCTTCAAAGGCTTCAGGCAGCTATCCCTGAAGCCTGGAGAGCGAGAGGGGTCATGTGCACCAACCCCTCTCGCTCTCCAGGCTTCAGCAAAAGCAATGCGAAGCCTCCGGAGCGCGGAGGGAGCGCTCCCTCTGCGCTTCGGAGGCTTCACGTTGCTATCGCTGAAGCCAAGGAGCCTGCATTCGCTCCATAGGACGCACACACATTTCCCCTTAATTTTTGGAGGGGAAAAAGTGTGTCCTATAGAGCAAAAAATACGGTATGTACACATTATCTGCTTCGTCTCCCTGCCTGGTCTGCTGTGTTTAAAACTGCTTGTTTATGTCGCTGATCAAACCAGAGGCGGATGGGGTGCCCATTACTTGATTTGTTTCCCAAAGCCAACTTCTAACTCCCTGAAGCTGTCAACTGCACATGTGCAGTGGGTGGTTAAAATGTACACACCTCAACTTGACTGAAGCTTCTGTTCTCTATAATCTGATGGAAGCTGGTTTGAGGGAAAGTGCATCAAATGGGAGGATTGTTCAAGAAGCTATAAGATACCTATGGCTTGTGTCATGTGTCATGTGTACTCAGCTTCAAACACCAGTGGAGGGAATGTGCTGGAGCCACAATAGTGTGTGCACAGCCCTAGACGGATAAGGATGAGAAGGCTGGCCAGCCCTCAACTCTTGGCTGTCAGTACAAAATGCTTTGCATGGTCAAATCCATGGCCATGCCAAGGATTTGACACCGACAACTAGGGATGATGGATGTCTACAAGTCCCCCTAGTCCCTGGCTGTCAAAGGCTATCTTCACATATGGTCAGGAGACAACTCTTTTTGCCATGTGATGCTAGCTTTTGACAGCCAGGGATCATGCAAGCCACCAGGCTCCCAGGCTCCCTTGCATACTCAGAAGAGGAGGTGGTCTTTTGGAAAATCAAAGCATTTTAAAGTCAGGGATCACTGAGAATTATGAGCGTCCCCAACACCTAGCTGTCTAATGCAGTTGTGGAGGAGCAGGGGTGGTGTATTGTGCTTCACTACTTGGGGCGCGGGTGGCGCTGTGGGTTAAACCACAGAGCCTAGGAGTTGCCGATCAGAAGGTCGGCGGTTCGAATCCCCAATACAGGGTGAGCTCCCATTGCTTGGTCCCTGCTCCTGCCCACCTAGCAGTTCGAAAACACATCAAAGTGCAAGTAGTTAAATAGGTACCGCTCTGGCGGGAAGGTGAACGGCATTTCCATGCGCTGCTCTGGTTCGCCAGAAGAGGCTTAGTCATGCTGGCCACATGACCCGGAAGCTGTACACCGGCTCCCTCGGCCAGTAAAGCGAGATGAGCGCCGCAACCCCAGAGTCGGCCACGACTGGACCTAATAGTCAGGGGTCCCTTTACCTTTTACTTGAGGCGAAATGGGAAGTGCCATCACCACGCCACTCGCCACACCAGTGGAGAAGCAGTTGGAAATTGGCACCAATTTCCAATGAGATCTTACAATATCTTGCCAGAAATTGACACCACTGAATCTGCCAGTTCTCCACCACTGGCAGAGGTGACAGGGCAGGCAGGGCACCTGCGGGAGGTTCTGCCTCAGGGGCTTCTGCTGCCCAAGGCAACTGCTTTACCGCACCTCATAGGTGGCCCAGGCTAGGTGGGGACAACACTTTGAAGTTGGTTTGGAAATGAACTGAATGAATTCAAAAAGGGGAAGAATGTTGTCAAAAAAGCCAGTTGCAGAGTTGTAGCTCAGCACATTTCAGAACATGGGGTTCCTTCTTCAGGATCAATCAATTACTGATTGGATTAACAAAAGATGGGAAAAAATGGAATATGGAGGAAACTATATGAAATACAGTTAAAATACTGAAACCCCTTAGAGGAGAAACAATTTAAAGGAAGGAATAAAATTATCATTATTGAAAACCATTATGTAAATGGGTTGGGATGGCACAAAAATGGCATAACTAGACAGCTCTCTTTCTTCTTTTCTTTGACAGGTCTTTTAAAATTATTTTGTTAAATATAAAAAACAAGCAAACAAGCAAGTTGATTTTTAAATCAAGTAACAAACCACTGTGGAGAGTAACATTTCAAAACAAAGGTTAATAAGTACCTAAACTTAATAAGTACCTAAAACTTTCAAATTCTACAAACAAACAAAAAGCTGAAATCACTGACTGATTCTTAATCAGTTATAGATTGCTCCTAAAGAAAGACTCCCATGTGCTGAGTTGCAATGAGTTAGCAGTTGGTGCTTTGGAGAACAAGGATCTCATTTTTGCATTATTTTTGAAACTGAGTTGAACCATTTCCCAATTTTAGAAGAGCGGCTCTCCCTGTTTCCAAGCCATTCCCATGCAATCAATGGATCACTCACCCGCATTGGCTATACAGTACTTTTTTGCAATCTGAAGGGAAAGGTTGAAATATGTGACTTTGGATTTGTTAGAAAATTTTCAGTGCTGCTAGGATTGATTTGGCAGCAAATCAGAAGAAGGCTAATGTTCTTCACCTTACGCCTGATTTGAAAGGATCAGGCAAATAACTGAAATGACAAAACTGGCAAACAATTAGTTTTGGGAAGGACACCCATTAGATAACAAGTTTGTGGAGAAGCTGGCATTTCTCCCCTTGACTGTGAAATGATTAATTTTTATGAAAATACACATCAATATGTTCTGTTCCCTTGTTGCAAAAATGGGTTTTCTTGTAGAATGGGATGCCCTTTATGTATGTTCTGTAACCTGAGACGTAAAATAAAATAAAATAACATGAGTCTCGGGTGCTGACAACATTATTTCACAGAACCGTTTAGATAATTGAGTGATTAGCTCTTTCTTGCTGCAGCTGCGGCTGCTCTGTTCTGTGTTTATTGAGGCTTTAGTATTTCTGGCTTTATTTTCATTTTATTGTTTTAGTGTGGTTTGACCTTATTTTAATAATTTGTTTTGCATGAAGCTTATTGGATTGACATTTACCCTCATACCTGCCTTTTAAGAGGACAGATAAGCTCACTGCCAAATGTCGTACGGTCACCTCCAGTCGTAAGCTCGTTTTAAGCAACCATTTTAAGTAATTAAAACACGCACACACAGAGAGCCAGGATTAGGGGGCTCCTGCACATAAACTCACACACCCCCAAAGCTGACCAGGCACTGCCTGCCTTGCTAGCTTGCAATGCTCTCTTCCTTAGCAGCACAGAAAGCAGAAGGCCGAATAAAGCCACGTGGTTAGTTGGAGTCATCCCAGTCGTCAGCAAAGATCTTCATTGCAGCTGTCTCCTTAGCAAGGCTCACCCCCAACACTTGCCCCCACCCTGGATACTGGAGCCATTATGCCCCTCCCGTGCTGACAGACAGAGTAGGGGAAGTTGTATTTCCAACACTGCCATTTTCTAGCTTCTACTGGAAAGGAGATGGGATTACTCTGAAGGAAAAGCCAGGCAGGTGTATGTGATCAGTGTGGACTGGCCCACTGGGAGAGATGGGAGAGAGAATAAGTACTTAGAGCTTCATGAGGCTCTGGCTATTGGGGAAACGGACTTGTAATAGGCTGGGATGCTTCTGCCTTTGTGAGGAACTGCTACTAGCTGCCAACATTTTTTGGCACCTTGTGACCGTGTTCCTCTCCTATCTAGCAGATATGGGTGTTGTTGTTGTTTTGTTTTAATGAAATCAGATTTGTTATTAAATTGCAACGAGAAAGCTTTTGTGCTGTTGATGGCACCACTTTGCATGGGATCTAGAAGAAGAAGAAGAGGAGGAGGAGGAGTTTGGATTTGATATCCCGCTTTATCACTATCTGAAGGAGTCTCAAAGCGGCTAACAATCTCCTTTCCCTTCCTCCCCCAGAACAAACACTCTGTGAAGTGAGTGGGGCTGAGAGACTTCAAAGAAGTGTGACTAGCCCAAGGTCACCCAACAGCTGCATGTGGAGGAGTGGGGAAGCGAACCCGGTTCACCAGATTACGAGTCCACCGCTCTTAACCACTACACCACACTGGCTCTCTAGTTCTGTTTTGAGGCTGTGTACACACATCTATCTGCCCTGCATCAGGGCACTCCCACCACTGGCTTGGGAAGTGGTGTATGCACAATGCTAGACACAATCCTGATCTATCCTGTAGCTATCCTTACGAAATACTGTGTTCCAGAGGTGTCGAGTTGTGCCCAACATTGGGGAGGCCTGTTGGCCTGGTCAGAGTGGGGTGGGTAGGTGGCACATCACACACGTGCTGCCCCCACCCCACCCCAGCCAGGCCCACTCAGCCTGCCATCCCCCACCCACTGCCTACCGCCTTACCTTCATATGCCGATCCTGCGAGACTGAGGCCACAAAGGCACTTTGGCATGTTTCTTTGAGATTGCCAGGGAAGGAGCCCTAAAGGTAAAGGGACCCCTGAACATTAGGTCCAGTTGTGACCAACTCTGGGGTTGCGGTGCTCATCTCGCTTTATTGGCCGAGGGAGCCGGCGTACAGCTTCCGGGTCATGTGGCCAGCATGACTAAGCTGCTTCTGGCGAACCAGAGCAGCGCACAGAAATGCCGTTTACCTTCCTGCCGGAGCGGTACCTATTTATCTACTTGCACTTTGACGTGCTTTCAAACTGCTAGGTTGGCAGGAACTGGGAGAGAGCAATGGGAGCTCACCCCACCGCAGGGATTCGAACCATCAACTTTCTGATCGGCAAGTCCCAGGCTCTGTGGTTTAACCCACAGCGCCACCCGCATCCCTTAGGAAGGCGCCCTAGCAGTCGTCAAAAGGATACTGCATCCCTACTCCATCCCTGGCGAAGAAGGGACACAGAATTTTGAGGGGGTCGTCTCCCCTCTTGAAAATGTGGGGGCCCTCGCCCCCCGCCCCTCCCAGATGGCGCCCCTGCTGTGTTCTGATGCGTTTCTCCCTCAAACCAGCTTTCATCTGAATTGAGAGAAAGAATGACCCAACTGCTTTTTAAGCCAGCAAAGTGTACACAGCCTGAATCTGCCAATCAAGCTATGAGCTACTATCTTTGCTTCTGGCAGAGGTTTCATGTCATATGTGGAGATGCACACAGGGACCTGGATGGTGGCAGGAGGACTGCAGAAAGGAATAAGAGACAACTAAGAAGGGGGGAGAGACGGAGAGGGTGCAGAACTGACAGAAAAACTGAATAAACTTAGGAAGAGCTGTGGCTGTGGAAGTTGGCAGGTGCAGCAATTGACTTCCCTTCACTTACAAGATGTGACTCTCAGTTAATCTTTTCTCCTATGCTCTCATCACTGATGTTATCTGGTTGGTTTCATACTGCCTAAATATTTACATATTAGGGAATAGATCTGTCTTTTATTCTTGTATTCAGTTTGTATTGCATTTAACCAATCTCATGCATGAAAATAGGGATGCTTTTGAATACTTGAATTGTATTTTCATTTTGCATTTGGATGCTTTCTAGATGCAGTTTGCATATTATTAGTCTGCAGTTGCACTTTACGCACTAGATTGTGACATAGTTGTACCAGATATGTGTCTGACAGCATTTTATATAGAGAATTGCTCTAAAGCTGAACTTTATATTGTTATTTGTTGCTAAATGTATTGGACGTAGAATGTATTAGTAATTAGACGTTTACGTATCAACATAATTGATTATCTGTGAATTTTTGGTAAGAGATTGCTGGATAAATTATTGTTCGACCCATAATGGAGTATTCTTTGGAAAATTAGAGGATAGATTAGAATATGAACAACCAAAGTAAATTTACTATAGTGGTACCTCAGTTTAAAAACAGCCCTGTTTATGAACTATTCGGTATAAGAACTCCGCAAAACCAGAAGTAATGTTCTGGTTAGTGAACTTTACCTCGGTCTACGAACAGAAGCCGAACAGTGGAAGGGCACAGGCGGTGGGAGGCCTCATTAGGAAAAGTGCGCCTCAGTTTAAGAATGGCTTTGGTTTACGAATGGACTTCTGAGGTACCACTGTACTATGAATATAAATATAGCGATAAGAGCAAGACGTAAAGATAAAGTTAAAGTGAGCAGGAGAGCGAATACCTATGAACAAAGTTAAATAAATGCTTTTAACAGAATTTAAATTATCTCAAGCGAGTGTTTAGTGAAAAGTTTGATCATTGTGAGAAGAAAATACATGAGATTTGAGATGAGTGAAAACAGAGTGCTAAAAAGTGAAAATTACAAGGCTGACATTCAGAAAGATTATGAAGTAGTAGTAATAATAATAATAATAATAATAATAATAAATTTTTATTTATACCCCGCCCTCTCCGGCCAGAGCCGGGCTCAGGGCAGCTAACACCAGTAAAATTACAATAATAATAATAAAAACAATTTAAAATACAGGTTAAAATATAATTTAAAATTCAGCCTCATTTTAATAGTAGCCCATAGATCAAAGCCATAAGGGGAGGGAAACATAAGGGTCAGACTGAGTCCAAACCAAAGGCCAGGCAGAACAGCTCTGTCTTGCAGGCCCTGCGGAAAGATGTCAAGTCCTGCAGGGCCCTGGTCTCTTGTGACAGAGTGTTCCACCAAGTCGGGGCCAGTACCGAAAAGGCTCTGGCCCTAGTTGAGATCAATCTAACCACCTTGTGACTTGGGACCTCCAAGGTGTTGTCATTTGTGGGACCTTAAGGTCCTCCTCGGGGCATACCAGGAGAGGCGGTCCCATAGGTACATGTGTCCTAGCCAATGATATGGTGTGATGGAAGTGCTTACTGGACCTCCCAATAGGTGGGTTGCTGCTGCTTACTGAGAGGCAGAACGGGGGGGGGGGGGCAGAGAGGCTGTGGCAGAGAGGATGACACAGGAGGAGCACTAGGTTGGCGCAGCCAATGCATTTGCACTGTGCCAGCCTCACCGCTACCTTGCCCCTCCTAGTAAACAGCAGTGACTCACCTGCCTGGAGGTCAGGTAAGCACCTTTGCTCCTCCACAACATCTGCTAATAAGATTATGTAACACCCAAAAAAGGAAGAAGAAGAAGAGGAGGAGGAGGAGGAGGAGGAGGAGGAGTTTGGACTTGATATCCCACTTTATCACTGCCCTAAGGAGTCTCAAAGCGGCTAACATTCTCCTTTCCCTTCCTCCCCCACAACAAACACTCTGTGAGGTGAGTGAGGCTGAGAGACTTCAGAGAACTGTGACCAGCCCAAAGTCACCCAACATCTGCATGTGGAGGAGCAGCGAAGCGAACCCGGTTCACCAGAATATGAGTCTACCGCTCTTAACCATTATACCACGCTGGCTCTCAAAGGAAGAGAGCAAATGTCATTAGATGTGGACAAATAACAAGAAGGTTTCCATTGGAAATACCACTGAATTGGCTTCAGTTTACAGGACTCCATTCAAATATTTAAAACCTTCCTCCCAGAGATGTTTTAATCTATTTTCAAAATGTGATGATTAAGTATCAGAGTAAGGGAAATTGTAAAAGCAACTGGTAAAAAGAACATGGTATGAGAAGGTCTCCCAAATATGACATTATGAGTTTAAAATATTTCGTGGAAGGAATGAGGAAAATACAGTATTGATGAAATTAAATAGTGGGATTGCCCTTGTATAACAGAGGAATCTGGACAGTGATGGGTAACAGCGAAAATGAGGCAAAAAAGTATATGAAAGTATATGAAGGAATTCAATGAAGAGGAAGAAAATGTCTTGGATAAGAAGGAACCAAAGGCATAAAAGAAACTGTGTATTGAAGAGCATTGAATTGAGGCATAAAGGAGATAAAATGTGCTACTTGGAATGTTAAAGGATTGAGGGGCAGGATAAAAAGGCAGAATGTATATATAGGGGGGTTATATTTGCTTTTATTACAAGGCATTTGATTCAAAACATTATAAATACTTAGAAAATATGAAGCGTTGGAAAACATTTATCTTCTTCAAGTGCTATACCTGTTCTGAAAGGCTGCGGTAATGACTAGGTAAGTGTTCCATTGATAAATAAGGAACAGAAGTGTTTATTAAGGGTCAAACAGGGTAGGGAGGAAATAGGTTATTGGTGCTGTGTAAATGGTTTGGAAAATGGTTGGGAGTAGAATAGTCAATATGCCAAGAAGAAAGAAAGAAAAAAAGAAAGAAAGAAAGAAAGAAAGAAAGAAAGAAAGAAGCCCAGGGTAGCAAGTTTAGAATGATATACTTGAATTACTGCTGAAGTATTTCTTCTACTTTAAGTATGGTCAGCAGAATAATACCTTTTGGGGGGGGGGTCCATCAATCCTGGGGACGTGGGTGGCACTGTGGGTTAAACCACAGAGCCTAGGACTTGCCGATCAGAAGGTTCGCTGTTTGAATCCCCGCAATGACGGGGTGAGCTCCCGTTGCTTGGTCCCTGCTCCTGCCAACCTAGCAGTTCAAAAGCACGTCAAAGTGCAAGTAGATAAATAGGTACCACTCCAGCGGGAAGGTAAACGGCGTTTCTGTGCGTTGCTCTGATTCGCCAGAAGTGGCTTAGTCATGCTGGCCACATGACCCAGAAGCTGTACACCAGCTCCCTCGGCCAGTAAAGCGAGATGAGCGCCGCAACCCCAGAGTTGGCCATGACTGGACCTAATGGTCAGGGGTCCCTTTACCTTTACCATCAATCCTACTGAAGAACAGATTGTATTCAGTGATGCCTGTCTATGAATGGAACAGACTTCTAATCAGGTAACAGGACTTCCCCTCCCTCTCTTCTTCCCCAAAGTCCTCTGTGTACCCTCAATGGACTGACTGTTTGGAGCAGGAGACTGCAGGAAAGATCATCCTCCTCTTATTCAGGCTAAACATATCCATCTCTCTCTCTACCTCTCACCACTTTACCTTGTTTAAATGAAAGCGGTAGTGAAAATGTTTCATCCAGAAATTGTTCTTGATTAGTATTTGGTACATAGAGAACTCCTGTCTCTATCTAACATGCCTTTAAGAAAAATAACTCTTCCATTTGAGTCTCTTAATGTTCATTGAGTTGGAAATTGAGCTTTGGAGAGATCCAGAGTTGAGGTTTTATGCCACTACACTAAAGTGCTGGTTGTGATCTATAAAGCCCTATACAGTGGTACCTTGGGTTAAGAACTTAATTTGATCCGGAGGTCCGTTCTTAACCTGAAACTGTTCTTAACCTGAAGCACCACTTTAGCTAATGGGGCCTCCTGCTGCCGCTGCGCCACTGAAGCGTGAATTCCTTTTTTTTTTTTTTTAAGATATTTATTAAAAGTTTAATAGTTACAGAAAAAAGAAGAAAGAAACAATAAAAAGTTCACAATACATCAAAAATAAAGAAAACAAAAAAAACAAAAAAACAATACAACAGAACAACAACAAAAAAGCAAAAACATTTAAAAAACACATCCAATATCTCTATATCTCTACCTTTCATTTACTTGTGTCATCGACCTCCTCACACCTCCCTTTTTTGTATTCTTGTTCAATTAGCTATTTCAGCAAATCCTTTCCATCTTTCTTAATTTTTGTTCTATTATTTATCTTAACACAATTAACCTTAAATTTCCACTTTGACCCATTAACAATCTATTTTTACTTAATTCTTTATAACATTTCTGCTAAAGCCATATAACTTCATTCCAGCATCCTTCTAACATTCATTAATTTTACAATATTTCTGTAAATAAGCTTTAAATTTTTTCCAATCTTCTTCCACCGACTCTTCTCCCTGGTCTCGGATTCTGCCAGTCATTTCCGCCAACTCCATGTAGTCCATCAGCTTCATCTGCCATTCTTCCCTGGTAGGTAGATCTTGTGTCTTCCAGTGCTTTGCGATAAGTATTCTTGCTGCTGTTGTAGCATACATGAAAAAAATTCTATCCTTCTTTGGCACCAATTGGCCCACCATGCCCAGGAGAAAGGCCTCTGGTTTCTTTAGAAAGGTATATTTAAATACCTTTTTCATTTCATTATAGATCATCTCCCAGAATGCCTTAATCTTTGGGCACGTCCACCAAAGGTGAAAGAATGTGCCTTCAGTTTCATTACATTTCCAACATTTATTATCGGGCAAATGATAAATTTTTGCAAGCTTGACTGGTGTTATGTACCACCTGTAGATCATTTTCATTAAATTCTCTTTTAAGGCATTACATGCCGTAAACTTCATACCAGTGGTCCATAACTGTTCCCAGTCAGCCATCATAATATTATGTCCAACATCTTGTGCCCATTTAATCATAGCGGATTTCACCGTTTCATCTTGAGTATTCCATTTCAACAGCAAGTTATATATTCTTGACAAATTCTTAACTTTAGGTTCTAGCAATTCTGTTTCCAGCTTTGATTTTTCCACCTGAAAACCTAGTTTTTTATCCAAATTATATGCCTCCATTATTTGATAATAATGGAGCCAATCTCGTACTCTGTTTTTTAATTTTTCAAAGCTCTGTAACTTTAATCTGTCACCCTCTTGTTCTAAAATTTCCCAATACTTCGGCCATTTGGCCTCCATATTGAGTTTTTTCAAAGCCTTTGCTTCCATTGGTGACAGCTATCTTGGGGTTTTATTTTCTAACAAATCCTTATATCTTATCCAGACATTAAACAGTGCTTTTCTTACAATATGGTTTTTAAACGCTTTGTGTGCTTTGACCTTATCATACCACAAATATGCATGCCAACCAAATACATTATTGAAACCTTCCAAATCCAAAACATCCGTGTTTTCAAGAAGCATCCATTCTCTCAGCCAACAAAAAGCGGCTGATTCATAATAAAGTTTTAAGTCTGGCAGGGCAAATCCACCTCTTTCTTTAGCATCAGTTAATATCTTAAATTTTATACGAGGCTTCTTGCCCTGCCAGACAAATCTGGATATGTCTCTCTGCCACTTCTTGAAACAGTCCATTTTGTCCAAAATTTGCAGTGTTTGAAACAAAAATAACATTCTTGGCAATACATTCATTTTTATCACAGCAATTCGGCCTAGCAGCGATAGCTTCAAATTTGACCATATTTCTAAATCTTTTTTCACTTCAGTCCAACATTTTTCATAATTTGATTTCTGTTCTCATCCTGAAGCAAAGTTCTTAACCCGAGGTACTATTTCTGGGTTAGTGGAGTCTGTAACCAGAAGCTTACGTAACCTGAAGCATATGTAACCCGAGGTACCACTGTATTATGCTTTACTTTTTTTACATGTCTCTTGTACAAAAATAAGATCTAGGTAGTCAAACTAAGGCCCGGGGGCCGGATCCAGCCCAATCACCTTCTAAATCCGGCCCATGGACGGTCTGTGAATCAGCGTGTTTTTACATGAGTAGAATGTGTCCTTTTATTTAAAATGCATCTCTGGGTTATTTGTGGGGCACAGGAATTCATTCATTTTTTTTTCTTTTCAAAATATAGTCCGGCCCCCCACAAGGTCTGAGGGCCAGTGGACCGGCCCCCTGCTGAAAAAGTTTGCTGACCCCTGATCTAGGTTATCTCATTTTAAAGCAGACTACACCCACTGTAGTCTGTAGTCTATCCATTCTTAAGGAAATCAGCCCTGAGTGCTCACTGGAAGGACAGATTGTGAAGCTGAGACTCCAATACTTTGGCCACCTCATGAGAAGAGAAGACTCCCTGGAAAAGACCCTGATGTTGGGAAAGATGGAGGGCACAAGGAGAAGGGGACGACGGAGGACGAGATGGTTGGACAGTGTTCTCAAAGCTACTAACATGAGTTTGACCAAAGTGCGGGAGGCGGTGGAAGACAGAAGTGCCTGGCGTGCTCTGGTCCAGGGGGTCGCGAAAAGTCGGACACGACTAAACGACTAAACAACAACAACAACAACACCCACGGTTAGCAATTATTTTTGTAAGTTTGGCGCTAGTTTGTCACATTCAAGAAGATGGGGAGGGGATTTACCCAACGGTAATGAAATGAAAACGACAGTTTACACAAATGATATGATGTTAAGATTAGAGGAGCTCGTGGTGCATAAAAACTCTTAATCTCAGGGTTGTGCGTTCAAGCCCCACCTTGGGCAAAAAGATTCCTGCATTGCTGGGGGTTGAACCGTCATGGTTCCTGCCAACTCTATGATTCTATGTTATGGAGGGTTGAATTAAACATCCTACAAAGAACTTCAAATCCCTGATTCAATTTGCATTTCTCAAACCTGCTTCTAATGGGGGGGCAATCTTTTGTCTCATCTAGATTTAAATATTTAATTGGACATTTAGGAGAATATAGTAGAAAGCAGAGGTACTGATGTTATCAACTTATAAGTAAAGGTAAAGGTAAAGGGACCCCTGATCATTAGGTCTAGTCGTGACCGACTCTGGGGTTGCGGCTCTCATCTCGCTTTATTGGCTGAGGGAACCAGCGTACAGCTTCCGGGTCATGTGGCCAGCATGACTAAGCCGCTTCTGGTGAACCAGAGCAGCGCACGGAAACGCCGTTTACCTTCCCGCTGGAGCGTTACCTATTTATCTACTTGCACTTTGACGTGCTTTTGAACTGCTAGGTTGGCAGGAGCAGGGACCGAGCAATGGGAGCTCACCCTGTCGCGGGGATTCGAACCGCCAACCTTCTGATCAGCAAGTCCTAGGCTCTGTGGTTTAATAATAGGATGCTGGATTCTTGATCAAGTGCGCAAACAACTCTATTTGTTAGAATTTTTAACCTCATTTATTAAAAACACCGGTATATATAATTGCTTTTGCGGTAAGAGCGTAACAACAACCACGTATAAAGAAACAAAGCGGAGAATGTATATCACACCAGTAGATAATAGTAAGCCATATTTATGCAAGCAAGAAACCAATAGTATAAAAAGAGCCAGCTGTCAGATTTATTCATCTCACAGTGGAAAATTGCCATGATATATTTATAAAGAACATGGTCATTACAGAATGCAGCGAAGATTAAATGAAAACTCAAATTTCACGAGTTCCAGATTCACAGACAGGCTGCTCTAAGAGTATAATCCCACTCCACGAGCTACAGGGAGCCCGACTTGATGAAGAATCTTAGCCCATGTTGACAAAGCATCGAAGATGAGCTAAGCAGGCATGTGAGGAAAGGGTGAGTCACGCCCATTTATTTAATTATTTAATTAAAACAGCTCAGACAATGGAGGCAACCACATATTTTTCTATCCACAATTTAATCTACAAGGGTTCTCGCTGAATCCCTTGGTACGTTACCATTGCCATTCAGTTGGTAAAAAAAGAAAGCTGAAAGGCAAAGAGAGTCAAATCACTGTTAAAAAACAACATACAGTGGTACCTCAGGTTACATACACTTCAGGTTACATACTCTGCTAACCCAGAAATAGTGCTTCAGGTTAAGAACAGTTTCAGGTTAAGTACCGACCTCCGGAACGAATTACGTACTTAACCCGAGGTACCACTGTATTACATAGAAGATCAACCGGAGTGTATAAGGCGGATCTGGACAGGTACCGTGGGAGTCATGAGGATGCCAACATGGCTAACAAACAGAGTCAGAGAAGTTATTAGAGACAAGAAGTCTTCCTTTAAAAAAAACCAGCAGTATTGTGCAAATGAACAGACCAAAAAGGAACACAAAAAAGGTGTTAAGGGCAGACAGTAAGAGATGCTGAAAAGGAATTTGAGGAGCACATTGCTAAAAACACTTAAACCAACAAGTTATTTAACCACCTAGGGAGGTGGTTGGGCTCTTGTATGACAAAGCAGTGAAATGAGAGCTAAAGGAAGATAAGAAAATGGCAGAGAAGCTTAATGAATTATTTGCATCTGTCTTCACAATGGAAGATATAAGGCAGATCCTTCAACTACGTTTTGCAGGAAGGGAATCTGAAGGACTGAGGCAGATCGTGTGTCAGGAGATAAGGTTCAAGGTCTAACAGACAAAATAAAAACCGACAGATTGCCGGATGGATGGCATCCACCCCAAAGTACTTAATTATTAAATTCACATATATGCACATATGGTCCGAACTGGTGGTGACTGAGCAGGAATAAGACTTGAGGGTCATAGCAGACAGCTCCATGAAGACGTCAAGTCACTGCACAGAATCTGTGAAAAAGGCAAATTCCATGCTAGGGATCATTAGGAAAGGAATTGAAAATAAAACTGTCAAGATCACAATGTCATTAAGCAAATATGTGACCACATTTGGAAGGCTGTGTACAAGGGGGTGGAGCAACTTCCCTGTGAGGAATGGTTGCAGCATTTGGGACCTTTCAGTTGAGAGAAAAGGTGAGCAAGACGGATGGCGGCTAACAGATTGAGGTTGAATCCTGGCAAGACAGAAGGACTGTTTTTGGGGGACAGGAGGCGGGTGGGTGTGGGGGATTCCCTGGTCCTGAATGGGGTAACTGTGCCCCTGAAGGACCAGGTGTGCAGCCTGGGAGTCATTCTGGACTCACAGCTGTCCATGGAGGTGCAGGTTAATTCTGTGTCCAGGGCGGCTGTCTACCAGCTCCACCTGGTACACAGGCTAAGACCCTCCCTGCCCGCAGACTGTCTCCTCAGAGTGGTGCATGCTCTAGTTATCTCCCGCTTGGACTACTGCAATGCACTCCATGTGGGGCTACATTTGAAGGTGACCCGGAAACTGCAATTAATCCAGAATGTGGCAGCTAGACTGGGGACTGGGAGTGGCCGCCGGGACCACATAACACCGGTCCTGAGAGATCTGCATTGGCTCCCAGTACATTTCCAAGCACAATTCAAGTTGTTGGTGCTGACCTTTAAAGCTCTAAATGGCATCGGTCCAGTATACCTGAAGGAGCATCTCCACCCACATTGTTCAGCCCAGACACTGAGTTCCAGCTCTGAGGGCCTTTTGGCAGTTCCCTCACTGTGAGAAGCCAAGTTACAGGGAACCAGGCAGAGGGCCTTCTCAGTAGTGGCACCCACCCTCTGGAACACCTTCCTTCAGATGTGAAGGAAATAAGCAGTTATCCTATCTTTAAAAGACATCTGAAGACAGCCCTGTTTAGGGAAGTTTTTAATATTTAATGCTGTACTGTTTTTAACATTTGATTGGGGCCACCCAGAGTGGCTGGGGAGACTCAGCCAGTTGGGCAGGGTATAAATATTAAATTATTAAATTATTGTTATTGGCATGTTAGAAGTCTCTAAAATTATGCATGGCGTGGGAGACAGTATATAGAAAGTGTATAGAGTTTTTCCTCCCTCTCTCATAACACTAAAATTCATGGTTATCCAATGAAGCTTAATGCTGGAAGATTCGGGGCAGATGAAATACTTCTTCATTAAATGCAGTGTTAAACTATCGAACTCACCATCATGGGAGACAATGATGGCTACCAATTTGGATTGCTTTAAAAGAAGATTAGACTAATTCATGGAGGAGAAGGCTATCAATAGCTACAAACCATGATGGCTATGATCTGTCTCCAAATCGTGTAAGAACTTTCAGTCTGAAATCCAACGGAGCATATATGGACTGACAGTATTGTAGACAGCTGGTCCATTGACAGGTTTTGCACTGCGATATATATTTGCTGTATATATCAATCCAGGCTTTGGACTTGTTGCTCACATTCACATTTGAGGGGATTATGCAGCAAATTCTCCGTCGACTCTTCTCTGACGAAAGGCAGAGTCACAATGACATTCCCATTTCTTTCCATTTATCTCTGAGCTTGTTTATATTCATTACCATGAAGCACAGCTTTGCAGGGACCACCTGTGGGGCTATGATGAACTCTGCAGATAATGCTTAATCTCAAAGGGTGTTTTAAGCCACCTTAATCATGCACAGAATTTTGAACATCTTATTTCGTCTAGAGCATCCTTTGTGCCGCTATGTAAAAAAAACCCCAACAACTCCTTAGTTTCCAGCTGCAATCATTGCTCAAGTCCCTGACAACTTTATGGGAGAAAGTTCCAAAATTTGAAAAGAAATGTAGGACCATATTTAAAAAGATAGTCTTAGACCACATTCTATTATCAAATGAATCAAATGACATAAGGCTGGGTCATCAACCGAGAGCAGGTACAGATCAGAACTAACAGAATTTTATCTCCAGAGGCTTGAGCAACCTGTTTGACAGATGTATTGGCCAACAAACTGAACACTGATTCATGCTTCTGGAAGATGCTTGGTTTTTTTAGTTTTTAAACTGCTGATTTATACACACACACAGTGTTTAGGGGCAGGTGAGCCAGTGACCTCACTTTGCACAGCAATTCCTGTTGCTAATAAGAAGAGGTTTCTCCTGAGCCCTATCTTTTTGAATGCAAAATTAAGAAATCAATATTTTAAACATCAAACAGAACAACTTTGATATTTTATTAAATACAGTGGTACCATGGTTTACGAACAGTCCTATTTGGTTTATGAACTCCGCAAAACCGTAAGTAGTGTTCCAGTTTGTGAACTTTACCTCAATCTACGAACGGAAGCTGAACGGTTGAAGGCCTCATTAGGGAAAGCATGCCTTGGTTAAAGAATGGATTTGGTTTAAGAACGGACTTCAGGAACAGATTAAGTTTGTAAACCGAGGTACCACTGTATTCAAAGCACTGGTACTGGCGGAGCGACCCCCTCCGGCTCTTGGGGTGGGGGAGGTTTGTGCACAGGGGGGCAACAGCGGAACATGCCCCACCAACACCCAAGATCACCCAAAGTTGTTAAGCCGGGCACTCAGGGGCCTTCCTATGCTACTGAGCACCAGTATATTTTGTACCATATATTTACTATTGCGCACTGGTTGGCGGAAGTGGTATGTGAAATGATTGGCGGTTCCAGCAGCTTCTTCACGGCAGCCACAGGAAGGTAAGTAGTGGGATTTTTTATTAAAACAAACAAACCTGTGCATTCACAATCTGTGTATAAGTCACCCCCCAATTTTTGAGTTTTTAATAGAAAAAACATTGCCTGATATACGGAAAAATACGGTACTCCTTGCTTGGAGTTGCAGGTGGAGAGAGTGCTGTTGTGCTTATGTCTTGCTTGTGGCCTTCCTCCGAGCGTCTGGCTGGCCACTGTGATAACAGGATGACGAACTAGGTGGGTCATCGGCCTGATCTATCAGGCTCTTCCTATGCCCTTAAAAGGTAAAGGGACCCCTGACCATTAGAATCATAGAGTTGGAAGAGACCACAAGGGCCATTGAGTCCAACCCCCTGCCAAGCAGGAAACACCATCAGAGCACTCCTGACATATGGTTGTCAAGCCTCTGCTTAAAGACCTCCAAAGAAGGAGACTCTACCACACTCCTTGGCAGCAAATTCCACTGTCGAACAGCTCTTACTGTCAGGAAGTTCTTCCTAATCTTTAGGTGGAATCTTCTTTCTTGTAGTTTGGATCCATTGCTCCGTGTCCGCTTCTCTGGAGCAGCAGAAAACAACCTTTCTCCCTCCTCTATGTGACATCCTTTTATATATTTGAACATGGCTATCATATCACCCCTTAACCTCCTCTTCTCCAGGCTAAACATGCCCAGCTCCCTTAGCCGTTCCTCATCAGGCATCGTTTCCAGGCCTTTGACCATTTTGGTTGCCCTCCTCTGGACACGTTCCAGTTTGTCAGTGTCCTTCTTGAACTGTGGTGCCCAGAACTGGACACAGTACTCCAGGTGAGGTCTGACCAGAGCAGAATACAGTGGCACTATTACTTCCCTTGATCTAGATGCTATACTCCTATTGATGCAGCCCAGAATTGCATTGGCTTTTTTAGCTGCCGCGTCACACTCTTGGCTCATGTCAAGTTTGTGGTCAACCAAGACTCCTAGATCCTTTTCACATGTACTGCTCTCAAGCCAGGTCCAGTCGTGACCAACTCTGGGGTTGTGGTGCTCATCTCACTTTACTGGCCGAAGGAGCCGGCGTACAGCTTCCGGGTCATGTGTCCAACATGACTAAGCCGCTTCTGGCGAACCAGAGCAGCGCACGGAAACGCCATTTACCTCCCCGCCGGAGCGGTACCTATTTATCTACTTGCACTTTGACGTGCTTTCAAACTGCTAGGTTGGCAGGAGCAGGGACCGAGCAACGGGAGCTCACCCTGTCGCAGGGATTCGAACTGCCGACCTTCTGATCAGCAAGTCCTAGGCTCTGTGGTTTAACCCACAGCACCACCCGCGTCCCTGTGATCCCTTGGGTAAGAGCATATAGGATTGAAACCTTAGTCCCAAATAAGGATGTTTAGTATTACAGCCTTTGGGGGTACAAAGTATTTTGCCTACAATATGCCAATGAAATGCATAAAACCTGGGAGGTGGATCAGTTTTATTGCCCCTGCATTTCAGGAAGGAGGAGGGGAAGGCTGAACAAAAGGAGAATGATTTGCTTAAGGCCAGCTAGTGAGTTCATAGAAGAGTCAAGCCTGAATCAGGGGTTTTCATGATACATAAAGTACATGGTCTCTAGGTGGATAAATTACAAGGGGTTATAATTTGGCTAAACACGTTTGGCTTCAGGGGGGCTTCATTATGGCACCTCCTACGCAACTTTCTTCCATGACAGATTTCAAATTAACTTTAAACTGTATTATTGATACCACTGCAATATTAAATATTAACATACCATTTAAAGGAGGAAGCCATCCTTCCTTTGTGCGTTCTTGTGACTTCACAGCTGTAGCTCCTCTCACTTGATCATTTCTCTTGTGTCACAATGAGACTTTCATCTCTAAGTCAGGGGCTGCTACAAAGGGAGAATGTGTCACTGTCATAGTTAATTATTCAGTACATGATGATAATTGCCCATCTTCCTGACTGTGGCGCTGTATCATGTAACTGATAGCGTCAACATACTCAACACTGCAGCGCTTAGCTTGAATGTGCAGTTTTTTAAAGCTGCAAATAGGATATCACATAAATGCAGAAAAGTTATTAAAATGACAACGGGAAGTAAAAAAAAAAAAAAGCTTATGGGAAATTACTAAAGTTCTAAATAAGAAAGATTGCAAATTAAACATGTCTGTCTCAGGTTTTCAGTAAGTGAAACTAGGGAAACATTGCTATTCAATATACGTATTTTATGAATATTCACTTAAAGGCTATTGACGGCATTAATCACGATCCAAATCAAGTAGTGTACCCCAGTGCAGATAAATTCAAATAAATCATGCAATAGCGAAATAAATATCTCTTTTACAGCAATCTCATGAACATAACTAGACCTTTGATTTGCATATGACTGGAAAATAGCATGGTAGTTACAATTTATTTCTTAACAAGAGTAGGTGCCATCTGTTTCTGGCTGTCAAGGATGACAATGTTCAAATTCATCACCAGAATGTCACTCAGCACGCAAGAGGGAGCAAATAGCAAGGATATGTTAGAAAACAAAATGATCTAAAACCCAATTTGATTTAACTGGAAGAACAATGAAAGTATTTGAAATTTTTTATTTTTTAAAAAAATCAGAATGCCTTCTTCTGTCACACTTCGGATTTCCAGGTAGTAGATCCATATTGGGTCATAGGAATTTGTTTAAGGTTTCCTGCAGAGAGTCAGTGGCAATATTTGGACTTCTTTGGAAGCAGCTTTGAAAGGGATGAAGAATTTGACAGCTGAGCTGTGCAAGTGGAAGGAAATCTGGTCCAGCATTTGCATTTCCAGACAAGAAGGATCAATCGATTGGGAGAAGATTTAGGTTCCATCGGCATTATATATTTTAAAGTTGCATTATAACAGTCCCTGAAAACAATCTGAGAAGTGTAGTTTGCTTGCAATAACAGCAGCAAGAATATTATTGGCCCAAAAATGGAAGCAAGAAGAGTTACCGTCGAGTGAAGAATGGAGGATGAAGTTAATGGACTATGCAGAATTAGATAAACTAACAGGAAGGATTCAAAACCGGTGAGACCAGAAATTCACAGAAGACTGGAGTAAATTTACAGACTATTTGAAAAGTAATTGTGAAGAACAGACGACGTTTGTAGGGTTGCAAGAAGTTTTGTGAGGAGCATTATTAGAAGTATTGTAAAAATGGATAAGGGGGAGGATGATTTGTTAAGAGATGTAAAGGCAATATAAAGTTAAGAAATGCATAAGAAGTGGTGAAAACGGTGGATCATCAGAGGTGCTGATGGAAGTCCAAAAAGATTGTATAAGTGATAAGTTTTGTGGTACATTTTATAATTTATATGTTAAAATTAATAAAAATATTATAAAAAAGAGAAATGTAGTTTGCTACACTTCCCAGTTACACCGAAGGCTCCTAAGGAAACACTATTCCCCTCACAGAACTAGAATTCAGAGTGGTTTAACAATCAATCCCTCTTCTCTGGGAACTCTGGGAACTGTAGCTCTGTGAGGGATTTTCCTACAACTCTTGGCACACCTTCAGCTTTACCATTACAGCTGTCATGTTGGTGGGATATTATTGCAGTCAAACCAACAATGCATGCTTTGTCAGAGGGGCACATGAAGGGGGCTGAGGCTCACGGAGCTTTCCTGTAAAATTTGCTAGAGAGAATCACTTCCTTTGTCTACCTTGGCAGGAAGCTGTAACACTACATACTTCCTTCCTGCCTGGACAGCATCCTTTTCATCATGCTTCCAAACTAACCATATGCACATGTCAGAGCTCTGTAGCTCAGACCCCATTTTTAAACTTATATTTTGTACTTTTGTAACTTAGATACTAGTTGTAAACCTGCCTTCATTTTGCTACTGTAATTGCTGCTTCAAGATCTAGATAATGTAAGTAAATACTGCTTTTATTTTTTCACAAAACAATGTTTGTGTGATTGTTGTTTTTAAGGGGCAGAAAAGGAGTAATACAAGAGGAAATCCAGTCTGCCTTAAAGCATCCTGGATTATTGTTTCTCAGAGGTTAATTCAACCCTGTTGATCTCCTAGTGTCTAAATCCATACCTGCAATGTCCATACTCAGAAACGTTTCATCTGCCAGTACACATTGCAATGCTGCAAATAGATTCATTTAACACTTAGATTTGGGCAAGCACTGTGTTCTTCTTGCGGTCTTTGAGAGCTCTGTATGTGTGATGCCAATAAAGTACTAATAGTGTTAAGCAGGAGCCTTGCCCCTCTAACGAAGAGTGAAAATTATAAATAACTTTGTGCTCAGATTATTCCAAGAATAATTAAAAGCAAGGTAAGGCTCCGTGTGTGCGTGTGTGTGTTTCTATGCATCTGACATTCAATTTGAAATGCAGACCTCAAATTGGACCCTGAAGCAGATGGATGGCAACGTCCCTCAGAACTATTACAGCTATACGTTTAGAGGAAATGTGTTTCATTTGTGAGTACCTTGGATGGCAAAGACAGACACATTGCTCCTAGGTGTGAATGGGCTGAGATGTTCCTAGTAACAAAAATAAATCTCAGAATGTTTAAGGTAGAAAAAGATGGGTCAGACAGGCACATGGGCTCTGTGACTAAAAAGAATCCTTAAACATGCTGAGGACATCAATGAAAACTAGAAAATAAAAATGCTAAGGGCAAGCAGAACTAAGTTTTGCACACCAAGACGCTCATAGAACCAATACACGCTCATTCCCTCTCAGGACTTCAAAACACCTTGCAGGTGCTGTTTAAACAAAAAGGGAAAAAATATTCATTTTAGCATGGATTTCAATGCAAATCCTTTCATGATCAGGAGGGGTTTGCACTGAAACCCCAGTTATAATGAAGGTGTTTTCATCTGTTTCTACAGAGGTTTCAGACCTTTGCAGAGGATTCTGCCAGATTTACCATCCTGCTCATCAGCTGATATGAGGAGAATTAAATCCAGCTGCATGTGCTGTTTCCACCATCTCCCCACAGGTATATGGTTGGCGGGGCGCAGCTTCCACCCTAAGCCTCTGTGGGGAGCGCTCTCCTCCCGAGGAGGCTTGGGAAGGAAGCTGCACGCCCGCCAGCCTTATGGTTGGCAGGGCGCAGATGGCAGGCGTGCAGGGAAAGAGGAGGCTGCCGGCAAAGCCACACAGCTCCCCCACTCTCTGGGGCGCCCCTGAGAGGCCGGCGCCCTGGCGCGACGCACCACTAAGCCCTATGGGAAAGACGGCTCTGGGTTGGGGGATAGTTCTGCCTGGAAAGCTGATGTGCACATGCAGACTGTACATTTGTAATAGCACAATGTTGAATTCCACCCAAGGAGTTTGGTACAGCAATTTGATTACACAAAGGCAAGGAAGATGGAAATTTTTTCTTTCAGACAATGAAACATTAAAATAGTACAGGAGAACCACCGGAAATTATTAAATGGAACAGAGCCATTGGACTGTATTTGCTTAGCTTGGCAAGGTAGAACAGCTTTGATTGAAGATGAATCTAAAATATTATATATTTTTCAGAACGCAGCATTAAAAGATAACTTAGCTATTTTAAAGCAGAAAGTTGTCACACAATTATCTGGAATGGAGTGGGGGGGGGACTCCAGCATTATTTAGATATCAATTAGATGAGGGAGTAGGGTTACTAGACACTAATTTATATTATTGTGAATCTATATTGCTAATGATGATAGAGGGTTAATTTTTGTTGGATAATATCACAGGTTCAGAGCAGGATGAATAAAAATGCCTTAAGACAGTATTATCTGGCTTTTAAAAAATTGGGTCTTATCATTGGACACACTAAATCGAGCCCTGGATTTATCACCATACATATTGGTTTTCTATAATGAGAAGTTTTGTTTGCTCACTCTCAAGGAAGTGTCTTCTGCCCCCTAAAATGCAAGGCCGGATTAAACCCCTGTGGAGGCCCCTAGGCCGTCAAAATCTCGGGGCCTCCTTTGCTCTAGTGGGATAACACTGAACTGAGAAAGCTTGATTGCAATTTTCTTTCAAATCAGTATTGTTTTGATCTGTCGTCACAGGGTCCCTAAAAGGCGTGGGTTCCATAGGCTGGCGCCTATTTGGTAATGCGGCACTGCTAAAATGTCATGCTTCAGCCCCATAGAGAGCTCTCAGGCTGAAGGTAGGGCTTCTTTAGTAGGGAGGGGAACCTACTTATCCCAGAAATCAGGGACTTCTCATTACTGCCTTTCAGCGTAGTGCACACACACATACATACACACACACACACACACACACACACACATCCTTCCCCCGGTCTACCACTGGGGTTTTACTCCAAATTTCCTTTATTGTGTCCTGCGTTCTACCTAAGATTCCTGGAGTATCTATCCAACAGGCTTGAGAAAAGTCTTGCTTCATCACTTTCCCTTCCTACTTTACTAGTCCCTCCTAGAATTATATTTGTGAGGTTTCTGTTTGTTGCCACTGTGCAGTGCTTGGAGTCACAAGACTCTGTTTACACTCCAGACTGTTGGAAATCTCACGGGAGATGGATGTTGATATTACTGGTTTCCTGTTTCTTTGTATCCAGTTGCTCTCTGCCTTTCACAGAGAGAGGATGTAAATTCTTACTGTCTGCATAGTTAGAAAATAAAGCATAGCGATGTAGCTCATATTTCTCGTCTCTTCTGCTGCTTTGATACTCTGCGTAATGGGGAACGTGCCTGGAGCTTTATCAAAAGCTCAGGTCGTTAATCATCGTTGGAGGAGATTCCGAAGGCTCAACCGGAGGAGTAGCTTGGTCGTAGCGGAGATTCCGACAATATTGCTCTGTTCCCTCCCTCTCAGCAGCTACCACAGAGTGTAGAGATGGAAGGGACCATGAGGGTCATCTAGTCCAACCCCCTGCAATGCAGGCACATTTTGCCCAACGTGGGGCTTGAACCCATAACCCCGAGAATAAGAGCCTCATGGTCTACCAACTGAGCTATCCATGGAGCTCAACTTCCAACCTGTCCATGTTTACACCCGGTTGGGTCAAGCACAGGATGCTACAGAGACTGGTGGCAGCAGCCATCTACTTCTCCCAACACGAAAGCTTCTTCTTCTTCTTTAATCCTTAATAATTAATCCCCCTTCAATTACTCTTACTACTGAATTGCTAAAACCTTCCCATTATGCATTTGTACTATACATACACTTCAGAGCATTACAAGCCCAACTTTCCATTAGGGAAGCAATGTATTTCTCTGCAATATTAATATATATATGTCAGGGGTTCAGGGACAGAGGCACAGGGTAGGCAGGAGATGGAGAGCGATGGGGATGAATCCCAGGACAGCGAGGAAGAGGATGACAATGACTCTAGAGATTCCATGAGTCTTTCCAGCGAATCAGAGGATTCCCAGAAGGGGGCGCCGGTGGTCAAGGCCAGGGGAGCCCCAGGGGGGACTTGTCAGGAGCAGGGGGCCAGCGGGGGATCCCAAAGTGGCAGCTGGGCGTCAGGACCAGCCTCCCCGCCAGAGTGCAGCGAAGGGGGTGGAGGTTCCAGTGTATCAGGGGAGGCGGCTCCGGCAGTAGAGAAAGGAGGGAGGTCGGAGCAAGCCACCCTCCCGGAAGGGGAGGGGAGTAGTGAAGGGAGTAGCGTAGCTGTCAAAAGGAAAGTTAGAGGTTGGGGGCGCGCGCCAAGTTCAAATGTAGAGGCGCGCGGAAGTACAGGGAGCCCGGAGGAGGGGCCAGGTCCCAAAGCCCGCAGGAGGGGGCAAGAGCAGTCTGATTCCGCGTCGGAGGAATCCAGGAGGGGCGAAACCCCAGAGGGCAGAAAGACCCTGCGGAAAAGGAAAGAGAGAAAGAGGTGGAGCAGCGCAAGCCTCTTAAACTGGTGCAGGGCGGGGACAGATTCAGAAGGGACTTCAGCGGTCTAAGCCTAGCAGACGTAGGGCTGCGCGCCTCGGATCTGAAGCAAACAATGAACTGCAATAAACACTTTTGTATATAAGAAAAGAAAGGCGTTGGTCTTTTGTGAGCTGAGACTTGAGGCAGCCCTGACAATATATATTTCTGTTTCATCATAAATATATATTGCCTCTCACAGCCACTCCCCGCTGTCACTGTTTGCTGTTAAAAATATGTCAGTTTGGTCATCAATTCAGAATTCCAGACTTTTTCTAGTCATTCTTTTACTGCTGGTGTTCATTGCAGTCTCCATTTTTGCAGCAAAGGCAACTAGCAAATATTAGGTCCAATTCTCGTGCTCCTTTCTTACAGAGCCTTCCGTATGTTTTAACAGAAAGAAAACTGAACCTAGAGCAGGGGGCAGGGAAAAAACTAGGTCTGGATCTACTGGAAAATCTTTCTCTGCCCTAGATTAGTAATGATTTCTGTCTTCCAACTGTTTAACGAGCGCAGCAATCAAAGGACCCCTCCATCCTAAGGTATACTGCTGAAGATTGGGTTAACCGGGAGCAGACTTCTGGGGAAGGACTGAACTCCACTCAGTTCTGTTCAGAGCCATTTGGCAAATAGGGTAAATGATGCTTTGAGGACCACTGCTGGCTGGCTGGACCTGTCAATTCCCACCTAATGAGGCTTTTCAGCCTTCTCCCTTCCTACAGCAGGAGGAAGGGTCTTGCTGGGTTGCCATTCAAGATGTGGCAAAAGGGAGAGAGAGAGAAATCTAAGCCAGGGCGACATGGTGTTGTCACACTTAAAGCAGTGGCAAAACAACCACCACAAAAAGCAAGTCAGACGAAAGAGGAGCAGCTGCTGCCACCACTACTGTGAAGATGAGTGTCATGGTCCAGTTCACGGGTGATCAAAGTCCCGGCTGGGGACGTCGGGACTGGGGGTAAGACGTCGGGATGGGAGCAGGAACGGGAGTCCAGAAGCCAGGAGTCAGGAAGCCAAGAGTCCAAGGGTCAGAGAGCCGGGAGTCAAGAAGCCAATGGTCCGAGGATCAGGAAGCAAGGAGTCAAATGCAGCAAGGCAGGGAACGTGTTGCTGTGGCAAAGAGCCGAAGGGAAAATGCTGACCTTATATCCCTTCCCAGCTCTTGCCACCAGGTGCTGTGAGTTACCAATCGGCCTCACCTGTGTGGCCGCACCTTGCCTCTTCAGAACAAACTTAGGAAGGCCCCGGTCCTGCAAAGTCCTATTGGTCACAGGGCCTGGCTCCTGCACACACTCCTGACAATGAGAAGCAGTGCCAGAGGCAGGAGGAGATGAAGACAACACTGGGGCCCACATAGCACAATCTGCTCCAGGTCCCACATCTCCTAGAGGTAGCCCTAGTTCTGGTACTGAAAACATATTCAGCGCTGTCTCTTTTGCACCAGCAGATCCCGATAGTCTGAAGCTTTCCAACCTCTTATGTAAAGGAGTCCTATACCCTGTTCACCATTAAATGTTTGATCTTTTCCCCTATGTATCTCCACATGACACTCTCACTATATTTGATGATAACCTCTCTCGGGCATATTTTGGATAATGTTACTTTGTAGTATTTGTACAAACTGGACCAGGTTAAAAATCTATGGTGTATTGACCATTTCTGTATTTATGCAGGGATGATCCATAAAATGGGAGATATATCTTATCTCAGTCACTTCAAGGCAGAAATAATGTAATAAAGCCTGTATACAAATGTGAATCTTTTTGAGAACCAAGTGGTGCTGAGTATGTTTTAAATGACTGCCAAGACTAAAAGTATATTGAATAAGTGCTTCAAAATGATTTTACAGATGATTTAATTCTGAATGCAAATGGAAACCGATTTGAATGAAATAATCTCTACAGAATATTGGAAGTATCAGAATGTAACAAAAAAACATTACATTTGCTAAACTTAAAGCTTTCATGAAATGAAATTTAGTTGGTACCTCATCCTTGCACATCTGAAAAAATAAACAAATTATAGGAGAATAAATGTTGCAGGTGTCAGACCCAAGGGGCATAGAATCATATAATTGTAGAGCTGGAAGGGACTTTGAGGGTCTTATACCCAACCCCCTGCAATGCAAAAATTTCAACTAAAGCATTCATGACAGAAAACCATACAGCCTCTGCTTAAAAACCTCTGAGGGATAAAAGTCCATCACATTCTACCCTCTGGGAACTCAGAATCAAAGAATTATATAGTTGAAAGGGATAGTAATAGCTTTACTAAGGGAGCAGGTGGCACTGTGGTCTAAACCACTGAGCTTCTTGGGCTTGCTGATTGGAAGGTTGGCAGTTCGAATCCCTGCAACGGGGTGATCTCCCATTGCTCTGTCCCAGCTCCTACCAACCCAGCAGTTTGAAAGCACACCAGTGCAAGTAGATAAATAGGTACTGCTGTGGTGGGAAGGTAAACGGCGTTTCTGTGCATTCTGGTTTCCGTCATGGTCCTCCGTGCGTCAGTAGCAGTTTAGTGATGTTTGCCACATGTCCCAGAAAGCTGTGAACAAACGCCAGCTCCCTTGGCCTGGAAAGCGAGATGAGCGCTGCATCCTATGGTCGTCTTTGACTGGACTTAACCATCCCGGTGTCCTTTACCTTTACCTCTAATAGCTTTACTGCTAGGTAGAGTAACGCTGCTGCCTCAGGCTGGGGAATAGTGGCATGGCTTTGGAGGCCACAGCGCTTGCCCTATGCTACCTAAGCTAGTGTGCCATCAGCAGGGATGCCAACTTGAATAAAATATTGGGGGGGGGAGCAAGTAAGCCCCGCCCTGCGTAATCGATCACATGACACGAGGCACGCATACCATTTGAATGGCAATGCTCATTAACTGGGGAGGGGGGAGCAGCCACCGCAAATATTTTATTGGTGGGTGAAGACCCCTCGGTCCCTAGGAGTTGGCTCCTATGGCCATCAGACATGAGGGAGAACACTGTTCCACTGACAGTACTGAAGTCATATTCAACTGCTAGTCTGGTCAGCTTTGGCAAGTAGAATAGGAGGAAGGGTGCCATCTTATCCTTTGCCTTGGCCAACAAAATGCCTTTGGCTAGCCATGCGTTTCCTGCAGGTCTGGGGCACTTGATCCTTGAGAACAAATGCTGACCACTTCAGAGTCTGCAGTAGCAACCAGAATGGGGCCTGGCGAGAGAGGAGTCTACCCAACCCGTGATAGCAAGACAGAAATATACAGCTCACATTGTGCACAAAGTATGCTCTTGACCATGAGTGAACTCCACTAAGTGCCTAGGCCACACACTCTGCCATGTGCTGCCTACAACATTTCACTTATCAGTTTCCATTGTGAGCATGTTCTGGATTTACTGGTTCTATTCTGTCTTTCCCACCCTCCTATCTTTAGTTTACCTCTATCCTCTGGTTCAATTTCTTTTAAAGATGCATTATGAAGAAGCAGTTAACGCTCATGGTCAGATGATTAACAATGACTCATATTGCACAAGACTTTTACTAATTAGCTTTCAAACTTTTTAAAAAATAAAATAAAACCCTGGTGAGTAAGTATCCTATAAATCTAGCTAGTGCTTAACCAGTTTTATTACCTGTCAGAGGGCTGCTTGTAGAACATTTGAAGTTGCTAGGGAAACAAGACTCTTAACTATTTTGAGAGTCTAGTGGTCAAGAGACTAGAACTTTGGAAACCAGGACTCAAATCCCCCTCAACATTCAGCATCACCTGGTGACTTTGGCCTAGTCACTATTTCTCAGCCCAACTTACCCCCAGGGCCGGATTTAGGTTTGATGAGGCCCTAAGCTACTGAAGGTAATGGGGCCCTTTATATGTCTAGCTGTCCTTCGTCAACAACAAATTGTCGCTGGTTTTTGTGTTGAATATATGCTATATGGCGATTTATGGACCTAATAGGTATCTCAAGCCATTTGCACATAACAAAATGCGTATTTTATCAAAGTAATTGTTGAACTGAAATACAATTAGGAAGAAGTATATTAATAGTGAAATACAATTAAGAAGAAGTATATTGGGGGCGCCAAGAGAGTGGGACCCTAAGCTATAGCTTGTTTAGCTTATATGTAAATCTGGCACTGCCTCCTTCACATACTAGCTGTGAAATAAAATGAGAAGAACTGTGCACAATGCCCCAAGCTCTTTGGAGAAAGGGATGAATATAGATGTAAACAGTAAATAAATGGCTTTATTTATAAAGTAAATTACTTCCCTGTCATAAGATAATAGAGGATATCTTTGCAGATCCTCTCAAACAGATAGCTCAGGTTGCGGGTTTGATCCCCGTATGGGAGAGCTGCCTATTCCTGCATTGCAGGGGTTGGACCAGACGATCCTCAGGGTCCCTTCCAACTCTACAATTTTATAATCCTACGCTGACTCTACCACCAGATTCCAAACTTGCAGCCACTGAAACTGTCAAAGGATGAGATTGAATTTTATTATGCATCTCATTAGAAGTCATAAAGTGATTTCTTAAATGCAAGTCATACACAACGTGGCAAAATTCAGTCTTACCTATCCATCAAAATTAGTAACTGTCTGCACCATGTTAACATGGTGATATGTAAATGAATATAAGTGAAGCTGCAGGCGATTGTACTGGGGTTAAATCTTTTAAATACTTATCCCAAATGGGTTCTGTTCTATACCCTTTCTTATTAACATTGCAACTCTAGACATGTCTACCCAGAAATAAGTCCTATTGAGTGGTTAGAATTACAGCCTTAATTATCAAATTAGGCCTTGTATTGACCTTCAATCTTGCTGTCCTATTCGTCATAATATATCCTCTTACTGGTATGTAGAAACAGTTTTGTTGAATATTCATACATGAGTTGACCGAACCACCATGAGGTCAATGCATGGTAACAGTAAGTGAAATATAGCACACCCATTCCTTCTCTTTTCTGTTTTTACCATGTGGTATTAATTTAAAGAAACTTTTAATGAGGGTGAAAGAGGAGAGCACAAAATATGGTCTGAAGATCAACATCAAAAAAACAAAGATCATGGCCACTGGGCCCATCACCTCCTGGCAAATAGAAGGGGAAGAAATGGAGGCAGTGAGAGATTTTACTTTCTGGGGCTCCATGATCACTGCAGATGGTGAGAGCAGCCACGAAATTAAAAGATGCCTGCTCTTTGGGAGAAAAGCAATGACAAACCTAGACAGCATCTTAAAAAGCAGAGACATCACCTTGCCAACAAAGGTCCATATAGTTAAAGCTATGGTTTTTCCAGTAGTGATGTATGGAAGTGAGAGCTGGACCATCAAGAAGGCTGATCGCTGAAGAATGGATGCTTTTGAATTCTGGTGCTGGAGGAGAGTCCCATGGACTGCAAGAAGATCAAACCTCTCCATTCTGAAGGAAATCAGCCCTGAGTGCTCACTGGAAGGACAGATCCTGAAGCTGAGGCTCCAATACTTTGGCCACCTCATGAGAAGAGAAGACTCCCTGGAAAAGACCCTGATGCTGGGAAAGATGGAGGGTGCAAGGAGAAGGGGACGACAGAGGACGAGATGGTTGGACAGTGTTCTCGAAGCTACCAGCATGAGTTTTACCAAACTGCAGGAGGCAGTGGAAGTACAGGGGGTCATGAAGAGTTGGACATGACTAAACGACTAAACAACAACAACAAAGTATAAAAAATAGTAAATTAAGCAAAATGTTCATTTTGACTGAATGTTTTACCCACTCCCTCTCAAGCCACTTTTGCATATTAGAGGGTCAGTCACTTTGTGGGTTCTTACTGGCTTTACTAAATCATAACCTTTCAAAAACTTTTTTAAAAGACTTAAAAAACTACAACCCTTCATTTGAGGATCACAGGGCGGCTTACAACATAAAAGCACAAAAACATATAACACAATAGGCAAGCAGCAGCACCCACCTGTAAATTTGGCTCTGCAGGTGTGGAGGATCCGGCTCGCTGGCCAGAAAAGTTTCCCCACCCCTCACCAAATCATGGCTTAGTCCTATGTGCATGAGCTGGAGGAAAGTCACTGACAGCTTCAGGTTCAAACACTTCCTATCCTCCTCCTGCATAGCCAGGAGAAGGACTTTTCCAGAGTTCGGTTCCATTCTTCCTGGATGTCAGGAAGGACCAAAGATCGTGGTTTAAAACAAACACCGGTCACTTTCCAAACAAGCCATCTTGAAGCCATGGTTTCTGAAGCTGGCTTGTTAAAATAAGCAGAGTTTGATTTTAAACCCTTATTGCTTGTCCAGACAACATAACAAGCTGGTGTTCAGGGAAAGTGAAACGAGACCCTGGCAAAGTTCTTTTCTTGGCTGCGTGGGGAAAGGGAGTGGGGAGCAGCGGAATCTGAATCTTGCTCAGTGCCAGATTTATGTATAAGCTAAACAAGCTATAAGTTAGGGCCCCCCAAAAAAATTAAAGGTAAAAAACTGGATGTACATTTCCAAAATATAAGATTAAGGAAACAAGCCTACATACAGCAACAGTGTTTTGTTTTGTGCAAATGGCTTTAGATACCTCTTAGGTCCATAAATTACCATATAGCATATATTCAACACAAAAAACAGCAACAATTTGTTGTTGATAAAGGACAGCTGGACATATAAAGGGCCCCATTACTTTCAGTAGCTGAGGGCCTCATCAAACCTAAATCTGGCCCAGCTTGCAATGACTCCTTCTTGGTTGTGCACATAGTGCTAAGCCATGGTGAACATTGCCAATGAAAAGGGTTGCATGATAAAGGTTGCTAAATGCCAAGTCCCTTCACTTACGTAACTAGGTTGCAGATGGCCTGCCTACCACTTCACATAGCCTCTTGCATGAACACATTCAAAGAAGCAAAGTCCGGTACTTGGGATCTCTGAAAGCCTTTGTGTCACTTGGTAGGCACATGAGGCTGATTTTACAGGGTTAGGTCCTTTAAACCACCTCTGGGAATTTGAGGTGTGTGAATCTGCAAAAACTGGGCACCTGACTGACACCAGTTATCTGCTTGCTGGGCGCTCAATAGTTTTCAGAAAAAGATTGAGAATAAATGCCTTTACCCCCCTGATCTGTGGTGATTGATTTACTTTCAGTCAGCTAAATCAATGGATCGTGTGCTTCATTGCATTCCTTTCGGTTTCTCCCACTTTATTAGTGTCTCCAAGATATTATGGAATATACTGAGACAAAAGCATTTACTTACCCATTCTAATTCCAGGCATGTGGTGTTTATCTCTACATTAATGTTGGTGTCATGTTAATGTTAATGCTGCTTTTCCACAGTTAGCGATAGCTTTGAATCAGATCACTGTATGAAGAGCGCACCACTTCAGAGAGGATGCTCAAGATGTTTTATGTTAATTCCATTATAATGGACTTCAATCAGCCAATTGTAATGGTAGTAATTTTCACTGCTTTTATAGAAATTGGAGATGGGTTGGAGGGACGCCAAAAGCTACTCCAAACATAAACAGCCATCAATGGCTACAGTTCTTGGTAACAATAAATGTTCAATTACCTTCCATAAAAAATGTACCGGAACCTAACTACACAGATACCCATTAGAAATTACAATGAACCCCCCCCCCCCAAGTGATAACATCTCTGTAGATTTCATACAATACTTCTATGGCTTTCTCAGACGGCAGAGTGAAGATAAGGGAATTCTAGCCCTTATTATACATTTCCTCCATTTACATTTCCTCCAGTATACATGCTCAAAAACATTAAGAATCCATTAAAACAGCAGCAATAGATATTGTGAAAATAGTGCTCCACCTGCCCAAGGTGGATCAGATCAGGACAACTTTTACCTCAGCGCCTAATGCTTAGTTGGAATCTCCTTTCTTGTGACTTGAAGCCATTGGTTCAGGTCCTCTCCCCCCCACCCTTGTTTTATTAAATTTGCTTAGTAACATAACATTATTATATATATTCTATAAAACAAAGAATACAGAACAAAATTCATTCATACTACAATGCCCAACTACATAACATTAATATATATGGTTTCTGAAAAAAAGTCTTACATAACAAAATCAATTCAAAATACCATCCGGTTTACTTCCCCCCCCCTCCCCACTTCAGCCCTCCCCGCCCCCGGTCAGGCCTTCCCTCTTCATATTTTTATCCATGTACACAGTCTGTTCATTCGAGCTTGTATGTTAGGATTGGCTTCCCCTCTTTCTATCCAGTTCCTGTAAAATGCCCATTTATTTGTGATTCTTTGGCATTTATTTTCCCATCTATCCTCTACCACTATCTGTGTGAATATTTCTGATTGTACGTATTCAAAAACGTAATCATTCCATTTTTCCATATCCCATCTGGCCTTTTCTTTCCATCCCAGAGCAATAACTGCCATTCCAGCTAGAATCATAATCTGATACAACTCTTGCTTATTACTCTTTACTTTGTTATTTCCCAGTATTCCCGAAAATAACAAATTCCTATTAACTTCTATGTTTATTTGAAATAGTCCAGAAATTACCTTTATAATCTTTTGCAAATATTCCTTAACCAGATTACATTCCCACCACATATGTGAATATAGTCCTTTTTCCTGAATTGGTCCAGGTCATACCCTTCAGAGCAGGAGAAAACAAGCTTGTTTCTTCTTCCATGTGACAGCCCTTTGGATATTTGAAGATGGCTACAGTGGCGTAGCGTGGGGGTGCAGGGGGGGCCGGCCGCACCGGGCGCAACATCTGGGGGGGGCGCGCTCGCACTCGCAGCTCTCTGCCCCTACCTGGCTCACTCACTCTCTCTCACTGCAGTGCTGGCTGTGCGAATCCGATCCGAGCCGCTGGGTCGCCGCCCACTGTGGAGGGGGTGGGTGCCAGGCGTGCGGTGCGGAGAGAGAGCGAGGGACTATCTGGGGGACGGACAGTGCAGCGGCCGCCCAGCGCAGCGCTGAGCGTGGGAGAGAACCACACCAGACCAGACCAGGCAGCAGCAAGAAGAAGCTGGCAGCGGCGGCAGGTTCGGGGTTAGGGGGCGCAAATTACTTGCCTTGCCCCGGGTTAGGGGGCACAAATTACTTGCCTTGCCCCGGGTTAGGAGGCGCAAATTTCTTGCCTTGCCCCGGGTGCTGACAACCCATGCTACGCCGCTGGATGGCTATCCCATTGCCTCTCCGCCTCCTCTTTCCCATTGCTAAACATACCAATTCCCTCAACCCTTCTTCATAAGGCTTGGTTTCCAGACCCTTGATCATCCTCCTCCCCACACGTTCCTCCTTGTCAGTATCCTTCCTAAATTATGTGCCTGGAAATGGACATAGTACTCCAGGTGTGGTCTGACCCAAGCAGAATAGAGTGGTACCTCTGGATGTGAATGGGATCCATTCCAGAGCCCTGTTCACATCATGAGCAGAACGCAACCCGCATCTGCGTGTGCACAGGTCGCAATTCACCGTGTCTGCGCATGCACGTGACATCATTCTGAGCGTCTGCGAGACCGGCGAAACCCGGAAGTAACCCGTTCCATGACTTCCAGGTTGCTGCGGGACGCAACCTGGAAAGATTTAACCTGAAGGGTCTTTAACCTGAGATATGACTGTATTAGTTACCTTGATCAGGAGACTAGACTTCAGCTGATGCAGCCTGGAATAGCATTCACTTTTTTGCTGCTGCATCACACTGCTGACTCAAGTTAAACAATCAATAGCCTTTGTAACTGGGAGCCTGGGGCGCAGTAGCAGGGCGTTAGTGTTCTGTTTATTATTATATTGTATATCTTTTGTTGTTGTTGTTGTTGCTGTTGCTGTTGTTTATTGTTGTTTTATACCCTGCCTTTCTCCCTGCCAGGGACTCAAGGCGGCTTACTGTAAAAAAAAAAAAAAGGAGCTAAAAACATAAGAAAAGGGGGAATCATTAAAAATGCAATAGTTTTTAAACTGTAAACCGCCCTATGATCTTTGGATGATGGGCAATATATAAATTCAATACATACCGTATTGGCCCGAATATAAGCCACACTCCCCCCCCAAATTCTGACAGTGAAAAGTTAAAGTGTGGCTTATATTCGAGACCTTACACCGCTGGCAAGGCAGTGCAGCTTCTCACCCCCCCCCCCAGCAGCCTGGGAGCGCTACCCACGACAGGCAGCCCGTCCGCCGCTCCCAAGCCTTCCGCCAAGCACAGGTCAGTTGCAGACCATGGGACTGCCCCTGAGGCCAACACAAGTATTTTAAGCACCACATTTTTTCATGTTTCAAAGGCACAGATATCTGTGTTTGTTCAGTGTGAATGTAGCCCTAAGGTTATGGCCTGAGCATAGGTTGAACAGCAGTGATGCTCCACCTCCTCAAACAGGGTTGGCTCAGAAATAAGCCTTGCTATTCCCTATCCCATCTGCAAAAGTGAAAAATAACTTGGCTTGTATTTGAGCCAATCTGAATTTGAACTGGAGGCCAGCAGCAGCAGCAGCAGCAGCAGCAGCCCTAAACCCCAAGCTTCCCTCCCTTATCTCCCCATAAGCCTCCTTGCCTACCCCCTGCTCCTCCAAATACCCTCCTTCCTCCCTTCCCACCCACTCACCCACCCTCCAAACCCTATTTTCCTGCCCCACATGCCTGGCTGCTGCTGCTGCTGACACTCTTAATTTGGGGAAAACTATTGAAACGCCCCTTGGGAGAAACCCCCCCCCCCCAGGATCGACTTAGGGACGCATTTATTCAGGTATTTATTCAGGTATTGTCCTTTTTTTTTTCTCCCCCCCCCTTTGAATTTTAAAGGTACGGCTTATATTCGAGTGCAGCTTATATTCAGGCCAATACGGTAGTAATCATAATTCTGGGGGTAGGGAGTAGGGTAGCCAGCTGAATGAAGCCCCTAAGACAGGACTTAGAGCAACTGGCAGGTACTGGCTGGGTATTGTAACGTCAGTATGAGGGTCTTGAGAGAGAGTGCACTAGTGTGGGTGGTGGGAGAGCAGAGGGCAGCATAATAGAGGGGTGGAATAGCAATGGAGTGCTTATAATGCCTAGATTAAAGGCAACTTACAGAAACACAAATAGGGATGCGGGTGGCACTGTGGGTTAAACCACAGAGCCTAGGGCTTGCCGATCAGAAGGTCGGCGGTTCGAATCCCCGCGACGGGGTGAGCTCCCGTTGCTCGGTCCCTGCTCCTGCCCATCTAGCAGTTCGAAAGCACGTCAAAGTGCAAGTAGATAAATAGGTACCGCTCTGGTGGGAAGGTAAACGGCGTTTCCGTGCGCTGCTCTGGTTCGCCAGAAGCGGCTTAGTCATGCTGGCCACGTGACCCGGAAGCTGTATGCTGGCTCCCTCGGCCAGTAAAGCGAGATGAGCGTCGCAACCCCAGAGTCGGCCACGACTGGACCTAATGGTCAGGGGCCCCTTTACCTTTATAGAAACACAAAGCAACACCAATATTAATGGCAACAGCACATCTGCTTAAAGGACAGTAGCCCCAGCTTCCTCTATGTCAAAGGACTGGGAAAGTAGAGTGACCAACCCTTATTCTCTCACCTGTTCTGGTGTAAAAATGAGAGAAGGGACTCTTGCATCCCCTACACAGTGTGATTTGCAAGCCTCGGGGCTTATGTTCTTGAAAGGGGAATAGAAAACCTTAGTTATCTTTTCAATTTGGCTCTCCGGTTCTTCCGAATGGCTCTTGCTCTCTCACAAGCCCTTCTGTTTACAAGGATAACTGTTCAGATCCCCAGCTCTAGTGGAGAATAGAAAGTGTTCCCTTGTAAACTCTGGAATGGCTCTTTTGCCGCTGCCTGTAAGCTAAGAATGTAACCGGGAGTTCCCCATTGACCTAATTATTGGTTTCTTTTGAACCACAACAGGTTTTGCTGCAGCACAGCAAGCAAACAGCCAAGGCTGGATAATCCTTCATGAAAGAAACTGAGAAATCCCCTGGACAGGCCATGGCTGGCTGTTGGGCTCCTTTAATCTTTTGTAAAATCTCTTACAACTTCAGTGGACCTCTACATGTTTCCAAATGTTGTTGATACATAGCTTTTATTAACCCTGCCCCACCACCAGAGTCTTCTTTTCTCATTCTTAATTGTATTAGCACATCATTCTTGCGGTTTTCCCCCACAGGGACATGCATGGTCTCAGTCATGCTTACATCATTTTGGATACCATACGTTCTTCCCCCAAAGGTTTCCTGCTGCTGAAGCGGCAGAGCGTGCAAACAGTGTGAACATTAGGGGCCGGCCTGCTCATGAGGTGAGGCAGTTGCCTCAGGGCAGCAGGCTTCGAATATCTGGAAAAGTTGGCAGAACTGCCTCCTGCGTTTTTTCCAGTCACCACTGCCTTCTCTGCTGCATGCTCATCACACTCTGTCAGGCACTGGGGAATCAACTCCCTCCCACGGGGGCAACCCAGAATTATAGAAACGATTAAGAGTTCTTCCCAAGCAATTTATTCAATAATTCACAGACAACGATGAAGGAATGCAGCCTTCCCTAATAATGGCATTGCTCCAAGTAAAGTCCCACCCACCCAGTTGTTGTTTAGTTGTTTAGTCATGTCCGACTCTTCGTGACCCCCTGGACCAGAGCACACCAGGCACTCCTGTCTTCCACTACCTCCCACACTTTGGTCAAACTCATGCTGGTAGCTTCGAGAACACTGTCCCACCATCTCATCCTCTGTCGTCCCCTTCTCCTTGTGCCCTCCATCTTTCCCAGCATCAGGGTCTTTTCCAGGGAGTCTTCTCTTCTCATGAGGTGGCCAAAGTCTTGGAGCCTCAGCTTCAGGATCTGTCCTTCCAGCGAGCACTCGGGGCTGATTTCCTTCAGAATGGAGAGGTTTGCTCTGCTTGCAGTCCATGGGACTCTCAAGAGTCTCCTCCAGCACCAGAATTCAAAAGCATCCATTCTTTGGCGATCAGCCTTCTTTATGGTCCAGCCACCCTGCGTCTCCCTTATTTGACGTCACTCCTGCGCCGGTTAATCTGAGCTTTCTGCCTCTGAGCAATCTGTTCTAATACCCACAATGCCTGCCTGGTCTTGGGGGGGGGGGTCAGAAATGCTTTCCAAGGACACTGAATCTGTCTGTTACCTCTCCCCTGGTGCTTCTTCTCCTTCCTGCTGTTCCTCTTTCAGTATTTCCCAGCTTCTCCCCTCTGCAGCCTCTGAACTATGCCCTTCTGCAAACCACTGTTCTAAATCTATACTGTCCTCCTGTTCTTGGGAAGGTTTAAGAGAAGGTGGGAGACTGCACCCATCATTCCTCCTCAGTCCAGCCCCTGACACACATGCATGTGCCCACCACCTGCTTGCCCACAGGGGGGCAGCCTTTTCTGTTTTGCCTCTAGGGATAGAGGTCAGCCTCTGTCTGAAGACCTCTCAGAGAACAGACCTCTCTGTTTGAAGGAGGTCCATTCAAAGAACCATAAAAAGGGAGAGACTTGTGGTTGCCCATCAGTGGTTAGCACTTGACAGCAGACAGAGCAGCACATAGATCACCCAGTCCCTGTCTTCCCTGTTATGATGAAATGTACTATAATTCTATTAAAATTACAGTAAATATTTCTAAATTTGCAACCATACATATAAATTTGCATATGAATTTTATTTGCAAATCTGTGCCCTTGTTGGCTGGTGCATTGGGTCTCATCATATTTGCAAATTAACTCTCCCAGTCCAGAGAATCCTGGGATCCATTATTTTACTTATTTCTTATTTAATATATTTATATGTTGCCTTTCCCCCAAGTTAACTCTATCATCTTTGGTGTGATTTACTGCTGGCTTGCTCCTGTCACCTGAGGATCTTAGCAGGTTTGTATAAAGGTAAAGGTAAAGGGACCCCTGACCATTAGGTCCAGTCGCGAATGACTTGTTAGGATATTTCCGTTCCACCTTAAAAGGGAGCAGGATGTTTGTGTCACAGCCTGCGTATTTCCTGTTCACAGGATGTTTCTGTTGTGTCTATGCTTTCGTTTTCGCTCTGTGCCTGAGACATCAACGCAGGCAGTCATGTTTTCTTTGTTCTGACCAACGCTGAATAAAGTTGTAAATAATGCTCTCCTGCGTGCATCTTTCGCTGTGCGAATTCTGCTGATAGAGCATGCACCAGCTCTGGAAAGTGGCAAGCTATTTTTGGAGCTCGTGTCACTAATTGAATGATACTGCGTTATCTACAGAGGTCGATGGATCGCAACGGAGACGGCTTGGGGGCATGATGGCCTTTGTCTCCCTGGCAGTATCCCAACATGACTCTGGGGTTGTGGTGCTCATCTCCCTTTACTGACCGAGGCAGCCGGCGTACAGCTTCCGGGTCATGTGGCCAGCATGACTAAGCCACTTCTGGCGAACCAGAGCAGCGCACGGAAATGCCATTTACCTTCCCGCTGGAGCGGTACCTATTTATCTACTTGCACTTTGACGTGCTTTCGAACTGCTAGGTTGGCAGGAGAAGGGACCGAGCAACGGGAGCTCACCCCATCGCGGGGATTCGAACCGCCGACCTTCTGATCAGCAAGTCCTAGGCTCTGTGGTTTAACCCACAGCGCCACCCGTGTCCCTGCAGGTTTGTATAGGGGGATACAAACTTTCAGATAGCCTGGGCTCAGACAATATAGGGCTTTATAGATCACAACCAGCACTTTGAATTTTGCTCAGAAGCAGAACAGTAGGCAGTGAAGCTGTTTTAACAAGGGAGTAACATGTCCCCTAACCGGCCCCAGTCAGAAGTCTGGCCATAGCATTACAGTAGTCCACCCAGGATGCAACTAAGGCATGCATCACCATGGCCACATCTGACTTCCAGCTTCCAAGCTATTAACTGCTATGAAATCAACCAATTTTACTTTTTAAAAACAAAGAATAACATGCATGTTTGGCAAGTCTCAGGCTTAAGGCATACTTTCATCTGACACCCATAATGTGCTCTTGCTTGTGGCAGATGGACGTTGGGTCACCCCCCTGGAGACCCTGCAGCCAATCGGGGCTGAGTGGAGAGTCGACCCATCAGGAAGCAGTGGAGAGTTAAAAATGACAGAACCTGAGATTTGAACTGTATAGACAGAGCCTGTATAGAGCCTAGCGAGGGCTTGGCTAGAGCCTGATAGGACTGGCATAGGGTTTAGCTAGGAATTAGCAAGGTGGCATGGGTTGGCTAGGCAGGGCAACAGAGATTATTTCCCTGAGGGGAAGAGAAAGATCCTAGAAGGGGGTAGAAGTGTTTTACTGGCTTAGTAAAACAAATAGCCATTCTAGGAGAAATTAGTTTAATTAGAAAAAGGTTTAAAGTGAAAGTTCTAAGTAAGTCTTAATTTTCTGTAAAGTGCTTTTGATTGAAACTAAGTGCTCTGCCTTATAAGAGTTACCATTAAGCCTTAACCCCCATCAAGGGTGTTTAAATAAAATTCCAGTTTAGTTTCCAACTTGCCTCATCCTTCCTTTGATCCTCAGGCTGAAGAAAAAGTGGCCTCAGGTTTTCCTTTCACATTAATAAGAGTCCTTGCTGTTGTATATTAGTAAGCAATATCCTATCTTTATTAAAAGGGACGCGGGTGGCGCTGTGGGTTAAACCACAGAACCTAGGACTTGCCAATCAGAAGATCAGCAGTTCAAATCCCCGCGACGGGGTGAGCTCCCGTTGCTCGGTCCCTGCTCCTGCCAACCTAGCAGTTCAAAAGCACATCAAAGTGCAAGTAGATAAATAGGTACCTCTCCGGTGGGAAGGTAAACAGCATTTCCGTGCACTGCTCTGGTTCGCCAGAAGCGGGTTAGTCATGCTGGCCACATGACCCGGAAGCTGTGCGCCGGCTCCCTTGGCCAGTAAAGCGAGATGAGCGCCACAACCCCAGAGTCGGTCACGACTGAACCTAATGGTCAGGGGTCCCCTTTACCTTTACTCTATCTTTATTAAGGGAGCTTGCCACACTGCTAGGCCTTCCTGCCCCTTACAGCTGCCTGCTTGTGGTCCTCTTTCAATTCCGTTCCACCCCAATTTAAGTTTCTGGACCTCTGGAAATATTCTTCACTGCTCCAGCACGATGCCCCACACTGCGGTATAGGGACCACGGGCCTGAGATGCCTAGCAAAGGTGTTTGTTTGTTTGTTTGTTTTTTAGAATAGGGGCTTTGCCCAGGGCAGCCTCCTCCAAACACTTCGATTGCTTCCCTGTGCGGTAAAGGTAAAGGGACCCCTGACCATTAGGTCCAGTCGTGGCCGACTCTGGGGTTGTGGCACTCATCTCACTTTACTGGCCAAGTCAGCCTGTGTACAGCTTCTGGGTCATGTGGCCAGCATGACTAAGCCGCTTCTGGCGAACCAGAGCAGCGCATGGAAATGCCATTTACCTTCCTGCCAGAGCGGTACCTATTTATCTACTTGCACTTTGACGTGCTTTCGAACTGCTAGGTTGGCAGGAGCAGGGACCGAGCAACGGGAGCTCACCCCGTCACGGGGATTCGAACTGCCGACCTTCTGATCGGCAAGCCCTAGGCTCTATGGTTTAACCCACAGCGCCACCGACGTCCCTTCCCTATGCGGTACTTCAGCACTAAACCTTGCTCACCCTTTGCTCTGGCACAGCATCCATGCAATGCGTGAGTGATAAATAAATAAATAAATAAAATAAATAAATATTTGTATCCCGCCCATCTGGCTGGGTCTCCCCAGCCACTCTGGGCGGCTTCCAACAAAGATTAAAAATACATTAAAATGTCACACATTAAAAACTTCCCTGAAAATTAGATGTATTCTAAATGTCAGGTGGTTGTTTATCTCTTTGACATCTGATGGGAGGGCGTTCCACAGGGTAGGTGCCACTACCGAGAAGGCCCTCTGCGTGGTTCCCTGTAGCTTTGCTTCTCACAGTGAGGGAACCGCCAGAAGGCCCTCGGTGCTGGACCTCAGTGTCTGGGCTAAATGATGGGGGTGGAGAAACTCCTTCAGATATACTGAGCTGAGGCCATTTAGGGCTTTAAAGGTCAACACCAACACTTTGAATTGTGCTTGGAAACGTACTGTGAGCCAATGTAGGTCTTTCAGGACCAGTGTTATGTGGTCTCGGCGGCTGCCCCCAGTCACCAGTCTAGCTGCCGCATTCTGAATTAGTTGTAGTTTCCGGGTCACCTTCAAAGGTAACCCCTCGTAGAGCGCATTGCAGTAGTCCAATCTGCCTGGAAAGTCTGTTTCAGTGAGAGTAGGTGCTTTGCCTGCACAAGCCTCCTCTGAACAGAACCTGAGCTCTCAACATCAGGCACATTGCATTGCACCAGCACGGTGGGGCCCAGCTGCTCTCATGCAAGCTAGGGAATGTGCTTCTCTGATCAGGTGCATATATCAGCAAGTTCCACAACAGGACTGGGAAGGTGTAGCCATGGGGATAAACGTGGTGCTGCTGGCTTGCAGAAGGCTGCACATTCAATTCCATCTGTTTCTGCAACATTCCCATGCCCTCCCAATGCCTAATCTGCTTTGCACTTTGTGATGTTGGTGGCCAACACCAGTTGAGCAGGACAGAAAACAGAACTTTCTTTATGTATGCAACAACAGCAGCAAGAATACTTATCGCAAAGTATTGGAAGACACAAGACTTACCCACTCTGGAAGAATGGCAGATGAAGGTGATGGACTACATGGAATTGGCGGAAATGACTGGCAGAATCCGAGACCAGGGAGAAGAGTCGGTGGAAGAAGATTGGAAGAAATTTAAAGACTATTTACAGAATTATTGCAAAATCAATGAATGTTAGAATGATGTTGGATTGAAGTTAAATGGTTTCTAGCTGTAACGGTATAAAAGAATATGAAAAAATGGTTTTTTTAACAGGTAAAAATTTAATGTTATAATATATTTAAGATTTAAGATTTAAGATCAGGATGAATTAAGGAGGGAAAGGAACTGCTGAATTAACAAATTGAACTGGAATACAAAAAAGGGAGGTATGAGGAGGTCTGGGAAACAAGTAAATGAATGATAAATGATAGAAAGATTGAATTGTTTTTAATTATTCTTATTTTGTATTTTTGTATTTTGTATTTTTTCTTCTTTTTCTTTTTTCATTTTGTAATATTGTGAAAATCTTAATAAATATTTATAAAAAAACAAAAAGAAAACAGAAGCTTCAGATTTTCCAAATCAAGGTTCTGATTCAGCGCTGAGGCAAAGTGGGCTGATCTCCAAATCAGTCCAAGCGAAACTGGGGTCCGAAAGAAATCTTGTGGTCATTGAGCATCCCCTAATAAAAACCCATAGCTTTCCCCTCACATTCCTCGTGCTGGCCTTTAGAGCTTATTAATCCATCTCTTTTCATATTGCTCTTGTCATTGTCCCTGTCTCCCTTATTAAATTATCAACAGCTCATCCCAATATTGTGAATCAGCCACATGTCCTACTCTTTCTTAAAAAGAAAAGTGGGGGCGGAATCCAACCTGTTCCACACACAGCCTCGAAAACATACACAGGCAATTGATTGTTGTGAAGTGTTAGTGCTTTAATTAGTAGGAATTGTCTTCTTTCCATTAACAATGGTTCTTGTGGATGGGAGTAGGCAAACTTCGAAATTGCTTTCATCAGGCTCTTTATAGTCTTTGCTAAGACTATCAACTGATTAAAGAGCTTTTAGTTGATTAACTCTCTGGCTTTTAGCCAATTAATCAATTGATTGATTAAACCTGCATACATTTACATATTTCTGTTCTTCCATATACATTCTCTTTGCAAGGTGCTGTGCAAAGGTGACTGCATATAATACACTATGGTACATACCCATTGTTCAGAGAAGGAAGGCTCTTGTATTATTTTCAGCAAACTTGTAAAACTGGCAACATTCTGAATTTGTAAGAGTCTAAACATGATGTAATATGTGAACAGGGCATGTTGCAGGTGAGGGGCGGAATTCCATCTGGAAAAGAGCACTGGAGAAAGGATTAAGCTCCCTCTTCCCCAGTGCTGCGGTCCCAATCCGAATTGTCCAGCCCCTAGTTATTTGCTTAAAAGGTAAAGGGACCCCTGACCATTAGGTCCAGTCGTGGCCGACTCTGGGGTTGCGGCACTCATCTCGCTTTATTGGCCAAGGGAGCCGGCGTACAGCTTCCGGGTCATGTGGCCAGCATGACTAAGCCGCTTCTGGCGAACCAGAGCAGCACACGGAAATGCTGTTTACCTTCCCGCCAGAGTGGTACTTATTTATCTACTTGCACTTTGTGCTTTCGAACTGCTAGGTGGGCAGGAGCAGGGACCGAGCAACGGGAGCTCACCCCGTCGCGGGGATTCGAACCGCCGACCTTCTGATCAGCAAGTCCTAGGCTCTGTGGTTTAACCCACAGCGCCACCCGCGTCCCTATTTGCTTAGTTGTTAAGAAATTAGCAGTCCAGTCAAATACTTCCATTGTCTCATCTCATTAGCTGCTCCTCAACCCCCAACCACACCCATAACTTTAAACTTGTCAGCTTTTTGACCCTATCGGGGTCAAGAAATGGGCATAATTTGTAACTGTGCTCAAGGGGCAGATGGGGCTAGTCAACCTGGGAACGCACCACATCTAGGAGAAGGAAAACTCTGACCCTAAAACTCGGCTGCTTTGCAAGATCTCTTCAGGAGAAGAAAAAGTAAGGAGTAAACCCTACTCAGATCCAGAGTAGAGCCCTGAAGACTGTTGGATGGCGCCTTGTATGTCTCCTCCCAGCAACTCCTGCAGCCAAGCTGGTGCTAAACGCATTGCTCTGCTTTCCTTTGGACCCCATCAGTGAGGCTGAGAGGGGGGTCTTGTCGTCTGGGCAGCTCAGGACCTCCATATACACTGTCTGGGCTTGTGCCCTGGGAAGGTCACTTCAGTGCTGCCAAAGCAGCAAAAACAATGCGGGAGACAGCAGTTACGAGTTACTGGTTTCTGCAGCCACAGCAGGCGCTGTGATTCTCCAGTGGTTTGGCTGCCCCCTGCACTCCATTGTCTCTGGAGCCAGACAGGTGCCAACTGCAACATCAGTCATGCTCAGCAAAGCATGGCCATGAGTCCTGATTCACAGAGGACCGTCCTCTATTTGAAGCCATCCTTTATTTTGCAGGGTTGCCCCGTCCAAGTCTAGTTTAAAGATAACGAACCATAGGAAGGGAGAGCAAGGGTATTTAAGGTGTCCATCAACAAAGAACACCTGGACAGCAGACGAAGCAGGCTCACAGGTCACCTGGCTGCATCTTCCAACTTGATGGTGATCATATTGTGTTCATTTAAATCGTAGTATTATTTCTAAAGTTGCATCTATACATATAAATGAGCACATGCAATTTTTATGCAAATCTGTGCCCTCTTTTTCTGCGATGCGTACGTGGCTACCCTCTCAGCATCCTTTTATTTCCAGCTGCTTCCTTTCCTTGATTTGTGCTTCAGATTCTGCCTTCAAAAGCACAGGTACTTTGGAAAGCAGCAACGGAATCCATTCCACAAGGTGACAGGTTCACTTGCCTATTAACTGAGATTCTTTCTTTTCTTTAATTCTGTGGCTCAATCTTCCGTCCTTTTCTTTCACTGATTAACCAGCTTGCAGCCCTAATAATGACATGTTCATAATAGAAATAAAATACAAATTGGGCTGATCTAGAATTTTTTTTGTTGGTGGGGTCTTCCCTCCCCCCCCCCCCCGTGTGGAAGCATTCTGTCACGCGACCCCCACCTACGATCTGAAGAAACAGATTTGCTACCTCAGTGAGAAAAACTAGGACTTAGAATCTCTTACACTGCAAAGGAGCCTACCTTCTTCTTTTTTCTATTTGGTGACATGAAGAGTTGTCAGTACTGCTAATTGCAAGATGGCAGTGTGTCGTTTGTGAAAGATAAAAGCAGCAGCTGGCATGCTTGTTTCGTTTTATTTATTTGGGGAAAAAACACGCGCACACAAACCAGAAACCTTCTCTGATAGATTGCTGCTTTTCACTCATTCTTCGGGATTTACATTTTAAATGATCAGGACTCTAATAAGTCAGCATGGCATCTCATTACCAAAGATTTATCTTTGGGTGACTACCCAAAAGGAAAACAGTGTGGGCCTTTCTCTCCACCTCATATCCTTCAACTTAAGTACCTGCTGATTGTTTTATCTCTGCTAACTTCAAAGTTTTCCGGCTGCATTAATATTGCCTTTATCTGAGAAATCCAGAGAAACAGAGCAGGAGCCTCTGATGCATTTGAGTAAATTAGAGCAAGAAGATCCAGATGGTTTATTGAGACTAGCCTTTCTCTTGGCAGTGTTTAATTACAAGCTACCCAAAACGGGTGACAGGGACCGGGCCGTGTACAGGGCACAACTCAGAAGGTCTGGGGAAACAATAAAGCTCATTGGGTTTGCTTTTGAAACAGATGCAGCAGCACTTGCTGCTAATTTGGAGCCTGCTGAGAGCATTTGGAAAGCCAAAAACCCTGTCAGCCTCCTGTCTCCCTGGATCCGGTAGCCCTGCAATAATAAAGGCATAATCAGAGCAGTCCTGCTCCCTGCTGCTTCTCCAATCAAGAAGCAGGTAATAATAGCTTTATAGATTAAGCAGCAAGTTGGAAACCAAGTTAGGTAACCGCACCATAAAAATTATTGATGCTGGAAGGAATTAGGTAAACATAGTCAATGCAGCTGGACATCTCATTCATATTAATCTCTGCCCGGGATCCAGCCGTTCCAGTTATCGATCCAGTTGTTTGTTTGCCTAAGTGCTATCCATCCCTCTCCATGATCTTTCTCAGGACTGCTGCTCCTTCTGCCAAATGAATGTTCTGCCATCTGAGCAAGCACCTCCCTCTGCCATTGCGAGGATTAGGAAACTACTTCCAGGAACATTGCATGAACTGAAACCAACACGCATTGTCCTTGCTGAAATCGGACTGGGCACCGACAATTTTCGTATTTCATTGCCTGCTGAAAATGCTTTTTTTTTTTTTTTTTGCTTTGCTTTTTAGAGAATTAATCTGAGAATTACTTAGTTGGTCATCTGCTCTGCATTTTAGGACTCTTACGGTGTTTTAATGATTCTATTGTACTCTGTCGTATTTTTTAAAATGAATTAGCAGTTTATGAATATTCTTATAAATAAATGTGCATGAGCCCAAACTCACGAGGTTGTTTCATGTGCCAATAAGCAAATATCCCAACCACCTTTGCTACTTGAAAGAAACCGGAACTATTAAGAAAGTGCAAATAAGGAAAATTAATATTATTAAAGTATTAAGTTCTGTCAAACATGAAAGTAGTTTGTTTTATAACTATTAGCTTTTGAATACAAGTGGTTATCAGTTTATATGTCCATTATATGTCCACTTCCTTTCACAGCTCCAAACTTTGCACTGTAGTACAACCTGTTGGAAAGGTTATGTACAGCAGACTGAAGCACAATTCACAGTACAGTGGTACCTCGGGTTACAGACGTTTCAGGTTACAGACTCTGCTAACCCAGAAATAGTACCTCGGGTTAAAGAACTTTGCTTCAGGATGAGAACAGAAATCGTGCAGCGGTGGCAGCGGGAGGCCCCATTAGCTACAGTGGTGCTTCAGGTTAAGAACAGACCTCCAGAACGAATTAAGTTCTTAACCCGAGGTACCAATGTACTATAGCATGAACTGCCACCAAGACTGCAGTCTCTCTCTCTCTCTCTCTCTCTCTCTCTCTCTCTCTGTGTGTGTGTGTGTGTGTATATATATATATATATATATATATATATATATATATATATGGTAGTAACTTGGTTCCCAAACGGCTTAGTTGTCAAACAAATTGGCTCCCAAACACCGCAAACCCGGAAGTAAGTGCGGCTTCTACCTGAGTGCAGGAAGCTCCTGCAGCCAATCGGAAGCTGGTTTTCAAATGGTTTCAGGAATCAAATGGATTCCCGGAACAGATTAAGTTCGAGAACCAAGGTACCACTGTGTGTGTGTGCATATATATATATATATATATATATATATATATATATATATATGCTAGCAAGTCATTAGGTGTAGTTTGCTGCCTTTCTTGTTTGTTTTCACAGTAAACCTGTGGTTCAGCCAGAAGGCTGCAAGGGACAGGTTCAAGGTCACCCAATGAGCTTCATCCCTGAGCAGGGATTTAAATCTGATCTCAGCACTCTGCCCACTACATCACACTGGCTGTCTCTCTTGAGAGGGATCATTTGTCCGTTTCCAGCTGATTTTGAAGCCGTTAACTGTACAGAACACTCCTCCAGCTTCCCCCCGTCTCTCCCACTCCCCAATCCACGGTCTGCGTTGCGCTCGCTCTCCTTCTTCCCCCTCTTCAGTCACTACTCCCCAATGGTGAACTGAGCTGCTCCTTTCCAGACACGCACCTTGTGAGCTTTCCCCTCCACCACCTGCACCCCACTTTCTGAAGACAGAATGTCAGCATGAGGCATTTATGTCTCTGCCCCCATGCATTTTATCCCTCTCCCCCAATTCCCTGAGAAGTAACATTCCATCATTGAAGGATTCCATACAGACTCCACTAGGTGGCTCCCCCTGCAAACACTGGAGTACTGGCAGCATTCTAGCTCTAGAATGAAACTGAGCATGCACCGTATAACTTTGCCAGTAGCTGCTGCCATGGACCTTAATGGGTCAGGAAACATGGACGTAGCCAGGATTTTTGTTAGGGTGGGCAGGATTTTGTTACGGGGGGGGGGGCAGAACCTCAGATCTGTACTGATTTTGATTGATTTGGAGGGGCAGCTGCCCCCACCCGCCCCCCTTGGCTACACCCATGTCAGGAAAGCCTTAATAGCTTTTGAACTAATACTCAGATCTTCTCCACATCAGTGAAGGAGTGCTTTCCTTCACAAGCCTGACTAAAGTACATCAATTTGTTGTTGTTGTTTAGTCGTTTAGTCGTGTCCGACTCTTCGTGACCCCATGGACCAGAGCACACCAGGTACATAAATAGGCTCCATCAAAATTTCAAATAAATATATCATGGCTGGGAAACCTCTGATCTGGAGGATGTGTGTGGCTTTCCACGTCTCTCTTGACACACTGGTGGAATTTACACACATATAAAAACAGTTTTGAAAATGCTTTTTTAAAAAGCGTTTTAAAAAATACATTGAATTTTCCATAAGTCTCACCATAGCCATCTAGTGTCATATTTTATAGTGCCCTTAAAACACACTTAAAGTATTTTATTTGCTGCTGTATAGCTGAGTCCCATGTCCACTCTCCAGGCTACTCCTCTCACTGGGTATCCCACAAGCACTTTTGCTGACTGGAATGTGCCCTTGAACTGTTACAATGTACACCAGCATGGTGTAGAGGTTAAGAGCGGTGGACTCGTAATCTGGTGAACCGGGTTCGCGTCTCCGCTCCTCCACATGCAGCTGCTGGGTGACCTTGGGCCAGTCACGCTTCTCTGAAGTCTCTCAGCCCCACTCACCTCACAGAGTATTTGTTGTGGGAGAGGAAGGGAAAAGAGATTGTGAGCCGCTTTGGGACTCCTTAAGGGAATGAAAGGTGGGGTATCAAGTCCAAACTCTTCTTCTTCTTCTTCTTCTTCTTCTTCTTCTTCTTCTTCTTCTTCTTGCTTGACTGGATTGAATACAGTGGTACCTTGATTCTCGAACTTAATCTGTTCCGGGAGTCCGTTCAACTCCTAAAACCGTTCGAAAACCAAGGTACAGCTTCTGATTGGCTGCAGGAGCTTCCTGCACTCAGGTGGAAGCCATGTCAGATGTTCTGCTTCTGAGAAACGTTCACAAACCGGAACATTTACTTCTGGGTTTGCATCATTCGGGAGCCGATTTGTTCGGCAACTAAGCCGTTTGGGAACTAAGGTACCACTGTACAGAGCAATGTAGGGGCTGACTTCTATGTGACTCTACTCGTTTTTTCTTCCACGGCCACATGCACAACTGACATGCAGCCTCCAGAAACTTACTGATTTCCAAAAGGTGGGAATCACAAGCAGGGAGAGTGCAATTGCAGCTTTACAACTTGCAGGCTTCCCACAGGCTTCTGTTTGGACACTGTGCAAACAGGACAACGGATTTAAGTGAACTTTAGGTTTGGTCCAGCAGGGCTCTTCACACCTTCTTAGTAGACACATTGATGTAATCACACTGTGAAAAGGAATACTGGTCTGATCACATGGCTCCATCATGATTCATTTTATGCTCACAGATATTGGGGGGGAAACTGTAGCTTTTAAGAAAAACAAAAGCCACTTAAAAACTGCAGTAAACAGTGGGTACACAGCTGTCTAAATTAATCCTGGAAATAAAATTGTAAAAAGTGGAGTGGATCACTAATGCATTAGAGCTACTCGAGAAACAAGGTCAGGTAATTTGGAACCTGCAAACCTGTGAAGAAAATTTTAAAAATGGCTAATGTGCTTGCTTTATATTCTGGTTACCTCCCCCCCCCCCCCCCACACACACACAAAGCTGCCCTCCCCCTACCCTTTTTAAGATTAGCACTAATTATAATTGTGAACACACTACAGGGTTTACAAGACAGAATTTTCATTAGCAGTCTGCAGGAGTGTGACACACACCAAGCACGCTAGCAAGATTCTGTTGGCAACCTTGCCCTCCTGCAAAACCAAGGAGGGAAACGACTATTTCTTTGGCTATTATTATTCAAAGTTGGCAAGGCTGTATTTCCCTGTGGAATCGTTAAAGGCAGCCCAAGACATTTCCCGCAGCTGTTTACTACTTTTAAGAGGGCAGTTATCAACATATCTTAAACTGCATAAAGTAAAATGGAAAGGGGGGGGGGGGAGTTAACGGATCAGAACGAATCTGGGAGAAAGCAAGTTTTTCCCATCCTGAAATAAAACTCCAGTTGGATCTGTATTGAAGCAAAGAAGGAAGTGCTTACGTTGGGAGGCTACTCATGTGAACTCAATAGTATGGGAAACAGCCTTATTAGAAAAACTAACCAATAAACTGAAGCCACCAGCATGAGTTTGACCAAGCTGCGGGAGGCAGTGGAAGACAGGAGTGCCTGGCGTGCTCTGGTCCATGGGGTTATGAAGAGTCGGACACGACTAAACAACAACAAACTGAAACTGACAGAGGGAGAAGTAGAAGAAGATACCTTCACCCCGGTATGGTTCCCCTTTATCACATACACAGCCCAAAAAGACAACAAGAATCTGCCGACAGCATGTGAATCAATCTGGCTAACCTGATTCAAAGATACACACTCACACCCCGTTCACACACCAAAACAATTCTCACTACAGACAACCAACCACACCCTAAGCCACCCACAACCTCTCTCACCACCAAGGAAATACAACAAGCGAATAGTAAGAATCCATACAAGTAATGCTGACACAACTCCCTCCACACACACACGGACTAAGTAGAAGAATAGAAGTATAACCACCCCACCCCACTCGCCATTCCCCATCCCCCTCTTCCCCCATTTTCTTCCTAATTGTTTAAACCAATTCATGAACTAAGAACTTATACATTGAACACTAATAATGAAACATACGTTGTAGATATTTTTCCACATTTATTATGCCATTTTTGACATGAGAAAACTTGATATACAGTTATACCTCGGGTTACAGATGCTTCAGGTTGTGCATTTTTGGGTTATGGATGCACTGAAATCCAGAAGTACCAGAACGGGTTACTTCTGGGTTTCGGCGCTTGCGCAGAAGTGCTAAATCATGCTTTGCGCATGCGCAGAAGCATTGGATCGCAACCCGTGCATGCGCAGACGCGGTGCTGTGGGTTGCGGACGCTGCAGGGTGGTGAACGTGCCTCCCACACGGCTCATGTTCGCAACCCAAGAGTCCACTGTACTTGTTTGTATAACATTATTCTTGTTTATAAAACCCAATAAAAGCAACAACAGCAATAGAAGGTCTGTAGTGCCTGAGCAGCCACTTGGGCATGCAGGAAGTCAGCAGAGAAATTGGTCGTGGGCAGAAGAAAGTAAAAAGGGATGTGGGTTGCACCCATTTCACCTTCTCTGTTTACTCCTCATCTGTCTGCCTCCTTTTCTTTTCATATCTCTGATAGTTTCGTTTGCATAAGATTCGCTTGTGCATTATCTGAATAATGCCTTTATATGCTAATGTTGCTGTTGCAGCCCCAGAGTCCCACTTAAATTTTCACCTATGCTTCGCTTAACCTCCAGCTCATTGAACAAGAAAGTATAGCAGGTAATGTTCTAAAAGGCCTAAGGGGAATTTTGCATAAGCTTTAGTAATGTACAGCAAAATAACTTTAGTATCTATTTATTTCCTCAGAAGTGACATTGAATTAAATGGGACTTACTCCCAGGTAAATATGGTTGAATGAGGTTGCGGCACAGAATTGGACTGTTTATTACTTTTTAAAGTGCTGTTAGAGTCAAGACTCAGAAATAGAAAATTTCACCTAAAAGTATTAAGACTGAAAAAAAGAAAAGACAGCATCCGCTAAGTACAAAGAGGAATATAGTAAGGGTTTTCTAGCGGAGGACAGATGATGAAGGATACTACAGTAACAAATACGCCCCCCCCAAAAAAAAAAAACCAACCCAAAACCATATTGCTGTACTGAAGTATCAGACAGAAATAGGAATAGTTGGTTTACATCTCATGCTAAGCCTCTTAATTACTGCAAGACTTTGAGGCAACACAGGAAATTTTCAAGCACAGAATGGCTTCAAAAAAATAAGGGGAACCAAACACCTAAAATTAACATATTATTTCAGAGCCAAGCAAAATACACAAGATGATAAATTTACTGGAAAATGAGCTTTATACAGTACTAGAAGAGCATAATACAGGATAACATAAAATCTTATATGTATTTCCCCCTCTACATTCCCCTCCGATTCTTAGTATTTAACATACTTAGTATTCCCAGCATTTTTAGTATTTCTTTCACTCAATTTATAATATTTTACTTTTATTCCTTTTTTTACCAAAGATTGCGCACAAGACTGTTAGACATATTTATTACTACACAGATTCCACGTTTTCTCCAAGGAGCTCAAGGTGGTGTAAAAGGTTCTCCTGCTCCTGACAACAACCCTGTGAGGTAGAGGTTAGGCTGAGAGGCAGTGACTGGCCCAAGGTCACCCAGTGAGCTTCAGGGCTGAGGGAGGGATTTGAACTCTGGTCTCCTAAGTCCTAGTCCAACACCAGCACTAGGCAATTTTTCATCAAAGAGAAGACTCATTTTGTGATATTTTCATAGGTAAAGGTAAAGGGACCCCTAACCATTGGGTCCAGTCGTGGACAACTCTGGGGTTGCGGCACTCATCTTGCTTTATTGGCCGAGGGAGCCGGCGTACAGCTTCCGGCTCATGTGGCCAGCAGGACTAAGCCGCTTCTGGTGAACCAGAGCAGCACACGGAAACGCTGTTTACCTTCCCGCCGGAGCGGTACCTATTTATCTACTTGCGCTTTGATGTGCTTTCGAACTGCTAGGTTGGCAGCAGCAGGGACCGAGCAACGGGAGCTCACCCCGTCGCGGGGATTCGAACCACCGACCTTCTGATCGGCGAGCCCTAGTGGTTTAGACCACAGCGCCACCTGCGTCCCTTGCTGCCTTTTCATACCATATACTTAATATACATATGTTTGTATTTTTTTGTTTTGTTTTAGTTTGTTTCTCGCACATCTTGTAACTTGACATTATAAATACACACACACACACACACACACACACACACACACACCAGTAAACAAATGAAGCTCTGGACAAAGAAAAGGCCATGCAACTATTATGGCACGGCAGATGAAGCAATCTTCTCTCTTGTTATGGATCTACCGGTAATATAGAGGAAGGCACTCACCATTATCATATTCATGAGACAGAGGGACAAAGCATCATAAACAACATCAACAGATGATCATCATTAATTCCCCCTTCTCTCCCCCCCCCAAAAAAACCTGTGGCATATTGGGCTGGAAGTGTCTTTGTGCTGTCAGTCTTATTAGCATGAAAAATAAAACGAATCCATTCTGCAAAAGAAAAAGAAAAAGAACATAGTGTCCTCTTCTACTTGTCCCCTGATGACATAGATTTGATGCATAAGCTTCTCTGCAGAGGCAATTTTTCGATGCTATGGAACCAGAGATCTATCGAAGGAGCCCTGTTGCTCTTCCACAGGTGCTTATTGCAAATCTGACAGCAGCTAATATTTGTGTCCTTCCGCTCTGGTAGTTGCTCCAATCGATTAGGCCTATTCTATCTCCAACTGAGGAAATTGGCATGTGTAATGGTATGTTGTTTTGTATAAAATATTGAACCCCCAAATCAAGGTTTTTTTTTCCATTTGGAGGCAGTGTATATGCACTGCTCCAAATAAAGGAGCAGCCAAGTGCAGAAAAAGGCACCCTTACCAGCAGATGAAATCCAACCATCAATGAAGAAGAGGAGGAGCAGCAGCAGCAGGAGGAGTTTGGATTTGATATCCCACTTTATCACTACCCAAAGGAGACATCACCTTGAGGCAGTGAGGGATTTTACTTTCTTGGGCTCCATGATCAATGCAGATGGTGACAGCAGTCACGAAATTAAAAGACGCCTGCTTCTTGGGAGAAAAGCAATGACAAACCTAGATAGCATCTTAAAAAGCAGAGACATCACCTTGCCAACTAAGGTCCGTATAGTCAAAGCTATGGTTTTCCCAGTAGTGATGTATGGAAGTGAGAGCTGGACCATCAAGAAGGCTGATCGCCAAAGAATGGATGCTTTTGAATTATGGTGCTGGAGGAGACTCTTGAGAGTCTCTGGGACTGCAAGAAGATCAAACCTATCCATTCTGAAGGAAATCAGCCCTGAGTGCTCACGGGAAGGACGGATCGTGAAGCTGAGGCTCCAATACTTTGGCCACCTCATGAGAAGAGAAGACTCCCTGGAAAAGACCCTGATGCTGGGAAAGATGGAGGGCACAAGGAGAAGGGGACGACAGAGGACGAGATGGTTGGACAGTGTTCTCGAAGCTACCAGCATGAGTCTGACCAAACTGTGGGAGGCAGTGGAAGACAGGAGTGCCTGGCGTGCTCTGGTCCATGGGGTCACGAAGAGTCAGACACGACTAAACGACTAAACAACAACACCAGCAGATGAACTCCAACCATCAGCGAAGAAGAAGATAGAAGAAGAAGAGGAGGAGGAGGAGGAAGAGGAGGAGTTTGGATTTGATATCCCACTTTATCACTACCCGAAGGAGTCTCAAAGTGGCTAACAATCTCCTTTCCCTTCCTCCTCCACAACAAACACTCTGTGAGGTGAGTGAGGCTGAGACTTCAGAGAAGTGTGACTGGCCCAAGGTCACCCAGCAGCTGCATGTGGAGGAGCGGGGAAGCGAACCCGGTTCACCAGATTACGAGTCGACCCCTCTAACCACTACACCACACTGGCTCCCAGCAGCACAGAGAGCACTCCCTAATCCCCCTGCTCCCATTGAAACTGCTAACCCTTCCTAAAACCCAATCTATTGTAACCTCAGATATGGGCCAAGTAGCAGCAGCAGCACAAACAAAAACACATGCACAGCCATCCCAAAGTATTCCAATAGTGCCCTTTCCTTGCTCTTCTGCACAATTTTTTCCAGAAAGGATAGTGAAGCCACAGTAGCTACAGCAAACAGCAGGATAACAATACTGACCAGATGGGCAGAAACGAAACGTCTCCTCACCTGCAAAACAGCAGCTCCTGATATCTCAGTTTTCTGAGGCGATTTGTCATGGTCTCTGTGCCACAGGCAAAGAGCCACAGGACAAGAGCTCTTTGGTTTGCGCCTCTGGCAAGGCACCAACTTCATACACCTGGATTGGGCAGAACACTTCAATCTGGAGTTCCTGTTGAAAGCATGAATTCCCTTCCTCTCCAGCCACAGCTATCAGTTCCCACACACAAAAATGTATATATTAGCAAAAAGAATTTTAAAATGCATTATATTACAGGAAAATTGTTTGCAAAAAAAAAATGCATATTGGGCAAACTTGCATTAAAATGTGTAAGAGACATGAGTAAAAAAACCACACATATGTGAAGATGAATACAAGAAAATTTGTCTTTGCATATACCCACCTAAGCCTGCTGCGCATGTATTCACAGTGTATTTCTGCTTAAAGATGAGGGTGACGCTCTCTTCCTAACAGGTCCTAGCAGGCTGCTTCTGAATATGAATCACTCACTAGGGAACAACAGCAGGAGAGGACTCTTGCTCTCATGTTCTGCTTGCAGGGATTTCCAGAATGGTGGACTAGAATGGCCCTCTGATCTGATCCAGGAGGGTTTTTCTTATCAGAGTGAGTTTGTAAACAAGGGAAGATTTTTGCTTCGTCCTCTTTCAGCAGAAGTTTAGCTGCATATGAACAGTACAGACACAGGGACATCCTCCGAGGGTTTTATATATTTGCAAGAATACATGAAATTTTAAATGAGAAAGGATTATTATTTGACAAAAACAGCATATTATGCTATGAAAAGAAAGGAAATGCAAACCAACAAATACTTTTATGAAATGCTGTAATTAAGTCCTTTCATAAATGAAAGATTTTTTTTTCTCCACTTCATTGTCGTTTGATGTTGTTTGGCGCATAGAACACATGAATGCAATAAGAGGGGAGAACGGTGCAAACAATAAATCATAGCTCGCGAATATAAAAGATTTACATGCAAGTCTTCTTTGTTTGTTGAAAAAACTTTGAAAATAGCTACCAATTGTCACCGATAGAACACAAATGAGGTTTCTTATGATAATAGTGTTCCTGCTCCAGAAACCTGATGGGCACATCATTGCTTTTGGGGGGTGGGCAAAGCATAGTGCAGCTCTTTGGAATCCTTAACCATTTCTTACGGAGTGCTGTTTAGAAACAGTGATTGCTTTAAAGGTTTGGAGGGGCCTGGTCCCATGAAAAGGTCCCACCAAATTCAAGCAGATGGGATCAGGCTTTGTCGTGTGGATATAAATTACCGTATTTTTTGCTCTATAAGACTCACTTTTTCCCTCCTAAAAAGTAAGTGGAGATGTGTGTGCGTCTTATGGAGCGAATGCAGGCTGCACAGCTATCCCAGAAGCCAGAACAGCAAGAGGGATTGCTGCTTTCACTGCGCAGTGATCCCTCTTGCTGTTCTAGCTTCTGAGATTCAGAATATTTTTTTTCTTGTTTTCCTCCTCCAAAAACTAGGTGCGTCTTGTGGTCTGGTGCGTCTTATAGAGCGAAAAATACGGTATGTAAATGCATTGTTATTCCCATAGCCTCATACCTGTATGGGTGTTCACACATTACATTCAACAACTCTACAATCCGTGTACTTGCATACACAATAGTTGACCGGAAACAAATCAACAGGGGCGCACTCTTTCATGCAAAAACTTGTGCATGTGTAGAGACAGCTTATATCTGTGTTCATTATAACGTCCTATATCTTTAACTGCAATGACTCCTGGAGGAGAGGAGGGAAGTGGCAACCACCAGCCACATGAACATCTGGGAGCATTTGCAGTAAGCTTGCTGTATGTATTCCTGGCCACCCCCAAAACTCTTGATATTTCTTTAACAGAATCCCCTGCAAATGGAGTAGCAAAATGTTTGTTTTTGCCCAGCCATGTTACCATCATTTCCTGAGTTAACTGAAATCAGTAGGTGAAGTTCACACACCCCAACATCTCATGTCTCTTTGAAGTTCCTTCCCCATTGGCCCCTACTGGCAACTATATCCATATCATGGACTGCCTGGATGCAGAGGAGTGGTGGGAGGCAGCAGCAGCTGGGGAACCCCCAAGGAAACCCCCAAAAGAAGGCTCAGAGTCAGGGGATTGGAGATGGGATGACAATGAGTAGTCAGAAGAAGGAGGAGGAGCAGACTGGTATGAGGAGGTGTCAAAAGCTGAAGAGGTAACAGGGTTTAGTGAACAGGAAGTGTCTGAGGCAGAGAGCAGTCCAGAAGCAGGGGCTGGAGAGGATAGGGGGGTTAGAGGTAGAGATGGGGCAGGCTACTGAAGAAGCCAGGAGGTCTTCTCCTCCTGCTGCACCCAGCTCCCCTCTCTGCTGGTCTCCCAGAACCAGAAGAGTGGTGGTGAACCATGAGAACCATGAAAAGGGTGGAGCAAGACAGGCAAGGCAATGAAGTCTCAGATTGCTTGGGAAGGACCCAGGGGTGAAGGAGACTTGGGACAACTGTGGGAAGAAGGAGAGTTTTGGTCTCCACAACTGCTTCACTGGGGCAAGATCTACCGAGAAGAGTTGCTGTGCTGACTAGGCCTGACCTCCTGAGCTTAGAATAAAGAGTTAACTTCACTGATGCTGTGTGAGTTATTGCTGAACTGCTTCTGATGTGGCTTTCTACATCCCTTCCACCACTGACACACAAAACCTCTAAGCCTAGCCAATGACCCTGGTTCTTTTGTTCTGCCACACTGCCCTCCACTTGCATTTTTTCAGCCCTTACCATTTTCTATCTGTACTTGCCTACGGTATTTACTTTTTAGTTTTTTATTCAATTTATACACCGCACCTTCATCCGAAGATCACAGGGCGGTTTACTTTTTGGCCAAAAGATTCTCTCAGCTGAAGAAGTCTTCCCAAGGCAGACACTGTGGTAAGTGACTGAACGGATTGTAATGATGTACATAATAGAAAAGGTGTGCTGGCGAATTTCTGATGGTGAGAAGACATTTGAATGTAGAGTCACAAAACTAAGCAAAATAAGGTGGCCCAATGCAAGAAATTATAAAAATGAGAAGAAGAACCTTAGCTGCATCCGAGGAAAGAAAAAGTTGGGTTTTAAGCATTTTGCAAGGATAAAAAATGAATGTCTGGAACTGCAAAGCAACTGCCTACTGTAGCACTTTGATAAAAATGGGTAAATCAGAAATTATTAGTAGTTTCTACTTCCTCATTCTAACATAAAACTCCCTCTCCCCCAGGAAGAGGTCTTAAATCAATGCCTCACAAACAAGATCAGAGTGGAATTCATGACAGATGCAAGTTTCTTCCACTTTGATGAAGGACAAATGTTCTTCAGAAGTTTTGCACCTCACTAGTGTCCTTTGTCCTGTCAGTTTGAAAATATGTCTTACTAAATAGATCTATTATTGTAACTAGTTACTTATGCCTCTCTCTCTTCCTTAGGCCAGAAGAGGGAGCCTCCCTTACACCTCCTGTAGGGCTGTTGTTCTAGCTTAGCAAGTTTTGAAAAACAGAGATGCAGGTCAGAATTTGCTTAGATCAGAAAAGGTATGGCAGCTTCATTACTGACAGAAATATTTAATTAAAGATTCTGAGTTATAAGACGCACAACAAGCAGAAGATCAGTTAAAGAGGAAAAACTCAATTGTATTATTATTGAAACAAACTGAGACTGGCATCTTACACCTAAGTTCTTAAATACAGTGGTACCTTAGTTTGCGAACAGTCTGGTTTGCTTACGTTTTGGATTACAAACACGTCAAACCTGGAAGTGCGTGTCCCGGTTTGTGAACTTTTTTTGGTTTACAATCCATTCTTTTTGGATTATGAACAATTTTTTTTGAAGGCCCCATTGGCGAAAGCGCGTCTTGGGTTACAACCTGTTTTGGTTTATGAACGGACCTCTGGAACGGATTATGGTTGTAAACCAAGGTACCACTATATCAGGCTTACATGTATGAGCCACATAATATGAGCTCAGATCCTCATGGAGGTTTTCTCAGGATACCAAATGAAACAATATTTTGATTTTAGGACCAGGTTAAGAGTATTATTGAAATTCCCCTGATGAAAATTGGGATGCAAGAGACGGACACCAGTGCAAGCACCAGTGCTGGCTGCAAGCGCTGGCTCATCCCTGGGACATTCCGGGATCAATTCAGAAGCTGGGATGGCTTCTGTAATTCCGGGAATGTCCCGTTAAAATAGAGACGGTTGGAGGGTATGCATTACTGTCTTACTCCTGAATCCAGAACTTCCACATCAGCTGTAAAAACTGTATTTTGAAGCACTACTTCAAAAGGGGATGCAGGTGGCGCTGTGGGTTAAGCCACAGAGCCTAGGACTTGCTGATCAGAAGGTCGGCGGTTCGAATCCCCGCGATGGGGTGAGTTCCCGTTGCTCGGTGCCTGCTCCTGCCCACCTAGCAGTTCGAAAGCACCTCAAAGTGCAAGTAGATAAATAGGTAAACGGCTTTTTCCATGTGCTGTTCTGGTTCGCCAGAAGCGGCTTACTCATGCTGGCCACATGACCCGGAAGCTGTCTGCGGACAAACACTGGCTCCCTCGGCCTATAGAGCGAGATGAGCGCGCAACCCCAGAGTCGGTCACGACTGGACCCAATGGTCAGGGGTTCCTTTACCTTCACCTTACTTCAAAAGTATATTGACTTCTCTCACTTCTCTACCCCAGCCTCTGCACAAAATACCTCCTTCTTTGCCAGACAGAGGACTGACACAAGCCCCTTCAGCCCACCCAAAGGGTGATGCTAACCACCAATTAGGCAGTTCAGCAAAGGCAGGAATGTACATTCAACAGTGCCGAGCCAAGGACATCTTTCTCTGGGCCTGCAGATTGTAGCTGCACCTCATGAAGCCTTGCTCTGGGAGGCTTTTATATGATTCACAGGGCATGATCGTATGGCAGTGTTCAAATTTTCATTACGTCAAGAAGTATCAAAGGAGCCCACCAAAGCATCTGCGTACCACCTCTGTAATAACCCTGGAAAAAAGGCAGGAACAAATGATAGCGGGTAAGGTTCACTGTCATGGAGATTAAAGACAAAGCCATTGCGGCTAGAATGGGGATTATTTGAATTTCTCCACAGAGCTGCTAAATGGATTTAGCGTTTTCTCAAGGTCACATAAGTGCTATTAGTTCTATGCTTGCCGAATAAAAAAAAAAAAAATATATTGTCTCATTTTTCTGTCAATTGTATTTTATAATACTACTGGCAGAAATCTGTGTCATTACCGTATACAATTACATTTCTCATTGTTTTACACTGAACACTAAATCCCAGCATGGGATGTCTTCTTTGGCTACTGGGAAATCATTCATGGACAGAGAGATAAGGATATCAATGCAATACAAAAATGGGGCGGGGGTGGCAGAGAGAATCATTCACAGTTCTTTTCATGAATACCTCAGCATCAATGGCCATAATCAAATTTGCAGTTGTGCATGATGAATCCCAGTTTTCAGCCATAAAATATGGCTTTAAGAATTGAATAACTTCATGGCTTATATTTCACATAAAAGAATGCAGAGCTTCTGGTGGCATATATTTATATTTTTACTGATCTATCCTCCCCCCCCCCCTTTAAACAACGCAATATAAACCGATGATAAATACAGATATAGCAACAAATACATATATAACAAAGTACATTAAACTATTGCAAAAACAACAATATTTCTTATACCCCACCATACACCCCTACATAAATGAGTGTCCAAATCATACTTAAAACTTACGAAATTAATAAAAAGAGACCATGCTATTTGAAATATGTCTGCCAAATTTCTTGCCATCTTTCAGGTGAAGATAGTTAGTTTCGCCATTTTGACCTATCAAGCCAGCGAACCTGTGTCAATGCAGGAGGATTTTGAGGCTGCAATTTCCTACAGCTATTTTGTTTTGGGGTTGTTGAAATCATTGCAAAATCATTGAATTGCATCATTTTAATAACCAAGGAAAGCAAATGGTGGCTCAAGAAGTATCATATATCTGGGGTGGGGGCCATTGCTTCACTCCTAAAAAGAGAGACATACCGTCACTCTTAAAGACCTGCTTCTCTCTCTCTCTCTCTCTCTCTCTCTGTATATAGTATATTATATACATTATATATGTGTGTGTGTTACACACACACACACACACACACAAACACACAGATATATATGGGGAGGAGGCTCCAAATATTCAGTATTATCTGGAAAGCATTCTGCAAATGCTCAGTTATCAATTACTTCTGTTTCTGCTCAAGAATTCTGCAACTGAACTTGCAAGAAATACAGCATATATGTGCATTTTGCAACTTCTTCTATTCACTTTCCGTTCCCACTTCTTGCTTGTGGCAACTTAATCATGTCAATAGCTCAAAGATGGGTTAAAAAGGGGTATCTTCTCAGGACACACACAAATGCACACCAATAGGATTCGTGTAAAGAAAGGTGATGTTGTCAGAGTCAAGGGTTCCTGACGTGCTGGATTGCTTCCTTCCACGTAAATCAGGTGTGCAGAAGGGCCTGCACAGCTACCTGGGGCCTGTTCATGTCACATTGGCAACATACTAGGAGTTATTGTTGATGACCACACAGTGGATGATGGAGCCAGGCGGTAGCAAGGTGGACACCGTAATGAGAACTGGGCACATTCTTGGCATTATAGCAAATAGTTTGTTTATTGGCACTGGGTAGGTGCAGGTGGCCCCTTCATGGATCACTGCCTTGCCATGGCGAAGGGGCTTGAATAACTCAGAGAAGCTATGAGCTATGCCGTATAGTTAAAGTTATGGTTTTCCCAGTAGTGATGTGTGGAAGTGAAAGCTGGACCATAAAGAAGGCTGATCGCCAAGGAATTGATGCTTTCGAATTATGGTGCTGGAGGAGACTCTTAAGAGCCCCATGGACTGCAAGAAGATCAAACCTCTCCATTCTGAAGGAAATCAGCCCTGAGTGCTCACTGGAAGGACAGATCCTGAAGCTGAGGCTCCAAGACTTTGGCCACCTCGTGAGAAGAGAAGACTCCCTGGGAAAGACCCTGATGTTGGGAAAGATGGAGGGCCCAAGGAGAAGGGGACGACAGAGGACGAGATGGTGGGACAGTATTCTTGAAGCTACCAGCATGAGTTTGACCAAACTGCGGGAGGCAATGGAAGACAGGAGTGCCTGGCGTGCTCTGGTCCAGGGGGTCACGAAGAGTCGGACACGACTAAACAACAACAGGTGCAGGTGGAGAATTTGGTGGTCCCCAACTGCTCAAATCTACATGTGTTGGTGTAGTTTTCAGTGGAAATGATAACAGAGGCAGCAATGGAGATGACTGATTCCAGCTACTGCATCTACTACCCTTTCCTTGGTGTTGCTCTTCTCCTGGGGAAGGGGAGGGCAGGGACCTCAAGATGAAAGTCCAGATTAGGCAGCAGGTCCAAGCAGAGGAAATGCATAGCACCTCCACCATGTTGCACAGCACATGGAACATCTCTGGGCTCAATGGCAATTCCAGTCAGGCTCCGGCAACTAATATATCACAATGGTCAAGAAAGCTTCACAGAAAAGAATACACTGGTGGTTTCCCCCAAGTCACCTAGTACTGATGTTTGAAGCTAAGTTAGATGCGGAGAACTTCAATTGTGCTGAGACCTCACCAGTGATCAGCGCAGGAGTCTGTTGTTAAAACCAGGGCTGAGGTCTCAAAAATGAGAAGAAAAATATCTCTGAGTTTCCTCTCTTTTCCCACTTCCCCTCATTCCAGCAGCCCAACTCACAAATTAAAGATATACAGTTATTGTTGGTTTGTTTTCAACGTATATCTTTACTACCATGATAGAATACGGCACTTTAGAATTAAAATTAATCATAATTGTTTGCATAACATAACAAATATCAAGAAAACAAAGTACAGTAGAAATTTGGTGGGCAACCTTTTGTGCTCACTAACCTGAGCTTCAGCTTTTGCTGCCATAGATATTGTTAGTACAAGCAACAACGCCATAGCTGTTTTCTTAAAATTATGACACGTGGAATGTGTAGTTTGTTTCAGGCCAGGACTCTGACAAATGCAACTGTCCCAGTTAAATTCAAGTACTTAGAGGGCAAAGCAATGTGAAAATTGCAGCAGCAATTACAATAATATTAATAATAATAATTCAGTAGCTGCATGTAGTGGTGGCACAGGCTATTTTCAGTATTGATTAAGATGTGTTAGGGTGCAAGCTTAATTAACTGTGACACCTGTCTTTCAACAAATGAATTCTAGAAATGCTTGGTATGTTTCCAGATTCCCATTTCATACTTTAATTTCCTGGAAGCAGTTGAGGAACAGGAATCATGCCAGCCTAAAAGGTACAAACCAGTGACTCTACTGTAATGAATGATTATCTGGTCACTAGTTTATCTATTTAATAAATTCATGTTGCACAGAGAGCAGTATGTATATTTATCCCTAAGAGTGATTGATTAGAGCTGATGGTGCAGTATAGGAAACAGATGTGCATTTTGACTAATTAATTAGCAAGAGAAAACAAATCCTGCAGTTATAAAAAAAAATAATGTGTGTGTACAGAAACAATGGCAGAGAACCAGGACTGCCAAGAGGAAGGTACAGGGGGTATTGATCTACTGGGGCCACGGCAAGCAGACACCCAGACTCCAGTTTTCATTTTTTTAAAAAGGAAGGCATGCCTTATGCACACCTTTTAAGCGTTTTACAATCTCACCTATTGTTTATCAAATCAAATACTTAAGGCCTGCACAGGCTTATATTAGAGGACCTTTTTATGACCAAAGACATATTTTTTTTTATTAAATTAGGGTGGAATTTAGCCAAAGGGCCATTTTTCTAATCTTGAGGTTTGGGCCACCATCTTTAAAAATGGTAGTCATGGTTAATGAGATGAATAAATGTCTACCTCAGTACTTATGAGCCAATTCTCCTCCTACGCCTAGAGAATAAAGGGTGGGGGCTGCCCTCTGGGGTCTCCTGGACCCTGCACCTGGCCAGCATGATTCAAAGCAGGCTCATTTCCCTCCTGCGATAAGTCTCTGATTCCCACTTCAACCAAAGGGCAAGATTGGTTTGTCACACATACCCTTATTCCTGATGTAGATCTTCACTCACCCCTTCTTCCATGGCCAGTGGAGGCCATCATTTTGTGGTTCACCTCATGTGCCAAAATGTATTGTGACAGCCATGATCCTATGCATATTTAGAAGTCCCATTATGTTCAATGGGCCTTACCCCCAGGTAAGTGTACAGGGGTTCTAGCCTAAATACATATACTGTAAAAGCATACACACTTCCCTTGTCTTTTGATGAAGTCTTTTGATTTGAATTCTATAATAATAATAATAATAATAATAATAATAATAATAATAATAATTTTTATTATTTATACCCCACCTATCTGGCTGGGTTTCCCCAGCCACTCTGGGCAGCTCCCAACCGAATATTAAAAACATGATACAGCATTAAACATTAAAAACTTCCCTAAACAGGGCTGCCTTCTAAAAGTAAGGTAGTTGCTTATTTCCTTGACATCCGATGGGAGGGTGTTCCACAGGACAGGCACCACTACCGAGAAAGTTGAAGCCTGGTTGAAGCATTTAAATATAAATACTGGCATTACAGACCAATTTTTGGAAACATAAGAATAAATGCTTCAAATGTGAATTTTTATTCCCTTGATGTTATTAATAATATTAATATGCACTTGATCATGGAACACATTGAAATAAAATATTAAGCACTTCAATTTGAATTTGAAATCAAGCTTATGACATGGCATACACTGGGTATTCTTAATCCTAACTGTTCTTCTTCTGCATTTCTATCATCAGATGAGTCTAGAATGGGTTCAGCAGCATGTCAATTTTCATTGTTCAAAAATAATTTCACTCCAGCTAGCACATTTATTAAACCACGTGGAAAGATCCCAGCGTTTACTGGCTAGCATTGCTCTCTTGAAAGCAATGTCATAAAGTGGGAAACTAATAACATTAAATGTTGTACACAGCCTCCAAGCCAAGAAGTTATTATAGATGTGATGGACTGGTGACAGAATGCTGCTGACCTGGAAAAGCAGCCAATGATTTAGTTGGTTATAGATCAAGAAGCGGTTGGATAGAGAAAATAGGTCCTGGATGAAAGTGAGAAGAAACAGCTTCATACGAAAGGGGAACTGGCGGATTTCATGTGGAGATAAGACATATTCTCTGGCCACAATCCTCTGCCAGACTCAGCGGCAGATGTGGAGAAAGAGGAGACATGGCCTGGATAGATATCACTCCTCAAAAATCCAGACCAGAGGATATGGCTTTGCTGGTCTCATCCGGCACAGAGAATACTCCTCCAACAGTTCCTTCCCACCTCCATGCCATAGAAGCCAGAGATTGCAGAACAGGGCAGTGGATCTTTAAATGAACAGACGCTTTCTATTACACCAACAACAACCAAAGAGCTATCTAGTCAGCCAGCTTTCACAAGGCCTCAGGTGGCTACCGCACGCTGCTGAGGCAGCAATTCTCTTTGGGAGAGATCTAGCTAACGCTGGCCGTGCAGCACTCTCCAAGGTCTGAGCAGTATCTGACTAGACTACTGCCTTTGGCTTTACCATTAGACTTGACTCAACTATTAGACTTGGCTATTAGACTGAACTCGCTCTGTTTCTGCTTTTTGAGATAAGGGACGCGGGTGGCGCTGTGGGTTAAACCACAGAGCCTAGGACTTGCCGATCAGAAGGTCGGCGGTTCGAATCCCCATGATGGGGTGAGCTCCCGTTGCTCGGTCCCTGCTCCTGCCAACCTAGCAGTTCGAAAGCACGTCAAAGTGCAAGTAGATAAATAGGTACCACTCCGGCGGGAAGGTAAACGGCGTTTCCGTGCGCTGCTCTGGTTCGCCAGAAACGGCTTAGTCATGCTGGCCACATGACCTGGAAACTGTATGCGGACAAATGCCGGCTCCCTCGGCCAATAAAGCGAGATGAGCGCCGCAACCCCAGAATCGGTCACGACTGGACCTAATGGCCTCTGTCCGAAGAATGAGAGTCCCACTTTAATCGGGCAACCCCTGAGACCTCAACCAGGGAGAAAAGAAATGTCTTCCATATAGTTGTAATACAATAAATTGTAATACAATAAAATAATAAAAACGCAGGAGAGGAGCAGCCGGTGAGACAAGTGGAGAGCAGGTAAGGCTTATAGAGCATCTTCCTGCTCTGCCTTCGCTGCTGCTGCTCCTAAAAGGAGAGGAGAGATGCTTCACCATCCCTGGAAGACCCCCCAACACTGATTTACAGCAGCTGGCTCTGATGCTGGCCTTCCAGGTGGTGTGGGGAATTAAAGAAAAATTAAATTGCTGGGTTGACATGAATGATTTTTGAGCAACGTTGAGTTTTTATTTTTCTCTGCTTGTTAGTGGGTGGGAGCATAATAATAATAATAATTTATTATTTATATCCCACCCATCTGGCTGGGTTTCCCCAGCCACTCTGGGCAGCTTCCAACAAAATATTAAAATACAATAGCTTCCCTAAACAGGGCTGCCTTCAGATGTCTTCTAAAAGTCTGGTAGTTGTTTTTCTCTTTGACATCTGGTGGGAGGGTGTACCACAGGGCGGGCGCCACTACCGAGAAGGCCGTCTGCCTGGTTCCTTGTAACTTGGCTTCTCGCAGTGAGGGTACCGCCAAAAGGCCCTCGGCACTGGACCTCAGTATCCGGGCAGAACAATGGGGGTGGAGACGCTTCTTCAGGTATACTGGGTCGAGGCCATTTAGGGCTTTAAAGGTCCAGTACCCCACATAGAGCGCACTGCAGTAGTCCAAGCGAGAGATAATTAGAGCATGCACCACTCTGGCGAGACAGTCTGCGGGCAGGGAGGGTCTCAGCCTGTGTACCAGATGGAGCTGATAAACAGCTGCCCCGGACACAGAATTAACCTGCGCCTCCATGGACAGCTGTGCATCCAAAATGACTCCCAGACTGCACACCTGGGGCACAGTTACCCCATTCAGGACCAGGGAGTCCTCCACACCCACCCGCCTCCTATCCCCCAAGAACAGTACTTCTGTCTTTTCAGGATTCAACCTCAATCTATTAGCTGCCATCCATCCTCCAACCGCCTCCAGACACTCACACAGGACCTTCACCGCCTTCACTGGTTCTGATTTGAAAGAGAGGTAGAGCTGGGTATCATCCGCATATTGATTGGTTTTTGTTTGTGTGCTGTTCTTGTCATCCCCCCAGTATGTTGTATCGGATATTATTAATATGATATATGATTCCACCCGTCTTTTTTCTATGGCATGATGTATTTGTGCATATACACATATTTTCAGTTTAAGCCCTTTGGGTGACAAGCAACAAATAAGTTAAATAAATAAATGTACAATTAAAGGTCTATATGAATATTGAATGTGATGGGTCTTCTGTCTTCAACCACAAATCCACACACCACTGGTGGTCTATGGACCACAGTCTGGGATGCTCTGATCTGTACAAAGCAGTCGCCAAGAGATTTGGGGTTATATAGTGGTACTTCGGGTTAAGAACTTAATTCGTTCTGGAGGTCTGTTCTTAACCTGCAACTGTTCTTAACCTGAGGTACCACTTTAGCTAATGGGGCCTCCTGCTGCCACCGCACTATTTCTGTTCTCATCCTGGGGCAAAGTTCTTAACCTGAGGTACTATTTCTGGGTTAGCGGAGTCTGTAACCCAAAGCGTCTGTAACCCGAGGTACCACTGTAGTGACATAAGGCATAAAAATATATAAGAAAAGCCTGCTGGATTAGGCCAGAGGCTAATCTAGTCTAGCATCCTGTTCTCAACAGTGGCCAACCAGATGCCTGTGAGAGGCTCACAAGCAGGACATTAGCACAATATCAATTTAAATAATTTTATTATTTATACCTGTTGTCTTTGTCCATGGGGAAGAAAAAAAGCAGAGACATCACCTTGCCAACAAAGGTCCGTATAGTTAAAGCCATGGTTTTCCCAGTAGTGATGTATGGAAGTGAGAGCTGGACCATAAAGAAGGCTGATTGCCAAAGAATGGATGCTTTTGAATTATGGTGCTGGAGGAGACTCAAGAGTCCCATGGACTGCAAGAAGATCCAACCTATCCATTCTGAAGGAAATCAGCCCTGAGTGCTCCCTGGAAGGACAGATCCTGAAGCTGAAGCTCCAATACTTTGGCCACCTCATGAGAAGAGAAGACTGCCTGGAAAAGACCCTGATGTTGGGAAAGATGGAGGGCACAAGGAGAAGGGAATGACAGAGGACGAGATGGTTGGACAGTGTTCTCGAAGCTACAAACATGAGTCTGACCAAACTGCGGGAGGCAGTGGAAGACAGGAGTGCCTGGCGTGCTCTGGTCTAGGGGGTCACGAAGAGTCGGACACGACTAAACAACAACAGCAACAAGAAGAAGAACATTATTTATACCCTGCCCACCTGGCTGGGCTGCCCCTCTCCTGCAGTTTCCAGTGACTGGTATTCAAAAGCATTACTGCCTCAAACTGTGGAGCCAGAGCATAGCTGTCAGATTTAGCAGCCACTGATAGCCTTATCCCCATGAATTTGTCTAATCTTCTTTTAAAGCCAACCAAGTTAGCTGAATCTTCCGACATTCAGCTTCACTGAACGTCCACAAATTCCAGTATTGCGACCAGGTTTTTTTTTTGGGGGGGGGATTTTTATTCCTATCCACTTTCTCCATTCCATGCATAATGTTGCCTTTGACTCACTTTTTTCTAAACTTAAAAGCCTCCAATGTTGTGACCTTTCCTCACACGGGAGTCCGTCCATCCCCTTGATCATTGCAGCTGCCCTTTTCTGAACCCTTTCCAGCTGTACAATATATATTTTTTGACCCGAGGTGAACACAACTATACAGAGTATTTAAAAATGTGATTGCCCCATAGATTTATGTAATGGCATTAGGATTTTGGCAGTTTCTATTTTCAATCCCTTTCCTATGTTAATCCAAATATATTTCCAGAAGACAGTTTAAGAAAGTGACAGCTTGATGCAGTTAGCAGATACAGAAACTACAGGAGATGGACATGAGGAATTTGCCAGTCCAGCTGCTCTTCGAGAATTGGTATGTTTAGTCTTGTGAAACACACACACACACACACACACACACACACACACACAGAGCTATATATATATATATAATCACTGGTGTTGAAATCCTTCTCTCAACGCTGTCCAAGGAGCGCAATGGCTTTTGAAGAAGATGAACTAACCTGTGGTAGAATGTTTCAACTGTTCAGCAGCTTATGGAAATGCCAGCTATTTAAGATAACTGTTCTTATATTACTTGCAAAAGACAACACCGGGGGAAGATAAAAAGGAACACACAGTTCCACTACAGGCCCGCAAGCAGTGGCATTTTACTTGATAATTAGGTTTGTGCTGAGCTGCTTAAGACTAGAACAAAGCGTCGCGAGCAGCAGCAATCCTCCAAGTTATCACCAGTGTCTACTTCATTTCTGACCAGTAAATGCCACCCAAAGCATCTCTCCACTCATTTCTGTCAAAGTGCGCTAATAAAACGAGAGTGTGATGTTCCTTACCGAGGGAACGGCACTCTTGAGTTCCACCACGCTGACCTGAGTTTCACAATTAATCTCATCTGCAAAGATTTACTATCTGGCGAATACAATGCACGCCAGATACTGAAATATCCATGCTCCGCTAAGGGGTTCCCAAGGCTGGATCCCAGCACAAAGCCCAGTTGAGCACAAAAATGGATGCAGGTTGTTCCCAAACAGACCCAACCCATTCAAGGGATGCAAAGAAGGAAGGACAGTAAGCAGGGACCCAGGTTTGACTTGCAAAGGCTCCAGTTCCATTACTTTAAATAATTTTAATTCCAGCTTTTAGATACAAAGGTTGCACAACTGGAACGGAAGTTTCAAGTTTAATATAAAAACTTCTTTTTTGTCATCACTTCTGTGTGGATTTGGGTAAATAAAAGGAACATAAAACCCAGAAATCTTTGAAGGGGGCTGGCAGTGACGATCTACGTGTCAACAGTCGTTCCTTTAAACTCCAAATTAGATCAGATAGTTTAGGCTGTAACTCCCCTGAGGATGAAGCACTGTTAGACTTTGATTTGTCCTTGAGTCTGAAAGATACAATCACAATTTGATGCTGCCAAAAAAAAAAAAAAAAACTCATTAGGAGATGGAAACAATTTGGGAAAACAGCATCAGGTTCCTATGGAGTGGAAAGGTATGTTGGTTGTTTTTTATTTCATATCAAGTCAATTTTGTTTCTTAAAAGGGCTTTCTAATAGTAGGAAAGCAGCATAAATTTCTCTGCCATGTTTGTTTTCCTCTTTTCAAATACATTGTTGTTGTTGTTTAATCGTTTAGTCGTGTCCGCCTCTTCGTGACCCCCTGGACCAGAGCACGCCAGGCACTCCTGTCTTCCACTGCCTCCCGCAGTTTGGTCAAACTCATGCTGGTAGCTTCGAGAACACTATCCAACCATCTCGTCCTCTGCCGTCCCCTTCTCCTTGGGCCCTCCATCTTTCCCAACATCAGGGTCTTTTCCAGGCAGTCTTCTTTTCTCATGAGGTGGCCAAAGTACTGGAGCCTCAGCTTCAGGATCTGTCCTTCCAGGGAGCACTCAGGGCTGATTTCCTTCAGAATGGAGAGGTTTGATCTTCTTGCAGTCCATGGGACTCTCAAGAGTCTCCTCCAGCACCAGAATTCAAAAGCATCCATTCTTCAGCGATCAGCCTTCTTTATGGTCCAGCTCTCACTTCCATACATCACTACTGGGAAAACCATGGCTTTAACTGTACGGACCTTTGTTGGCAAGGTGATGTCTCTGCTTTCTCTGCTTTCAAATACATACATACATACATACATACATACATACATACATACCAGGAGAAGGAGAATTCAACGTCACACCACAGCCAGAGAGAACGATCCTCCCTATTCCACCCCGCCCCCCATGCAGTGCTCCAGGAGTTTTTTCAAACCCCCTTCCCTGAACCAATTTGCGGGGGGGGGACACGCCTTATACAAGGTTTCTGCTTGATGAGACTCATTAGTTGAATCCCACCCTCTGCAATCCTGTTCACTTTGGTCACAATCATTCTATTAGACTAAGGTTACCAGATTTTTTTTCAATGAATCCAGCGACACTTTAAATAAATAAATACTACACATTCAGAACGCTGATGCTGCAGTGATGGCAGTGGCAGAGGGGCGGCCGCCACCTTGACCTCAACCACCATGTTTCTCCTTCCTGCGAGGCTTCTATTTCCTTTCTCCATGAGCCTGGGCAGCCCCGGGGTTTTTGGTTCTTTGGTGGTGGTGGTGGGTCAGGCATGGAAGACAGAAAAGGAGGGCCGAGAGTAGCGGTGGCAGCGAGGCTCAGGCAGCACTATGCCTCCCTTCCCATCAGAGCAGCCTCAATCCATTCCTACTTGCGTGCAAGCAGTAGGGGGCAGGGATCTCTCAACTGGGAAGGGAGGCTTCCCGTTGCCTAACTGAGAGATCCCTACCCCGCTCCTGCTTGCACGCAAGTAGGAGTTGGGAGGCTGCTCCGATAGGCAGCATGAAGCTTCCCTTCACAGCTTAGTTGCTGGGCTCAGGGAAGGTGGAGGCAGCCCAGAAGCTGCATCTTAGAGTCCCTGCACCACCATCTTATGGGGACTTCTGAGCAGCTCCTGAAGCCAGCCAGAGCCAACTGCTCCGGGCTGCTGAGACTGCTGTGTTTCCCGGGGACATTAGATGAAATCCAGGGACATTCCAGGGATGGAATTTGTCTGGGGACTTATTAACAAATCCGGGGACTGTCCCCAGGAAACGGGGCACCTGGCAACCCTATATTAGATGCAGAGGCCAGGAAGTGAGAGGGCTGGGTGCCTGTCACTGCACCAGCAAAGCACCTGTGGGGAGGTGACACCTAGGGATGTGGGGCTTGCTCAAAGGGTTTATGCAAGGCTTGCTGCCTACACTTTAGTGCCTGGAAGGCTAAAAGAAGAAAGAATCCAGAGCTGGGTATGCACATTGTGGACATTGTCCCATAACAACTGAGAGTTATTTATTTATGTAGCACCATTGGAAGTGAGAGCTGGACCATAAAGAAGGCTGATCGCCGAAGAATGGATGCTTTTGAACTCTGGTGTTGGAGGAGACTCTTGAGAGTCCCATGGACTGCAAGAAGATCAAACCTCTCCATTCTGAAGGAAATCAGCCCTGAGTGCTCACTGGAAGGACAGATCCTGAAGCTGAGGCTCCAATACTTTGGCTACCTCATGAGAAGAGAAGACTCCCTGGAAAAGACCCTGATGTTGGGAAAGATGGAGGGCACAATGAGAAGAGGACGACATGGCTGGACAGTGTTCTCGAAGCTACCAGCATGAGTTTGACCAAACTGCGGGAGGCAGTGGAAGACAGGAGTGCCTGGCGTGCTCTGGTCCAGGGGGTCACGAAGAGGTGGACATGACTAAATGACTAAACAACAACAACATCGGTATGTGGTGCTCTGCAAACAAAATGTGTGATAAGGAAACAACAGAGGATAGAGGAAATGGAGGTAAGGAGAGAATAAGTGATTATTTTAATCATAAGTAACTTGGCTTAATTACAATAAGGTTGGGGGGGGGCATCTGGCTCACAGGCCTAATCTGGTACATGAAGCTATCTTCCCAAACCATGGCCACTTGCCCAACAGTTACCAGTGCACAACTGGAAGCCTGAAAGGGCACTCCAAATTTTGCACTGGTAAAGCTCTTCATAGAAAGATTATGTGCACGTTCTCCACGAGGCCTGGTGAATGTGCACAACAGCTGGTTGCTATGCACATTAACTGCTCAACACGTGTGCACGTACACACACGCGCACACACACACACACACACACACATTCTGAGCATGAACAGCTTCACACACTTAAATGAGAGCACAATCATAACTTCAAAAATAAAGTGGAGCTTTCTTCTGCTGTCCTGATGCTAAACACTTCATGAAAAGAAGCACCGTTTTGTTCTAGAAAAGGATAATGTATTTAATTCACTTGACAGACTACATCAGCTTGAAACCAGGTTCTCTATTCTGTCAGTAGTAGAGGAAGAAGTGCATTGTCTCAGTGAAGAAAATAGACTAGGAATACTTTCTCCTGACCAACATGGAGAATTTATGGTCCAAAGTAATGCTGAAACTATGCAGTACAGGCAACGACCATTTTGCACATGCATTGGCAGAGCACGCATAAGCCTGCTCCACCCCCCATTCCACCCCATTCCTCCCTCTTCCAGGTTCAAAAGGACCTGCGCATTAGCATACCTCTTTCTGTGAGCCATACCTTGAGATGAATTGGGTTGATTATAGACTCCTAGACCCACATGAATAAGGTTCTCCCCACAACACACATGTTTTTGATTCCAGGCCAGTTCTAATTCCTTCTGAGTAACTGGGACCAGCAGCATTTTGAAGACTAAGGGAGGAACAGCTAACCTGATAAATCTTGCAGAGTGATGTCTACTGCCCTGGGAAATTTATCCCTCTTTAAGGATAATCTCCTGGAATATTGCTGGCTAGCATAATAAGAGCAGCAATAAATCATTTTACCAATATTTATGTTCATTTTGATATAATGTTGCTACAGGAAACTTGGGCCGCAGACAGCATTGCCTTGAATGGTATTTAAAGTAACAGCAATAAATTGAACATCTGAAACCCTGCGCATACACAGTTTGCCTGCCACAGACTAAAAATAATTTTTAAATTTTCTTTTCTTTTTGAAGGAAGAGCAGAAGAAGGAGAAATTATGCTGGGGTGAGCAGCCCCGGTTTCTCCTGGCATCCCATGTCTGGAGCAAACCAGCAGTAAATCACACGGATTAAGTGAAATTAACTCTTTCTTAGGAAAACAGGATTTGCACAGGGGTGCCAGGCCTAATAAGCACAGCAACTCTTCTTCAGTAGGTCTTGCCTCTATGAGGAAGTTGCAAAGACAGAAGGTCCCTGCCTTCCACAGCTACCTAAGTCTCCTCTTCTCCAAGGTTTCCCCCAAGCAATCTGAGACTGTGCCTGTGTGAGGCTAACTTCTCCTCTGCTCTCTTCATGCCTCTCCTAGCTCTGGGAGACCAGTGGGGAGGGCAGTTTGTCACAGCAAGAGGGGGAGACACCCATGTTTCTAGGACAGCTGGACTCATCTCTTCCTCTTGACCTCTCTCCTCTCCTGCTGCAGCTTCTACCTCTGATTCTAGACTTCTTTCTGCCACAGGCTCTCTCTGCTCACTAAGCCCTGTTACCTCTTCCACTTCTGACACCTCATCCTCCCAGTCTTCTCCCTCTGACCACTACTCGTCATCATCCCACCCCCAACCCACAGGCTGTGAGCCGTCTTCCCTTGAGGCTTCCCTAGCTGGTTCTTCCCAGCATTCCTCTGTGTCCAACTAGGGTTCTCATACTTCAAAAAGTAAAAACCAGGACACCCCAAAAGCTGTTGAGTTGGGTTTTTTAAGGAAGACCCTTAAAATGTTGTGGTCCAGGACAAGATCCAGGACAAAGCGCCACCTTTCGGAAATCCCCCTCCGGACGTCAATTCTGCCTTTGAAATCCTGGTTAATGTCTGGGGGAACCCAGACATATGGCAGCCCTATGTCCAACCAGTCCCTGACATCGTATGCCAGTTGAAATAAAAAATTTAAGGTCTTAGATATATAATAAATGTTCACAAATGTACCTTCAAGCAAACACGAACATAGATATGGGGACCACATGTCTGGAGCAGCACAGGAAGACCGTCCTGAAACCATTTTGACTCCCAAACTGACCAAATGTTTGCTCTGCAAGGAGGGAGGGGGTGAGGGAACCTTCCCATTGTCTCAGGAATCGGGAAATCACCATCTCAAAGAAATGGCCAGACTACCAGGAAAGGCCATCAGATAAGGCATTATCAGATAACCTGGCAGACAGAAAAAACAATAACATTCAAATTTCTGTTGTAGATCACCTTTTCTGTGATGTAGGTATGACGTTTGTGGGGGGTGGTCTTGGGTTACACCCCTTCTGTGATGTATGTATGATGTATGGAGGGGTGGTCTTGAGCTCCAGGGCAGGGAATTTAAAATGTCTATATAAGGGCAGGCACACCTTGGTGTTGGGTTCTCCTCCTTTCCTGCATGTGAGGGGAGCACTCTGTTGCAACAGATCGATAAAGATCAGGCTTACTAGCTGCTTTGCTTCTCAATATTCTCTGGTTGGCCTCTGCTATTTTCTCCACCCGATGGGGAACCTACACTGGACTCTATAAGGGCTCTTGTGTCCCCCGTAAGAGAATAAGGGTAGACTTTTGTTCATTACACAGCCCAGGTGCTAGCACTTCTGCCACTCTCTTGGTGGTCATTTCATGGGGTTGCAGGGCCCTGGACTTCTGGTCCAGTGGTCCAGCCCTAGGTGCACCACTGAGTTTGCTCTCTGCCTCCTGTACATTTGCATTTTCCCACCCCCTCTACATTACAAAAAAGGGATGCAGGTGGCGCTGTGGGTTAAACCACAGAGCCTAGGACTTGTCGATCAGAAGGTTGGTGGTTCAAATCCCCTCTACGGGGTGAGCTCTCGTTGTTCGGTCCCTGCTCCTGCCAACCTAGCAGTTCAAAAGCACGTCAGAGTGCAAGTAGATAAATAGGTACCACTCCGGCAGGAAGGTAAACGGTGTTTCCGTGCGCTGCTCTGGTTCGCCAGAAGCGGCTTAGTCCTGCTGGCCACATGACCTGGAAGCTGTACGCCGGCTCCCTCGGCCAAGAAAGTGAGATGAGCGCCGCAACCCCAGAGTCGGCCACAACTGGACCTAATGGTCAGGGGTCCCTTTACCTTTACCTAGATTACAAAGTAGGGGAAGGGGTCAGGCAAGGAAAATTGGGTTTTGGTGAACTGGCAGATATGATTTGTGAGAGAGAAAGTGGGGAGGAGAAGAACACATCAGCCTGAGCCAAGGGGGTCCACTTCCTTGTCCCTTTCCAGTCAGTTGCATTCTGTGAGGAAAACAAAACATGAAAACCTTAGAAACCTTAACAGTGGGAGGGGAACGCTGCACTCAACAAGTAGAGATAAAAAAGAAAAGAAAATAAGAACAAACTGACTGCCTCAAAAAGAATTCAGCAAAGGTGAGACATTACCACAGGAGAGAAAGAAGGCAGCCTGCTTTTGGAGCCAATCACTAATGAAGATCTGAGAAGTGATAAGATTAAACAAAAATAATTATTTGATAAGGTCAGAGCTTTGTAAACTGGCAACTCTAAAACGAGGAGTTAGTATGCTAGCAGAGTTTGAAGCCAAAGATGTTTGTCTCAGCAACCAAAGACAAGAATGTCAATTTATTGCGGGCTTCTCAGTTTTGAACGTTTTCTAATGTTTCGCGTGTGTTTCTTCTTTATATGGCTAATAAAATAAAACAACAACAACAACATAATTATACCCCACCCATCTGACTCAGTTGCCCCAGCTACTCTGGGCATTTTCCAACATATATGAAAACATAATAAAACATTAAACCTTTAAAAGCTTCCCTATACAGAGCTGCCTGTATATTCATATTAATATGTTATGCAATAAATGGTGGGGCTCATGAAAACCCTGAGGGATCTTAACGGCAGATGCAAGCTTGATCCCCAAGAATACCAGCCTATGATCTCTACTTTGCTGTTTGATTAGATTGCACTTGGTTCCACTGACACTTTCAAATGTTGTTTTTAATAGTTACATTAAATTTCACTTCAGGCGTTATCAGATAACCTGGCAGACAGGAAAAACAACAACATTCCAATTTCTGTTGTAGACCGCCTTTTCTGTGATGTAGGTATGATGTATGGAGGGGTGGTCTTGAGCTCCAGGGCAGGGGATTTCAAAATGGCTATATAAGGGCAAGCACACATGGTTCGGGGTCCTCCTCCTGTCTCCTGCGTGTGGGGGGAACACCCCGTTGCAACAGTTTAATAAAGATCAGGCTCACTAGCTGCTTTGCTTCTTAATAATCTCTGGTTGGCCTCTGCTAATTTCACCCACTGGTGGGAAAAACCATGAAGCCAGCCAATGCTTCTCTCGATTCCTGCAGCCCCTGTTAAAGCTGCTGGTTCAGCTCTCCCCTGCTCATGCAGGCGACAGCAAATCACAAGAGCAGGCGCTGGCAAAAATCACAATGCAGGAAAAACTGTGAAGCCAGCCAATGCCTCTATAGCTCCATCCTTATTTTAGACATTGTTATATATCGGTATATCGTGATGTTCAGCTGGTGATATATCCCGAAGTTGAAAACCAGATATCACCCAGGCCTAATGGTCAGTGAGACTGCTCCTGGATTTTGACTTAAAGATGAGGGTAGTACCGTATTTTTCGCCCTATAGGGCGCACTGGCCCATAGGACGCACCTCGTTTTTTGGGGGGGAATGAATAAAAAAAATTATTTCCCCCCCCCAGCCCCCAGAACAGGCTGCTATCAGCAAGCCTTGCGAGCCCGGCGGCAACTCCCCCCGGGCGCGCAAGGCTTGCGGCCACCTGCGCGAAGCACGGGGCGTCCTCCACAGGGTGCTCCGGGCTGCAGGCTGCTGCCTGCAAGCCTTGCGAGCCCGCTGGAACTACCGCCGGGTGCGCAAGGCTTGCGGATAGCTTCCTGAAGCCTGGAGAGTGGGAGGTGTCGGTGCGCACCGACATCTCTTGCTCTCCAGGCTTCAGCGAAAGCCTGCATTCGCCCCATAGGACGCACACACATTTCCCCTTCATTTTTGGAGGGGAAAAAATGTGTCCTATAGGGCGAAAAATACGGTATTTATGGGAGGGTGAAAGTGAGTGAACTACTATTGTGGACTTGGGTTTTTTAAACCCGCTCCAGCAATGCTTAGTGTATGTGTGCACATTTGTGTATCCAGACGCAGATAATTGCTAGTGAGTTCTAACAAAAGATTTTTTTTTAAATATATAAAAGGAGACTGAAAATTTATAGTGCCCTCAATTTATATGGGGGTGACCACTGAAATTAAATATTTACCAAATGCTTCTTAACACATAAGTAAAGTATGCAAGCCCATCCATTTACCATAAATAAAATATTAATAAACATAACCTCAACAGAATGTGTGCCTATAGTACTCCATAGAACACTGCAAACAGAAGTTCTGGCAGCCAGGGGCTGTTTCTACAAAGCACCCAAACTTCAAATTGATCTGAAGGACATAAGATTCTCCATGTTTTACATCCTCCAGCTGCACAAACTTTCCTAGTCCAGGAGGAGCAATAGATTTTGCTTGCCTGCTTGCTTATTTTTTAGTGTGAATCATTTGCACCCTTCTGATAGCCTCGTTCAGGTATTTCAAATTTAGGAGTGAAGACAGGGAGGCATTTGAAGCACAGTGGAAGTGGTTTGAATGCATATTCACAGAGGAACCCCCTGCCTGCCATACCCACCACAATGTTGAATATATATTCCATTCTCTTTCTTCACCCTTTATTTTACTTATTTTGAAATGGGGAAATGCGAACAGGGGCTGCTCTGCAATGACACAGTGGGTCTCTGCTTTTCACATGTCTACCTATTTGCCATTGGATGTTGCAGTGCTGGTCACTATTCCTGGATGTGAATGACACAAGTCCTGTGTGCATGCTACTTACATGTAGGGTGTAAGGTAAAGGTAAAGGGACCCCTGACCATTAGGTCCAGTCGTGACCGACTCTGGGGTTGCGGTGCTCATCTCACTTTATTGGCCGAGGGAGCCGGCGTACAGCTTCTGGGTCATGTGGCCAGCATGACTAAGCCGCTTCTGGCGAACCAGAGCAGTGCACGGAAACGCCGTATACCTTCCCGCCGGAGCGGTACCTATTTATCTACTTGCACTTTGACGTGCTTTTGAACTGCTAGGTTGGCAGGAGCAGGGACCGAGCAACGGGAGCTCACCCCGTCATTGCGGGGATTCGAACCGCCGACCTTCTGATTGGCAAGTCCTAGGCTCTGTGGTTTAACCCACAGCGCCACCCGCGTCCCACTTCAAACTAGCGTAGGGCCATGTTTTCAGCCCGCTGACATCAGGTCTTCCATTTAAAAACTAATGCATATTAATTGGCTGAACAGAAAGGTCAGTGCATAGAATCATGGAATTGTAGAGTTGGAAAGGACCATGAGAGGCATCTAGTCCAATGCCCTGCAATGCAGAAATCTGTTGCCTAATGTGCGGCTCAAACCCATGAAGCTGAGATTAAGAGTCTCATGATCTACAGACTGAGCTATCCCAGCCCCACTCCTGACATCTGTCTTTTTAAAAGCAAATGCATGTTAGCTGGCTGCATAGAAAGGCTGGTTCAGGAGCACCTCCTCACATGTAGGGTTCTACACAGTGAGTAGATCAACATAACCAGATGCAGAACACCCAGATGCAAGGAGGATCTTGCCCTTTGGCTTTTCTAGATATATTATAAAAAGATGACACAACATTTGGAGCAGGGCTCAAAGTAAGTATGCCTTACACACAAGTAGGGCTGAAGAATGGTTTTTAAATTGATTTATATATTTTTAAAAATATCTTAAATTGTTTTTAATCTTTGCTTTTTTATTGGTTTTTTAAATGAGTATTTTAGTATATGAACTGCTTACGGGTTTGCTTGTTTTTTAATCAACTGTACTATTTCTGTAACTAAATACATAAAATAAGCAATGGTACATATACATAACATGTACCGAATATATTAGTGACACTAACACAGGAGTTGTCAAACTTTGCACCTTCAGTTAGCACTTGAGAAAGGTAAAAATGATGGAGGCCTACCGGTACAAGGGCAGAACCAGTAACAAAATGGAGGCAAAGGTTGGCATATTCAGCTGGCAATTACTGACACCATTTTGTATTGCTTGCTTTGGATACTGCTAGAATTTTATTTTATTCTACATTGTGATTTCCATAATTCAGCTTTCTTCAACCTAACTACAGACATTGATTTTGGAGGTATAGTTATTCAGCCCCATTTTAGAATTGTTGGTCCAGGGGATCTAAGAATGTTGAGGACAAGAAATTCTAAATGGATATGGCTCTTTATTTTATATTTTCCCTCCTCAAATACCTCCCACAGCAGTTTTACTCGTCTCCTGTCACTTTTCCTCCCTTTCTCCTTTCACATTCTTGCATCCTGTTTCCACTCCCGAACTGCCAATTTCTTCCATCCCTCATCCCTGACCCTTTTACATTCACTTCTTCCTCCCAGGCAACTTCTGCCTCTTGCCTTCTTCCTCTCTAGTCCAAGGCTGCTCTGGAGTATTTCACAGAAAAGGCAGCATTCATAAACTGCTTTAAAGTTGGCTTTGGCTCATTTACTTACTTCTGAATTGGTCTCCCCACAGTTGGATTGGCATGAATCAGAACTGAAACCCTGCCGCCAGGTAACCTCTTGCATAAGTTAACACCTGTTGATAATTTAATACTCAGAAGAATATGCCACAAAGGAGGTCTTGGCAGCCAGCACAGCACTTAAGGAGGCTGTGTTTCCTGTTCTGCAGGAGATTGCTTTTCAGTCAAAGCAGTGGCTGCTCTCCTCCTGTTTGTAACAGCTGGAACCTGTTGATATTTGCATGCCAAAAGGGGGGGGGGGACTGTCAGTACTACGGGCATAAGATTGATCAGTAATATTATCGTGTCTGTGGATAGGTTGCTGGCAGCTGCTGTTTCAATGACAAACCTATACTTTCCTGCCTAGCAGAATTTCGTGATGTGCCATGAATGTTTGGTTGGGTTCCCACTTCTCCGCATGTCTTAAGCTTACAGATCTGTTGTGGAAATACTGCCTGAAAAGTGCAACATGGGTTCTTACGGTCTTCAAATAAAAACATCCTGAAGGTCCCGGGCCACAGAGAGGTTAGGCTGGCCTCAACTAGAGCCAGGGCTTTTTCGGCTGCGGCTCCGATCTGGTGGAACGCTCTGTCACAAGAGACTAGGGCCCTGCGGGACTTGACATCTTTCCGCAGGGCCTGCAAGACAGAGCTGTTCCACCAGGCCTTTGGTCAGGGCGCAGCCTGACTCCCTCCTTTGGCAATCTTCACAGAACTTTAGCTCAATGGTTGCCATCAATTTGATTTTAATTAATTTTTATACTGAAATGTTTTTAGAATGTTGCACTATTTTACTGTTGTTAGCCGCCCTGAGCCCGGCTTCAGCTGGGGAGGGCGGGATATAAATAAAATTTATTATTATTATTATTATTATTATTATTATTATTATTATTATTTAGCTGAAACGCAGCTCTTCATTCAGCTGGCTAAAGGGGTGGTAGCTACAGTATCAAAGGTCCTCATTGGGATAATGCTTGCAACATCACTTTTTCCAATTGAAACCTTGACGCAGTTTCGTAGACTTGTTGCTGTTGTTGGCAGCTGTTTGCCTCGAGAGCCATCCACCTCTGGGGATGAAGTCAAACAGATGTGTTAGAAGCACCAAAGTTAGCTCGTTGGAGTGCAAGCCTGGGATGTGTGAATGGAGGTCCTGCACTGCCCAGGTGGCAAGACCTCACCTCTCAGCCTCACTGATGTGGTCCAAAGGAAAGCAGAGCAATACGTTTGGCACCAGCTTGGCAGCAGGAGTTGCCAGAAGGAGACATATAAGATGCCATCCAAGCGTCTTAGGGACTCCACTCCAGATTTGTGTGTAAGGTTTCCTCCTTAGCCTTTTCTTCTCCCAAAGATATCCCACAAGGAGTTTCCTTCTCCTTATATGGGCTACCTTTCCAGGTTGACATGCCTCATCTTCACCTCACTTCCCTCTACAATATATGCAGAAACTGCCTTCCTAACTGTTGGACTCACTACTAGTCTTGTCTGCTCAATCTGCTGGAGCCTGTCTTCACCTGCAGGGAAAGTCCCTAACTCACCAAGGGCTGGAGACTCATCAGCTACCCTCACCTGGTTTAGCCGGTCACTCAAAACTGTTTCCTAGAGTGTGGCCGCTGTCACATGCTGATAGCTTCTAGGACCCACAGGTGAGAACTGAGTGCAGGGTGAGGACCAAAGGTGGACAAACTACTCCAGAAGGAGCACAATGTCCCCTCCACCAGAGGTACTACCCCTCCTCTAACATCCCATGCACCCCACTGCCTGTACAGGCATGTTTTATTAAGAGAACTTTGAACTAAGATGCTGGTAAACTTTCATGGGCACTTCTTTTAAAATGCAAACTGATGAGGGCATGTGGATTACTATGTTTAAGATTAGGAAAAAATGAGAAAGTGAAAGAAACCAACATTGACATATTCTCTTATTCTTACTCACATTCTAAGATTCTGACCTCTTATCATTGAACTCAAACTTCTCCTGTTTGTTTATCTTGTGCAAAAGAGTGTGACCGCTGCCATATGTTGACAGCTTCTAGGAGCCACAGATGAGAGCTGAGTGCAGGGTGAGGTCCAAAGTTGGGCAAGCTACCCCTGAAGAAGTAACCCCAGCTGAGGTACTACCTTCTCCTAATACCCCATATACTAGACTTCCTCAACCTCAGCCCTCCAGATGTTTTGAGACTACAATTCCCAGCATCCCTGACCACTGGTCCTGCTAGCTAGGGATCATGGGAGTTGTAGGCCAAAAACATCTGGGGGGCCGAGGTTGAGGAAACCTGCCATATACCCTTTCTTAGACAATATTCCTACTATAACTAAGCCTAAGAACACAACATTGAATTGAACCCACATTCTTCCCCAATTATCTACACCTTCATTGCCTTTCCTCCCTCCTTTTACCATCTTCCCTGTGTCAAATGTTTAGATTATTTTTTATTTTTATTAGATGGGAAAGAACTGGCTACAATGACAGTTCATTGTTGTTGTTCCAGTGGACAACTTTATCCTGCTTGGTTTCTGGTGGTTCCTTCACCAGACACCTCCCCTACTATCTTGAACATCTTAGTCACTGACATACTAGACAGCTCCCCACGAAGATGGGAATCTGAGTCACACAGGAGTGGTGACAGCAATAGGAGATTAGCCAGGCAGTGGGAGGGGGAAAAATGAGTCAGGTCTCATTTGAAGCTCAATCTTTCAAATCCACACTTTCCAAAACATTTTTGCAGACTGGACCACAGCTATCCTTTGAAATCTGCACTTATCCAAATTTTGCTATGTAGTTTGCCCCCCAAACCACGTTTATGCAAAAATGCATATGTTTAGGGGGATGTGTGCATAAAAAAATGAACACTTTGGTGCAAATGAGGGACAAAAGTGCATTATATCGGGGAAAACTTCTTGGAAAATTTGTACATTAGTCATAACTGCAAGTAAGAATTTTTCTTTATTAGGAGAAATTTGCAATAAAATGCTGGTGAATTTCTTTTTAATGGCAAATTGCTGAAAAATGTGGGAAATTGAATTTAAGATTGGAAAAATGAGAAACCGTGAGAACCAAAATTGACAAATCAATCCATCCTTACCAGAAAGAGTATTTTTTTGGATAAGAATGTATCAGATTTACTGAATGAGCAGAACTGAAAACATGGGTGTCAAGCACTGAAACTGGTGGACAATATTGCTATGAGTTTGTGGGTGCCAAACACCCTAGATTCCTGAGTCTAGTAGGTGTTAGAAATTAATCAATGTTTGAAGTGTTAAAACTGGGTGCTAGACTCATGTGGATTAAGACAGACTTGCGTGTATTAAGATGTGTGCTAGACAACACTAATCCCCTGGAATCACCAAGTGTTAATAACTAATTAAGCAAGGCTAACGCGGGTGGCGCTGTGGGTTAAACCACTGAGCCTAGGGCTTGCCGATCAGAAGGTTGGCGATTCGAATCCCCACGACGGGGTGAGCTCCCGTTGTTCGGTCCCTGCTCCTGCCAACCTAGCAGTTCAAAAGCACGTCAAAGTGCAAGTAGATAAATAGGTACCGCTCTGGTGGGAAGGTAAACGATGTTTCCGTGCGCTGCTCTGGTTCGCCAGAAGCGGCTTAGTCATGCTGGCCACATGACCCGGAAGCTGTATGCCGGCTCCCTCAGCCAATAAAGCGAGATGAGCGCCGCAACCCCAGAGTCAGTCATGACTGGACCTAATGGTCAGGGGTCCCTTTACCTTTATCTTTAACTTCCTTAACCATTAATGAACCATTAAGAAAACAAAGGATCAAGGGACTTGAGAGGACAAATGGGTGGGGTCCCTCCCTCTACAGATAAAGTCAGAGTTAGAGAGAGACTGAAGGTTGCTGGCAAGGGTTAACAAATTAGGACACATACAGTTGCAAGTCACAGCAGCAGCCTCTATTGAGAGTACACCAGCCTGTTCAAAAATTGGTCTGAAACATCTTGGAATCAGCAGAGACAGATTTCCTCCACTTCCTAATCCATTTAAGACAATACTGCACCACTTATCAATTAATTAGTAAGAGCCTAGGATCTTGTGTGACCTTCCATTTAATGCCAAAACACATCCACCAAGTGTCAAACCACTCTTTTTGTTGTTTAGTCATTTAGTGGTGTCCGACTCTTTGTGACCCCCTGGATCAGAGCACGCCAGGCACTCCTGCCTTCCAGTACCTCCCGTAGTTTGGTTAAACTCATGTTGGTACCTTCGAGAACACTGTCCCACCATCTCGTCCTCTGTCGTCCCCTTCTCCTTGGGCCCTCCATCTTTACCACCATCAGGGTCTTTTCCAGGGAGTCTTCTCTTCTCATGAGGTGGCCAAAGTATTCTCTATTTAGAAAACCACATATAACCATTCTCCCCTGGAAATCTTCCTGGTGATTTCAGGAGCGCAGTCTTGCTGTCAATTTTTGTTATTACTTTCAGTATTTATATAGGCCACCTTTCAAAGCTCTTGACATGTTAAACAAGATCTACAGCAGCACAACAAAAAATAAAAAGATCATCTAAAGCACAATGCTCCCCATGTTGTACAAATCTGGTTCTTCAAAGTTCTACAATGTGCATGGAACCTCCTAGAAGCTGAGTGGGGTCCCCACTCCACACTCATCCCCACTTTCTCATCTGTGGGATGTTAAATGTGTGGAGAAACACCTGAAGAGGACAATCGAGTCCACAGATTTCCTTTGTCATAGCTAACAGTACCCATTCCCCAAAATATGAGGTGGTTGGAAGATTTCACTTAAGAGGGTAATAAGCGATACATATGCTGGAAAAGTATTAACATTTATCCTAAATGACATTTATATCAACCCAGCTGCAATTAAAATAGATGCAAGCTCAATCACCTGATAACTTACTTCTGAATTTTATAAAGGAAGGGGAAAAAACAGGATGTGGGGTTGAACCTAAGAGCAAGAAGGTGGTCCGTGGAATATATTATTTTGATGAGAAGATTGTTCCAGAAGCAACCAGGGAAGGTGGGGAGAAACTAATTTGTTTGTACATCAGATCATATCATTAGAAGCAATTTACAACCTTTTGTGTTTTGCATAAAAGTGGAGCTGGAAGTTGGGCGAGAGGAGGAATGATAACAGAGTGGCAATTTCCCCTGAGCCTGTAAATAACAAACATTGTTAACCAGTGAATGAATGATGGAGGTCAATGGGCCATACAGTCATTAGATTATTTAAGGATGTGCTGTGGGTTATAAGAGGGTTGGGTATACTAATGACATTCTTTGCTTCTGCTGCAGGAAACGGCCTCTGCAAGCAGAGATAAGCATTCGCAGCTTAGAATGCAGTACAAGAGCCAATCATCCAAATGAGAAAATTTCACTTGAGTTGTGTTTAATGCACTTACTTATCCAGACCTTTCATGAGAAGGGAACTCTCAGAGATTTGCCAGCTAGGAAACTGGCTGCTCAAAGAACAGGGTATTAGTAATGGGCAAACCTCTTCTCCATTCAAAATAGGCTTGACTAAATTGAAACCTTCCCTCCCCCTCCCCATGGGAAATAATTTGTACTGTTTCTAAGCCCGTTCCAAATGTCAGTCTTAATCATGTGGTAGGTAGTGTAATCTGGAGTGCAACAATGCCCCCAAAACTCCTCCCATCCTTTATGACAATCCCAACTCCAACTGAACCTTCATTCTTCTTGCTCTATACTTTCCCCCAAACTAAACTGGCAGGAAAATGGGGTGGGGGCTTGTAACAAGGAGGACCTCAGTTACGTGACAGAATGCTGCCCCAACATATCAGGCTCCAGGTCACCTAGGAAATGTAGCTTTCCCAAGCATCCAAGTAACGAAGCGATCAGCAAAGACTCGGTATAACTAGATTCTTGGGAAATACAGTTTCACAGGGTCCACAGTGACTTATAAATCCTGAAAATGGCATTTCTCAGAAGTCCTGGTATTCACAATGCTCCCCTGGCAGCATTCCCAAGGAATAACAGAGGCCTTGATGCCAGTCCGTTCTGACAAAGAAATATGAGTCGCAGTGGTGGAAATTGTTTTCCCTTTGGCTGTGTACTTTTTGAGGTGTTTTATTTATTGTTTGTGGCTTTTGTTATGTCGGTAATTATGTAAGTCTTGTCATATTGTAAGCCGCCTTGAGCATTGTTTTAACTATGGAAAGGCGCCATACAAATAAAATGGTGTTGCCAACTCGCCCTCAGGATTGTGGGTGCCCTCCATCACAACACGGATGTGTGACATCACACACACACACATGCCTGCGTGTAGTGTATGTGTCACAAGCACTGTGTGCAGGTGCAGGTGTGTGTTGCCACACATCCAGGTTGCTGCGGCTGACAGTGACGACTCCTCTTCCTCATCCTCTCCTCACCCAGCAAGACACCCTTTTCTGCAGGAAGGGACTCAGACTCATGAGGCAGAGTCTCCTCCATGTCTGAGCCCCCCCCCCCCCAACAAAAGGGTGCCTAGCTGGCTTCCTGTGGAGGGAAGAGCTGAACTGCTTCTGAGTTTGGATTTGATATCCCACTTTATCACTACCCGAAGGAGTCTCAAAGCGGCTAACAATCTCCTTTCCCTTCCTGCCCCACAACAAACACTCTGTGAGGTGAGTGAGGCTGAGAGACTTCAGAGAAGTGTGACCAGCCCATGGTCACCCAACAGCTGCATGGGGAAGCGAACCCGGTTCACCAGAATACGAGTCCACTGCTCTTAACCACTACACCGCACTCTCTCTTAGAGGCAGCACCACTGCCACCTGCCAGCTTTTCTCATTGACTTTGTGGGTGCCTGCCCCTCCCCCCCAGTTATATTATTGTGTGTGCCCAAGCACCCACGGCCCCCTGGAGTTGGCTTCTAGGATGAGTTGGGGAAAGAAGGGGGTGGCTAACTGCAATGTATGGCAACTGGAACTGTTGTCAAGATATTATGAGTTGGGAGCAAACTTCAGAAGAGGTTTGGGCGTGACTCATAAAAGACTCAGTAATTCTTTTTTTCCCCACTCGCTCACTCTGACCTCTAGTGCCATCACTATATGGAATTTTGCACAAGGAAATTTTAAAAAATAGTCGATTTAAATACTGGATAACTTAAAAGTTTATGTGCTTGAATGCAGAAGTTGCCTGCTTGTGAGAACATCACATAAGGATAAAGAAGCATTAAATGAAACCTTTAAAATGAAAACTTTTTACAAATTGCTGAAGGAAAAGGGTGAAGCTCTTTGCTGGGGGGGGGAGCCTTCCCCATCCTTTGGACTCCCTGGGAAACTCAACACATTACACAGGGCCCTTCTTTTGCATCCTGAGAAAAACAGGGGTGAGAAATTGAAAATGCATTCGCTTCCCTAGTTCTAAAAGTAGGTACATAATCTAGAAAGCTACATCCTTGATCTTATATACTTAATATCAGGGCCAGATTTAGGTGTGATAAAGTCCTAAGCTACTGAAGGTAATGGGGCCCTTTATATGTCCACCTGTCCTTTGTCAACAACAAATTGTCACTGTTTTTTCGTGTTGAATATATGCTATATGGTAATTTATGGACCTAATAGGTATCTAAAGCCATTTGCACATGCAGAATGTAGGCACCGTATATATATAAATGAGCAAACCAGTGATATTTTAGGGAGCAGGCTAGCAGGCGGGGCCCATTACTTACGTCACTGGAGCCTACACAACACAAAACACTGTTGCTGTATGCATGTTTTGTTTTATTTGTTTTTTATCTTATATTTTGGAAATGTACATCCAGGGGGGTTTTTTCCCTTTAATTTTTTTTGGGGGGGCCCCAAGAGAGTGGGGCCCTAAGCTATAGCTTGTTTAGCTTATACGTAAATCCGGCACTGCTTGATATATTCAGAGCTTTGATGTTCCAAATGTATGGTCATAAAATAAAAGGAGGGGTCCGCTTATGGATCAGCAAGTGGTTAAAGAATAGGAAGTACTGTGTACAGCAGCTGTGAAAAGAGCAAATTCTGTGCTAGGGATTATTAGAAGCTGACAAAATGTAGTTACGGTAGGTCCCAGAAGGTCAAGGGAAGGAATTTCTTGACAATGCCAATGTCAGGCTTCTTTGCACAGGTTTTTCTTATCTCACTCTTTGATCTCAAAAAGAAACAAGTATTTTTTTTTTTACCAGTACTGCTTTACCGCCCGCCCCCCCAATTCTTGCATATTATGTGCATAATTATTCACATTATTATACATTACATATTCTGTGCATATACACTCCAGGTTTCCTAAGGTAACTAGCTGATCAACAGATACATATGCAACTGTATAAGAATATTTATGTATCGCGAAATTAAAAGACGCCTGCTTCTTGGGAGAAAAGCAATGACAAACCTAGACAGCATCTTAAAAAGCAGAGACATCACCTTGCCAACAAAGGTGCATATAGTTAAAGCTATGGTTTCCCCAGTAGTGATGTATGGAAGTGAGAGCTGGACCATAAAGAAAGCTGATCACTGAAGAATGGATGCTTTTGAATTCTGGTGCTGGAGGAGACTCTTGAGAGTCCCATGGACTTCAAGAAGATCAAACCTCTCCATTCTGAAGGAAATCAGCCCTGAGTGCCTCACTGGAAGGACAGATCCTGAAGCTGAGGCTCCAATACTTTGGCTACCTCATGAGAAGAGAAGACTCCCTGGAAAAGACCCTGATGTTGGAAAAGATGGAGGGCACAAGGAGAAGGGGAAGACAGAGGACGAGATGGTGGAACGGTGTTCTCGAAGCGACCAGCATGAGTCTGACCAAACTGCGGGAGGCAGTGGAAGACAGGAGGGCCTGGCGTGCTCTGGTCCAGGGGGTCACAAAGAGTCGGACACGACTAAACGACTAAACAACAACAACTTATAAAATTATGCTTCAGAAATATAGCAGTGCGCGGGGCTTCACTCGTAAGACTGAATTTATTTATTTTTAAAATTTGTATACCACTTAATTCTTGAAATCTCTAAGCAACTGATATGGAACATAACATGTACAGTAACATTATCAGTAAAAGTCAGAAGTTAAGAGCAAGTATAGACAGAATCGTGTGTGTTTGTGTGTCCTATTTGAATGCCTGTCAGCTTTACCACACTGTAAGACTGTAGGAAGAGCTTGGCAGGATCAGGCCAATTAGAGTGAAAAAGAGCTTCTTCTAACTGTTTAAATATTTTGTACCCTGAACACAGTGACAAGAGATCTGCCTCCTAGGCTTTTCATTCACAGCCCCTGCTAGCCAGTTGTGAACAGGGGCAATAATTAGAAGCCTCTTAGCTTCCTTATTTTCAGCTGATACCAATTACGCTTAAAAGCAATAGTGTTTTCAAATAGGCGGCAAACCTTCCGCTGTCATAACCTTTTAGTTCTAAGACAAATGTGCTTCTTAAATCATCCAGACCTACCTGTGCCTTAGAGGTTCAGTGGAATTTAAACAGTGACCAATAAGTCATTTGCTTCAAAACACTGGCAGCTCAAAAGGCTTGCAGCTCTCCTTTGATCCCTCTTCCTCCTCAGTCCTTTGAGAAGTCCTGTGTTGTAGATTGACAGGGACTATGTTGTGCAAACCTGCCACTGAGGACAGTCTACTGTGAGCAGGTGAGAGTCATTTTGCTTTGTTCCAGCAGCCGACTATCCCATTAGACACTGTTTCACCCTTTCCACCACTGGTGGCTGACCAAGAAAATACTCCTTTGGTAAAAACAAAATAAAAGTCCACCCTTTCATTCTCTTTAATCTAGTGCTGGACCAGATGTTTGTGTGATAAGATTTTCAGTCCACAAGCCGTTTGCCGGACAAGGCACTGCTTGCAAAACAGACACATTCACTTTGTATGCAAATGAACAAAACAGAACTTTAAAAAATAACACCCTGTTTAATTCCTCTTGCTCTCTCGTGAATTAGGATATTTATTATGGTAAGGTAGCAGGGTGTACTTGTTTTACATATGTGTGTGTGTGTGTGTTGGTTATTTTAAAGTCCATGTTTGCACAGCAAGTGAAACGGGATCTTCTTTCAATGGAAACTAAAAAGCCACCATGCTGTTGGAGGTTCAGCACTCTAAAGATTCTATAACAAAAAGTCAAGTGCAAATTCAGCATTTTTCCTTGCCACAGTTGCTAATATGAAAGGTGAATGTTATGTACTGAGCTGAATCCTAGAACAATAGGATCCAGAATGCAGCAGTCTGATTGGTCCGCAGGAGCCACCCAATCCAGCTCCAGGTGGAAGTGAATCAGCAACCTGATTGGCCTGCAGGAGCAGCCAATCAGACTGCTGGATGAAGTGAATCAGCAACCTGATTGGCCTACAGGAGCAGCCAATCAGGCTTTTGGAGGAGGTGAATCCACAACCTGATTGGCCTTCAGGAGCAGCCCGGAATTAGCCAATCACACAGGGCCCAGTGTAAATAATGTATATATAGCCAGATGTTTTGGGGAAAGTTTCATTCATTGCTACTGAGCTGAATGAAGAGCTTGAAATTCACACTCGACTCTGAGTATATTTCAGTGAATAAATGCCAACGCAAAGTCAGTCTGCATTGTTTGCAGTGGCATAGTTTGTGGGGGGGGGGCAGAGGCATGGTTGCCCCGGGCGCAAAATTCTTAGGGGGCAAAATTTCAACACCCAGTGCTGCCTTAAAGCAGCTGCCCGTTTCAGTTGCTGGGCTTCTTTGAAAATGGTTTCTCCATGCAAACCAAGAAGTGACCTCTCCAAACAACGAAATGACTCTTCTTATCTCTGTGGCTGCAATCTTCTGAGTGATGCAGACACCGTTTCCTTCCCTCTGTCCCTCTGTGTGGCCCCCGGCGATGGCAACCCACTGCTGCCTCACCCATGCCTAATAAAGAGGGGTCCCTCAAGGCCACGATTCACTTGGATCAATTCAGGTAAGTCCCATTTGGAACCCAACTTCTCTATATCCCGGCCACATCCTTAGCAAGAACTACGGCTTTCTTTGAGCACACCTGATGAGCAACACCTCTACTCTTAAAGGGTCCAGTGTCACAATTAACCCTAATGAAGCAGAAGCACTAAGGCCAACTTGTGTGTTAGGCAACCTGGTGACATTGATGCTTATGATGTATTCATTCTTTATTGCAAGTAATGCTGTTATAATGCATATATCATTGTACTAAACCTCTTATTCTGCCTGTTCTACCCTTTCATTTTAAAAAATTGTCTTTTTAAAAACCTAAGCTGTTAATATATTAACAAAGCTTTAAGCAGTTGGTTCCAACCTTGAAGATAACAGTTCAAGCTGAGCCAGGAAAATGTCCTAACAACTGCACAGCAGAAATGATACATTTCTCCCACCGTGTGTGTGTGTGTGAGAGAGAGAGAGAGAGAGAGAGAGAGAGAGCGCACATTTTGCAAACAATCTGGACTTCGCTACTTACTTTGGCCATATGTAACAGATTATGTTCCCATGCATGTGAAGAAGAGGACAATACAGAAACATTTTCGATAGCTCTACTTGTATTTTGGCAATGGAGAATGCTGCTTTGCAACCTTGTGGCATTCTGGATCCTGTGGGATAGGACTTTGTTCTGCACCCCATTCCTCTGTAAAAGCCGTTCACTCTCTCCTAGTTTGGAGAAGGCTACACAGCAAACCCCAGAAGTGGTAACACATGTCTGCAACTCCCCCTTCTCTCATGCCTCACCTTGTTTTTCTGTTTTTACTTGCAAGAATCCTTTGTGGGAGAGAGTATCACCCATCCTTAGGGTGTGTGTATAGGACTAAGTCTACTTAAGTAAACACATCTCTACTGTCCCAACTTCTGTTTCCCTTTTCCCAAGGGTAGTTTTGCATTAGGGAGAGGATGCCCTAGCTGTTAGGAGAGGATGGTTAGGAAATAAAGCTTTTAAACTTCCATTTTTGGTCTTCGTTATTTGTCTATTCTCTTGCAAAGAAAGACCCTAGGCTAAGTGTCTCAGGCTTGATCAGCCTGGCACACACGGTAAGGCCGTTGTTTTAAAGTTAACAATCCAGTTCCAATCCTCAAACTTAGAATACTAACTCTGGTGGTATGGGGAAGGCGGGGTTTCTACTATCATTTATTCAATTCTAGTGCTCAAGCCAGAGTTCTGGAAGACTGGAGAAGACAAGGTGATCTCTTCAGAATAGAGAAGCTCTGGCATGATGGACTCCTCTGGTATTAGACCTTTCAAGGAGGTGTGGATGCAAAATGATGGTTCTGATGACCCAAGTTGTTTGTACCCACAGACTCTTCTCCTGAGGATGGGAAGTCAGAGCCTTGGGTCATTACAATCATCCCCATTAAGTGGAATCAGCTTCCCATAAAAATGTAAGGTTTCACCCCACATTTATGAAGCTCACTCAGTGCCTTCATCTCACTGAAACCCTCCAACTAAGTGATCAAACATGCTCTCTCCCAGAACCTCTTTCCTGCTCACGTACACGCTTCGAAACGCAAATAGTCTATGTAAACAGGTAAAATATAGCCAGCTAATGTAGATTGACTTTTTGATTTCATTTGCAAGTCTCTGTGGGTGTGATTTTGTTGCCTTCCCTTTTCCTTCTCCCCTCATCTTTTTCTTAAATAAACTTTTCTTAAATCCATCACCATTTGGCTTCATTGGTTCAAAATGAATTTCTCACTAAAATCTTCCCGGTGCGCTAGAGGCACAGTTGTTAAGCTTCTGTTCTAATGATATTTCACAATGTTTTGTTAAGTTCTATGTCCCCTGAGAAAGTACATCCAAAACTCATTTTAGGTTAATGTTACTAAGGAGAGGCAAGGAAGGGTAATTAATTGTCAGTAGGGTTTAGCAATTGCCCCTGTAGTCAGGCAGCCTAGAGCAGACTTTCTCAACCTTGGTTCCCCAGATGATGTTGGATTTCAACTCCCATCACCGCTAGCTAGCAGGACCAGTGGGCAGGGATGATAGGAGTTGCAGTCCAACAATATCCAGGTACACAAGGCTGAGAGAGGCTAGCCTAGAGTTTTGGTGGGGAGGGTCAGTCCGACTAGTGAAGGCCTATCAGGATTCTGTTGTGAGGAACCTTTGCAAAAGCAGGGTTCACCAGTAAGGAAATTTTCCCTACCACGTCCCAGATCTAATTCATTAAAGTACCTTAAAGAGGGATAGTTAGAACTGTTGACCCTTTTGTTCTCATCTCACGCTAAAGCTCTGATCCGGGTGTCCGTGTCTTTATTTCTTATTTTAAAAGGCAATAGATATTTTACAGTGTTACGATATGGTGTCTAAATTGTTTAGCCTAAGATGCGAAGACAGTTTTAAAACCATTTTGAACAAGGGAAAAGGGAAAAGAAAATTTTTAAAAAACCAAATATGCATAGATAAGCACACAACCTATTACAAGCTCATTACTGTGCCACAACAGTCCTTGATTATTATTTTTGAGCTGTTTTGACTTGTGGCCAAAGAAATAATTAGACACCGTTATACACTACACTTTTGGCAAATTATCGTTTTGGATTTATCTATATATAGTGCAGTAGATTTACTTACCTTCACATAATTTAAAACCAGGCTGCCTTACTTGCTTGTGTTTTTAATTTGTTGCACCATTAAAGTCACCTGGCTCTAAACACGAACGGACGCACTCCTATGTGCTCCCTTTTAAAAATTTCCCTGCCTAAAGTACAGCCACAGGTTGTATCCCATGGCGACACTCAGCGGATGGTAAGGCTTCCATCAATGGAACAGGGAAGGGAATTTTCAGCTATTGTTCCCCCTCCCCCCAGCAGCCCCCCCCCCCCGAGGATCTACCCACCCCCTGCAGCAAATTTAGGGAGGGTGTGGGAGGTTACAGGATTGTTACCGTCTGCTGAATGACACCATTGCATGCAAACCACTGCTTCAAGCTCTGTAGCAGATGTGGACATGATCCTCTGCATGATTACTTGGATGTAAGTCCTACAGAGCTCAAAGGAGCTTACTTCCTAGTAAGTGAGTTTAGGGTTGCAGCTCTAAAGTCTCAATTCATACCCACACAACATGCTTTACTTTTATTACTGTGGGTGGAATTCTCTTACTGTCTATTAAACAAACTGCATTTAGTTCTTGTATAAATGCGACTTTATAACATTTCCGTACAATGTTTTGAATAAATCTCCTAGGATACTTAAATCTGAGTAATTGTGCATTTATCCACATTTCCTCTTGCCCCACTGCTTTCCTCCAGGGACGGACGGACTGCTCTTTAGCACTCAATTGGAACAAACAGCAATTTGGGTTTTTTCCGGATTGACTTTTGCTCCGATTTAGCACTAAAGAGAGGGTTTACCCTGGGAAAGGAGCAGGGTAAGCATAAAACTGCTCTCACCCATGCTTTCTAGGCATGGGACAAGCAGAAGTGTGCATGAGAATAATAATAATAATAATAATAATAATAATAATAATAATAATAATAAATAATAATTTAATATTTATACCCCGCCCATCTGGCTGGGTTTCCCCAGCCACTCTGGGCGGCTTCCAACAAAACACTAAAATACAAGAACCTATTAAATATTAAAAGCTTCCCTAAACAGGGCTGCCTTTCAGATGTCTTCTAAAAGTCTGGTAGTTGTTGTTCTCTTTGACATCTGATGGGAGGGCGTTCCACAGGGTGGGCGCCACCACCGAGAAGGCCCTCTGGCTGGTTCCCTATAACTTGGCTTCTCGCAGCGAGGGAACCACCAGAAGGCCCTCAGAGCTGGACCTCAGTGTCTGGCAGTGCCCGGGCATGAGCCCTAAGACTACCTTTTCATTTTCTGTAACAGTTTCATCCAGAGTTTAAGAGGGCTCATAAACTTGCTTTATAACAGAATAGCCTGAACCTTTGCAAAGAGCTATTTCCTCACCACTGAGTGGCTACAATAAGCCACCACCATAGAAAAGAGGCATACAAGGTTGTGCAAACCAGCTAATTCTATTCCATTTCAGTCTGGCTGGCACTCAGTCATAAGGCCATTCTGTCCCGTTCTATGTGGATTCCTTTTTTTAAGAACACAAAATGTCCCCATTTTAGTTGAATGTATTATGTATGCTAGTGATGTATGGAAGGGAGAGCTGGACCATAAAGAAGGCTGATCGCCGGAGAATGGATGCTTTGGAATTCTGGTGCTGGAGGAGACTCTTAAGAGTCCCATGGACTGCAAGAAGATCAAACCTATCCATTCTGAAGGAAATCAGCCCTGAGTGCTCCCTGGAAGGACAGATCCTGAAGCTGAGGCTCCAATACTTTGGCCACCTCATGAGAAGAGAAGACTCCCTGGAAAAGACCCTGATGTTGGGAAAATGGAGGGCACAAGGAGAAGGGGACGACAGAGGACGAGATGGTGGGACAGTGTTCTCGAAGCTACCAGCATGAGTCTGACCAAACTGTGGGAGGCAGTGGAAGACAGGAGTGCCTGGCGTGCTCTGGTCCAGGGGGTCAGGAAGAGTCGGACACGACTAAACAACAGCAACATTTTGTATGCACTTTTTAAAACATAAAATTCACATTTTGTAATGCATTCATCCCGGGGAAAATGTGGGTCTTTTACAAAAAAAATCTATTTTTGAGCACACTTTTCCAACACCAAAACAGCCTTGCAAAATCCAGAGAGGTGCTTAACCCATCTGGGAGTTGCATTCCAATTTGTAAGGGCTTCCAATGGTGACAAATTGCCATCCAGGGTCAAGTCCACTGTGAAAAGCAGACCAAGCAAATTCCTCCCACGTCCCCAGAGGCAGGTGACCCAAGTGAAGTTGTGGGGGTATGTGTGTGTATATACAAATCCGTAAACTTGTTTATAAATCTGCAATCTTCACCAAAATGAATCTGGAACTCTTTAATTCAGAAAACCACAACCTCTCTCTGATTTATCAATTACAGTAACAGGGACACTGTCTGATGCAAGAGCACTTGAATGCTGGTGCTTTGGGGGAGGCTCTCCACCATCTCTTCCTCCAGCCCCTATCCCCCCCCCCCAAAAAAAAAACCTACCCTCGCTAAGAAGTGAACTGGCAATGTGAGCTGGTTGGTCTGCCAGCAATGGCAGAGATCTTGTAAACCTCAACTTTAAGGCTTGGACACGCCTAAGCGTTGCTGCTGGGGTGCTTCAGAATTTTAGTTTGCAACGCCTCCCAGAATATTAGCATCTCCACGCCCATCATTCAGCCGGGACACTGAGGTCCAGCTCTAAGGGACTTCTGGCGGTTCCCTCCCTGCAAGAAGTGAGGTTACCAGGAACCAGGCAGAGGGCCTTCTTGGTAGCGGCACCCTTCCTGTGGAACGCCCTCCCACCAGATGTCAAAGAGAACAACAACTACCAGACTTTTAGAAGACATCTGAAGGCAGCCCTGTTTAGGGAAGCTTTTAATGTTTAATAGGTTCTTGTATTTTAGTGTTTTGTTGGAAGCCACCCAGAGTGGCTGGGGAAACCCAGCTAGAATGGACGGGGTATAAATAATATATATATTTTATTATAATTAATTAATTAATTAATTAATTAATTAATTGGGGCCAGGAGAAGGGGCAATTCTTCCAAACCTTCAGACTGACTTGGAAAACTACAGAAGTATTTTAGCAGTCCAGAGAACTTTATGTTATGGGACAGTGTATGAAGGTCCTAAATAAACAATATTTTTTCCTCTCTTTTTTTGGGGGGGGCGGCAGAATTAAAGTATTTCCCAAATTAATTTGAGGGAAGATTTGGAGGGCTTGCCCATCTTTAGTATCACTACTCTCAAACTCAGAATATTTTTTGCAGCTGGCATTTCCTAGCGATGCCTCACCTCCCTTCTGCCCCTCCTAATCACAGTCTATCTTAGGATCCGAGATGACAGTGTGTGTAACAGAATGTGACACAAAAATAATTTGCTGTGTCCGGTATGCTAAATGCTTCCTTTCAGGTACTGAATACCTAAGATGCAGGAGCTTCCATTTTACCTAAAACTCCACATACAGCTTGATATTTCAGTTTCAGTGATATCACAACAAAACAGCTTAATCACATTTAAGTAGAAGGCAGTGACTATTAAAGATAAATGCCACAGGGGTTTAAAATCAGTTGGAATTAATTTTATCATATTCGCTTGCACATTTCTCTAAGAGAAAATGAATTAATTTGAGGAAAGAGAATCTACATGTAGCAGAAGAGGGGTCTGAATTCCTAAACTGCCTGGAAATCTACTATGAGGCTCCCGCACTGCAGAATTCAGCATGAGGGACATAAGGTCATAAGGAAACCCCGATGGAGTAGACCAAAGGCCTACCTGAACCAATTTCCTGTTTTCACCTTGGCCAACCAGTTGGCTATGGGAAGTCAACAAGCAGAACAGGAATGCAGCAGGACTCTCCTTACTTCTGTTCTCCAACAGCTGGTATTTGGGGTATGCTGCACCTGATACCAAGGGTGGTAAGGTAAAGGGACCTCTGACCATTAGGTCCAGTCGTGGACGACTCCGGGGTTGCGGCGCTCATCTCGCTTTATTGGCCGAGGGAGCCGGCGTACAGCTTCCGGGTCATGTGGCCAGCATGACTAAGCCGCTTCTGGTGAACCAGAGCAGTGCACGGAAACGCCGTGTACCTTCCTGCTGGAGTGGTACCTATTTATCTACTTGCACTTTGACGTGCTTTCAAACTGCAATTTTGGCAGAAGCACGGACTGAACAACGGGCACTCACCCCGTTGCGGGGATTTGAACCGCCGACCTTCTGGTCAGCAAGCACTAGGCTCTGTGGTTTAACCCACAGTGCCACCCACATCCCCTAAAGCAAGGGTGGTACACAACCACTATAACTAGTAGAAGTAAAAAAATTCCTTCCTGTAGCACCTTAAAGACCAACTAAGTTAGTTCTTGGTATAAGCTTTCGTGTGCATGCACACTGTATCTGAAGAAGTGTGCATGCACACGAAAGCTTATACCAAGAACTAACTTAGTTGGTCTTTAAGGTGCTACAGGAAGGAATTTTTTTACTTCAACTATGGCAGACCAACACGGCTACCCATCTGTAACTATAACTAGTAGTCAGTGATAGTCTTCTGTCTCTTTGTCTTTCAACTTTCAACAGTGCCCTGCTTGAAGCTGTAATTCGGCACTCCCTACACCTCTCGCCTTCAGTTCCGCTCAATTCACTGTGACATAGTTGCAACGCCCTGTGGCATCCCCCAGGCTTGCTGCCCAGTGCTGTGGAATTGGTCACGCTGCCCTTAATCCAGGTGTATTCAATTTCTTATTTGTGCCCATTTTTCTCCACTGTTATAGCTACCCACAACCATCAAAGTAAATGAGCCTGATCCAATATATTTATTTTGGAAAGAACTGCAGGTGTGTCCCAAGCAGAGTCAACCAGTTCTGAATAAATATTGTTGTTGCTGTTGTTTGAATTTATATACAACCCTATACCTGGAGGTCCCTGGGTGGTTCACAGAATAAAATCAAACCATAAAACCACAAAATACTTAATCAAAATAAAAACAACAAATTTCATAAAGGAACAGTGATTGAAGATCTGCAAGACTTGTGTGGTAGGCTCAAAGAGTTCTTCTGCAAAGTATAGCCTATAGCAGGGGTGGGAGTTTCTGTCAGGAGTTCGACCTACACTTGAGTAGGACCCTGGCAGAGACACATGCCCAACTGGCATGTTCTCTCCCTCCTGGTCGTTCAGGAGCTTCAAAAGCTTTCTTCTGCCCAAACATCACAGCAACCAATGCGAACAGACATCGGCACACTTAGGGATCCACAGAGTCTTCGCAGATTGCATGACAGACCTCAGCAACTCAGCATTTTGGCCAATCTCCTTTTATTTACATATAAACACACACGGAGCACTGCAACATGGCTCCCTCTCTCTCTAGTATCAGACAGCAACGAGAGAGAACAAAGGACAATAGTCCCACTTCACGGAACACAGTAACACAAACATCCTGTCTCCGTCACTTCCCACTTTGTGGAGTCAAAACATATATTGTCATGTGATAGACAAAAATCCCATGACTGCAATCATGGAGCAGGAATTCTAACAGTTTCTAGTCCATGGGACCATTGCAATCCACCAGGGGGTCCAATTTGACATCAGTTGATGGGTAGGAACTTGAGCAATATTTAAAGGAGGAGGGAGTGGCTGCTTCAAAGAGTGTCTTTGCAATGAGCTGTCAGGCAACTCCCCTCCCCATTTCCGTTTGCGACTCTGAGGCTCAAACAGGAGCCACAAGGGCTGTCTCAAAGCATTTTGCAAAAGCCCCCTTGAAAGCCGACCACCCTTCTGCCTTTAAACATTGCAAAGGGCTTTCAGATAGCCCCAACATTCCTGTTCAAGCCTCCAGAGACTCAAACGGGAGTATGAGGTCTTTCCTAAAGCCCTTTGCAAATAGTGATACGGCTTTGAAGCTGCTCAGGGTTCTCATGTGCCAGCCAGCCAGCCAGCTGGCAGAGAGCAAATGATGAGTTATCTTAGTGGAAGCAGTGGAGTGCCTCAAGGATCAGTTATTGTTAACAAACGATTCTTGGGATACTAATGTTCCCAAATGATCTGTGGTGGATGGCTGGCTATGATGCAGCCCGGTTTGTGAATGACACCAGGACATGCGGGATGTTGAGAATAACAATGATTGTGTGCTACACAATTCTGTAGCAATACTGAAATGACAGACTTTTTGTAGCATGGTTTCTTAGACTGCAGTCCTCTTACAAACAGTTGCCTAGGAGCAGTATGTCCCTTCCAGCCCAATGGGACTTTATTCCTAGTAGATCTATCTAGGATTACACTTTCATTGTTGTTCCTCATGCGCTAGCAACTACCTGTAAGCGTATCCACCCTACCGCACTCAGAAAGCTAATCCAGAGGCCCTGAAGGAGGGCAATGAACCCAGAAGAGTGACAAGTCCAGCAAACTCACGCTAACAAAATTTTAGCAAGACTCCCTCAAAAGACAAACCTAATAACAAAACGGTTACAGTGATTTGCCAGGAGCAGGTAACTACAAACAAGAACTGTTCCCAGTAAATAAAGGTGGTGAGAGAATGTGGGAGAATCACCATCCCCGCATCTGAGAGATGGAGAATGAACTCAGAATAACAGAATTGTAGATCTGGAAGGAACCCAGAGGGCCATCTAGTCCAACCCCTTGCAATGCAGGAATCTCAACTAGATCATACATGAGAGATGGCCGTCCAGCCTCCGCATGTTAATGGATATAGGTTCAACTGCTGTAATCCAGGCTGTAGGTCAACAGGATTTCCCTTGACTAACAGCAATTTAGCAGCTAAACTGATCTAACCAATCTGAAGACGATCATTTAAACCCAAACATGCCCCAAAGCCCAGTTTTCACAATTCCGGGCTGATTTAGCATAATTTTATTTAAACCAGACAAAGCTCTCTCATAATTTTATTATTTTCAGTTTTTAAAAAGCTGCTTGTTTGCTTGCTTGCTTGCTTGCCTTAAGTCTTCTTTTTGGTTTTGTCTCCACTGTTGTTTCCACAAAGCCTTCCCACGGAAACTTCAACCAGTTTATCAATGCACATTTAAGTCAAGGTACAACATTGCTCTTACGTTTCTGTTAACAGATTAATCGCTGTGGTTTGAATGGATATACTAAAAGAAGGTGCAATCCAAGTGCCTGGTGATCTCCTAGCAGCCTTTTCCAAACATGGAGTCCCAGGTGTTGCTGGACTACAACTCCTATCACCCCCCAACCGTTGGCCATGCTGGCAGGGACTGGTGGGAGCTGGAGCCCAGCAGCATCTGCAAGGCCACAAGTTCCCTTTTCCTGGCATATAAATAGATCTCTCCTGCCATGGGCCTGGCAGCTCTTGGCCCTCATGCCCCACCCCTTATCTATTCTGCCTGCCTAATTGGCTGCCATCCTATTCAGCCACCTAGGCCCACCCATCCCTGGGGCCCACTCAGGTTCACATGGGTGTTGCAGGTAATTCACTCTTAGCCCCATGCCTTGTTTCCTTGCTGCAGCTGTTTCTAAGCAGCAGCGCATGCAAGGGACCAATGCTATGCTTGAAAGGGAAGTCTTTTTCCATTAGCTACCGAACAAGCAGATCATACAAGTTCACTGTCTCCTTGCCACACTGCAAATGATCTCTCAACACCATGTCGTATTTTAAAAGCTTCTTATGGGATGCAGCAGTAAAAAATACCATCATGACCTTTCAGAAGTCCGAGAGAGGGGCAAATTGGTTTTGGACAGCGACTGAATCACATCTAGCAACTCACAGCCATCATGTCTCTTCCATCATGGCCCAACTGCTTTCTGCAAGACGTTTTTAAAAAATAAGTGTATAACATTTGACTTCACCTCCAGTGGCGGAAGAACCCTCTCTGTCACCCGGGGCGAGGCAAATCGCCCGGTGACGCATGCGCGACATCTGTATGGACTGCACATGCGTGGCAGCCCGCCCGGACGCCACACACAAGTTGCAGCCCGGACAGACACCCGGACGGATGCTGTGCACGAGTGGCAGCCCGCTGTGTGGATGCGGTGCAAGCAGCACCCACACTAATTGCATGTGTGCCCTCTGCCGCTCTACAGCTGGGGGGAGGCAGTGGGCCATCTTGTCACACACACCCAGGGCAGTGCCCGGGGCGGTCCGCCCCCTTCATATGCCCCTGTTCCCCTCTATAGTTTCTGCTAGAACTTTGCAAGGCCCCCCAATTCAGTTTGGGGCACTATTCAGCAATTCAGATCAGGCCCCAAATGCAACCAAATCTCACCCAATTCAGACCCTGAAACCAAATCAAAATTTGGAAACATGAATATTTGGTCCTCCTGTTGACTCGTATTGGGAAACCAAAACAGGCACATAGGTGCATGACGTTTCGAGAGATGCTAGCTAGTCCCTCAAGATGGGATTAATCCCATCAAATTTCAGACAGGTAGATCCAGGGCAGGGTTAGGCACCTCAGAGTGTTAGGCACCTTAAAGGTTGCCTTACAAAAAAATCCTAAAGGTAAAATGGCTGTAACTATCTTGGTTGATTTTCCAAACATAAGTGTATGTTATGTACATATGTGATATCCCCTCCAGAGAACACTAACCATATCTAAGCACATCAAAGTGTGGACAGATAAGTCCAGGTGTTTTTGTGCTAACCACCTTTAAAGTGTGTGTGTGTGTGTGTGTGTGTGTGTGTGTGTAAAAGACAGTACATTCAGACATTGGGAAGTTGTTGTTTTTTTAATAAGATATTTATTAGGATTTTCAAAATATTACAAAATAGAAAAAGAAAAAAGAAAAGTACAAAATAAAAATAGTTAAAAACAATTCAGTCTTTCAATCACTTATCTTTCATTTGCTTGTTTCCCGGACCTCCTCATACCTCCCTTTTTTGTATTCCAGTTCAGTTTATTGGTTCAGCAAATCCTTACCCTCTTTATTTGTCCTAATCTTTGGTCTTAAAATAGTAACGTTAGATTTTTACCTCTTAACAACCCATTTTTCATATTCCCTTAAAGCATTACAGCTGGAAACCACTTAATTTCTATCCAACATCATTCTAACATTCATTAATTTTACAATATTTCTGTAGATAGTCTTTGAACTTCTTCCAATCTTCTTCCACCGACTCTTCTCCCTGGTCTCGGATTCTGCCAGTCATTTCTGCCAGTTCCATATAGTCCATCAACTTCATCTGCCATTCTTCCAGAGTGGGTAGATCTTGTGTCTTTCAATACTTTGCAATGAATATTCTTGCTGCTGTTGTGGCATACATGAAAAAAGTTCTATCCTTCTTTGGCACCAATTGACCGACTATGCCCAGACATTGGGAAGTTTTTGGCCTGCTGGTATTAGCAGCCTCTCTTGTTTCCAGTTACTGGATCTCAGAGTTGGTGGAGCGTAGTGGTTAAATCCTATCCACAATTATTTGGAAGCAAGCTTGGAAGAGGCACTAGGGATCTGGCAGGGCTGCAATGGAAACCATGATGCACCAGGGGAATGCTCAAAGGCAAATGGATGATGCTACAGTAGAAACATAGTGAGATTAAGGAAATGGAAGAGGCGACGATGAGAATAATACACTCTTAGCTACCTGGAGAACTAAGATTCCTTGTAACTCTGGAGGCCCCTGGGTATATATTTGGGGACGGAATCCTAAGGGGAGTCAGGTTTGTGTTGGGGGTATATCAGTAGGATCCTAAGGCCCATTAAGGGATGTGGGTGGCGTTGTGGGTTAAACCACAGAGCCTAGGGCTTGCTGATCAGAAGGTCGGCGGTTCAAATCCCCGCGACGGGGTGAGCTCCCGTTGTTCGGTCCCTGCTCCTGCCAACCTAGCAGTTCGAAAGCACGTCAAAGTGCAAGTAGATAAATAGGTACTGCTCCGGCAGGAAGGTAAACGGCGTTTCCGTGCGCTGCTCTGGTTCGCCAGAAGCGGTTTAGTCATGCTGGCCACATGACCCGGAAGCTGTACACCGGCTCCCTCGGCCAATAAAGCGAGATGAGCGCCGCAACCCTAGAGTCGTCCACGTCTGGACCTAATGGTCAGGGGTCCCTTTACCTTTAAGGCCTATTGCTTTTGCCCCCAAAATTAGTCCAAAACCAAGACAGCATTAGAGCTAGCATAGGAATTTCCTCCCACTAGAGTCAATTTAAAAAAAAAAAAAACAAGGAAAAAGTGAAAGTGCCCCCAACTCTACCCACCCTGGACATACACACCTCCCACCCTAGCTGTGGGGCTTGGGCAGTGGCAATAGTTCCACTATAGCATCTTGATCACCCATAACCAGAGGTTAAGGGGTGATATGATAGTCATGTTCAAATTTATAAAAGGATGTCACATAGAGGAGGGAGAAAGGTTGTTTTCTGCTGCTCCAGAGAAGCAGACACGGAGCAATGGATCCAAACTACAAGAAAGAAGATTCCACCTAAACATTAGGAAGAACTTCCTGACAGTAAGAGCTGTTCGACAGTGGAATTTGCTGCCAAAGAGTGTGGTGGAGTCTCCTTCTTTGGAGGTCTTTAAGCAGAGGCTTGACAACCATATGTCAGGAGTGCTCTGATGGTGTTTCCTGCTTGGCAGGGGGTTGGACTCGATGGCCCTTGTGGTCTCTTCCAACTCTATGATTCTATGATTCTATGAACATAGGATTGCTCTGATAAAAACTAATCTACTATTGTTCACATGTACCACATGTAAACCTTGGTAAACAAATTTGCTTACTTGAAAGATTTAGTCTCTTTTTCCTGTTTGGCTTGATTATCTGTTTGCCAGGGTTTAGCACCTTGTTTGTTATTTATTCTCCAGATATAGGAGGTAATACTTAATTTATAATGCTAGGTGGGTCTTCTCATCAGTCGCAACAGAGTGTTAATTTGAATACTAAGTGGCATAATTAATCTAATTTTATTTCAAGGTTAACAAAATGAATTTCATTACATTTGAGAATGGAATTAATGGCACAGAATAAGAGCAGCATAGCTGAATTTGTCAAGAGGATCCAAGAAACTGCTTGTCAGTTCCAATATACACTATTCCTCTAATGTAGTGCTTTTTAAATGAAAATGTAATTGTAGAAAATAATCTATGGAGTAATTAGCAGGTCAGAAAAACATCTTCTTCCATTTTCATCATGATTGATGACCCAGGTAAAATTAATCTATATTCCTGACTGAAACTGCAGACACACAGTTAAGTTTAGCATAATTTCAAATGTCAAAACTGAGAAAGGAAACAGCCATCTCCTGTTCTGTTCCTTCACCCAATCTCCTGCATTCATTCTCTTCTCCAGCCTATGTGACGCAGGGCTAGACTTTCACTTCTTTTAGAGCATGTAGGGGGAAATGGTGAACAGCCACAATAAACAGGTTTTATAATACAGTAAGCAGAGAACTTCTGTGCATTTAACTTGTGTGCATTCAGCTTTATGCACCTGGCAAAAATAAAAATAAAACAAAAATAAAAAGGGGTTGGGAGTCCAGGAGAAAGGACTTTGGCAAGACCACCTGCCATTGCACCCAAAGAGTTTTTACTACAGTGGTAACTTGGTTCTCGAATTTAATTCGTTCCAGGAGTCCGTTCAGCTCCCGAAACGGTTCGAAAACCCAGGCACAACTTCTGATTGGCTGCAGGAGCTTCCTGCACTCAATCGGAAGCCGCATCAGACGTTTGGTTTCCGAAAAACGTTCACAAACCGGAACACTCACTTCCGGGTTTGCAGCGTTCAGGAGCCAAGCCGTTCGACTACCAAGGTATATGCTATTTTGGCTTTAAGCGCCATCCCTGGAATGTGACCACCACATAAGTTGAAAGCTTATGGTACACAAATGAGGTTGTGGGGAGCATGCCAAACATTGTTCCAGCTGCACCCTCTCTCACTACTGTGGAACATTTAAAAGTCAAGGCCCAGCCACCAGGATAAACAAATGAGCAGGACATGGGGCAGTTCCGCCATCTTCCTAAGACCAGCAAACACAGCAGAATGAAAAGCTGATTTCTGCTGCCAAGGATACTTCCTTTGAGCCCAACTCTGGACATATAAAACAGTAAGGAGCGTTGGATAGCTTTCCCCAAGCCCCAGAGAACACAGGACTTCATAAGATATTGTGAAATATCCTAAAGCTACTACCCCCCTGTGCTCTCAACAACTGTGCGGTCTTAACATATTAAGATTTTAGTGAGAAAAATTCTTTTAAAAACCAATTAAGCCAAATGTCCAACTATAAATAATTTTATTGGGGGGGGGGCAGGGAGAGACATTAGGAAGAAAAAGAGAAGTCACCAATCGCACACAGACTTTCAAATGAAATCATTATGCCACCCTAACTTAGCTTATTAACATGTCGACTGCCTGAGCAGGTTTCAAAGCAGATTGCCGGCTTGAGCAGAGCTTCGGTTTCAAAGCATGTGCAAGTCCAGTTTTGGACCCCTAGTTAGGTGGTTCCAGGAAGAAAAAAATACTTGGGTGAAGCTTCACATATATTTGAAAGCTTTAGATGAGTAGAAATTTAAACTAAAATACTTTATTGTCACTTGTACAACTTGTATACAGTGAGATTACACGAGCACCCCCCACTCAGCTCTCTTCGTCTTAATTCCCCTCGTTTACTGACGCACGCACACCAAACCCGAAAGTCAGTTGCCCTGTTGTTATCTTTTCATTCAGCAGCCTAACAGCCCACGGATAGAAGCTGTTCTTTACCCTGTTGGTGCGACTAATCATGCTTCTATGTCTTCTGCCCGAGGGCAGGAGATCAAGAAAGTGCCGGCCAGGGTGTGAATTGTCCCTGAGAATTTTCCTCACTCTCCTGAAGCAACGTTCACGGGACAGCCCATAATATCTTGTGCTGTATTCACCACCCTCTGTAGGCACTTCCTATCAGATTATGTCAAACCAGCATACCACACTGTGATGCAGTATGAAAGGACACTTTCTATTGTGGACCGGTAGGAGATCATCAAATGTTGATTGACATCGTTCTTTCACAATACTCTGAGGAGATGGAGTCTCTGAGGAGATGGAGGATTTCTTAACCACCTGGTTAGAAGCAACAGCCTTGACGGAGACAGACTATGGTTTGGTCCAGTGGTAAGATTGTACGCTCCATCTCTGATGTCAGTGGTCTCTGGCGCCAATCAGAAATGTACAGAGACACTCCTTAGTTACTGTTGAATTACATTACATATGAACTGGCTAGTTTTGACTACCTGAGGCATAAGAACAACAACAACGGATTAATCTCATAATGTTTCTTGTGAATAGAGGAGAGGATTTCTGCCTGTCGTAGGCTTCCAGAGCAGTGGTCTACTTACAGACATTCTAGCACAGGTGCTCAGTTCAGAATCTAGGGCTCATCACACTAAATCTCATGGGGTGAGATAGTGGATAATCTGTTTTCACCAAAGAGCAGAATGACAGGGGAAAGCTACCCCAACCCCCAATTCCCTGTTCACCTTTCTCACTCACTCACCTTGAAGTTTTCAGTACTCTGCCAACATCTTCTCTCTTCTATATCAGAGCCAAACTAGACTGCAGTTAATGTGGTCGTGTTTTGTTATGCAAATAACAGCCATGGGGGAGCAATATGTGGAAGCGCATCATGTGTACATTAATTGTAATGCAAAAGAAAATTTTTGATGAGGCACTTAGATCTCTCTCTGTGTTACAATTATTAATTAATTAAATTTATATAGCACCCTTCATCCGAAGATCACAGGACGGTTTGGAACATAAAAATACAAAGTGAAAATACAAAATGCAGAACATGATAGCAAAAAAAACCAAAACCCCAGTATCTCCCCCAGCACTGTTAAAAGGCCATAGATTGTTTATCCTGAAGGGGTGGCTGAAGAGGAACATTTTTGCCTGGTGCCTAAACATATGTAACGAAGGTGACTGGCAAGACTTCTTGGGGAGATCATTCCACAAATGGCAAGCCACTGCAGAAAAGGCACATTCCATTGCCACCCTCTGGATCTCCCAAAAGTTCTCCAAAAGGCCCCACCCCACCCTCTCCCAGACCAAGAGAAGAGCCTTTCAAAAGCCTTTTGTTGTTGTTGTTGTTTAGTCATTTAGTCGTGTCCGACTCTTCATGACCCCCTGGACCAGAGCACGCCAGGCACTCCTGTCTTCCACTGCCTCCCGCAGTTTGGTCAAACTCATGTTCGTAGCTTCAAGAACACTATCCCACCATCTCGTCCTCTGTCGTCCCCTTCTTGTGTCCTCCATCTTTTCCAACATCAGGGTCTTTTCCAGGGAGTCTTCCCTTCTCATGAGGAGGCCAAAGTACTGGAGCCTCAACTTCAGGATCTGCCCTTCCAGTGAGCACTTAGGGCTGATTTCCTTCAGAATGGAGAGGTTTGATCTTCTTGCAGTCCATGGGACTCTCAAGAGTCTCCTCCAGCACCATAATTCAAAAGCATCCATTATTCGGCGATCAGCTTTCTTTATGGTCCAGTTCTCACTTCCATACATCACTACTTATTTGCCCTAATGGGGAAGGAGCAGCCCCATCACTACTCAAACTGGGAGAGACGAGTGCTTTGAAAGAATGGGTCTGATCAGATCTGCACTTTCGAAAGGCATCCTATATATCTCTGTCTTGTAATGTAGGTTGGGGGGCAGGGAACAACATAAGGATATTTCTATGGCTTAATGATATGAAGTTGTCGCTGTGGTTTTTGAAAAGAATGAAATACAATAAGTGTGCTTCGGACAAATTCAGTTACCATGTTTTTATTCTCAAGGTTAATGGTTTCCATAACAACCAAGCGCTGTATTAGTAGGCTTATAAAAACCAGAGTAGCCAAGCAATCCTAAGGCCACAACCTGTGGTTGTGGAGGGGGCGGGAGGGAGGGAGAGAGGAGATCTGCCCCTGCTTTGCCGATGGATGTTCTGAAAGATCCAGAACATCTTCCCTGGCCTCAGAGGGGAGGACAAAAGCCCAGAAAAGTACCGGTAAAACAGGCACAACAGGAGACAACAGGCTTGGGGCTGCATCTCTGGAAGTTAACGCAAACAGAAAAACAATCAGAGGCCATAAATAAATTAATAATAATAATAATAATAATAATAATTTATTTATCCCTTCCCATCTGCCTGGGTCTCCCCAGTCACTCTCCGCCACTCTGGGCGGCTTCCAACCAAATATCAAAAACAATACAGTGTCAGACATTAAAAACTTCCCTAAACAGGGCCGCCTTCAGTTGTCTTTTAAAAGTAAAATAGTTGTTTATTGCCTTGACATCTGCTGGGAGGGCGTTCCATAGGCGGGTGCCACTACCAAGAAGGCCCTCTGCCTGGTTCCCTGTAACCTCACTTCTTGCAATGAGGGAACCACCAGAAGGCCCTCGGAGCTGGACCTCAGTGTCCGGGCTGGATGATGGGGGTGGAGACGCTCCTTCAGCTATACAGGACCGAGGCATATGCCATTCCCACAGCATACCCATACCCACCTTGTGCCATCACATGCAGATAGGAGGCAGAGGAAGCGTCTGGATAGGGCACAGCTGACAAGGTGGGAAGACACCGTGGATGGGGGAAGCAGTAATGTGGTCACAAGCAAATATTGTGCATTCCTGATGCAAATCTGGATACGGCCCAATTTCTTTGCTCCATGGGTCCTCGGCTCCTCAATGCACAGAACTACACAGGGAGGGAGGGAGGGACGTTGCAAACTGCTGGCAGTTTAGACAGGTGCAGCAGCTAGACTGGTGACTGGGAGCGGCTGCCGAGACCATATAACACTGGTCCTGAAAGACCTACTGGGAGGCGTACAGGCTCCCAGTACGTTTCTGAGCACAATTCAGTGTTGGTGCTGACCTTTAACGCCCTAAATGGCCTCAGCCCAGTAGACCTGAAGGAGCGTCTCCACCCCCATCGTTCAGCCTGGACACTGAGGTCCAGCGCCGAGGGCCTTCTGGCAGTTCCCTCATTGCGAGAATCAAAGCTACAGGGAACCAGGCAGAGGGCTTTCTCGGTAGTGGCGCCTACCCTGTGGAACGCCCTCCCATCAGATGCATAGCTGTCAACTTTCAGATTTGAAAATAAGGGATCAGCAGCCTCACCTGTCCCAGGGACAGTCTATGGGATATCTAACAATCCGGGATAGCAGCGGGAAGCAGTGGGAAACAGCGCTGGAATTTCCCCCCCAAAAGGGGAAGGTTGGCAGCTATGATCATATGTCCAAGAAATAAACAACTATTTGACTTTCAGAAGACATCTGAAGGCAGTCCTGTTTAGGGAAGTTTTTAATGTTTGATGTTTTATTGCTTTGTTGTTGTTGTTGTTGTTGTTGTTGTTGTTGTTGTTGTTGTTAATATTCTGTTGGAAGCCACCCAGAGTGGCTGTGGAAACCCTGCTAGATGGGTTGGGTATCAATAAATTGGATCCAAACTACAAGAAAGAAGTTTCCACCTAAACATTAGGAAGAACTTCCTGACAGTAAGAGCTGTTCGACAGTGGAATTTGCTGCCAAGGAGTGTGGTGGAGTCTCCTTCTTTGGAGGTCTTTAAGCAGAGGCTTGACAACCATATGTCAGGAGTGCTCTGATGGTGTTTCCTGCTTGGCAGGGGGTTGGACTCGATGGCCCTTGTGGTCTCTTCCAACTCTATGATTCTATGATTCTATGAAATTATAATTATTATTAGTAGTAGTAGTAGTAGTAGTAGTAGTAGTATTACAGTGGTACCTTGGAAGTCGAACGGAATCTGTTCGGGTTCCAAAGAACGTTTGCAAACCGGAACACTTACTTCCGGGTTTGCGGCATTCGGAAGGCAAAATGTTCGACTTGCAAGGTGTTTGGTATCCAAGGTATTACTGTATTATTAGACTGTAAAAAATCTCAACTTTAACACTGCAGTCAAAAATACCCCCCCCCCCCTTGTACTCAGTGGGACTGAGTAATGAGAACTAAGAGACTAACTGGAATAACTGGAAAGAGAGCAGCTATCCTACTCATTTTTAGTAGTTCATTGTAGGGTATGTTGTGTATAATTATGACAAAGGCCCGGCAAACATGAGTGCAGACAAGTAATTTCTCTCTCTCACTCTCATGCCCTAATTATTCTCACATACAGGAGAAGGGCAGCCTATTATCTAGAGGTGAGAGTGGAATCTTATCATTCCCTCTGCCCAATTCTTTACTTTCATTTATAGATTTATTACTGATCAGTGTTTAAATATGAGTTAAACAAATATTACAGAAGCATCTAAACAGGAATCATCCCAGTAACAAATATACTGCTTAAGCAACCGCAGTCAGGAATTTATCTATATGCTAAAAACATAGTTTAATAAACCAAATACATTTGCATGCTAAAATTGAGACAATAGAAAAGAATAGTAATTGCAGTGTAAGACAGATTTGTAAGAGATGAATTTTGAATCATGGTATTTGTTATGTGTATAATGAATTGACTAATTATATTACAACATGGCTTGTTAATCCCTAGGGGATTTGCCTGTTGAGAATGGTAATTTTGAGTTCCTGCCTTCTGCAATACTCTTTTAGATTGGAAAAAAACCCCCACAAAAACAAATAAAACTTTTGCTTTGTTAAACTGTGCGAAAAGGTTGCCTTCAATTATTTTCTTCCACCTCTTGGGAACACACACACACACACACTTTTTTTTAAGAAGGGGGTTATGGACTGCTCCCTGCAATAATTTATAATGACAAAACCTTGTGTAACAAAGGCTCCACCCACAGGCTTCCAAGAGAGCACCTGAAATTCAAAAAGTTGAAGGCAAATAAAGATCAAAGGCAAATACCTACCATATTTCTACATTTGGAAGAAAGAAGAAGCTTAAGGCAGTGTTTTTTTCAATTGGCTATTAAATTCATCCTTTTTGCCACTTGCTGCAATGAAACATTATAAACCAACCTTGCTTCGGATGTCTTGTTTTTTATTGTTTTTAGATGTTTTTAACAGTTTTTACATGCTTTCCTTATTTATTTATTTATTTATTTATTTATTTATTTATTTGTTACTACTGAAGTGTTTGCCACACTGGGCTCTTTTGGGGTAAGGGTGGGAAACAAATTTAATAAATAAAATAAAATGACCTGGAAAAGGAATTTGCAGAAAAATAAACCACCAAGAGAAAGATTGTGCCATCATTTTACTAACTTTTAACATGAGCTACTGTTACATGATTTCTGCTAGGGATCATTGGGTAATGAAATATACTCAGAGTCCTGTCGTGATTTCATGCTCTTTATTGCAGCTTGTAAAACAGTGATTGAATTGCCCCCCCAAAAAACCTCAGGCTTTTATATACATTATTTACACAATGAGTCCCGTCTGATTGGCTGATTCTGCTTCCCTCCTTGGTAACTCTTTTAAAGGACAGCTTGATGCCCTTACTTAATGGGTTGTATTCCGCAGAACATGTACTCTAAGTCTCTGTGTCCCCCTGGCTCACAATGGATCGCATGTGTGCCAGCATTTGTCTTCTTCACACTGGGTCACCAGAGGGAGCTCCTGATCATCGTGTCCCAGGGCCTATTTCCTTTGTGCCGAGGTCACAGCATCCCTCGTTGTCGCATCGCAGCATTTAGCTCCTTTCTGATAATGCTCCTGAAGCTAGAACATGCCTTAGTGGTCTGATCAGCTGACCCAAGAAGCAACACATTCAACCTGTCAGCTTCTGTTCTTTGTGCCAGAGAGCAGACCGGGTCTCTTATCCAGCCAAGTAGACTCAGAGCCAAGCTACCCATCATCATGTTTCAACAAGTGTGCTTACTTTGGGCACTTATATTTTGTAGAAAAGGCTGCTTTGGGGCCCCCAATCTGTAGTGTGCCCCACCTGTCTGCTCTTGAACTGCTGTTTGCACCTGATCATCATCATCATCATTTTTTATTTGTATGCCGCCTTTCCCCAGTTAAACAATGCTCAAGGCGGCTTACAACATAACAAGATTTACATAATTACAAAAGTCATAAATAAATAAACCACAACAAAAAAATACACAAGCAAATGAGAAACAATTTCCACATAAAGCAAAATCTAATAATAAGAATACAGTATTAATGTAACAGTTTAAAATGACATAGGTAAAAAATAACAGCAATTTAAACAAAAACAAAACAAAACAGAGCCCTCTCTGCCCAGCAGCAGCAGCGGCAACAGTTCTTAGGGGCAAAAAGCAGCCAGGAGCAGGGCAGATCTTGGTAATATGCAGCCCTGTGCAAGGCGATTTGACGCCCTCACCCCAGCCCTCGTGGCACTGGCCTATGTCAGGCTTTTGGAAGGAGGCGCAAGGCTTAGGCAGGGTCCTACCTCCTTCCCAAAGCCCGGTAAGTGCTTGCCTGGCTTTGGGACGGAGGACTCTGGGGCCCTGTCAGAGCCTTCACACCTCCTTCTCAAAGTCAGTCAAGCATTTACTTGCAAGCACTTACTTGGCGTTAAGAAGGTACTTGCATGCCCGGTGCAACTGCACCACTAACACCGCTGTAAATCTGCCTCTGCCAGGAGTGAGCAATTTTAAGACAAAAATCAGCATAGGACACGGACACACACACACACACACACACACACTGCCCTGCAATCCTGATTGGGATAGTGTTCCAGACTGGGGCCTCACAGTTCCTTTTTTATTATTATGTAAAGCACGCTTGCTTAAACACTTGACAGTCTTGGATCTACAAATTTTGCTATAGGAGACTAAAGTTCTGCACTAGCAGCCCCCTCTCTCTGACTGTGAATTCCAAGCTGTAAACCTGCAACTCCAAAGTAAATACAGGGAGGAAGCAACAGGTCCTGAACCAATAAGTCTTTTATCGTGCTTATTGCTTGGTTGCAGGGATGGTACATCTTGTTCTGCCCTTCAGGCGAAACAGGAAGCGCTGCCCTCCCACTACTGCCGCTGCCCTGCCCACTCCAACCTCAGACCACACGTTTGAGACTAAATTCTGTATTTTGGAACCAAGAATACCCTGCCTGTGTTGTTTCTGCAGTAGCACTGAATTATACATGAGTGAGACTTCTGATTACTGTAAATCAGCCATTTTAACTTACTTAAGGTTGTGGTCTATTCACTCCCAAGGGGGTAGAGGCAGAGGAGAACAACTTTAAGGACTTAATACTGGGACATTTAAAGGTCTGACAACCTGTATTCCCCACATTTTGCAAGCACTGCACATATTTCTGCTTTATACTCTGCTGGGAGCTATTTTGGCTAAAAGGTGAGTCAAGGCCTGCATTTTTGAATTCAGGCAGTTTTCCATTTGTAGTTTCCCACACATATGGGACGTCAGGATTAACTGATATTCCCTAATTATTTCCCAGCTGTCCAGTCCTCAGCAAGGCAGTTGGGTCCAAAATAGCATAATGTTGTAGGATTGGGCTTTTGCCCAGCACATTCAGAAGAAAGTGAAAAGTTTCAAGGTTATTTTCTTCCTCAGAGTTGCCAGTGCTTTCCATGGGAGATACTCCTCCTAAACTTAAGATGCAAGTTTTGGCCACAGTATTGTGGTGGGATCACTTCCATTTCTTTTCTCATTTACTGCCTATATATCAGTGCTACTGCCTGAAATTCTCAAGGTATTAAATGAACAGAATTGGACTCAGATTGTTTCTAAAGGGATGAGAAGAGAGGAGACCCGGGCAGAATAAGAACCATGACAGGAAAATCTCATCAAGAAAAAAGAAAGAAGAATTGCTGACTTATTGGGTCCCCATGGAAATCATGAGGGAAAGGTTTAGACTGCTTGTACACCGGCTTCAGACTGGGGCATAAACCAGGTCTGGGGATTCAGCTTGTCAGTAATCTTTACATCACTTATTTCCCAACCAAAGGACCTATTGCTATAAAATTACTTTTAAGTGAGTCTTGCTTACAGAACTTTGGAAGGTGTTCTGAGGCAGACTCAGTCACCTGCTATTAATCAAAAGAGCTCTGACTACATTGGAGTTGAACGACTCAGATTTGAACTGTTCCACTTCCACTGAAACATTTGTCAGACAAAGTCTGTTCTAGAAAGCGCAGAGCAATTTACGCTTAAAGCCTTTGAGCCGAAGGGTCCTGCCACAAATTTCTTCTGCTGGGCAAGCGGCTGAGCCACTTGGACACTTTTCCAGTAGTTACCCGAAGGCTACTTCCAACATTATAGCCTTTATGAAATCCATGTACCAGTAAAACCCATATCCATATTCTTATATATAAAACATACCCTATAAGAAATGTAGTCTCCAGTGCTGTTGTTTTAAAGTAATTTTGGTTGAATTAGAAACATTTCCCCAAAATGCTCTTTGAAGATTCATTTGATCTAGTTTGGTGCCACTGTTTCTCCTGCCTCCTCTTGCTTTCGGACCATGTTTTCCTTTAGGTTGGTGATTCTTTCTTCTTCCTGATCAGAGCCAAGCAGAGATCACGTATCGAATTGGATGATGCCTCTCCTACAAAAGCTGTCTTCTGGAGGGAGTCTGGCAATCCCTATTTGTCTGCTTCACTTTGCAAAGTCAAAACTAGATTATATCTGCCACTATGGAAGCAGAAGCCCTGCAGCCTGGCATTCCCAGGTTTGGGCCAGCACTCCTTCTAGGTTTTGACCATCATTTCTGGTTTTATCACGCTAGCCTAGACGATGGCTGTTCATGACATTGTGTCAGTGACATGACTGGGAATGAACTGGACTACTTGTCTCATTTGGTGTTGGTCTTCTTGAGTGAAGAAGCTGCAGTTCTGTGTTAAGTGCACAGTGGGTGATAAATGCTGGGTTTTTGCCACGTAATGTGTGAGTGAAGTAGCCTTCACTACTGTAATGCACCAACACTGGGGAGTTGTGCCTTGCTTGAGGCAGCCCAGTGAGTTTGTAGTGGAACCAAGATCTGAACATCAAGCTTATTGCTCATGCTCTTAACAGCTACATCACACCAGCTCACCTCAGAATGCTGTTGCTAGTTTTGCAAAGTGTACATAAAATGTCCCGCGAAGCCTCCCTAGGATTTTGAACAACAGCAAATATTTACTTTATGTGCGGAGCTATCAGCATCTTTTCCCTCCAACATCACCTGAGGCACACACTGTACTTGCCGGAAGGATAAAGGCAGTTTTGTTTAATTGCTGCCACCATGTATTCTCATCCTTTACATTTTTCATCTTTTGAAACCTTCTTTCTGCACACTAGGATAAAATACTTAGCTGGACCCATCGCTCTAAGTGGTGAATTTAAGAGGATAAAAACCAGTTCCAAACATTGCGTTACGCTCTATCATGACATTTAAAAAACCCTCACAGCGCCTGAGACAGGCAGGCCTAACATGAGGCAGTGAATCTCCCTACCTTAAATTCACTGACATTATTAGCAGCAATAAAAATAAATTTCCAAAAGTCAAAGGCGATGTGACAGGAATCCAGAGCGCACCTGTCATATGCAAATCTGTAAACAAGCTGTGTAAATACTTGCTCCTCTGGTACCAACATATGCTCTGGGGGAAGGGAGCACGTCCGCGAGGGCTCCTCCAGTTGACATTAGCCCACTGTGAACAATGCACATCTCCTTTCTACAGTATTTACATAGTTTAATGGAGTTTAAAAGGTCAAAATCTGAGTCGCAGACATTTTGCAACTGTGAATTGCTACATTTGTATTACTGAATTTTTAATTAAAGAGCAGGCGCAGGGAGACTTTCAGAGTGGAGTCCTGCCTGTATTGTGTCATAAAACACGGGATGGTTGGAAGTGAATGACAGGAACAGTATCCTAAATATTGTGAGGACAATGTTTCCTGGCTTGCCTTGTGCTTGCCCCCCCCCCCCCGCTAACTTCATAGAATCATAGAGTTGGAAGAGACCACAAGGGCCATCGAGTCCAACCCCCTGCCAAGCAGGAAACACCATCAGAGCACTCCTGACATATGGTTGTCAAGCCTCTGCTTAAAGACCTCCAAAGAAGGAGACTCCACCACACTCCTTGGCAGCAAATTCCACTGTCAAACAGCTCTTACTGTCAGGAAGTTCTTCCTAATCTTTAGGTGGAATCTTCTTTCTTGTAGTTTGGATCCATTGCTCCGTGTCCGCTTCTCTGGAGCAGCAGAAAACAACAACCTTTCTCCCTCCTCTATGTGACATCCTTTTATATATTTGAACATGGCTATCATATCACCCCTTAACCTCCTCTTCTCCAGGCTAAACATGCCCAGCTCCCTTAGCCGTTCCTCATAAGGCATCGTTTCTAGGCCTTTGACCATTTTGGTTGCCCTCCTCTGGACACGTTCCAGTTTGTCAGTGTCCTTCTTGAACTGTGGTGCCCAGAACTGGACACAGTACTCCAGGTGAGGTCTGACCAGAGCAGAATACAGTGGCACTATTACTTCCCTTGATCTAGATGCTATACTCCTATGGATGCAGCCCAGAATTGCATTGGCTTTTTTAGCTGCCGCGTCACACTGTTGGCTCATGTCAAGTTTGTGGTCAACCAAGACTCCTAGATCCTTTTCACATGTACTGCTCTCAAGCCAGGTGTCACCCATCTTGTATTTGTGCCTCTCATTTTTTTTGCCCAAGTGCAATACTTTACATTTCTCCCTGTTAAAATTCATCTTGTTTGTTTTGGCCCAGTTCTCTAATCTGTCAAGGTCGTTTTGAAGTGTGACCCTGTCCTTTGGGGTGTTAGTCACCTCTCCCAGTTTGGTGTCATCTGCAAATTTGATCAGGATGCCCTTGAGTCCATCAGCCAAGTCGTTGATAAAGATGTTGAATAAGACCGGGCCCAAGACAGAACCCTGTGGCACCCCACTAGTCACTCTTCTCCAGGATGAAGAGGAACCATTGATGAGACCCTTTGGGTTCGGTCAGTCAGCCAGTTACAAATCCACTGAGTGGTAGCATAGTCAAGACCACATTTTACCAGCTTCTTTACAAGAATATCATGGGGCACCTTGTCAAATGCCTTGCTGAAATCAAGGTAGGCTACTTTAAGCCACCCTTTAGAACAATGGTTCTCAGACTCTCTTGGGCTGCTGCCCCCTGGGTTCCATAAAGTCATCCCCAGTGCCCCTACCTTACCCTATGAAAAGAACAGAATAGCGGTTTGCATAACCCCCTAGGGAACATAATAAAATTCAAAACAGTTTTAGTGCAGTGACAGGGCTTAGCACGTGGTCTAGCAAACCCTCCAACATTTCTCTGATGAAAATAGGGACATCCTATTTCATCATCATAATTTTATTATTTATTCCCCACCCATCTGGCTGGGTTGCCCCAGCCACTCTGTGCAGCTTCCAGCAGATATAAAAATATAATAAAACATAAAACAACTTTCCTTATATAGGGCTGCCTTTGGAAGTCTCCTTGGCTTGGGGGTTGCATAACTCCATACCCTCCAACATTTCTCCAGTGAAAATAGGGGTGTCCTAAGGAAAAGCAGGACATTCTGGGATCAGATCAGAAACTGAGACAGCTTCTGTAAATCCGAGACTGTCCCTGGAAAATAGGGATGCTTGGAGGATCTGGTATAGTTGTGTCCTAATCACATCCTGCCCACACCACAACCATGGCGTGGATTTGGATGCTCCACCACCACCGTGTGGCCAGCAGAGGATTCCCAAGAGTGACCAACAGGAGCTCTTCCTCTGGATCAGGGCCGGCCCACCCATGAGACTTGGTGAGGCAACTGCCTCAGGTGGCAGGCTCACTGCCTCCTCCACACACACCTTGGTCACCTGCTCCTCTTCATCCTCCTCTGCTTTCCACTGCCACCTTCAGTGCATCGGGGCTTCCCCTAGCCACCTCCAGTCGCCTCAGGTGGCAGTGAGGGAAGATGGTAGAGTGGGGGCAGTGGCCCCTTTTGCTGTTTTGCCTCAAGCGGCAGAAAGTCATGGGCTGGCCCTGCTGTGGATGTCTCATTCTGCTGATGTAACGCCATCTCTACCGGCAGACTTGACATAGTTCTACCTCCTCCTAATGCCACTCAGCAGGCAGATCTCCAATTTAGGATTGTGCCCCGAGTTGTGCAATGTTATTCCCTATATTCTATCCAAGCCATTATCCCACCTGGTTGGGCATCTCTTTGAACATCAGTAATCCTTGGTCTGGAACAAAAAGTATTTCACAACCTTATTTGTTGCGATTCATTATCAGAAGCAGTCTCTCCCCCCCCCCCCCGCCACCCCTGCAAAGACTCAGAATCCAACATTGTATGCATTCAATACTGCTATTTATTCATTTAGACCCAGTTATCTGAGCTTGCAGCATCTGATGTTACAGCAACATTCTCCCAGAGGTTTCAGGGAGCTTGTTAGAAGGAAAATAGAGCTGTCCCTTTGTTGGGATGGTTCTAGCAGCAAGGGGAATATCGGCACAATTTGTAAGCATCTTATATTTCTATCATGCCATTCTAGTCTAGCTGATGTAGTAACTTTTCATTTCACATATTTATTTGTGGTTTGCAAAAAGCAGAAGCAAAGATCAAGAGTTATCATACTCCCAAAGAGTATTATTAGAAATATAAAGGATGACGAGCTCATTGAAACCACCATCAGAGGATAAAAATGAATCATGTGCTACTTAAGAGACTTAATGTCATTTCTATTCATCTTATCTCTACAAGCTGCAGCAACTGCTTGACTTGACAGTGTGTGCTGAGAGACAGTGTCTGCTCTTCTTCCTGTATTTAGTGGAAGTTGTTTCCTCAGTTCAAGTCTTCCCCAGCCCCATCCTGAATTGTCTTTTCTTTCATTTTGGCAGTGCTCACCATCGCTCGGCTTTCATATGTGAAGTTGATCAGCTTTAAAGCCTCTGAAGGCAGCATTCATAGAATTGCAGAGTGGGAAGGGACCCCAGGGTCATCTAGTCCGACCCCCTGCTATGCTTTATTTGACAAGCAGAGCCATAAGGGGCTATACTTTTGTTTTCACACAAAACATTGTGGGTATCTCCAACTTCTCCAAAATGCCTTGATGGCGCACACATACCGTATTTTTCGTCCTATAGGGCGCACCGGCCCATAGGACGCACCTTGTTTTTTGGGGGGGAAATGAATAAAAAAAAATTATTCCCCCCCCCCGCCGCGGCTGCCACCCCAAGCCTTGCGCACCTGCCCGAAGCACGGGGCACCCTCCGGAGGGCTCCGAGTGCTTCGGGCTGCAGGCTGCCGCCCCAAGCCTCACGCGCCCAGCGGCAACTCCCCCCGGGCGCGCAAGGCTTGCAGACACTCGCCCGAAGCACGGGGAGCCCTCCGGAGGGCTCCCCGTGCTTCAGACGACAGGCTGCCACCCCAAGCCTGGCACGCTCGGCGGGACCTCCTGCCGGGTGCGCTCGGCTTGCGGACACTCGCCGGGGCTGCAGGCTGCTGCCCGCAAGCCTTGTGAGCCCGCGGGAACTCCCGCCGGGCGCGCAAGGCTTGCGGATAGCTTCCTGAAGCCTGGAGAGCGAGAGGGGTTGGTGCGCACCGATGCCTCTCGCTCTCCAGGCTTCAGCGAAAGCCTGCATTCGCCCCATAGGACGCACACACATTTCCCCTTCATTTTTGGAGGGGAAAAAGTGTGTCCTATGGGGTGAAAAATACGGTATGTCCAAATCAAGGGAGGCTAAGTGCCCTGTCTAATGAGTAGTGTTCCCCCCACTTCGCCACCCCTAGTTGGGACAAAGACAGCTCGAGAAACGAGAAAAGTAAGAATTGTATAGAGGCTCTTCCTGAAAAAGATTGGTGTACCCTGCTAGACAGAAGCAGCAGCACAGGAGCAGCTCAAACTGGTTGTTAGGTACCCCTGACCCCTGACCATTAAGTCCAGTCGTGACCGACTCTGGGATTGCGGCGCTCATCTCGCTTTATTGGCCGAGGGAGCCGGCGTACAGCTTCCGGGTCATGTGGCCAGCATGACTAAGCCACTTCTGGTGAACCAGCGCAGCGCACGGAAACGCTGTTTACCTTCCCGCCGGAGCGGTACCTATTTATCTACGTGCACTTTGATGTGCTTTCGAACTGCTAGGTGGGCAGGAGCAGGGACCCAGCAACGGGAGCGCACCCCATCGCGGGGATTCGAACCGCCAACCTTCTGATCGGCAAGTCCTAGGCTCTGTGGTTTAACCCACAGTGCCACCTGCGTCCCCAAATTGGTTGTTACATGTTTGTTAATACCACAGCTCAGTAGTGGAGTTTTAATATCTTGATTTAGGGGTGCCAAAATAATATTTTTGACTACTCCCTTAAATCAAGAGCAAGCAGAAGATAGATCAAGACCCACTGCCAGATCTCTTTGTGACTTGCAACATATCAGCAAGGGTTTCTGACAAATTTAACAATAGCAATTAAAATGGCAAATTACAACAATTCTCTGCCACGGCTGGCCTAGTCACTTGCCCTCCACTCAGCCTGATGTCCACCTTTAAATGGCAAGCGCTCTGTTACTCTAGTCCCCTGAAGTGTTAGGATATCCTCAGCCTTCCTGTTCACTCAGCATAAACACTGGCGCATCATAGCCTGGTGCTTGTGCATGTTTTAGCTGGACATGGGCGCTATAAACCACTGTTTCACTTCCGTATCCTTAGATATGGAAGGGATTCCAAATGTCAAATCGATTTTACCCTATTTTAATGATTTAAAGGGACGCGGGTGGCGCTGTGGGTTAAACCACAGAGCCTAGGACTTGCCAATCGGAAGGTCGGCGGTTCGAATCCCCGTGATAGAGTGAGCTCCCGTTGCTGGGTCCCTGCTCCTGCCAACCTAGCAGTTCGAAAGCACATCAAAGCGCAAGTAGATAAATAGGTACCGCTCTGGCGGGAAGGTAAATGGCGTTTCCATGTGCTGCTCTGGTTCACCAGAAGCGGCTTAGTCCTGCTAGCCACATGACCTGGAAGCTGCATGCTGGCTCCCTCGGCCAATAAAGCGAGATGAGCGCCGCAACCCCAGAGTCGTCCACGACTGGACCTAATGGTCAGGGGTCCCTTTACCTTTACCTTATTTTAATGATTTAAGTCTTAGGCATGCCAAAAAAAGGAGGCTACATATACATGAATGGTTTGTGGTGAACTTTTTGTCCACACTAATAGGAAAGATGTAACTTTACTGAACACAGCATGGGCACAGCTGCCAGTTTGTAGATCAACTGTTATATCATTCCTTGTTCTGGCCATGGTGGCAAACCATTGCCTTGACTGTGCCACTTCAGACAGCAAGTGAGGGATCACTGAATGCTCCCCTCTACAAAACAACCCATTAAAAATCATATAAGGGACTGCTTCTAGCCTAGCTTCTCCCTAGGTTTCTATGTGCAGGATCATTTTTTCCACAAGTCATGGAAGCCATATATGGATTGTCAAATGGCAAATCCTAGATATGAGTTTACCAGCACCATGAGTACTAGACCTCAATCTCTGCTTACAGCCTTGTAAAGTGCCCTGTCAATGAAAGGACTTCTGCTGGAGCAATGGGGCTTCCTCCCTCTCATATTACTTCCGTGTTTCTTGGACATCTTAATTCAGGGGTAGGCAACCTAAGGCCCATGGGCCACAAGCAGCCCACAGGGGGTCGTTTAACTGGTCCACGGGCCAGCCCCGAACCACTAGGCGAGTCCCCATACGGTGCACTAAACCGGCACAGTGTGGCGCGGGGACTTGCTTCCACCGGAAATAACATCTGTGCACACGTGCGCAATCCGGCCCACAGACGGATCTCTGCTGGAGTGAACTGGCCCAGGTGAGGTAAACCTTGCTGACCCCTGTCTTAATTCCATTGCTCTGCAGGAGTTGCCCATGTTCTTTCTAGTTTCCATTTATAAACCATAGAGAAAATACTAAGGTGCTTTAAAAATTAAATATGTTCACTTGTCTAATAGGAACTAACCTCTAATGGACTGAAAAGCATACACGTCTAAAGTTACAATAAAATAAGGATAATTATTCTCGGCTTAGCAGACATCCCCAGATGAGGACCGTGTGTGTTCTGGAAGAATAATGTTTCGTTCAAACCACAAATACAATAACGACACCCATATTCATAAGGTTATCGTAACGGAGGGTTGTTTATACATCTTCAGTGATTGTGAAATTATCTGTGTTGAGAAAAACTGAATGTACTTCAAACCAAAGACAGAAAGAACATAAAACATGTAATATTGCTCTTACAAGGCACATAAAACCTTATTGGATCTGTGATAAGCATTTGCGCTTGAGTAATTTTACTGCTTTACTAACTCTGGGAATGGTTCACAATATGGGAGATGCTTTCTTTACTAGTTTTAAAGTGGAGCAACTCTTAACACCAGAGTCGAGCAAGGGGCAACTTACCTGCTCACCAAAACATTGAAGAATCGTGTGTGCTTACTTAAAGATATGCACCAGTGGCAATTACTTCTGAGTAAAACTGGGATCACTTAATCTTTATTCAAGCTGCTGTTTTTCCCATGAAGAATAGAAACACCAGTGCTACAATTTGTATAAAAGGGGTGCTTTGAATTCCTAAAGGTACCCAGTCAAGATATAAAGATAATTTTTCATTATAAATAACAAGTTGGACCTTCAACAAAATGTTGCGGGGCAGAACGTTCCTGCTGAGTGATTCAGTTAATCTGCCTTTCCCTTCTCTGTCATTCCATTTCTCTCTCATCTGAGTTTCCACCACATCACACCAGTGTTAGCATTCCATGACCACTGAGCATGCTCAGTTCTCATTAAGCCAAGGGTTCGCCTACCCCAAAAAATTATGGAGCTTCTGCAAACCTTGGTATCATCATCATGTGTGTACCATCATCATGTGTGTGTGTGGTGCTGCTATGGCTATATACGAAGCAGAACCCACCTCTGAACCTCAGAAAAAGACAGTCATGGAAGCCAGGCAACCTTCATCAAGCCATGCAATGGACTTGCAAATTCTTATAGTTAGACTGAGAGCACTAGAAATTATAGGTACTACTATTGGTTGGGCTTTCCAACGTCTTCCAGGCCAGGTGCAGAAAGACTTCTGAAACGAGCAGGCCCACCTTTTAAAAAAATCATTTTTTAAAAAATGAAAGCTTTTTACTACGAGGGATATTATATATTATGGTTATGGTTATGATTAAATTAAGTCTTAGCTGGAAAAAAATGAAATGACCAGGCCCACCAACAACGAGTGCCAATACTGTTTCTCCAGTTTGGGAAAATAAAGAAGGGACAGCATTGATGCAGTAATAGGGTGAGACACATAGCTGTCAACCTTCCCTTTTTTTGTGGGAAATTCCCTTATTCCAGCGCCATTTCCCGCTGCTTTCCACTGCTATCCCGGATTGTTAGATATCCCGTAGACTGTCCCCGGGACAGGAGAGGCTGCTGATCCCTTATTTTCGAGGCTGCTGATCCCTTATTTTCAAATCTGAAAGTTGACAGCTATGGTGAGACATGGAAGCTCCATTCATGGCAGGAAGAATTCTACATTATACAATAATTTCCAGGATACACATGAAGAAAAACAAGAGCACATGTAAAACACCCCTTAGATGAATGGACAACTGACTAAACTCAGGAATTTATTATTGTGGAACTAGGCAGTTTAAGAACCTCAGCATCACCCTTAAGACGCCCAATTCTAGGCTCCTCTGAGAGAAAGGGTGCAATCTAATTTTAATAAGCAAACAAACACTGAGTTTGGGTACCTTCCAGGAAGAAGGAAACCAGGCAAGAACATTACTGTTTCAGTGCAGGGAAACTTCAACTGTCCATTGGTTAGAAATGATGCCAAACGAAAACACACACAAAAATAACTGTGCCCATTTAAAACTGAGGTAGGAGCAGTGCAGATTACACAACTTTGATGGCAGAAAGTGAGGAGGAATTAAAGAACCTTTTAATGAGGGTGAAAGAGGAGAGCACAAAATATGGTCTGAAGCTCAACATCAAAAAAACAAAGATCATGGCCACTGGTCCCATCACCTCCTGGCAAATAGAACGGGAAGAAATGGAGGCAGTGAGAGATTTTACTTTCTCAGGCTCCGTGATCACTGCAGATGGTGAGAGCAGCCACGAAATTAAAAGACGCCTGCTTCTTGGGAGAAAAGCAGTGACAAACCTAGACAGCATCTTAAAAAGCAGAGACATCACCTTGCCAACAAAGGTGCGTATAGTTAAAGCCATGGTTTTCCCTGTAGTGATGTATGGAAGTTAGAGCTGGACCATAAAGAAGGCTGATCGCCGAAGAATGGATGCTTTTGAATTATGGTGCTGGAAGAGACTCTTGAGAGTCCCATGGACTGCAAGAAGATCAAACCTCTCCATTCTGAAGGAAATCAGCTCACTGGAAGGACAGATCCTGAAGCTGAGGCTCCAAGACTTTGGCCACCTCATGAGAAGAGAAGACTCCCTGGAAAAGATCCTGATGTTGGGAAAGATTGAGGGCACAAGGAGAAGGGGACGACAGAGGACGAGATGGTTGGACAGTGTTCTCGAAGCTACCAGCATGAGTTTGACCAAACTGCAGGAGGCAGTGAAAGACAGGAGTGCCTGGCGTGCTCTGGTCCAGGGGGTCACGAAGAGTCGGACACGAATAAACGACTAAACAACAACAACCTAGGACCCTGACATGGAATTAATACAGAGCGGCTGAGAGTCTCCCACTACCTGCAGCCAGGCATCCAGCCAACACTTGCAACACCGAAGAACCCAAGAAACGTCCGACAAGAATCCAGCAGACCTCAAACTGTGAAAGGGAAAGGGACATGCCACTTAACTCCTTGAAATACAATTGTCTTCTGCATTTCCACTACAACATCTAAGTATTTTCATCGGGAATGTTTGTTTAAAGGTGAATGAGGGCAGGTGTAAATCTAATGAAGATTTCACGTGCTTGGGAGCAATTCCATTGTGCTTACTCTGCTAGGAGACAGAATCTCTTCCAAATCCCTCTCGCCAACACAACCAAGGTGGAAATAGGCCAAAAAGAGAAAGAGGGACTTGTTATTGCAAGGCAAAGAACAGAGGAAGGAAAACTAAAATATCAACTCTGAAGCCGGAATTGGGAAAATGGACTGCATGCCCCAAGGTCTATGATCGAAAACCAGCTTCTTTCACATATAGCCATATGCTCAAAATTTAATTGCTTCCTCTTGACAGGTAGTCCTGCTAAATAAAACTTTCCCATCACCTTTTATGAAAATAATTTTCTCAGAGAACGTCTCTGAGAAAAGGAGCAAATTTGAAACAAAGAAAGCAACTTTTCCAGCTGTTTTGCTTGTTTTCCGCAGAGTAGGGGCATGGGGTTGTTTTATTATTATTATTCATTTTATATTGTGTGTGATTTGTTCTTGCTGGTTTCTTTAAACGTTATCTTTATAAGATTCTAAAATCTCAATAGAAACGTTTTTCAAAAAAGTAATAGACATACAATATGCAATAAATGTGGCTGGTGCTATCTGTGATCTCTGTTTAGGGTATTCTTCTATTATGTAAATATGTTTATGGCTAAGTTTAAATTGTTTTTACTAATTTATTTAAACTGTTTTAAATTAGCTGGAATTATGGCAGTGCAACAGCCCTGAATAACTTAGGAATAGAAACCTAGTACTGCTTTCCTTCACCATCACAGCCACCCAGAAACTGAAATGTTGCTCTACTATTAACAAAACTGAGACACCACTGTTTCCCACTGTGTGCTCAAATAATACTCACGTATTTTTTTATTTAAAAATGTACCATCTTTTCATCAAATTATGGGGTGTTTTATTATTATTAAATATATATCCTGCCTTTTTGCCCAAAGGAGTTTATGGTGGATTATATAAAAATCCTAAAAGCAGTTTTAAAAATTGCACTGACGTTCCACACCAGTTCTGTGCGAAACAAACAAGCAGTGACCTCACAATAGATAAAGTAAAACCAGCAGTAATTAGGAGCCACCGGAGGTTTGGAGAAAAAACATTTCCACTTGAATGCTAAAAGGTGTTGGGGAAAGTGCCACACAAACTCATGCAGAGAAGGCCTTTTCCTTCATGGAGAGCACATGTTGCGGTGGGAGCAACCATGACATCCCCTGTTGCTTGGGCGGGTTAGTTTGGATGGCCACGCATTTGATTGGGCACCTCCAATTGTTGCTGGGGAAAATTTATTGTTGCAATTTTATTTGATTGACGGGGGTGCTATATATGTTCCCTGTGTGCAGCGTTGAGCTTCCTCTTTTTGCTGCGCGCATCGGATCACCTGCCCACCCTCCCTTTATTTAGGGTTTGTTCGTGCCAACCCTGCTATGCCTGTCATGGGGTCGTCTGCTTTGGAGCAGGGGCCTGGTAGGAATTTTTAGCATTTGGCTGATTGGTTGGTGCCATCTGGGTTTTGCCTAAAGGTAAAGGTAAAGGGACCTCTGACCATTAGGTCCAGTCGTGGCCGACTCTGGGGCTGCGGCGCTCATCTCGCTTTATTGGCTGAGGGATCTTCCAGGTCATGTGGCCAGCATGACTAAGCTGCTTCTGGTGAACCAGAGCAGCGCACGGAAACGCCATTTACCTTCCCACTGGAGCGGTACCTATTTATCTACTTGCACTTTGACGTGCTTTCGAACTGCTATGTTGGCAGGAGCAGGGACTGAGCAATGGGCGATCACCCCATCGCAGGGATTCGAACCGCCAACCTTCTGATCGGCAAGTCCTAGGCTCTGTGGTTTAGCCCACAGCACCACCCGCGTCCCTCTTGGGTTTTGCCTACTGTGTAGCAAATCGTCACAACTTGTAAGGTTGTGGTTAGGCACTGCTTAATTTTGGTTGGTGGAGGGGATGTGGTTGGCTGTGCCTGCCCCTCCAATGCTGCTGCTGCAAGGGAATTCCATTAAAGGAATCCAGGGGCTTGCCATGCTTTTGTCCGAATCCCTGGCAAAGGGCTGGGGCCACGCAAGAGCCCCTGGGAGCATTTGGGGAGAGGGGAGAGCCTGGCACCCAGCTTTATTCTCCCCAAAATTGTTTACCTTTACTGACTTCCGCACGGGTGCGGTTGTCAGTTCTGTTCCTACCTTTGAGTGGGAACAGATAGTCGCTAACCAATGCCTAAGCAACCACTCACATACTGTAATTCAATAAAGTTGTGGCCAAAATTATGCCACAAAACAAAAACAAAATGACGTGTGAACCGTGTTTTTATTTGGGGGTGTCTTGGGGGTCCTTGACATGCAACTCATTTGCCACCAAAGAGAAACCCTTGTTCCATCTACATAAGGTGGGAGTTGAGCCTAAAGGGATTGTTTTAACTCATGGGCAGTTTCTTGGGTGTGGAACCAGCTCTTCGGAAGCCCAACTTTGGGTCCAAGGTTATTCAAGCTTTATAGGTCAGAATAAGAGCATGGAAATAAACATGAAGAAAATAAATTAGAAGAAAATGAAGATGTTCCATCACATGCGACATAGAATCACCACATTGGATGACAGCTAGCAATGTGTTTATTGATTTAATTGCTTCTCAAATATAAGTAATAAACACACAAGCCTGATAAAGCAAAATGGTTAATGATGTTTTATTATGTTTTGATTTCTGTTTTGATATCAGCTGGGAGCTGCCCAGAGTGGCTAGGGCAACCCAGTCAGATGGGTGGGATACAAATAATGAAAATATTATTATTATTATTTTATTATTATTAAGCACAAAGAAGCTATATCCTTAATAAATTCTAAGAAACTTAAGTTAAAGGAAGAGGATATCCACACAACGCAATACAATACATTAAGAATCCAAGGCTCATGCTTTGTAACAAATAATGCTTTTAACAGTAATCAATGCATTTTTGCCACAATATCAAAAAATTATCCTGCTTCTGTCGTTTTGCCTGGTATCTAAAACGAGCCATCATTTTAGCCATGACTGCATAATCCCATGCTTTGTCTCTCCATTATTTGATAGTTGGAATTGTATGTCATCTCCAATAGTCAGCACAAAAATCCTCACCACAAGAAGAAAGCAAGCAACAAGTTATCTGCGTTCTGAATTTACAAAATGTTTTAAATAATTCAAGATTTTAAAAAACAAACAAACCAGGATGAAATGGAGCATCACAACCAGTAATTTCAACCACTTGATTTTTAAAAATCATTTCATAGTAGCTTTTTGTAGCATAATATCTCCACCACATGTAGGAAAAAATGTCTCCTCTATTGCTGACATTGACACCTAGCAATTTGGCTGCCATTTTCTAAACGTTTTAGAGATTGCTGCATTGCAGCAGGTCTAACAGGGACATGAACAAAACAGGGATGACTATGGCAAGATTCCTCTGGTGGTAGTACTTTAAGATTAATCTACCTGCTTTGGTTCAGGGAAGCAATAGTCCTTTCATCGGTTTATAAAGCCACTCACTTTTTAACCTACTCTCCTCATTTCACAGTACCACATTTCCATGCCTTTGTGCTACCCTGAATGTAAAGAACATCAGTTCAGTATCAGTAGAGGAAAGGGGTCTCCTTGCCTCATCATAAAGCTCACCATAAACTGTTCTTTAGGATTTCCATCCATTAGTGCTAGACATTGTAGAATTAAAAAGCCAGCTAATTACGAGCTAAATATCTGCTTTCTCAATATTTAGCAGAATGCAAGAGACTGGAAAAGCATGAAAAAAATATTAATATAGGAAAGGACACTGAGATCTACTAATTCTTTTTGGTGGACAATGCATCAGAGAAATTTTAAGAGAAATATCTCCACATAGTTCTTCACAGAGGAAAGAAACTGGTCATACCTAATCCAAGCTGACAGAAAATCAAGTAGTTTCCAGGCTGTACCTGCAGTGAAAGATAAGTATTCAGACATTGTCACTTTCTGCAAACATCTCTTGGTGCACAGATGATTAAAAAAATCTGCCAGCAGTACATCATTTCCATTCTATTGTGCAGTCTTACTTTAAAATCTGCCTGACAGCAACTGTGGAATGCCTGGCGCTACAACTGTGCGATGCTGTCCTCGTTTTCCAGTTTTTGTAAACCGCCCTGAATATTTTCAAATTGCAGGGTGTTATGGGAATGCTTTTATTAAATGAATTAAATCATAAATCCCACAAGAGAATGGGATTAAGGTGATAATAGCTTCAGTGTGAAAAATGGGACACTGCTGCTTCCATTGTAGTCCAGCCTGTTATTTCCACTGCTATGGCTGAGCTTCAATCACCATAATTAGCTATATAATATGCCATCCCACCCGGGTGGCGCTGTGGGTAAAACCTCAGCGCCGAGGACTTGCCGATCGCATGGTCGGCGGTTCGAATCCCCGCGGCGGGGTGCGCTCCCGTCATTCGGTCCCAGCGCCTGCCAACCTAGCAGTTCGAAAGCACCCCCGGGTGCAAGTAGATAAATAGGGACCGCTTACCAGCGGGAAGGTAAACGACGTTCCGTGTGCTGCGCTGGCTCGCCAGATGCAGCTTGTCACGCTGGCCACGTGACCCGGAAGTGTCTGCAGACAGCGCTGGCTCCCGGCCTATAGAGTGAGATGAGCGCACAACCCTAGAGTCTGGCAAGACTGGCCCGTACGGGCAGGGGTACCTTTACCTTTATATGCCATCCCAACAACAATAGTATTGTTGTTGTTTAGTCGTGTCTGACTTTTCATGACCCCCTGGACCAGAGCACGCCCGGCACTCCTGTCTTCCACTGCCTCCCACAGTTTGGTCAAACTCATGCTGGTAGCTTCAAGAACACTGTCCCACCATCTCGTCCTCTGTAGTCCCCTTCTCCTTGTGCCCTCCATCTTTCCCAACATCAGGGTCTTTTCCAGGGAGCCTTCTCTTCTCATGAGGTGGCCAAAGTCTTGGAGCCTCAGCTTCAGGATCTGTCCTTCCAGGGAGCACTCAGGGCTGATTTCCTTCAGAATGGATAGATTGGATCTTCTTGCAGTCCATGGGACTCTCAAGAGTCTCCTCCAGCACCATAATTCAAAAGCATCAATTCTTCAGCGATCAGCCTTCTTTATGGTCCAGCTTTCCATAAAGCTGGACAATAAAGCTGGACAATAGTATTAGTAGCAGCTTCCCCCCCCCCAACACAGCAAAGATCCAGCCCACATCAAAACAACCCTGGCAATGCCATGTCCATCCAGTCACAATGCCACTCCAAACAGTGGCTTGCAGCTCATGCATGGAAGGCACAATTCAGCAAGAAGGGATGGCATGAATACTTGCAAAGTTGTCTTGAAATCAGGTAGGCGGCGGTGAGTAATAGTCAGAACCTAGACATATGTAGTGGGCTGGTGAGCAACTGACTGAGTGAGGATTCTATATCTGAAGAGCTCTTCCAGCTCCTTTCAATCACTCTCCCATTTCCATTGATGGAATACCTGATGTTCCCATTTAGAGATAGATCTGTTGAAGGAGATACTGTAATAAATGAGACTATATCCATCCCATGTGAAGAGCTACAGAAGAATTGCAGGTTCCTGTAGCATACTTGTGTCTGGAGTCCCGGGGCAGTCCTTAGAATATACCCTTTTGGACATCTGGATGGCTTATACTTATTTTATATGTTTAAATTAATTATTAGTGCATGGATTGTTACTGTATTCTTATTATTAACATGTTCTGATTTCTTTCTTTCTTCAGTTGGTTACAAAAATTAAACAAATAAATCCTCCTTCGGTCCTCCAGCATTTCTAAACTTGATGCCAGATGGTTGTAGCCCTAGGCCCCATCCTTGGACATAACAGGTTTCCTCTCAGGGGTCCTATGCCTCTACTTGTTGTTTAGTCGTTTAGTTGTGTCCGACTCTTCATGACCCCATGGACCAGAGCACGCCAGGCACTCCTGTCTTCCACTGCCTCCTGCAGTTTGGTCAAACTCATGCTGGTAGCTTCGAGAACACTGTCCAAACATCTCGTCCTCTGTCGTCCCCTTCTTCTTGTGCCCTCCATCTTTCCCAACATCAGGGTCTTTTCCAGGGAGTCTTCTCTTCTCAGCTTCAGGATCTGTCCTTCCAGTGAGCACTCAAGGCTGATTTCCTTAAGAATGGAGAGGTTTGTTCTTCTTGCAGTCCATGGGACTCTCAAGAGTCTCCTCCAGCACTAGAATTCAAAAGCATCCATTCTTCGGCGATCAGCCTTCTTGATGGTCCAGCTCTCACTTCCATACATCACTACTGGGAAAACCATGGCTTTAACTATACGGACCTTTGTTGGTAAGGTGATGTCTCTGCTTTTTAATCCCCTTCATGGATCACTGCCTTGCCGTGGCGAAGGGGCTTGAATAACTCAGAGAAGCTATGAGCTATGCCGTGCAGGGCCACCCAAGATGGACAGGTCACAGTGGAGAGTTTTGACCAAACGTGATCCACCTGGAGGAGGAACCGGCAAGCCACTCCAATATCCCTGCCAAGAATACTCCATGGACAAAGACAAAAGGCATGCCTCTACTGGTGTTCTATAAATGACTCCAGAATTAGTCAATATCCACTCAATTGTCTGCATTTGCTTATGACAGCTCTTCCGATATCTTAATTTTATGCCAACGAGGGACTCTGCTGCTAGGGGGCAGAATCTAGGCTACACTCCTGACTCTTTCAATTCTTCACACCCAGGCCCACCTCTTTCACACCTACACCTTCATCCTCAAAACAGGAAGAAGCAGTCCCACTCATGTTCTGTTCACAAAGACCAAAGGTTATTTTCAAGGTACTGCTAATGGATTGGAACAATCAACGCTACAGCCATTTATATATAAAAGCCATTTATATTACACACACTACCAACAGCATCACTTTAAAATGTGGCTTTTAAGGGCCTTAATTTCTTTAAATCCTGTGTTTGTTACAAACAATACACTATCAAAAGATGGGAGAGGATATTCACTATCTGGTTATCTTTGTTCTGAAACATCATAAACGGCTATTGAATTAGGCTTTCAACTTTAATCTGTGCTATGAAGGGTATAAAGGAGAATCCAATATGAGAAATAAGCGAAAGCATTCCAGCTCAAGGTCTGGCTCTCTGCATTGTGTCAGCACCTGTTAGCTTGCATAGCTCATTGCAGAGGGCAAAGCAGAAGGTCATTGCTGAATGGAACGGCAAAGGGGGCTGAGGCAGAGCTCCCAACAAGCCACTAGTCCTTACAATAGTGCCACCTTGAAAGAGAGTTGGGACCGGCTACTTAAAAGTTGACAATTCAAATAAGGATGACTTAGAATTCGTCTCTGGAACCCAAGATGCACCCAATCTGGCCCAGGCTGAAAGCAAGCCCAATAAATTCCTAAGATGCATAGGCAAATGTGTCATTTTCAGGCAGAGGCACTAAAATCCATTCTACCTCCTCTAAGTTTTACTTCCTGACTGCTATATGAAATTCCTGCTCCCTGCCCCATGCTGTAAGTTACCAAACAAACCCCTGTGTTGCAAAGAGAACGTCAGCAACGTCTAGGCAACACGATGACCATGTACATACGCAACAGACAATCTTTATAGAATTCCTTCAAACCATAACTAGTACAAACTGAAGTCTCAAAGTCTCTGAAAATCTTTAAATGAAGTGAGGTACCAGACTTTGTACGATGAAAGGCAAGCTGTGAAGCTTTGTGTATTCAGCAAATATGATGTCCAACACTGCCAGCATGTAGAGCACACCTTAATTAATAAGAAGGTGGTATCCTGCCATACTGGGTTCCCAGGAAGGAAGTTTTGGGGAAACTTGAGTCAGGCTGTGGGGACTCAGTGGAGCCCCAAAGGCCTGATCCAGGGAGCCTGGTGTCAGACACCAAATGCATTAGTGGCAGTCCCCTAGCTGCCTTGAAAGCCCCTGATGATGTTGCCAGACACAGGCACAAAAAGGAGTAAAGAAAACACATAAACAACCAAGTTCCTTCCTTTGCTGTGACTGGAATTATAAAGAGATCCTTAGTAAAGTCACCCCCTGATGGAAAGCTAGAGCTGTCAGTCACAGAACTACACCTCAGCACTAAAAACCTGCTGTTTCCTCCTCTACCTGGCCTTTTCCATTTATGGACAGCTTGGAGGAGGTTTCAGAAATATATGAAATTTGCAAATGGGGAGGGATAGTGAAAATTCTGAACAGAAACATCCTTCCATTCACACTTCTTCAGATGGAAATGGCTTTGAAGCGGTCAGAATATACAGAGTGGTTTGCTTTCATTTGGATTCAAAGCAAACACACAGTCCTAATTATTTGTCCCCCAAAATTCTATTTCACCTTGGCAGAAAGTGCCTTGTGCCTCGTTAAGCTCCAGCCCAGATTCATGGATCACATTCAAGACAATGGCCCGTGTTTTGTCAGTGTCTTCCACTTATGTGACATGTATTAAGATGTCATCTGTGAAGACAATAGCCCCTTTCAATGCCTCTAAGAAGTTTTGTCATCTTCTTTTGGAACCTCTGCAGCACTTGTGATCCCAAGTGGCAAGTGTTGAAAACAGAATCTCCCAAAGAGTGTGATAAATGCAGTCAATTTAGCACTCTGGTATGTCAGAGGTATTTGCCCGGAAGCGCATGAAACATCCAATTCAGAAGACACTTTGGCTCCTGTCACTTTTGGTAGAAGGTCCTCTAGCATTGGCAAAACCTATTTTCCCTCCCCTCTCTCTCTGACTACTTAACAAATTAATTAAGAATTCTTGTGATTCACCCCTGGCCTCTCCCTGAACAGAAGCAGAAGATGTTCGTGTATTTCCCTTGACAGATGTTTCATTTAGTGATTGACAAGTGGGTCAGGGGTTGCTGAGGCGCTGCCTTCCAAATGCTGTTGGGCTCCAACTTGCATCCGCCCCAGCCAACATGGTCAGGGATAAGAGGATGAGTCCAAACCTTCTGGAGGGTACACATTGATGACCCCTGCTTTTGGGGATCACCTCCCCACACTGATAAGTCTGAACACCTGTGCCATGAAGGGCAGGAAGCGCCCTAGCAATCACCACTGCTGTGAGGAAGACAGACACAGAGTACCCAGCAGCCCCAAGAATGAAATAATCAGTGTGTGGCTATATTCTCACACAGTTAGAACACAGGACCTTTTCCCATCATCACACCTTCCTGGGTTTTTTCTTTTATTTTGTAAATCTTATGCTTAACGGTGAGATTATTTCCTTTATGGTGCCATGGGAGCCTATTGTCAGGAAGAAATTGAGGGTCTAAAGCAGGGGTCAGCAAACTTTTTCAGCAGGGAACCGGTCCACTATCCCTCAGGTCTTGTGGGGGGCCGGACTATATTTGCGGGGGGGGGGGGGAATGAATGAATTCCCATGCCCCACAAATAACCCAGAGATGCAGTTTAAGTAAAAGGACACATCCTACTCATGTAAAAATATGCTGATTTCTGGACTGTCCGCGGGCCGGATTGAGAAGGTGCTTGGGCCAGATCCAGGCCCTGGGCCTTAGTTTGCCTATCCATGGTCTTTGTTGCTGTTTAGTCATTTAGTTGTGTCCGCCTCTTCGTGACCCGCTGGACCAGAGCACGCCAGGCCCTCTTGTCTTCCACTGCCTCCCTCAGTTTGGCCAAACTCATGCTGGTCTCTTCGAGAACACTGTCCCACCATCCCGTCCTCTGTCGTCCCCTTCTCCTTGTGCCCTCCATCTTTCCCAACATCTGTCTTTTCCAGGGAGTCTTCTCTTCTCATGAGGTGGCCAAAGTCTTGGAGCCTCAGCTTCAGGATCTGTCCTTCCAGTGAGCACTCAGGGTTGAACATCCATGATCTAAACATCTCAAATAAGCAAACAGAGACCACAACTGACCATATATGGACATAAGATGCTGATGGGGTGGTAGCCCCTCCACACCTGATCACACAAGCTATACAAGGAGGAACCTTGTTCTGGCTAAGAGGGGCCAACAGCTAATTAGGGCTGAAGAATTTAGGTTGCCTTGTGCTCCCCACCCCACTCTCACACTCTCAGAAGCCTGCCATGGTCCGAAAGAGACAAGCCCCTGTCCTTCTTGTCCACAAGGTGGATACATGGCAAGGCAATGTCCCCAGATGTTACTGCTCCTTCTTCCTCACCTGCTGCCATGAGGGCATCGCCACAAGACACCTGCACAGCTCATTATGTGCCCTTTCTGCCGTTTCATCTACCCATAATGCACCCTGCTGCTGCTCCTCCACTGACACTATCCTGTCAGAGAGAACCTTCAAATGAATAATAATAATAATAATAATAATAATAATAATAATAATAATTTATACCCCGCCCTCCCCAGCCAGGGCCGGGCTCAGGGTGGCTAACACCAGTAAAATTACAGTAAAAACGTAATAGGGAAAAAACCAATTTAAAATACAGGTTAAAATGCAATTTAAAATGCAGCCTCATTTTAATAGTAGCCCATAGATCAAAACCATAAGGGGAGGGAAACATAAGGGTCAGACTGAGTCCAAACCAAAGGCCAGGCGGAACAGCTCTGTCTTGCAGGCCCGGCAGAAAGATGTCATGTCCCACAGAGCCCTGGTCTCTTGTGACAGAGCGTTCCACCAAGTCGGGGCCAGTACTGAAAAGGTCCTGGGCCCTAGTTGAGATCAATCTAACCACCTTGCGACTTGGGACCTCCAAAGTGTTGTCATTTGTGGACCTTAAGGTCCTCCATGGGGCATACCAGGAGAGGCGGTCCCATAGGTATGTGGGTCCTAGGCCGCATAGGGCTTTAAAGGTCAAAACCAGCACCTTAAACATGACCCTGTATTCCACCGGGAGCCAGTGCAGTTGGTAAGGCACTGGATGAATGTGATCCCGCAGCAAGGACGCTGTAAGGAGCAACACACCCGCTGGAGTTTCTGGGTCAGCTTCAAGGGCAGCCCCACGTAGAGCGAGTTACAATAATCAAGCCTGGAGGTGACCGTCACATGGATCACTGTGGCCAGATGAGGGCGAGAAAGGTAAGGGACCAACTGCTTAGTATAACGGAGATGTAAAAAAGCCACCTTTTCTGTGGCTGCAACCTGCGCCTCCTTGGAAAGGGAGGCTTTGAAGGTTACACCCAAGCTCTTGACAGAAGGCACTGGCACTAACTGAGCCTCCACAAGAGATGGGAGAACCATATAGAACTCCAAAATGAGGGCTTCTTAGGCCTTCTGTGCCATCTGCCTCTTGACCAAATCACCATTTAAAACCTTGCCCAAGCCATTAAGAGAACCGAAAAAGAGCTCCTTGGACCTTCTGCGTCTTCCAGGCTAGTCGGGGGAAACGGCAGCTGTTTGAGCTGTGCTGATAGTGGAAGGCAGGGAGATGCCTCCTGCAACAGATGGCTGACTGGGAAAAGATATATATTTACAATTTCTTAACCCTGGATGAGCAACAATAAAAAAAAGAACTAAAATAAAATATTCAGTATTACTCAACCTTCTAGCGTCAGAGTTGAGTATCACGAACATAAAAACACTGTTGTGCGTTATTGTGGTAAGATTAAAATTAACATCGTGACCTGAATGTGCATTGCATTTGAAGCCTGGAACCAGCTTCCTGTGCAACGTCGCTAACGTTCAAAGAGCTGACAGAAGTCTTTCTAGCTACGGCCCTTCAGATCTCACCCTGCAAGCTCTTCTCTTAGCACAACGCTAAGCTCATTCTTTCAGTACCATTTTGTTTCATTTCTGCATGGGGTGATCTCAAGTTACGGACTAACCCCAAATCAAACTTGGAAACAGCCCATGCAGAACTGAAGCAAAATTATAGTGAAAGAATGAAGCTAGTCCTGTGCCAGTGTTATTGACTTTAACCAGTTTAGACAAAGCAGGATGTAAGAGTTTGTGGGTCAAAGCCTTGAAGAAGTTTGTGTCCTGAGCTGTTCGACAGTGAAATGGACTCCCTTGGAAGGTGGTGGACTCTCCCTTCCTTGGACGTTTTTAAGCAGAAGTTGGATGGCCACCTGACATGTAGGATCTAGCTGAGATTCCTGCATTGCAGGGGTTGGACTAGATGTCCCTCAGGGTCCCTTCCAACTCTAGGTAAAGGTAAAGGGACCCCTGGCCATTAGGTCCAGTCACGACCGACTCTGGGGTTGCAGTGCTCATCTCGCTTTACTGGCCGAGGGAGCCGGCGTACAGCTTCCGGGTCATGTGGCCAGCATGACTAAGCCGCTTCTGGCGAACCAGAGCAGCGCACGGAAACGCCGTTTACCTTCCCGCCAGAGTGGTACCTATTTATCTACTTGCACTTTGACGTGCTTTCGAACTGCTAGGTTGGCAGGAGCAGGAACCAAGCAACGGGAGCTCACTCCATCGCGGGGATTTGAACCGCCGACCTTCTGATCGGCAAGTCCTAGGCTCTGTGGTTTAACCCACAGCGCCACCCGCGCCCCTACCCTACTATTCTATAATTCATTCATTCAGCATTTATTGGCATAATTCTAAAATTCTTTAACCATTAAACTAGCTGACAGTACCTGACACAGCTTGTGAATTCTAAGGAACTGGAAGGGGAGGGGGAATAAAATGGATAATGTAATTTGCTGATTTCCAGGTCCGTGCATGCCCCACACCCACAAACTGGGAACCCTGCGATCATCATCTGAAGCCCTTCATCTTGTGCCCCCTCCACAAGAGGCCCAGAGGGTGCCAACGTGAGATCAGGCCTTTTCTCTGGTGGCTCCCCATTTTGTTACATATCTTTAGGTGCCAGGCAAAAACTTTTCACTTTAACCAGGCCTTTGGCTGATTAAACATTCTGTGGCCTTTAAAATGTGTTTATGGGAGGGGGGGTAATTGCTTAGTTTTTGTCTTTCTTTTATTATGCGTTTTGTGTTCTCATTTTGCATTTTTATGTTGTGAACTGCCCTGTCATCTTCAGGTGATAGTTGTATCAGTAGTTGTAGTAGTAATGGCCCTTCAGTCCAATTATCCACAGCTCCCATCCACCTCTGGTACGTGTGTGTGTGTGTGTGTGTGTGTGTGTGTGTGTCCCACACCCCTCTGGCAAGTGAGGATAACGTTTTATGCAACTGATGAAACAGGCTCCAGTCTATAAATGTTTATGCCTCAATAAACTAGTTAAGTCTTTAAGGTGCCACAATACTATTTATTTACTGCAACTGTTTATATCCCACTATTTGAAACATCCGGTTACATATCTTTAAAGTACAATAAGAATAGCAGGCTATTAAAAACATTAGGGTCTTTCCCACATGGCGGTTGATGGTAATCCAGCTATGGCAGGTGCTAATCTAGTCTTCGCCTCCCTTCTTCATCTGCCCCGGGGGAATTCTTCCCACAATGCATTTGATGGTAGAGCACTCTGGGGAGTTTTTTTTTAGATTTGGAAAGACTGGTCTTGGATTAGCACTTCATCAAGGAATTAATCTTTCACTGTTTATGTTAGGGTGAGGTTCTGTCACTTTATTTTTTTTATGTATTATGTATACCCCTCCTCGTATGGATATTAATGACGAGGAATTGCTTAAATAAATAAATACCCCCACAAAGCTATGAGCAACACAAAGCACAGTTAGCACATTTCCCAGGTTGCCTTGACTTTTATGCACTTTTAATCTTCCTAGTCGGTTATATTTTTAGATCTTTTATGTATACAGCAATTTTGCTATCTGTTTGGACTGTGGATGTGTCCAACATTGTATAAACTGCATGTAAAAGACTGCATCTGTCAAAGCTGAACACTATGATTATCAGAGTAATGTAAGAACAAAGACAAAAGCAGACATCCCAGGCTGCTCTTGTAGCTGGGGGGTGCGGGGAAGAGAATGAAAACAGTATTCTTTATTAACTTACTTTTATTATTTAACTATGCTCACCGAAATTTCAAAGATGTTTCCAAATCAAATATCAATGCCTGGTACACAAGATGCAATTTCAAGACACATACATTTGACTGTATATTTTATTGCATATATTTGAGGCACCGAGTTTCTAAAAGTTATCCAGGCCTTTAGGGAAACAGAAGAGAGCCTATGTTTTCCCTAAACAAATAAGAGTTTTATTTCCTTTCTCCTTGTGCTTCTGATGCCATTTAATGAGATTGGCTGCAGAAACTCACGTGATTTTGTTGGTGTTGCCATGATACTATGAAGAACAACACATTTTTCAGACTCTGGCAAATACTCCAGCGGCTCAAGAAAATGTTTGGTGTTTTCAGGTCCACATTATCTGTCGTGGAATCAGATTAGTTCTGGAATTCTATAGTATTTCTAGTTATTCTTGACTTTCCTCATCAAAGCCAATGGGTAGAACTTTGCCTGAAACCATGGATACACTTCTTGTACTCTCTTCCACTAGGGTTTTGTAAGTAATTTAAAAATCAGTTACTTAAAGATCAACAGGCAATTCATAAATTCAGGTTGAATAATAGTGTCGTCAGGCTCAGGGGAGGTCTCATTTAATTAATCAAGCCACTCTGCTGGAGGAGAGTAATCAGTATCACACTCCATTCATTTCAACGCTGGTTACAATGAAGAAGCCGACTCTGCCTAAAGAAGGTTAATATTGAGAGTAATGAAAGCTAAAAGGAGTTTACACCAATAAAACTGGAGTAGGCACCATCAGGCAAAGTAGCTTCTGACAAAAACAAGCTTGATGGTGGCTTTCCTTTAGAATCTCCCAGTGAAGACAAGAGGAGAACTCAGATGCTGGGTAAGACTGTCACGGTCTGGTTCACAGGCTATTGAAGTCCCGGCTGGGGACAGTCGGGACCGGGGGCAAGATGGTGAGGTGGGAGCAAGAACGGGAGTCCAGAAGCCAGGAGTCAGAAAGCCAGGAGTCCAAGGGAAAGCCAAGGGTCCGAGGATCAAGAAGCAAGGAGTCAAGGAGTCAAACGCCATCAAGGCAGGGAACATGTTGCTGTGGCAAAGAGCTGAAGGGAAAATGCTGACCTTATATCCCTTCCCAGCTCTTGCCACCAGGTGCTGTGAGTTACCAATCGGCCTCACCTGTGCAGCTGCGCCTTGACTCTTCAGAACTTAGGAAGGCCCTAGTCCTACAGAGTCCTATTGGTCAAAGGGCCTGGCTCCTGCATGCACTCCTGACAAAGGCTGTGTCTCCAGATCACTGCCCAGACCTTCCAGAATGGGGGAAGAATACCTTGTAGCAGAGGCACCAGGTTGCTCCAAAGATTGGGGGGCCAGTGCGCATTGTGCATGAGTGATGTCATGCACATGACGTCACACACGTCTTTCAATGCCATGCAGGCTGGTGCAGCCTTCTATTAGACTGCACTGGTCCCTGCAGCATTTGGACACGCTGCGCAGGTGGGTGCAAGCTTGTGCGTGTGTGACGTCATGCACACGATGTCACACACGTCTTCCGACACTGAGCAGGCTCGTGTAGCTTTCTACGAGGCCCCACTGGATCCCCCCTAAACAGTGGGGGAGCTGGGTCCCCTTCAAACAAATATTGAGGGGCTGAAAACACCTCCGTCCCTAAAGTTGGCATGCCTGTCTTGTTAGACGCGTAAAAGAGAGAGAATATTTGGTGGAAACTAATGGAGGAAGCAAAGGAGAGACCAGGACCCTAGCACTTCCTGTTCCTGCAATATCTCATGGGCCCAAACATGTCAGCATACACCGGTAACATTATTTTTACTGTTTAAAGATTTATTGTACAAGGAATGGAAAAGCCAAAGAAATCAGTATATAACTATGCATGCTGAGGGGAAGAAAACCAAGTAACTCACCCTAATGATAATGTCTGCAAGTGTCACGGTCCGGTTCACGGGCGATCAAAGTCCTGGCAGGGGACGTCAGGACTGGGGGCAAGATGGTGGGGTGGGAGCAGGAACAGGGGTCCAGAAGCCAGGAAGCCAAAAGTCCGAGGGTCAGAGAGCTGGGAGTCAAGAAGCCAAGGGTCCGAGGGTCAGGAAGCAAGGAGTCACGAAGTCAGGGGTCCGTGGATCAAGAAGCAAGGAGTCAAATGCGGCAAGGCAGGGAACATGTTGCTGTGCCAAAGAGCAGAAGGGAACATGCTGACCTTATATCCCTTCCTGGCTCTTGCCACCAGGTGCTGTGTGTTACTAATCGGCCTCACCTGTGTGGCCACGCCTTGCCTCTTCAGAACAAACTTAGGAAGGCCCCAGTCTTGCAAAGTCCTATTGGTCACAGGGCCTGGCTCCTGCATGCACACCTGACAGCAAACATCCACAAACATGTCATTCAGGTTTTAGCAGCTCAAAGAGAAAAGGATTCAGTCCTTTGGCTATGACATATGACATATGCTTTGAGATTCAAATCTGCTCCTAAAATCCTGTCCTAAGCATATCCCTACTGTATAAGCCGAGAAACGTGTTCATTGGTTATTACGTCAGGAATTGTTATTTTCCTTCAACATATCTACCTTTTCAACAGGAGCCCCTTTTCCTATCCGAAGAAATGCTACAGCAGGGTCAGCAAACTTTTTCAGCAGGGGGCCGGTCCACTGTCCCTCAGACCTTGTCGGGGGGGCAGACTATACTTTTTTGGGGGGGATGAACGAATTCCTATGCCCCACAAATAACCCAGAGATGCATTTTAAATAAAAGCACACATTCTATTCATATGAAAACACGCTGATTCCCAGACCATCTGCGGGCCAGATTTAGAAGGCGATTGGGCCGGATCCGGCCCCCGGGCCATAGTTTGCCTACCCATGTGCTACAGTTTACCAATCCAGCTATGCACTTTCATAGATACAAACGAGGATTAAAACTCCCTTTCATTTTGATTGGAAGCTTACCCACAATCTAGAGAAACTTGTTCACCTTGACACCTAAATTTAATGAGGGAGCCTATTCAGATCGAATTCAAATTCGACCTATTCAAATCCCCGCGATGGGATGAGCTCCCGTTGCTTGGTCCCTGCTCCTGCCAACCTAGCAGTTCGAAAGCACCTCAAAGTGCAAGTAGATAAATAGGTACCGCTCCAGCGGGAAGGTAAACGGCGTTTCCGTGCGCTGCTCTGGTTCGCCAGAAGTGGCTTAGTCATGCTGGCCACATGACCCGGAAGCTGTATGCCGGCTCCCTCGGCCAATAAAGCGAGATGAGCGCCGCAACCCCAGAGTCGGTCACAACTGGACCTAATGGTCAGGGGTCCCTTTACCTTTATTCAGATCAGATAGTTTTCTCATGGTTCTCCACTGCTGCCTTGCATCTTTGACTGTTTTATTCCTTATGTTTTAATTCTTTTTATGACTTTTGAACAGCCAGCAGGCATCTCCCACCCAGTGGTGATCCCCTAGTCATTCCTGGAAGCCTTGAGCGCTGCTGCGTCCCCAGCTGCCGGTCACAAAATGCAGTGAAAAGAACAAAATCGCTTCTGTCACTTCCTCCACAAAAGCATTGTGATTGGAAGGAAAGGGATATCCTAGTAAAGTCAGTCCTAGTTAATCTCTATCAGAACAAACAACACGGCCACTTTCTCTTCCTCTCCCTGTGCCTGGGATTTTCCTTTTATGGAGACTTTGGGGAAGGGTCGAAACTTATCAAATTGGGCAAAAATGTAAAAACACCCCCCTGAGGCACCAGCACAATTCCGAAGCTTAAGAACCTGCCCACTTCAGTTCATACTGCTTTGGACAAGAGTTGCTTCAATTTAGAAGCAGTTCAAGTATCTCCCAAACAGATCACTTTGGGTCAGAATTCCTGCTTCATTCAAATTAGATGCACACACTTATGAACAACTGAATGTTTTGAAAACCTGCTCAAAAATAAGTGATTTCAAAGCATCTGTCTGATCACAGAAAGGAAGAGGGTCTAACAAATCTTCCCAGGAAGCACATTTCAAAATCTTAGGACCATCATTCACTGTGTCTCTTACAGTAGAAAGGTCTCTGACGCCACTTCTAAGGGGTGCTTGGAGCAAAGATCCTACGCTTTACAGATAAACACCACCGCATTGAACTGAGCCCAGAAACAAACAGGTAAACTAGTGGAGGCGTTATAAGATTGATAGGATTGAACTTGCTAGGATCCAGCCGAGACTCTGGCAAATGCTTTTTGGATCAACTGCAGTTTCTGAACCATCTTCAGACGCTGTCCCATGCAGAATACTTCGCAGTAATCTATCCTGGACATAAACAGGGCATAACTGCATGAGGCTGTGTCTGAATTTTCTAGGAAACGACTTAGCGGATGAACCAGGCAAGGCTGCAACCTCAATTTTCAGTGACAGCTTGGAAGTCTAAGAACTGCATACCTGGTGGTGCAGAGGGAGTATAATTCCAAAACAGCAGCCAACTTGCCCAAAATTGGCAGACAGACACCCATCTAATCTGAATTACATTTCAGATTGTTTGTCCCTATCAACTCCTGTACTGATACTTTTTCAGGACCTCCACTGGCGACCTGGGATTAGAACATAGTTTTTTTTTTGGGGGGGGGGGAATGAACGAATTCCTATGCCCCACAAATAACCCAGAGATGCATTTTAAATAAAAGGACACATTCTACTCATGTAAAAACATGCTAATTCCCGGATGGCCACGGGCCGGATTTAGAAGGTGATTGGGCCGGATCTGGCCCCCGGGCCATAGTTTGCCTACCCATGGATTAGAAGATGAAAAAGAGAGGTACTTGCTGATTAGCATTTCAGTCCACACCTCCAGATACAAAGCTACTTCTCCCAGACCCCTGTAGGTCAGTGTGAGGAGGAACCTCTCTTTGGGGCGGGGGGGGGGGGGGGAGGCCAGCTCAGAAACCAGAGACGACAGCAGAGGCAGAGCTAACTGCAGCGTCCACCCGGGGGCGGGGCGAGCGTCCCTGGGGGGGTGGGGTGAGCCTCCAGGGGGTGTGCAGCCACGAACACTGCTATGTCACCCCTGCTCAGGGATGGCACCCGGGGGGGGCACACCCACTGCACCCACTTTTCTCTGCTTCTGGGCAACAGCTGCAGCTGCCCAGAGGACTCCCAAGGAGAGGGGAGAGGATGCTGAGGGGACACTCCACAAGGGAGGGTGTTGGAAAAGGGGTGAGGGACTGCCAGCTCTGCAGGCAAGGGGTGACATAACTGGGCTCCTGAGCCCCACATGGGTGCCGCAGAAGGAATGCAGTTGGTCAAGGGAACCATGGACTCAAAAAGGCTGAAAGCCTCTGCACTAGACTAAAGAATCTTCTGGCATTAAACTGACTGTGCCCATCCAAGTCAAGACACTTAATCGTCATAGGCAGGGAGGAGCAACTAAGGCTTTTTGTGTCAGTTGAGTCTTGCTTGACCAAAAACGGCTTTCTGAACTCTGAACTATTCCTGAATCCTTCCCCTGCCTTCTGGCTCACGCTTTGAACCTGACTGAGTCTTTGGGCCAGACAATTCTTTGTCCCACATCTTCTGGTTCCCAGCTTCTGGTTCACCTCAGCCTCCTATCCACAACTCAGTCCTGGCAGAGTCCTACAGTTCACAATGGGTGTATAAGTGGAGCAAGAGAGATGATGCAGTGGTTTCTGGCTTTTAATGTGAGAATGCTCAGGCACACCTTAATAATAATAATAATAATAAATTATTTATATCACGCCCGCCCCCCCCAGGCAAAGCTGGGCTCAGAGCGGCTAACAACAATAAAAGTAACACAACATTCTAAAATCAATTCATTCTAAAATCAATTCAGAATCAAATTAATGGCAACCATTGGGTTGGCGTTCTATGAGGATTACCATGGCCAAAGGCCTGGTACAACAGCTCTGTCTTGCAGGCCCTGCGGAAAGATGTCAAGTCCCACAAGGCCCTAGTCTCTCGTGGGAGAGCGTTCCACCAGGTTGGGGCCACAGCCGAAAAGGCCCTGGCTCTGGTTGAGGCCAGCCTAACCTCCCTGTGGCCCAGGACCTCCAAGATGTTTTTATTTGAAGACCGTAAGGTCCTCCATGGGACATACCAGGAGAGGCGGTCCCGTAGGGTCCTAGGCCGTATTGGCCTTTAAAGGTTAAAACCAGCACCTTAAACCTGATCCTGTCCTGTGCAGTGTGCTGGTGCAATGTTGCGGCATCACGGGAGGCAGCCTGCAATGCCACAGGGAGCTGAGGATGCCAAGTTGCAAACTTCCCCCCATACTCACACCCCCTGGTATCATCCATTTATGGATGTTATGCAGGCAAGATTGTGCAGCAGCATGCTTGCACTGGCATAACCTTGATGTTACAATAGTGTAGATCTCTATCCAGTGCTGGAACTTACCATGAACACCTCCCGCATTCTCTTAGAATGGCAATGGCGCCTACCTGAGAGGTGCCAGAACAGAGTTCCTGTGATTTTCCCCTGAATAAAAGCCCTGCCTATGCCTATATGTATTTAGGATCCACTAATACAAGAGATCTCATCAGTATCCCATTGTCATCCAGCCAGTGTACATCAGAGACAGGAATGTACTGTTAATAAAGCAAGAGGGAAAAGCATCAAGACAATAATATGCATACTATATGCATCTGCTTTTGATTTCGGTTTGTGTCTGCCTTTATTCATATTTTATTATCCTTTTATCTGGAGCCTATTAAAATTAAATGATAAAAACAAATAATTTAAAAGTCACATTGGAGCATAACTACAAAAAAAAAAGAGATGCACCACGAAACTAATTGCTAGGGAGACATCAGGAGTTTGCTTCCTATACCGCATTCTCTAGGTGTTTAAAATTGAATCATTTAAGTAAATGCAATGTTTTTAAAGCGTTACTGGGCGGGGGGAACGCAATTAGAAGCTTAAACATCATCAGTATGACAACATGAAACTTTTCAAATTACCCTACAAAATGAGAACAGATTCTTATTCACATTCAGAAGCATCTCATTACATGCTTGGTCAATTAACTTTAACGGAACTCATCCTGGCATTTAAAGATAAGCCTAAGCTCATGTTCACTGGTGAATCACATCCAAAGTGGTTCCCTCCACCAACTAGAGCTATAGGCACTGAATTTTCATCTTCCCCCAATGGGGCATGTTTCACCAGGGGGAGGGAGCAATGTACAGGAAGCTCGCTCCATTTTGCAGGTTTTGAGGGTTGCTGCACAAAATGAGATGAAAATAACTGTCCGATCAACATCATTTTGAGTGGCTTTCCACACAATCCACCTTTAGCACTCCCTTCCCAGGTATCTTCTTGTTGTTTTTTAAAAAAATGTTTGTACAGAATTCAGTTGCTGTTTCAGTGTCATTTTTTTAAAGGCTTCTTCTTCCTAGCAGCAATCTGGTCAAAGGCCTGGAAACAATGCCTTATGAGGAACGGCTAAGGGAGCTGGGCACGTTTAGCCTGGAGAAGAGGAGGTTAAGAGGTGATATGATAGCCATGTTCAAATATATAAAAGGATGTCACATAGAGGAGGGAGAAAGGTTGTTGGTTTCTGCTGCTCCAGAGAAGCGGACACGGAGCAATGGATCCAAACTACAAGAAAAAAGATTCCACCTAAACATTAGGAAGAACTTCCTGACAGTAAGAGCTGTTTGACAGTGGAATTTGCTGCCAAGGAGTGTGGTGGAGTCTCCTTCTTTGGAGGTCTTTAAGCAGAGGCTTGACAACCATATGTCAGGAGTGCTCTGATGGTGTTTCCTACTTGGCAGGGGGTTGGACTCGATGGCCCTTGTGGTCTCTTCCAACTCTAGGATTCTATGATTCTATGATTCTATCTCTTGATGACATCATTGGTCTAGCACAGCATGTTAGTTTGCAGCTCCCGAAACCAATGTGAGTAAGGCTATAGTTCTATGCATGGTTATGCGGTAGTAAGTCCTGTGGAGCTCAGTGGAACTTCTGAGCATACATGTGCAGGATCGAACTATTGGTTAACTAAGAAAACTAAAAAGAATGAGGTTAAAATGAATGAAAGAATAAGATCACGAGAACAGTTACAGATAGGTAGCCGTGTTGGTCTGCCATAGTCAAAACAAAAAAATTCCTTCCAGTAGCACCTTAAAGACCAACTAAGTTAGTTCTTGGTATGAGCTTTCGTGTGCAAGCACACTTCTTCAGATACACTGAAACAGAAGTTGAGAACAGTATTTAAAACTGTGTTTTGGGGCGAGAGGCAATCAAAGAAGCACCAGGCGGTTGGAGAACAAATAAGGCTCTACAGTACATCATTATTATTTGTTTATTAAATTTCTATACAGTGGTACCTCAGGTTAAGTACTTAATTCGTTCCAGAGGTCCGTACTTAACCTGAAACTGTTCTTAACCTGAAGCACCACTTTAGCTAATGGGGCCTGCTGCTGCGCCACCGGAGCACAATTTCTGTTCTCATCCTGAAGCAAAGTTCTTAACCTGAAGCACTATTTCTGGGTTAGCGGAGTCTGTAACCTGAGGTACCACTGTACTGCCCTTCATCCAAAGATCACAGGACAGCTTACAATGCAAAATCCCAAAGTCTGCAAAAGAGGGCTAAGAGTCAAAGGTGCAGGTTACAAACTAAATAAAGCAGTTACAGATAGGTAGCCGTGTTGGTCTGCCATAGTCAAAATAAAAAAAATCCTTCCAGTAGCACCTTTAAGACCAACTAAGTTAGTTCTTGGTATGAGCTTTCGTGTGCAAGCACACTTCTTCAGATACACTGAAACAGAAGTTGCCAGATCCTTCTATATAGTGAGAAGGTGGGGAGGGGTATTACTCAGAAGGGTGGTGGGAATGTGAGATTGGCAGATAGCTGGGATGAGCCTGCTGACGACTCTTAACGACTGTAATGGGTCTTACAGGAAAAGGCAAGGGGTGAGAAGGTGAGAAATGGCTTAGTCATGTATAATGGGATAAGAATCCAATGTCTTTGTTCAAACCAGGTTTCTCCATGGTTTTAAGTTTGGTAATGAGTTGCAATTCAGCAGCTTCTCTTTCCAGTCTATTTCTGAAGTTCCTTTGTAGTAAAACAGCTACTTTGAGATCTTGTATAGAATGTCCTGGGAGATTAAAGTGTTCTCCTACTGGTTTCTCTGTTTTGTGATTCTTGATGTCAGATTTATGTCCATTTATTCTTTGGCGTAAGGTTTGGCCTGTTTGTCCAATATAGAGAGCTGAAGGACACTGTTGGCATTTGATGCCATACACAATGTTAGATGATGAGCAATTGAATAGTCCCGAGATGGTATGTGTGATGTTGTTGGGGCCAGTAATGGTGTTGTCCGGGTGTATGTGGCAGCAAAGTTGGCATCTGGGTTTATTGCAGGCTCTGGTGCCAGTGTCCGTGTTAAGTCTGGTTGTAGTATTATTGTGGGTTAGGAGTTGTTTAAGATTGGGTGGCTGTCTGTAGGCAATGAAAGGTCTTCCTCCCAGAGCTTGAGAAAGAGAACTGTCATTGTCCAGGAGAGGTTGTAGATCTCTGATGATGCGTTGTACTGTTTTAACTTGGGAGCTGTATGTGATGACTAGAGGTGCTCTGTTATTTTCTTTTTTGGGTCTGTCTTGCAGCAAGTTCTCTCTGCAAGACAGACCCAAAAAAGAAAATAACAGAGCACCTCTAGTCATCACATACAGCTCCCAAGTTAAAACAGTACAACGCATCATCAGAGATCTACAACCTCTCCTGGACAATGACAGTTCTCTTTCTCAAGCTCTGGGAGGAAGACCTTTCATTGCCTACAGACAGCCACCCAATCTTAAACAACTCCTAACCCACAATAATACTACAACCAGACTTAACACGGACACTGGCACCAGAGCCTGCAATAAACCCAGATGCCAACTTTGCTGCCACATACACCCGGACAACACCATTACTGGCCCCAACAACATCACACATACCATCTCGGGACTATTCAATTGCTCATCATCTAACATTGTGTATGGCATCAAATGCCAACAGTGTCCTTCAGCTCTCTATATTGGACAAACAGGCCAAACCTTACGCCAAAGAATAAATGGACATAAATCTGACATCAAGAATCACAAAACAGAGAAACCAGTAGGAGAACACTTTAATCTCCCAGGACATTCTATACAAGATCTCAAAGTAGCTGTTTTACTACAAAGGAATTTCAGAAATAGACTGGAAAGAGAAGCTGCTGAATTGCAACTCATTACCAAACTTAAAACCATGGAGAAACCTGGTTTGAACAAAGACATTGGATTCTTATCCCATTATACATGACTAAGCCATTTCTCACCTTCTCACCCCTTGCCTTTTCCTGTAAGACCCATTACAGTCGTTAAGAGTCGTCAGCAGGCTCATCCCAGCTATCTGCCAATCTCACATTCCCACCACCCTTCTGAGTAATACCTCTCCCCACCTTCTCACTATATAGAAGGATCTGGCAACTTCTGTTTCAGTGTATCTGAAGAAGTGTGCTTGCGCACGAAAGCTCATACCAAGAACTAACTTAGTTGGTCTTAAAGGTGCTACTGGAAGGATTTTTTTTATTTTAAATAAAGCAGGTAAGGCAAGAGCTGATCTTAAAGTGGATTGCCACAACTGTAAACCAGTAGAAAGCAAAGCATTAGGCAAAGTGAAATGGCTGACAGACATAGCCAAAATAGCTAATGAAGTGCTTAACTAGGGGTTCTCTCAAAGTCCTGGCAAAGTCAAACATAGATCTCTGCTTACGTCCGGAGGACCATGAAAATCAGAGCAGACACCCCAACAGCCAGGCAAACAGATTTCAGGAATCTGGAAAGCCAAGATCGGATAGCGTTCCTAGTAAGCTGACTTGCAAACAACTTTTGAGACCTGAATATACACTGAACGAACATACAGAGTTCCAGAAGTAGCACAAACTAGGGACATAATCATAAGAATCACCTAATGGTCAATAAAAGAAGCTGAGTAACTGTAAGATACTTTGGAAATACTGAATGCAAGGGGGAGCAGCTCCTGCTTTTACAAGAACTTAACTCAGAGAGATATTACAAAGAAGGCATTCCTTCAGATAACTTCACGAAACAACAGAAGCAAGCATTCAACATCTTTGAAGCTTGCCTTTCAAATAGTATTATACAGGACAACACTACTTATGCAATTCCTACCGACCAAGAAGCATGGAAGATCCTGGCACATCTTAATCGTAATCTCAATCCCGGTAAAGAAACATCAAGTATGGATGTAGACAGATGTGAGCGAGGAGAAGATCAACTCACAAGTTTTATGGGTGGTCCTGGAAAAAAATAAAAAAGAGGCCTCCATGAAATAAAAGGTCTGGAAAACATAATATACAGAGATTCCCACAGAACTCCTGAAAGGGGTTTTTTTTGGGGGGGGGGTGGAGTGAGAGACACAGGAGAAGCAGGAAAACAAACACTGGTTGGCAAGTGCCGAAAACGCAATGCAATGGTACATAGATTTTTATGACATGTAATCTTTTGGCTAAACCCATAGCAGGCCCATTATGTTGCTAAACTAAACCAAATTATGTTGACAGTAAGCATTCCAAGTCTCTGGAAAGATGCAGAGTGGAAGCAGGATAGAGTTATATTCCCAAATTGCATCCTGATGGAGCAAGTCATCTTAAGTGTCACGGTCCGGTCTACGGGCGATCAAAGTCCCGGCTGAGGACGTCGGGACCAGGGGCAAGATGGTGGGTGGGAGCAGGAACGGGAGTCCAGATGTCAGGGGTCCGAGGGTCAGGAAGCAAGGAGTCACAAAGTCAAGGGTCCAAGGATCAAGAAGCAGGGAGTGAGGAAGCCAAGATCAGAAAGCAAAAAGTCAAGAAGCCCAAGGCAGGAAGCGTGTTGTTGTTGCAAAGAGCTGAAGGGAAATGCTGACCTTATATCCCTTCCGGGCTCTTGCCACCAGGTGCAGTGAGTTACCAAGCGGCCTCACCTGTGCGGCCGCACCTTGCCACTCCAGAACAAACTTAGGAAGGCCCCAGTCCTGCGAAGCCCTACTGGTCACAGGGCCTGGCTCCTGCACGCACTCCTGACATTAAGAACCCAGCTGACAGGTGGTTGTTCTTGGTTATGTCTGTTCTTCATTATTTTTATTCAGTGCTTTTTTTGTAACAGTACTCACCAGCATGGGGTACCAGCGCCCTTTTTATTTTTTGCTGCCCCTTGCGGCCATTTTGTGCTGTCACCCACAGCATGTTTATCAATATATGAGTACTCATTGTGATTGTTAACAAAAAAACAACAACCCGCTACTGTATTTACTAAAGGAAAACAAAAGGTGGCCTGGTGCAATCAAAGATAAAGATATATAACACAAAGTTAAAAGCTAAATCTGTTGACGCATAAGAACAATTTTAAAATCCATATTTATTAGGCCAATCAAAATAACCATAAACTAATGAACATGGCTTGGTATGCCATTAAATGGCTGCTAATGGTTAAATGGAGGACACCTGATATTGTGCTACTGCAGGAAACACATCACAAAAGAAAATAAGTTAGGCTACTGAACTATCGCTGGATAGGATAATCTCTATTGGCGCCAGAAATGTCTAGTTCAAGAGTGGAGTGGTAAGATTCTTTTATTTTGCCTTAAAGTATACAAAGAGACTCCAGGGGATAGTATATTAATGCAAAAGGTTATGTAAGAGGGCAAATATTCACAATAGGTTTAATATATGGTTCACATTCAGAATAGTTTCTTCACCATATGAGGATTCCTTAACAATAGAATTTCTTCTCTTTTTTTACATGTTAAACCATAAAGCACCACAGTCTGGAAGGATAAAAGTACAAAGATACAGTGTAGTTCCAATGGCATAATAAAGTAGCAACTCATACAAAGGTTCCCTTTACTTGTATAAGAAATAATATCATGGCATACACACACACACACACACACACACACACACACAGTCATTCAAGCTATGCCCCTTTAGATACTTAGATACTTTTGCTATCTAACAGAATTTCAAAAATTAGGAAAAAATTAAAGGTAGAGAAGGGGTGACCTTCAGTCAGATATTTCCACAAGGACTAGAAAAGACAGATGAAGAATAACCTGAGAATAGGAGATTCAGGACTACCACAGATACAGGGATGGAAATAGCCAAACGTATACACAGAAGCATGCCACCCAGCTGGAAAAGGATTACACATATTACTCTCACAGCTATAAGACATTTGCATGAACACCACATATTTGTTTTCCTGACAATGAGCCCAGGTTATCTAAAAAATGGCACTGTTACAGCCTCAGACCATGGAGCTGTAGTATCAATATTATATATGGTTGAGAGGCAGCAAGCATCATGTGTCTGGTGCTTGAATCCAACACTGCTTGGCGTCTCGGAGGCAACGCTGTCTTCTTTGTGGAAGAAAGATCACCGATGGCATTTTTTGCAAGATTTGTTTTCTTTTCAGACAGACACGGAGAGCACAGGTGGAGTCACGCCGCTGAGCCCTGCTTGCATCCATTGCCTCACATCAGGAAGATGCCCCTCCATTTCCAAGGTGTATGCCAATCTAGCTCTCAGGTATCTCTCCAAAAAGCTGCAGTTCATCCACGCACAACAAGACAGTTACGTTTTGCGGGCAATATCCAACATTAGTTGATTGATTTCTAGGAGCCTTCGGTGAAAACGATTTAGCTGGATATCACCCTTTGAATATAACTTAAGAATTGCAAAGTACCTTTTGTATTAAAAATAGGGGGAGACGATAATTTATCTGTGTGCTTTTTTAAAAAAACATTTATAATACGCCCATCAAAAAAAGATTATCCACCCCAACCATTTATTTATTTTTACAGCATGTAATAGGCCTGGGATAGTGGTTAGAGTGTCAGACTAGGACCTGGGAGACAAAGGTTCAAATTCCCACTCAGCCATGAAGCTCACTGGGTGACCTTGGGACAGTCACTGACTCACAGCCTATAACCCACCTCACAGGATAGTTATGGGGTTTAAATGAGGAGGGAGAGAACCATGTACACCATTTTGAGCTCCTTGGAGAAAAAGGTGGGGGGGGGGGTTGCATAAATAAATAAATAACACCAAAATGTATCAGGACTGGATTAAATTTTTCTCCAGCAGGTGCCATTTCCACCTCCAATTTCCTTCCTTCCCCTGAATTAGTGGTACCTTCATGGTCTTCTGGTGGTTTTCCCATATTATACATGGCAGGCATGGGCAAATGTTAGATCAGTGTCCACCAATGAATCAGGAAGGATTCCTGACTCCCAACTGTTTAAAAATAGTAACAAGATGACTCCTTTCCTCTACCACTTTAAATCCACCAAAGAAAGGACCTGTGTGGCGCAGGAAGTCAACAGGAATTTGTGGAATTTGAGGGGCATTGTTACCACTGAGCTTACATTTCATAGGAACAAGATGTCAAGGGGATGTAGCCTCATGAACTTCCATCTGAGTTGTGGGTAAAACCCAGTAAGAGTGGATTTTGACTCTTCATTCTTTGCCAGCCTAATGTTATGCCATTGCCAGGAATAAAGCAGGAAACACCACCAGAGCACTCCTGACATATGGTTGTCAAGCCTCTGCTTAAAGACCTCCAAAGAAGGAGACTCCACCACACTCCTTGGCAGCAAATTCCACTGTCGAACAGCTCTTACTGTCAGGAAGTTCTTCCTAATGTTTAGGTGGAATCTTCTTTCTTGTAGTTTGGATCCATTGCTCCGTGTCCGCTTCTCTGGAGCAGCAGAAAACAACCTTTCTCCCTCCTCCATGCGACATCCTTTTATATATTTGAACATGGCTATCATATCACCCCTTAACCTCCTCTTCTCCAGGCTAAACATGCCCAGCTCTCTTAGCCGTTCCTCATAAGGCATCGTTTCCATCATTTCAGGAGTTCCAGAAGGATCGCTTCAAACTGGCTGAACAAGCAACAACACATCAAACAAAGATCAGTGTCTGCAAGATGATGAAGGGCCTGATGAGGAGCGGTTGAAGGAGGTGGGGGATGCATAGACAGGAAAAGAGGAGACTGAGAGGAGATAATAATAGTAATAATAGTAATAATAATAGTAATAATAGTAATAGTAATAATAATAATTTATTATTTATACAGCTCTATGATTCTATGATTCTATGATTCTAAGACCAAGGTTTGAGGCAGCTCAGCATGTCAACTCACTCCTCTCCTGAAGTGCCTTTAAAACTGTCCACTTACTACCACCGCCTTGCTAAGATTTGTTCCCTTGACGCAGTTACGTTAAGTAGTGCTGCAAGAAACCTGATGTGCTGACAATGCGCAGCAACAAACACGGGTATATCTTCAACATCTGCTCATGCTTTGAGCATAACTGGGAGCCTTGGCACACCAGAGCATGGGGCTGCGCTCTAAATGAGGAAATGCGTGGACCTGCGTTGTCTGCCCTCCAAGAAAATGCCCCAGAATGTGTTTGTCTGAACCATTTTTACACAATTTAGATTCTAAATTACACGACATCTATTTGAAACCTTCTGAAAACAGGACTGAGCTTTTGAGGATTATATTTGACTTTGGGAAGATCATTAGCCTCTGTTGTATTAAAGCAGGCTCTGTTCCCGAGTCTGCAATGTTTAACAAATGAGACCAAACATAACAATTGCAGTGAAGTAAGTTTTCTGAAAGTCAAACGCTCCTTGTCCCATTGCCCTTCACAACCTTGTGCATCAAGCTACCGCACAGCTCCACAGGCTTATACTCAAGATTGCTTTTGGAATGGTTTGCCTTTTATTTTTATTATCCTTTGAAAGGTAACCAAAAGCCATTAACCCTGCTTGCCTAATCCTAATGACTTGGAGCCAGCCCAGTTCCTAGAGGAGAGGTGTCTAAATTACATGAAACATCCACCCAATTAGCAGTAATTGACACTGTACCTGGCATTTACATTACAAAACCCAAAGATTGAATGACACGGAAATTGAACCAGACGCTAAGCGAGAGATGCGAGTTGCTCTTCTTCCAGTTGATGCAGGAGAGTGAAGAAGAGGGAACTGGAACCCCAGAAGGACCAGAATTAAAACTTTGATCGCTCAGTCCTAAAACCATGGTGGGAGAATTTTAAGTGAAAGATCTTCAGCCTTCCCTTATGTTAATTCACATGTTTTTTTCAGAAGAAGCTGTTCTGGAGTTCTAAAGGTAAAGGACCCTTGGATGGTTATACTTAAAACTACTCATGCAATTGAAGATGGGAAGGAGTTGACAGGATTCTGAGGTGACAGAATGGACTATATCATTTCAGGTGACAAGTGGAGAATCACTTTTTTAAAAAAGCCCCTTTGTATAGATCAAGGTCGCTGCAAGCCCTGATGGGCTTTGTTTGTTGCTCTGAAGCCCTTTTAACATGGCTGAGTGTTCAAAAACATCACACCCACTACTGCCTATAGCTGCACAATACACTTTTTAACACCTCAAGATTCTAGCTTCTAATTCTGCTGCATATATAAGCCATTTCCAAGCAGAAGGCAGTTTAGTTTCTCCAGAGAAATGTATCAGCATTTGTCTCATATTCATGTCTGACAAGCAGCATGATGAATCTCAGCAACTAGGTAGGTTACTTAAATTCCTGCAAACAAAGTGCATAATTTCAGTTCACCAAAGTGAAATGAAATCAACGCTTACTTGTCATCCTATTCGGCTCAGGCAGGGGGTCTCAGGAGAAGTGGAAGCAATAGCAGGAACCTCTTGTGCTGTGAGCAGAGCAACAAAGATGAGATCAGGACTCTGGGCAGCTCTCGGCAGGTCCAGCAATATGCCAAAAAGACTCCAGACACCACTCTCTGCCCAGAAGGCAGAGCTCCAAAGCACCACCACCCCAGTATTAAAAAGGGCAGGAAATGTGCCCCTAACTCCTTTATGGGTTTGTAGTTCAAATCACAGCTATCTTCCCATATAAACTAATGGTCTGGTCGCTAAGAGAAGGATGAGTAGAATTCCGCATCACCAACTTTCTTCTACGTGAGCTACATTCTCTGATGTGAGGTGTGGTGCCCAAGGTTATCAATTCTGTATTACAACAGTGTATTGAGTGATGACACCCTGTTTATCTAGCACTTCACTGGCACAAGAGATGCTTACAAAACTGAAATGGTGCAGAGGACGTTGAATAAACTGGAACTCCTTCAGTCTTCCTCTGAAATTAAGCAACTTATCATTCATTATGTATCCACCTCCATAGGCTGCCTTTCTTCCAAGGAGCACAAGATGGCATATTTCATTTATAGTCCCATTTTATCCCCTTGTGAAGTGGGTCACTCAGTGAGCTTCATGCCTGAGCAGAGACCTGGACCCAAGTCTTCCCAGTCCACGCTGAACACCAAGGCTCATGGTAACAGCACAATGTCAATGTGCGATCACACCAATCAAAATGAGATAAGAACAAAGGAAAATGGAGCCTCAAAATGGAACTCTTCATCAAGCTACCAAAGCAGAGGCTGGGAGGACACTGCCTCAAAATTGAAGTCATGTAGGCTGCATTTAGGGTCAGTCTTAAGTTGCAGCATGGGAGAATGTAGCAGACCAAGGTTACAGTCCTGTATAGAGAAGATGGAAACCCTGTGGTTCAGCAGAGATCGACTCCAACTTCTATCAGCCTCAGCCAGCATAACCAGTGGTCAAGGATAATGGGAGTTGGAGTCCAAAAACATTTGGAGGGCCACAGTTTTCCCATACAAAAAGGACACACAAGCTGTCACAGTCCAGTTCACGGGCGATTGAAGTCCTGGCTGGGGACATCGGGACTGGGGGCAAGATGGTGGGGTGGGAGCAGGAACGGGAGTCCAGAAGCCAGGAGTCAGAAAGCCCAGAGTCTGAGGGTCAGAGAGCCAGGAGTCAAGAAGCCAAGGGTCCAAGGGTCAGGAAGCAAGAAGTCACCAAGTCAAAGGTCCGAGAATCAAGAAGCAAGGCGTCAAATGCAGCAAGGCAGGGAATGTGTTGCTGTGCCAAAGAGCTGAAGGGAAATGCTGACCTTATATCCCTTCCCAGCTCTTGCCACCAGGTGATGTGAGTTACTAATCGGCCTCACCTGTGAGCCTTGCCTCTTCAGAACAAACTTAGGAAGGCTCCAGTCCTGCAGAGTCCTATTGGTCACAGGGCCTGGCTCCTGCACACACACCTGACACTAGCAGCCTTATATTCAACTTGAAACTTTCATACCGCCTAAACTAGAAACTATCTCCTCCCTAGCTTCTCTTCATATTTGTTTTCCAACTAACAAGAAACCTGTGTGTTTGGCCTAAGGGTGGACTGTTATGAGTAACAGCTGGATGTTACATTTTCAAATATGAACCTACTCACAGATTTGTTTATGGACTGTCTCAGCTTCCTCCACTTTCTGTCCAAATCAGAAACCTTTGGCACCGACGCCCTTCATCCATATCCCTCCCCATATCTCTCATTCCCTCCCTCAGGCAATTCCTTTTACAGGTGGGAAACACTGAGGTCAGGAATCCAACAAGTTAGTTGGAGCTCAGTTCTAAAACACACAGCACTGATATAATAGTGTTTGGTTTTACTACCAACTCTCTCCAACAGAAAGCTGGGAGCACATGTAAAAGTGTTCATGGCAGAGTCTGAGGCTGAATTCCCCAGGATCCCAGAAGCCCCAGAATGTTTTTCGGTGCCCAAACTCGATCCTGCACAACTGATGAAATTGTAGAAATAATAGGGCCTCCCCTCGTCCTGGGAACAAGGTGCGATAGCAGAGTTTGGGAAGCAGTCACTCAAGACTTTCCCTGCGCTCCAAGTTAGTGCAGAGAAATGACACATGGATAATAATTTGGCCCAACTCAACACTGGCAATGGAGCAGCACACAAAATCTCCCATTTGATACACTGAGCCAGTTCCTCATCAACAGCATCACAGCTGGCGAGGTGCGCCATGAGGGAAGCCTAGGTTGTGTGGTCATTGTTGCCTCTTCACAGTCTTGTCCTTCCTCAAGGGTGCCCGACCCAGAGAAGAGCCCTCCTATTTCCCCCACTTGGGCAAATAAAATCGCGGTTAGGCGGAGGAGGCAACTTCCCACACACATCCAAGCACAGCTCACAAGTTATATCAAGAGAAGCACCTGCGCGCATGGGATGAAGAGTCTGGGCTCCCCCAAACTTCGTCCATCCGTGGGAACGTGTGTGGAAGCTTCCTTCCACACAGGGAGGGCAGCCAGTGGCTAATTGGCCACAACTGGCGCCCATAAACGCGCCATGGCATACATAACTTCCCCCCATTCTATCCCCACAACAAGCCTGTGAGATGGATTAGGTTGAGAGGCAGTGACTGGCCCAAAGTCACCCAGTGGGCTTCATACCTGACTGGGAATTTGAACCCAGGTCTGCCAAGTCTTAGTCCAGCACTCTAATCACACTGGCTCTCATTGAATAAATGTGATGGAGCAAATAGGATGTGAATTCTGACTCTTTATGAATTCCTGGAACTTCATTGACTTGGAACCAGATTCAGTCATACTAAAAGGCTATTAAATTATACTGCACAGCAATGTCACGCCACCAGGAATGAATGAATCCACTTTCTTCATTTTTATAAAAGTTTTTATTAGTTTTCAATACAATATACATATGGTACCATACCAAAGGTTTATCACAAATTATATATTATGGACTTCCTTCAGCTTATCCGCCAATCATCCGTAGTTAAATTTTAGTTACGCATTTCCTAAATTTAATACTGCCTTTTTATATACCTTCCCAATCTTATTTTTCTTTTTTACAATACTCCTCAACCTTACACAGAGCTTCTTGAAATCCCACGAACGTTGCTTGTTCATCACATATATTTTTCAGATACTCTACAAATTTTCCCCAGTCCTCGATGAACTTATGGTCTCGTTGATATCTAATCTTCCCAGTTAATTTGTCCAGTTCTGCATAGTTCATCATTTTCGTTCTCCATTCTTCCAGGGTCGGTACTTCCTCCTGTTTCCATCTTTGGGCCATTAATATTCTCGCTGCTGTAACTGCATATTGGAAAAGTTTACAGTCCTTTCTATTTATTTCATTTCCTACTATTCCTAACAGAAGAGCTTCTGGTTTCTTTACAAATGTATATGAATGAATCCACTTTCAATGGGCTGAGCTTCTACTTAGCACAAGAAAGGTTATCTAGTCCTTAGAATCACAAAGGTATCTCCCGCTGCACTGCTGTTAGTGGGATAGAACTGAGATCAAAGCCCAGTGCTAGCACAATGCAACATTCTCTCGCGCAGTTGATGGAAAACTGTGAGGCAACAGTGTAAGATAGTTTACAAGATGCAACTATGAGGCAGAAGCCATGGCATCAAAACTTTCCTGGCATGCAGCCAAAAGGGCAAAGAACATATTGTGGTGAGAAGTGGAGGGTTGGTCAAATTTATCAAGTTCCTATCCATATTCTGGAATTCAGATCATCCTTTTTGGGTACAGTTCTGGGCACAAATAATAATAATACTCAGAATATTTAAATCCTTACAAAATGCAGATGAATCCTGAATCTAAAACAGCCTGGTTCTTTGAAGGATTTTTTTTTGGCTTGTCAGAGGCACAGTGTAATCTGTACAAGGGAGTACAAGTTGAAGCGGGGACTCCTGAAGCATTCTTTTGTGCCCCGGTGATTCAGAGTTCAAAAAAAAGTTGCAGACAAGCATTTACTAAAAGTGAAAGTATTGGCTGTAAGCTTACTACAGCAGCATAACACCACAGTGTGGCGAAGGATCAAGGGACAGTAAACACAAGAGTCTAGAAAATGAATTTACATGGAAAGCAAACCACTTTTAGTTCTTTCCCCCCAGAATAAACTTTAGAGGGGCCTAGTACTGGATCTGTTTGTCTGCACTTCTACCGTGGCTGCAATTTTCAGGCTAATTGCCTACAATAGACAGGGAGAGTGGTGTTAAGTCATTCCCTTTTTGCTCACACTAAAACTGTAGTGGCTTTCCTTGCACGAAAACCATTGCAACGGTCCTTCTGAAATTTAGCAGGATTTATGCTCTCAGAACGGGTGGCTGCCTGCAAATGTCATACAATTCTGCCCCAAAATAAAAGGTTGCTGATGTTTCCTTTATAAATAAATCATGTATCAGAATTTAAATTTGTTCAGCCCCAAAGCTCCTGGACCTATTTTTCTGTCGTTTCACAGGTTTTATCCACTCTGTTGAAAGGGGGAAAGTTATAGCTGTGGGTTGTTGTTGTCATTCCAGTAGTGAATTGGGAATGGGGGAGGGTGAATGAAGATTAATGAAGAACCTAGATTAAATCAATCAGGCTACAAAGTGGGCTGCTTTCCAAAATACTGAACCAAGGTCCAAAATGAATCGCATGCTTGGTGGACAACCCTTTAAAAAGGTTCTGTATGTGTTATCTCAGTAATCCCAACATTTACAAAGTAAAGCAGTCCAATATTGTCCCCATATTGGAGATGAGAAGCTGCTGCTGAATTAACAATGGCTTGTCTATGGCAAAGAACAATGCTTTGCCTGTGGCCAAGCTCATGCACTCTCAATCTTCACCCATCTTGACTAATTATAGCAGCCAGAGGGCGACTAGACAAGCATGGGGAGTAAATTATTCTCGCCTCCTTTCAGGGTGGTAAAGTCCCAGCTGTGTTTACGGAAGTGATAGCTCAGTCATCCTTTCCTCACCCTCTCCTTTGCTCAGTTGGCCCAAGGCTTGTCCACATTTGAGCTGGATCTCACTTGGAATACACATTTTCTCCTCTCAGACGTGATCTCATTAGTCCACACAGGTGCAGTTGAACCTGAAAACCATATCCATTCCTCCATGTCCATACGGACAGCCATTGCCTTTGTCCAGAATGAAATTAGAAGGGTACAGCAGCAATGATGCCTTTCTGTGTACATTGTCAGAGCACTAAAAAAATATATCTGAAGATCCCTGTGGAACTAATAAAACCTGCATGAAATACAGAGTTGCTTATGATCTATCATAACATGCACAGTACTCAATATAAGGACGCACTCTCTTTTTCTAAATGACTTTTGTGCACAAATTATATCTTCTTCTTTTAAAAAAAAGTAACGTATGGAATAAGAGTGATAAGACCTACTAATTTTAGCAAAAGAAGGCTTTGTTTTGTTTTTACTGGAAGCTGACAGTATCATTCCTGTGTATGTGTGTGTGCATTTTTCAGATTATATTTTACATACATTCATTATTTGGTCATAATCTTATATGGACTTCCCAACCTATCCTTCCCTAACATCCTATTTCACACTCTTTATTTTGCTACCTCTCCTTTATTTCTGACAGTATCATACCGGAAAACAAAAGTGAATAAAATGGCAAAATCAGGGGACAGGCAAGGAGGAGTTCCATCCCATAAATGTTTTGCCTTAGTCTGCCACCAGGACACAACCACAGCAACATGTCTGCCACCCCTAAGCAAGGAACAGCTGCAGTTTATCTTTGCTTGCCTTGTCAGATTTTCCCTGGATTGTTAACATGCACATTTTAAGGGGGGAAAGTGCAGGACAGCACTTGGGAAACAAGAACATCATATGGACACTGCTACTTTAATGGGCAGGTTCCTTTTTAAAAAAAATATTTTTTATTATATTTTGCAATTTTATGTTCATCACAATAACATTGTCCACACTCACAATAACATTGTCAAACAGAAGAAGAAATACGGTTCCCCGATGCCCCACCCCACCCAGCAACTTCTGGCAAAGATGGCAAAATGTATAAAACAAGCTCCAACAAGTGTTGGAAATGTAAAGAAAAAGAAGGCACGTTTCTTCATATGTGGTGGAATTGTAAAATAATCAAAAATTTATGGGAAATGATTGATAATGAAATGAAAAGAATGTTTAAGATAACTTTTGTTAAGAGACCAGAAGTCCCGTGTGGGGGGGGGGGGGGCTGGATTTCTTTTTCTGTCTGAGACAATGTTATTGTGATGAACATAAAATTGAATAACTTAATAAAAAAATATTTTAAGAAGAAAAGAAAAGAATGACATTTGCACCCACTGTATTAATGCTGCCAGGGACTTTTTTCTGTGCTCTTATGACCAAGAGGTGGTGGAAGGAGCGAGCCGCATTCCGGTGATTGAGGCTGTCCCTGGCTATAGTACTGGTGCAGCCCCCTCACTGGGCAGAAGGATGAGGAGAGGGAGGTGGGGGAAGAGGAAACTGAAACCAGCTTAGGTTAGATTGCTTTTCAAAACTAGGGGGATTTATTTATTTATTTATTTATTTTAGAGGAAATGAAGGGATTTCTCTCTGCTGAAATTCATCATTCACAACTTTAAAAAGGGACACGGGTAATTTTCACCTGTGATCTCTGCTGTGGTTGATTTCAAATACTGCGCACATATATCTTAATCAGGTATTTGTCCCTGAAAAGTGTTAGCAGAGGCATTAAATTTTAAATTAAAAGGAAACCGAAGGAAAATAGAAGATCAAAGAAGACATAATCCTAGTAAGACAGGAACAGTAAATTGTAGACCGAGGGTGGACCTTGAGAAAGACCCCCCAAAAAAGAGTTTAGCCAAGCAAAATTTAAACTGAAAACTCAGAAAAATACCAAAATGGAGATGTTAAAGAGAATCAAGAAAATGAAAAATACTTAACTGGAAAAGCCAAGAGAAAATGAAGCTAGATGAAGGAATGTGAAGGGGGGGGGATCAAGTTTTATTTACCTTTCAAACTAGTCTTCGGATGAAAAGAAGGAGCACATGGATATGAAATCTGCTTAAAGCAGAGAGAAAATGAGTAGGGAAAATAGAAGGCATTTCTTTTAAAAGGCAACTAGAGAAGTCATTTCATGAAGATAAAGTTGGGGTTTTTGTTGGGGGGAAAAGAAAGAAGACAAGGAGAGGACAAAACCGTTCCTTCTCATTTTCATGTTGGTTCAGGTTGCCTTGGAAGGAGAGAAAGATTGGTAAGTTGAAAACTTGCTAAAAAGGCGAATAAAGCATTTGGAGGATGAATCTGCTGATGGCGACTGGAGAGTGACTGCTCAGGGACATGGCAAGAAAATTTATCTTGTGTTCCTTCTGCAACTCTTTGTGATAAGACTCTTTCAGGTTGCGGTGACTGAGCTGTCAGAAGAGGCCCTATTCTGCGTCACCATGAGGCTCACCTGCAAGTAGGAGAGCACTTCTTTTGTTCCAGCTCCACTTTCCTTCAGGTTTCCCAGAGTTCACTGTACCTGAAGTCAGAGTCACCTGCATTTGGACTGCGCTGCTTTAGGTAAGTTCACATTCCACCACTCAGTGGTCTTTTTAAAAGGCAATTTTGTTTTGTATTGGTCTCTAATTTCCCCCATTTTCGTTTCTGGTGTTCTCTTCACAGGTCTCTCCAAAGAGCTCTTCTCAACATCTTAAGGGGTTTTTTTTTCCTGAGAGAAGAATGTTCTCTCAGGTTTTGCTTTTCCCCTTATTGCATTGCTCAAAAAAAAAAAAAAAAAAAAGCAAAAGACACTGGTAGTCAGCGCTCCTGGTTCCCAGGATGGGGTTCAAATCCCTACGGTGTCCTCGCTAACTTCCAATGCAACCATCATGCCCCTCTATTTTTCCCTGTATCCCTCACTTCCCAAAGCATTAGGACGGGAAGGTTTTTTGGTCATGATTTCAGTGAATAAGCTTGGTTTTGAACTCCGCTATGGCATCTAAGGACCAATTCAAGCAACCTTTGCACTGTGCCTGCTGCTCTAAGGATGCTCCCCTGATGCATCACTGGCGTCTGTCTTGATAGGCTGGATCATGTGGGTGCTTCCTATCCTAGCATCCCAGGTATGTATGTATGTATGTATGTATGGCTGAATGTAATTTCTATACCGCTTTATATTTTTAAGAAAAATCTCAAAGCGGTTTACAGAATATTGAAACATCAATAAAACAAGCTGAAGAAAGTCAACTATAGAGTATATTCTGTCAGATTTTTAAAATGAGATGCTGACAGAAATGCAAAAGCAGAATGAAAAAGTTGTAGCGAAATTGGGGAAGAAGACAAAAATGGTCACAGAATTGTCTAGCAAATTAGAAGTTTTGGACATTTCTGTGAAAAACTTGGAGGACAAATCCTTAAAAAATTGAAAAAGAGAATGTGTAAATTAGAGGGGAACAAGAGATAATAAGGGGGGATATGAGAGGTTTAGCTGGCAGACAGGATCAAATTGTGTCGCAGTCTTAGAGATGAGACAAAAATCTAATGTGATGCGAATAAGAGGCCTTGCAGAGGTGGAGGGGGAACAAGTTCTTAAAACATACAAGCCAAGACAATTGCAGATTGATTGGGAGAGGAACAGGAGTATGTTGAAGGATCGATTGACAGTTGCTACAGGGTCTGGTCTAAATCAGCTAAGGCTAAGAAACAGCCTGGAGACTGTTTGGTAACTTTTAACTCTAAGAAATTGAAGGATGGTATGAAAACAGATTCCTGGTTGACGGAAACCCTGTGGCAATGTTTAGAGAGATACCTCCCCATTTGCTTCAAAAGCACCAGAGATACTGGTTCCTGACAAACGTCTTGATTAGAGTCAATATTAAATTTAGATGGGAATTCCCAGAAGGAATTTCCTTTACATGCAAGAAAAAAAAGATATAGATTGGTAAATGAGGAGCAGGCACAGGAATTCTGGCTAAGACATGGCAGAGATTTTGACAACCCATACACTCCACAGGACCCGTTGAGAGCAGCAAGAGGGGCAGGGGAAGGAGCAACAGTGGGGGAGGTAGATAATTTAGATAACCAAGACAACAAAAACTTTAGACAAGACGTTAGGGGGAAAGACACAAGTAAACATAATGGCAGTCTTAAAGGTACTGAGTTGGAACGTAAATGGTCTAAACAGTAAAGTAAAAAGGAATAATGTCATGAATACACCGGCTCCCAGTGAAGAAGTACAGGCAGAGGGAGAGGGCAGACAGAAAGAGAGGGGGTTAAACGCAAGACTAGATGAGTACAATCAGGAGTCCTCTCCCCAACCCTCAGGAATGTCGACTGGAAACAACCCTGATGGCAGACAACCAGTGGAGAGCGGGAACGAACATGGAAGCTCTGTGTCTGGGAATGAGGAAGGGGAGGGGGATGACCCCCTTAGCCTCCGCTCTCGTCAAATAGGTGGCCTTCAGGACAGATCATGTCACAAGAGGAGGCTGGGCTGCTTTTGGTTTTGCTGGAAGAAGCCTCGTCAGTAGGAACATCTTCACTGATGGACGGACGGCAGTGTTCATCGCTCCATGAACTCTGTTGGGTTTTTTGCAACAAATATTCTTTCTAATTAACTATGCTCATTTGTTTCCAAGACTCCCTGATAAATAAAATTGAACATATAATTCTCAAACAAAATTTAGATGTAATTTGTCTTCAAGAAACACATATAGTGAGCAAACATAATGGGCAGGTTCCAATCTGCCTTCATTACATATCTCTAGGTGCCAGGCAAAAACATCTCCCAGGCCTTTGACTTATTAAATAATCCATGGCCTTTTAAGCTGGGGAGGTTAGTGCTACTCTGGTATGCATTTCTGTGTTTTTATATTGTAAACTGGACTGTGATCTTCGAATGAAGGGCAGTATAGGAAGGAGGAGGAGGAGGAGGAGGAGGAGGAGGAGGAGAAGGAGGATGCACTGGTGTGGATTCACTTTCAGTTTAGACAATGGTTGTCAGGGTTGGGAAGTGTGTGAGCAGGCATTGGGATGGGTCCAGAAGACTTGCAATGAATAGCGTTGCCCTCAAGCCAAACACCAATGGAGGAAGTGGGAAGATTATTTTCAATTATTCCTCCTTCCCCATGTAGCCCCTGACCTTGTGACAGGGCCGCCTTTACCTCAGGGTGCTAGGGGTGTGTTGCACCCGGGCATTGAATTCTGTGGGGCACCAGCCACTGAAACCGCCTAAACTGTTAACTGTGACCCCCGGGCGATTGTGTTTGATGGGTCATTTCTGTTCTCTATTGCGGAATGGCTGCAGAATCAATGTATTTGGTGGCGCCCCAGTGGTGTCTTTCATTTTAGCATGATCGCAAAAATGGAAAGACGGAGGTATCGCAGCCACTTTTTACTTTTTAATGTCAGCGGTTTTTGCTGTCCCCCCCTCCTTAAAAGCTCAATAACTCTGAGCTGCCCCTCTTTAAAAAGCTCTACAACTTTGAGCTATTCCCCTAAAAATAGCTCAACAACTTTGACCTGCCCCCCCCCCAAAAAATTGGGGGTGCTGGGTGAATTTTTGCACCCCGGTGCTGCATATGCTAAAGACGGCCCTGCCTTGTGATGTGTGAAAAGCTGCTCCAGAGGGTTGAGGACCCCCTGGAACCCCATGAGAGGAAGATTCCATGAGATGGAATCTTCCATTCTGAGGAGGAAAGATATGCATGAAGGGGCATTGAAGCTGAGCTCAAGAGCCAATCTTATTTTAGCAACCTGGAAAAAGAATCTGGGTCAAGGCTGACAGTGACCAACTTAGATGAGTATTAAGGGAGGCTTGTAGCAGAGCAAGGCTGGAGTCAGAGAAGCCAAGAGGCTAGGAAGACCAAGCAGAAGAGCGATGCTCACAGTGAGGACCAGGTGGGCAGTTGCTCAGGAAAAGGTCAGCATCTCCCCTCAGGGTTTTCTGTTAACAGCATATTTGAGAAACTGATGACTGAAACTGCAAACCTAGTCACCTTTTCTTGGAAGTCCCATTGAAATCACAAGTATGATCCAGGAGGACTTTGGATTCAGCAGAAGCTGGACCTCCCCAAGTTCACCTTTGATGTACCGCTTCACATTCTCTACCATTGTCAGAGCACCAACAGTGGCACCAGAGATTTGCACGACTGCCACAAGGAGGCCTCCTCTGGTTGACCTTCTTCCTCACCCACAGACCCAGTGGGTTCAGCCCCACTTGGCCGGACACTTAGAAGTGCTCCCTAAGTATGTGATCCTATACATGTCTTCTTAGTTGAATTCAATGGGGCTTTATCCCAGGTAAGTGGATATAACTTGTTAAGGGATTCCAGAGCTGTCATATCCTGTAATGTTCTTGAAATATAATACAATACTGTATAATAATATATCAATTGCCAATATTTTTTAATTTCATCACAGTCCCAGAATATATGAATATAATTTGCATGTGCTTATCCACAGCACCAGCAATTATCATAAAACAGGTTATTAAAATAATCTTTAAGTTATATGAGGTTAAGTGCCACTGGTGTCACATTTTATAAAAATTCTCCTTCAAATGTATTGCAATTTAATTTCTCCCAACTTTCTCGCCTCACCAATGCAATCCTTTAGCCCGAATTGTGATGCGCAGATCTTGCTCCCATCTCTTCTGGTATGGTTATGTGTCTTCAGAGTATGGTTCCTTAAGGATTCCATATATCATACTAACTGGCCATTTTTAACTGACCTCTGCAACTTCTAATGGCTTCTACACTGCATCATATTTTCCAGTTACAGCCACCTTGAAAATATTGATGTATTTTAGAAGCATATTGATTCATTTTGTTTATACCTTCTTCAAAGATACAGCAGTATCGCTCTTATAAAATTATATTTATGCGCATATACCACAAGTGTCCCAATTTGACATACTATGTAATATCACTCTCTGATTAATTTGTTTATTATAACAGCAGGAGTTATATGGAGAAAGATCGAGACTAGTTGACCCATACCATACAAATAGCACCAGTATGGATTTTCACATGCTACTTTAAGATATTTTTATTGTAATTCCATACAATATTCCTTAAAGACAGAAACCTCCCAAACTGCTCGTATTCATAAAAATCTATTCTGTTATATTAGTCATTGGTATACCCACGTCCATAAATTAGGTATCCTACATGCATCATAAAATCTTTTTTTCCCATTGTGTGGAATTCCTCCAATGAGAGGAATTAGCAATAAATTTTTCAGATAAAGTCACTTGACATGGATGACATATTTGATACAGAGTCAGAGATGGTTCGAAGTAGTACCCTGGTCATATTGTTTTGGATACCTTTCAGCTTGTACAACCCGAGGATCTGGACAAACGGTTCAGAGGAGTCTTCTGAAATATGACAGAATGGGTTTGGACATGGGCCTCACAGGTTGTGAATGCCTTCTTGAGGGATGGGGTAGTTTCTACTGTCCCAAAATGAGGCAAGGATGAGACCTCTTTTAAAGAAGCTACATCTCCATATACAGTGGTATCTCGGGTTAATAACTTAATTCGTTCCGGAGGTCCGTTCTTAACCTGAAACTGTTCTTTTTTTAAAATAAAAAAAAAGATATTTATTAAAATTTCAAAAAAAAGATTACATTGATAAGAAAAATAACAATAGAAAAAAGAAAAATACAAAGTACAAAAAAAAGCAATTAAAAACAATTCCATCTTTTCATCACTTCTCTTACATTTACTTGTTTCCCGGACCTCCTCATACCTCCCTTTTTTGTATTCCAATTCAATTTATTCCAATTCAATTCCTTTCCCTCCTTTTTAATCCTGATCTTTAATCTTAATATATTCTAGCATTATAGCATTAGGTTTTTACGTATTGAAAACCAATTTTTCCATATTCTTTTATACCATTACGGCTAGAAACCACTTAACTTCAATCCAACATCATTCTAACATTCATTAATTTTGCAATATTTCTGTAAATAGTCTTTAAATTTCTTCCAATCTTCTTCCACCGACTCTTCTCCCTGGTCTCAGATTCTGCCAGTCATTTCCGCCATAACCTGAAACTGTTCTTAATCTGAGACACCACTTTAGCTAATGGAGTCTCCCACTGCTGCCACACCGCCTCCGTGCGATTTCTGTTCTCATCCTGAAGCAAAGTTCTTAACCTGAGGTACTATTTCTGGGTTAGCAGAGTCTGTAACCTGAAGTGTCTGTACAGTGGTACCTCGGGTTACATACGCTTCAGGTTACATACACTTCAGGTTACACACTCCGCTAACCCAGAAATAGTGCTTCAGGTTAGGAACTTTGCTTCAGGATAAGAACAGAAATCAGGCTCCGGTGGTGCGGCAGCAGCAGGAGGCCCCATTAGCTAAAGTGGTGCTTCAGGTTAAGAACAGTTTCAGGTTAAGTACGGACCTCCGGAACGAATTAAGTACTTAACCTGAGGTACCACTGTATACATAAATGTATATCATTTTATTTGTTCAAACCATGCTCAAGGCAGCTTACAACATAAAAAAAATACATAATTGCAGACATAACAAAAGGAGTCATAAGCAATAAATAAAACATATCAAAAAGTCCACAGCCGAATTGAACAATTTCCACATAAATCATGATAAGATTTAAATTAAAGGTTTTAAAATGTAGTATTAGTAACAGTAGCAACATCGAAAACAACGAAAACCCCTCAGCAATATCCCAGCCCAATATTCAGTTCAGCACCCTTAACCGTCCGGGGTCCTTTTCCTTTTCCTTTTCCTTTTCCTCAGAGGCCTTACCTTTTGTGGCTGGAGTCATTCAGAGCCTTGCCCTCAGGGACCAGGTAGGAATAGAACTGCAAGGCAGATAGCAGATCTTCCAGGACTTACAGACAAGACGGTCTCTGAGCTCTTCAGCAGCCTCAGCTTTTGTAGCCAGAGTTAGTCAGGTCCCAATCCTCCTAGGCCAGGTGAGAAAAGTTCTGCAAGGCAGGGAGCAGGTCTTCCAGGACTCACAGCCAAGATGGTCTAGGGACCCTTTGGAGTAAGATACCTCAGTGTCCAGTATTCCATTCTTGCACAAAGTGGTGGTATTGGATGAAGGTGGCTATTGGACTGGATTGGTTGCCCTGTTAGATGACTTCGCAAAGGAATAGAAGGTAGGAGTGTAAACCTATTAGTGCTCCTGGACCTCCCAGCAGATTTTGATGCCATTTACTAGGCTACGGTATGCTGTTGCACCAGCTGTTCAAGTTGGTTTTAGGAGGTATGGTGTCATGGTGGTTCTGGCCTGTCCTAGAGATTCTGTCTCAGATGATGGTGGAGGATTCATCTTACATCCTTTACCTTTAGCTGGTGGGGTGCATTAAAGTTCCATTTGCCCCACCCACCCCAAAGCTGTTTACTTCTTCCAGCAATTCCAAACAGATGTTAAACTTGGGGTTTGGGTTGCAACGTCGGCAATATGCAACAGATTAGTCACCACTTTCATGTATATATTTCCTATACATTCCATTTCAGTCCACCTGCCTTTTCGAACCCCTTTCCCTCCTGAACTGGGACTGGGACTTCCTCTGAGGAGAAAGGCACCTAATGCTCATTTTTTTCAGAAATGCAGCGATGAAAAATATGGCAAGGTTGCCCAACTATGAAGGGTTCTGTTTACGGCTTGGATAATTTTTGTGGCCTTTTGTGTATTTCCTTTGGCATAGATTACATTAATTTATCATCTGAGAGTAACGCTGATAGAAATATTTTAGTCAATTGCTCTTTGAAGTTCATGTCAACGAGTTTGGTACTAGCCTCTGGCCAAAACAAATAGGATACATTATTTTATTGTGTGTTCAGGTGGAGATCCCAGGAATTATTTCCTAGGTAAGCCGGAACATTCGTACACTTAGCTTAAAGGGGAGGAGAAAGGAAAGGAAGTCAGTTGGGTCAGGTTCCTCACTTGGTTCCTCAGTCCTTGGGAGCTCTTCTGTCCATCATCAGGATCTTTAGGTAGCTCAAATAAAAATTTCCTTCCTGTAGCACCTTAAAGACCAACTAAGTTAGTTCTTGGTATAAGCTTTCGTGTGCATGCACACTTTTAGGTAGCTCAGTTCTAGTCATATCCCACAAACACTGTTTTTTCTTACTGCAGCTCTGCTGAATGACTATGCTGGTCCCGGGGGGGGGGGTTACCGTGTGGCGTGGTCTGAGTCCGGTCCTGGGTTGAGGGTCTGGAGGCTGTCCGCCAAGGGCGAAGCGGGGTCCAAGGCAAGGAGCCGGGCATGGTCAGGAACTCCAGAAGAGCAGGTCAGGGTGCTGGCAGAAACAGGTTTCCAGCGATGTTGCTCCCGCAACCTGGGACTGGGCTGACTGGCCTTTATCTTCTCTGAGGCCAGGGGTGGTCCCAGCCCACAGGTGACTCGCCTCTCCTGGCCTTAAGGCGAGCATTCCTCCTGCGAGAACTTAGTTCCCTCTGCCTCTCTGCCCTGAGCCTCTGCAGCTCAGGAGAGGCTGGAGGGTTACTGCCCCAGAGGCAACCTCACCTTCCCCTGACAGGGCTGGGAGAGGAGCACCTGCAGGCAATGGGTCCTCCATCACCTCCGGAGCCAGAGCGGATTCAGCTGGTGTCTGCTCCTGAGGATCCGGCACAGGTGAGGGCCCTTCAGGTTCAAGCCCCTGCCCTGGCTCAGCCGGCCCTGGAGGTGGGGACTCCTGTGCAGGCTGGGATTCCTCCGGTTCAGCCTCTGAATCAGATTCCCAGGCCATCACAATGACATAATTGCATAGTTCCTGCAGATCCATGGCAGAACATCTACTTTGCACACAGAAAGTCCCAGACTGGATTCCCAACATGTCCAGGTTAGGCTGAGAGAGAATCCTGCCTGAAACTGCAGCACTTCTGCCTGTCCTTGGAGACGATACAGAACTAGATGGTCTGGCCAACTGAATAGCTCAGTTGGTAGAAGTTGAGACTCTTAATCTCAGGGCTGTGGGTTCAAGCCCTGTGTTGGGCAAAAGATTCCTGCATTGCAGGGGGTTGGATTAGATGAACCTTGTGGTCCCTTCCAATTCTGTGATTCTACGACTGCCTAAGTCATATTTCTGTGTTCCATCTACTGCTTTGATCATGCTCAAGGGAGAACCATCTTTTGGTTTGTAAACATTCGTGATAAGAATTTATCCCAACCTTTCCCCCATTTCCTCATTCCCTAGGCACCTCACTCTGTTTTCCTTGCCACAATTTGTTGTTGTTGTTTAGTCGTTTAGTCGTGTCCGCCTCTTCATGACCCCCTGGACCAGAGCACGCCAGGCACTCCTGTCTTCCACTGCCTCCCACAGTTTGGTCAAACTCATGTTGGTAGCTTCGAGAACACTGTCCCACCATCTCGTCCTCTGTCGTCCCCTTCTCCTTGCGCCCTCCATCTTTCCCAACATCAGGGTCTTTTCCAGGGAGTCTTCTCTTCTCATGAGGTGGCCAGAGTATTGGAGCCTTAGCTTCAGGATCTGTCCTTCCAGTGAGCACTCAGGGCTGATTTCCTTCAGAATGGAAATCTTGATCTTCTTGCAGTCCATGGGACTCTCAAGAGTCTCCTCCAGCACCAGAATTCAAAAGCATCAATTCTTCAGCAGTCAGCCTTCTTGATGGTCCAGCTCTCACTTCCATACATCACTACTGGGAAAACCATAGCTTTAACTATACGGACGTATGACCTAATACGAGGATGGGAACTGCTATTCCCTCATCCCTATGTAAATCTATGTTCTCTCCAGAAGCAAGAGGCACAAATCCCCTTCAATCACTTGGTAATAGAAGTACAAAATACGACTTGAGCTCTGCTTTGGATGCCAGCAACAATCCATTACACAGTTCTGCTATAAACTGCCATAGTCGGCTGCTGTGGTACTAACCACATAATGCAGTCTCATTTGGGAATTGCTTGTGTAACATAGACTGGAAATTTTATGATGCAGGAGAATGAACACTACAAACTAGCACCAGTTTTGTAACTCTTCCTTATTTGGATAGTCTTGAGCCCCCAATGGAGGGGTGCATAGAGACTGCCCCCCTTTAAATGTCCCACCAGCTGAGCATAAGACTGACAGTCTTGCTGATGTCACAACCTTTGCAAGATGTTTAACCAGGCCTTATGTTTCTAATGAGATGACTAGCTTGGTATTGACAGTTGAACTATTATGTCACCAGGAATGAAATGGGACAATCCTGAATTTGAGAACCAGAAATTTGATGTAACACAGAGTTAGGGCTCGAAGAGACCGATACAAATAGGGAAAGTGTTGCAGATTAGTGCTGAGTCAAAAAGAAATTGCCTCCTGCATTTTTGTTTTTACCATTTTCTATCACTTAATGAGAAAAAGAAATTCCAGTGGAAAAATAATCAAAGGGGAGAGAAAAATTCAGTGAAATTCTCATGGGCTTTTCATGCACTTACCTTATTTTCAAGGTGGCTGAGGGGTGATTGTATCTTTTATTTCGTTCTACAAATAATCTCTCCAGTGGTCTGCACTCTTCAGATTCCCCCACTTGCTTTGTTTATTTTGGTTCACAGTATTTTATATTCTGTTTGGTTGTAATAAAATCACTTTGCACTTTACAACAAATACAAATATTTTTTAAATTAAAAAAAAAAATCTAACTTCAATTAAATTCCAGAGGGAAAACAAAATGAGAGCTCTTCCCAATGGACTTTTTGGAGTAGGAAACTTGGGCAGCAGAGTGTTGGATATCTGCATACTGGGGGGGGGGGGCACACAACCACCAATATTGGCCATATTTGAAGATGGCTGTCATATCGCCTCTCAGTCTCTCTTCTGCCTTCTCCAATAAGCACCATGCTCATCCAAAGTTTTTCCCATCCAGCCTCCTAACATATCCTTCCTAAGGCTAATCCGACCAAAATGAATCTCCCGCAGCACTAAATTCTCAATTTTCCCAGACCACCCATCCTAATCCCACCCTTGCTGCAAATAAATAGTTCCAATATTCTAGATGAAAATAAATTTTACTATGTGTGTATATAAACAAAGCAGCTCCTCAGAGCTAGAACATGGTGGTTAGTGGTTGCATTGCTCCATAGTAATTTTAGAAAACCTAATATAAAAATGTACATTTCCCTACAGACTAGTGAACAATGTTTGTGATAGTAAGGCAAATGTCACACTGGAAACATCATCTGTGGTATTCTGAGACATCCAAGGACTGGGCCTTTTTTTTTCTTCTTGACTTTTCAAGGATTTTAGGACCAAACAGGATGCGATACCAGGGTTATGGTGGGGTGTCAGGGGGCCAAAACTTGGGTCTTTTAGGCTGGGCTCCTGTCCTCCTGCCCTTAAATTTTGCTTACAAGGCAGCTGGGAGCCCTGCAGAGTGCAATACCGGTGAAACTTTGCCCAAATTCAAATTAAGTGCGGGCAGCTAGAGACTGAACTTGTGCTTTCTCTCTCGGAAAGTTGGCCTAACTTTGTATCCTAACATAAAAGTTTGCATGTGTATACTTACTGCACATTTACATCCTCATGAACCTTCGCCCTGAGTTTCTTAAAAAATATACAGTGGTGCCCCGCAAGACGAATGCCTCGCAAGACGGAAAACCCGCAAGACGAAAGGGTTTTCCATTTTTGAGTTGCTTCGCAGGACGAATTTCCCTATGGGCTTGCTTCGCAAGACGAAAATGTCTTGCGAGTCTTGAGATTTTTTTTTCGCTTTCCCCCCCCTTTCTCTAAGCCGCTAAGCCTTTAATAGCCTTTTAGCAGCTAATCCGCTAAACCGATAAGCCTTTAATAGCCGCTAAACCGCTAATAGCGCTAATCCGTTAAGCCGCTAATAGGGTTGCTTCGCAAGACGAAAAAACCGCTAGACGAAGATACTCGCGGAACGGATTAATTTCGTCTTGCGAGGCACCACTGTATTTAGCGACAAGTGCAGCTCTGTTTCTCTTTCTTTTTCACTTAATGCCACAAGGGGTTTGGGTGGGTTTAATCCTTTGCCCTCCACTGCAGTCCCCACAAAAATCTCTGGTAACTGCTATTGGCCTAGGAATGGAAACATCCAGTGGTAGCGATTGGTGAAATCCATTGTCATCAGTATAATAGTGAGGAGCGAAAGGGTTAAGCCCCTTGCTATGCTCTGCAGTCTCAATAAACACTTACTATTAAGTGTATTAGAGGGACGCGGGTGGCACTGTGGGTTAAATCACAGAGCCTAGGACTTGCCAATCAGAAGGTTGGCGGTTTGAATCCCAGCGACGGGGTGAGCTCCCGTTGCTCGGTCCCTGTTCCTGCCAACCTAGCAGTTTGAAAGCACTTCAAGTGCAAGTAGATAAATAGGTACCACTCCGGCGGGAAGGTAAACGGCGTTTCCGTGAGCTGCTCTGGTTTGCCAGAAGCGGCTTAGTCCTGCTGGCCACATGACCCGGAAGCTGTACACCGGCTCCCTCGGCCAATAAAGTGAGATGAGCGCTGCAATCCCAGAGTCGGCCACGACTGGACCTAATGGTCAGGGGTCCCTTTACCTTTACCTTATTAAGTGTATTTAAAGATAGAAGGAAGGAACTGTACTTATCACCTTAGATTTGGCCCTGATTTTGGTGTAGCAGACAAATGTTTTGGACTTGGGCCAGGGTTCAAAACTCCACTCACTGAGCAGCCTTGGGGAAGTCACTTTCTCTCTGCTTAGTGCAGGTGCTTGTGAGGCTCAAATGAGACAATCCACGGAGATCATCCCTACTTACCTATTCTTATGTTACCTGTAAGCTTAGCTTCTGTTTCCCCTGCCCCACACTGACATTGGAAGCGGGTGGAGCAGGGGAAATTCGCTGCTCTGGAAGAGAGATAAACAACTGACTAAGTCACATTTAGTTAGTTAGTTAGTTAGTGTGCCACCCTTCACCCACAGATCTCAGGGCAGTTCACAACATAAAAATACAAGATAAAAGCACATAACAAACAAACAAACAAACAAACAAACAATACCTATATTGTCAATGTACAACCTGTGTACAATGAAATTAACCGAGCCTCCCCCCCCCCAAACACTCAATCTCATTGCACTCTGTGTGCTTGTCGCACAACACACCAACCCCAAAAGTCAGTTGCACTATATTATTTTCCATTAAGCAGCCTAACAGCTCACGGATAGAAACTGTTTTTAGCCTGTTGGTATGACTGATTATACTTCTATATCTCCTGCCCGAGGGTAGAAGATTAAAAAGGTGCTGGCCAGGGTGTGAATCATCCCTGAGAATTTTTCTTGCTCTCCTAAGGCAACAATCCCTTGCAATGTCAGCTAGTGGACTCAAGGGACAGCCCATGATATCATGAGCTGTATTCACCACCCTCTGTAGAGACTTTCTGTCCGTGGCTGTCAAGCCAACGTACCGCACTGTGATACAATATGAGAGGACACTTTCTGTTGTGGACCGGTAAAAGGAGGTCATCAATTGTTGTTTAACATTGTTCTTTCGCAAGACCCTGGGGATATAGAGTCTCTGTTGGGCCTTCCTAACCACCTGAGCTATATTGTTATTAATAAATGATTAAAAGAAGAACAAAAAACTCCCCACAAACCAGTAACTCCTCCTCACCTGCTCCCACAAACACATTTAAAAGGGGTTTAAGATATTTATCATCCAAAGGCTTGGTATTTGTTATTTTCAGTTTACTTTGTGTGTGATTGTTTCCAACTCCCATTTTTGCCGCACTCTTGTCAATCATCTGACTGTATTACGATGTCAGAGATGACCTCAAAGGAGCTCGCTGTGTGTCAGCCTCACTTTGTACATTTGAATCCAAACTGTACCTGCAAATGAACTTCAAAGGGAGTTACTTGCCAGTGAACAACTGGGAAGGCACTTTTTTAAGCTCCTAATTGTTCCTTTGGAGCCATGTGTTTACTTATCCCTGTGCACGACATCACGTCTGACCTCAGATATGGGGTAGGTGGATGAGGTTTAAGGAAAAGGGCCTCACGGGCAAAATTAGGAGCCTGTCCAGGTCTGTTGAGGCCTGTTGTCCAGAGGTTCACCCCCGCTGCTTCTGAGGTCTCGCAGAATGGGGCTGGTCTCAAGTAGTGACTGTGATGGTGCAGCCAGTCTCTTAGCGTTCTCCAGGGTTATGAAAGAACATTTGGGTATTTCCTTTTGTAGACTTAAGATTCACTTTCCATTGCATGCTTTTTAACAAGACATTTCTCAGCAATTAGCACGTTAGATCTGCTCTGCTTGTGGCTTTAAGTGTGAAGAGCAGCTTCCCGGTCTTGGGTGTACAGAGATGAGGAAGGATGTGAAGATCCACCGAAATACTTCCAGAGGCATGTCTCCTGGCACCTCTGCTACTCTCCACAGTCCTTGGTGCTTAAGTGCCCCATTCCAATGCAGTGAGTGAGGGGCTGATTATAGTTTATTATTGATTATAGTTTAGATATTATTGTAACTGTTGAGTGGATTTCTGTTTAACTTTTATATGTTGATATTATTATTTTACACTATTCTAATGATTGTTGAATGTTACTTTTTTGATGGAGCTTGCCTATTTTAAAGTTATGTTTTATTATCACATTTTTGTATTGCATTAGATTGTTATAAGATGTACATTTTTTGTTTCTTCAGCTTGTAAACCGCCTTGAGTATTGTAAGATAGAAAGTCAGTATACAAATTAAAAATGATGATGATGATGATTCATGGTAGTTCAGTGCCCTTGTCCAGCTAAGGGAACAATTATCTCTGCTCTAAAAGCGGTTCAGTAATTTGTGTGGAGTGTGGTTCAGGTTCCAGGGGGTTGCACTGAGGTCTTCTTTGGCAGCCAAGAGCCGGTCAGTGCCTCCTGTACTGCTACTGCCCTGACGGTATTGAACTGTGCAATCCAACAAAGGCCGGAATAAGGAAATGTGTTTCAATTATCCTAAACACCTTAAAGGCTGTATGCTTTAGTAAAACTGTTGAATAGTATACTAAATTTTGTATAGTTTTTTTTTTTTTTTTTTTAAAAGCATGGGATAATAAAAATGAATTATTGTATACGGAAGGGGGGGGGGGGGGACAAAGCCTGGCTTTAAATATATTTCATGCCCAGGGTATGACATAGTATGAAGAAATTATGGGGAACCCCTTAATGATTGCAAACCCCTGATGGACTTTTTGCACAAAAAGGAAAATGAGCTTGTGATATTTGGGTTCGAAGACTGAAAAAAAGCTTGATTTATAGAAAGCAGAAGAGGTGAATGTATTACGGTGTAAGAGTTTTGCATAAGTTTTTAATGCTGATAGAATCAGAAGTATTTTCCTTTCTTTTTGTTTTCATGTTAAAAATGCTTGATATTTGATGTTGATTTCTGTATATTATTTTCCCCCTCATTTTTCAAGCTTCAATAATATAATAATAATATTTTATTATTTATACCCTGCCCATCTGGCTGAATTTCCCCAGCCACTCTGGGCGGCTTCCAACAAAATATTAAAATACAGTAATGCATCAAACATTAAAATCTTCCCTAAACAGGGCTGCCTTCAGGTGTCTTCTAAAAGCCTGGCAGTTGTTTTTCTCTTTGACATCTGGTGGGAGGGCGTTCCACAGGGCGGGTGCCACCACCGAGAAGGCCCTCTGCCTGCTTCCCTGTAACTTGGCTTCTGGCAGTGAGGGAACCGCTAGAAGGCCTTGGAGCTGGACCTCAGTGTCCGGGCAGAACGATGGGGGTGGAGACGCTCCTTCAGGTATACAGGGTAGCTTTACAAAAAAAAAGAAAAGGTACTTGGACATGTTTGGGGATAACTACAGAAATCATACTACAGAGTAGTCAAGGAACAATTGTCATCTCTAGACTGACCCTACTTCTCAAGGAAGGGTCAGTCTGTTCATCCTAGGCAGTTGTGCGTCAGAAGCGTGAGAAGATGCTGCCAAAAAAATAGCTCCAGAAAGACCACAGAGGTTTCTCAGTTCCACCTTCCTTGAAATATGGAATGGATTGTGAATGCACAAAAATGACCATGACTGCCGTTCAGGTAGCCTGGCATGCGCAGGATTACAGGCCAAGCCAGTGAGCCTTTTTCCTGTTAAAACAGGCCAGTTGTTTTAGTGAGCACGGTTACATTCTTCATCAGCGCCAACACACTTTAGATTTTTTAAAATGTGTATTGCAGATGTATTTGCAATTGTAAATAATTTGCCAATTACATCTGCCAATTACATTTACCTTTGTCTGAGTTTTTGTTTTGATTTTTTTGTTTCTACTGCCCCTCTGCACTTTGTACCACTTAATGGGGGGTGCTGTTTTTATAGATCTGTTATCCTATTGTATAGAAAGGTGTTGTTTTTAATGTATGGAATGATACTATCACAATGGAATAATGAGGCGGGGGGGGGGGGTTTAAAAAAAGTCATTTGCTCCCAAATGTGGTTCCAATCCAGATTGCCTCTCGCAACTGCTTTTTGCCCCATGAGGGAAGCTGCAATTAGCAGTTATGAGGAGCTATTTGGATCAAGACCACAGTGGTAGTGGGACAAAGCTTAAAGCCACCAACTGCTGACAATACAGTGGTGCCTCGCAAGATGAAATTAATTCGTTCTGCGAATTTTTTCATCTAGCGAATTTTTTGTCTTGCGAAGCACGGTTTCCCATAGGAATGCATTGAAAATCAATTAATGCGTTCCTATGGTAAAAAAAAGTCCAAACAAAGCCAAATTTGGTACAACAAGAGTTTATTATGTGCCCTTTAAAGTCACACATACTGTAAAGAGCATTTCAAAATTCAAACCCAGAATTTTTTTTAAAAAACAGCAGAGTTGCCCAATGGTCACAGAAAATCATAAAAATGCAGGGGGAAAAAACAAGCTTCCAGATTCTTGCAAACCCCTCCCCAACTGTTCCCCCAGCCACCCAGTACACAGAAATTCAAATCCAGAATTTTTTTAAAAAAACAGCAGAGTGGCCCAATGGTCACAGAAAATCATAAAAATGCAGGGAAAAAAACCACAAGCTTCTAGATTCTTGCAAACCCCTCCCCAACACCAAGTCCTTGAATTCCAAACACCCCAACCCAAAATCCAAACCCCCCCAAAAAAAGTTTTAAAAGCTTAACTTACCAAATGGCTGCAAAAGAAGTTTTGGAAAAGCTTCAAAAATCACCAGAGTCTTTAAAAACCTCAAAAAAGGCTACTATGTACACTGCGTTCTATGAGTTGCTCCTCGAAGTCAAGTCGCAACTGTATTAACGGTGTTAAGAAAAAGGAAACAAACTTGCAAGACGTTTTCGTCTTGCGAAGCAAGCCCATAGGGAAATTCGTCTTGCGAAGCAGCTCAAAAAACGGAAAACCCTTTCGTCTAGCGAGTTTTCCGTCTTGCGAGGCATTCGTCTTGCGGGGCACCACTGTACGGTCCCAATCCAAACAAGAGCACTTTCCCTGATGGTTGATGTTTAGTAGGGGACAAACAAGCACGGAAGGACCAATTATGCAATCAACATCACAACTAGTTTGACCTTCAGTCACCAAGAGTTAAAGAGCTGACAGCACAGCTATGTTGGAGCGCAGGGGGTGGCCGTTCCTTGTAAGGCTGCTGTCAGGAGCTGGAGTCAGGCACAGGTCAGCAATAAAACATCCAGTGCCAGTGAAATTAACACTTTATTCAAAGAAACCAAAACAGCACAGGCCTAGTGATCACATCACCTCTTCCCAGTGGGTCTTGCTCCAATGAGGCAGTTGCGAGGACTGAAGGTCCGTCGTTCTCTAAGGCTCCTTCCTCAGCAGCCTAAATCTTCCTTGTCTTGCCTCTCATTGTTCCACCTTCTTCATTTTTCTGTGTGTTCTGGGAGACCAGGGGCGAGGGGAGCTGGTCACAGCAGGAGGGGCAGACCCCCTGGCTTCTTCAGCAGCCTGCCTCCACTTCTGCCTCTGCCCCTGATGCTGGACTGCTCTCCACCACAGCCTATTGCTGTTCACTAAACCCTGCTACCTCTTCAGCTTCCTCCTCCCAGTCTACTCCTTCTTCCCCCTCTTAACTACTCATTGTTGTGCCACCAACAGGCCCCTGGCTCTGAGCTTTCTTCCCCTGGGGGAAAGGGTTCTCTAGATGGTGCCTCCGGCCACTCCTTGGCATTCAGGCAGTCCATGACAGCTGCCTTGAATTTTTGTGGGATTGCTTTTCACATCACAATGGTTGACTCCGGTGTAGCCTATGGGGCCAACATGACAGAAACAGAGCCCCCATTTTTTTGTTGCCTTCAGAGGCCTTTAGCGAGCTTTTGCAGGCAACGTTATCATTTGATAAATGGTGTTGCCTTATCAGTTGTGCAGGGATGAATATTTCTCTCCATAAACAGAAAAGAAATTTAAATTATCATAGGCGAGCGGAGATTTCAGTGAAATCCTCATCAGTGTTGTGTGAGGTTTCTGTTGCATTTATCTTATTTATTTATAAAAAAAATAAATTATATACCCCTATTCATAAAAAATATCAGAGCAGTTCACGGCAATTATATATAAAACCATACTATTAAAAAAAATGAAACTACTATGGAAAGAAGAATTCTTTGTTGCCTGGGAAAGCATCCAGCAGGCACTTAAAAGTTGAAACAGAAGGTGATCTGCACTCTGTCGCCTTTCTGGGTGCCTAATGCTTCCTGAAAACTTCATGGCATCCTTAAACTTTCCTGTAAATCTAAAAAGGTGGGAAGACTGCCTACCGGGTTCCTGTTCGTTGTTACTTTATTTAAGTGGAAATATTTTATTTTTTTAAAGAAATCAGTACAGGAAGACATTTCTAAAGGTAAAAGACGAACTTCCCCTAAAAACAAATTGAGTGAGCACATCTATTTCAGATGCTTGGTAGACAGTCCTTCTGGACTTCCTGCAGTTTAACACAAGTGTAGGCAGTGGGGCAGGAGAAAATGGAAATAAAGACACACCGCCCATGATCAACTCGGCATGAACAGAAGTTCTCAAGTGCCCTGTAAATGAGGCAGACAAATAGAAGCCTCTTTCACAGAGGAAGAAAACTCCCCCCCCCCAATAAACTGGAGGAAAAGGTTTCAGCACAGCACTATGTGACAGAGTAGCTACAAGCCACAGCTACAAATCAAGTTGTTCATGGGTCGAATTTCACCTCTGCAGCAAGTTCACTAGGCAGCCTTGGGCAAGCAGCACCTCTCTCTCTCTCTCTCTCTCTCTCTCTCTCTCTTCCCTTCTGCCTCTCCAGAAAGGAACATGGCTGTGAGAGACGGTGCTGTGACTATCATGCAAGGACCTGCACTTCTGAAGAAGAGCCTACTGTGAACCAATGGCCCATCTAAAGTGCACCATCCTGTCCTCACAGTGGCCGACCAGCTGCCTTTGGGAAACCTGCAAGTAGGAGCTCAGCTCAAGAGCACAGCGGTTTCCAGAAACTGATGCCCACAAACATATTGCCTCTGATCATGAAATTCCAGATTTATCGCTCTGATCTGCGAAGTTCCAAGATATATCCCTATTTGCAGCTGAGTGTGTGCTCGTGACAGAGCTTGGATATGGCCCAAAGACCCATATTTCAAGAGCTCCCTATAGCCTAATCACGAATACATATGAACTTTGTGCAGGAGGGGCACAGTCAGAGGGAGAGGAAAGAAAGAAAGATACCACAGTAAACAGTGAGGGAGTTGTGCATTTGAAGGGATGCAGTGAGAGCACATATATATTTTGTATTTTTGTAACTTAGATACTAGTTGTAAACCTGCCTTCATTTTGCTACTGTAATTGCTGCTTCAGACAGCATCTTAAAAAGCAGAGGCATCACATTGCAAACAAAGGTCTGTGTAGTTAAAGCTATGGTTTTCCCAGTAGTGATGTATGGAAGTGAGAGCTGGACCATCAAGAAGGCTGATCGACAAAGAATTGATGCTTTGGAATTCTGGTGCTGGAGGAGACTCTTGAGAGTCCCATGGACTGCAAGAAGACCAAACCTCTCCATTCTGAAGGAATTCAGCCCTGAGTGCTCACTGGAAGGACAGATCCTGAAGCTAAGGCTACAATACTTTGGCCACCTCATGAGAAGAGAAGACTCCCTGGAAAAGACCCTGATATTGGGAAAGATGGAGGGCGCAAGGAGAAGGGGACGACAGAGGCCAAGATGGTTGGACAGTGTTCTCGAAGCTACTAACTTGACCAAAATGCGGGAGGCAGTGGAAGACAGGAGTGCCTGGCGTGCTCTGGTCCAGGGGGTCACGAAGAGTCGGACACGACTAAACAACTAAACAACAACAACGAGAGTACATGGTTCTCCAGAGCTGATTGTATGGCAAGAACTCTAGCCTGACCTTAAAAACAAAAAATCAGACCAAGAGGGCTATTGAATCCAGCATTATATTTTCACTGGCTTCTTCTGCCTCTTATACTATCTGTAACATAACCACTGCAACTAGAAAGCCACAGATAGCCATACCCTCCATAAATTTGTCCAGTCCCCTTTTGAAGCCCTCCAAGTTGGTGGACACCACATTCAGGACATCTTGTGGAAGTGAATTCCATTGGTTAGTTAGCAGTCAGTCACTTTCGATTATAGTTCTCTAGGTAAAGGTAAAGGGACCCCTGACCATTAGGTCCAGTCGCAGACGCCTCTAGGGTTGTGGCGCTCATCTCGCTTTATTGGCCGAGGGAGCCGGCGTACAGCTTCCGGGTCATGTGGCCAGCATAACTAAGGCGCTTCTGGCGAACAAGAGCAGCACACAGAAACGCCGTTTACCTTCCCGCCAGAGCGGTACCTATTTATCTACTTGCACTTTGACGTGCTTTTGAACTGCTAGGTTGGCAGGAGCTGGGACTGAACAACGGGAGCTCACTCCGTCGCGGGGATTCGAACCGCCGACCTTCTGATCGGCAAGCCCTAGGCTCTGTGGTTTAACCCCCAGTGCCACCCACATCCCTAGTGCCACCCACATAGTTCTCTAGTTATGTACTATAGAAATGATCCCTGAAACTTGGTCTTCAACCAATGAATCTCAGGGTCCACAATTAAGATGTACCCTGACCTACTGCGAGTCACAGCACTGATGCTGCTTCCATTTTCTTTTAAGTTGTTTGCCTATTTTTAGAAGTGGGAAAGTGTGGGTAACAGAAGGAGAAAGGAGTTAAGTGTGAAGGAGAAGGAGAAGGAGGAGAAAAAAACAGAATGAGGAGGAAAATGTGTCAACATGGTACAGGAGTCTCTGGGGAAGACTGGTCAAAGATGAGAAGCAGGTCTGAAAAGACTAAAATATCAAGTGATGTAGACTGGCACATCTCAAATCTTTTTCATGATCCACTTGAAAACTCATGGAAGTCTTGGCCACTTGGTCACTTAATAAACTCTTATTCCCTTCAGCATTGGACTCATCAAAACCATTACGACATCATGAAAAAATGGAACTTAGGCTAGACCACTGAAAATACCTCTTTAGCGAGTAAACTTTTTGTGGGATATTGGCAGCAAACCTAACAATGCTTGTTGTTGTTGTTTTTGTTGTTGAGTCGTGTCCGACTGTTCGTGACCCCCTGGACCAGAGCACGCCAGGCCCTCCTGTCTTCCACTGCCTCCCGCAGTTTGGTCAAACTCATGCTGGTAGCTTCGAGAACACTGTCCCACCATCTCGTCCTCCGTCGTCCCCTTCTCCTTGTGCCTTCCATCTTTCCCAACATCAGGGTCTTTTCCAGGGAGTCTTCTCATGAGGTGGCCAAAGTCTTGGAGCCTCAGCTCCACGATCTGTCCTTCCAGTGAGCACTCAGGGCTGATTTCCTTCACAATGGATAGGTTGGATCTTCTTGCAGTCCATGGGACTCTCAAGAGTCTCCTCCAGCACCATCCTGCTAGAAGCATCAATTCTTCGGCGATCAGCCTTCTTTGTGGTCCAGCTCTCACTTCCATACATCACTACTGAGAAAACCATAGCTTGAACTATATGGACCTTTCTCGGCAAGGTGATGTCTCTGCTTTTTAAGATGCTGCTAACAATGCTAGTTAGTATGTAAATGAGTTAAGGGCCACAGAGTTTTAAATTAGTATAGCAGGCTCTGTGATGTCAGATCCTCTCTTCTCCAAAGAGAGGAAGTAAGGCTTGTTTCCTGTTCCTTTCCCTCACACACTGCACAGGATGGAGGCAGATATGCCTTAAATTAGCTTTCTGCCTCAGATATGTATCTGAGGCTGCCTTGCTGTGTATCTTTCAACTAAGAACATTTACCAGCATTTTATTGTTCCTCCTAAGGAAAATGCAAGTCTGAGACTAGCTGCTGTGAGTAAATCATTTTAAACTTACCTCACAGTCTGTGGGCTCTTTTATTGAAATAGGGGGAAACGGGGCCAGCTTTCATAAGGAGCTGGAAAACGTTAAAAAAAACCTATTCCTATGCTCCACTAAATCTGATGAGATTTTAACTCTGCTACTGGGGCTCTTCATGTGTTAGCTCCGAGTTTTGTTTTGTTTTTTAAACAGGCACAAACAGTTTTACTTTTGTGCTAACCCACACATGTGGGTCTGTAAAGCATCAAATATAATTAATATTCTCTAAGTAATAACTTTTAGACAAAAATAAGTAGATGTGGCACCTGTGCCATGTTGTGAAAATTAGAGTCCTTCTAGCAGGATGGTGCTGGAGGAGACTCTTGAGAGTCCCATGGACTGCAAGAAGATCAAACCTCTCCATTCTGAAGGAAATCAGCCCTGAGTTCTCACTGGAAGGACAGATCCTGAAGCTGAGGCTCCAATACTTTGGCCACCTCGTGAGAAGAGAAGACTCCCTGGGAAAGACCCTGATGTTGGGAAAGATGGAGGGCCCAAGGAGAAGGGGACGACAGAGGACGAGATGGTGGGACAGTGTTCTTGAAGCTACTAACTTGACCAAACTGCGGGAGGCAGTGGAAGACAGGAGTGCCTGGCGTGCTCTGGTCCAGGGGGTCACGAAGAGTCGGACACGACTAAACGACTAAACAACAACAACAGGATCTCTCATTAGCTTGGTTGAGAAATCCAGCCCTGGTCAATCTGGCCTGCATCTCCATTGTTGGGTGGGGGAATTAATCAAACACAGGGCCACATAAACATATTAATGACTTTCAGCAGACCTTTGTATGATAGGAGCTCATGTGGTGTAATGGTTAGAGTGTCAGACTAGGACATGGGTAGGCAAACTAAAGTCCGGGGACCGGATCCGGCCCAATTGCCTTCTAAATCCGGCCCGCGGACGGTCCGGCAATCAGTGTGTTTTTACATGAGTAGAATGTGTCCTTTTATTTAAAATGCATCTCTGGGTTATTTGTAGGGCATAGGAATTTGTGCATTTATTTATTTATTCAAAATATAGTCCGGCCCCCCACAAGGTCTGCGGGACAGTGGACCGGCCCCCTACTGAAAAAGTTGGCTGACCCCTGGACTAGGATATGGGAGAGGAGAGTTCAAACTCCCACTCAGCCATGAAGCTCCCTGGGGGGCCTTGGGGGTCAGTCGCTGCCTGTCTAACCTACCTCCCAGGGTTGTTGCGGAGATTAAATGGGGGGGGGGAATGATGTACACCCCCTTGAGCTCCTTGGAGAAAAAGTGGAATATAAATACAAAGAAATGATGGATAAACTGGCAGGGTGATGTACAGTGGTACCTCGGGTTAAGAACTTAATTCGTTCTGGAGGTCCGTCCTTAACCTGAAACTGTTCTTAACCTGAAGCACCACTTTAGCTAATGGGGCCTCCTGCTGCCGCTGCGCTGCCACCGCGCGATTTCTGTTCTCATCCTGAAGCAAAGTTCTTAACCTGAAGCACCATTTCTGGGTTAGCGGAGTCTGTAACCTGAAGCGTCTGTAACCCGAGGTACCACTGCATTGGAGCTGGAGAGCTTCTGCTCTAGATTGCCCTGGCAACTGTAGGTCTCATGGAAATGGGAAAAGCGAATGGGGAGAAGGGGGTGCACCGGCTCCCCCTAAGAGCAGTGAGTCCCACAGGAACAGAATAGAGGCACCCCGAGAAGTGGGGAGAACGTCATGTTGGGGGGAGGGAATGGGAAAGGAGGCCTGGACGGGACGGGAGAGAAAAGGTCCGGGGGCCGAGGGGTCCAAGCTGGTCAAGTAGGGCTGGGGGCTCCCGAGCGAGACCCCCCGAAAGGCTCAGCAGGAGCCCCCCGCCCTCTTCGCGGAGCCCCGCGGGCCGAGGCAGCCAAGCCGGCCGAAGCCCCCTCCCCTCGGGCGCCTCCCCGCCCCCGCCTCTCCTTCGGCTGTAGGTGGAGCCCGCGCTCCGAGGCGCTCCAGATCCGGGCTTGGCCAGCGCCTCTCCTCCTCCCGGCCGGGTCGGGGGGCTTCCAGCCGCGCTCCGTCCTCGCCCGCGGCTGAGCCTTGCGCCGAGAGCCGGAGCCAGCGGCGCCCCCTTCCGCCGGGAGACCCTCTCGGAGGGTTTTGGAGAGGGCAGGGCGCGGCGAGGCCCCTCGGAGCTCTCCCTTCCAGAAGCAGCAGCCGCCGCCTGTGGCGGGGCCGGGGGATGGCGGCGGCGGCGGCGGGAGCGGCGTCGGGGTGCGGAGGCTGCCCGTGCCCGGCCGGGCGTCGGTGGCGGCGTCGGCGCTGCAGCGGCGGCTGCTCCTCCTGCGAGCAGTGAGTGGAGCGCAGCCGCAGCGGCGGCGGCGGCGGGGGGCGCGCGCGCGCTAGGGCGCAAGGCTGGCGGCGGCGGCGGCGGCGGCGGGGAGCCCGGCCGAGCAAGGAAGCACGGCCCGCCGGGCGGCCAGCGGCCTCTCTCCCGGTGCTGGGGGCGCACGGCGGCGGCGGCGGCTTCTCCTCGGGACTCGCTTCTCCGGACGCAGCGCCAAGGTGAGCCCGAGCCTTTCTCTCTCTCTCTCCCGCGGGGTGCGCGTTGTGCGTTGCGCGTTGCGTTCTGCCTCCCTGGGCGGGAGGGAGCATCCCGGAGCCGCCTCCGCCTCTGCCTCCGCCTCCGCCTCCTCCTGCGCGGGGCATGTGCCAGAGGAGCCTCCCCGGGAAATGGCCCTGGGCGCTGGGGGGTCTGGGCGGCAGCCTCGGCGGCGGCGGCGGCGCTGAGCGAGGCGAGGAGGGATGCGCGGGCTGAGCGAGGGGCGCCCCCCTTCCGCTGCAGCAGTGGCGGCGGCAGCGGCGGCAGAAGAAGCAGCAGCGGCAGCAGCCTGGTCCTCGCTGGCGGCAGGTAACGCCGAGGCTCCGGCTTGCTGGGTTTAAGGATCGCGGCGGCGGGGGGGGGGCACCGTTGTGTGTTACGGGTGGGAGGGGGGGAGGGCTGCCATGCCACGGAAAGAGGATGGCATCTCGCTGTCGCTACCCCCCCATCTTTGGGTAGCAGGTACGTTGAGCGGTTCCATCTTTTGAAGCGGGGAGGAGGATGGAGAGGAAATTAGGCTTCCTCCCCCCCCCCTTTCTCCGGTTAGTATTGGGGGGGGGGAATTGGGGAGGACAAGGAAAAAGCGCTCCATGGATGCAAAGGGGAGGTGTCCTTCCTCCCCTTTGCTCAACGGATGGATGGCTGGATGGGTATCTTGCCTTGGGTATGCAGCCTTCCCTCGGCTTGGTTTGCTGGGCCATTTGGGCCACGAGGGTCCCTGCTTTCAAGAGGCATCGCCCCCCTCTCCTGCCCCCCCACCCCGCTCCTTCAAAGGCTGCTAATGGAGCCTGCCTTGCAGCGCCCCAAGTCTTGGCCCTACCTGGCGTTTTGTTCTCATTAGCAGGCGGGAGTTCAATGTCGCCAATAGCAACGGCTTCTTCTTTTTCTCTCCGCCATAAGGATGCTTTGGCCCAGATGTTTAGATTCCCCCCCACTCTCCAGTTGCAAAGACCCTGTCTCAGGGTTGGGGTGCTTCACGCAATTCCTCTCTGCGGGGTTTGTTAACCAGGGACAAATGTGGATTGGTGGAAGGCGAGCCAAGCCTCTGGCTGTAACCGTCAGGGCATCCATGTCCCACAGAGGAGATCTGCTGGCGTTGATACTGAGCCGGGGAGACCGGCTGGCATCCTTGCCCTCCATACTTTGTGCCCTTTCCTGCAATTAGCTGCTTTGAAAGGATGGCCAGAGGCCGGCCGAGTGACACTTACAGATGTTTGGGTGTGTAAAGGGCGGAAATATTGTAGTTCTTGTTAGAGAAGCCTTTCGCAAAGTGCTCCATCAGGTGTGCATGTATGTGTCTCTCTGCCCTTTACCACAGATTGCTTCTTCAGATGGAAGCCAAGCAAGAAAGGCCATTTTTCGGGGCCAAAGACTGATTATAAAAGAGAGTTGTAGGCACTGTGTTTCAAACCCGTTATGTTTTCTTAAGGGAAGCGAACTGTTCTCACATTTCTGTATCCACTGTGTTACTATCACTGAGGTGATGCAATCCCTCTCCTGTGGCTTCAGCTGCTGCTGTTTTGTTGTTTGTTATGAACGCTATTCCTTTATTTAGCTTAGCATACTCAAAGGGACTCTATTGTGTTGCATCCTGTTAAAAGGAGGAAGAGGTGACTGCACAAATGCAGGTCATTTATGAACATCAGAGTGCCATTGTGTGGTTTTTGGTGTTTTTTAATTAAAAAAAAGAAAGAAAACCCTGGCCTACTAATTCCTGCTAATTAAAATTAATTGTGTTTTAAAAAACTGAAAGAGCTCTGATACTTCAGTTTATAAAGATGTGTGACATTTCATCTGAAAATGTGGGCAATTTAGCACCGCTCAAATGGGTTTTGCCTACAAAGCCTTCTGAGATAATGATGATGTGAAGCAGAAGTTGGCTTTTTTTGTGAGGTTACATTCTGATGTTTCTAACTCTGCGGGGTCACAGAGTGGCATTTCTCTACTGAGTAGTAGGAAATTCACCCTGGAAGTACATTCAGGGTGTCTGGAAAAAATGAGATTTGATCCACATCCTTTGTTTCTTAGCAGGCTGTATCTCATAGTGCTTGCATGTTCCACAGGCCATGATGTCATCAAGATGATGCCTATCAGGTGTTGCACTGTATAGCCACAAAGAATTATAATGTACAGGCTTTCTATCCCTGTTATGTGTGTGTAGCCTATGGAGTTGGTGTTTGTAGTGGGGCCAACTAGCAGAATGCAGCCCAGACCTCAGTCACATAATGGATATTGGTGAAGAGGAACCAGTTGCACTAACCGCCACAAACAAACCCCTCCTTGAAGATGAGATGTGCTTAGGTGTAAATACTGACAGTTATGGCTCTGGTTCTCTTTAGATTCTGAACGGCAAGCAAGGTATTACAGTGGAATTGATTTCCTGTCCCGTGGTGTCATGGTAAATTTGGAAGTGCATGAGCTCATTGTGACAACTCCCCCTCCTCGGTTGCCGTTCCCCCAGGAGAGTCAACAATTGCTGGTAGTTGTGTTGATCCATCATATTATGCATGCACATCAAATAGCAGGAGTAGATGGCATAGCATACCCAAGTGAGGCCTGCTTGGCACCGGTTTTAACAACTTTTTGGCAACAAGTTAAGATCATCCACTTTCCTCAGGCATTTGGTGCATTGTAATGGGATATCAATGCTGATATGCTGCTGATGTTTTACTGTTACTGATGAGATTCTTGAAGTTGTTAATGTATTGATTGCTGTTTTTAACTCTGTATTTTTTATTATTTTTCCAAGTTGCTTAGAGACTATTTTTGTATTAAGCAATTAACAACAATAATAATTATACCACCTAACCTAATAATACAATCCTAGGCATAATTACCTGGGCGTAAATTCCACAGAACTCAGTGGTTCTTCCCTCCAAATGTATAGGTTTAACTTGTACAACACAGAGAGATCTTCAGCCAGCTGAAAAGCTGCCTTTCTTCACTTAGAAATGTGATGCGTCTTGCAGAGAAATGCTACCTTTCAACGGTTAGTGTGAAGTAGGAACCCCTTGAAAGAAAAGGACAGATGTCTACATCCTCTGCTTGATTGTTTCCCTCATTTTCTGACTTATCTTATGCTAATCTGTCACAAATAAGCATGAAAGCCTCATTATCAGCTGATGCACTTCCTACTGTAAGGAGCGCCTATCATATACCCTGGTACTCTAGCAGATGTTACCACAACTCCTGCTCTGGTTGGGGGGAAGGTCCTGGAGCTGCACCCCTATATTCCCTCACTACACCCCTATTTCTGTTCAAGGGAACTACCACGGAGGTTGTTTGGGGGGCTAAGAGAGCAGAAAAGGGGAAGGTGTACCAATTTTTGATCTCTTTATCTTTGTTCTTCAGTACTTTGTAGCAGGTGAATCTCTGCAGGGTAATTGCAGTTTCTGACAAAGGTTTTGTGCTCTGTAAATCTACCTGTACCTGGGAATAAGTGATTTTCTTTGGAAATACAATAGCTCTACTTACAAAGCTCTTGAATTTTTGTAGATCTGCTAATTTACTGAGGCAGATAGAAGTGACAGAGGGTCTCATTTTTTGGGGAGGGAGTTGTCACATAATTACAGAATACGTGTGCACACAATTAATTTCACACAACATATTGTATGGGAACCAGTCATTTTATAGAGGCAAGTCTGTTGTTGCTGCTGTTGGGTAGCTCTTGCTGAAGCCATTGGTTGCTGTAATTGTTGTCAGTAGGACTGAAGAAGAGATGTCTGTATCTTGTTTTCAGAATATTTCCTTGTGCTCCTTTGAACTCCTCAGACTTCTGGTTTAACTTCCTTTCTCAACGTGATAATGTTGGAAACAGTCCTTTAGTGATATCATGTATCCTTGTTGCAGTTTCTGCAATCACTTAATAGTAGGTAATATCTGTGAGGGGGAAAATGTGTTATATAATAGGCCCAGTGTATATTTCATGGGTGGACATCTTTATAGCACAGGTACCATAAATGGCACTGCATTATGGCAGCAGCAGCAGTTTTTTGGGCACTTTTAGGCAGGAGCGGGTTTAGGTTCGCACCTCAACCTGTTTCTCCTGTGCTATTGACTGCTTGTTTCACAGCTCAGTAGACCAGAGGCAAAGTTGCATCTGAACATAGAGGGTTGGGCCCACTGGAGTGGCACTGTCTGACGCTCAGGAACTTGTGGCCTGCTTGGCTAAGAAGTTCTCCATCCCTGATGCAATCTGTCAAAATGCAGTGTCCCTGTTGCTATGGCCCTTTCATGCAGAAACACTGTACTTTCAAACGTTCTAAAACTTATTTAAAATTATGTTTTCCGCTTGAAATGAGACCTGAGTTAGAAAGGGAATGAAAAGCTGTACTTATTTGCCGTTCTCTTTTGTCTGGTGGCTGGACATGCCGGTGCCTGATCAGATACGCTAAACTATTGGATTTGTTCATTGATTGCCATGGGCACCTCTCACTTTTGACCTGAAATTGACCTGAAGTTTTAAATGTTTGATGTCGTATTGTGTTTTAATTTGTTGGAAGCCACCCAGAGTGGCTGGGGGAACCCAGTCAGGTGGGTGGCATAATAATAATAATAATAATAATAATAATAATAATAATAATAAATGAAATGTCTATTGAAGTTGGAAGCCCACTATGTGTCTTAACCTAGCTGCTAAGGTTGCAATCCTATGCATGCTTTCCAGGGAAGTGCCACAGATCTCACTGGGACTTAGTTTTGAGAAGACATACTAGGATTGTGTGGTAAATCTTTGCTTTCTGTTTGCTAGCTAGCAGCTTCCTTCTCAGGAACCCAGGAAAGTGCAGTCAGGCACTGCTTCCTTAAAGGGGAAATCTGAAAGCTAATAACTTCATAAAGACACCACAGTTGTTCATAAAGAGTAAGAGGGTGACTCCTGTGGTTTACTTTTTTTGGGGGGGGGGGACTTTTAAAGATGCTAAAAAACCCCACCAGTTTTTCAAATAGAGGTGCAAAAACCCTAACATATGAGTAAACAGCAGATATTTGCCAAATAAGAGACTTGTTTTAATAAATCAAATGGTGATATATTGGCCATTTCTTAATTTGTATGATATTTAGCCAGTATGTCATTAACATGCAGCTATTCCATGCCAAATTTTAGTTTTGATAAATCTCCTGTATTTCATTAACATTTCGATCATTTGGGCTTTATAAAAGCCAGTTGTAACCTATCAGAGCTGGTAAGAAGGGTGTCTGTATAATAAAATATTTATTCATACACATTCAAAATTACATGACTTGGAAAATCCCAAGCACTTGGTCACCCAGCCTTGGAGAGATTTTATGCTGGTACCTAAAATTTGGAATGCTCAAGGCCTTTTGTGTTGTCTTTCTAACCACAGAAAATTATGAACATTTTAAGGTGGCGTTGAGGACTTTGGGATGGGTAGTGAGTTACCTGGACTCTTGGCGTTCAGACTTCCCTCAGATGCTTCTTCAAGCACAGAGTGAGCAAGGGTGACTGACAGGTGGTATAAGGCCTTTGGGATGGCTACGCCTGCTATATACATGCTAGAGGTCTGCCCTTCTACCCATGACTGGTCAACAGAACAGTGTCTTCTGCCCACTGCGCTTCATGTTCCAGCTTAGTGACTGACCTCAAGATTCCTGGGGTCCGGAAAGCACAACTGCCTGAATGACATAAGTCGTGCTCAAGTTAGTGTCAAAGACCAAGGCCATTCCAGTACACACTCCATTTTAGAATCTTGTATCTGCTGAAGCATGGTTTCAGTAAATAACTTGTGACCTGGAGCCTTACCTATGTGGTCACCTGTAGCTTCTAGTTACTCAGTTTAAGTAACTACTGCCATGTTTCTGAAACTAAATTCTGGCTGCCTGGTAATAAAAATCTCATCACATGTGGTCAGATGGTTTTAAGAGGCCACTATGCCACAAATTGTCACGGTGACTTTATTCCAGTAAGGGCAAGGCAAGAGAATTCCAATGTCTCATCTAAAATGTAAAGGTAAAGGGACCCCTGACCGTTAGGTCCAGTCGTGGCCGACTCTGGGGTTGCGGCGCTCATCTCGCTTTATTGGCCGAGGGAGCTGGCGTACAACTTCCGGGTCATGTGGCCAGCAGGACTAAGCCGCTTCTGGTGAACCAGAGCAGCGCATGGAAACGCCTTTTACCTTCCCACTAGAGTGGTACCTATTTATCTACTTGCACTTGGACGTGCTTTCGAACTGCTAGGTTGGCAGGAGCAGGGACCGAGCAACGGGAGCTCACTCCGTCGCGGGGATTTGAACCGCTGACCTTCTGATCGGCAAGCCCTAGGCTCTGTGGTTTAACCCACAGCGCCACCCGCGTACCCATCTAAAATGTAGAAGCAGGGAATAAGTTGTTACTCCATGAGATATTGAACCAAAGAGGAGGCCAATTTGACACTAGAACAGGACTTTTCCACATAATCAAATGGAATTCCCAAGGAATTCCATCTGTCATCTTAGCCTTTGAATACCTGATGAAAGAGGTTGCCATTGGAGAGTCTTTTTCAGGCTCTGATTCAGGCTCTTCTGTGATGTTCCTCTGAGCATGTGTCTAATGGCCATCCCCGTGTATGTTGGCTGATGGTTTAAGGAATGAATGGGAAATATTGATTTTCTTTTAAAAGCAATTGTATTTTGCACGTGTGAGGGAGGAATGTGACTTGGCAAGCAGGCAGTTCTACTATGGACTCAAGACAATGGCAAGAGCTAGGATTTTGGAATTTGCAGGGTACTTATAGGTGGAGTGCAGTTTTTTTTAATATCGCTTAGTGAGCGACTCAGAGTAGTCTTCATCCAGCTTAATAGGCTTTATGAAGAAAGTATTAAGACAATTTGAAATTATGCTTTAAGGTGTGCTTAATAAATGTGCTGAAGTAATTGAGTAACAGGGTAAATGCTTCACTTCAGGAAATAAAAATGTTAAATTTCTCTCATGTAAGAGAGGGCACTAGACTGTCTAGGATGGTTGAAAAAATTGCTTTTTAAAGGTAGCTAGCTAAAACTTTTTTTGTGAGCAACACAAAGATCTAAAGGGTAGTAGAACTAAGGAAAGATTCTTCATTGTAGTATCTTTGTTTTTTGTATAAATCATTTATATATACCTCCAAAAGACTAATTAATTTCTATACTGAAAAACAAGATACTTAAAACAGTTTTCTTGTCTACTTGAGTTATTATTTGTGGGGCTAAATTACACTATGAGCGCAATTAAACATTTGAATACAGATGAGGGTCTTAATCTGTATGATATCCATGTGTTTGTCTGCAGTTGAAATGGACTCAGCCAGGAAAGCTGACAAATGTTAATCCTGATGTGTTTGAAAGCAATTATAAAGACCCAGTGAATTGACTTAATTCCAAACCGTTAACATCAACAGGACAAGATGCTCTTAAACTTGTGTTTTAACTGATTGGTGGATCAGGATCTTAAAATTAATAGTGGATTAGTGAGCACACAATGTGCAGATGGATTGGCATTACAGGCACATAGATATGCATTTCCATTAGAACTACACCTGACAGATTAAAAGAAAATCCTTTAATTGACCAAAAAAAGATCCCTCCCCCAATTAAAAGCACAGCAGTTGTTTTTTTTAATGCTATTTTCAATACAAATATTTGCGAAAACAATTCAAAAAAATAATGCTTAAGAGGAATATCCCTTGGGGAAATTCTAGTCCATGAGCCGAATCCAGCCAATTGAATCTCTCAAGCAAAGCCCCCTCCCCCCAGACTTCCTTACCAGGTCTGCCACAAACCAGGATAGGGGTGAAAATATGTCCTCCCTGCTCCTTGGCTGGTTTGTACAATCCACAGTGGAGTGGGTAAGGCTTGATTTACACCTTCACTTTGGTATGCTGGATGGGGAGTCTTAAACCTCCTCATTCAACATGCCAGAATGGAGTTGAAGATATCTGTCCACCCACCTTGTGTCAGATGATTACTGGAAAGGAAATTCAGCTGATGAAGGTGGGTGACTTCTTTTCATCCCCTTTGCAGTGTGGCACAGCCCTGTCTCCCCATAGCTGATCTGCGCCACTCGGCTGATGAGTGGGGAGGGGTTGGCAACCTAAGGCCCATGGACCGCAAGCGGCCCATGGGGGTCATTTAACCGGCCCACCAGCTACCCCTGAACTGAGCCACCCACTCGGCAAGTGCGGGGACTCGCTTCCACGGTGCTGGAAATCGCATCTGTGCAGACGCCGGAAATTGCAGGCATGTGTGCTCATATGCACTCAGGATCCAGCCCATGGAGGGGTCTCCGCTGGAGTGAACCGGCTTGGGAGAGGTAAACCTTGCCAACCCCTGGCCTAATGCATGCCATGGTCATGGGAATGAATAAGGTTGTGAGGGAGCCTAGGTACGCCTCTGGTGCCTGGGCCTGCCCAGTGTGGAGTCTACTCCTACCCCCTATGGGAGCGTGACCCTGACAGCTTCTAGCCATGGAAGTATAACGCTTGAACTGAGGGAGGTTTTCCCATCTGTGAGATAATGCCTCTGCCAATATGATTTTTCTCTCTCTGACACATTCTACATATGCTGCTTAGTTCGACGTACAACTTCAGAAACGAAGAACACATGCTTCGGAATTATTGGGGGGAATTCATTGTAGCACTAACTCCCACAGCAGTGTACAAGCTGCGCTAGCGGGATGGCTTGCGCAAGAGAAAAGTGCAGGAAGCCAGCATGGTTCTTGTGGCTGGTAGCGCAGCACATCGCTGTAGCCCTGACACCTCTTGTTGCACAAGAAGCTTCTGCTAGTGCAACTGTTGCACCGGGTTTCATATTCCCAACCATTATTTTCACCCTTGCTTAGCACAACATGCCTTGTAATCAGCAGTCAGAATGTTGAATCCCGAACTGATGGATTAAATTATATGAGTTTTAATAGATTAATCTACTTCCTTTAATTGGGTGGCATTTCCTTACTTTCCACGAGAGTAGTAATGAGTTACGGCTAAGCTTCAGTTCAGATGATCCTACAAAATAACGGTTTTGGAAGATCATAAGCAATCTGTTAGAATCCTTCCTACATGCATATTGGTTTAGAACAGGCTTCATCAGCCTTGGCCCTCCATATGTTTTTGGCTTACAACTCCCATGATCCCTAGCTAGCAAGATCAGTGGTCAGGGATGATGGGAATTGCAGTCTCAAAACATCTGGAGGGCTGAGGTTGAGGAAGCCTGGTTTAGAATTTAGCACCAACCATAGTTTGTGACGGGACGCGGGTGGCGCTGTGGGTTAAACCACAGAGCCTAGGACTTGCCGATCATAAGGTCGGTGGTTCGAATCCCCGCGACGGGGTGACCCCCCGTTGCTCGGTCCCTGCTCCTGCCAACCTAGCAGTTTGAAAGCACGTCATGTGCAAGTAGATAAATAGGTACCACTCCAGCGGAAAGGTAAACGGCGTTTCTGTGCGCTGCTCTGGTTCGCCAGAAGCGGCTTAGTCATGCTGGCCACATGACCCGGAAGTTGTACTCCGGCTCCCTCGGCCAATAAAGCGAGATGAGCGCCGCAACCCCAGAGTCGGTCATGACTGGACCTAGTGGTCAGGGGTCCCTTTACCTTTATAGTTTGTGACACTGGAATCTACAAAATAGCCATGGCCATTCTAAACAGAGCCATCCATCTATTTCCAGCCAAAGCTTCAGATACTGCTTTGGAGGGCAAAATGCTAACCACTGTTTGCTGATCTTGGCATCACTGCAGAGTATGTCAGTGCTCAGTTGCAAACTGAAGTGAAGCTGCCTATGGGATTGGAAGACGGAGCATATGAGCTCTTGACTCCTTTATGATGCTTGAAACCATATTTTGGAGAATCATCTGAACAGAGGCTGAATAGTTTGCATTTAATCTTGCTTTTGACACTAGGGAAGCTTTTAATGTTTAATGTATTAGAGTATTTTAATATATATATTTTTTGGAAGCCGCCCAGAGTGGCTGGGGAAGCCCAGCCAGATGAGCGGGGTACAAATAATAAATTATTATTATTATTATTATTATTTGGCGGAATTAGGCAAGTCATCGCAGGACTTCCTTTGCAAAGACAGAAATGAGAAGAGATAGCATTTATTGTTTAATAAAGATTCATGACAGTATTGTTTACAACTGGTAGAATAAGCTGCATATATCAAAGGTTAAATATGTGAAGAGCAGTTATCTTGGCAATAAAATAATTATAACTAACACCCCCCCCCCCCACAAACAACATTTTCTTACTACACAAACACTTCCGAGCTTTTGAGCTGCTACTGGAAATTTGGTCATGCTGTTATGCTTATTTCTTTATTTCTCCCATTTATACCCTTCTTTTTAGGGTGAGCCTTCACAAAGTGGTTTACAATAACGTAACAGTTACTGTTTTAAATTGTATTTGTATTCGTCATTAAACAACCATTTTGCAAAACCAATCCAACGGTTATTTTTGAAAGCCAAGTAACATCAGCTAAAAATAAAATCCAGCACAGAACATTAACAAACTAAATTGGCAACAGTCCAAAAACATGGTGAATCAGAACACACAAGTTTGCTGTTGAAAGATAGGTTTATAGCCCTTGGGGAAGGGATTGCAGAGGTTTGGGCCCATGCTGAAAAGGCCCCGTTTCTTGTGCCAGCCTGTCTAATAGATCTTGATAGGGGGCCCATGAAGCTAATATTCAGATTTTTATGAGTGCAGCCAATCCTTCAAATAACCTGATGCCAAGCGATTTGTGGCTTAAATGTTGATACTGGCGTTTTAAATTGGACCGAGAAACAAATTGGTAGCCAATGAAATTTGCACAATATAAGCCTCATTTGGGCATGATGATGTGCTCCTGTTCAACAACTGAGGCTGCACAGAATAATCTCACTTCAATAGTTTGTGGTCCCTACCCAATGTCTGCGTATTCTGCATGACTGTCTCTAGGGAGTGAAGGCTTTTGATTCCGGAAAGGCCTCATAGCAGGCATCCCCAACCTGCGGCCCTCCAGATGTTTTGGCCTACAACTCCCATGATCCCTAGCTAACAGGACCAGTGGTCAGGGATGATGGGAATTGTAGTCCAAAACATCTGGAGGGCCGAAGGTTAGGGATGCCTGCCTCATAATATGCAGCTATGAAGGCCTCCTCCCTACAGATCGAAAATTCTGTCAGACACCAAGCCTATCTTGCCGTCCGTGCCCTAAAAAAAGAGTATAAAGACCTAATACTCCACCAAAAGAATGCCTATACCAGAAAATGTTGGCTAGAATTAATTAGTGCAGCAAAAGCAAAAGATCAGGCACTGTTCTGGAAACTGGTAGCTTCTGGCACCCATAAAGCTATTTCCCCCTTAACCTCACAAATTCCCCCTAGCCTGTGGGTCTCATTCTTCCAGTCTTTGTACGAAGACACTGAACCTCCACTACGGAATTATAATATAGAACAACTGGCTAAATGGCCGCCAGTTTCAGATCTTTGTGCTGCGTAGCTGGATGTCAGGGGAGGTGTGTGTAACTATTTGACACAGCCTTCTTCTTGTGGTGTTGACCACTGGAGTTCATAATGTCCCACTGACCCTTGGAGCTGTTGCATGCTGTACTAGTTGAAGTTTCCAGGCTATTTTCAAAATGGCCCCATGTAGTGCACGCTACAGTAGTCTCTACTCTGGGTGCCAATTAAATCACTGGCATTTGAGAATAAATTTTGGCTTAAATAAAACAAAACAAAAACCCCAATCCCTCCCATGAATGAGGTAGGGTGGAAATTCCCAAGCAATTATGGAAGGAATCATAGAGTTGAAAGGCACCACAAGGGTCAGCTAGGCCAACTCCCTGCAATGCGGGAATCCTTTGCCCAATGTGGGACTCGAATCCACAACCCTGAAATTAAGAGTCTCATGCTCACCCATTTCCCCTTCTTCATAGATGAAGTGATTGCAGGGGAGGAAGCCCCCCTCCACCCCCTAAGTGATTTGAGCGGAGGTAGAACTTGGAGAAGGCACCAAAGGTTGACTCTATCCCTCCTATTTTTATGCAATGCTAGACTGTCTATCTCATTGGTAGAGATCTCCTCCTATCCCACCTCTCTCCTTTGCTACCCAGGCTGTCCTTTTGGGCTAGTCAAATTGGAAGCATATGTCCAGATGAGACCTCGAATGCAAGGACTTGGTTTGCCAACGGAAGTTAGTAGAGAAGGGTTAATGTGCAGTTACTGGAAAAAAGTCATTTTCCAGTCTCAGATGTATGATCTTTGGCCATTGGCAGGATAGAGAGAAGGACCTCTCATAAAGATCTGAAAACCTAGGTAGGTTGTTCAGGGTGAGAGGATATGGAGAAAAGTTGGTTGTGACCAGCACCTAAGTTAGTAACAACCGAATCTGAGGTGGAGCACACCAGTGGTGCTGCCATTTATTTAATTGATTTTTAAAGATCTTCTTTCTTTGCTGATGATCAGGAAAAATGGAATATACTATGCCCAAAGTGGTGGGGCATCTTCCCAAATGGCTACAACTGGCATTAAAGCTCTGACTAGCCTGTAGTGCATCGCAAAGGGGAGAGGACATTAGAAAAAGGTTCCACCGTGCAGGTTGTATCTTGGAATTGAAAAGCTGGTGGAACACCTCTCTCTCTCGGAATCTCCTTCCATTTTATGGTCAGCCTGAAGAGCCCTGTTCCAAACATCTTCTTTTGCAGGATGCTAGCTAATTCAAATGGTATGGGGAAATGGGTTTTCTCAGTGATTGTCTGGCTTTCATTGAGTGACCTCCTTTCTCCATGTTCTTCCATTTTTGCTATTAGGTGCTTTTGTAGGGCTCATTTGTTTCAAAAGGCCCTTTGAGAGGAGGCGTGCACTCTGGTTTTGCTAATGTTTGGGTTGTTTTGTTGTACATATTAGAGAAGTTATTTTAATTAATGTAAGCTGTTAGGAAAAGCGGGCTAGTCATATTTTAAATAAATACACATATAAATAAAATGTAAGGGTGAGAGCATGGAAAACAAGACAGTATCTCTGTTCAGACATCACACCAGACCATGATAAAGGAAGCTTAACTGATTGACAAACTATGGTTTGTCACTTATTGTTTGACCAGAACCAGAAATTATGGTTTGAAGTGGTTTGGTAAATCGTGGTTTGTGCTGTTTATGGCTTGGCATGATATCTGTATGGGCAAACCTTTCTCTTGGCCTTCAGAGACTGATCAATACCAAGGAGACAAGATTGAGCTTACGAAGCAGTGCCAAGATTACCACACACACACACACACACACACACACACAAGCAGCTTTTAAACCATGGCCTGTATGTTCTGAAAGCTCAAACCATGTGTTGCCTCCTAAATTATGGTTTGCAGAAATAATGTTTTGATGCAGTCTCTCTGTGAATGGGAACATTATTTCAGGTGTTCTTAAACTGGGTAATAGTTGCACTGTGAAGTTCTGGCTGTTGTAAAACAAGCTGTGATCTTGAAAGACAAAGATGTTCCAGAATATTTTGCTTTAGGCGAGAATGGCAGGAGTCCAGAAGCGCTGCTTTCGAAGATGAGGGTTGGGAAATTGCTATAAAGCAGTAGCAACTTTCTTTACTTTCCCTCACGGACCTCTCCTTGACAAACGAAGCAAAAGTTGAAAGCTCCCATTTTAGCACATAGAGCTTTGGAACAGCTGATATCGTTAAAGGGTTCCAAAATCGTTACAGTGTGCTGCAGAAAAAAGGGAAAACATTGCCATGTAATCACACTCTCACCTCAATTCTTATGGACTGGTTTGCATTGCTGTCTCAAAGAATTGCAGAGGCAGTTGTGTGCAACTGTGCCGTAGTGTTTCAGAAAGAGAACGTTAGCTTGAGCTTTAAGAATGGAGCAGGGATCAGTGCCCAGTTTTGATGTTCTGCATGGGTGGGTATCCTGAATGCTAAAACGCATTCCATTGATAACTTGCCCTGTGAGGAGCTTTTTCAATGGTTCCCTGTTCCCCCCGCCCCTTCGAGCTCTCAAAAGCTATTCTAAAGGCTCCCCCCTCCCCCTATCTTTCTGAATAGATTTCCCTGCTCTGGAGAACTGAAGGGGTTTTCAAAGACCATGTTAACTTCTTTTCTTTATCAGTGTCTCACCAGCATTTGTGTCACTGGTGCTTTGTCGGTCCCAAAGTGATTCAGAATTTTTCTCGGTTCCATCAGAGACCTCTTCCCCACCCACCCCGCAAATGAGACATTAATTCCAAAACCCTTTTGTACTGAAATACGCACCAAATAACTTGAACTTCTGCACTCTTCAATAGCCTTCTTAACTAATTAACCCTGCTATGGTCACACTCTTATATATTTGCCTGTGCTTCGTAGTATTCTTCCCCCTGTGAAGATGGCTGATGAGGACCTACTCCCTTTTAAAAGTGCTGTTGAGGCCAAGTATGTAAATAGGTGGGGATGCGGGTGGCGCCGTGGGTTAAACCACAGAGCCTAGGACTTGCCGATCAGAAGGTCGCGGTTAGAATCCCCGTGACGGGGTGAGCTCCCGTTGCTCGGTCCCTGCTCCTGCCAACCTAGCAGTTCAAAAGCACGTCAAGTGAAAGTAGATAAATAGGTACCACTCCGGTGGGAAGGTAAACGGTGTTTCCGGCGTTTTCTGGTTCGCCAGAAGCGGCTGAGTCATGCTGGCCACATGACCCAGAAGCTGTACGCCAGCTCCCTCGGTCAATAAAGCGAGATGAGCACCGCAACCCCAGAGTCAGCCAATACTGGACCTAATGGTTAGGGGTCCCTTTACCTTTACCTTTATGTAAATAGGTAGTACGGGATCCCTCTTCTCTCTGGCTTTCGAAAGCCACCATTTCTGTGACAGATTTGGCAAAACCCTTTTCATCAGCACCATCCCTTCCTGCGATATTCTGAAGCCTGGTTTCCCTCAATATGTTTCGGATTATTCTTCCCGACAGCCCCATCCAGGCTGGGGGCTGATGGGAATTGTAGTTCAAAACATACAGAGGGCGTTGGATTGGGGGAGAGTATCCTATTGAAGCTAAGGACAAATATGTGGAAATTGACTGAACGTGCTGCTTATGTCGGGAGCTGTTTTGTAACGGAAGAGACCTTGAAAGGTGGGCTAAGAAAATGTCTCCCACGTGCTGAAATTTAGATGGTAATACAGTGGTATCTCGGTTTTCAAACATCTCCGCTGATGAACATTTTGGTTTTCTAACGCCATTAACCCCTGAAGGAAACCCCTGATTAGTTGAACTACAACTAATCCAGAATGCGGCAGCTAGACTGGTGACTGGGAGCGGCCACCGAAACCATATAACACCGGTCTTGAAAGACCTACACTGGCTCCCAGTACGTTTCCGAGCACAATTCAAAGTGTTGGTGCTCACCTTTAAAGCCCTAAACGGCCTCGGTCTAGTATACCTGAAGGAGCATCTCCACCTCCATCGTTCTGCCCGGACACTGAGGTCCAGCGCCGAGGGCCTTCTGGCGGTTCCCTCGCTGCAAGAAGCCAAGTTACAGGGAACCAGGCAGAGGGCCTTCTTGGTAGTGGCACCCGCCCTGTGGAACGCCCTCCCACCAGATGTCAAAGAGAAAAATAACTACCAAACTTTTAGAAGACATCTAAAGGCAGCCCTGTTTAGGGAAGCTTTTAATGTTTAATAGGTTATTGTATTTTAGCGTTTTGTTGGAAGCCACCCAGAGTGGCTGGGGAAGCCCAGCCAGATGGGCGGGGTATAAATAATAAATTATTATGATGATGATTCTTCAGTTTTGAAACATGCCTCGGAAGTCGAACATGCCATGTGGCTTCTGCTGAGTGCAAGATCCTGAACAAAGAGTTAAAAGATAACCAGTTTCTTTTGTTAGTAGATAGCCTGGCACATTCCCTACTGTTATACAAAAGGCCCTTTGTATAAAGAGTTGGTCAAATATAGGTGATTTTCTGCCGTAGTAACTTAATAGAGGAGTAATGACCTCTGGGAGGAGTGCAGAGAGAAGAAAAGTCATGGTGCAGTAGCACTAGCAGACGCCTTCATCTGCCCCAGCTGCAACAAAACATGTCTCTCCCATATCAGTCTTTACAGCCACAGCAGGCACTGTAACTGTCCAATAGTTTGACATCACCCCCAAAGGCGCACTTTTCCATTGTCTCATGACACAGGCGGATGCCAACCAGCTCATAGATCTCATTTGGAAGAAGAAATGAGTGCATAATATATAAGGAGCTTGCTTATACGGAGGCTCATAAATTCAGTGGTCACGTCGCTCACTGGGGTAAAACAGCTTGAGAATAAACCTGCTCAATCCTGGCCTAACCTCAGTGGCTACCAGTTAGTTTCCAGGCCCAATTCAAAGTGCTGGTTTTGACCTATAAAGCCTTAAAGGGCTCAGGACCACAATACCTCAAGGATTACCTCTCTCTATATGAACTGACCCGGAAACTGATAATCACCTGAGCCCTTCTTCGTGTGCCCCCTCCATGAGAGGGTGGCAACACGAGAGAGGGCCTTTCCTGTGGTGACCCCTCACTTGTGGAATACTCTTCCCAGGGAGGCTCGCCTGGTGCCCCCGTATCTTTAGGCGGCAAGCGAAAACCTTCCTCTTCTCCCAGGTTTTTGGCTAACTAAACAATCTATGGCCTTTTAAACTGTGTGTGTTTGTGTGTGTGTTGCAAAGCGTATTGTTTTTCTTTGTTACTATGTTATGTATTTTTGTGTTTTTATATTGTATGATCCTTGGATGAAGGGCTGCATAGAAGAAATAAGAATAAGAATACAGTAATAATATTACCCCTCCTTAAAATGTGGCCACACGTATTCAGGTGATTATAGAGACAGCATTATTATGAGTGAGGTGCTCCAGTGAAGTTGTTGAGACTTGTAACCCCCCCCCCCTTTTAAATGCATTTATTAGCCTCACCCAGTCCTGTGATTTTATAGCAGTAAGGTTTGCGTATGCAGAAGAGGAGAATTGAAAGAAATGGTCAAACCTGGCACATTCCCCTGCCCCACTTTTTAAAAAGAATGAGTATTTTCATAACTGAAGAGCTTGTCAAGTATAGCTGATTTGATTTGTATAGCTAATGGTCACAGAAGTCATGTGGAAGCAGTAACCACCAGCATAATGCACACTATGTCATTATATTATAAATAAAAACTCCTTTTTTGTTGGAGCCAAAACTTAATTCACCACCAAAATCACAGAGCGTATGAGATGGGGAATGTTTTGTTCTGGGGTGTTCTTTGGGATCCCAGAGCACCCCAGTTCATGCGTAAATGAATATTTGGAGAATTTCCAACATTTCTCCTTGTAACCTTGTGCCATATCTGGGTTCCATCCTGACTCATATGAACGGCTGTGTTGCTATACTTTCTCAGAGTCTTACTGCATAAGCTTTCATGGACTAGGGTCCAGTTCATCAGGTTCTTGCAGGGTTAAGATGAGGTACAGGAATATATACATAGAATTGTTGTGGTGGTTGGTTGTAAGCATTGAAGTCTGAAACAAAATAAATACAGAAATCGTTTATGGTTAACACAAAACAACTGTTGATAATGCAAACATCTTTGGCACTGGTAAACCAATGAACTTATATAGTGTGATTAAAAACACATACGCACACCATAGGGTTCATTGCAGTGTGTCCTGGGAAGCTGGATATCGCGGTTTCTGATAGCAGATTTGCGTCCTTTTATTATTTTGCATGCAAAAGTGGATAGCTAGCAGATGATGGCATATATATCACATTGGACTATAAGCAAGTGAATGAGCCCCCGGTGTAGTGGATAACATCAGGACATGTAATAGGTCCTGCCATGTAAAATTGATTCCTCCCAGAATAGACACGGGGTCCAAATTTGCATCTGGCTTTGCTGGAGTGTCTTATCCCTGGGCTCCTGTCTCTGTTATATGGCTGGTTGTTGATGATGGGCAAGTGTTTTAGGTTCAGGGACTGTGTCTGAGCACATTCAGACAAATGGCAGACAACCACAGTCAAAACCATTCCTGTTTATCACATTGTGCCCGTCCTGCACAGTGACACTTCTCTCCCACACAGGACTAGGACTCAAAGGAGGGAGGTTTCCTCCTGTCTGCTTTTTTTATTAAAAAACCCCCAAAATATTGTTTACAAGACACAGTCCTTTGGGAAGCAAGCAAAAGCCATGTAGGAGGTGATTTTTCTGCAGAGCTTTAATCCAAGTTGAGAGTACATTCAGCGTTAATACCCACATTGTTTCTTCCCCGCCCCTTTATTAAAAAGAGCTGCTTCATGCTTATTTAAACAAGTGGCTAAGATCACATGTAGTTTGGCCCTCACAGTCTACCCCTGGCATGTTTAAAAGGTAAAGGTAAAGGGACCCCTGACCATTAGGTCCAGTCGTGGCCAACTCGGGTTGTGGCGCTCATCTCGCTTTACTGGCCGAGGGAGCCGGCGTACAGCTTCCGGGTCATGTGGCCAGCAGGACTAAGCCGCTTCTGGCGAACCAGAGCAGCGCATGGAAATGCCGTTTACCTTCCCGCCAGAGCGGTACCTATTTATCTACTTTCACCTTGACGTGCTTTCAAACTGCTAGGTTGGCAGGAGCAGGGACCGAGTAACAGGAGCTCACCCCGTTGCGGGGATTCGAACCGCCGACCTTCTGATTGGCAAGTCCTAGGCTCTGTGGTTTAACCCACAGTTTACTTTGTAGTAAATTTCACTTGGATTTACTTTGCAGTAATTGTGATTAGGACTGCCACCTCAGTCTAGTAAATGGATTGAGGCTTAGCCATACCACGTACTGGGGAAACATTCTCTTTATGCCTGTGCCAGCAAAATTTCTCTAATTATGAAAGCACTTTTGTGGTGAGATCATGTTGGTTAATTTCATGTGCTCAAGAAACACAGAAATGTATCCAAAGCTCTGAGTATGTGCTACCTGGGTGCTTGCTGCAAGCCATATTTGCAGAGTAGGCTTCTGGATTAATAATGTATTACATTATTCAACTCGGCGTAGTGCAGAATCTCAGGGCTGGTAGAAGTATTATCAATTTATAAAGTGTCAGATGCGTTTCTGACATTGTACAAAGGCCAAAGGCTAAGAGTGCTCTGAAGATCAGAGCCTGTGTAAAGATATGGCAAGGATATGGGGATGATAATAATTATTCATAAGAATATCTAAATGTACAAACAGAGACGTGTTCACTCATTACTATTGTAAAGAAAGGCTTCTCATGGGATCTGACCTTCATAGTTGTTAGAAGTGTGTGTATATAACACACACAAAAACATATACATTCTCCTTCCAAGGTCTCCGAATACATTAGGTTTTTCAGGAAGTGAACCTCCATTTGCTGGTCAGATCTAAACCCACCTACCTTTAGAGAAGAATTTAAAGGGTGGTAGCCAGAAGTTCATTTCTTCAATGTCCTTCTAGCCCTTCAAGCTGTTGTTGTTTAGTCGTGTCCTCCTCTTCGTGACCCCCTGGACCAGAGCATACCAGGCACTTCTGTCTTCCACTGTCTCCCGCAGTTTGGTCAGGCTCATGTTTGTAGCTTCGAGAACACCGTCCCACCATCTCGTCCTCTGTCATCCCCTTCTCCTTGTTCTCCTCCATCTTTCCCAACATCAGGGTCTTTTCCAGGGAGTCTTCTCTTCTCCTGAGGTGGCCAAAGTATTGGAGCCTCAGCTTCAGGATCTGTCCTTCCAGTGAGCACTCAGGGCTGGTTTCCTTCAGAATGGAGAGGTTTAATCTTCTTGCAGTCCATGGGACTCTCAAGAGTCTCCTCCAGCACCAGAATTCAAAAGCATCCATTCTTCGGCGATCACCCTTCAAGCTAGACAGGATGATTTCCCCCTTGGGTAGCTTTTGCTGCCTATAGAACGAATCAGAAAGAAACTGACCATGAGTCTGTTTTTTGACATTTTGTAATTCGTGTGGTGGTGGTGAACTCCCTGTGAACAATTCAACAGGATACAGGTAGAACAGAATGTTGTGGTTTGCCTTTTGGAGAATGGCTCATCAGGTTGACCCAGAGTTTCACTGGCTACTGACAGACTTAGGATGCCATTCAAGATGTGGTTTCTGACCTAGAAAGCCCTAAGTAATTTGTGCTGTGTGATTTAAGCATTCCCTTTTCAGCATGGCAGCCAGCGCTGACATTTCACGGGTTGATATGGCACCATAATGGTTGATATGGCACCATAAGCTACAAAATCTTTGTCATGTCCTAATCTTGGATGTCGTCAGCAGCAATACAATTTAGTCATGACTTGAACATCTCCCGTTTCTGCGTGGCAGGAAGAGAGTTCTTAGCTAGGATAAAAGTGTAGCCTGTGGCAAGCAAGACATATCTGAATCTCCCTCTCCTTCTATTAAGACTCAGGAGGATATTATCTGGGTAGGGAAAATACATGCCTTTTGCCGGCAGAGGCATGCTATAAATTCTGCAAAACCCTTCATATACAGTATCAGCACCCTCGGGGATGACAAAAGAGGGCTGGAAGCCTTCTGTGTTGGAAACATTTGTAGAGAGACACTTTTGAAGGATCTAGAGATGCTATAGAAATCCAAGCACTGGTACTTCTCTTGCCACTCCAGTGGGGAAGACTCTCCAGTCATTCATTACTCATGCACTAATAAAGTCACTTCAGATTTAAATGGGTTAAATGCTGCTGTTCTTTATGGACCTATTAACTAACCAGAGTCTGGAGTGCTTTGCCCTAAACTCCAGTTGATAATCTGCAGGTGTTAGGACTGAAACATCACACTTGGAAGTTTCAGTGTATTTAGATAACGTAGCAGCTGTGAGATATACGCCTTGGAGCTGCTTTCAGAACTTGGCTATCTGATATGGTCTGGAGTTACTTGGATGCTGGAAAGGTTCTCATTCTAACCCTGGAGTCCAACTGAATATTTGTGTTGTTGCTTTTCTCGCCCAAGTGATTAGGGTGAATTTACTGATATGTGAGTCATATATGGATATGTAAAACTCCTCACCACCACCCACCCGTCGTTTCCACCGTGGCTTCATATTTGCAAAGCATAACCCAGGCAGAAAGGTCCTTAAAGGAAATAATCCAGTTTTACAGTTTTCCTGAGAGCTTCTTCCCCATGGGGGGCAGCCATGTCCACAGCAAGAGCAGCCACTGCAGTGCTCAGAAAGTCATATCATTTTGAGGATTATGTTGCTGAGTATTTTTGTGTCTTTGCAACTCTAAAGCTTTGCTAGGTTGTGAGATAATGGTTTTCTTAAGAACACACTGAGAACCTCCTGAGTAGTGTAGGAATCTGTACTCTGATATCCCCAGTAAAAAAAAAACCCGACACACTGTCCAACAAATTACACTGGCTGTCTGGAGCTTTAGGGATGCAGTTAGGACATGGTCCTGTGAAATGTTTGGGGAATCTTACCATTAACTCAGAAATTCATTGCCTTTTGTTTTTAAAGGAGAATTGCTAAAAAGATGGGAAATGTTGTCTTGGGGCCTAAGCTTTTATATAGTAAGACCTTAGTACCAAAGGTACTACCCAACATCCTATTAAACACCTCTTTTGGGAACTTCAGGGGCTGAAAGAACATGCCATTCTCTGAAGACATGTCTGAGGTGAATTAGCCTTAAATGGCCCCTGGACACCTGAAGATTTCACACGTTCCTTTCTTTGTCAAACTATATATTTTCCCTCAAGTTTGGGGTTCTGCTATGTGCTCTGTTTCTCAATGGATTTATGATGGATTCACCCTCCGGGGAATGTACTGCTCAAGCTTGTTGGAAGGCTGTACACAAAAACCTCCCTCAAAGAATCGATCTCAAAATCCTGTGGGTGTAGAGTTACCAGATTTTTCATTTTGCTTCAGAGTCTTGGGGGATGTCAAGCCCCACCTCTGAGATAATCCAATCGATCTCTGGGCTTTCAGCTTAGGCCAGGTGTTTTCACAATGAGTGTTACTTTCTCAAGGCATCTGAGCGTGCGTACCAGGTAAAACGAGGGAGAAAGTGCAAAATAAGACTCTGCAATAACAACATGAGGAGGCCATGTTGACTTCGCAGCTGCTCAGTATTATTTATTAAAATAGCCCCATGTTTCCTTTCTGAGAAAAGACCATCTAAGGCCAGGGAACAAAATACAAGTGTAAAAATGCAACAGTAATCAAACTTTAAAATACAAAAAACCAATGAATTAAACTATATTTTTTCAAAAAATTCCAGAGCCAAAGTATTAAGATGTCTCCAAACTTAACCAACAAAATGCACGCAGCACTGAGGACAGGAGGAGGCAGCAGGTTGGTTTAGGAATGGCGGATGGGATATTGGAAGTGTGCGTGTGTGAGTGGATCTCTCAACTCCTTATATTGATATTTCTTTAGAAAGCATTTATGATGGTGGCCTGATTTGGATTTGGGCTGTGATGCTGAGGGACCTTCCCCACTCAGTACCATTTTGCTGAGGTAAATTGGCCAAGGGGCAGGATAAACTCTTGATCTTGCAGGCACACCCTGACACATGGATTGTTTAACTTATGATCTCAGAGTTTCAACTCTGTTTTCAGCAAGTGCTTCAGTTCTTGGCTGGTAGTCCTGGTGCATACTTCGTGTCCATCAGAAGTGAGAGGGTGTGCATCTTGCCCAGGAGAAGGTGGAGACTGGGCCTTGTTACCACCTCCGTTTTGTCTGAGCTCCAGTGCTTCTTGCCACACTCCAACCTTGTGCCTAATAATGGGAACGGGAGCTGCTTGGTCAAGAGAAGAGGGAGACCGTTGCCATCCTTCTAGCTATGAGGCACTGGGGAGGAAAAGTCAGTAGGAAGTGAGGCATCATTTGGGTGTTACAACTAGGGTTTGGAAGAGGAGCAATTAATTGAAACAATGGGCTTAAACATGCCTAACTTTGCATGAGTTCAGGTCAAAAGCTTCACATACAGCACTGTCTTCTCCCAGGAGATTCTTACTTGCTAAATTAAAAGAACCTACTCCTTGCTAGGTAGTCGGGGAGGGTCTTATTAGAATACTGACTGTAATTTATACTGGGTTGAGCCCATTGTTTAGAAATACTAAGAAAGGGAAGCATTGGCATAACTGTGATTCTTATCTGCAGAGACTGCTTCCTCATATATCGCAAAACAAAGACACCAAGTCTGTGAAACCACTGAAGAATCAATACAAAGCCATACCTCTTCTTCCAGATAGCCGGAGCAATGATAATAAAATTTCCCTTTACAATGGCAAGTCTTCTGCAGATGTGCTGGCTCCACCAGTTTTATCCTTAACACCCGTCTATTTTGGACCATCTGTTCTTCATGATGCTGAGAGGGGATTAGAGATTTGCTCGATATTGTCCTCAGTCATCACCAGGAGGGCAGCATTGGTGTGAAATTAGTTCCAGTTGCATCAAATTAAATACTTAAAACAACGCAACAACTATGCAATAAGCATCTTGAAACTGTCCCAGAAACTCCAGCAGGTGCAGAATGCTGCAGCGAGGCTCCTCACGGGGTCCCTGCCATGGGAGCATATTCACCCAGTGCTTTACCAGTTGCGCTGGCTCCTGGTGGAGTATAGGGTCAGGTTCAAGATGCTGGTTTTGACCTTTAAAACCCTTTGTGGTTTAGGGCCCTTGTATTTACGGGACCACCTCTCCTGGTATGCCCTGCAGAGGACCTTGAGGTCCATGAATAACCATAGTCCTGGGCCCTAAGGAAGTCATACTATCCTCCACCAGGGCCAGGGCCTTTTCAGTGATGGCTCCAACCTGGTGGAATGCTCTGTCCCATGAGACTAGGGTGATGAGCGCCGCAACCCCAGAGTCGGCCACGACTGGACCTAATGGTCAGGGGTCCCTTTACCTTTACCTATTGTGACAGATAATTTGTTGCAGCTGGAGCAGATGAAGGCGTCTGGTTGTGCCGCTGCAGATGCCTTGGAAAGAGGTAGTTGCCATGAATGAATTGAATTTGCAAGTGCCCCCACCCATAGGTCAGCCTCCCCATTCTGCAGGCTTTAGCTCAATCCACTCTACCCCACCAGCTTTACAAAACACCAAGCTTCTACTTGGTATGGAAGTATGTTAACAGCTTTGATGATAGGAGAGCATTTCTCCAAAATGTATGGTCTATCATACTAAGTATGATATACTTGCATCTTGTGTTCTGCAAGCATGTAGTAATGTTTCTGGTTGCTGCTGGGTATGGACCTCCTCAACTGATACAAGGGGGAAGCAACTCTCGCAGATCAGCAGTCCACTCATATATACCTTGGGTTCTTCTTCTTGTTATTGCTGCCTTTTCTTATGCTTCATGGGCTTTGATCAGCATATATATGAAATGCCATTTCCCCCAGAATTTTCCAGTAACTAGAGTGCCTTGGAATGCATGTACAGTGGTACCTCAGGTTACATATGCTTCAGGTTAAAAATGCCTCAGGTTACAGACTCCGCTAACCAAGAAATAGTGCTTCAGGTTAAGAACTTTGCTTCAGGATGAGAACAGAAATTGTGCTCTGGCGCCGCAGCAGGAGGCCCCATTAGCTAAAGTGGTGCTTCAGGTTAAGAACAGTTTCAGGTTAAGTACGGACCTCTGGAACAAATTAAGTACTTAACCCAAGGTACCACTGAATACTGACTTTCAACTTTATAGCTAGCGTATCTAAGCAATAGCTCCCATGAACGTTGTTCTCATTTTGGGGATACAGTTTTTGTCATCCTGAGTTGATAGAGAGGGTGTCCAAATGTCCCCCATTCTATTTTTGTTTTCATAATAAATGAAAACAACAGTCATTTAAAAGAAATCACGAGACAAACGGCAAACTCCATGGTTGAGCAATGGCTTTATTAGGACTATCAAAGGGTTGCCAGAATCACAAGCAAGCTTTCAAGTTCTCCAGAATGCCTCATTAGGTTGGATGTTAAGCAATAGCAGGGGGGAGTAAAAGCTGAAAACAGCTGGCTCAAAATCTGAAGCCTGTATTTAGTCACAGCCTTAGATGGAATGTAGAAGACAACATCTCAAGTTGGATTGGCAGTTATATTTTGCAGTGATCTTTCATATATGAAGTCCTGTTTTTCTACTCTTATATGGGACAATTATATTAATGGAGTACTTTCATAAAACCAGCACAGCTCTTAACTTTTAAAGGAAATCATTTTAAGCTTTCTATCAGCAAGTGTGTCATGTATAGGATATTTTGAAAGGTTTTGTGTTAGTTCAACAGGATTTTATTTTATTTTATTTATTGCATTGCTTTGCATTGCTATCCCACCTTTTCTCCAAGGAGTTCAAGGTGGTGCACGTGTCGCCCCCCCCCCCCCCCCAATTAAGCCCCACAGCAACCCTGTGAGATAGATTAGGCTGAGAGGCAGTGACCAGACCAAGGTCACCTGTGAGCTTCATAACCAAGTGGGGATTCAAATCTCCCAGGTCCTAGTCTGACACTCTGACTACTACACCACACTGTTTTGGGGGTGCATCAACGTCTCAATATTGAAAAGGTAAAGGGACCCCTGACCATCAGGTCCAGTTGTGACTGACTCTGGGGTTGCGGCGCTCATCTTGCTTTATTGGCCGAGGGAGCCGGCGTACAGCTTCCGGGTCATGTGGCCAGCATGACTAAGCCGCTTCTGGCGAACCAGAGCAGCGCATGGAAACGCCGTTTACCTTCCCACCGGAGCGGTACCTATTTATCTACTTGCACTTTGATGTGCTTTTGAACTGCTAGGTGGGCAGGAGCAGGGACCGAGCAACGGGAGCTCACCCCGTCGCGGGGATTCGAACCGCCGACCTTCTGATCGGCAAGCCCTAGGCTCTGTGGTTTAACCCACAGCGCCACCCGCGTCCCTCAATATTGAAAAAGACATACACAATTGTTTCATTTCCAGAGTTTGCCTTAGAATCATAGAATTGCAGAGTTCGAAGGGACCACGAGAGTCATCTAATCCAACTCCCTGCAGCGACCCACGACCCTGTGATTAAGCATCTCAAGGTTACTGACTGAGCTAGCTGTGTCCCAATTTTTAGGTATCTGTAGTGTGGAACTACATTTACTGTTTCGGACAGGAGCCTTGTGAGTGAGTGAGTTCATCTCTGTACGACCTGTTATTGGCAAGACATAGATGAAGTATAGAAGGCCCCTCTCTCTGGTTCTCTACCACCAGCTGGGAAAGGCATTTTTATTTCAGAAGTCTTTTTTCCTGCTAAAGTCATTTATACTTGCTTGATCACTGCAGTTGTTGCTTTTAAATAATAATAATAATAATAATAATAATGTTGTGCATTTTATTTGCTATGCTTGCTTGATCACTGCAGTTGTTGCTTTTAAATAATAATAATAATAATAATAATAATAATAATAATAATAATGTTGTGCATTTTATTTGCTATGCGTTTTGTGTATTATTTATTGTTGTTAATATATTTTATCGCAGTTCTAAATTGTTGTAGGCGTTGCGAGGGTCACCTCTTCTTTAAAGATATCCCCTCAAAAAGGGTTCTGAAAATTTCCCCACCCTGGCCCAAAAGTCACTGATATTTTTCCCTCCCTTCTTCATGGGGGGGCTTGAACACTCCCAGAAAAGTGAGGGGTATAATCTGGGCTAGAGATATTCTGAACAAACACCTTTCAGGAATAATTCGGCAAAGACATTTCTGGAACACTAGATTACAGGGAGATTTCTCTTCAGCTTTTCCATGCGTAAAAGGAGTCTTGATAAAGATATAACATGAGGGCATGGCTGTGCAAGAGAGACTCATGTGAAAGAGAATTAGCCACCCGTGTATTGCAGTAGAAAGGAAAAAAGAATTACTTTGCTTACGCCTCAGGCTACAGGTCTAAGCTGCTGCACTTAATTTTTTGTTCTTTGTAAGAGCGGAGTACACTACGCATTGATGTTGCTTTATACACTGGGCGCATAAAGGTGCCTCTGCCAAGAGGGATGTCAGGAAAGCCGTGGTGAAAATTGATTTGTTATAAAATAAATTAATAAATTACTTCTCGGCTTCAAAAAGGCCGGCAAAAGCAACTTGCACAAAAGTGTGTCATGCATTCATGTGCATGTTCAGGTGAAATAGAAATTCTTAAAAGGTCCACTGTCAGAGATTGACACTCAACCGGGGGAGAAAATGAAGAGAAATGCTCTGAACTGCTTGGAGGAGGAAGGCTTGGACCTAAAGGCCACAACTTCATAGACTCATACCATTGTAGAGTTGGAAGGGACCCTGAGGATCATCTAGTCCAACCCCCAGCAAGGCAGGAATAATGCTTGGCGTTATCAGCGCCGTGCTCTAACCGACTGAGCTATTCGTTTGTGTATGAATGGGTGCAGCAGTCATCTTCCAAACTAGCCATTGAGATGCTGTCCTCGTTCCTTTTTTTGTGGAGAGCATGAATGCATGTATTGTGGAATACATGATCTTCTGACAGATTGATAAATGGTGCTGATCACCAAGGGCATTTAGGTGTACGCATGAACAGATGTAAAAGACGAATATGACAAACATGTTTATGATGCAGGTACACTTGTCAGGGAGCGCTGCTTGGAGCACTGCTTGCCTCAAGCTGCCTTTTAGGTATAAATTCAGCGAAAGCTTGTATTAAAATTAATTTCACTAATTTTTGCGTTTTTATTTTTCCTTCCCTCTGATATACACATCTTTCTGCACATTTTCTGTTGGAGGACTGCGTTGCAAAATCCAGAGAGGTGCAAATTACAACAAATACATTTTGGGTCACATATTTCTCCAGGAAGAGCACATTGTGGAGGTTCAGTTCGGCTCACATTTTAATGTAGATCCCCCCCCCCCAAATCTCTACTCTGAAGTAATATGAAATAAGTTATTTCAATGAAAGAAAAAAAATGTATTTCATATTGTGGCATTTGCCCGTTCGTTTAGAGCCTGTCTGTGCAGGGGGAAAAGAAAGGGTTAAAAATGTAGACCAATAGGAAAGCTGGAGGTGGAGCCTACATGTGTATAAAAGGGCTTAGCCCGAGGTTTGTTAGAGTTGTTGGTGGGTAGTTGGTGGGTTTTAGTGGGTTGGCTGGTTGGGAAAGGCAGTTGGAAAAGCAGTTGGCAGGCAGTTGGTAATAGAGAGACAGTTAGGGCAGTGGGTTCTTGAGTGAGGGGAGGGAGAAGAGATAGAGAAAGGAAAATGAGACTAAGAAAGTAAAGAGCAACAACATTTGGAATGCCGTAAAAGTTTGTGTCTGAAATAAAATGCTGTTGTTTAGTCATTTAGTCGTGTCCGCCTCTTCGTGACCCCCTGGACCAAAGCACGCCAGGCACTCCTGTCTTCCATTGCCTCCCATAGTTTGGTCAAACTCATATTCGTAGCTTCGAAGACACTATCCAACCATCGCATCCTCTGTCGTCCCCTTCTCCTTGTGCCCTCCATCTTTCCCAACATCAGGGTCTTTTCCAGGGAGTCTTCTCTTCTCATGAGGTCGCCAAAGTATTGGAGCCTCAGCTTCAGGATCTGTCCTTCCAGTGAGCACTCAGGGCTGATTTCCTTCAGAATGGAGAGGTTTGATCTTCTTGCAGTCCATGGGACTCTCGAGAGTCTCCTCCAGCACCAGAATTCAAAAGCATCAATTCCAATCTTCTTTATTAATTGAACCTGACTGAGGCTGAAGTGATTTTACCGGGGAGGACCTGGTTGGTGGCAGCGGATTAGTGGTGTACGGGTCAATAGTTCGTGAGACGACCAGGGGCTCCGTACGAACGCCACACACATATATAGGACCATATAAATCAATAATCAATATAAGTGCCATTTGAATGTAGATCTGTGGTTGTAGTATGCAGTTTTCAGAGCCTGAATAACTGCTTTATCAATTCATGGCAGTACTGGAACCTGCAAATTAATCTTGATGCTGCGTTGAGATATTTACGCATTGGATAAATTAGCAGTCAGTGATTTTGTCTCAAAACTTTGAATCATCAGCACAGATTGGTGCAAAAGATTAAGTAACATCTTATTATATCTGTTACAAAGATTAAAAGACTGTAGGCCCAATGTTAGCAGCTATCCTTCCTCCAGTTTGTACAGTACTCCCATTTAAATTTTAACAAGTGCTTAGCAGAGGCCTTGAGAGAAATAAAGTGGCTTTCATTATGCAGGAAGCCTGCTAGATGTCTTCCATGGGTCTCTGCATCCATGAATGAACACTTTTCTTTGGGTTTTGTCTCTTGTTTCCAGCAAGCCTTTCTATGATTGGAGCAAATGGGAGAGTCGGAGGGATCAATATAATTTTCCTTTATGCTGCTAGGCATTGCTGCTCTGTGTTGTCGATCTCTGTTCGGGTAACAATATATGTGGAAATTAAATTGCCTCTTCTGCACAACTATTAAAGTGCCAGGAATCCTGCCTTCTTTTTCATCTGACCACTTAGCTTTCTTACTATCCGCCCCCCAGTGCAACTGCAAATAACTGTTTAACTGGCTGTTTAACTGATGCCTCAAATTCAAATGGTGGCTGAATTTTCAGACATTAAAAAAAATACATAGTTTTCCAATATACCCACAATAATAGCCAAATTATAACAATACTTCTTCATAAATATTAGTGTATTGCAAAACCATAATTATTATTTGGCTGTAAAACAGGTCCTTCACTATAATCAGTAAATTTATGCCATTTTACTTTGTCTTCCTTCTCAATTTGTCAGCTTGGCCAAAACTGCAAGATCCTGAATTTTATCAATCCATTATCTGATTTTCAGTAATGTTTGGCAAAAATAATTCTGGCTGCAGCAAGCATGTAAGAACCAGGACTTTATCTTCTGGCCTAATAAAATTGTTTTGCACAGTTTAGTAAAACCTTTTTTTTTTTTTTTTTTTTTTTTTGTAGCCATTGCTAGAGCAAACTATGGTGGGTAGGCATAATGATGTCTGAAAATATATGAAAGATCACTGCAAAATTCAATTAATTGTTATTATGGGAAATAGATATAAATATGCTTATTTATCTTTAGAAATATTAGTGAAATCTGTTAATCCATGGCCTTGATTTGTTTATCGTTTGGGATATAAAGATCGAAATGATCGAATATGTCCTTCTGTTAGGCTCTCGTAATTTCTGCTCATAGATGAAGCAATTATAGTTTTGTTGCTTATGCTTTTAATTTGTTTTGGGGGGGGGGTTAAATAAAGAAATATGTATGTTGCTGGGACAATAGCAATAAATAAAAGTGAAAATGCTGATGTCTAGAATCCAGATCATATTTCAGATCCCCAAACAGGTAGCCAAACTGCGGTTTTAACAGTGGCTTATTGGAGACCAAGTTCTGTGAAGAAGTATTGAGGGAGTTGGGTATATTAAGGCTGGAGAAGAAGAAAAAACCAGTGGCAATATGATCACTGTCTTCAAATATTTGAAGGGCTTTCGCATAGATGGAGCAAAGCCAATTGGTTCAGATACTAAGAAAACAATTAGATTTAGACTAAGTAACGATTTTCTTGATTGTTCAAAATGCTTGACAGTAGAACAGACTGTCTCGAAAGGTTGTTCACACTCCTTTGTTAGAGGTTATTGAGCAAAGGTGGTTGGCCACTTATCAGAAATGCTGTAGTAGTGGATTTTGTGGATTGCCAGGGATTTGACTATACAGTGGTAGCTTGGTTCTCAAAATTAATCCATTCCGGAAGTCCGTTCCAAGGCGAGACTATTGATCCATACAATGAAAGCAATAAACAATGTACTGCAGTCACACAATCAATCAATCCATCAGTAGCTGAACTGGGTTCCACACAGTCACAAAAGCAAAACAAAAAAGCTGCAAAAACGCAAAATAATTAGCAAAAACAGACAGACCCAAAACAGAAGTGTGGCACTCAAATCGGAAGAGTAACACTCTAAACGGAGCACGTTCAGCTTCCAAAAAAAGTTCGCAAAGCAGAACACTTACTTCCCGCTTTGCAATGTTCGGGTTCCAGTTGTTTGAGTAACAAGGCATTTGAGAACCAAGGTACAACTGTATGGCCTTTGAGGCCCTTTTCAGCTCAGATGCTGTGATTTCAAGCTTTCCATATCTGAAGATTTTGGAAGAATATACCTCCAAATTTTACATAAGAGCTGAAATACTCTTTTTAAATTTATCTCCCAACTTCCAGCAGGAACTTCCAAGGCAGCTACACAAAAACACCAACATTTAAATTTAAGAATGACATATTGGAAATCCCAGCAACAAAATTAGAAGTAAAACCTGTGAATGGAGACATTATGGAGGATGAATGGTAATTATTCAAAACAAACCTTTTAGACTGAGGTTTTGGGGGAATCAGGAGATATAGCAATATTGTTGCTTTGAAACTGGCATATTGCTAGTTTAGATTAGTAACTATACCTTCATAACTATTACTTTAAATTAATACTCATGGATGATTGAAGGTTTCCAAAAATGAATTTTCAAGCGCAAACATATTCTAACTTTTTAAAAAGAGCGATACCATTCCAGAAACCTGTGTAGTTCCAATTAAATAGTTCCTTCTAACTCTACTCTCCTTGTTCCAATGTCACAATTGTTAAACATGAACTTAAAAAATAGATTGAGAATTCTGTTTATCCAACCTTAACTGACTTCTTAAGCTAATTTTAAAATGCATATTTTTTCGTTCCAGATGATAGTGAATCATAGATGTTATTATAATATTCATAGCTGGAGCTAAGAACTTTTCCTTTAGTTGAAACAAATACCTTTGTAGTTCTGGAGTGCTTCCTTTTTATGCCCAGATATGTGTGACACTGAAGTTGTTGAAGATCCACCTAATTGGTTTTATAGAAATATACAGCATTGCATTCAGCGGGCTTACCCCCTTGTAAGTATTAGAGGATTGCACTCTCAGTCAAAGTATGGTTAGATCAATGCAACAACAACAACAACAACAACATTTTTATTATTTAAACCCTGCCCATCTGGCCGGGTTTCTCCAGCCACTCTGGGCGGCTTCCAGCATATAAAAAATCATAATAAAACATCATTAAAAACTTCCCGATACAGGGCTGCCTTCAGATGTCTTCTAAAAGTTGTGGATCTGCTCTTGAAACCACAGCTGGTACAAAGTGCTGCAACCAGAATAGCTTACGCTTTTCTGTCCGTATTATACCAGTCATATTTACATTGCACTGGCTTCAGATTTTCCCCCAGCCCAATCAAGATGCTAGTGATCATAGCCTTAGATGGCCTGGGGCCAGGGTATTTGAAGAACATCATCCTCCTGCTGTCACTTGTGATGGTCTTCAGAGGCCCTGTGCTATGCTATGCCACCAGAGAGGTGCAGTTGGTGGGACAGAGAATGGGTGACAGCACTTCACTTATAAGACAGCCTACCCACGCAACCTGGAGAGGTCAGGTTGACACCACCTCTGCTTTATATAGGTGGCCAGCTAAGATATTTAATGCAATTTAATATTTCAGGGTGGCTTTTAATGCTCTCTGGTTTTTAATTGTGTTGAGATTTTTTAAAAACAGTAATTTAAAAAGTGGGGGCATGGGAAAAAGTAACGCACACACACAGAGAACTAAACCACATATCTAATGTACCGTGTAATTTGGTCCTTAGGCTTTGTTTGTGTGGCGAATAAGGACTAGAGGGACAAAGGATCTAAGTAATAGGATGTTAAGAGAGTGGTATCCCTGTTTTGCTGCTTTGGGTGGTTTTGCGTTCTTTGGGTGGATAGCCATCATGTTGCAGGTTTCCAGAAATATAAATATTTGTGTTTTTCTTTTGCAATGGCTTTTTTTTTTTAAATGACACTGCACAGACCATTATGTAACTTGTTGACATAGCTTTTTAAAACCTGTATATGACAGTGTTTGTTATGCCCTACAGCCAAAACAGTTAATTACTTATTCCTCCCCCTGCCTTGCTCCCTATATTTGGGCTCTCTCCAAGGCAGATTACTTATGGCTCCACTTGACCTTCAAGGTACGCTCTTATTTACCTTGTAATTGTGTTTAAAAAATGGACTCTTTTTGGGCGGCAGGCACAATTCTCTATCTCTCTCTCACACACACACACATACACACACAGTGTGTGTGTTTTGCTTTTAAGCCATATAAGGGATATTTATTGATTGGTGGCTAAAGAAATTTAATGAATAATAAAACAAAACAATAATGGGTCAGATTCAAATAATCAATTTCAATAGTAGAAGGCAGGACCCCCAAAGGAGACATTAGGAGGCAAGATCAAGGTGCAAGCTGAAAGTCAGGGCTTCAGGGTAATGAAGGATACAGGAATATGCCAGAGATCATGTTCCTTAAGCAAGGCTCAGCTGGACTAAGAAAAGCGGAGACTTTATATCCCTTCCTGTCCAGAAAGTCTAATAGCCAGCCTAGGTGAGTGCCAGCTGTCCAAGGCCTGAGACGGCTGCCAGCTGCAGTTCACATTTGCACATGGAGCCCGGCAGCGGTGTGCGTCATGCTAGCTTGAATGATGGAAAGTTTTTTGCGTGTCGAGGTCCCCAGGGCCACCCCAATAACTCACACATCACGCCAAAATTTTAGTTTAAGGTTTTGGCATAATTTTGGCCGCAACTTTTTAAAAATACAAACATGTGAGTGGTTGCTTAGGCATTGGTTGCAACTAGCTGCCCCCACCGTGGGGGACAGTCTGTCATTCCGCACGCCTGCGAAAGTCAGAAAAGGGGAATACACTTGGGGGTAGTGACGGAGCAGGGAACCTGCCCTCACCCCAAATGCAACCAGGAGCTCATTGCTATGGCCCGAGCCCCCTTGACAGAGTGGACAAGCAATAGTTAGCCCCCGATTCCTTTAACGGAATCCCTTGCAGCAGCAGCATTAGAGGGGTAGGCACAGCCAATCCATGCCCCTCAACCAACCAAACCATAAACCAATGCCTAACCGCGAACCTTACAAGTTGTGACGATTTGCTATGCAGTAGGCAAAAACCAAATGGCCCCAGCCAATCAGCCAGATGGACAAAATTCCTACCGGGCCCCTGCCCCAAGAGCAGACGACCCCATGACAGGCATAGCAAGGTCAAAGCGAACAACCCTAATTCTAGGAAGGGGGGGTGGGCATCCGATGCGCGGGCAAAAAGAGGAAGCCCTAGCCTCGTGCAAGGAGTTTTAGCATTTCTGGCTGTCAGTCAAAAAAGGCAACATTAACTTCTTCCCAACGACAAGGGAAGCCCAATCGCATCAGTGGCCAACGGTCAATTAGCCCGCCCCCAACTTTGGAGTGTCCTGGCAGTCCCCACCACAACACGTGCTCTCCATGAAGGAGAACACGCTTTCTGTGTGTCTCCAAGGTTTAGCGTGATTTCAGGAAGAGCCTCAACTCTTCTCCTGAATTCTGGGGGGGGGGGGGAGTGTCTTTCTCTCATTTATTTACTTATTTAATTTTTAATTTGTATACCATCTTTCTATCTTACAATATTCAAGGCGGTTTACAAGCTGAAGAAACAAAAAAATGTGCATCTTATAAGAATCTACTGCAATACAAAAATGTGATAATGAAACATAACTTTAAAATAGGCAACCTACATCAAAAAAGTAACATTCAACAATCATCAGAATAGTATTAAATAATAACAACATATAAAAGTTAAACAGAAATCCACTCAACAGTTACAATAAATAATTTACAAACTGTGATCAATAAAACAACGGCAAGCCACAGTTCATAAAATGATGCAATACAAATTGAGAAGCAGAGACTGGAGGGTGGAGCAAGGCAGGTGGAAGGAGGCCTTGCCTGACGCAGTCTCTCCCCTTGTTGACTTTGGAAGCACTTGGAGATACCTAGGTGGTGTTTCTCGGATGTTTGGTTTGTAGTCAAGGAGAGACACTTCACACCTGTAGCGTGTGTGTGTGTGTGGCCTTTCTTCTCAAGAGACATGCCTGATCTGTAATGGAGACTCTCCTCCCTTCTCTGAGTGTGGTTCCCTCCATAGCTCAAGTGGAAACCAGCTGGAGTCTTAGTATTGCTTGGGTATCAAGTCCAAGCTGCTCTCCTTGCCCATAACACCCTTCTGCACAGGCACCAAATTAAAAAGAAGCTTTCACCAAGTGATGAGCATGCTTGAGGAACGTCAGAATATTCTGAAGCCTGCATGTCTTCTCTCACCTGACCTTAAAGAGCCTGAAAGTTTTCCAAGACTAAAAAGGAGAATAGGGGGTAACTTGCTTGCCCAGGGGCAATTCTTCCTTGCCTCCAGTGACATGATAATTATTATTATTATTATTATTATTATTATTATTATTAATATTAATATTAATATTTATACACCACCTCTCTGGCTGGGTTTCTCCAGCCACTTTGGGCGGCTTCCAGTACATAAAAAATTGTAAAACCTTAGACATAAAAAAAAACCCTGATGTGGGGCTGCCTTCAGATGTCTTCTAAAAGTCAGATAGTTGTTTATTCCCTTAATGGGAGGGTGTTCCTCAGGGCGGGCGGCACTACCGAGAAGGCCCTCTGCCTGGTTCCCTGTAACTTCGCTTCTCGCAGTGAGGGAAGCGCCAGAAGGCCCTCAGTGCTGGACCTCCGTGTCCGGGTAGAATGATGGGGGTGGAGACGCTCCTTCAGATATACTGGACTGAGGCCATTTAGGGCTTTAAAGGTCAGCACCAACACTTTGAATTGTGCTCGGAAACGTACTGGGAGCCAATGGAGGTCCATCAAGACCGGTGTTATGTGGTCTTGGCGGCTGCTCCTAGTCACAAGTCTAGCTGCCGCATTTTGAATTAGTTGTAGTTTCTGAGTCACCTTCAAAGGTAGCCCCACGTAGAGCGCATTGCAGTAGTCCAAGCGGGAGATAACCAGAGCATGCACCACTCTGGTGAGACAGTTCGCGGGCAGGTAGGGTCTCAGCCTGCGTACCAGATGGAGCTGGTAAACAGCTGCCCTGGACACAGAATTGACCTGCGCCTCCATGGACAGCTGTGAGTCCAGAATGACTCCCAGACTGCACACCTAGTCATTCAGGGGCACAGTTGCCCCATTCAGGACCAGGGAATCCTCCACACCTGCCCGCCTCCTGTCCCCCAAAAACAGTACTTCTGTCTTGTCAGGATTCAACCTCACTGAGTTTAGTGCTCAACTCTCCCATTAAAATCTTTTGGATTTCACCCACCTTAAGCTGGCTAGGTTTTGAAAGTGCTAGAGTTCAACTGGATCATGCCACTGCATTGAAACAGGCAAATAGTCAAATTTGGCATAACATTAAAAACAAAACAAAAACTTATTTTAGCCTAGCTGGGACTGCAGCTTCAGTCACGTGATCTGGCAGGGCCTTCCTTTCTTTGAAGCCATGTGCCAGAAAGCAGTATCCAGTGTTCTGGCTTAGCTACCAGGTTTTATATTATTAAAAGAGAACATAAATTATCATTTTGTGGTCTAGAGTAATAAAAAATGCAAGTTGTCAGTTTCTTCCTTAGTTCTGTACAAGACTGAATTGTGAATGAAGCACGCACATTAAATTTAGTCTGAGGAAAGATGCATATATAATTTAATTTGCATATATTAAAAGCTTAGTTTCATTAATGATTTAAGATTCTCTTACATTTGGAAGCCTTCTGCATCCCCCCCCCCCCCAATTGAGCTGCTCAGTCTCTGGAGTTGGTAGTATTACTTATGCATTATAAAATTATATTGGTTATATTGTTGGAGCTTTCTTTCTCCCTCACTTAAAAATAACTGGTTTTGGGTCTTATTAAGCAGGATGATGTTAGCATTCTGCAAGCAATTTTAAGGAGCATGCTGGGATGTCAGCTAGTTAAATAAATATAAATGAAGGACTATGTATATGTGTAGGGACGTGGGTGGCGCTGTGGGTTAAACCACAGAGCCTAGGGCTTGCCGATCAGAAGGTCGGCAGTTCGAATCCCCGCGATGGGTGAGCTCCCGTTGCTCGGTCCCTGCTCCTGCCAACCTAGCAGTTCGAAAGCACGTCAAAGTGCAAGTAGATAAATAGGTACCGCTCCGGCGGGAAGGTAAACGACGTTTCCGTGCGCTGCTCTGGTTCGCCAGAAGCGGCTTAGTCATGCTGGCCACATGACCTGGAAGCTGTACGTCGACTCCCTCGGCCAATAAAGCGAGATGAGCGCCGCAACCCCAGAGTCAGTCACGACTGGACCTAATGGTCAGGGGTACATTTACCTACGTATATGCGTTTCTATCTATGCATTGGGTTGCCTACATGGTGCCCTGTGGGCGCACATATGGCCACAGTGGTGTACCCCAGAGCCTATTGGGTTCCCTTCTTCCCTCCTCCCTCTGTTAAATTTGACTTCTGTTGACTTGCATGCCAAACATTTGTACTTCTAAATGTTCAAAAACTTTAAACACAGAATAGGAAGTTAGACCCACATTAGAGTAGGAACTCCTGTCTTTGGTGGTAAATTTTATTTTTATTTTTAAAACATTTGTACACCCACTGGAACAAAACAAACAAAAAAAGCCCAAATATGGAACAACCCTTCCCCTGTCCCACCCCCCTCTCAATGACCACTTGGTGAATACAGCTTGAGACGAAAAAAACATGTATGACATGCTTATGACTACACAGAAGAAAGCTCAAGTTGTTGGATTGTCTTCTGTAGAAAATCATGTCCCAGAGCTGAAAAAAGGATTGTGACATACTTAGCTGCTCTTTATTTGCTTTCACTTAATGGACGCCAGACTGCAAAGAACTCCTTTAGTTGAGTTTCTCTTCTCCTTTGCCAAGTTTTATGGTGAAATTCAATTTTTGTGCCATAGCGATGGTGTATCGTCTATGTCGCCATGCACCAAAGGCTAAAGTAAAATCTGCCAGTTAGCAGTTTTTGACACTCTCCAATCTAGCTGCCAGCAGCAAAAAAAAAAAGAAAAGAAAAAAGAAAGAAATTAAGGACTTGTATGTTGTATCTTCATTTTAGCGAGAAGTGTTGAATGCAGAGATAGATGTATATTCTGTTTTGTGACTCTTGCTGTTTCTTTGAAAATCACAGACCAGTAAGAAAACACTACAGGACAGTTCCAACACATGTTTGCGTAAGACTGCTGTACCTTACATCCCCTCCAACAGTTGTATTCTTTAGAGCCAGATGTATGCACTAAATGCAAGGGTAAATAAACTAAACTAAAAGCAGATAAATCCATTTTAAAGAACACTCCCTGGCCATTTCAGAAGTGGGTATGACTAGTTCCAGATACTTGACTGTGCCTCATCTGAAATTACTTGATCTATCTCTTGTTCCCAAACTCCCTCTAATGAGGAGAACGAGTTTGTTGTTTTATCGTTCAATAAAGAGCATATCTTTGAAACTAATACTTTTGTACTGTGTTCATATTCTAAAATTAAGTGCTCAAAACCAGTTAAGTCCCTTTGCACAGATTTCTTTATTGATGTTTCCATAATGAAATTATGTGCTTAGTGAAGTTTGAGCCAATTGATGTGCAGTCTTTGCAATTTATTGACTCATTTCTCTATAGATAGGGGTTGCCAGTATTCAAAAAAGTCTCATGAACTGTGAAACCCTCTGCTAGACCAGTCGTTAAACTGAACCAGCTTGTTTCAACAGTAGAAGTTTAATCCCAGTGGAAGCAATGGAGACATATCTTTCATGAGTTTCTATCTCTATTTCTTTCAGACCAGAAGAGTAGCCTTTGGAAATGGGTTCTGGATTTCATTTATCATACGGAATTATTCCTGGCCTAACACAAGAATTTCAAGTTTTGACTTGTCTATTTTAGCAATTTCCATGTTTAGCTATGGGCTATTAATATCATCAGGTACACAGGATATTATATTATGTAGCTGGAAAACTTCATAGTATGTCAAAAGACTTTTAGAAGACATCTGAAGGCAGCCCTGTTTAGGGGAGCTTTTGATGTTTGATGTATTACAGTATTTTAATATTTTTTTGGAAGCGCCCAGAGTGGCTGGAGAAGCCCAGCCAGATGGGCGGGGTATAAATAATAAATTATTGTTGTTGTTGTTGTGTTCTCCCCAATCTGGCTTCTTGGCATGTTTGTAGTGTATCGTGCCTGAGAGTTGAGGCCTCACACTTGGTTGGTTGGCATCTGCCTGTCTTGGGAGACAGTGGAGGAGTGTTCCTTCAGGGATGAAGTCAGATTGTTGGAGAGTTACAGTGCCTGCTGTGGCTGTAGAGACCGATATGGGAGAGACATGTTTTGTTGTAGCTGGGGCAGAAGAAGGCATCCGGTTGTGCTGCTATAGATGCATCATGGCATTTCTTCTCTCTGCGCTCCTCCCAGCAGTCATTCCTCCTCTGGCCACGTTTGCAGACATCTTTGTAACACAGAGTTGGTCTGCCAATGGGTCATGTGCCTGAAACCAGGCCTCACGTGAAAATGTATATATTTAGAAAACATTTTTGCCAATTTAATGTATTTTAGTTGGTAGGATTTGAAAGGGGGGGAATGATTTTGGGGAGAAGGATAATTGTAGAAACATTTATTCAACCTTATGCAAAGTTTGCAATTTCCATCTATTTAGTTCCTTTTTACAAAGTATACATGTGAAGCAAAGATTCAGCTGCAATAGTTCCTTTAGATTTTTGGAAATCGTTACCCCCAGTTAACAAACTGTTTTGTTGTACGGTAGAAAGCCATATTTACTCTGTTATTGTCTCTGTTGCCCTGGTGGGATATTTACACGTAAAATACCACAGTTGCTGTAATTTTTAAACTGCAGCCTTTTCAGAGCCTTCTATCTCGTTGACTAGGGCAGGAATTGTCTTCAGAGCATCTGTTGTCAGTATTGCTATGTCAACTGCAGGTAAAAAATCTTTATGTTCCTGCTTGTTTACCATTAGGCCCGGTGTCTATTTTTATGGGTGCCAAAGATTCTAGAGAAGCAACCAAAAGTGAGGGGGATGGGGGCATCCTGTAAGTCTCAAAGCCACAGTAGTCATATCCATTTACCTCAAACCTTCATTGTAGTTGGGTTATATGGGGAGAGGGCGAGAGAGTGCTTGAATAAGCTATGTAAAACAGATACTGGGAGTTTGATCTATAATGGTCTTGGCTACGGACTTCCGGGTTGGCGCCATCGCCGAATGGCGGACTCCCTCCGAGCTCCGGAGGGAGCCTGCTCGGCAGGGGCTGGGTCCTACCGCACCGGCGATGCGGGGACCCTTAAAAACCACGGCCACGAGGGCCGTGGACATGGAGACTCGGCTGGCACCGCCAGCGCCCTCCCGACTCGTGAAGGAGCCTTTTTAAAGGCTACGGATCGGGTGCCGGGGAGAAGCGTGGTGCTTTGAGTCCTCTGCTATCCCTGCCGAGCGCAGCCGCATGCCATCCGGCGGAGAGCGCTGACTTCTTCCATTGAAAATTCGGACTTTTTAACAACAACCCGTGAGTAATTTGGAAACTGGGTTTAAAAGGAGGAAAAAAAGAATTTCTTTCTGAATTGGACACGAGCGGGGGGGGGATCCAAAAAGGAAGTCAGTCCCCCCCCCCTATTGTAAACCTTCCAAGACAAGGACGGGGAAACCAAGGTCCAAAAAGATTTGTATTGCTGATAAAAACTAAGAATTCCACGATGGGGAATCATAAGAACTGTGCTGGAGGACGAATTGAGGGAGAAGAATCGTAACCCCCCCCCTGGGAACCGGGGTGATTGAAGAGAGAGCCTGGTGAAAAGAGTCGGAGATTTTGACAGCTGTCAAAGTAGCTGTCAAAGTCGGAAAGCGGAGAGGATTTTATTATGAGAACTTTGCGGGCTAAATTTGTTACAATTTGCTACAACTTTTAAAACTCGGATACAAAATGGCGAAAACATGGATAACAATTGGACTTTTGGACTAGAGAAAACAAAGTTACAACATCCCCCTAGAGGAGTTTCGGGACATTACAAAGATGGTCGTAAGTGGAAAAACACCATTGGAATTTTACAGGACTGGTTATCTTCTGGGAAAGCTGCAAAACGGAAATAATATTTTGTCTACAGGGTGTTCAGCTAAAGGAGACAATGGAATTTTCTATTGAAGAAAGGAAGGGACTGAACGCAAGTTTTTGTTCCTGAATAACAACAATCCCTGCAGACTTACTAAGCTTCTGAATTAGAACGTTTTAGCAGCGGAACAAGAGGAAACTGGACTACAACTTGGAAAGAACAATGGGGGGAGCTTTATTAAAGATCTGAAGTTAAGTGTTTTAAAAATAATTATGAAAGGAAAAAAAAAAAAAAAAAAAACAGCCAGCAAGGAGTTGGGGGAAATAGGTGATTTATGGATTGTAAGAATTCCAGGCGGATAACATGGTTTGGTGGCCAGGGGGAAATTAAACCGGGGACAGGGGGGGAGAACTAAAATCCAAAGGCTTGTCAACTTCTTTTTTTGAATTGGCTTTGCTTTATCTACTATATCTTTCATTTCTTATTTCTGATATTTCTATTATGTGGGGTGTCTTTATTATTAAAAAAAAAGGGAAATTGTGGAATAAAAATGGGGTGGGCCCTGGGAAAGAAATTTTTTGTTTTTTATTAAGGGTATTGATGAGGAATGTAGAAATTTTAAATTCGAATAATGGTTTAAACAAATTAAGTTTTTAATCAGAACCGAGAGCTTGTGGAGCCAACAACATGAACAAGGAATATGGTAGGGGTGGGGGAAGGGGGGAGTCCCAGAAAGTGGATATATGAAAATAAGGTTCTGACTGTATTTTAATTCTTACTTTCTGTATTTTGGAAAATCTTAATAAATATTATTAAAAAAAATAAAAATATATAATGGTCTTGGCTACAAACTGTAATAACAATACAATGCAATAAAATTCAGTTTTAAAAAGCTGTTGCCAAGGTTCACTCTAAGTGGTCAAAAGCTCTGTGGGCATCCAGTGACATGATGCCCAGCGGTTGTGTTATAGCTTACTGTAGTGTGTGATGCTTTGTTGTTGTTGTTTAGTCGTTTAGTCGTGTCTGACTCTTCGTGACCCCCTGGACCAGAGCACGCCAGGCCCTCCTGTCTTCCACTGCCTCCCGCAGTTTGGTCAAACTCATGCTGGTAGCTTCGAGAACACTATCCAACCATCTCATCCTCTGTTGTCCCCTTCTTCTTGTGCCCTCCATCTTTCCCAACATTAGGGTCTTTTCCAGGGAGTCTTCTCTTCTCATGAGGTGGCCAAAGTATTGGAGCCTCAGCTTCAGGATCTGTCCTTCCAGTGAGCACTCAGGGCTGATTTCCTTCAGAATGGAGAGGTTTGATCTTCTTGCAGTCCATGGGACTCTCCAGAGTCTCCTCCAGCACCATAATTCAAAAGCATCAATTCTTTGGCGTTCAGCCTTCTTGATGGTCCAGCTCTCACTTCCATACATCACTACTGGGGAAACCATAGCTTTAACTATACGGACCTTTGTTGGCAAGGTGATGTCTCTGCTTTTTAAGATGCTGTGTGATGCTTAGTATCATCCTAATAGAACTTGTGCAGTTCATTAACTTTGCTTACTTTTAAAAAGATCAAACAGCCTATATGTTTGGAACAAAGGTGAAAATTCGCTTGGACACCAGACATTTTGTGAAGTTTTGGACGAAACTGAAACAGAAGGAGATACAATAAAAACAGTGGTTGGACATAGGGTGAAGTTGAGAATGCAAGAATAACTTGGAAAATAACAAGGAAGTTGTAGTTACAACCCAAACAAAATGCTACGCTTGTCCAAAGGAATGTCAGAATATCTGCAGGTCTTCACAGAGAGCAACCAGTTAGTGAATACTATTTGTGATGAACCTGATAAAGGAGGAGGATAAGGATGCGGTGTTGCATGGAACACGTGGATTAAAAAGAAGGGAACTGAGCAAGGTGGAATCTCTTCATGAATGGCCCCTCTTCATAAACGGCCAGATTCTCCAGGTAATGTTGGTGATACAGTAAGGCTTCATATATCAGATGTTGATTGGAGCAGAACTAGTACAAGAGGTATTGTGGTATTGATCATGTCAGTTGAAGATGGACAGTGCTATCAACTAGGCACCAAAGGGGGGAAGCCGAAGCACCTTTTCAGTTGGAACAACTTTCCATTTCTTTCTTGAAAGTGCATTAGCAGTTTGGAGAAGCAGCTCCTGTCAGACGAGTTCTGAGAGAAATAGCAACGCGGCAGTCATTGACTTGTGGACAGGGTTATCAGCAGTGGCACTCGAAAGCAAAGGACTTGACAAACATGTATAAATGCTTGGCTATGAATGTGCTTCTCACCGCAGAATGTCACAGTGGCTGTTGCAACTTACCAGTAAAGGATATCTTGTCAGGGAAGAGAACAGGGTGCAAATCATCATCATCATCATCATCAGTTGGAAGTGACATTCATTACTGCACTCATATGCATTCTGTGTTCAGCCCTATAATTTCATAACAGATTAAATCTGAACAATTCTAACATGTTGACCTGTTAAATAACTTAGGCTGCGAACCTGTAACCACTTAGCTGCACTGAACTCGGTGGGACTTACCTCTGAGTAGACATGTGTAGGATTGCACCGTTAGTCTTGTTTATTTAAGAAAATCTCTTGGTACGTCCACCTGCGTATTTTTGGGATACGAACGTGCCAAACCCGGAAGTATACTTCCGGGTTTTCGCTGCTTGCACATGCGCAGAAGCGGCGCCTCTGCTTACGGACTTTTCGGGTTGTGGACAGACCCCCAAAACGAATTAAGTTTGTATCCGGAGGGTCCACTGTATTAAAAGAAAAAAATCCTGAGTTGCATCCAATGGTGTTACTCCTTTGATAGCAAGGCAGAATGGGAACTGTTTTCAAAACATACATGATACTAGGAAGGAGGAGGTATGGGCTCTATTAAAGAGAGGGTGGTTGTGGTATTATTCAGTTCTGCATATAAGACATGCCATTTGTCAAAAAAACCACCTACCCTTTTACTGTAAGAGTGTGTGGACAGGTGATTGCTGCTCAGTAGTGCAGCAAAGCGACACATGCTCACATTGAATAAATGCAAGCATTAATTGGTGACGAGCTGAACATTTTGACTTAATGAATGCATAGAAAATTTAATACTTTAATAGGTCTTCTTCTTTGGTGATCACTAGTAGCCGAGTAAGATTGTCTTCCATAAACACGGTTTTAACAATGAGTCTGTAAGTAACTGTGGAGGCCAATTCTGGACCCACACGTCCTTCCACAGTGGGGACATTGGTTCCCAGGCAGGAGTTGATCATGGTGTGGATTTGCCAAGCGTGCCTTCCTCTTAGCACGTTTCTCCCTTGTGTTCTGAGTCTGAGTGTCTTCAAAGCCCATGACACCTTTGGTGAAGGCTGTTCTCGATTTGACACTTCTGGTGGGATGTACACATCTTGAAATGACATTTGTTAGAAAAACAAAATAAAAATACGAGTGTAGAAGAGGACGGGAGTAAAATGCTGTCTTAAGAAAGAAAAGGTGCTTGGAATAAAATTTATTCCGGGCCAAATGTGTTTTGGAAGAGACATTTCTGCAGAACTACATTTTTAGCGGAGATTCTCACCAAATGCCTGGGACACTTCCAGCAGGAGTTGTCTGCCATAGATGCTCCCCCTGTTTTGTGCTTGTCTTTTCTATAAGTAGTGTACCATGGTAACCAGGAGATCAACTTTTAGGATAATTATAGATCTGAAAACACTGTGTAACATTATTAATATAGTATAAGTAGTGTGATAGCATTTGCCACGTCTACTGTAATCTATTTATTTTAAGCATTTTAAACCCCCTCTTTTAGTCAAGGCTTCCAGAGCAGCTTACAAAAACTCGTAGATTCCCTTCCTTCAGGCTTGCATCTAAAGGACATGGTGCATAAGGGAAAAAGGGGAGTTAAGGAGATTCAGGCATTCCTTCTTAACAGTTGTTACACTGACCCGCTGGGGTGGTAGCCTGATATAATGATTGCCACTAGGTGACAGTTGAGTGAGAGCCAAGGGCATCTTGTTGTTCAGCAGCGGCGATGGATGTTTCTCCTCTCTTCTGTTTTGCAGCCTGGTGTAATTAAAGAACTCCGCATTTGTTTGTCATTCAATACATGGCATGGGCATCCTAAACACAGATGCCCTATGAGAAAAGTCATGTGCTGTTGTACAATCCTTGGCACCTCCCTTAATAGCATGTCACCAGTAAATCTATCCTGTAGACCTAGCCTCACACTGGTATCTATCTATGTTGGAGCCCCAAAACCCCAGAAAACTAAGCAGTCTCAAGAGATCAGCTTGGCCAGAGTTTGGTATCAGAATAGCTATTGCGCAGTGGTGTCCGTTATGTATCACAATAAACTTTTTTTCTTTCTGAAGTTCTTTGCAATGCAGAACTTTGACCCCTTGTTGCAGTCCTTTTTCTCACAGTCAGTCAGATACTGTTCCCGTGATGTTTTGCAGTTGTTCAATGCAAGTGTGGAATTGGGCAGTTGTTGTTTAGTCGTGTCCGACTCCTCGTGACCCCCTGGACCAGAGCACGCCAGGCACTCCTGTCTTCCACTACCTCCCGCAGTTTGGTCAAGCTCATGCTGGTAGCTTCAAGAACACAGTCCCACCATCTTGTCCTCTGTCGTCCCCTTCTCCTTGGGCCCTCCATCTTTCCCAGCATCAGGGTCTTTTCCAGGGAGTCTTCTCTTCTCATGAGGTGGCCAAAGTGTTGGAGCCTCAACTTCAGGATCTGTCCTTCCAGTGAGCACTCAGGGCTGATTTCCTTAAGAAATTGGGCAGTGGCTTATGTTAAATCCAGCAGTTTATGTTAAATTTTATCAAACTTTTTTCAAAGTAAGTTTCTAGCCCTTTTAGCTGTGAGCATAAGCTTGAAAGTGTTTACAATACCTGGTAAAATATCAGAAGTCAGAAGTGGGGAGGGAGCAATAGTTTCAATGGGGAGAACTTCAGTTCAGTGGTGTGATTTAGCTCTTTACTCCTCCCTATGACTAGCAGCAGCAGAATAAATTAGGGAAGTAAGAAAATATATGGAAATATAACCTGATTTGCATAATGATTGCACACTAGTCAGTAGTAGCGCAACGAAAAGCATTTATCACTACTCCAGGCCATTCTCGTGCAGTTTTTCAGAAGATATTTTGAGATGAAATTCTTAAATTCTTTACTCAAAATATTTTGTGCTGTAATATTGGGACGGTGTGACTGTTTACCACATGTATATGTTTGTTCATACATGAATGCCGTTCCACAGGCAGGCTAACGTCGTGTTGTCCACTGGTTGGTTTCTGCAAAGTGTGGGTGGCTTTGGTAGTCTTTGGCTGGCTTCCCCTGTGGGAAGGGGCCAATTCCAGTATCTCTTAGCAGAGGTCCTTGGAGTATCTCCAAAGTGCACTGCGAACTCAGGTATGATCCCCAGCCCATCATATCTTAGAGCTGAAAAGTGGGGCATAGGACTTGTCAGGCTTACCAGATGCTCACCGTGGTGAGCATATTTATGAACTTCTAATTGCTTAGTCTAATAAGAATGGGTAAGTATTTAAGAATTGACATGTAAATTGCACTTTGCAGAAGACAATTACTTGTAGTAAGAATGCATGTCACTTATCTATTATAAGATTTGATGAAAACATGTTTGGGTTTTCCTGCAGCTTGTGGGGGGAAGGGAGGGCTGAAAGGCCAAATTTCCTTTCAGATTGAATGAATATTCCTGTAATAATATACTATAGTCACATCAGCAGAAGTCCTGACAAGTTATTCCATATTAAAAGTGATCGCATCCGACTCGTCAAATGAAAAGCCAGCAAGTCTTGTCTTCTGGCTGAATAAATGGACCTACAGTAGACTTTTGACCCTATAACTGAAATGTTGCATTCTTTGAAGATGCAATATAACAACAACAGCACAGCAGCTGCTTTGTTGATCTAAATGCAGTTAATGAATTTGTGTGTTAGAACCTGTTCTACTACGATTATCTTCAGGCAGATTGTGTCCCAATATTTTATTAATAAATTTCAAATATTTGTACATAGGAAAGAATAATATATCGAAAATAATTACATAAATAGAACAGTGTTGTTGTATGAATGTTTGGCAAACAAAGTTAAAAGAATGGAAACTTAAACACTAATACAGTGGTGGAATAAGCAAAATTATGAAAAGTAGCAACAAGCTAGACAGAGCAAGGGCAACTATGGATGGACGGAAAATGTGAGGTGCAATGCTGGGATTCCATTCCATGTACGGCAGCAGTCTTCAAAATCCTCTATGGACGAGGTTAACCAGACCTTTAGCTGATACATCTGGGCTCAGCTTGGAACTGCCGGAACTGACTTAGCTGCCTCTCCAGTGCCTGGTTGGGGTAGTACATCTCCACATACCTGGCCTGCATCTCTCGCTGATAGCACAGGACTATTTTCTTCTCCTCTTCCCAAGTTTTCCGCTCCTGCTCAAAGCTTGCCTCTTGCAGCTGGGCCTGGCGCCTCTCGCGCAGCAATTCTCCCCATAGCCATTCAGCGCCCTCTGCACTCCCCCCCTTCACCCCCCTACTTTTAGAGCCATCTGTTACACAAGCCAAAATGTTCTGGCATGCTTGCATGGGAGAGTCCCGTGGAGGAGCAGGGGAGCCACGCTCAAGGTTTGGGAAGAGTCCCCCAATTGTGCCACTTGCGAGTCCTCGGCTTGCATCTCTGTTTGGACTTCCCACAGCTGTGTTTTCAAGCTGAAGATTTCACCCTGTTTCTGGGCCATCTCCTCCTGGGCATCTGGGAACTGCTGCTTGAGCAATGAAATCCCTGCAGTCTTCTGACAGACGTCCCACTGGGTCTCCTCCAATATGGGACTCAGGCGCTCTGCCTGTTGGTGCTGGAGCCTCAGCTCCTCGCACTGCCTCTGCTGAAGGTCCAGCTCTTCTTGCAGCCGTTTCTCTTCCTGCTGAGCTTTGTAGAGCTGCAGCTGAACCTCCTGCTTCAGTTCATCCAACTCATCCATCCACAAACGCCATTTGTCCTCAAACATCTGTGTGAAGGGATCATCATTCTCAATCAGATTTCTCTCCATGCCCTTCTCAGTCAGCCGGTCCTCAAGCTGCTTCACTACATCTTCCAAGGAGTCTGTGGATTCATTCAGAGGATGTGGTTCCCCAGAGCTCTGCAGGGGGCTTAGGCTCTTGCAAGACAGAGGTGTTTTGTCTACAGCCAAGGGGTCCCGTGGCCCCTGAGAAGCCCTGTCTAAGGAGTCACCAGTGTGGTTGTTGTGGCCTGCAGAAGCATTGAGCTGGGTTGGAGCAAGTTTGAAACATGGAGTGTCGGTGGGGAAGCTTTGGTTAGAGTTCGTGCTCTCATCCAGGCTGATGGTGTGCAGCAGGTGACTGCGGAGAGGGCTGCGTTGCGAGGAGCTGCTGGTGCTGTTCTGGGCCAGGCTCCTGTTGCTCTCGGACAACTTCTGGCCTTTGGCTGATGACCGCCTTGGCATGCACAACAGGCTCTTCCATGATACCAAGGCAGAGGGTCTGATCCGACACCTGTTGAAGCATCCATGTTCAGGCAATGAGCTCTTGGAGAAATCAGCTGCCTGTTGATGGTCCCGGAAATACCGCTCGGGGGACTGGTTCTCCTGGTCACTCTCATAGTCCCTTTGAAAGCCACCTCCAGATGACTGGTGCTTCTTCTCGGCCCGGGTGTCCCGCTTGCCCCCATGGAAGTAGCCAAAAACTCCACACTGTGACGTTCCTTTCCGGAGCAGCCCATCTGGCTGACGCATGCCACGCAGACCTCCTGGAGAAGTCGGCAAGAAATCCCGTTTCTCTACTTGGCTGCCCACGTTGCCCATGCTGCCGTCGTTGTCCGGCTCAGAATCCAGAGTGAAAGGATCAAACAGACAATGGCAGGGGTTAACGGTCACATGAGAGGCCTGTTCTGTTGCTATGGAGTTTTAAACACAAGCGGAATGCCAGCACATGATGGCTGGCCAACTGGGCTGGACTCCATTCTGCGACCTCCTCCTCCTCCTCCTGCAGCTCCTTGGTTGGCTCCATAGTCCCTGTCTTTAAATCCATCCATTTATATATTCATTCTTAGCACTCTTGTTTAGCTGCTAACAACATACCGTATTTTTCCATGTATAAAATTTTTTAGTGAAATATTGTGGGGCGTCTTATACACGGTTGGTGACTGCTCAGGAGTTCCGGCTCTGGCTCTGGTGTGGGCGCCCAAGCTCTGACCTGGGCTTGGGTTCGGTTTGGGCTTTGGCACGGGTGCAGGTGGCTTGGGTTTGGGCTCTGGCCCGATTTCTTAATTTTGGGGGCATTTTATACACTGAAAAATATGATATTCTTTCAACACATTGTTTTGTGTGTGTTATTTAAAAATAACCCATTTGCAATTTTTCCAACTTGGGATTATATATAATTATATTGTTACCTTGCTGTATAATTTCAGAAGTTCATTTATACCGCTTTTGGGGCATTACCATTGGCTATGGTACATTGCAAAACCCATAGTTGGACATTGATTCTATGGATGTAATGGCTCATGAGAGGGGAGTTGGAGGGGGTGGCTGGTGGCCATGGCTTCCACTGCAGTCAGCTTTATTGTACTACCCAAAGGCCATGACAAAACCATTCAAACGCTATCCACATGTCTTTCACTGACTTGTCCCAACTTTCACAGGAAGTCCTCCCAATATTTTAAATTCCACACCATGTTTTCTATGTCATCCAAGAGGAGATTTTTCACCAGACTTTTTCTACTGAAGTCTTTGATGATGATGACGATGACAATGACGACTACTACTCCTGCTACGACTGCTACTACTACCACAACTATTAATACATTTATTTATACGCCACACCTTCCTCCAGAAGAGCCCAGTTTGGCAACTGACAGGGCTATTAATTAGTCAGATGAAGATGGAGGCAAGGCAGCCTTAAGATTCAGGGGCACAAAATGCTGGTAGTTGAAAAGAAAAGGCTAGAATAAAGGGCAAGTGTAGTTTCTTCTGGTTGTTGACCAGAAATAAATTATTTGGCCACCAAGTCAATCATAATGACTGGGTGTGTAGACGGCTGGCTGAGGCCCATTGTCTGATTAATTCACAAAAAATGCTGTGTCTGGCAAATTAGCCTTGGCGTGATTTCCTACAGGGCTCACAAGTGCAAGTTGTAGTTGCTGCACCTTGAAGTAATGATTGTAGTAATGAACTCTGAGTAGGTAGACACTGCTTGCGATCATATCTTGCTGATTCAATACTAGTACTTACCATGCGCTGCAGGGTGGATTCTAGACCGTTGGCTGTCTTTGGTACTTGGCACACATGCTAAAGGTTTTGGACTATACCGTCACTTGTAGTTTCCCTTGCATTGCCTTTGAGTTTATTTATAAATTAAGTTGCTTTTGGCCACCCTTTGATCGTACAGTTCCAAGGCAGGTTACAACACAATTCCAATAAAACTGAAAGTAGGTGAAACCATCTCACCACATTTCAACCAGGTAAAAAAAAACACCTATGGAATGTCCCATGGTTTATTGCAGAAGTAGACTAAACTGCAGGAGGCAGTGGAAGACAGAAGTGCCTGGCGTGCTCTGGTCCAGGGGGGTCACGAAGAGTCGGACATGACTAATTGACTAAACAACACAGACTAAAATCCGCAACAGCCTTGGCAAAATGCTAGGTCTTTATCTAACACTGAAACGCCAACAGCATTGATGCAGTTCCTACCTGCAGGAAGAGGGAGTTCCATAATTGGGACGTCGCCATATCCCATGTTACTGCATGAGCTATATCCCATAAGAACCTTATCCTTAAACATTTCATCCCTGTTTGCTAAGGCACTACCCCTCGTAAACAACTACAGTGCAGTTATCCATGGTTCCGTTGTTTTGGTAAGATCTTGTTCTCATTCTCCATATGAAGGCTGCAGTATGCCTCAAATAATTAAATAATCTACCTAGGTCTTTTATGTCTCCAGTAATCTTTCTGCTGGGCACTCAGGCTCTGTAGATATCGAAGCAGAGCAGCAGGTGATTTTGTGAAAAAGATAAATGAAGCTTTTAACTTGAAAGACTATTCTCTGCTCCTCTGCTTCAATTAAAATAAAATAAAACCCAGGGCTCTTCAGTGCTCTGCAGGCAGCGTTCTGGACAAAGCACTTGGATGAAACCAGCTTCTTGCAAACATGTAGAAATCCAGTAGATGGGAAAGTAGACAGAGTGACAGGAGCGACGCAAGGCTTCTGGGGAGACTCTGATTCAGCTTGGGATGCTTTGTGGTGCAACTCAAATTCCCCCAATTTGCCTGGTTATCTGGCACGTTCCTAGTATATGCTTTTAACAGTCTTCTGCCTGTGGATAGGGATGCAGCTGGCACTGTGGGTTAAACCACAGAGCCTAGGGCTTGCCGATCAGAAGGTCGGTGGTTCAAATCCCCGCGACGGAGTGAGCTCCCGTTGCTCGGTCCCTGCTCCTGTCATCCTAGCAGTTTGAAAGCACATTAAAATATAAGTAGATAAATAGGTACCGCTCCAGCGGGAAGGTAAACGGTGTTTCCGTGCGCTGCTCTGGTTTGCCACAAGTGGCTTAGTCCTGCTGACCACATGACCCCGAAGCTGTACGCCGGCTCCCTCGGCCAATAAAGCGAGATGAGCGCCGCAACCCCAGAGTCGGCCACGACTGGACCTAATGGTCAGGGTCCCTTTACCTTACCGGCAGTAGGATATCCTGCAAAGGAGACTCCCCCATAAACTGCACGTGGTTTGTATAAGCAACTGGTTGTTGGCATCTGTCTGCCTCTGGACGCAATGGAAGAGTGCTCCTTCAGGGCAAAAGCCTAACCTTTGGGAGAATTACAGCGCCTGCTGTGGCTGTAGAGACCGATGCAGGAGAGACATGTTTTATTGCAGGTGGGGCAGATGAAGGTGTCCTGTTCTGCTGCTGGTGGTGGTGCACCGTGTTGTTTCTTCTCTCTGCAGTCCTCCTAGTGGTTCTCCCTTCTCTGGTTACTGATGTGGATACACAACCTGACTGCCTGTCTCCAGGCACTGCAGTAATCTGCAAGGGATTCCCACACTGCGGGGTTAATGTTGCCAGCCTTTGTGTCTTTGAGAGCCAGTGTGGTGTAGTGGTTAAGAGCGGTGGACTCGTAATCTGGTGAACTGGGTTTGATTCCCCGCTGCTTCACATGCAGCTGCTGGGTGACCTTGGGCTAGTCAGTTTTCTGAAGTCTCTCAGCCCCACTCACCTCACAGAGTGTTTGTTGTGGGGGAGGAAGGGAAAGGAGATTGTTAGCCGCTTTGAGACTTCTTAGGGTAGTGATAAAGCAGGATATCAAATCCAAACTCCTCCTCAAACTCTTCTTCTTCACGTTTGCAGACATCTTTGTAATGCATATATTTGGTCTGCCAACAGGCCCAGTGCCTGAAGCCAACTCGTTGTAGAGCACGTCCTTGAGGATCCTGCCATCTTCCATTCTCTGGACATGACCAAGCCAGCATAGACGTTGTTGAGACAGGAGTGTGGACATGCTAGGTGTGTGGGCTTGGGAGAGCACATATTTGCCTGAGACTCTGTCCTGCCATGTGATGCCCAAAATCTTCCGGACGCAGCACATATGGAAGGCATTGAGGAGCTCCTGTAAACTGCCCACAACTCATAGAATCATAGAGTTGGAAGAGACCACAAGGGCCATCGAGTCCAACCCCCTGCCAAGCAGGAAACACCATCAGAGCACTCCTGACATATGGTTGTCAAGCCTCTGCTTAAAGACCTCCAAAGAAGGAGACTCCACCACACTCTTTGGCAGCAAATTCCACTGTCAAACAGCTCTTACTGTCAGGAAGTTCTTCCTAATGTTTAGGTGGAATCTTCTTTCTTGTAGTTTGGATCCATTGCTCCGTGTCCGCTTCTCTGGAGCAGCAGAAAACAACCTTTCTCCCTCCTCTATGTGACATCCTTTTCTATATTTGAACATGGCTATCATATCACCCCTTAACCTCCTCTTCTCCAGGCTAAACATGCCCAGCTCCCTTAGCCATTCCTCATAAGGCATCGTTTCCAGGCCTTTGACCATTTTGGTTGCCCTCCTCTGGACACGTTCCAGTTTGTCAGTCACTCACTTCCCTAAAGCAGCATGCTCAACATGCAATCCTGGTAGACCATCTTGATATTGGTTGTTAGCATCACATTCTCCCATACTCTTTTGGAGATGCGAGCCATTGCTGCAGCCGGAGCCCAGGTCGACAGAATTGTCTACCACCTCAAGTGTGTGGTCGCCAGTGCTGATGTGTGGAGTGCTGGCGACAGCTTGACCCAGGATGTTGGTGTTTGTCAGGTTGATGGTGAAACTGAATTCCATGCAGGGCAAAACAGTTGATGAGTCTCTGCAGAGCTTCCTCACGAGTAGGCTGGGTCATCTGCAAACAACTTCTCTTGTATAAGTACGAATGCATGTACAGCAGGAGCTGGGCAGGAGTATGTTGATTGTACTTAACGTTGGGTCATATGAAGAGGAATCATATGTTTGATTACCGATTTTAGCTTCAAAGCTGGCAACTACAGATGCTACCCAGCTATATTTCTTGTGTTCTGTCTGAATCAGAAGAGGCAGCTGAGATGCTAGATAGATGTTTAGAGGTAGTGGTGGCCTGGATGTCGCTCAACAAATTGAAACATAGGTCTTAGGTGTTTTAAGTCCTCAAGTCTAGGAGGTGGAAAGGCAGGCTGTTGTGTATGGGGTTGCACTCCCCCGGAAGCAGCAAGTGTGTAGTTTAGGAGTAATACTGGATTATTTCTGGAGGCCCAAGTAACCTTGGTGTGTGGGATTGCCTATATCTAGCTTCAGCTGGTGTGCCAGTGACACCCTCTTTTTGGACACATTGACTTGGCCACAGCACTTATGCAGTAGCTAGATTACTGGCTGGGGCTGCATTTAGAATGCATATATCCGTTGTTCTGAAACAGCATGGATTTCCAGAAGGTTTCTGAGCCTAATTCAAGGTGATCGCATTGGTGTTTAAAACCGTAAATCAGTTAGGCCCCAAATCTGAGATACCACCTCCTTTTGTACAGACCCTCTCTCAGGTGTTAAGATCAGCAGAAGGGACTCTCTTGGTAGCTTTACCATCCTCAGAAGCTCAGGATGGTGGTGGCCCTAAAAAGGGCAAACTCTGTGGCAACCGTTAAATTGGGGAAATCCTTTCTCCCAGTGGTGCATCCGACAAATTTGCTATGTACGATATGAACTTCAGCCTGGCTTTTGACACCTGAGATGTGTGTTTTCAGGATCCTCCCTATTCCTGTGACTGTCATTTGTTTAACTTTTTTAATTCTGAACTTTAAATTGTTGTTATTCACCCTGGGACCCACTGGTGAAGGACAATACTACTACTACTACTACTACTACTACTAATTATTATTGTTCTTCTTCTTGTTGTTGTTGTTGCTTTTTTATGAAAGTTCGGGATAGCTCAGTCAGTAGAAACATGAGACTCTTAATCTCACAATCGTACATTCTGCCCCCATGTTGGGCAAAAATATCCTGCATTGCAGGGCGTTAGACTAGTTGACCCTCATGGTCCCATCCAACTCCAAAATTCTATGATGAACAGCCTCCCAGCAGGGCCTTAAGGCAGAACTGCACAGTGTTGCCCCTTGACTAAGAGAAGAAAGGGAATTAGGAGTATGGCTGCTAGGCTGTTGTTGTTGTTGTTGTTGTTGTTGTTGTTTAGTCGTTTAGTCGTGTCCGCCTATTCCTGACCCCCTGGACCAGAGCACGCCAGGCACTCCTATCTTCCACTGTCTCCCGCAGTTTGGTCAGACTCATGCTGGTCGCTTCGAGAACACTGTCCAACCATCTCGTCCTCTGTCGTCCCCTTCTCCTTGTGCCCTCCATCTTTCCCAACATCAGGGTCTTTTCCAGGGAGTCTTCTCTTCTCATGAGGTGGCCAAAGTCTTGGAGCCTCAGCTTCAGGACCTGTCCTTCCAGTGAGAACTCAGGGCTCATTTCCTTCAGAATGGATAGATTTGATCTTCTTGCAGTCCATGGGACTCTCAAGAGTCTCCTCCAGCACCAGAATTCAAAAGCATCCATTCTTCGGCGATCAGCCTTCTTGATGGTCCAGCTCTCACTTCCATACATCACTACTGGGAAAACCGTGGCTTTAACTATACGGACCTTTGTTGGCAAGGTGATGTCTCTGCTTTTTAAGATGCTGTCTAGATTTGTCATTGCTTTTCTCCCAAGAAGCAGGCGTCTTTTAATTTCGTGGCTGCTGTCACCATCTGCAGTGATCATGGAGCCCAAGAAAGTAAAATCTCTCACTGCTTCTATTTCTTCCCCTTCTATTTGCCAGGAGGTGATGTACTTCATTTTATTTCATTTAGAGACTGCTTAGCCACAAACCTCTCTTAAGCGGTGTCTCGTCTTGTGAATTTGTTAAGCCCCTCTTGGTTGAGATGATGCCTTGTTGGTGTGCTACGCAGCACTCAGCACACTGGTCTACCACATAAAGTTATGATAGTGGATAGTAGATGCCTGTACGAATTAGTCCTAATAGGCCTAACTAGAAGTAGACCACAGAAGGATGAAAAGTCTAAAGCAGTGGTTACAAGAAAGATTTATCGCCAGTATGTTTTCCTGATGGGAATTCTGGAAAGTACCTTGATAATAAATCTTTCTCGTCTGTATTGGCATTTCTCTTTTTCATCATTCTTGACGGTTTAAACTGGTCTGCAGGCAACTAAAATTAGGAAGCAGGGTTGGGTGCTGGGATAGGAAAGGAGGAGGAGGAGGAGACTCATGAGGGTAGAATTTTCACAGTTGCATATATTTTTCTGTTACCAAGAAGTTCCGTTTTTGAAGTGTTTCACCTGTCATTGTTCTGTTTTACTTAACATGGAGGGGGTGATCTTGTCTTAGAAAGCAGCAAATGTACCCACAGTTCTTTAGTCAGATATTTGAAGGTAATTGCTTCCTCTTTTCCTTTAGCTCGACAAATGTACAGCAAATTTTCCTATCCTAATTGTTCATCGGGGAGTTCATGCTGATTACATTATAGTTTCATTATACCATGTGTGGGTGTAATAAGTACTTCACGTATGAAACTAGTAACACATCCTTTCTTATGATGAAAAAAAAATTTGTATTTTATACAACTGTGGGTAACCCAAAACATTTCCTTGGTGGTATTTTATCACCCATTGAATGAAGTTCTGTGAGTTTCATTGACCTTTCCTACTCAGTATTCTAAGCCGAATAAACATTTATTTCCCAGTCCTGAAGACATTTATTGGTGAGTCCCATTAATTTCATTCGGACTTGAGTGGAAATAAGTGTGTGCAGGATAATTGTCATCAAGAGTCAAAGATCTTCAAAACCATGGGCCATCTTGGAGAAGGAAAATCTTACAATACAAATCTGGATTGAAAATGTTACTCAATATCCCTGAATAAAATGCTCTGTTTTGTTACCTTTCAAAGTGAAAACGATTGCTCTTTTGATGCTAGCAGACCTATTATTCAAAGCCTTTACTCTGCAGGATTTAAGAAATTTAAAAAATGGGCTTTTGTTGTTTTTTATCTGTTGTGGTTGAGTATTGATTTTTTTATACTTTGCCATCACAAGGTTTTGGCTGGAAAAGTGGGCTAAATGTACCGTATCTAAAATAAATGAAGAACCAGGCTGAGATTGTGAGCTGGGAAGACAGTGGTCCATATTTTGTTCCTGTTTTGAATTTAGTAGATGTACCACGTGCTGTACACCCCACCCCAGTCTCGGCTCAGTGGCCTATCTTACAAAGCTGTATTCAAGAATGAGATGGTATATCTGACGCACCAAGAACACTTTCAAACCACTAGAGAAATGCCAAGTAGTACTTATGATTGAGCTTTATTTGGTTCCGTTGGTAGATTAAAAAACCTTTATTCAGTGAAGACAAAGTTTTATCAGTTGGACTTCTCTTGTTTGAGTGAATTGTTAACTGTAATGGGTCATAAGCAACAGCAAAGCATTGGAATTTATTGAAAGCAATCAAGCGCACATTATGTTACACTTCCTTCAGTTCCTCAGAAAGGCACCTGCACTTAGATTTGGGCAACACGCAAATGTATTTAGACTCGGTCAGTTAAGACAGATGGTTAATCAATTTGTAAATCCTTTAATTGGTTGACAGTCCTTATTATTAGTGTTTGTCTGCAACTGAGAAACAAGTCCAGCTCCAGGTTTTGAGAGCCCTTGAATAAATAGACTCTGGTGCTCTCCCCAGAAGACCCTGTGCTTGCCCAGGATGGGGGCAGTAGTGCTTAATAGAAGTTGTCACCACTCCCGCTTCTGCAGCCAGTGGGCTGTTTGCTTTCCTATGCAGTCTAGGCGCTGCTGATGGGAGCTGTGAGATGAGTGGGGTAGCATGCCAAAACTCTTATTCCAACAATATTAATCAGGATTCCATTCCCTCCATACGCCAACATCACAGGTGACATACAGCCTGGAGCTCCACTCACTGGTGAGCCAGTGTGGTGTAGTGGTTAAGAGTGGTGGACTCGTATTCTGGTGAACCGGGTTTGATTCCCCGCTGCTCCACCTGCAGCTGCTGGGTGACCTTGGGCCAGTCACACTTCTCTGAAGTCTCTCAGCCTCACTCACCTCACAGAGTGTTTGTTGTGGGGGAGGAAGGGAAAGGAGATTGTTAGCCACTTTGAGACTCCTTCGGGTAGTGATAAAGTGGGATATCAAATCCAAACTCTTCCTCCTCCTCCTCCTCTTCTTCTTCTGGCCTACCCACAATCCTTGCTGCAGGGAAGCAGCTTGCCCCGAACTGGAGACTGGAGGTACAGGGAAGCAGCAGTGCTGATCAGAGCTCCAGGCTCCGCGCACGGGCTCCCCAACAGTGTTGACTTGATGATGACAGCCCTGCCTCTGACGTTTTGCAAGTGGAGGTTGGTGGGGCATTTTGTTTGTGTGCGCATGGGTCACACCTCCATTCAGCACTGCCTCCCCCATCCCTCTGGTTACAGACTCCACTAACCCAGAAATAGTGCTTCGATTTAAGAACTTTGCTTCAGGATAAGAACAGAAATTGTGCTCTGGCAGTGTGGCAGCAGCAGGAGGCCCCATTAGCTAAAGTGGTGCTTCAGGTTAAGAACAGTTTCAGGTTAAGAACGGACCTCCGGAACGAATTAAGTACTTAACCCGAGGTACCACTGTACACTGAAAAATATTATATTCTTTCAACACATTGTTTTGTGTGTGTTAATAAAAAAAATTCCAATTGCAATTTTTCCAACTTGGGCTTATATATAATTATATTGTTACCTTGCTGTATAATTTCAGAAGTTCATTTATACAGCTTTTGGGGCATTACCATTGGCTTTGGTACATTGCAAAACCTATAGTTGGACATTGATTCTATGGGTGTAATAGCTCATGAGAGGGGAGTTGGAGAGGGTGGCTGATGGCCGTGGCTGCCACTGAAATAAATTCAAAGAATATTCTCCTTAGTAAGTAAGCTTTATTGTACTAGCCAAAGGCCATGACAAAACCATACAAACACTATCCACATGGCTTCCACTGACTCGTCCCAACTTTCACAGGAAGTCCTCCCAATGTTTTATATTCCACACCATGTTTTTTATGTCACCCAAGAGGAAATTTTCACCAGACTTTTCCTACTGAAATCTTTTGTGGGTTATTATTATTATTTATTTTATTTCTATACCGCTTTAAATTTTTAGGAAAATCTTAAAGTGGTTTACAGCATATTAAAACATCAATAAAACAATCCAGAATGAAACATTTCTGAAGAAAGTCAGATACAGAGTATACAGTCAAAGCAACATAATTAACAGAAAACCACAATGTTATCTTAAAGATTTCAAAATAAAACATTACAAAGGAGGTCAACTACAGAATACATATTTAACACAAAGTTAGCAAAAAATATTAAACATTTCCAAAAAAACCAAAACCATTTCTAAGTGAAGTTGAATATAAAATGCACATTTAAAACATCATATTTTATGCAATTACTTTATTCCAGCATCAGTTTCCCCTTTTCTAGGTGTGACATTTAGTCCTTGCAGGAAAACAATATAGGCAGAGTTACCTTTGGCTTGCTTCAGCCATCCCTGGCCAGCATCTCATTTGCACTGTGCTGCTCAGGATCACCTTGTCAAGCTTCTATTCCACTGTTTGTACTCAGAGAGATCAGCATGTGGTTTGTTGTTGTTTAGTCGTGTCCGCCTCTTCGTGACCCCATGGACAAGAGCACGCCAGGCACTCCTGTCTTCCACTGCCTCCCGCAGTTTGGTCAAACTCATGCTGGTAGCTTCGAGAACGCCGTCCAACTATCACGTCCTCTGTTGTCTCCTTCTCCTTGTGCCCTCCATCTTTCCCAACATCAGGGTCTTTTCCAGGGAGTCTTCTCTTCTCCTGAGGTGGCCAAAGTATTGGAGCCTCAGTTTCAGGATCTGTCCTTCCAGTGAGCACTCAGGGCTAATTTCCTTAAGAATGGAGAGGTTTGATCTTCTTGCAGTCCATGGGACTCTCAAGAGTCTCCTTCAGCACCAGAATTCAAAAGCATCAATTCTTTGGCGATCAGCCTTCTTGATGGTCCAGCTCTCACTTCCATACATCACTACTGGGAAAACCATAGCTTGAACTATGCGGACCTTCTGGAGGAGGAACCGGCAAGCCACTCCAGTATCCCTGCCAAGAAATTTCCATGGACAAAGCATGTGTTATGTACACCATAATGGTGCCGGTTGTCGTGATACTCCGGCTCAACGCAGTGGTTTCATTATTGGCTTCTGTGTAATAATAGAGATAGGTGCTGAAACCGATTCACAAGAGGCAGAGAAAGTACTACTTCACAGGGCATTTAATTAACTTCCAGAATTTGCTGCCGCAAGATGCGGTAATAGCCAATGAGTTAGATGGCTTTAAAAGTAGATTAGACAATATCGCGGAGAATAGGTCTGTCAGGGGCAATTAGCTACGGCAGCTAAATGGAATCTCCACCTACACAGGTAAACAAATACCGTATTTTTCCGTGTATAAGACGCCCCCATGTATAAGACGACCCCTATTTTTTGAGCCCAAAATTAAGAAATAAATTTATATATTTAATTGCAACATTCCGTGTATGAGACGACCCCCAATTTTAAACTTAAAAAATTTGGGGGGAAATATAGTCTTATACACGGAAAAATACAGTAAGTATTGGGCAATTGCTTACCCGTCCTTCCTGTGGCTTCTCATAAGCATCTGGTTAGCCTTTAATAAAAAAAGGAATATGAAACAATAAAAACAATTATCTATAAAATCCTGGTAAGTGAGATATCTGTCGCTCTGCTAATATAATGCTTTATCAGCACTGTGTTGTCTGCACTTTACTTTGCTGAAGGTTGGAATGCTATCTTACAGTTCAGCCTTTTTCTTGATTACCTTAATAGAATTATTCGAATCTTGTGTTGCTTAGTTTCAAGTGTGAGACCAGAGAGTGTATAGATTTTCAGCTCCATTCACACTTTAGTTCTCATCTTAAAGTTTACCCAACTTTTTCAGGCTAGCCTTGCACGCCACACAGTAATTTCTTCTTCTGCTTCTTCTTCTTCTTCTTCTTCTTCTTCTTCTTCTTCTTCTTCTTCTTCTTCTTCTTCTGTTGTCCATTTGTGGCGCAGCGCACTTTCAGCACAGTATAATAATAATAATAATAATAATAATTTATTATTTATACCCCGCCCATCTGGCTGGGTTTCCCCAGCCACTCTGGGCGGCTTCCAACAAAACACTAAAATACAATAACCTATTAAACATTAAAAGCTTCCCTAAACAGGGCTGCCTTCAGATGTCTTCTAAAAGTTTGGTAGTTATTTTTCTCTTTGACATCTGATGGGAGGGCTGTGTGGAGGACTCCCTGGTCCTGAATGGGGTAACTGTGCCCCTGAAGGACCAGGTGCGCAGCCTGGGAGTCATTCTGGACTCACAGCTGTCCATGGAGGTGCAGGTCAAATCTGTGTCCAGGGCAGCTGAGCTCCATCTGGTACGCAGGCTGAGACACTACCTGCCCACAGACTGTCTTGCCAGAGTGGTGCATGCTCTGGTTATCTCTCGCTATGACTACTGCAATGCGCTCTATGTGGGGCTACCTTTGAAGGTGATTCGGAAACTACAACTAATCCAGAATGCGGCAGCTAAAATGGTGACTGGGAGCGGCTGCCGAGACCACATAACACTGGTCTTGAAAGACCTACATTGGCTCCCAGTACGTTTCCGAGCACAATTCAAAGTGTTGGTGATGACCTTGAAAGCCCTAAACGGCCTTGGTCCAGTATATCTGAAGGAGCGTCTCCACCCCCATCGTTCTGCCCGGACACTGAGGTCCAGCGCCGAGGACCTTCTGGCGGTTCCCTCACTGCAAGAAGCTAAGTTACAGAGAACCAGGCAGAGGGCCTTCTTGGTGGTGGCACCCGCCCTGTGGAACGCCCTCCCTTCAGATGTCAAAGAGAACAACAACTACCAGTTTTTTAGAAGACATCTGAAGGCAGCCCTGTTTAGGGAAGCTTTTAATGTTTAACAGACCACTGTATTTTAATACTCTGTTGGAAGCCGCCCAGAGTGGCTGGGGAAGCTCAGCCAGATGGGCAGGGTATAAATAATTTTATTATTATTATTATTATTATTATTATTATTATTATTATTATTTGGGCCAATAGTAGCTATTGCCTCAAGTTCCCCAAGTTTTTCCACTTTAAAATATCAGACGCTGCATTCCCCCCCTCCCCGCCTTCTGCATCTGTTTTGTGTGACTTGTTTTCATGAAAGAAAATAAGTATTAATTGATTGCATGCTGTCTAGGCTTTGACAGAAATACAAGCAGTGATCTCGTCTAGGTCACATTTTATCAGTGTGGTTAAAAAGTACCACTTTTCTTTAGATTAATTATGGGCCTTGGGAAGTGAGTTCCATAGTTTTTCCTATGTACTGCGTGAATAAGTCATTTATTTTATCTGTTCCGAATCTTCCAGTGATGTCCACAAGTTCTAGTATTATGCAAGAGGAAGAAAACCGTTTCTCTATCCGCTTTCTCCATGCCACGCATAATTATATGTACTTCTGCCCTGTCACTTCTTACTTGCCTTTTCTCTAGACGAAAAAGTTCCAAACACTGCAGTCTTTCTTCATGGTGGAGCTATTCCATCCTCTGGAATGTTTTGGTGGCCGTTTTCTCAACCTTTTCCAACTCCGCAATATCCGTTTTGCAGTGAGGCAAGTAGTACTTGCTACCACTATTCCCAAACTGTTTGGATGCCTCATTTTGCCTGTTTGTATAAATAAGTGGACACTGATTTTGTTTTGACTCGGTTTGCTAACCACCTTGTGGGGTGGGGGGAAGAAACCCCAGCCTCTGTGCCTCTTTTGAATCAGTTGTCAGGCTGGGGCAAATTCTAGATTCCTGCATTGTAAGGGACTGGACTAGATGAGGTCATTTCCAACTCTACAATTCTATAAGTTGTCTCTTGAAATGTGGGAGGCCTGCTAGGCACAATTTGGGTTGAATATAGCAATTATGAGGAACGGTAGAGAATTCTCAGGAGAATCAACCCTCTCGCCAAGATTTCTACATTTACTTGTAATTGCCAGCCTAACCACTAGTCTCCCCCCCCCCCCACTTTTCTGGTGGTTCCAGTAGTATCCACAGCAGTTTACAGCAGTAAACATTTAAGCCACACTCTTGCTCCCCCTTTTTGTTGTTGTTGTTGTTGTTGTTCAGTCGTTTAGTCGTGTCCGACTCTTCGTGACCCCCTGGACCAGAGCACGCCAGGCACTCCTGTCTTCCACTGCCTCCCGCAGTTTGGTCAGACTCATGCTGGTAGCTTCAAGAACACTGTCCCACCATCTCGTCCTCTGTTGTCCCCTTCTCCTTGTGCCCTCCATCTTTCCCAACATCAGGGTCTTTTCCAGGGAGTCTTCTCTTCTCATGAGGTGGCCAAAGTCTTGGAGTCTCAGCTTCAGGATCTGTCCTTCTACCTCTAGTATTTTGGGGGACTCTGACAGGTGTGCTGTTCTAGAAGCATTTCATGTGCCTGGCAGGCAGGAGAGAGACCTCCCTCTGCCGCTCTGCTGATACTGAAGCAGCCGTCAAGTTGACCAGAGAGAGGAAGGAATTCACTCTTTTGGTTTGGATTAAAATCCAAGCTTGAGAAGGACACCTGTATATTATACAGTTGTACCTTGGATCTCAAATGCATTGGCTTCCGAACAAATTGGCTCCTGAACGATCATAACTCAGAAGTGAATGTTCTGGTTTTCGAACGATTTTCGGAAGCTGAACATCTGGCGCGGCTTCCGATTGGCTGCAGGACACTGTTCTGTTCAAGAACCAAGGTACAACTACTGTATATGTAAGAAACGAGGAACTGAAGATCTTTAGAAGGAACTCAATGTACATTATTGCTGTTATTATTTCTGTTTATGGTCTTTGCTGCTTGGCTGTTTTAATGCCTGCATAATTATGCTACATCATTCCTGGTCAGCTGGTTTGGGAGTGGGGTATTTTTTTAACAGCAGATAAAGTTGCTCTTGTGTTGTATCTAGGTGGTTGTTGCCTCCTAGAGGGACTATGAAGACTATGAACCCACATAATGATCTTAAATGTGGCACAATCCGCTTCACCATATTGATATTTCCATTTAAATGTAATATACCAGCCTGTTAACGCTAACTTGACTCAGGACCAGTGTCGTAAAAATCATTGCCACAAAAGAAAAACAGAAGAGCTTTTGAAGAAGTAAGCAATTTAGTATAATATTCCTGCTGGGAGCATTCTGGGTTAGTGGAAATATTGCCATTCTTTAGAGTTTGCAGAAACCCCGAAGAGCGTTTCATCTGTAACAGATGAAATGGAGACCAGCATATGCAGAAGAGATGATGCTTTGCCCATTGGGAACAGCACTTCTGTTATTAATCTAAGATAATGCTGCTTTTAAAGGAGCTATTGTCATGGGAAGCGAAGATTAAATAATGTCTGGCTTAAAAATTGCAGCCTGAACCTTTCAGGGGGAGGTATCAGAATTCAATCACTCTTAAAATGCTGCAGTACTGTTGACAAAGTTGTTGAAAGATAAGTGCCATGGAGTCATTGCTCTGATTGCTAGTTTGTACTGTATATTAGATTAATGAATGTATTCTTGCTAAAATCCACACTGGAAATGTTAGAATCTTTTGAAGTATAGTCAGTTCGCCTGTTTCAGTTTACATTCAGATCCTGGGATTACTCCAAATCTGAACCAACATGCTGGAGGTTCCTTGGAGGTGCTGAATATATATATATATAGTGCTTTCAGGGGCAAATCCCACTTTGTCAGATGAATTTGTTCAACTTTAATGTGCCACAAGACACTCGGTGTTGTTTTCCACTGCGACAGGCTAACCTGGCTACCCAACTGCAATTTCCCCCTGTGCTTTAGGTACAACATGGGGCAGTATTTGTAGAGGTGTTAAAAGAGCCCATTCGTGACTTCGTGAATTCGTGACTCCAGCAGTGGCTCAGAGTTTCAGAATGATCCATGGTATCATGATACTATCATACATTTTAGACACAAAAGCCATCTGCTGTGCAGGAAGCAGCCGTTCTAGCTTAAAAGTTGTAACTAGGAGGTAGGCAGTGCATTGAACCACACGATGAAGGTTCTAGCTAAGGCTTGGTGCAGGTGCAAGGAAAGGTTATCTACAGGGCACAATAATAGGGCTAAAGGTATTGGGGGGATGGGTCCCTTAAGCATATATTGACCACAAAAGTCTTCAGACACTCGTCTTTTTAAGAGGGTGAGCAAAGTAGGTCTGAATTCCATTCCTACATGCAGAGCCGTTTGAAGCCAGTGGAGATTATTGCCCTTGCCTTCTGAATAAATAAAGAAATTTGAATGCTTTCCCTGCGTTCTTAAATACAGTTGGCTGGCCTTCCCCCTGATGATGAGAGTGATATTAGTTCTTACTCTTCATTGTATTTATAACCTGCCCTTCAACCCGAATGTTTCCAGGGCAGTACACCAACAGCTGGTTAAAATACAGCACAGCGAAGATACAACAATAAATACGATAAAACAGCAATTCCAGAGCAGAAGCTATCAGCTCTTTAAGTCGGCTATCTCCATAGGCCTGAAGGAAAAGATACAGCTTAGTGTGACACTGAAAAACAGGTGCTAAGTTAGGGATAATCTCTTTCATCCAGGTGCATCTTAAACTGACCGGGCAATATAGATGTGGACTGTCCTCGGATCAAGACCTTTCAGTTCTCAGAAGTTCTTAACCTAGCTCAATTTTGTTATCTGAACTAGCCAGATGTTTAACTGATAATCACAGCCAGTCCACCATTTGAAAAATAAAACATTAGAGCTGACTTGCCTCAAAATGGCAACTAGACATTCCATTTTGGCGACTAACCTTGGTTTAAGGAGCCATTTGGCACCTAGCTTATATATATGAGTTTCTAACACTCCTGAGGAGACTTCCAAGGGCCATACGGAGAGCCCTCAGTCCCACTCCTGACATATCCACCTCACTAGTTTTTACTGGCCATCAAAGTCAGGAATCAAGAGAACACATGGTAGGCCAGCCAGACCTCTGAAATAAGCCTGCCCACCTCCTTAGGCCATATTGTGCTGAAGATCCAAGGCCAGAGGCTTCTCTGAACACCTCTACTCAAACTGCTTTGATTAAGAATACTTCCATCCTGTTTTAGAACTATCAGAAAGACTCAGAGCACACACAAATCAAGTCCAGGAACAGAAATCACATGGTGTCCACATGGAGCCAGGTTTAATGCAGGCAACATTTCCTGCCTTTGTTCTTGACCTTCCTTGGTGTCGCATCAGAACCTTCAGTGGGGCTGAGCAGCTGGATCTCACTCAGCCCACGATGGGAGCAGAGCTTCCCTTGCTGGCACTGGGAGCAGTTCCCTGGGCCTTAATAGCCAGGACGTGGGTGGCGCTGTGGGTTAAACCACAGAGCCTAGGAATTGCCGATCTGAAGGTCGGCGGTTCAAATCCCCCCGACGGGGTAGCTCCCGTTGCTCAGTCTCTGCTCCTGCCAACCTACCAGTTCGAAAGCACGTCCAAGTGTGAGTAGATAAATAGGTACCGCTCCGGCGGGAAGGTAAACGGCGTTTCCGTGCGCTGCTCTGGTTCGTCAGAAGCGGCTTAGTCCTGCTGGCCACATGACCCAGAAGCTGTACGCCGGCTCCCTCAGCCAATAAAGCGAGATGAGCGCCGCAACCCCAGAGTCATCCGCAACTGGACCTAATGGTCAGGGGTCCCTTTACCTTTACCTAGTTAACTGTTGGTATCTGATTGCTGACAGAAGCGAGTGTTGTGCATGAACCGAATAGGAACGTGAAGATGGCTGCTTGAAACGTCATCTAGTCTACGTTATGAGATGGCTTAGAGAGATACCGCTTCACCATGAAATCTTTACCTTTCTAGCCTGGCTTTAATCTGAATGAGGAATGTTTTTCTTAGCAAGACTTAAATCACCTCTGCTGCTAAGTCTGTATTATTCTAGCAAACACATGCTATCCAGAAATCGTTTCCATTAAGGTGCAGACATTTTCTGCAAAGCTACTTTAAGTAATTGGATCCTGCTTGGGAGCAGGAATAAGTCTCTATGTCAGCCGCTCTAAATCTTCTGAGGCTGGTAGGAGGGAAGAACGTTGCTGGAGTCATTCAGTCTGTTGTTTTGAAGTTCTGTGTTTTCAGACAGGAACGCTAGATTTTATACAGAGCTTTCTAGCTTCAGGTGGGTGGTTTGCCCCTTTCCCAAGGGAAAGGACTATTTTCTTATTAGTCTATAACACAACAGTAGCGAGCATGGGCTTCAGAGATACTACATTCTGATATTTAACGGTACCTCTGAGCTCTGCACCCCCTTCTTCTTGACATGATGGCCGGACTAGGCCTATGTAAAATGCTGCAATTCATATTCCAGGACCCATGGCGCAGGCGTGCATTACTTGACTCCATCACCTATTGGCACACAAGTAAGGGGGAAAGTAGGGGGAGCCAGTGGCGGAAAAGTAGCTACTGCCGAGTGATCACAGGATGCTAATGTGGTTTACGTTGAGTGCAAGTTACTGGCATGAAGAATGGCATTCACGTTGTACTGCAGGCTGTATTCAGAGCCGAAATTTTCATTGCACACAAGAATGAAGAGCTCCTTTTGTATTTGACAAACAACTCTTTTAGGTTGATGCAAGGACACTGTTTGTTTGTTTGTTTGTTTGTTTGTTTGTTTGTTTGAAAAACCCAAACCTGAAGGCAAAATCTTACTTGTGCTCAGTAAGATTTTGAAAACCACAATAATGTTCCTTAGATCATGTGAGAAGATACATAATCAAGTTGCTGCTATGCTGCATATTTTTGATAGAAAGAAAATGATTCCTGTGTACAAACCATACCATCTCTTTTGTCAATGACATGTAGGATTTGTTATCCATAGTTCTGCTATTGTAGGGCCAAACTGAGCACATCAGTGAATATGAGATGATGTGTGTATTTGAGATCAGAGCTTGAAATGTATTCGGACCATAAATACAGAACCTGGCATCAGGCATGGCTAAAATACTTGTCAAAGAGACCTTTCTCCTGTAAGGTTGCCAACGCTCCAGATGTTGTCATCAAGCTAGGCTAAATTGCATTCAAATCCTGGTCATAAAAATATATGGGAGGTGAGGACAGACCTGCTGAAATAGATGAGGAAAGGGAAGTACACAGAGATGGATTGTTGAAAAAATAACCTATATTCACAAAGATGGCCAACATTTCCAAGTTTTGTTTCAGCTCATTATCATCTGCTCATCCAGAGAGGCAGCTGTTACATTGGCTAACTTCAGACACCATTCTAAGCTATGGTTTCTTTCCACTAGTGATGTCACTGATTTCTTTATTTCCTGACTCAGAAACACAAATTTTGGCAAGTATGAGGCACGTGTTGCAGTATTGCAGGTTTTTCTTAATGTTAGATCAGTAGCAGCAGCAGCAAAAACACCAGATAGCTTGGGAGAGGCTTTTGCATGGCTTTCCAGCCAGCACATGGGTCATCAACCTCTTTGGTGCCATCCATGGTCACACTTGCAAACTGGAGAAATTCTCTTGGGCGCTACCCCCATAACCACCCACCCTATGCAGTAGGGGGTCACATTGCAATCTGTTGTATTGGCATCGACACAACCTACAGGCCTGAGAGGAACTGAACCTTCTGGTGGAGTCAAAACGTGGTCATTAAAAATGTATGTATCCCTTTAACCCTTGTGCCCAGTAAAGAACTTGTTACACTAGGAAGTAGAAAAGGTGGGTTTATTACACCTTTAGACAGCGAGGTTGCAGATATCTGTGCAGCAAATAAACAATTGTCTCTATTTTCCTGGGACAGTTCCGGATTTACAGCAGCTGTCCCAGTTTCTGATTTGATCCCGGAATGCCCCTCTTTTCCTTAGGACGTTCCTATTTTCATCAGATAAATGTTGGAGGGTCTGTAATCATTAAGTGCATCCACACACCTTGGTTCTAAAAAGTAAAAGAGTCCCTAACTAGCCAAAGACTAAAAAAAGTGAAGAGAGAGATGTGCTACAATACCCACACTAAAAGAAGGGCGGGTGGGCCATACCTGATATTGGAGCAAGCAAAGCACAAAGTCGGGGATTGGACGTCTATGCCTTCTGTGAGAATTAAGCTCTCCCTTTCAATATCCTGGGACGCGGGTGGTGCTGTGGGTTAAACCACAGAGCCTAGGGCTTGCCGATCCAGAAGGTCAGCGGTTCGAATCCCCACGACGGGGTGAGCTCCCGTTGCTCGGTCCCTGCTTCTGCCAACCTACCAGTTCGAAAGCATGCAGTGCAAGTAGATAAATAGGTACCACTCCGGCAAGAAGGTAAACGGTGTTTCCGTGCGCTGCTCTGGTTCGCCAGAAGCGGCTTAGTCATGCTGGCCACATGACCCGGAAGCTGTACGCCGGCTCCCTCGGCCGATAAAGCGAGATGAGCGCCGCAACCCCAGAGTTGGTCATGACAGGACCTAATGGTCAGGGGTCCCTTTACCTTTACCTTCAATATCCTATGTCAGAAAGGCAACAACACTCACTCTGTGGTCCAGTGAATTGTAGGGTTGATCCCTGAGATCCTTGAGGAGCAAAGTGGGTCTCCAGTTGCTTGCCAACCATTGGAAATCTGGGGTTCATGTGTTCTTTTATTTTAACTAACTTCTACGGAGAGTGGAGAGAGGCCTTCCTTGGTGAGTGAATAACAAAAGTCGTTTGTGCTTTCTAAGAGAAGTTCGAAGTGAAGAGGACGCAACCTTAATTTTGGGAAGACTTGCCTCTACGGTTCCTGAATCATACATTCATCGCCTGTGTTCCTGCTTACGGGAGGGTGATAATTAAGTCTGCTGGCAAATACAAAGATTAGTATGCTGATCTTTTCTGCAGCTATTAGGAGTCAGGGTGTTAATTATTCTTTCCAGGCCATGTCTGAGATAGGAGCTTGTACCAGGGTCACAGACAGTTTGTGAGGGGTATATTTTATATTAAACTCATGCAGACATCACATATGCCATGATCCATAGAAACAAACCATGCAGAGAGTCCTGAGTAGGAGGAGAAGCTTCATCCTCTAGGGACAATTATGTCTACCTCAGAGCTGCCTGGAAATACACTTCCGGGTGGCGTGTGCATAATTTTTCTGGGTTGTTGTATGCCATGTAAGGACAGCAGCAGCCTGAACATAATGCCCCCCCCCTGCAACTCTCTTGGTTGCCCCATCACCAAAAGATGTATCTTTATAATATGTTGTAAACTGCCTTGATCAGAAGACAGGGTATTTACTCTTTGAGATAAATAAAATCCGGCCCAGAGGAGATTTCAAATTCTCCCCAACCCCCTTGCACTCACTTTCCTTCCTCACTACTCTTGCTTTTGTGGACTGTGGCAATTCCTTCCCTGTCTCTTCCGCTTGAGCTGTCTCTTCCACTTCTGGCACCTCGCTATCTTTGCTACCACCCTAAGGACTAGTGTAGATGGAGGGCACAAGGAGAAGGGGACGACAGAGGACGAGATGGTGGGACAGTGTTCTCGAAGCTACCAGCATGAGTTTGACCAAACTGCGGGAGGCAGTGGAAGACAGGAGTGCCTGGCGTGCTCTGGTCCAGGGGGTCACGAAGAGGCGGACACGACTAAACGACTAAACAACAAGGACTAGTGTACTTATTCCCTTCATTTTATAAAGGTGCAGTGCTCCTGGGGCTTGGCTTGCAGTCATAGCAGCGTGACATCTTTGAGAAGAGGGAGGGAACCTTCCTTCCCTTTGGGAATTCTGCTGCTGCTGCTACTGGAACAGCAAGCCAGATAGAGAGGGAGGGAAGTTAGCAGGGGTGTGTGTGGGTGGTTGTAGGGCTCAACAGGGAGTTCAGAGAGGGGCTGCACACCGTCACATTTCTGATAACATGTGTGGGTTGCAGCATGGGCCCAGTTTAGCTCAGAATAATTGCAACAATCCAACCCAATATTTTGGGTTTCTGTGCCTGACTGGGTTTGCTTCCCACTTCTTGCTTTCCCAAATGTGCAGCAGAAAAGCTGCAATCTCAGCTTCAGACGCTTACTCCTGTCTCCAGGATACGGCACCCTCTGGAAGCAGGTTGATGCAATGATTATGCCAATTCAGGCAGCTTGCTGAACCACAGTTTGAGCTGATGTCAGAAGTGAACCATTAGTTCTATTCATGTGTTACATGGGAAGCAGGGGCACATGCTTCTCCACCCCCATCTCTGTGGATTGAGCACAGTGATAAGAAGATGCAGGCAGGCTTCCCCTCCTCAGAGGCCCATACCGAAGGCCCCCACAGATGGCCAAGGAGACATGCAATGCTAGAGGTGGCCAGCAGTTCACCCTTGCTTTCCATTCATCATGCAACACCACAATATACTGCATTTAGAGGGCTGTTCAGAAGCAGACTGGGCCATATGAGAAAAGTTCTTCCTTGAGGAGTAATCATTTGCAGTGTAAAATACCTCCAGTGTCTTGACTGCAGTCCCCAAAATGATTTGACGTAAACACAAACTTTTAGAAAGGCTTTTGCTAACTAGGCTGCCACTGTGAGTGATAATAGTTTGCAGGAGTTGGCTGTAGGATTCCTCTCCTGTTTTAACCATCTTTAGGGGTGGTTGTTTTTAATCTTACCATATTCTAATTGTATCCATTGTTTCGATTTGGATTTTAATTGGGATTAAAAAATTAAACGAAGGGCAGTTTAAGGGGAAAACACATAAACATATTTGTTAACATTAGTCATTGTTGCACTTTTAGATACTGTTTCAATTCTATTTCTTCTCGGCTGTTTAAAGGGAATTACGGGGCTTACTTCTCTCTGTTTCAGTGGAGTCTGCTTCTGAGACAGAGTTGAGCCAAAGGTGCAGTGAAGCCTACCCTTTTTCCTTCGTGTAGAGCATTATTTATTATTTATTCAATTTATATACCACCCTATACCTGGGGGTTTGACCAAACTGCGGGAGGCAGTGGAAGACAGGAGGGCCTGGCATGCTCTGGTCCAGGGGGTCACAAAGAGTCGGACACGACTTAACGACTAAACAACAACATACCTGGGCGTCTCAGGGCGGTTCACAGGAGTAGTTACAGATGCTGAGGGCCTACAGGTGAAGATGCGTCCTCCCACACAACACGAACCATTATACATAGTCTGCTCTATTGCATCATCCATACCCTTTCCATTCAGCCAAAAATTAAGTCACAGAAGTCCTGGCTTTGGAACATTTCTTTTCTGGTCAGTTGCCTTGGGTCTGAGTACGTTCTGGTTTTAGATGTGCTGCCTGAAAGATAACCATAGGAGATTGCAGCAAAATTCTTCCTATCCAGATTTCTCCCTGGATTTGTGGGTTCTGAATCATCTGATCTCGTTTAGAGTGGCACCAGTCCAAGTTATCACTGGTGTGATCTGCAGGGTACTTGACTAATCCAGGCAAACATGGATTATCCAGTGGCCTTCACTGCCTGTTCCAGTGTTCATCTCGTTATTCTAAGTAAGGATTTAAAATGCAATTTAGCTAGACATAGTAAGGCTACAGTTTGTAACTTACATACATCCTTCCCTACCTCTGGCTAGAAACTGAGCAGGAATGCATCATAGCAGCCCGAGCCAAAACCATTCATTTGCAAATTTATTTTTTCATAGGGTGAACATCACCTTCGTTTGGGGCGGGGCAGATCCACGAACACACGTGTATTGCCAGGTTTTAACCTTCTGAGGATATCTGAGAAAGTGGTAAAATCCCAGGGGAATGGGTTAGAGCAGAACTTTCCAAACTGTGTGTTGTGACACGTTAGTGTGTCGGCTGCAGTGTGTAGGTGTTTTTTCGTGAAGACTTCCTGTGCTCCTCCCGGCACTGGAAAGGGGTTAGTTCAACCTCTGGTTTGCTAGCAAAACTGAATTACTGTGTTGCAAAATGATGCATGTCTAAAAAGTGTGTCATCAACATGAAAAGTTTGGATAACTCTGGGTTAGAATTAAGAGAAGAAATATAGAGTGCTTTTTGTATAAACTCCACCCACCTGCTTCACCACTTGAAGACTGTATGCGAATGGGCATGCAAATGTATCAGTATTAAATTTTGTGCATAGTTCTCCTGATGTGCACATGTGTTTCCAGTTATCAGTTGGAAGCACTGATAAAAACTACAAATTAAAGCAATCTGGAGGCAACCTTACATACAGTCGAATCAAGATGAATCCCTCGCCTCATTTTTCCAGTGCATTGGAGCATATCTCTAATGTGGATGGCTGAATAGACACATTGGAAGGGAACAGACAGACTGAAAGCCATGGTAAACTGCACAAACACAAGGCTGTATAAAAATTCTATGGATTTAAAAATAAGAAGAAAAATGTAGAATTTCTAATGCATTTGTTCCACTTGGGAAACAAGACTAGTTAATTCAGACTCAGTAATCCAGGGAGTAGAAGGGACGCGGGTGGCGCTGTGGGTCAAACCACAAAGCCTAGGACTTGCCGATCTGAAGGTCGGCAGTTCGAATCCCCGCGACGGGGTGAGCTCCCGTTGCTTGGTCCCTGCTCCTGCCAACCTAGCAGTTCAAAAGCACGTCAAAGTGCAAGTAAAGAAATAGGTACCGCTTCGGCGGAAAGGTAAACAGTGTTTCCGTGCGCTGCTCTGGTTTCGCCAGAAGCGGCTTAGTCATGCTGGCCACATGACCCAGAAGTTGTACGCCGGCTCCCTCGGCCAGTAAAGCGAGATGAGCGCCGCAACCCCAGAGTCGGCCACGACTGGACCTAATGGTCAGGGGTCCCTTTCCCTTTACCTAATCCAGGGACATTAAAGACCAACTAAGTTAGTTCTTGGTATAAGCTTTCGTGTGCATGCACACTTCTTCAGATTCTGTGTATCTGAAGAAGTGTGCATGCACACGAAAGCTTATACTAAGAACTAACTTAGTTGGTCTTTAAGGTGCTACAGGAAGGAATTTTTTTATTTCGACTATGGTAGACCAACACGGCTACCCATCTGTAACCTAATCCAGGGAGAAATAGGAATAAGGAGAATTGCAGTAAGATGCCTTCCAAGGGATGCCACAGCCCTGTCTGAAAGAATTGCAGAGGTGGTTTCCACATGCATCTTGTGCGGTTATTGTCATTACAGTGGTACCTCGGGTTAAGTACTTAATTCGTTCCAGAGGTCCATTCTTAACCTGAAACTGTTCTTAACCTGAAGCACCACTTTAGCTAATGAGGCCTCCTGCTGCCGCTGCACCATCACTGTGCAATTTCTGTTCTCATCCTGAAGCAAAGTTCTTAACCCGAGGTACTATTTCTGGGTTAGCGGAGTCTGTAACCTGAAGCGTCTGTAACCCGAGGTACCACTGTGTATGGTCTAGGCACCAACATGACACTTTCAGGCAAACATGTCCCCAGAGGGCCCTTTGCTGGCACACACAGGGTTACCTACCCTCTTTCCCCCTGCTGAGATTAGACTTGAAAGAAGCACTCTGTTGTTGCCAATAAAATTGGTTGGGTCAGGAGCTTGGTTGTGTGTTTGTTTGTGTGTGTGTTTGTGTGTGTGTGTGGTGCCCACAACACTTTCTCTAGTTTGCAAAGGTGCTTATGGACACAAAAGGTAAAGGGTAAAGGGACCCCTGACCATTAGGTCCAGTCGCAGACGACTCTGGGGTTGCAGCGCTCATCTCGCTTTACTGGCCGAGGGAGCCGGCGTACAGCTTCCGGGTCATGTGGTCAGCAGGACTAAGCCGCTTCTGGCGAGCCAGACCAGCGCATGGAAACGCCATTTACCTTCCTGCCGGAGTGGTACCTATTTATCTACTTGCACTTTGACGTGCTTTCAAACTGCTAGGTTGGCAGGAGAAGGGACCGAGCAAAGGGAGCTTACCCCGTCGCAGGGATTCGAACCGCCAACCTTCTGATCGGCAAGTCCTAGGCTCTGTGGTTTAACCCACAGTGCCACCCACATCCCATATGAACCCCAAAAGGTGGCACTTAATCTGGGTGGAGTCAGGCATTTCCTTTGTCTGCTCTGTTCTTCTTTAAGAGAGACAATGAAGTTCCCATCTTGCTTCCTGACTCTTGTGTCTTCTAAGCCTTCATAACAAAGCCTAAAGGCTTATTTTAGAAGAGGCAGCAAAACCCCCAGAGGGCCTGTCTAAGGACTTGCTGTTTCAGAGGCTGGTAATCTGCCACCTCCCTTGGAATGGCCTCAGAAGTGTTTTAGATTCTCCCTGTAGGTTGCCTGTTTTTTTGACAAACAGTTCCACCTCACTGAAAGGGCAAGCCTTTTTGGGAAAACTGAGGATTTGGCTTGATCCTGTTTTTACCAGACCTTTTGCTGATGTGCTGAGCCTTTGCCTGTAATAAAAGGACTCTTAGCAGCATGAGAATGGAGTATTCTTCTGCAATAAATTGATTTTGATCACAGTAGGTATACCGAAGAGTACCAGAAAAGCTGTATTTGCTGATATTAAAATTATGCTGAAAGTAATGGCTATAGAATTCATCAAAATACTCTTTGCATTCCATCCGACTGCTGATAAGACTTCTCAGTCTCCACTGATGCCCAGCTGAATTGCAAATTACAAGACTGGAATAATCAGGTGTTGCTGCAGAAAGCAATCTCCAGATTAATTAACATTAACTGTGTGAGCTGGTCTGCATGGTGTGCAATGCATTTTGAACATTCCTGGCTTTTGGAATGTCTGTTGTGGGTATTTTTTCTCCGTTATTACCAAACTTAAATCCTTTCCAGGGTTAATTAATTTTTGAGGAAGTGATTGTATTGCATGGATTTTTAATTGTGGCTCATGCAGGAATCGTGAATGGTTACTGTTATCTGGAATGAGAGTCTTTCTGCTGAGCATCGTGTTCACCTACACATTTTAACCTGCTAAATTCCCTCTTCTAAGGAGATCTGTTTCTGTTAATATAGTAATAGATTTAAGCGAAGCCATAAGGGCATTAGCTTCCACAAAAGCAGGCCAAGTATTTATCCAGCAGACAAAAGAGAATCAGGGAGTTTCTTAAACTTAATAGATGAAGCTATTTAAAAAGGTGAGCAAGGCAGATGTATGCTTGAGGTCCTCCCATCTGCTCCTTGCGGTCTACTTGAAAAGCTAAAGCCTCAGGCCACAGTCAGGACCCATTAAAGTGGAAGCATAGAATACATATGGTTCCTTTTTATGGAATCAAGCATGCGGTTTCATCTGTTGTAAACACAACCTGCTTCTGCTTGTTACAATCTGCTCTCCGAGTCCAATAAAGAGCAATATCTTAACAAGGTCAGAGTTACGATCAAGGCTGTACAATCGCAACCCATGTTCTGTATCCAGTACTTGTACATCTAAAGTTGTATAGTTTCTCTTGCATATTTTTATTCTGTTAGCCCTGGAGAACAGGTAAAAGAGCGGCACATGAAGTTGCCATATTCCAATTCTCCTAATCCAGATGCCCTAATTTGCATAGTATGCTTATTATTTCATGGAATCATAGAATTGCAGAGTTGGAATGAGAGTCATCTAGTCCAACCCCTTGATATGCAGGAATCTCTACTAAAGCACCCAAGACAGATGACCACCTAACATCCAGTGCAGGAGAGTCTACCACCTACACACACACACACACACACACACACACACTCTTTTTGAGTCCACGGCTCCCTTGGCCAACTACATTCTTTCTGCTAGCAGCCTCTCACCCTTTTCTGAACACCCTTGTGTTCCCTCAGCCTCCTCTCCCTTCTCCTTGGGAGTCCTCTGGGCAGCTACTGCTGCTGCCCCTGGTCTCTGAGCTGCCCCCTCTGCCCCAAAGAGAGGTGCCCTCTCACACTGCCCACAGGGGCCCACAGGGGCCTGGGACTTGTCTGCCCATTCCCAACAGCAAGGGCTGGTGGACTGGCTGGCTGGGCTCCCTCGCCCGCTTGCTTGCTTACTCTGAGGCTACCTCAGCTCCTGGCAACCCAGCACCCCCGACCAGCCCCAGAGCCAGGGCTGCTGCAATAAACAGCTGTGCAAGCCTTGAGGAGGCAGAGACGCAAGAGGGCATCTGAGGAAGGAGGGAAGGAAAGAGGGACAGAGGCCAGTGTTGCCCATGGCACCCCTGGCCATCATTCAAGGCACCCCAGGGTGCCACGGCACACTGGTTGAAAACCACTGCTCTAAGGAATACAGGATAGCATTTTAACCATAATATGATTCAGTGATGTACTGTAGGTTAGGCTGAGAGAGAGGTTTGCTCCATGTGACACAATAAGATTCAAGGGTAAGGGGGGGGCGGTTAAACTCACCCTTCCCAGACTTAGTCCAGGCAGGGTGCATAACAAATTTCAGAATGCTAATGATGGAGAGATACCCTAACAATTTCCCCAGGTGTCAGTCGTCAGAGGCCTCAGATTTTCAAAATAAGAATGGGCCTCAGTTTACAAGATCTTAATAAACCACAGTGTACTGGGAGAATGATTTGTGATTTGCTGCATTAGGCAGTTTCTGGCAGGTGTAATGTAGTTATGCAAAAGCTACAATGGACATGCAACTTTGTTTAGTGATGGGGGGGGACACACCTGCCCATTTAAATTGCTTATATAGGATCAAGTGCAGATGCAGTCATTCTCAAGGAGCAGATTAGGGAATTTGTGTTCTCATTTTTAAAAAAGGATATCTGCATATAATACGTTGCATAGCAAGTGTTTTTACCTCATGTGGCAGCATAAATTATTTGAAGTGTAATTAAACCTTAGATTAAGTTGCTTGATTTCAAAGCTGAAAGAAAAAGAAAGATTAGTTTACAATGGAAGAAATTAGAAGGGAAACGGGAGGAAATGTGTAACATTGGGCTAGGATTGTGCTAGTTTGCAATACTGTTCTTATTCTAGGCCAGGGGTAGGCAGCCCAATCACCTTCTCAATCCGGCCCACGGACAGTCCGGGAATCAGCCTGTTTTTGTGGGTCCTGCTTGGTGTTTTTACATTAGTAGAATTTGTGCTTTTATTTAAAATGCATCTCTGGGTTATTTGTGGGGCATAGGAATTCGTTCACCACCACCACCACCCAAAATATAGTCCGGCCCACCTGAGGGACGGTGGACCGGCCCACGGCTGAAAAAGGTTGCTGACCCCTGTTCTAGGCCAAACTATATGGCAGTCATCTGTACAGTGGACCCTCTGGATACAAATTTAATTCGTTCCAGGAGTCAGTGCACACCCTGAAAAATCTGTATCCAGAAATGCTGCTTGTGTGCATGCACGCTGTGCGATACGAGTGCTTCTGTGCATGCGCGTGGTGCACAGAGAGCTGCTGCGCATGCACAAGCGACGAAACCTGGAAAAATACTTCCGGGTTTGCCACTTTCCCAACCCGAAGTTTACGTTACTCAACAGTAACGTAGCCCGAGGGTCTACTGTATGTATATTTTTCCCGTTTTTTAAATTTTTTTAAAATTGATAGCATCCTCTAAGGCTGCAATTTACAGTGGAGAAATGGCAGGTAGGAGGGAATACTTAATTCTTTCCCCTTCTGCCACATTTTTATTTTTGCATTTGTTATTTGCAAATGTTTTTATAGTGCCAAACATTTTTTAAAACAAAACAAAACAAAAAACACTACAGCTTAAACATAAATACAAATTAGAAATAGCAAATCAATAAATTAAATTATTATTCATCTTAACTGAATCCCCCCTCAGGGAACATCTGGGTGAACAGCAGCCCTCAAATGCCAGTATTGTAGACACCTGCCTGATGTTTACCGAGGGTGCATTCCAAAGGGCAGGTGTTGCGCCCAGGTGGCCTTCTTTCTTTTGCTTACCTGTGGGGCTTCCCTGTACCTTTGTCCTGTGTGTGGGAAGCAGGAGGCTCAGTTCAGAGAGGAGAAAAAAAGAGTGGATTAAGGCACTCACCCAGGTCAATTTTTCTCTGCTCCCAAATTCAGCCTCTTACCATTCGTGGGTTCAAATGACAAGGAAGAGAATTCAGGTCACACCCACACTGGACATATTTAGTACACATTTAAAGGCACATGGCTTCCCCCAAAGTTTCCTGGTAACAGCAGTTTGCCGCCTCACGAAACTACAGTTCCCAGCACCCTCAACAAACTGCAGCTCCCTGGATTCTGGGAGGAGCCATGTGCTTTAAATGTGGGTTTGTCCTTCGACTAAACCAGGAGTAGAGATCCTTTTTTGCCTGATTTCCTTTGTGGGGATCCTTCCGAGGCTCACATGCCAGATGTTGCCCGGGCGAATGCAACGCACACACCTCATTTACATAAAAAGATCATCTGCTCATTTTCTTTCTCACACATTTGTGCTTTCTCACTCTCTCCTACACAGAAAGCACTTGTTTCCTTCCCTCCTTATACCTCTGTGGACACGGGTGGCGCTGTGGGTTAAACCACAGAGCCTAGGGCTTGCCGATCAGAAGGTTGGCGGTTCGAATCCCCGCGACGGGGTAAGCTCCCTTTGCTCGGTCCCTGCTCCTGCCAACCTAGCAGTTCGAAAGCACGTCAAAGTGCAAGTAGAAAAATAGGTACCGCTCCGGCAGGACGGTAAACGGCGTTTCCGTGCGCTGCTCTGGCTCACCAGAAGCGGCTTAGTCCTGCTGGCCACATGACCTGGAAGCTGTACGCCGGCTCCCTCGGCCAATAAAGCGAGATGAGTGGCGCAACCCCAGAGTCGGCCACGACTGGACCTAACGGTCTGGGGTCCCTTTACCTTATACCTCTGTATCCCTTTCTTACTCTGCCACGAATCCACTCCTGATATTCTTCTGAAGCCTGTTTCCTGTCACTTTGCCTCCCCCCCTTCTTTCCCCACCCTTGCTTTTGAAAGGAAAGGAGAGCTCTTGGCTTGTATTCCACTCCTCTCATGACTCGGGGGCACAAAATGAGCTAACAACACTTGACTGTCTGATTTCCTAGGGAGGCCAGGGAGTGGGGGCTGTAATGATGAAGAGAAGGACACCAGAAGCAGAAGGGAATCCCACATTTTTGTGTCCCAATACTCTCCTTAAGAGGAACGCTCGTGGCGCTGTGGATTAAACCACAGAGCTTAGGACTTGCCGATCGCAAGGTCGGCGGTTCGAATCCCCGCGATGGGGTGAGCTCCCGTTGCTTGGTCCCTGCTCCTGCCCACCTAGCAGTTCGAAAGCACAAAATGCAAGTAGATAAATAGGTACCACTCCAGCGGGAAGGTAAATGGCGTTTCCGTGCACTGCTCTGGTTCGCCAGAAGCGGCTTAGTCATGCTGGCCACATGACCCGGAAGTTGTACGCCGGCTCCCTCGGCCTATAGAGCGAGATGAGTGCCGCAACCCCAGAGTCAGCCACCACTGGACCTAATGGTCAGGGGTCCCTTTCCCTTTACTCTCCTTAAGCACGCCCCTTCCCCAATAAAAGAAGGCAATTTGTAGCTGTCCTACGAAACTTCTCTTTTTTAAATTTCTGCCCCCAAACCTTCATCGGGCACCAGGGGCGGCCCAAGTCGTTTCAAAAGCTGAGGCGAAATGGCCCACTACTGCTGCCGCTCCTGCAATGGAAGGGCAAAATCTTGTAAGGGCTTCATCTCCAGCATATCCCCATCGTTCAGCCCCAACACTGAAGTCCAGCTCTGAGGGCCTTCTGGCGGTTCCTTCACTGCAAGAAGCCAAGTTACAGGGAGCCAGGCAGAGGGCCTTCTCGGTAGTGGCGCCTGCCCTGTGGAACGCACTCCCATTCGATGTCAAGGAAATAAACAACTATCTGACTTTTAGAAGACATCTGAAGGCAGCCCTGTTTTGGCAAGTTTTTAATGTTTGATGTTTTATTGTGTTTTCAGTATTTTGTTGGAAGGAAGTCGCCCAAAGTGGCTGGGGAAACCCAGCCAAATGGGCGGGGTATAAATAATAAATTATTTATTATTATTATTATTATTGCATTGCAGGGGTTTGGACTAGACAATCCTTGGGGTCTCCTCCAGCTATCTATGCTTCTGTGATTCTGTTGTAAGCCAAAAATGGCTTATCTTCTGAGTTTACGCCAATAAAACTCAGAGTCAAGAGGAGTTAGGAGTCCACTGTTGTTTATTGCAAAGCAATAGGTTACAGTCGAATCCTTTCGCAAAACTGCAACCCCGCCCAAGGGTCAGGGCAGTGGCATTTATAACATTTCAAAGAAAGGATTTTAATTTTCACCAATCATGTACATCATCACCTCATTTCATGTTTAATACACATGCGCAATACGCGTTAGCAATTTTGTCGATTCAGCTCTGTTTCCCAGCACTTTCTTTTTTCGGTATGCATGTTGGGAAACTGTGTTACGTGTAGCCATTTGCACCGTGTCCTTCTGTCCCAGTGGGGACATCTTGCAAAACCATCAGTTTCTTAAAGCAACAGCACATTCAAGGATTTATAGGGGTTCACATTATCACATTTATTGTGGCTCTTTGGGCCACCACCACAATTCTATATGCATTTATTCAGCACTGCCAGCTAGTTTAGCTGCAAAGTTATTCTTCAACACTAAAAGGAACCTGAGGTCGACAGGAGCAAAACTCACCTCTCCATCTTACTTCGCTGTGTGATGATGCTTTAAGAACTGCCCCCCCCCCCCAAGGCTGGCTTTGGGTATGCAGATGAGCAGAGTGGTCTCAATCTGGTCCTCATATCCCTTTCATCGCTTTTCATCCATTTCAAAGTCCCCCAGGCCTGCAGTTCCTTGAAAGGAATGTCAGAAGAAGATGCAATGAAATTGCATATATTTAAAAAGTAGAAGAACTGAAGGGAAAATGTGGAATGCAACAAACCGGTTCCTGCATGCCTTTAAATGGAAACGTGCCTTGCTATACTAACTTAAACTGTGTGACACAGTATGGCAGTGCCAAGACTTGATGTCGCTATCTGCAATTAATAGCTGTGTAAATTTACTTCTAATGGTTTATACAATGTTGTTGTTGTTTAGTCGTTTAGTCGTGTCCGACTAAACTGGACCAGAGCACACCAGGCCCTCCTGTCTTCCACATGGTCAAACTCATGCTGGTAGCTTCGAGAACACTGTCCCACCATCTCGTCCTCTGTCGTCCTCTTCTCCTTGTGCCCTCCATCTTTCCCAACATCAGGGTCTTTTCCAGGGAGTCTCCTCTTCTCCTGAGGTGGCCAAAGTCTTGGAGCCTCAGCTTCAGGATCTGTCCTTTCAGTGAGCACTCAGGGCTGATTTCCTTCAGAATGGAGAGGTTTGATCTTCTTGCAGTCCATGGGACTCTCAAGAGTCTCCTCCAGCACCAGAATTCAAAAGCATCAATTTATACAATAAACACTATCAAATTAAATTAAATAATATCGAATTAAATAAATAATAATAATAATAAATAAGGCTGTGGACATGCAGGAAACCCCCCCCCCCCCAATGTTACGAATTTACTAATAATGAAATAAAATGAAGATGTGTTTACGAAACGTTCCTAGGGCCGACACCTCATTTTAATTTTTTTTGCCTGCAGCAGTTGGAAATTGCAACTCCTCCCACACATGAAATAATGGGACTGCAAATCCCCCAGAGAGCCATGTGATGATGTGCCATCACTCTTGGGGAAAGTGGGGGCTGCCATGTGTCCCCCTCCCCACCATACCATCTCCCTGAGGGTGACAGCTTGTCATCACATCCAATCACACTCGGGGGGCCATTATAATGAACACTCCTGGCCCCATTATCAGGCACGCAGCAGGAGCCAGGCTTTCTAACCACTCCAGGTGGCTACTAAGGGGGGAGGGAGTGGGGGAGAGGAATAACAGAATAAGAAAATCCAGTAGGACAGCAAAGCCTGATCTGTACCTTAGTCTGGAGCGGGGCCAGCAACCTTTTTCAGCCGTAGGCCGGTCCACCGCCCCTGAGACCATGTGGGGGGGCCGGACTATATTTTGAAAAAAATAAATAGATGAACAAATTCCTGTGCCCCACGAATAACCCAGAGATGCATTTTAAATAAAAGGACACATTCTACTCATGTAAAAACATACTGATTCCCGGACCATCCCTGGGCTGGAGTTAGAAAGTGATGGGGCCGGATCCGGCCCCCGGGCCCTAGTTTGCCTACCCATGGAGTAAACCCAGCCCAATCGCCTGGTCATGTGGCCAGCATGACTAAACCGCTACTGGCGCACAGAGGACGCGGGTGGTGGTGTGGGGTAAACCACTGAGCCTCTTAGGCTTGCCGATTGGAAGGTTGTCGGTTCGAATCCCCGCAACAGAGTGAGCTCCCTTTGCTCTGTCTCAGCTCCTGCCAACCTAGCAGTTCGAAAGCACACCAGTGCAAGTAGATAGATAGGTACTGCTGTGGCAGGAAGGTAAATGGTGCACTCTGGTTTCCGTCATGGTGTCCCATTGCGCCAGAAGCGGTTTAGTCATGCTGGTGTTCCTGCTATGATAACAGGTTCAGGCTGGTGAAAAACATGTTAAAACAGCAGGAGATCTGATGGGGAAGGTGGGTTGTTTTCACTCCTGTTCCCTAAAGCACTGGTCTTCAACTGGAAGGTTAACTGGTTCCCAAAATGTCTTGCAGACCACACAGGGATGGCAGGAGAGAGTGGCAAGTGTGGTGGTAATACCCAAAGACAATCAAAGAAACATTTCAATGTGCTATGGTATAGCCTAGTATCTTCTTCTTCTTCTTCTTCTTCTTCTTCTTCTTCTTCTTCTTCTTCTTCTTCTTAATTTGCAGAGTATGGGTAAATATCTTTCCAAAATGAGAACAAAGAGCATTGGCTATTCTTCTACAGTTCTCCACGAGATATTGTTGTGAGCAGGGATTTTCAACTCTGACAATTATGAAAGATCAGAAAAGAGATAAGAGTTTTTATGTTTCAAATTAGATCTAACGTTAATGAGCTTACCTGGCAAAAGCAAGCTCACGCCACTCACAGAGTCTTCTATATGTAAGAGGCTTGTTTATAGTTATCACTTGGGAATGATTCGTGGTCTTATGTAGCTGCATTGTTTTACACTTTCTGGGTTTCCCATGATCATATTCAGTTCTTTTCCTCTAGAAAAGAATGTGCTAGTATTGCAAACCCTTGAGTACCCCTAGGAAAAAAGCCCTGATCATATTATATAGTATTTGTGCTGTATGTGATAAATCAAGCACTGCTGGGAGTTGTTTCTTTTAGTTTTCCAATGTTTTTCTTATCCGTAAAAATATATATATATTGGTGTGGCAGAAGCAAATTTTTATTCTGAAAGTGTGGCCCTGATAAAAAGGTTCAAAAGCCACTGCACTGGTGGGTTGCAGCCTGATTCAATGTGGTTCACAGCAGGAGCGCTACTGCCATGCAAATGTGTGGTTAAAAAAGTTAATAAATGGGTTCCCAAATGCATGTTTGAGTTAGAAGGGGGCCCTGGATTTGAAAGATTGAAGATAACCTGCCCTAAAGCTGCCCTAAATCACAAACCCACACACACTTTAAGGATTGCGTCCAGCTAAATAGGGTTAAAGGTAAAGGACCCCTGGACGGCTAAGTCCAGTCAAAGGCGACTATGGAGTGGGGTGAGGTGCTTATCTCGCTTTCAGGTCGAGGGAGCCAGTGTTTGTCCGCAGACAGCTTCCGGGTCATGTGGCCAGCATGACTAAGCCGCTCCTGGCGAACCAGAGCAGCGCATGGAAACGCCGTTTACCTTCCCGCTGGAGTGGTACCTATTTATCTACTTGCACTGTTGTGCTTTCAAACTACAGTGGTACTTCGGGTTAAGTACTTAATTTGTTCCGGAGGTCCGTTCTTAACCTGAAACTGTTCTTAACCTGAAGCACCACTTTAGCTAATGGGGCCTCCTGCTGCCGCCATGCGATTTCTGTTCTCATCCTGAAGGAAAGTTCTTAACCCAAGGTACTGTTTCTGGGTTAACGGAGTGTGTAACCTGAAGTGTATGTAACCTGAAGCATATGTAACCCGAGGTACCACTGTACTAGGTTGGCAGGAGCTGGGACAGAGCAATGGGAGCTCAGCCCGTCATGGGGATTCGAACCGCCAACCTTCTGATTCGCAAGCCCAAGAGGCTCAGTGGTTTAGACCATACCGCCACCCACATCCCTTGGTCCAATTAAATACCATATTTTTTGCTCTATATGACTCACTTTTTCCCTCCTAAAAAGTAAGGGGAAATGTGTGTGCGTCTTATGGAGCGAATGCAGGCTGCGCAGCTATCCCAGAAGCCAGAACAGCAAGAGGGATTGCTGCTTTCACTGCGCAGCCATCCCTCTTGCTGTTCTGGCTTCTGAGATTCAGAATATTTTTTTTCTTGTTTCCCTCCTCCAAAAACTAGGTGCGTCTTGTGGTCTGGTGCGTCTTATAGAGCGAAAAATACGGTAAGCCTCCCATCAGTGCAAGGAGGACTTCTCCTCTCACAATGGGACTTCCCCTCATGCTCCCTAACTCTCTTCTGGGGAGAGAGCACCTGTTTACTAAACTAGGGTTGCCGTACGTCTGGAATTTCCTGGACAGAATACTGTTGTGGGAAGCAGTGTCCTGGTGAATGTGCCCAAACAAATGTGCTAAAAATACTCAACAACTTTGGACAAAACCAAAAACTAAAACTAAAAAACTCTTAAAAAAGAAGAAACAGCTCAACAACTTTTCTGTCCGGATTTTCACTGTTTGAAATATGGCAACCCTAATTTAAACGTGATCATGCCTGGAACACAGATAAACATCCCTGCTTAGAAAAGGGTCTCTGGATATTTAAAAATTACGTGAATGCCAGGAGCAGGAGAGGTGAAGCTCTAATTAGGAAAATTAGGGAAAGCTTCCATATCCTTGGAATATGGATAGCTTGTTTTATTAGAAGAGTGGTTTTAAAGTTTCATTACAATTGTTCTTTTTTGTCAGTTTTGCATGGTATGCAGAACATCATCACCTGGGATGATGGGTTCCTGTTACTGATTTCATTTTCCAAGGACATCTGATATCGGTATGAGCTGGAACAAATATTTTTTGAAAACCACCATTAAGGCGACAAATTCTATGCAGCAGGTGGCTGTTTTCTTGCACGTGCTTCCCAAGCCAGAGAGAGAACGAGAGTGAGAGAGGAGCCAACTTTTTTCCAGTCTTTAGTGTGTGTTCTTGTGTGGTTTTCCCCCCCAAAGAAAAATAGACCTGTTTCATGTTACAGGTCTTTAGTCTTGCAAACACATACATGCAAACACCATCAAGGAATAGAAGTGGGGTGTTGCGTGGCGAATTCCCGCCCCACCCCCCCAGTAGAAATAAAGACACGTGACACCATTATTTTAGGTTAATGGGCTAAAATTGGCCACAGCTTTATTGGTTACAGGTAAAGAGCGGTATTGGCTTAGGTATTGGTCCTATCCGACTATCTGGCTTCAGCCTGTTTGCTTGAAGACCAGGAAGGGTTAACACCAGCAGGGGGAGCCCTGCTGATGCACATCAACTAGGGACTCCCCCGGGGTCACCGCTCGGGGGGGCGGCGCTTTAGGCCCTGGCCTCCATAGGCTTCGGACAAGGCCATGCCCCCCGGAATCCTTTACCGGACTACCCTTCAATATTTGGGGGAGGTGATGGCGCTTCTCCCCCCCACACATCTACATAACGATACCCCTACCAATGCCTAACTGCCAAAGCTTACAAAGTTGTGACGATTTGCTATGAGGTAGGTGAAAAACCAAACGGCCGGTGCCAATTTGCCAAGTGGAAAAAATTCCTACCAGGCCCCTTAACAGCGACCAACCAAGGTCCATAGCAAGGTCAGAAGGGGAACCTTAAAGGGTGGGCGGGTGGGAAACCTCAGCAGCTGAGCGGCCAAAAGAGGGAGATCCCAGGGCCACGCTTGCCTTAAGTGAGGCAAGCCACAAACCCCAAGCCAGCCAATTGGCAGGCTCAGGGGATGATGCAGCCCCGAGGATCAGGGACCTCGCGAGGGTCGGAAGTGGCTTTGTTGCTGCTGCTGTTCTTAAAAGCTGTTGCTGGAGGGAATGTTATGAAGTGATGGATCCAACAGTAGCATGGGGTGGGGAAGGAATTGAGAAAATGCTTGTTCCTATATTGATGACAACTCATTTTGGCAGTGGGAGAAGAGAAGGGAAAGGAATTCCACCAAGTAAACTTGCATGGTGGCACAAAACTACTTTTGTGCTTGCTGGAATGCAGTAATACGCAGGCAGAAGAGAGGGGTATTCTGTCTTAAGCAGATGATAGGCTTAAACACCCTTAATTTACATGCCACCCCCCTTTTCGTTCTTAGCAGACAGATTCCAAGGAGGCCTCTTCTCAGTGGATTCTCGCTTTGTAGCTGCTTCAGTGGAACTTCTGAATGCCTCTTGCTACCAAACTGCATCTGATGTTACTCTTGGCTGCACCTGTTTAGGAGAGTAGCAGCTCTGGGGCCCTGATCCAGAATGTAGTCCCACACTGGATTGGAGCCCCAAACCAGTTTTCATACTGCCATTTCCTTACACTGCTGCAATAAACACAAAAGAGTAGTGAACAGCAGCCAAGAGTAAGTGATTTTCAGCAAGTGGGGACCTTCCTGGTCCACCTGCTGTCCAAATATGCGTTTCAAAAGTTAGACAAACTCCTCCAGGGTGTTGGCATCAATGGTGAGGAAGGCTATTTATTATCAGCGATCCACCTGAGATAGTTCATTCTCCAAGATAGTTGACTGATAACTCTGACAATCCCAGGTAATTAGGGATATTTGGAGAGTAAGATTTTTCCATATTCTTAAAGGGATCTCTTGCTCATTTCAGAGTCTGAGGGTGCCGAGATCTCTGCTTTGTTAATAGCACCATTGGGGTGACATCTTAGAAGGGCTCTGGGTTATTCAAGATGTCAGTATTGATGAACCTTCTCCCATACATATGCTTGATACAGAGATGCTAGATACAGACAAGTTCTATATTTATTCCACAATATAATTCCTATCTGCCTTGCATGTGCATAATAATAATAATAATAATAATTCATTTATACCCCACCCATCTGGCTGGGTTTCCCCAGTCACTCTGGGCGGCTTCCAACTGAATATTAACTGAATATTAAAAAACAATACAGCATCAGACATTAAAAACCTCCCTAAACTGTTGTCTTTCAAAAGTAAAATAGTTGTTTATTGCCTTGACATCTGCTGGGAGGGTGTTCCACAGGGAAGGCACCACTACCGAGAAGACCCTCTGCCTGGTTCCCTGTAACCTTACTTCTCGCAGCGAGGGAACCGCCAGAAGGCCCTCGGTGCTGGACCTCAGTGTCAGGGCAGAACGATGGAGGTGGAGACGCTCCTTCAGATATACTGGACCGAGGCCATTTAGGGCTTTAAAGGTCAGTTCCAGCACTTTGAATTGTGCTTGGAAACGTACTGGGAGCCAATGTAGGTCTTTCAAGACCAGTGTTATGTGGTCTCGGCGGCCACTCCCAGTTACCAGTCTAGCTGCCGCATTCTGGATTAGTTGTAGTTTCCGGGTCACCTTCAAAGGTAGCCCCACGTAGAGCGCATTGCAGTAGTCCAAGCGGGAGATAACCAGACCATGCACCACTCTGGTGAGGCAGTCCATGGGCAGGTAGGGTCTCAGTCTACATACCAGGTACCAAAAGACAAATAAAGTTGTGCAAAAAGAATACTGCATTGCAGGGCATTAAACGAGGTAAGCATTGTAGTCCCTTACAATTCTACAATTCTACGATAATGGGTTTTTTAAAAAAGCAGATTCATATATGCAGTGTTATTTTAAATCATAACTATTTGAGGGGTATATATTTCTGATGTCATATGGCCCCAATCCCCCCCCCCCCCGATTTCTGCAGTATTCGCTGTTCTGTAGTCTTTATCCCCATGGGCTTGAGAAAAGTGAACATGTTCAGAATGAGTGACGTGGAAATGTTTATAGCTTTGTGCAGTCATCATCTTCTAAAGAGCTCCCAGTGGGACGCACAACTGTGCTTTGACTCCTTATCCACTCAAGTCTGCCATTACAGTGTGTCAGAATGCAAATAAGGGAGGGAGGAGGGACATGTTCCCTCATCAGAACTGACTTCCATGCAATCAGTCCTTGTCTTACAAGAAGGGGGGGGGGGGAATGCAATTCTTAAAAGGCTTGACACCGACTTTGATCAATGGGAAACATGTGGGAAACATTTCCTGCAGAAATGCCCAAAGTTACTGCAGCATATTTCATATTGGCATAAGGACTTGGTAGTTGAATTTTAGATATACAAATCCTGTTGTTGTTTTTTGCCTTGGTTGGGAACTAAAGGTGTTTTAGAAGATCTGTAACGGTGTGTAGGCGATGGATTCCCCACCCTTCTCCAAAAGCATTGTTGTTGTTGTTTAGTCGTTTAGTGGTGTCCGCCTCTTCGTGACCCTCTGGACCAGAGCACGCCAGGCCCTCCTGTCTTCCACTGCCTCCCGCAATTTGGTCAAACTCATGCTGGTAGCTTCAAGAACACTGTCCAACCGTCTCATCCTCTGTCATCCCCTTCTCCTTGTGCCCTCCATCTTTCCCAACATCAGGGTCTTTTCCAGGGAGTCTTCTCTTCTCATGAGGTGGCCAAAGTCTTGGAGCCTCAGCTTCAGGATCTGTCCTTCCAGTGAGCACTCAGGGCTGATTTCCTTAAGAATGGAGAGGTTTGATCTTCTTGCAGTCCATGGGACTCTCAAGAGTCTCCTCCAGCACCAGAATTCAAAAGCATCCATTCTTCAGCGATCAGCCTTCTTTACGGTCCAGCTCTCACTTCCATACATCACTACTGGGAAAACCATAGCTTTAACTATATGGACCTTTGTTGGCAAGGTGGTGTCTCTGCTTTATTATTATTATTATTTGGTCTGGAAAGAAAAGCCTGGGAAGAAAAGGAAAGATGTTCTAACTAGGGTTGTTCTGAATTCCCACTGCCATTTCTGACTCCGAGCCCCACCAGGAAGTGGTAATAGGACAGTGCCTTTGCAGTTCAATATATGGATGTGTCCTCCTGGCCTGCCATTACCCAGCCATCATGTTGCAAAATATGAGTCAGCAATATCAAAAGCAACACGATGGCCAGAAACAATTACAATGTGAAAAACTTTATGGAATAATTCAAAACATCAAAACCAACAAACTGAAGTACACTGTTCCAGAGTATTTTTCATTCTCATGTATATTATATCTATTCGAAAAAAGATTGGTTAATGAAGAAATTACCTATCTTTCTACTTACAAGTGTTGAACTAATTGGCTGATGAAGAATTCAGCGAAACAGTAGTTGCTATCTGGAAACACTGTTCAGCAGAGTTCAGAGTTGGACAACAGAATTGGACATTTGCTGATTATACAAAGCTTCACAGCTTGTTCTCCTCCAAGGAAAAGTCTGGCACCGTGATTCATTTAAGGACTTTTGGAGACTTTCAGAGGCTTCAGTTTGTTGGTTTTGATGTTTTGAATTATTCCATAAAGTTTTTCACATTGTCATTATTCCTGGCCATCGTGTTGCTGTTGATATTGCGGATTACCCAGCCATCAGCAAAGTTCTGCTGTATCTGTGGTTGTGCTAAACTTGGTGATGATGGTTGCAGGAACCAGGTATGGCAGTTCAGGTAGAATATAGAGAAAGAAGTAGGCCGAACCTAGCTCCTGCATCTCAGTAAAATAAATGACAAATTGGGCTACCTTCAGGGGTGTCCAAATGCATGCAATTTGGAAAGCTTCGGTCCAGCATATATTTTTTTTAAAAATTACAATAAGATATATATAATACAATGCATTAAGTGTAATCAGTTATACTTCAATACATTATTGTATAGATACATAAGTAATATTATTGTCGTAATACATATATGATTATTAATAACCTTCTATATTCTGTATAGGGATGCGGGCAGCGCTGTGGGTTAAACCACAGAGCCTAGGGCTTGCCGATCGGAAGGTCGGCGGTTTGAATCCCCGCGATGGGGTGAGCTCCCGCTTCTCAGTCCCTGCTCCTGCTAACCTAGCAGTTCAAAAGCTTGTCAAAGTGCAAGTAGATAAATAGGTACCACTCCGGCGGGAAGGTAAACAGCATTTCTGTGCGCTGCTCTGGTTCTCCAGAAGCAGCTTAGTCCTGCTGGCCACATGACCCGGAAGCTGTACGCTGGCTCCCTCGGCCAGTAAAGCGAGATGAGCGCCGCAACCCCAGAGTCTGTCACGACTGGACCTAACAGTCTGGGGACCCTTTACCTTTACTTTTTTATATTCTATATAAACTCATTCAAAATGTCAGTATATTTATCCAAAAACGTCTGCATCTATAAGCAGTCCGCTCATATGTTGCAAGCATTGTGATGTTGTCGATCTATTGATTAAAGGGGACCTTATCTTTATTCTTCCAGTTCATCAATACCAGTCTCTTGGCTACTGTTAGGGCACGTAGAATCCATTTCTGCTGTCCAGTTGTCAGCTTCCATACAATAGGTGTATACAGTGGTGCCTCTGGATGCGAACGGGATCCGTTTCGGAGCCCCATTCGTATCCTGAGCAGAACGCAACCTGCGTCTGCGTGTGCGTGGGTCACGATTCGCCACTTCTGCACATGTGTGTGATGTCATTTTGAGCGTGCGCGAGCGACAAAACCCCGAAGTAACCCATTCCGTTACTTCCGGGTCGCCGTGGAACACAACTAAAAATGCTCAACCTGAAGCGACTTTAACTCGAGGTATGACTGTAATTCAAAATAATAATTTCCTCTGAAAACTAACTTCTTCTGCACAGTCATATATATATGGTTCAACACTTTCTCCCAAAACTTAGTGAGTATAGGACAGTGTAAGAACATATGATTCAAAGAGACATTACCCTTATTACATCTCCAACAAAAAGCTAGATTAGACTGTCCTTTTTTATGCAAATGTAATGGAATCCAATAAATTCTAAATATTATTTTCTCTTGTATAATATAATGTAACATTGCTACAGAAGCTAAAGCATTTTCTGTCTTAGGTAATATTGGAAGATCCAGTTCTTTATTCTAGTCATTTATTAAAGTTTGCCTATCAAAATTTGTAGTAAAAATATATCTATAGAAGGTGATCATTGGTTTTTAGATTCGAAATATTTATCCAGTTGTTCCAATAGTTTGGTGTTTTAAAAGCTGAAAAAGTGCCACACCAAACAAGGATGTTAGAAAATGTTGTAGCTGTAAATATTGCCATTGGGCTGCATCTGATTGATGATATTTATCTCTCAGAAGAGTATACCGTACATATAGAATTCATCTTCCTCATCTATCAGTTGGCCCAAAGTCAAATAGGTCTGCTTCCATCCAATATTTCCATATTGCCACATTTTTTCCAATTTTAAGAATTTGATTTCCCTACAAAATCAGTTTGGCATGTGAGAATGGATCACATTTATTTTTATTAGACATTATATTCCATATCTTTCTAACTGACTTAATTGTTTCAAGATCTCTCATGAGCTTTCAAGTATCTTGATCCTAATTTTGTCCAAAGGTGTTATAGATGTACATTCTAAAGTTGCCCAAGTCAGAAAGTTAACACTGGAGGTAGGTTTCCAAATTTTTGGACAATAAATATGCATGATGATAGAATTCAAAATTTGGGATACCAAATCCACCTTCATTAATTTGTAACTGCATATTTTGCAAGGGTATTCTCAAAGTCACTGAACCCCCAAAACATTTCCTAAACAAAGAATTTTATCTTTTGGAAATATGTTCAGGATATAAAATCTGGAAGTCCTCTCATAATATAAATCTGGGAATAATGCTCATTTTGAGAGCATTCACCCTTCCCCAAAGGGTAAGGTTTAATGACTCCCATCTATCTAAAAAACCCCAAACTATTTTATTGTTGCATTTATACCAACTGTTACTAGCTCAGTTATATCTCTTGGTATTAACATACCTAAATATTTAATAGATTTGGAGCAAATACGGAATTGATATACCTTAAATGGATGGGTGATGAAATTTTCACCTATTTCCATCAATTAATAGAATATCTTGATGTTTTACCAAATGCATCTGTTGTTTGCATCCACATAGTCTGAGGTTTAGAAATAAACAAAATAATGTCATCTGCAAATAAAACCAATTTATATTCAGCTGAATTGTGAACTGCTCCGTAGATCTTGTTATGTTGTCTAATAGCACAAACGAGAGGTTCTAGGCAAATTTTAAAAAGCAAAAGTGACAGTGGGCACCTCTGTCTAGTTCCTCTAGACAGTGGGAAAGTAACAAACCTAATACCATTCACTTTAACTCTAGATGTGAGTGAGTCATAAAGTATTTTAATTCATTTTGTAGAATCCAAAGGAAACCCAGATTTAATTAGAGCTACCTCTATATACTGTTTGGTCCAGCATCTTGATTCAAAATGACATCTAACTATATCCGAGCCTAGATCAAAACCTGCTCCTCCCATCTCTGGAGCTGTCATGCCAGATTTGGTGATGATCTCTCAAGAGGTGTCTGACTGCATAAAGAACAGATGGACAGACAGATGGACAGACAACTTTACAAAATATATACTAGTAGATGAAATGCCTGTGATTGTGAAACTCTTCCCCCCCACCCCAATTTTTTTGCTATACAGTGATACCTTGGAAGCAGAATGGAATCTGTTCCGGCAGTCCGTTCGACTTCCAAAACATTCAGAAGCCAAGGTGTGGCTTCTGATTGGCTGCAGTAAGCTCCTGCAGCCAATTGGAAGCTGCGCTGGATGTTTGGGTTCCAAAAGAACCTTTGCAAACCAGAACACTCTCTTCCGGGTTTGCAGTGTCCGGGAGCCAAAACGTTCGACTCGCAGGTCGTTTGTTAACCAAAGTACGACTGTATTGCAAAGTAGCCAGAGCTTGCCTTTGCTGGGGTGAAGTGTTTCACAGTGCAGGGGAAATCACAGGACAAATCAAGTGAGAAACTGCCCCCACCCACAGCATCAAGCCTATTGTATGAAGACGGGAACCTGTTGTTCTCATTTGACAGGCTGGCCCTGCCTCCAATGTTCAGTAATAATAATAATAATAATAATAATAATAATAATAATAATAATTTATTATTTATACCCCGCCCATCTGGCTGGGCTTCCCCAGCCACTCTGGGCAGCTTCCAAAAAAAATATTAAAATACTGTAATACATCAAACATTAAAAGCTTCCCTAAACAGGGCTGCCTTCAGATGTCTTCTAAAAGTCTGGTAGTTGTTGTTCTCTTTGACATCTGCTGGGAGGGCGTTCCACAGGGAGTGCGCCACTACCGAGAAAGCCCTCTGCCTGGTTCCCTTTAACTTGGCTTCTCGCAGTGAGGGAACCGCCAGAAGGCCCTCGGAGCTGGATCTCAGTGTCCAGGTAGAACGATGGAGGTGGAGACGCTCCTTCAGGTATACTGGACCGAGGCCGTTTAGGGCTTTCAAGGTCAGCACCAACACTTTGAATTGTTCTCGGAAATGTACTGGGAGCCAATATAGCTCTTTCAGGACCAGTGTTATATGGTCTCGGCGGCCGCTCCCAGTCACCAGTCTAGCTGCCGCATTCTGGATTAGTTGTAGTTTCCCGGTTCACCTTCAAAGGTAGCCCCACGTAGAGCGCATTGCAGTAGTCCAAGCGGGAGATAACCAGAGCATGCACCACTTTGGCGAGGCGGTCCGCAGGCAGGTAGGGTCTCATCCTGCGTACCTGATGGAGCAGGTAAACAGCTGCCCTGGACACAGAATTGACCTGCGCCTCCATGGACAGCTGTGAGTCCAAAACGACTCCCAGCCTGTGCACCTGGTCCTTCAGGGGCACAGTTACCCCATTCAGGACCAGGGAATCCTCCACACCTGCCTGCCTCCGGTCCCCCAAAAACAGTACATCTGTCTTGTCAGGATTCAACCTCAATCGGTTATTTGGATGCTGCTCCATAGCTTTCTTTGGAAGAAAGGGGGGGGGACTTTTTGCTTGTATGATTGTATAGATATACCTGCGAGCAGGTGGGCAATGCCTGCTGAATGTCAGAAACCATAGGAATCTTGTGGTTATCTCAAAGGCTAACTTTTATGGCAAGCTTTGTGGTCTAAATACTGCTTTCGCAGATGCCCAAGCAGTGCTTGGCTGGCCTACATGTAAATGCAACGGGAGAGAGAATTAACAGCAGGGCCAATCCCAGAAAATGCAAGAAGGTCCAGTAAATTTGTTACATTTCTGTGCAGTTCCCACATACATGCCAAGATGGATGTGATCATAAATTGGTTCGTTTTTAAAGAGCCAGAAATTAGTTTCTTTCTTGCTTGCTTGTTGTTGTTGTCTTGATATATTGTTGGTGGCTAGAGACAGGCCTTCGATGCCTTATTTATATTTCCCTTCCCTATGGCAAGCAGAAGCAGAACAATTTATGCAAACCATGAGAGTTCATTTGCTTGTTTTCTGCAATTTATACCAGCCACAGAATTCAGCTTTCGATTCTTGCAGAATTTGTTACTGTGACATGGAAGGTAATAGATGGAGTTTGGGGCATTGAGTTTTTGGTCTTACAAGGATTACATCTTCCAAATTGTGTTTTTTGTTTTGTTTTCCACTGCATGGCACAGAAAGCCTGGAGCACCCACTTGTCATGCCTAGAAATCTTGGCTCATAGATAGTATCTATGTAAGCGGATTATCTAGTGCGGATGATGATTATCACAGAAGGGGAAAGCAAAAGAAAGATAATACTGTTTCAGTTGTGTGCGTATATATGTGTGGAGGGGGAAGTATTGGAATTTGTATATTTAAAGTGTATTGAAGTAGTACTTCTGGTAGCACCTGTCAATGGAATATAAAAATTGCCTCTTATACTCCATTGCATCGAATTCTTACAGCCACGATTTCCTCTTTAATACTTCGTGTACCGAATCGGGAGTCCTGTTATTTGCATGCCTAGGGCTTCTAAAAAACTGAAATCATTCCTGCATCTAGTCCAGAGTTGTCACATCTTACTTCATTTGATGTATGCTTCTTATCTGAATATATTAATAACTGCAAAAGCACAGACTGAACTGAAACATATGTGATAGATGTGAAATAGCGGGGTGCGGGGATCTACAAGTCTGCTAGAAGCCAGAGGAAGGTTAGGGATCCCTGGAATCTACTGCTAAATGCAGACGGGGAGATACTGGCTGTGAGAACAAAAGGCTGGACTACCAGATGCTGCTTTGGTTTTAGTATTCACAAAGAGGGGATGGAGCTAGGACAATATGCTTTAGCAGCATGGACCAAGCTAAGGACTGAGAAGATCACAGGGCAGCCTAATTGTGTGTGGACTGTCTGGATGACGCACAGTAGCTGGGGCTTGGTGACATCTGGCCACCACAGGCACCGAAGCAAAGTCTCACTGCATCTTGCTTGCGCGTTTTGACAACTGCGGTTGTCTCTGAAAAGGGGAGGAAAAGAGCCCAAATAAGCAGGGCCAAGATTTTAAGTCTCCGAGCAAGAATTTCATACCAAGAACGGAATCTGTAAACAAGCACGGAATTCCGAAAATCTGCAATTTCGAAAGCACCTAGTCGTCATAGACAAAAAGGCATATTGGTTCATTAAAAACCCCACAAAGGGATAGTAAAACATTGCTTTCGTTAAATCATACATGTGTAGGGTTTTCAGTTCAACAGGTTGGATTAGATAAGCAAAAGATGGGAAGTTCAGTAAAATGCGGGAAGCAGGGAAGGAAGAAGGATGTTGCTGAGAAGACTGGGCACCCCAGCCTGCAGTTTGCAAGTTGCTTACGACAGCCTGGATGAAGCATTCAGAAACGTAATGAGGTTAGTCTGTCTGATACAAAAAGACCTGATTGCATCTTAAGCATAGTGGGAGAAAGCAGCAATGCTTTTCTACCTTTGCAAATACCAAAGTCAGCAGTTATTCAGATCTGTCTAGTCAGAGCTCATGGGTCCCTTTTAGGGCAGGGGGCCAGAAGTAAAACAAGGCTAGTCCTAAAATGAGTAAACGTGCAGACTTAATTGTAGGTTATGCACCAGGTACAGTATCAGTTGTGGTCAAATTGGTGGTATTTCCTCGTGGTCAATGGGCCATGATATACTGCTTAGATCTAGTGGCATTGTTGTTGTTGGTTAAACATCTCAGTGGCAGATTCTTGACTGTCTTCTGGTTCTGTGGTGGTTGTACTGGAACGCTAAATACTTGGCCAGCATTATTGAGATGAGCTAAGATGAGTGGGGATGCGGGTGGTGCTGTGGGTTAAACCACAGAACCTAGGGCTTGCCAAACAGAAGGTCGGCGGTTCGAATCCCCGTGGCGGGGTGAGCTCCCTTTGCACAGTCCCTGCTCCTGCCAACCTAGCAATTCGAAAGCACGAAGTGCAAGTAGATAAATAGGTACCGCTCCGGCAGGAAGGTAAACGGCATTTCCGTGCACTGCTCTGGTTCACCAGAAGCGGCTTAGTCATGCTGGCCACATGGCCTGGAAGCTGTACGCCGGCTCCCTCGGCCAATAAAGATAGATGAGCGCCACAACCCCAGAGTCGGTCACGACTGGACCTAATGGTCAGGGGTCCATTTACCTAAGATGAGTGGATCTTTCTCAGCTGTGTCCATCTGGATTCTTAAGGGCGGCACCAGCATAGACTTTTGAAAAGGAGCACTTGCTCCAGTCTACAGGGCATTGGGGGGGGGACATTTTCCAGCCTGAGGGTCACATTTCCTTCTGAGAAACATTTTGAGGGCCACATACCAGGGTGGGCAGGGACAGAGGCAAAAACGGACAGGGTAACCAATGCAAATGTTCCCTTTGTACAGAAGGCTAGTTTCTACTCTCTGTCTCTCACATGGAAACCCCTCTTTATCCTTCATCCGGGCAAGCATTATTGGAGTACATGAGCACATTCTAGCTAGAAAGAAGCACCCAGGGTGTATGTAGCCTGAGATGATTGGGGAGTGGCCTGGGGAGATATCATGGATTGTCTGGTTGCAGAGGAGTGGGAACCCCCAAGGGAAGAAGGCTCAGAGCCAGGGGATTGGAGGTGGGATGGCGATGAGTGGTCAGAGGGAGAAGAGGAAGCAGACTGGGAGGAGGAAGAGGTTTCAGAAGTGGAAGAGATAACAGGGCTTAGTGAGCAGGAAGAGTCTGTGGCAGAGAGCAGTCCAGAATCAGAGGCAGAAGTGGAGAATGGAAAGGAGAGGGGGCAAGAGGCAGTGATGAGTAACGTTGGTGAGGAAGCCAGGCTGTTCCCCCTCCTGCTGCAACCAGCTCCCCTCCGCCCTGGGCTCCCAGAACACAAAGAGGAATGAAGAGGGTGGAGCAAAGGCAAGGCAAGGCAACAGCCTCGGATTGCTTGAGAAGGAGAGTTAGGTACTGTGGGAAGGTGGGGACCTCCAGTCCTTGCAACTCTGCCTCATCGGGGCAAGTTCTACTGGCAAGAATTGATACGTTCTCTAGGCCTGTCCCTCCTGAGCAGTCTTGTTTCTTTGAATAAAGAATTAACTTCACTGAGGCCGCATTAGGCACCACTCCTGACAGAAGAACTCTGAGGGCCAAATAGAGAGATCCAGATGACTGCATTTGGCCCGCAAGCATAAGGTTGCTCACCCCTGCTATATTGGACTGCCTCCAAGGCTCATGTCCAGGTGGGCTCCACTTGTAAGCATTTGTGTAACACTTACTAGACAGATTAAGGATTCTGCTCTTCTGTCCAGGTCTCCTTGCGTGATCTGCCAGAGGTTATCTCAGTTTGTTGTTGTGAATCCCCCAGGCTCGTTGTTTCGGGGGTCCTCAACATTCATGCTGAGGCTCAACTCGGTCCTACATGGGCACCATGACAATCATGAAATGTGAGTCACGTTCTTAGCTTGGTGTTCTGGACTGGATCCTCTGTCTTCCTTAGCATTCCTGATGAGGTTTAAGATTTTAGTGACCATTCCCTCCTGCAGGCATAGCCCAAGGGCATCTGATGGTTGGCTTCTCCATTATCCCCACATATCAGAGGTGGGCACGGCCAAAGCAAGCCAACACACAATCATGTGTGTACACATACACAGAGAGGAAGGCACGCAGGCGTGCGCGTGCGCACACACACACACACACACAGCAGTTTCCCTCCCCATAGCAGCTCCTGGGGGAGGAGGAGATAACAGTATTTTCTCATGGCATAGTTGTTGTTGATTAGTCGTTTAGTCGTGTCCGACTCTTTGTGACTCCATGGACCAGAGCACGCCAGGCGCTCCTATCTTCCACTGCCTCCTGCAGTTTGGTCAGACTCATGTTTGTAGCTTCAAGAACGCTGTCTAACCATCTTGTCCTCTGTCGTCCCCTTCTTCTTGTGCCCTCAATCTTTCCCAACATCAGGGTCTTTTCCAGGGAGTCTTCTCTTCTCATGAGGTGGCCAAAGTATTGGAGCCTCAGCTTCACGATCTGTCCTTCCAGTGAGCAGTCAGGGCTGATTTCCTTAAGAATGGATACGTTTGATCCATGGCATAGTAGTATAATAATAATAATAATAATAATAATAATAATAATAAAACTCTCTGAGTTTCCCCAGCCACTCTTGGCGGCTTCCAATCAAGTGTTAAAAACAATACAGCATTAAATATTAAAAACTTCCCTAAACAGGGCTGCCTTCAGATGTCTTTTAAAAAGAAGATAGCTGCTTATTTCCTTCACATCTGAAGGGAGGGTGTTCCACAGGGCGGGTGCCACTACCGAGAAGGCCCTCTGCCTGGTTCCCTGTAACCTCACTTCTCGCAATGAAGGAACCACCAGAAGGCCCTCGGCGCTGGACCTCAGTGTCCGGGCTGAACAATGGGGGTGGAGACGCTCCTTCACGTATACAGGACCGAGGGCTTTAAAGGTCAGCACCAACACTTTGAATTGTGCTCGGAAACGTACTGGGAGCCAATGCAGATCTCTCAGGACTGGTGTTATGTGGTCCCAGCGGCCACTCCCAGTCACCAGTCTAGCTGCCACATTCTGGATTAATTGCAGTATTCTCCTCCTCCTCCCCCAGAGTGGAAAAAACAGAATGAGATGGGAAAACAGAGGGACGAAAGCTCTCTTCCTACCTTGGCCTCTTTTTGCCCTCTGGCACAACCCCATTTTAGGAAGGTCTTATAACTCCTTCCTTGCTCCTGAGTCTCTTAAAGATCTTTTTGCGATGGTGCTGCACGTGGCTAGTTCTGCAGTTCAGTTTATGGATGAGTTTAGAACACCATCTAGTGATGTTTAGGTGCATGAATTTCATTTATTGTGGCCCGAGGATATTGACAATGTGATGGGTGGGGTGCAAGTTGCTCTTCGTTTGCCCAACCCTTGCCATTCATCCCCTTTCAATTATCAATCTCCCCCACCCCCATCCGATATCTATATCAATTAATAAGAGCAGAAAGGATAACTGAAATTAGAACAACAGCCAATGTTTTGAAAGAGAGGAAGATTATGCCTTTGAGTTGGTAAGAAAATAAGCCTCAAATCATTTTTGTGTGTTTTTGTTACATTATGGGGCCCATGCAGATTGGTTTAAAATCTCGTCCTTAGTTTGCAGCCAGATAAATAGGAAGGAACAAGGTAGAATGAGAGGTGAGGAGGAGGGGATGTGAGGGTCTTGTCTGTCTGCTGGGCAAGGAGCTGGATCGCTGGGTTCCCAGCATCTGTTATTGTCAAAACACACCAGAAGGGCACCCCATATGCCATTACATTTATGCATGGTGGGTTTTTTTCATATATACGTCATGAGTTCTATACCCAGTCATCAGTGAGCAGGATTTCCATGCTCACAAAACCAGTAAGAAAGAAACTGAGGTCTGTGCAGGACAGAGCGTCAAAGATGTGCTCTTCTAAGTCCACCTCCCTTGCATGTTCACATTTCTGTTGCAGCGATGCCTATGCTGGTTTGGTCATGTCCGCTGAATGAAAGATGTCAGGATCCTCGAGGACGTGCTCTATGGGGACCAGGCATGTTAGCAGATCAACTCTGTACCACAAAGATGTGACATAAAGACTGGCAACATCAACCCTGCCCCATGGGGATTTATTGCAGGTGACCTCAGTGCTTGAAGACAGGCAGTCAGGTTGTGTATCCACAGCAATGACCAGAGGAGGAATTGACCACTGGGAGGAGCACAGAGAGAAGAAACACCATGGTGCATCTGCAGCAGTACAACTAGACACCTTCATCTGCCCCGGCTGCAACAAAACATGTCTCCCCCATATTGGTCTTTACAGCCACAGCAGGCACTGTAACCTTCCAGCAGTTTGACTTCACCCCCAAAGGCACACTGTTCCATTGTCTCCCAAAACAGATGGATGCCAACCTATTCAACTAAGCTGTACTCAGAGTAGACCTATTGAAATGAACATACCCAACTTAAGTCATGTTTTTCCAGCTGCACTGGCTTCTGGTGGAGTACAGGGTCAGATTTAAGGTGCTGGTTTTGACCTTTAAAGCCCTTCACAGCCTAGGACCCTTGTACCTACAGGACCGCCTCTCCTGGTATGCCCCACGGAGGACCTTAAGGTCCATAAATAGCAACACCCTAGTGGTCCCGGGCCCTAAGGAAGTTAGATTGGCTTCAACCAGAGCCAGGGCCTTTTCAACACTGGCTCCAGTCTGGTGGAACGCTCTGCCTCATGAGACCCGGGCCCTACAGGATCTGATTTCTTTCCGCAGGGCCTGTAAGACAGAGTTGTTCCGCCTGGCCTTTGGCTTGGAGCCAATTTGATTCCCTCCCTCCCTCTCTTTCTTTTTTCATTTCCTTCTCCTCCTGCGATGACGCTACATTTTAATATTTTAATGTTCCATTATTTTAATGTTGTATTTTATTTTTGTTTTTAAGTTGTAATCATTCAACTTGTTTTTATTATTGCTTGTAAGCCGCTCTGAGCCCGGCCTTGGCTGGGGAGGGCGGGGTATAAATAAAAATTATTATTATTATGTTCATTAATTTCAATTTCTGTACTGTGAGTGAAACTTAGTTGACTGTCACCCCAAGCTGCATACATCTTTACAGCTTCTTATGGCAGAAAAGAAGAATGCCAAGTACCAAGTGAATAAATGAGAATTGACAAGACTATGCCTACTGCAAGGTTGATTCCTTGTTTATGCATTTTGAAAGCCCTCAAATTGCCATACAGCTGCACATCTCCAACAAGGGCAGCTATCAGAATAGTTTCTGATGAGCGCGGAAGGGGGAACCTCTATTTCAGCACAGAGCAACACTCTTTATTGTGCTAGTCTAAGTTTGAGATTGAGCCTGGAAAAGCCTACTGAATTAAGGACCTTCTTAGCTAACGCCATCTAACAGGAACAAGTTGGCCAGCTGGACCCAAGAGGCAGTTTTTGCCTGTTTTGTGATGCAGGGCAGTCTGCCTTGAAGGAAGTGATTGTGTGATTACTCTTGAAGTAGCCCTCTTTGGAGCAGGAGGATTGCAATTACAATTACCACCTAGTCTCAGTGATGGGGGCTTTCTGGAAGAAAATGAATTGTAACATTTTCCACAGTCTTAAATTGATGGAGGTATAATGAAGACTTTTATATGCCTGTTGTCTTTGTCCATGGAGTTTTCTTGGCAGGGATACTGGAGTGGCTTGCTGGTTCCTGCTCCAGGTGGATCACGTTTGGTCAAAACTCTCCACTATGACCTGTCCATCATGGGTGGCCCTGCACGGCATAGCTCATAGCTTCTCTGAGTTATTCAAGCCCCTTCGCCACGGCAAGGCAGTGACCCATGAGGACGAGATGGTTGGACAGTGTTCTCGAAGCTACGAACATGAGTTTGACCAAACTGCGGGAGGCAGTGGAAGACAGGAGGGCCTGGCGTGTTCTGGTCCATGGGGTCACGAAGCGTTGGACACGACTAAACGACTAAACAACAACAACAACATAGTGGAGGCTGCAATCCTATACATACTTACCTGGGAATAAATCCTGTTGAGTATATATATGTAGGATTATATCATCAACATGTTTATTTGACTTAAACAAAACTAAACATATGAATTTTTAAAACAAGTGTTCTTAGTTCTCCGTCCAAAAAGCATAACCCCTCTCCCCTCATAAGAACGAGGTACAGTAAGGTTGCCAGACATCCCCGTTTCCCGGGGACAGTCCCCGGATTTACAAATCAGTCTCCTGACAAAATCCATCTGTTTAGTAGAAAGGTGAAAAGTGTCCCCGGATTCATTGAAAAAAAATCTGGTAACCTTAAGGTACAGAGGTCAGTCAAATAGAACTCACCGCAATTGGACATGCTTTGCTGGAGTGTTGGAATTGGTTTTTGCTATGTATGCTATAAAAGCGTGGCATAATTCTACAAAGTTGTTTTCTAGTTGTTCTCCATTCAGTGTTTCCAGCTGTTTAGTCGGTGTTTCCATGACAGCCATTTCCATGAGACCTTTTGTCCCCTAGCAGGCAACTGCAAATTATCCAAAACATTCCAAGTGTGTGCAATCAGTAGACGAGCTGCGACCAGATAGCTCAGGCGGTAAAGCGCAAGACTCTTTGATTCTCCGAGTTGTGGGTTCAAGCCCCATGTTAGTCAGAAAGGTTCCTGCATTTCAGGGGGTTAAACTAGATGACCCTTGTGGTCCCTTCCAACATTACAATTCTATGATCTTAACCAGTAGAAACACGATCAGTTTTTTGTACAGAAGATCCTTCTGTTCATCCTTAAAAATTGTTAATAACACCAATTATGGCATGCATTGAACTGACTGTTTTGTGAACATATTTATTTCCTGAAACACTGCAGTCTGAAATGTATTAACAGTTGTGCAGGTCCACCACATATGGTTCACCATCTCAGTACACCCAAAGCCCCATCAATGATACTCGATCTAATTATCACCTCTGTACCATTTTAAAATGTGTTTTTTCTAACTTGGGTGGGGTCTGGTGGCTTTTTAGTCCAAATATTGCACTAATCTGCTTAAACATTCTCCATGCCAAAATCATATTCCCAAAGGCTCTTCAAGGTTTCCAGTCTGAGAGTCACAAAGTATTTTGTAGAATGTCGATAAAAATGCATAATGTTAATTACGTGCAGTGTTAATTACTGTATGTGTTGTGAACTCAAATACATGGTGAGGGAAGGGGGAATCAAGTGGGAGGGAGGAGTCCTTAAATTGTTCTTCAGCTCAGATGAAGACGGTTCAACCTAGAAGACGGTTGGAGTTGTAATACTCATCTTGCAGTGACGCAATTGTTACAAGCCACTGAAGTTTGTATTTCCCAGCCAGGAAACGCAATATTCAGCAATATTTCTGTTAAGAAGTACATTCCATTACATTTTAGTAAGACTTGCTTACTGTAAAGTATGTTAACATTACCTTAAGTGGCACTTGAAATACCAGCAGGTAAAACAGTATTTAAAATGTGCACAATTAGGAAAAGGCAAAACACATACAAATTAAGAGGAAATTGTTTAATTTCTGGAGGATTAACTGTTTCCTGCAGTGGGGCACGATCACTTATCAGAGTAGTACTATGGAGTATTCAAACATTTCCACCGATGTCATTTGCTGTGTAATTTATTTGAGGGCAGAACAAGGGATGGAAACATTTGCTACCTAGGTTAGAACAAGAGTCTGCACCACCTCAGAGTTGCAGCCAACTCTCTCCTTCTACATTCTGTGCAGGGTCAAAAAAAGAGTGTGTCCTTCTTTGGAGTGATGTATTCTGGGTGAGGCAACCAAGAGACAACTTGTGCCCCCAGGGCTTGGGTCTGGCTGCTAGATGTTTTGTTTGAACGCAGGCAAAAAAATTATACAGAGCTCCTGATGTCCTCTGAAAGCAAAGTGGACCTAATTAGGTCTATGGGTCACTGCTGAATTGGTGTGTGTTTTTGCAGCCATCTTAAAAGATGGCACTGTGGAGCCACCAAAATCACAAAAACTTCGGCAGGCTTGTATCGAAGAAGCACCGACTCACATAAAAGCCCTTTTCAAAATTGCTGTGCTGAAAGGTTGCCTGGAGGCTTTGAGTAGGGAGGCTACTCACCTGTGTAAATCATGCTGCAATTAACAAGGAGCCATAGGTATTGTTTTTGTTGCAATGTGATTTGCTACTCTTCTGTAATTTTGGCAAAGGCCTTATTAAAAACGCTGAACATCTAATCAGTAACCATGCCCCCATATATTGACACCTGAAAGAATGCTAAAAGGTTGGTGATACAAGATTTCCATTTGTAGATGCCACATTGATTATTCCTCAGGAAGACATCATACTCTAGACCAGGGTTGTCAACCTGGTCCCTACAGCCCACTAGTGGGCGTTTCAGGATTCCAGGTGGGCGGAAGGGGTTCTACAATACAAGCTGAATCCTCCTTCCATTGAGCACTGGTGGGTGGTAAGGAAATTTTACCATCAAGAAAGATGCATTAGTGGGCGGTAGGTATAAAAAGGTTGACTACCCCTGCTCTAGACATTTCACAGTAGTCTTAATAAAGCTCTTTGCTGGGATATGTTCATAATTTTCTGCATTCCTTTAGAAGCACCTTCCGGTAAGGGAACTGGTTTTATCATAGTTACTCATTTTAGTTAAAGCGGCAACCATTTCACAGTTGCATCAACAGTGCAGCCCCGTCACAATAACTTGTTACTTTTGCAATTTGCCATTTTACTCTAAAATATTATCTTTTGCTGCTTAAGTGTTCAAAAGTAATACCAGGAATATTTTGTAAGATATGGGTAGCCCTCCCAACATCTTCTGTAGTAATGCAAAGAATTAATCCAGCTTTTATTCTCTTTGCTGATTTCCCTCATTCTTCAGTGCAGAAGAGAAGTGTGTTTGTAAGAGTTAACGCAAACTTGTCCAAGCTGTGAGCCGGCTTTCTTAATGGTAACTGATGGCGGCTTCTGCACAGGCGAAGTTGGGTGGGTCAGTTGGAGCACTGCGATACCACGACCCATGCATGCGTTTCCCTTAAGCAACTGTGTGTGAGGGGGCAGTGTGTGTGCGCGCTCTGCCTTCATCTATGCTTCTTTGTTTGCTATAATTGGGCACCTTATTACATTCTTGCTGCATCTTGGTTTTGCTGTGCACAATATGTCCTGCATAGCACTGCGGGCTGAAAATAGATCGCCAGTCAATACCGTGTGATGATTCAACTTGCTCCATAGTGAGAGATGCTCTGTGGCAGAAGTAATGGGGGGAGGGGGTGGCTTGAGGTTTGTACCTGAACGAAATGGGCCCAGAGCTCTGTCTGAAATTCAGACACCTCAGATATTTGCTGTTTGGAATTATCTGCTCACCCAGACAGAGCTAAATTGAGAAGAGGCGAAGTGCTGGTTTTTATTGATTTATGGCTGCTTTTCCTTTACACAAAAGGGCTGGAGTCTTCTGAGTTCTAAAAATTTCAATAGAATTAATATTGCGTAAGTTCTCATTCTCCTTTATTTTCTTTTTAGAGGACTTAATGTTGATTCCTCCTTCCCCCCACATCTGTAAAAAACCAAAACAAACAAACCACCCCTCCACACATAGATGGGATAGGAAGCTCTTTGCAATGATCACGTGAAAAATAGACACAAACAAAACTTAGGCCATTCAGCCTATCCCTACCGGCTGTGGCTTATTACCAGCATGGTCTGTTCAGCTGGCACTCTGTACATGCCCCAGAACTACTTGACTTCTTTTGATTTGCTCAGCAAGTGACTGCGCAATGAGTATAGGACTCTTTGCAAATAGAACAAAGAGCACATACCTTGGCTTAAGTTGACTGACACCCCACAACAGGTGATTGTTTGTATACAATTGAGAGTCTCAATAACACTGGGTTTCTGCTGGTGCCTAATTATGCACCTGCACTATTTTCCAACTGCGAAGACAAGCACACACCTGTATTGGGTCAAATTAGCCCTAGCAAGGCAAATAAGACTTCTCCTGACTGGCAGTGTGCTGCCAGGAAACATCATTTTGTATTTGTTTGAGTGGTTGCTTTTTTTGGAGAAAATTAAGGAAACGGAAATTTTGAAATGGGTTTTTTTTTTTTTTTTAAAGGTGTTACAGTGTGGTTTTATATGCCTCTAAAGAATACAAGAACAGAAGATTTTTATTTTAAAAAGAACTGAATATCTCTATTACCCATTGTAATAGAGCCACTGTTTCCAGTATGTGTTTGCAACTAGCTGTGACATGTCTGTGCATCTTTATACTGATGTTGTGAGATGTGTACATATGCTAAAGTATTTAGATGCTGTGCAAATAGTTATCCATTAGGTTTCATTCAGTGTTCTAGTACCTAGTGTGTTATACTGTTGAATCAAGTGATAAAAATATTTCCTCTTCCGAATGGTTGGCATGTCTCTGGAATACCAGAACAGTGTGTTAATCACCCAGTTTCTGCTATGTGCCTGGAGACTTAACATTTAAAACTCAGAAGTTACTCTCAGCATTTTGCTGCAACACCCTTCACCCAAGTGTTACAGGGTGGTATACAACACAAAAACACAAACATACATAGCATAGTAACAAGCAAAAACAACAAACCCACACACACCGTTTATAAGGCCAAAAGGAGAAGAGGAATGTTTTTGCCTGGTGCCTAAAGATATGTAACAAGTTTGCCAGGCAAGCCCAGCTGGAGAAAAAAATTCCAGGTGAGCCCTCCTGGAAAAAAATATATGTATGTCGTTCGATGATAATAAAAAGATGATATTGTGAGTTACTTTGGACACAGCTTGCTATGGCACATACATTGACTGAATTTAAAGTTTAAACCGAGTTGGCCTTACAGGTAATATTGGAACTGATGATGACCTGTGGAGAAGGAGGGTAATATGCAAACTATGATAGGCTTATCATAGTTAGTGGCTGCTGAATAGAAAACATCCAAGAGAACTGAGGCATTTCATTGTATCAGGTCAGGCTGATGTGGCTTAAAGAAGGCTGGGGGAAATCAGGAGTAAATAGTTTTTGGGAAGAACTGACGGGAGGATAAGCAGAGGTGAAACTAATTCCATGGGATCTAGGAGGAGAATGCATGTTCGAGGGAGAAAATAATTTCAGAAAAGGGAAATGAGAGGAAATTCTACAGTGTCAGAATATTATTGTTGATTTGTTTTTATTTATGTGGGCACTTTCTATGATTATATAAAATTCAAGGCACCTTGCAAATAACTCTTAATAGGTTAGCAAGACTTACCTGTTGCTGAAGCCATGCTGGATACAATTCAACAAGACTTGTTCTTCTGTTATCATTACATCCTCACTGCATAAGCAGCTAACCACTTATAAATGCCTGGGTGAGTCTCTTCTGGGACCAGAATGCTCATCTCTTTGAGGAGGGCAATCCAAAATATGGATGCCTCCATGGAGAAGGTCCTATCTCATGTTGTCACCTGGTGTCCTTCTGCTTTTGAGATCATAGAATCATAGAGTTGGAAGAGACCACAAGGGCCATCGAGTCCAACCCCCTGCCAAGCAGAAAACACCATCAGAGCACTCCTGACATATGGTTGTCAAGCCTCTGCTTAAAGACCTCCAAAGAAGGAGACTCCACCACACTCCTTGGCAGCAAATTCCACTGTCGAACAGCTCTTACTGTCAGGAAGTTCTTCCTAATGTTTAGGTGGAATCTTCTTTCTTGTAGTTTGGATCCATTGCTCCATGTCCGCTTCTCTGGAGCAGCAGAAAACAACCTTTCTCCCTCCTCTATGTGACATTCTTTTCTATATTTGAACATGGCTATCATATCACCCCTTAACCTCCTCTTCTCCAGGCTAAACATGCCCAGCTCCCTTAGCCGTTCCTCATAAGGCATCGTTTCCAGGCCTTTGACCATTTTGGTTGCCCTCCTCTGGACACGTTCCAGTTTGTCAGTGTCCTTCTTGAACTGTGGTGCCCAGAACTGGACACAGTACTCCAGGTGAGTTCTGACCAGAGCAGAATACAGTGGCACTATTACTTCCCTTGATCTAGATGGGTCTGGCCCCCAGCTCAAAGGTCAAATGAATACTGATAAAGAGTGAGGCAGTTCTTCCTAGGATAGCTCAGTTGGTAGAGTATGAGACTCTTAATCTTAGGGTCATGGGTTTGAGCCCCATGTTGGGCAAAAGATTCCTGCATTGCAGGGGGTTGGGTTAGATGATCTTCCTGGTACCTTCCAACTCTACAATTCTATGATTCTTTGAAATACCTGAGCCCCAAAGCTTTTAGTGCTTTGTAGGTCAATATGAAACCATCAACTTACGTTGCTTTTTCAGGATTGGTGTTATGTGGTCCCCGAGAGCTTTCCTTGTCAATATACTGGCAGCCACATTTTACACAAATGGCCATTTCTGGAGCAGACCCATCACCAGAAATGCCCAGCAGAGGCTCAAACGCTGCTACGGAAGCAATGAGAATTCTGTGAACTTTTGTGATCTGAGTAGGAATGTCTCCAGCCCAGTGGTAACAGGTAATATGTGGAGCGTCCTTTTCAGACCCAGAATGTAAACCACTGAGAGCTACTAAAAGACCTTTGCCTGGTCTTCTGAGACCAAAAGCAAGAGAGGCTTCTCTTAAGTTGGCTTACCGGTATTGCCTGCAAACTACAGCTGCTGGTTTGAATAAAGGAAACGCAGACACTTAAGGGTGTAACTACATTTTTCAAGGAAAATCCAGGGTTCCCTTGTAAGACTGAAGTGGGCAGTTTCTGGGGGAAATCAGTGAGCAGGTGAGGACAACCTGCTCATCATGAAAATGTGCTCTATAAATGCTGCTATCAGTATTATTACTTACTGAATTTATCAATAAATGAGTAACTATATAACCTTTTGGAGACATCTGAAGGCAGCCCTGTACTGTATAGGGGAGCTTTTTAATATTTTATGTTTTGTTATGTTTTTATATATGTTGGAAGCCACTCAGAGTGGCTGGGGCAACCCAGCCAGCTGGTTGAGATACAAATATAGGTGGTTGTTGTTGCTGTTGTTGTTGTTGCCGCCAGAAGGGTAGGATACAAACAGTGGTGTAGCATGGGGGGTGCAGGGGGGCCCGGCCGCACCGGGCGCAACATCTGGGGGGGCGCGCACTCGCAGCTCTCTGCCCCTACCTGGCTCACTCGGGTTAGGGGGCGCAAATTACTTGCCTTGCCCCGGGTGCTGACAACCCACGCTACGCCACTGGATACAAATATATGCTGTTGCTGTTGCTGTTGCAAATCCCATGGAAAGAGCAATATCTAAATCGTTTAAACAAACAAATGATATTATAATCATTGTTATTGCTGTTATTTATTACATTCACCACCACTTTCTTACGAAAAATAAAGGTTTTTGTTTTATCATCTGTTCAGTACAGTTCCTAGCCTTGTTCTGCTTTATTTTTAGGCTTTAGGTTGCTCTGGAATTGTTTGGAAAACATTTCTGTTGATTCTGAGACTTGCCTTAATTATTCAGTGGCTGCTGTCACTGAACACTAAGAGCTGTCAGGCTCACTGCTGCAAATGGCGAAATCTGGGCAAAGCGCAGCAACAACTGTCACTTGCGGAGGGTATCTCTGAAGGAAGCAAAATAAGCTCATGTTAGAGGTTTTAGGCTAGGGGAACTTTTTTAATGGCGCCCCCGGCAAGCATCAAGCTCCAAAAGGAAATGAATGAGAAAAGTCAGAAAGGGAGAGGATTTGCTTCAAGAAGCTTAGCAGCAAGCCAGGACCCGGGCAGCAGCTGTCTCCACTAGTCGAGAGCAAACAGAGAGAACAAAAAAAGGAACCTTAGAATTTGAGGCTGCTGACTACAGGCTGCTTGACTTGGTTTGAGGGGAGCGATAATTGGCCCACACTCCCTGCAAATTGGATTACGGAGCAGACCTAATGGACTTGTTGTACATGAGTCACATTGCATGGCTGCTCTCATCAAATGCCACCTTTAACCTCTGAAGGTATTAGAAAAGGTGCGAACACATAGGAATTGCCTTGCCAAATGAAACCAAAGGGCTCTCTCTAATCCAGCATTCCCTTTTCCAGCAACGACGAACCAGATGTTCGCTGTGAGCTCACGGCAGCAGCGCGGAGATGGTTGTTGCTCACTAATATCTTGCACTGTGGTATACTGCACCCGAGCGTGGAAGTTCACCGGGGTGTCAACGTTTTAAGTATTCGTACGCTGTTCTTCAACCAGCAAGCTCCCCCGGAGTGGCTTACAGTAAAACAAGATCAATAAAAACAATGACAAATCAATTCGGTAATTTAAAAGCGGAGCAGGCTATCAATCAATCCAGTAAGCAGCATAAAGCCAAGCCCTAAAATGCCTCGCCAAACAAGCTAGAGTTTTGTTGCATGTGTGGTCCTTGGTTATGTTACTCGAACAATCTGACAGTGGGGGCTTTTTATATCTTTCCCCTGAAGCTTCAAATTGGTTAAGAGGAGTGATGTCACCCAAAGGTGCTTTTCCTTTCTCAAAAACGTAAACCTTGTGATATTTTACGGCTCACCTCGGGTATGAGAAGACTATTAGAACTTACAATTCTTCTCTGTTTCAGATTTTAAAATCTTCCATATTGAACTCCTCGCCTTCCCTCCAAGCTCCCTTCTCCTCCACTGTTATGTACTGAAGTTCTCACCCTGGGCCAGCAGGGGGATACTGTAGATAGTTCAGGTCCACATATGCAAATAAGGGATCGAATGTGACATTCAGTGATTGGATAGTTACAGAAAATGGTTACTGTTGCGTTGTACTGGAGCTCTATATAAGCAGGCTGGCTGAACCCTTCAGTTCAGTTCTGTTCTGGCCTGTGAATAAACAAGAGCTGTTTGAAGAATCGCTGTGTCGTCTGATATGTCCACCCACAACTTAACACCCACCTACTTGGATGTTTTGCTTTGGTGACTGTGGCAGCCATGGGGAGTCACTCTCTCCCCATGTCCCAGTACCTGGGGTTCTGGCTAATCCTTCACTGCAGGCACAGGTAGATTGTAAAATTTAGGACTGATCCCATCTGCAGCAACCTTGTGGGAAAGAGCACGTTCCACAAATGTTCCTGCACGTCAGGTGACAAAGTGCTGATGGAGGGCAAGAAGAAGAAGAAGAAGAAGAAGAAGAAGAAGAAGAAGAAGAGACACTTGCAAATGGGATGCAGGCAGGAAGCTTGTGGATATGAGGGACAAGTGAACAGCTTGGAGGTTTATGGGAAAGAAGGGGAAAGGACTAGCCGCTATTGCCCTCCTGCTGACTTGATCAGGAAAAGGATGAATTGGGGTCAGTTTGTCTTGGAATATATCCCAGAAGGCGACTCTGGAAGGCTGTTGCATTGCCCTATGCCTGCTGGCTTATGGCATTGGTGGGGAACCACTGGACCATGGCCACATTTGACCCCTGGGGGCCTCCCCATCTGACCTGCAGGGTCCCCTCCTTCCCTCTGCTGCAGTCTTTCAACCCGGATTGTAGCCCAGAGGGTGTTTTCGAGTGTGTGTCTCACAACTAGAGATGCAATGTCCACGCTGCAATTAGGCTAGAAGGAAATTCTCTTTTGGGTGTGTTAAGTTGTGGGTGGACATATCAGACGACACAGCGATTCTTCAAACAGCTCTTGTTTATTCACAGGCCAGAACAGAACTGAACTGAAGGGTTCAGCCAGCCTGCTTATATAGAGCTCCAGTACAACGCAACAGTAACCATTTTCTGTAACTATCCAATCACTGAACCTCACTTTCAATCCCTTATTTGCATATGTGGACTTGAGTGAAAACTATCTACAGTATTCCCCTGCTGGCCCAGGGTGAGAACTTCAGTACATAACAGGGTGCCCTGTAGTCGTGGTCAAAACAGGAATGTGCCGCCCCCTGGTGCCACCGCGCCCACCCCCCTGATTTCTGCCACTTGTCAGAACACACACACCTTCTTCCCAAACTCTGTGTAAGAGGAGGTGTGCCGTAAGGCATTGCCACTTATCTTCTTCACGTTGGAACAACCCTCCTCTTGCTGAGCTCACGCGCGGAGTAGTGTTCCGCAGGACAAGCAGCCATGTGGCATGCCAGAGCACCTCTTCCTCGGTGAGAGGGGTGTTGTGGCTGCGGTGGAAGCCATGGGGGGGGGGCCTGCCTCTTGTGTTTCAGCTGCCTGAGATGGAGCGGCTCTGCCTGCAGGGTAGTCAGACGCACAGAAGTTCAGGCCTCCTGCACCTTTACAACTGTGTAGAAGTGAGGATCTCAGCACCTGGTCTCGCTAAACCACTGGGTGAGGCCGCCTGGAGATTTGGGCCGGATTGTTATTATGCAGGCGACATCTACATCTGCTGCTCTTTTGCATTTAACCCTTGGGAGGTTATGGAAATTCTGGCAGCTAGGGCAGCGATGGACTGGATGTGAATGCACAAACTGAATCTCCAGCCAGAGAAGATTGAAATACTGGTGCAGTTGCTGCCTTGCATATGCAGTTTGGAGGGGAAAGGAGCTCAGATGTGCCTAGAGCACTAGGCTGCTGCAGTTGGATCTCCCAGGTGACATTCTGAAGGAGAGAAAATGATGGAAATGTTTCCTGCCCTTTAAAAGTGGGATGGTTTGCATCGTTCTCCTATATCTATCGTTTTGAATAAATCTATAATATATCTAATTGAATATATAATAATATATCTAATTGAATAAATAAATGAATGAAATATTTAACAGGTGACAGTTCTTTTCAAAATTCCGATTAGCTTTCAGGTGTGTAGATCAAGATTTGGTTGATTTGGGGATATAGGATTTACTTCAGCTGTGAAACCTTTCAGTACAGCAATATATTTATATGGTTCACCAGTGACTGAGCAGCTCCACCCAAAGCATTTAAACCCTCTGATAAAACAATAATCTTAATTTTTTAAAAAATTCAGCCTGCAATTCCACACCTTTACAGCACAAGTCTCTCCCCTTCTTCTCTCCTTTCTGTGTCCCTGTAGGGCAATTTCACTTCCTGGCTTCACCTGTAAAGTGAAATCAGTTCACATCACTCGGAGATATTCCATTTGCGAGCCTGAATGCCTTTGCAAGAAAGAAAAAGCTAAAGCCAGCTGGCTAGCTTAGCTAACCAGAAGAACGTGCATCTCTCTTGTTTATTGGTTCGATTCGTTGAGGTGGTTTTGTTTGATTCAGTTTAATTCTTTAAAATTTGTAGCCCTTTAGTAAAAAGTGTGGTAAGTAATTAATGCCTAATTATACACCTGCATTGTTTTTAATCTGTCTGTGGCCTAGGGTGCCAAACCTTTTTCACTGCTCCCAATTTAGCAAGCAAAGGAAAACCCTTTCTCCATTATTTACATTTGTCTATTTGAGCCCATAAGTATGCTGTGGTCTTATGCTTCTTGTATATTTGGTCCTGCATATCTTTCATGTTGTTCACCCCATAAATCTGGACCGAGTCTCAGTGTGTTCTCTCACCCAGTCCGTTACCATGCCCACACATTGATTCATGATACCCAGAGCCCCACCTACACATAGTGGAAAAAGAGAGAAAAAGCTGGGCGTGATATGCATGTGATTTCATGTACCTATATGGTCTCATGTCATCCCATTGATCTCTTCTACCCAGTGGAATCTCAAAGCACAAGAGTGGACACCCAGGGCCACCTTCAGGAATCCGCCCTCCAAGCAGAACTGCCAAGCAGTGCACCCCTTGGGGAACCTACCCAGAAGGTTAAAAAAAAAGGGATAAAGGATCCCTGACAGTTAAGTCCAGTTGCAGACAACTCTGGGGTTGCGGCGCTCATCTCGCTTTACAGGACGAGGGAGCCAGTGTTTGTCAGCAGACAGCTTCCGGGTCATTTGGCCAGCATGACTAAGCCACTTCTGGTGAACCAGAGCAGCGCACGGAAATGCTGTTTACCTTCCCGCCGGAGAGGTACCTATTTATCTACTTGCACTTTGACGTGCTTTCGAACTGCTAGGTTGGCAGGAGCAGGGACAGAGCAACGGGAGCTCACCCGTCATTGTGGGGATTGGAACCGCCGACCTTCTGATCGGCAAGCCCTAGGCTCTGTGGTTTAACCCACAGCACCACCCGCGTCCAAGAAGCTGCATAGACCGCTGCAACTCTTTAGGGAGCCAGATGGGGGACACTTCTAGCCCTGTCTGGAGATGCCAGGCATTGAACAGAGTACCATTTGCATTCAAACCAGATTCCCTACCACTGAGCAAAGGCTCCTTCCCACAAAGAGGACCAAGAGGACCAACAAGGTCACTCTTCCCGGTTCTCTCTGTCTCAGCAAAGTTCAACTCTTTTTTTTTTTTATAGAGATTTATTGGGTTTTACAATAGAAATAAACATAGTAAACAATGTAACATATATCTTAACATAATTTCACATTTTCTTTGGACTTCCTCACATCTCCCGCTCCCACTTTCATCGTTATAGCATTTTGTCAGCAATTTATTATCTTATTTGCATTCTTATATCCCTTCTATGCTTCATAATCTTCTAGTTCTCAAAAAGAGTTATATTTTCTCAATCTCACTTATTTTCTTAAAGTCATCTAAGTTTAGTGGTGCTCAGTTATATTGATCTAGCATCCTGTTTAGCATTCACTCAAATTGCAATGTTTTTGTAAATAGTTCTTAAATTTCTTCCAATCCTCCTCAGTCCTCTCTTCTCCCAGGTCTCGAATTCTGCCGGTCATCTCGGCCAGTTCCATGTAGTCTATCAGTTGCATCTGCCATTCTTCCAGTGTGGGTAGATCTTGAGCTTTCCAATGCTTTGCGAGTAGTATCCTTGCTGCTGTTGTTGCATACATAAAAAATGTCTGGTCCTTCTTTACCACCCCTTGGCCGACAATACCCAAAAGAAAGGCCTCTGGTTTCTTAGTGAAGGTATATTTAAATACCTTTTTCAGTTCATTATAAATCATTTCCCAGAACGCCTTCACTTTAGGGCAAGTCCACCAGAGGTGGAAGAATGTTCCTTCACACTCTTTACATTTCCAACACTTATTGTCAGTCAGGTGGTAAATTTTTGCAAGTTTGACTGGGGTCATATACCATCTATATATCATTTTCATTACATTTTCTTTCAAAGCGTTACATGCAGTAAATTTCAATCCAGTACTCCACAACCTTTCCCAGTCCTCAAACATAATGTTATGCCCAATGTCCTGCGCCCACCTTATCATAGCCGATTTAACCATTTCGTCTTGTGTGTTCCATTTTAACAGCAAGTTATACATCCTTGAAAGTACCTTACTCTTAGGTTCTAACAATTCTGTTTCTATTTTCGATTTCTCCACCTGGAACCCTAATTTCTTGTCATTTTTAAAAACTTCTTTAATCTGAGCGTAATGTAACCAGTCTCGCACTTTATCCTTCATTTTCTCCAAACTCTGCAGTTTCCAATTGTCTCCATCTTTTTCTAGAATTTCCCAATATTTTGACCATTTGGCCTCCATATTGGGTCTTTTTCGGGCCTTAGCTTCCAAAGGTGAAAGCCACCTTGGGGTTTTATTTTCCAGCAAGTCTTTATATTTTGTCCAGACATTAAACAGTGATTTTCTGACAATATGGTTCTTAAAGGCCTTATTTGCTTTAACCTTGTCATACCATAGGTATGCATGCCATCCAAAAGCATTGTTAAACCCTTCCAAATCCAACACATCAGTGTCTTCAAGAAGTAGCCAGTCTCTTAGCCAGCAGAACGCTGCGGCTTCATAATACAACTTTAAATCTGGCAGGGCAAAGCCCCCTCTTTGTTTTGCATCAGTTAATATCTTAAACTTAATTCTGGGCTTTTTGCCCTGCCAGACAAACTTAGAAATATCTCTCTGCCACTTCTGAAAGCACTCCGTCTTGTCCAAAACCTGAAGTGTTTGAAATAAAAACAACATCCTTGGCAATACATTCATCTTGATAGCAGCAATTCGGCCTAACAAAGAAAGTTTCAATTTTGACCAACTATCTAAGTCTCTCTTAATTTCTACCCAGCATTTTTCATAATTATCCTTAAATAGACTTAGGTTTTTTGCTGTTATGTTTACCCCTAGGTATTTTACTTTTTTAACCACATTAAGTTCCGTCTCTTTCTGAAACCGTTCTGACTCTGTATCTGTCAAATTTTTTCCCAAAACTTTAGTTTTCTGTTTATTTAATTTAAATCCAGCCACCCGACCAAGGTCATTAATCAGTTGTAATACTCTTTTCGTACTAGGCTCTGGCTTCTGCAGGGTCAAAACCAGGTCATCTGCAAAAGCTTTTAATTTGTATTGTTTCTGTCCGACCTGAATTCCTTCCACCAACCGATCCCCTCTAATCATGTTCAATAGCACTTCCAGAACCGAAATGAATAACAAAGGGGAGATAGGGCAACCTTGTCGTGTCCCTTTTTCAATTTTGAACTCTTCTGTAACCACATTATTAACTATCAATTTAGCTTTCTGTTCTGAATATATCGCCTCAATCCCATTCTCAAAACCCCGTCCCACTCCCATCTCTTTTAAATTTCCCATCATAAATTTCCAGGAGATATTGTCAAAGGCCTTCTCCGCATCTATAAAAATTAAAACTGCTTTTGTATTTATATCTGTTTGCAAAAGTTCCAAAATGTCAATAATGTTCCTTGTATTAGCAAACAAATGTCTACCTGGGAGAAAGCCAGCCTGGTCCTTATGGATTACTTCATTTAAAACTTTTTTAAATCTACTTGCCAAAATGTCTGCAAATATTTTGTAATCCACATTTAGAAGGGAGATGGGACGGTAGTTCTTAAGTTGTGTCTTTTCAGCTTCCGACTTTGGTATTAATGTGATAAACGCTTCCTTCCACGACTCCGGTGCCCTCTTCCCCTCCATAATTTCATTGCTGACCTCCATCAAAGGTTGTATCAAATAGTCTTTTAATGTCTTATAGTACTTGGAGGTCAGCCCATCTGGCCCTGGAGATTTGCCGAGTTGCATGTTCTGAATGGCTTGTTCAATCTCCTGTCGTGTTATTTTAGAATTCAGGATTGTCCTATTTTCTTGTGACAATTTGGATAGTCCATTTTTTGCCAAAAATTGTTTAATCTCAACTTCGTCTTGCGGCCCTTGGGTGTATAGTTTTTTGAAGTATCTCTGGAAACACTTTCTAATGTCCACTGGATTCTGAATGTTTTTTCCTTCAACCTCTAAGTTTGTAACCGTATTTAATCTTTGTCTTCTCTTCAACTGCCAAGCTAGCAGTTTTCCACATTTATTCGCCGACTCAAACGTTTTTTGTTTCATTAGTTTAACCTTCCATTCGATTTCCTGGTTTATCAGTTTAGAATATTGTGTTTGATAAAGTTTAATTTCTCTCAGAGTTGGCTGTGACTTCGGATTCACTCTTAACTTCTTCTCTAATTCTTTTATTTTATCCAAGATCTTATCTTTTTTCTCATTTTGTGTTCTTTTCTTTACTGCATTCTGTTGTATCAAGAATCCCCTCATTACAGCTTTACTTGCGTCCCAGACGATTCTTTTTTCCACCGTAGTATTCATATTTATCTCAAAGTAATCCTTCAAAACTTTTTGGGCCTTCTTGGTAATTTCCTGATCTCTGAACAAATTGTCATTCATCTTCCATCTAAAGGATCCAGTTGGTAGTAGTGTCATATCCATCTTTACTGCATTATGGTCGGAACAGGTCTTTGGGCAGATTTCCACTTTTCTGACCTTAGGTGCCAGGCCTCTAGAAATCCATATTTGGTCGATTCTTGTCCAGGTCAGTTGGGCTTCAGAAAAGAATGTTCCCTCTCTTCCTAGTGGGTTCTTTGTCCTCCAGATGTCAATCAAATCCATATTGTCTGTCATTTCAAAAAAGGTTTTAGGTAGTCTGCCATCTTTTGTAACATTTTGACTTTGTGACTTGTCCATGTTAGTTGATACGACCCCATTCATATCTCCCATCATTATGATGTTGTTGTAGTCCAGATAATCCAGCATTGTCTCCTGCAGCTTCTTGTAAAATTCCGATTTCCCTTCATTAGGTGCATAGATTCCTAATATCAACAATTTCTCTCCTTGATGTTATATCTCAATTGCCAAAATTCTTCCATGTTCATCTTTAAATAAAAATTTAGGTGACAGGCTCTCTTTCGCATATATCACCACACCTCTCTTCTTAACTTTATCCGACGATACAAATTCCTGGCCCAATCTTTTATTTATTAACACTTTTCTGTGGAGCCTCGTCACATGTGTTTCTTGTAAACAAATAATGTCCAATTGTTCTTTTTTTAATATATGAAATATTTTCTTCCTTTTTTCCGGAATGTTACAACCATTAATATTCCAACTCAACAGTTGCAGAGACATCCTGAATTGATCTGGTTATTTCTCCAGGGGTGGTATCTTCACTGAATCTTCAGGTTCCCCAGGTGCTGGTGTTGGTACTGGCGTTGCCCCAGGCCCAGAAGGTAGTTCAATTCCTTTTTGAAGGTCCTCTCCGTGTGTAGACAGAAATTTGTCTCTCTCTTCCAATGTTCTGATTTTGACCTTTCTCCCTCTAAAGGTAAAAGATATTCCTTGGGGGAATTCCCACCTAAATGGAATTGCGTTGCTCCTTAATAATTTGGCAAGTTCAGAGTAGGCGGCTCTAAGATCCAACAGTTGTCTTGGAATATCTTTGTAAATTTCAATTCTTCTGTCCAGAGCCTCCAGTGACTTTCCGTAGTGTAGGCCCAAAATCTTGTCCCTTTCCTCCTTTGATCTCAATGTTATCAAACAGTCTCTGGGCCTCTCCTTCTTTGTAAATCTTCCAAGTCTGAAAGCTGACACAATTTTGAAGTCCTTTTCCTCCAAATTCCAGAACTTGGAGAATTCTTTGGTCAAAAACTCAGCTAGATTTCCTTCTTCTGCCTCTTGTAGCGACCTAATCCTCAAATTATTCTCACGATTTCGCAGTTCTATCATAGAAAGATAAATCTGATGTTCCCCAACTTGTTTGGTGAGTGGTCTTACCTCTTGTTCTAAATTTTCTAATTTTTGTCTGGTATCCTCAGCCAATTTCCGATTTTCTGCTGTGGCCTCCGTTAACTGTCCAATTGCCTGTGTGTTCTGTGCCACTTGTATAGTTAATTTATTTAGGCATTCTGTATTTTTGTCAATCTTTGCTGATTGCTCATCTGCTTTCTTGTCCAAAGCTTCCAATTTTTCAAAAATTTTGTCTAAAACAGAAGCAGATGCTCCTGAGGCCATATCTTCCAATTGTAACTGCTCTATTTCTCCCTCTCCCTCTTTTGCCTGTGACGAGGCAACTTCTTCTACTTCTACTTCTGAAGGCAAAGTAGGTACAGATGATCTGCGTGTCTGCGAGGCTGAGGTTAGAGTTGTCAAAGTTGTTTGTCTAACTCTTCCTCTTCTTCTTGTGCCACTCATTCCAACGTTATCTATCAGTCAAGGTCACACTGAGTTATTCCCATGGGAATAGAAAGGCCCAGAGCAAGCAAACAACAAGGGAATCGAAAGTAAATGTAAAGTCACTGTTTTAATCCAATCCTCTAGAGGGAGCTTAAAATGTCTTTCAGAGTCTAATTTAGTATCCAGGAACCTTCAGATACAAATATTTGGCAGAGTTGATAAATAATCACTTTGTTACAAACAGTGCTTACTTGTCTCCAAAAAAATGTTTCAAATTAGAAGGTCTCAATACCCTCAGATTGTTGCAAGTTCCAATATACAATATCCAAATCTGCAGTACTGACAGCTCAGTCTCTCAAAGCTCAGGCAGCTCTGGACCCTGGGTTTCACCTTTTGATTGTAATCCAATAAAAGGAGGAAAGTCAAATGCAAATAATAATTCCAAATCTTTAACTTAGGATCTTTACTTTAGATTGCAGGTTCAGTGGATGCTTAGATCTGTAAAGTTTAAAAGCTCTTTTTTTTCAGCCTCCACTCCTCCAGCTAATTGCTTTTTCAAGTTCAATGGCAGCGGAAGACGGACTTCCTGTTTCCACGTCTCTCCGCTCTCAGCCAAGTTCAACCAAGTTCAGATCTTTTAATTTAAAGTCTCTAATTTCAAGTGATTCAGTCTTTACTCACGAGTAAGTTGGTTTTCGTTCCGAATCCGAATTTGACAGGAAAAGGGATCAGCGCTCACCGGCAGCAGCGGCGCGGCTTCGCTCCGCAGACTGTGAAACGGCTCACAGCGCCGCAACCCCCCTCCACGCTCCGGAGCCCCTTACGGGGTTCCTTTGACGTTTGGAGGGTCGCTTTAGGCGCCCACCGAGCCTCAAGACCACAGGCTCTTGCCGCCTGTGGTTTTCCGAAGTGGGTCTCCGCTTCGCCGTAGCGGACGACCCGATGTCTGTGGAACCTCCTCTCCCGTTCAGAAGAGGACCGCCATTGCCGTTCGCGCCGCCCCCGGAAGTCCCCAGCTTCTCGGCCTTTTGGCTAAGATCAAGTGTAGCAAAGTTCAACTCAAGGCAGTTTCATGTTCTAAATCCACTCCTGAAGCCTGACTGAAATGAATCTAGAAAACCATGCTGCCCCCACTCTCTCACGCCCCTTTCAGTGGAAGGGGATACCGGCCACCGTGTTACCAGGGACTTCAGCCTTGCTGTCATTTTAAGCATGTCCCTAGCAGCTTAACTCCAAAATACTTAGGTTGCCCAGAAAAGTATGTAAAGCAAAAGCTTAGACATACAGGGTAAGGAAGTTGTAGTTTGGGTTTGTTGAACTCTACCGATATTAATTGGTGAAAGGAAGTCTTGTAGCAGCACAATGGGTCAGTGCATCTGACTGCTAACCAGAAGGTTGCTGGTTCCAGCCCAACCCTGGGACGGCTGTGGTCAGGATGCTTGCACTGCAGAGGGTTGGACTAGATGATCCTCAGGGTCCCTTCCAACTCTACAGTTTCATGATTCTATGATTCTGAGTTAGATGTAAGAGCATGAAACCTCCAGTTCATGCAGGTACCCTCCAACCAAGCCATGATAGGGCGGAGGATGCATCTAAGGCAGGGGACAACAAACTTTTCCAGCAGGGGGCCGGTCCATTGTCCCTCAGACCTTGTGGGGGGCCAGACTATATTTTGAAAAAAATAATGAACTAATTCCTATGCCCCACAAATAACCCAGAGGTGCAATTTAAATAAAAGCACACATTCTACTCATGTAAAAACACGCTGATTCCCGGACCGTCTGCGGGCTGGATTGAGAAGGCGATTGAGCCGGATCAGGCCCCCGGGCCTTAGTTTGCCTACCCATGATCTAAGGCATTGCAAACCATAGGTAAATGTATGCATTTTTCACCCATTAGCATCCATTAAGAAGAGCTTCCATCCAGAAATATGCTCACAGAACTTTTCTTAATAATAATAAAAAAATTTATTTATACCCCACCCTCCCCGGCCAGAGCTGGGCTCAGGGTGGCTAACACCAGTACAATTACAGTAAAAACATAATGGGGGGGGGGGGAACCAATTTAAATTACAGGTTAAAATGCAATTTAAAATGCAGCCTTATTTTAAAAGTACCCCATAGATCAAAACCATAAGGGGAGGGAAACCTAAGGGTCAGACTGAGTCCAAACCAAAGGCCAGGCGGAACAGCTCTGTCTTGCAGGCCCAGCGGAAAGATGTCAAGTCCCGCAGGGCCCTAGTGTCTTGTGACAGAGCGTTCCACCAAGTCGGGGCCAGTGCTGAAAAGGCCCTGGCCCTAGCTGAGACCAATCTAACCTCCTTGAGGCTCGGGACCTCCAAAGTGTTGTTATTTGTGGACCTTAAGGTCCTCCGCGGGGCATAACAGGAGAGGCGGTCCCGTATGTATGTGGGTCCTAGGCTTCATAGGGCTTTAAAGGTCAAAACCAGCACCTTAAACCTGACCCTGTACTCCACCAGGAGCCAGTGCAGCTGGTATAGCACCGGGTGAATGTGATCTCGCAGCAAGGACCCCGTAAGGAGCCTCGCTGCAGCATTCTGCACCCGCTGGAGTTTCTGGGTCAGCTTCAAGGGCACCCCCACGTAGTTACAATAATCAAGCCACATACCTTTGCACACACCACCCAGGAAAACTTGGATCCCACTGGAATTGCTGGTACCCCTTGCTCTCTCTGTTCTGGGAAACTGCTCCCTCATGCAGCTGGCTCTGTTGTCCATTTCTAAAGCCAAGTGTACAGTCCTAGCCTGATTAGCCTAGCCTGGCTTCTGAAGACCCCAACACCATATGGCCCACTAACCCATAACCCACTGCTATAGGGGGCAACCCTATCCCACTCCAGGTTCATTGGCTCATTCCCCCAGGCACACAATTAAAATTGCCAAGAAATACGGAGGCAAAACTTGGTAAGTGCAAAATCCATTTAAGGCCGAAACATGATTTTAGAATGTTGTATTATTTTATTGTTGTTAGCCGCCCTGAGCCCGGCTTCGGCTGGGGAGGGCGGGATATAAATAAAAATGTATTATTATTTATTATGATTATGATTAACCCATACAGATGTGGATCTATAGGAGTTTCTTCCTGGCAGACTTCAGACTGAAGGTACTGGAACCCCTCTCAGCTTTTAGTTGCCGGAGACCTCACGCTCCCATCTAAATTTCCAGCACCTAAGTCCCACTGTACAGCCTGAGAAAATTCAGTCGCTAAATAGAAAGCACTGCTCCAAGTCAGAGGTCTGCCTCGTTCAGTCTGTCCCGCCCTACCTTGTGTCGAAGGGAGAGCTCTCAGCAGGCCTGCTTGGCTCCTCAGGTGCCGGGCCACGCTCACCTGTCAAAGCAGCACATCTCTTTTCGGAAGCTGTCACTGGAGGTTCTCATAGGTCTTGCAGAACTCAACCGTTCCTTGCTATCTGGATCCTGCTCCCTAGACCCAGACTTCTCTTGCTCAGGGACCAGCGCCAGGTGATTCCTGCACTCACGGAACCCCTCTCGGCACCTGCGACGCTCTTTTCCTAGCAAGTAAAGGACAGCTTCACAAAATAAGTTTCAAAGCACTGTCAACCCACTAGGGTGGCTTAAAAAGAAAGAAAGAGAACTCTGTGTTGTTTTTTTAAAAATACGCAATCGCTAATATGTCACATTTTATACAGTTATTCCTTTTATGCCAGCTGTATAGCTCTTGCTACCTTCAATAGAGCTGTAAAAACTCTGTTAAAATTTCCGATCCAAAGTCGTAACGGACATATAATATATATTTTTAAAATCTCTTATTTCGGCACCTGTTAAACTTTATAGTATTGCGAGCCACTATTGTAGCCTGCTTTCTCCTCACTTACCACCATATTTTAGATATTTTACAGCCATAAAATGAGAGGCCAAAGGCTTGAGTTCATTCCGTCCTCCCAACGTGGCTACACTGAATGCCGCAAATGTGGTCGCTAGGTGGTATATGAGGGCTTTTTTCTTATTTTTTCTTATTGTTTGTGTCTCACGTGTAGGCTGCTTATTCTAACATTTGTTGTGTTTACTAATCCGCTGTGCGTTTCTTCTTTCTGTTTATATGTGTGCATTCTCATATGATCATTTGAGTCAGTTATTATTTATGTTTTGTTTAAAAGAGAAGGTAGATGCATTTTGCAACTTCCACAGTCAACCTTGTTTCTTCTCTGTGCCTCGTGGTGATTGACATCTCCTTTAATGGACAACTCCTTTCATCCTTTAAAAGTCAAGGAGCAATTGCATAAAAAACTGGAGCATGGAGGCTTCTGAATGTACCGTATTTTTCGCTCTATAAGACGCACCAGACCATAAGACGCACCTAGTTTTTGGAGGAGGAAAACAAGAAAAAAAATATTCTGAATCCCAGAAGCCAGAACAGCAAGAGGGATTGCTGCAAAGCAATCCCTCTTGCTGTTTTGGCATCAGTGATAGCTGCGCAGCCTGCGTTCGCTCCATAAGACACACACACACATTTCCCCTTACTTTTTCCCTCCTAAAAAGTGTGCCTTATAGAGCGAAAAATACAGTAGTTTATCTGATTCTAACTAACTCCCAGAACTATGCAACCTTGAGAATGCTGGCAATCAGTTTGATTCTGGAATAAGTGGTACTACAAGTGGAGGGTCCATATCTCTCCCCCCCCCCCGAACATCTTGCTGAGCTTTGGAGACATTAAGATCTGAAATGAGCCGGGAGCCTCCTCCTATTTTAGAAGCTTGGGAGAAGTGTGGTGTTTCATTACTCACTGCGAGATCAGCTGTGGCAGCTGCTGCAGCAGCCAGTACTGCTTCTGGTGGCAAGGCTGATGAGTCTCCTGTCATGTTTGTGGCTGCAGCATCTGCTGGAGGGTCTGGGTGGTTTGTTCTACTGAAATGATGAACGTTGCAAGTATCATCGACTCTGCAGCACAGCCAAATTGCTGCAGTTTCTACCCCTCGTTCCCTCCTTGCTGGCTGCCTCTCTTTCTGAAATGGGGCTGAGATCAGGAAGCAGTGTTGGTTCAGCTGCCCTCTGCAAGCCCAGGCATTGGCACTTTCCCCCCAGCCAGAATATACCCTGTGCATCTCAGTGATATACAGTGAAGGATCATTCACCCTTGGTGAGCTGGTGACAGGATGTAAAGCTCTGGACGGGATCCTCTGTACTTCTTTGTCCTCTGCACAGTGTGAGGTGATCAATCATATTTGCTTCAAAGATCGAGCAGTTCTGTTCCTTAGGCTCAGATTTAGCTTGTAGGGCATTGCTTCCTCCTTAGAAAGCCCGTGTCTGGCCATGAAAGAGAACTGGGATTCAGCATGGCTACTTACGTGTCGCTGAAAAGAAGGAAAAAGAGGACTCAGATTTGTACGAGGTTTGCATGTGCTAATTTATATGTATTGATACAAAATTGGAAACAATAGCTATCATAGAGCTGAAATAATACATCTCATCATAGTGGAGAAAACGTTGACAAGGTAGCCTGTAGTCCTGCTCAGCCTGCTGATGAGGTCCTAATTATTGATGGGCAACTCTCTAAATTATCTCTGTAAACAGGCTTTGGACCAGACCACGCTTCAAATAGAGAACTTCTACTTAAAAATGAGGGTTGCCCTCTGACAGGCCATTGAATAGAGGACTGACTCCGGTTTGTTGTGGGTTTTTTATTTATTTTGTTTTTGTATTCTGCATCATGAACAGCCAGAATAGTGGAGCCAAGGTTTTGGAGCTGCCCTCCTGACAACTGATTTTGGATGAGGATTGGGCAGGGTGCTGGCAAGGCCAGAGTTGCATGAGCCCACTGTCAGGAGCACTGGATTGGCTCTGCCAGTGCACCCATGTAGTCCTAAACCATAGCTGTCAACCGTCCCTTATTTGGCGGGAAACTCCCTTATTCCAGTGCCATTTCCCGCTGCTGTCCCTTATTGATGATATCCCTTAAATTTCCCTGGTTTCAAAGGAAGCAGCTCCTCTCCCTCCCTCCCTGCCGGCCAGGGAGGAGGGAGGCTCCAACTGTGTTGCTTGGCTGTGCTGCTCACCCAATAAGGAGTCTAAGAATGACTGGGGGGTGGAGCTTGCATGCCTTGTGCCGATCAAATCGGCCGCATTGCCTGGGGACTCGCCTTTGCTCAGCACTTCCCAGCGGAGAGGTGACGGTGGTTTTCCTTGCTGCATCCCCTTTGCTGGGTAGCTGCGCTGTGGGAACCACCGCTTGAGGCTTCCTGTGGCTGCTGGCTGGGCTTTCTGCCTTTGGCTCAGAGGGGCTCAGAAGTTGAACATACCTGTGTTTGGAAAATCCCTTATTTTGGCTGCTGATCCCTTATTTTCAAATCTGTAAGTTGATAGCTATGTCCTAAACTCACCTCCACCCTGCCTTGCCCTTGGACCACTCTGGTAAGCAGCAGCAGCAATACCACTGTCAGGAGGGTGACCCCAAACCCATGGCTCACCTTGCCGGCTACTCTTGTTGTGCATGCGGGTTCTGGGTCTATATGTTCCAGATGCTGCCTATTATTGTGCTCCCTGTGTCATTCCTTGCTCGGGTGGTGCAATTTCATAGCTCTTTGGAGGACCACATTTTATCCAGATTGCAGCTGGGGAGGGAAGTTTTAGCTATGCAATGGTCCTAGTGAGAATCAAGGCCCCTGCCCCTGTAATTCATTACAGGAAAAGCGAGAAAATGCAACCTCAAATTTCTTTGTTTAGGTTCTTGTTGAAACTGCCATGCCGTTAAACGTCATAGGAAGGAGATATAAGGGGTGCAAGCCTTTGGAGCTTCCTGTTTTCGCAGAAGATTTAAATATCTTAAATACAGAAAAGGCTCCGCTGAGCAAAAATAGCAAGTTGTTGACACGTTACGAAAACAGAAATGGAAGGGAGCTTGGCATGCTGGTGGAAGGCATTGAGATTTAATAGTACATTTGTATCATTTATCCCAGTGGGGAAACAACACAGGATGTTGCCTTATAAATTTTTACTACTCCGTAATAAAATGTAACAGTAATAAATGGTGTCTAAGCAAATAAGGTAGCTGCATCTGGACCACATCCAAATCATCTTCATTACTTGGGTTGCTTCTGTTTAAGTTACTTATTATTTGAATGGCTAGAAGCGGCGTCAGAATTCCTAGCCTCACAGAGAAATATGTAGGCAAAGGTTTATTCCACATGGTCTGTCTTCACTGATGTGCTAATATGCAAAACTGGAAAAGAACCATCAGAGGAGGAATCGTGATCCTCTCAACAACAGCAGCACAGAAAGTGATATTTCCTGAACTGCAGAAGATACACAAGTAGTAACTGGGAGACAATAGGATCGTGGAGTTAGAAAGGATCTTGTTGAAGGTCATGGAGTCTTAACTCCCTGCCAATGTCAAACTCCTCCATAGGATCCCGGGAGGAATTCAGTGTAGTGCAAGCATTTCTGTTTGCCTGATGGAATGATCTGGCCAGCATGACTAAGCCGCTTCTGGCAAACCAGAGCAGCGCACGAAAATGCTGTTTACCTTCCCGCCAGAGCGGTACCTATTTATCTACTTGCACTTTGACGTGCTTTCGAACTGCTAGGTGGGCAGGAGCAGGGACCAAGCAACGGGAGCTCATCCCGTCGCGGGGATTTGAACCGCCGACCTTCTGATCGGCAAGCCCTAGGCTCTGTGGTTTAACCCACAGCACCACCCGCGTCCCTATTTATTTGTATACCACCATATAACTGTATATCTCAGGGTAGTTCAGAACATAAAATCACATAGGTTTCCCACATCAGGGCCACTTGGTTGAATATGGCCCCCTGATTGGTATACAAACTTCATACCTTCAGGTATGAAGTTCTTTCTCATGATTAATCTAAACTCTTCCCCGCCCCCCATATAATTTGAAGCTATTAGTTCAGGACCTACTACCTGGAACAATAGAAAACAGATTTGCTCCACCATCTATGTAACAGCACTTTAGATATTTGAAGATGAGCAACATATTGTCCCATGGGCATCTCTTCTCTGTGTTACATGTACTCAGCTCCTTCAACCTTTCCTCATAGAACTTGGGTCTCCAGGCTCCTCCCCATCTTTGCCACCCTCCTCTGGACGTACTCCAGTTTGTTTATATGCTTCTTAAACTGGATTGCCCAGAACTAGACACAGTACTCCAGTTGAGGTCTGTAAGAGAGGAAGGAGTTAAGTCAGGGGCAAAACTAGGCTTTATTTCACCCGGGTGAAAGACCCAGTTTGGCAAAAAACCAACAACACAACAACAACCAAAACCAACAAACACAGGTTCGAAGCCTTAATGTGGCCCCTCTGGAGGCTTCTCCTGGGGCAAAAAGCCTGGCTAGCCCCCCTCTAGCTATGACTCTGTTTTAGTTCACCAATTCCCACCTCTTAGGCCACCCCATCAGCTCCTTTCCACTATGCTACCTCCTCTACTTCTAAAATACCCTTGGACTGCTGAGGTCATCTTGTCTGCTCCCAGGAAGAACTTGCTTCTGATCCCACCTACTGAGAGGGATGTTATAAGTAGGCTAGCCTACTACACCCAGCCCAGCTCATCCATTTTCCTTTTACCACCAAGCTTGCTTCATCTTCAAGATGGAAAGATCAATATAAAGCAAAAAACAAACAAAGAAACAAAACCATTTTATTTAGCTGATCCTAGAACATAAGAAGAACTTGCTGAATTAGAGCAGTGGTCCATCCAGTCCAGCATACTGTTCTCATAGTGGCCAGCCAAATTTCCCCACCCCCATTGTTCAACCTGAGGGCCAGCTCTGAGGGCCAGCTTTAGATGTTTTATGTTTTATCGTGTTTTTAATATTTTATTGGGAGCCACCCAGAGTGGCTGGGGAAACCCAGCCAGATGGGCGAGGTATAAATTTATTATTATCATTATCATTATTATTATTATTATTATTAGCCCCAAGACAGAACCTGATCTCTCCTCTTCTTCTGTTCCAGAAACTGGAATTCAGAAATGTATTTCCTCCGGCAGTGGAGATAAAACATAACCACCATGGCTCATGGTGTTGGTAGCCTTGTCCTCAATTAATTTATCTAATCTTCCTTTAAAACCCTCCCAAGTTGGTGGCCGTCTCTACTTCCTTTGGGAGCAAGTTCCATAATTTAACTTGTGCTCTGTGAAGAAGTACTTTTCTTTTATCTGAATCTTCTGAGAGCCAGTGTGGTGTAGTGGTTAAGAGCGGTCGACTCGTAAACTGGTGAACTGGGTTCGCTTCCCTGCTCCTCCACCTGCAGCTGCTGGGTGACCTTGGGCTAGTCACAGCTCTCTGAAGTCTCTCAGCCCCACTCACCTCACAGAGTGTTTGTTGTGGGGGAGGAAGGGAAAGGAGATTGTTAGCCGCTTTGAGACTCCTTCGGGTAGTGATAAAGTGGGATATCAAATCCAAACTCTTCTTCTTCTCTTCTTCTGACATTCCATTTCATCGGGTGTCCCCAAATTCTACTGTTATGAGAGAGGGAGAAAAGGTTTTATCCATCCCGCTTGTTCCACACTGCGCAGAATTTTAATTTTATACACCTCTGTCACGTCTTCTGTTACTCACCTTTAATCTAAACTAAAAAGCTGCAAATGTCTTAACCTTTCCACACTGGGGAGTTGCTCCACCCCCTTGATCATCCTCATTGCCCTTTTCGGCTCCATGGTGTCCCATTTTGACGTGAGGCTCACAGATTCATATAATGGCATTCTGATATTAGCCGCTTTGTTCCTTCTCAGTTCCTTCCCTAACAATTCCTAGCGCGGAATTCGCCTTTTTCACAGCTGCTGCACACTGGCTTGACATCTTCCTTGAGCTATCTGCTATGACCCCAAGGTTTCCTTCCCGGTTAGCCACTGCCAGTTCAGGCCCTGTGAGTCTATATATTTATAACCCGAGAAACGTATAACTCAGAGATAAATAGAAAATGCACACATCTGAAGATAACCACAAGAATAAATTCTACCTCCTCTCCCGAGGTTAGAAATGTCTGTGTTGCGACAAAGAAGAAAGGTTAAGACGTGAAGCTTCGAAGACTATCAGACTGGATTAAACTTACCTCCTTTATCTTTCCAACATGCCCAGAATTATGTCGTCTCTTAAATTCTATGTCTGACAGTGCAGCGCCTCTCCATACCCCAACCCTGGCCAGATCCAACCTCATGCTTGCTTTTAGAAGTCAACTGATACTACAAGCATCATTGTTATCTAGTAGCAAGGAAGAAGTGATGCATACCTGATTTCCTCTCCCCTCCTTTCTCTCTCTTACACACACACACACACACACACACACACCCTCTGCCCTCCCCACCTTCATGTACATACATAGCAGATTTATCCAGCCATTTCTCTGACAAATTAGATCTTTGGAATGGGCAGCAAGCAAGCGCTGACTCTCGTGTAAACATGGTGTTAACAAACACACCACGCTGGGCGGCACCCTCACCCCAAATCCAGGCTAGTCCCTTTAGGGACAAGCAAGCAAGTCACTGCCACCAGCACATGGCAGGCAACAGGCAAAGCAACGAACCCCCCCCCCCATAGGCAATGAAATTGCAAGGCTGGCCCATGTCCCTTCCACCTTGACTGACATGAAGGAAAGCCCTGTTATTGGAGAAAGCAAGGAAGTTGCCCACCGCGGCACATGGCTGGAAGGCAGTGAAGTCCGGGGGCCTTCCTTCTTTCTCTCACACCTTTAAAAAATAAAATAAAATTATTATCCCATACTGGGGACAAAGGAAGTGCCACAAGGCTAGCAGGTGGCAACATCAGGGGTCCCTTTACCTTTACCTTTATCCCCAATCTCTATATCCCCAATCTCTATGTGGGCTGAAGGAAACTCCTGCAGCCAGCTCCACCTGGCTGATGGGCAGCATGGCACCGAGCCACTCCTTCCTTCCTTCCTTCCTTCCTTCCTTCCTTCCTTCCTTCCTTCCCCACCCTCACTCACCAGATTGGGAAGTTCCAGGGAGAGGTAGATTCTCCCCCCCCCCCACTTGATATCACATTGCTCCAGGAAAAAGTGGGCAGTGGGGTGCACCATCAGGAAAAAAACACTTCATCATGCCAGCTGCCAAGTGAACCTCAGTTTGCTACAATCACAATCCCACGCAGCACAAAGGCACAAAAAGGGTTTTAGGGAATATTTTGGACCTCATAGCCAGTGTGGTGTAGTGGTGAAGAGCGGTGGACTCGTAATCTGGTGAACCGGGTTCGCTTCCCTGCTCTTCCACATGCAGCTGCTGGGTGACCTTGGGCCAGTCACACTTCTCTGAAGTCTCTCAGCCCCACTCACCTCACAGAGGAAGGGAAAGGAGAATGTGAGCCACTTTGAGACTCCTTCGGGTAGTGATAAAGCGGGATATCAAATCCAAACACCTCATCCTTCCCCTCCCCCCTTTTAAAATGAATTTTGCATTTAGTTTTTCTTTTAGTTTCTCTCTGTGCTAGCCTCACAACACGGCTCCAAAAATTCTAGGAAGCAATTTTTGCAATTATGAACATGGGCAAGAATATTGTGTCCTTCAGAAGGCAGGCACAGTCAAGGATTAAGGATGAGCTTACCTTGAAGACAAGTCTATCCATGCTCCCTTTTAAGACCAACCCCCCCCCCCCATGCAACTAAAAGCAGCGACTTGGCTATCCTCAGTTTCCCAGTGATGTTTTCTTTCAATCTGGGACAGAATGCCCCCATGGGAACTATGCTTCCCCATAAGGTAATGTCATCCCCATGGACTCTCTTGGGTGTGTGAAAAGATTGCTGCCCGCATTGGCCAATTTGGCTTTCAGCACCTGTGCTCCATGGAAGTGAATTATCCCTGCTCGTATTCTGAGATACTCCTGGTTTTCCAGGATAGTGCAAAACAAAAGAAACAGAGCCAAGAGACGCTCCGTGGACAATTACGAGGAATGCCATTCAACAGGAATCAGTGACCAAGTTGTCTTACACAAGTAGATTTGTGCTTACTGCAAGGCTGTGCATGTACAGCAGAGTTCTTTTAAGAAATAAATCTCCCAGCGCAAATGTCTCTGTTTTGCAAAATTGCAGTTCGGATTCTTTTCAATAAAATGCAATTTGCTCTGTGGACCCGAGGAGAAATTTGCTCTAAAAAAAATTTCCTTAACAAATTTATTTTAAATTACAGCAAAATATATTTTACATTGCCTCTGACAGAAGTAAATTTGTTTTGAGATGAACCCAAAGGGCTTGCTGTCAGAACAAGCTTTTAAGCTCTTTGTACATCCACAAAGCAAATCTGAAAGCAGTTAAGCCTTTGAGGAAGGAAGAGATGGAAGTAGAGCACGAATCGCTGAGGGCAAAGTGGCCTTGGAAGAGTTCCAAGTAATTCTAGGGTTAGGGAAATGAGCTGTTGTTTTCTTGTAACACAGAAGTGTTGAAAGGAGGACAGGCAATCCATCTACCCCTGATTCATTATCAGCTAACACCATGCAAAGCCTAGATTGGGAGCCTAGCTGCTTTCTTCAGACGCATATACCCAATCAACCGGTTTCTCTCCCTCTGCCTCCTTCCCCGCCACCCCGCAAGTAGTTGCACGAAGCTATGCAAAAATCCTCTGCCTCTGTGCTGCTAAATGTCAAGCCTTTTTATTGTGCTGCCGCAATAAACCATTTTAGACAGTTATGTGGCATCATGTACACTACTGTGATACATGGCCATAATGGTAGACGCTAATGTTTTTATAATGGTCAGTTGATATAATCCATATCCTGAGATGCAGGCAGTTGTTTGTAACTCTTGCTGGAGGTTAAGTTGCTGGGGCTTTTAATATTTTATGATCTGAAAATTTTCACAAAGGCTAAAAGCTTTCGTTATGCACCTCCGTGCAGATCTTCCTCCTTCCTTTCTGAAATGCGCTCTGGATATGGAACGGAATCTCGTAAAATTCTGAATGAAAATGGGGATTTAGTCCACTGGGACAAAAAATTTGAAAATACCACAAATAAGGCGCTCTGGCCTGGTTCATATATGTGTGTAAGCCTTTTAGCAGAGGCGGGTTTAGGGGAGCGCACTGGGCGTGGAGCCTTGAGCGAGCTGCAGAGGGTGCCACAACTAGGTTGGTTGAGGTTGAAATAATCTTTATTTGCATCAGCCACTAGCCGTAGCAATAAAATAAAATAGAATGTACTGAAGACAGAGGTAAAAACAACTATAGAAAATACATTTGGGGGGGGGTTCATCAGTAATCAAATAACATACCATATTTTTCGCTCTATAAGACGCACCAGACCACAAGACGCACCTAGTTTTTGGAGGAGGAAAACAAGAAAAAAAATATTCTGAATCTCAGAAGCCAGAACAGCAAGAGGGGTCGCTGCGCAGCGAAAGCAGCAATCCCTCTTGCTGTTCTGGCTTCTGGGATAGCTGCGCAGCCTGCATTCGCTCCATAAGACGCACACACATTCCCCCTTACTTTTTAGGAGGGAAAAAGTGAGTCTTATAGAGCAAAAAATACAGTATATTATTCCAATTGCCCTTGCTGAAAACCTTGCTGTTTTTGCTGTCACCTGATCATCTTGATCTGCTCAAAGAAAGGACACAGTAGCAATGGTTGAGCGACCCGGAATGGACAATAATAGAGGGATAATCACCTCACTCCTCAAATCTTCAGAAAGAGTGCAGGCCAGAGGCACATGAGCCGCTGACTCAATGCTGCCATCTCCACAGGGACATAACCGTTTTCCCGGAGGAATTTTTTGAAATTGACCCTCAAGTACAGCCGAAGGCAGTATATTCAATCTTGTGAGAGTGAAAGCACACCTGTATTTTGGAATGGTTAAATTTTGCAAATAGGGTGCCAAAGCGTCAAAATGACTAGGTGGGAAATAATCATACCATGGACAAAATTTCCTTATTGTGGCCAAGTTATTCTGTCGCTCGATATCATATAGGCGCTGTCTAATTAAACTATTTGCTTTACTGAAGCCCAGTGTTAATAACTGTTGTGGTGATTAACCAGAAAAGTAAAGCTTTTGGTTGACCATTTTAGTCCAAGTGCTCTCATGACGATCTTGCGATACTAAGGGCAGTAGACCAGTGCCACAACTGTGATGTAGAATAGAAGGTGAGAGGTTTGTGTGCGAGCCAGATTTTGGCATTGTGCAGGACACTGCTAGAATTTAAGTTCCCAAGGCCCGCCACCGCTCATGGGCTGTACTGGGCTGCTGTGACCCATCAAGGAACTCTTCCACCCTCCCAAAGGGACTGTTGACAACAGAGAGCAGCACCCAGGAATGCATTTTCCATCCCGCTCGAACCCAGTAGGAAAGCTAATGCTCACGAAACTCCCATTGTCATGCCTCAATTATTCGCATTAAACCTTTGCATATAGTATGATTGCGCATGATACAGTTGGCCCAGCTGTTTTGCAGACAAGCATGAAAAGACTGCTCTATACTTTGTGATAATTTCTTGGAGACTAGCGCGTGTAAGCATAATTATTTCTTCTCTCTTTCCCCCTCAGAAATGCTGAATTCGGTAATCTGCAGAAAAGATATATGGATTTTTAGCAGCTGAAGAACAAATTCAGGTAATTACAGCATTTATTCTAGCTGGATTTAACTGCTGCGAAATAGTTTTGGAAAGCCATGAACTTAATCGTATCGCACTACCTATACTGATTTTATAGTTTTCATCTTGTACATCCAACCATAATTCTTTTCAATGCTTTTTGCTTACATATTGGGAGATACCTGGAAAAGTCTGCATTTTTGTACTGTATACAAACAGCACTTTGGCAATGTTACAATAGGGACTTGGTGGGGGGGATGACTCAAAGGCTTCCCAGAAAAGGTGAGTTTTGGGGAGGGTCTTCAAGGGCATAAGAGAGGTGGTTGCACAGAGGCACGCTTGGAGGCAGTTCCAGGCATCATGGGCAGCCAAAGGGAAATAGGCGGAGCTTTTTCAGGGATCAGGAGACCTTTGGGTGACTGCAAGTGATTTTGTTGTTGCTGTTGTTTAGTCGTTTAGTGGTGTCCGCCTCTTCGTGACCCCCTGGACCAGAGCACGCCAGGTACTCCTGTCTTTCACTGCCTCCTGCAGTTTGGTCAAACTCATGCTGGTAGCCTCGAGAACACTGACCCACCATCTCGTCCTCTGTCGTCCCCTTCTCCTTGTGCCCTCCATCTTTCCCAACATCGGGGTCTTTTCCAGGGAGTCTTCTCTTCTCATGAGGTGGCCAAAGTCTTGGAGTCTCAGCTTCAGGATCTGTCCTTCCAGTGAGCACTCAGGGCTGGTTTCCTTAAGAATGGAGAGGTTTGATCTTCTTGCAGTCCAAGAAAACTCCATGGACAAATACAACTGCAAGTGACAGAGCTGGCCATAGAATCATAGAACTGCAGAGTTGGAAGTCACCTAGTCCAACCCCCTGCAAGGCAGGAATCTTTCGTCCAACGTGGGGCTTGAACCCACCACCCGGAGATCTAGGGGTCTCATGCTGTACTGATTGAGCTATCTGTATGATTCAGGAAATGAGAGCAGAGAGGTAAGTGCTGTGGCTGGTTTCTGGATGCAGAGATGACTATTCCTGGAGAGGCAGGGGAAGACAATGAGTAGGAAGGAGATAAGGAGAGAGGGAGGTGCCAAAGTCCTGGAATAGGAATCTCAGGCAGAATCGGAGGACAAGCAGTCAGGGCACACACAGGGCTAGCTTTCTTCTAAGCAGCCTCATCACACTGCTGCTTCGTATTCAGCTTAGTATCAATGAAGACACCTCAGTTTTACCCGTGGACCGCCATCTGTCCAGATTTTAATTTGCTCTGAACTAATTTTAAGATGTATTTTAATTAATTGACTGCCTGTTTTTATGTTCTTATGTTCTTTGTATACTGTGTTAGTTTTATGATGTTAGCCGCCCTGAGCCTGGCTCCGGCCTGGGAAGGCGGGGTACAAATATTATTATTATTAGTAGTAGTAGTATTATTTACACACTCACTGCTGCCAAACCACATCTTAGGATGTGGGCAACTCAGCAGGATTTCAGAATCAGATTTTAAGGTTTATATGGATGTGGGTGGTTCTTCAGGGAACCTTGCACTAATCTGTGCTGGGTCTCATAGGTAATCACCAGGACTTTGAGTTGGGCCCAGACATGCACTTGTCACCAGATGCAGGTGAGAGAGAGAGAGAGAAAGTCACTTTTTGTACCATTAGAGTGTGTTATAGTTGCCTAGCCTGGGTGTCATCAGTGCATCTCCAGACAAGGTCACAGATTGTGTAGCAACCTAAGGTGGTATAAAGCACCTCTGGACACCTGGTTCCCCCCCTCGTTCCCCTTATCTCTCTTGCCCTGACCTAGCCACTGTGATCCACGCGACGGTCACCTCCAGGCTTGACTATTGTAACTCGCTCTACGTGGGGCTGCCCTTGAGACTGACCCAGAAACTCCAGCGGGTGCAGAATGCCGCGGCGAGACTCCTTATGGGGTCTTCGCTGCGAGATCATATTCATCCAGTACTATACCAGCTGCACTGGCTCCCGGTGGAGTACAGGATCAGGTTTAAGGTGCTGGTTTTAACCTTTAAAGCCCTATGCGGCCTAGGACCCTCGTACCTACGGGACCGCCTCTCCTGGTATGCCCCACAGAGAAACTTACGGTCTGCAAATAAAAACATCCTGAAGATCCCAGGCCACAGAGAGGTTAGGCTGGCCTCAGCTAGAGCCAGGGCTTTCTCGGCTGCGGCTCCAATCTGGTGGAACGCTCTGTCCCAAGAGACTAGGGCCCTGTGGGACCTGACATCTTTCCGCAGGGCCTGCAAGACAGAGTTGTTCCACCAGGCCTTTGGTCAGGGCGCAGCCTGACCCCCTCCTCTGGCAGTCTGCACAGAATTTTGCTTAATGGTTGCCATCAATTTGATTTTAATTTGATTTTAATTAATTTTATAATGAATGTTTTTAGAATGTTGGATTATTTTGATTGTTGTTAGCCGCCCTGAGCCCAGCTTCGGCTGGGGAGGGCGGGATATAAATAAAATTCATTATTTATTATTATTATTATTTATTATTTAATTCCCACAACAACCCTGTGAGGTGGCTTTAGGCTGAGAGGCCATGGCTGGCCCAAGGTCACCCAGCGAGCTTCCTGACCAAGTGGGGATTCAGACCCTGGTTTCTCAGATCCTAGTCCAATACTCTAACCACTATGCCATTTTGGCCGCATGCCTAATATCCTGTGATTGACACCTCTGCCCTCCATGAATCTGTCTAATCCTCTTTTAAAACTGTGTAACGTAGTGGCCACCACAGCTTGTGACTATGAATTCCATTTGCTCAGGCTGACATATTTATGCACTTCCTCTCCATCCTTTGGAATCCACGAGATGGTTTAAGAGCCGTATAAAACTGAAGCCATGAAAAGCACCATGAAAACCCTGAAGCTCACTGAACAGCAGCTTTGTGGTTCCAGCTAGCTAAGAGTTGTAAGGATAAAGAGGGCAGGAGGAAGAAGGATGGACCCTGACCACCTTAGATGAAGGATGGGTGGTGGTGATACTTCTACTAGTACTACTGCATCTCCCCCTCCTCCCCCTCAACAACAACAATAACAACAACAACATCCTAATAAAAAGAGCAATGGAGGCAGACCATTACCTATGGTCCCAACCTAGGACAGAAGTGGGATAGATTCTTCGTTGCAATCCAGCGCCCTGCCATACCTGCTTGCAGGTAGCTCAGCATCAGACACAGCACATTCTTACTGAGGCCAAATCTCTCTCTATTTCCTGTTCCGTAAATCAAGACATACTGTGAGTGGAGCACAGCACATTGTCCCCATGGGGCATCCTATATGAACTTGGCAGGCCCTGAAGAGTTGAGCTGGTAGAGTGATCTGGGTCACTTTTGACTACTGCTTATCTGAAGTATAGCTTTAAAATGGGAATGAAAGAACCACACATATTTGGAGCTGTACGGGATCCCATTGACAGGGTGCTTGGTCCGGAAGTTCCAGCTGGTGCAGAATGCCACAACTAGAGTGTTAATAGAGACAGATTATTGCCAGCACACCCCTCTGGTGTTCAAAAGCTTGTCCTGGCTGCCCATATGCTATGAGGCCAGGTTCTAGGTTCTTGCATCAACTTACACGGCTCTTAACAACACTGAGATCCGGGGGGGGGGGTCTCTGTTGGTGGTCCCCCCGGCTCAGACGGATGTCTCGTATCTACGAGAAGCCATGCATTTCGTAGCATGGGCCCAAGCCTGTAGAATTCTCTGCCAACGGAGATTAAGCATGCAAACTCCTTGCTGAACTTCAGGCATATGGAAAATATTTTCTTGTTCCGGTAGGTTTTTGGGGATTTTGTGTTCAGGTTTATGATAGAATTTTATTTTATTTTTCTCTGCATGGTTTATTTTTATGCACACAGCTTAGAAATGCTAATTATGATTTAAGTGGTCTATAAATTCCATGAGTAAACAAATGAAATCCTTTGCTCTGCGTGGTATTAGATCTCTGTTTGAAGCTCTGAAAGTTGTGGCCAATACTGTGCTTAGAAGAACACCAGACACCCATTTTGGGTTTAGAAAATCTCTTTCAAGCATGAGTGAGCATTCCACTTACCTCTCCCTCTCCAGTACCTGAGCTTCTGTTCCTTGAGGGTGGGGTTGGGGAGGAAGATAATCCATCACATTCATGCTTTATATTCTGCCAGTTGTTTATTTCCACCGTTGCAGGTATAGAGAGGTTCCAACCATCCTTTGCGTTTCAATAGCAGAAATTACTTTATTTCGTTTAACTTGTTAATTAACCCTCATGTTCCCTCAAAGTGTGCCCTGTTGAATTGTGTGGCTTAGTTGCAGCACTTGTCTCAATTGTCCTTCAAGAATATTTTGCAAGTTAAATTCCACTTCCAGTTGGAATAATTCATATTTCATTCATCTTTAGCATTGCGTCTTTCATTTGGCCTGCAGTGAAAATAACACATTCCCAAAGCTATCATCTCAAATAGCTTCATGTTATTATAATCCAATTCCCTTCTCTTGCTCTCATATTTAATAATCTAGAGGTAGGAGCTGTTGATACTTCTAAAGGGTTTAAATCTCACTCTAAGCTATATTAAGCTTGACATGATAGTTAATATTTCTGAAAACTTGTAGGGTTTTTATATTCTCTAAGTGCTGCTGTCACACACGGTCTTCCGTGCCATATAGATTTTGATGCAGACAGTTAAATAATTGAAATAGTTACAGAATTCCTGCATCTTCTAGGAAATCTCGCTCATTAACGGAGGGTTTGTTTTAGACTTTTGATAATAGTTTACATTGAAAAATCTAACAATTGAATTGCTTTTCATAATCATTACTTTGAATATAATGATATGCGGTAGCTCTTTTCTTTTTAGAGGAAGCAGTGCAGGTAGATTCTTGACATTTGGCCTCTAGGAAGCTTGATGACAACCGTCTGGTGAAAACAGAGGTGTCTGTTGTGTGTCTATGAACACTGCAGAACTAATAAGCTGTAGATGAATAATTCTACTACAGGCAAATATAATCCCATGCAGAAAGGGAGCCTATCAAAGCCTAGGAACATCCTTGGACCACACTAGATTACCACCCTGCTTGTTTGTGGTCTCAAGCATAAAAAGAGGTGGTAAAAATCTGCCTTGTTTAGACACTGAAGGTTGGAGCCGCATGGGATGCAGGGTTCTATGACACTATGGCCATCATTGGGACAAGCATCCTAGGGAGTTTGAAGAGAAGAGTTTGCATTTGATACCCCGCTTTATCACTACCCGAAGGAGTCTCAAAGCGGCTCACATTCTCCTTTCCCTTCCTCCCCCACAACAAACACTCTGTGAGGTGAGTGGGGCTGAGAGACTTCAGAGAAGTGTGACTAGCCCAAGGTCACCCGACTGCTGCAGGTGGAGGAGCGGGGAAGCGAACCCGGTTCCCCAGATTACGAGTCCACCGCTCTTAACCACTACACCACACTGTCTCTCCTAAGCACAAAGCCCAGCAATACTGCATGAGATCCGTGAAAACAGTGCTCCCTTGCTGTCTCACAGGGTTTCTGGCATGCGCAGAAAGATCAGCCATGCTTGGTCTGTTTTAGCGTGCCAAGAATGCCTTGCAGAGGCCACCCCAGATGCTGTGATCGGCTCTGGAATTTTGGCAGGGAAGGGAGCACAGGGGCCTCCTTCCAACCAAGGAGGTTCCTTGATTTCTGGGTTGATTCAACGTGCAGAGATTGTGAATCGTAGCTTCCCTAGCATGGAATAAGAGAGGGTTGTGATGAAAGTGTGATGCTAAAGAAACACTTTGTTTTCATGCTTGACTCCATAATCGTGAGCAAGATAAGCTGGACAGCAGTGTATCACAGAGAGGATAAACTGGATAAGGGCAAAATAGAAGTACAGTGGCACCTCTGGTTACGAACTTAATTCGTTCCAGAGGTCCGTTCTTAACCTGAAACCATTCTTAACCTGAGGTACCACTTTAGCTAATGGGGCCTACCGCTGCCGCCGCGCCGCCAGTGCGCAATTTCTGTTCTCACCCTGAGGGTAAAGTTCTTAACCCGAGGTACTACTTCCTGGTTAGCGGAGTCTGTAACCCAAAGCGTTTGCAACTCGAGGTACCACTGTATATTTGAAGAATTCCCCTCAAATTGTATTTCAAACTTCTGTTTCTATTTTGCTCCTTTTCAAAACACTGTTTAGAAACGTTCCACATTTTCCATTAAATGTGTGCTGTTCCTGTGCAAATAGGAGGGGCCTCTGGCTGAGTAAAACAAAGTTGAAAAATCATGTTTTGAGGATCATGCCCTATTATATTTTGAGTCCATTGTGGATGGATTTGAATGCGTATAATGCGGAAAGCATGCGGTAGAGAGAACGGTGCCAACCTGTGACATCTGAGAGGAAAGTGAGCTGTTTGGGCTTATTCAGATGTTCTGCAGAACACTTAGCGACTCTGCTGTATGTGACGCCTCCAAGCTTTACAAAATTACTTATTCTTGGCAATGGAAGCAGCTAAACAAATGTAAACAGCAATTTGAGAGCCCAGTCCCCTGGATTAAAATTTCGTAAACACTCCAGCTAATTGCATTCTTGTTCTCAGTGTACTGAAGGCACCATTTAGCCAAAGCATTTGTTTACTGAATTTTGTTTATTTTAATGAACATGAATCTTGTGGCGCTTTGACTGGGGCATGGTAGGATCAGCATGAAATGCAAATCAGAAAGGCTTGTCTAATGCCATAAGTGTTTACATTACAACTAACTCTATTAGTGGAGAACCTTATAAGTTGCTTGCTTATGGAATCCCTGGTGAGAAGTGACTCTTCCACTGATGTGACTGGGAAAATTAATTTTGAAAGTCAATTATTATTTATAGCTCTTTTGTAAACGTAAAGCTGGAGGGAGGGAGAAACCATGTTTTGCACATGTTGCATATGCGGCGTGTGTGTTCCGAGAGCTTCACAAATTGTGTGCTTGATTTTAGTGATTTCAGTTTCAAAAACCAAGATGGCTGGTACTGGCATTAAATGAAAAGTAGAGCTACATTTGGCTGTTTTGTTGGATTGGTTCATATCTTGTCCTTCAACATGTTCTCAGGGTGGCTTAGAGCAATTTTAAATTACAATGAAACAAATCAAAACAAACAGTATATAAAAACTCCACAATATAAAAGGACTATGTTAAAAACTGTCAGCAAAAATATTTGATTTCATACTTTGATTCCAGAAAGAGTCATTGGGAAAAACTTACATGAAAACTGCTCTTTTGGAAGATTTAAACAAAACCGGAGTTTGCAACATCTCCCATCTGCCCTGATTCATTCATTCATTCATTCATTAAATCATTTCCATCTTGCCTTTTGGCCCCAAGGTAGCCCAGAATTGCAAGTGAAAACATAGTGCAATAAAAGCTGTAGGGGAAGAGATGGAATTGCAGGCTTTGATACCAGCTTAGCTGAGAGGACCGCAACTTTTGGTTCCTCCTCTCCTCAAACTAAAAATTAGTGCCTGAGTTTGCTTCCCCCCACATCCCTCCCAGTCCCTTTTCCTTTTGTGTTGTGTCTTGTCTTATATACTGATATTTATAAATCACCCTCAGAACCTTTGTTTGTTAGTTTGTTTTTGCTGAATGGAAAGCTGCATCAAATAAATACAAAATGAAACAGTTTTCTTAAAAAAACAATGAAGTCAGCTAAAGCATGACTCCTAGAAAGCTGGGGAAATAACCCAAATCAGCGCGAAGACTTGATGAAAAGGAACAGAATGCTAAAAAGTCAACAAAGAGAGAGCCAGTCATGGGGCTCCACAGTCTGGTGGGTTCGCATGAGTGAAAAAGCCCCCTCCCATATTCCAGCTGACTGGAGGTTTGATGCTAACAAAATGTGGAGCAGAACGTCAGAAGGACACAGTAGGTGGGATGCTCGTGTCCAGTCGAGTCCAGGCCAATAGCAGCACACAAATCAATTATTTACAAATTTTACATTTTTCATTAAAGAAGATGGGGTTCAATGTTGGCACCTCAAACAGTGGTTTGGCTCTGTTTCAGCTTCCCTGACCCCATTGGTTCATAATGTTACACCTCTTCAGGGACCTCTGCTCCAAACACAAGCAAAGGAACGCTGGATGGAGGCCTCAATTTATGGTCTAGGAGTAGATCAGAGTAGTAGTAGTAGTAGTAATAATAATAATAATAATAATAATAATAATAATAATTTATTACTTATACCCCACCCATCTGGTAGGGTTTCCCCAGCTGCTCTGGGTGGCTTCCAACAAGAGATTAAAAATACATTAAAACATCAGTCATTAAAAACTTCCCTAAACAGGACTGCCTTCAGATGTCTTATAAACGTCAGATAGTTGTTTATTTCCTTGACATATGATGGGAGGGAATTCCACAGGGCGGGCACCACCACTGAGAAGGCCCTCTGCCTGGTTCCCTGTAGCTTTGCTTCTCGCAGTGAAGGAACCGCCAGAAGGCCCTCGGTGCTGGACCTCAGTGTCTGGGCAGAACGATGGGGGTGGAGACGCTCCTTCAGGTATACTGGGCCGAGGCCGTTTAGGGCTTTAAAGGTCAACACCAGTACTTTGAATTGTGCTCGGAAACGTACTGGGAGCCAGTGTAGGTCTTTCAAGACCAGTGTTATGTGGTCTTGGCAGCCGCTCCCAGTCACCAGTCTAGCTGCCGTGTTCTGGATTAGTTGTAGTTTCCGGGTCACCTTCCAAGGTATCCCCACATAGAGCACAGAGTTCCCCTTGTAGTCTACCCTAAGGCTCTGCCCAGCCAGTCTGCACCTATTGTCTCAGAGAAAATGAGAGGACCCACCAAGGGACATTCAGTGTGGCCAGCAGACAGCTGATTATAGCTGCCTTCTGACCCATTTCAAAGAATCTCCATGATTTAAACTTTTAACTCATGGCACTTTGATGTGATGAGTTAACACCATCATAATAATCATCATTTATTAAATCTGTATGCCACCCTTCATCTGAAGGTTCACAACAAAAAAATACAAGATGAGAATACAAAATATGTAATAAAACCAAATAAACAAAAAACACAAAAGAATGCCTCTTATCTGCTGTAGACAGTTATGGTGAATAAAAAGCCTTTTGCTTGACAGTCACATCTGTAAGGATGAATCAATGTGTCAACATGGCGAGGCTTCAATAACCAAAGCCAAATCTCTGGAGAAATATTTGCCATGTAGGTTGGGAAGATAATAATATACCTATCCCTCCTTCATATTAACTTCCCGAAAGGTATCTTTACATTCCTTAAAACCATCAACTTATTGGCTGCTGTAAATCTGCACACAAGACACCCATCTCCCTTATTGGTTTATTTGCTATGCAAAATCTTCTGTACAGAAGTTGTGATGAGGAGTTCCTTCAAAATGAAGAGCATGAGGTTTATGCCTGACAAAGGAACCTAGCTGGTGAGATGTTTGAAAAAAAACTCCTCTGGCTTCAAGAACATAGGAAGCAAAGGCTTCTGTCTCCTTTGCAAGTATGCTAGTGACTTGTCTTCCAAGAGCTGGGGTTTTGGTTTTCTTTTATTTTTGAATACCACAGCAGGCAGGTTGCCTCTTTTGCAGGTTGCTCTCAGCTCGTCGGTGGCTTTTGAGCCGTGCAAATCTTCTGGAACTGCACATGCTTGAATTTCATGCAGACTTCTTTGACAGCAAAAGCATTATCCCGGCCTACATATGACAGTTTTGCTTCTAGGCTCCAAAAGGCTTGAATTTTAATAAAGAGGAAATTAGCACGACTGGAAGAGCTGAAATGGAATCCCTGTAGTTTGTGCACGGATGTCTCCGTCACGTCTTGGCTTTGATTTGTACACAAGTGATTTTTGGTAGCCTTTATCTGGAGCCATAAAATATGGCAAGCATGCGATGTTCGTTTGTGGGGCTCTTGTATCTTGAAGGGTTTGGTGAAGCAAAATGAGAGTCCGCAACATAACAAAGATGGCGGGGGCTCCTGACTATAAGAGTGGAGGCTGAAGCTATATCTCCCCACATCCACCCCACACCTTTGAGCCAGCGCAAGCAACTCGTTGTTGTTGTTTAGTCGTTTAGTCGTGTCCAACTCTTCATGATCCCGTGGACCAGAGCACGCCAGGCACTCCTGTCTTCCACTGTCTCCCACAGTTTGGTCAAACTCATGCTGGTAGCTTCGAGAACACTATCCAACCATCTCGTCCTCCGTCGTCCCCTTCTCCTTGTGCCCTCTATCTTTCCCAACATCAGGGTTTTTTCCAGGGAGTCTTCTCTTCTCATGAGGTGGCCAAAGTATTGGAGTCTCAGCTTCAGGATCTGTCCTTCCAGTGAGCACTCAGGGCTGATTTCCTTCAGAATGGAGAGGTTTGATCTTCTTAAGCAACTCATACATATGGCTTAAGCGAAACAAATCCTGCTCAATCTATACCCAGCATTATAGCAGATGATAACTCGGGTCAATACCAAATCAATAATTATTTATATATGTATACAATGATGAACATTTACGAGTCCTTTGCTGCCCTTATAACTTGGGAGGGTGAAACACCCCCCCTAAAAAATCTAATTTTAACATTTATTTAAGATACTTGAGGGATTTAGAAGCATGCAATTACTGGAATAGTGAAATGATTATGTGTGGCAAAGTTTAGCGTTTAAATGTAAATTACAGAGGCAGCTGCAGGATATCAATAGACATATGGTAGAAATGTAAATATATCCCCCGAAACTGTACGTAAACATTCCTAAGCAAAGATATTGAGAGAAATTTCCGACAAAATAATCCATTAAAGTGATTGTTTCTCAGCCGGGTAAAACGAGTCCGCATTTGTGTTTCCAGAATGTGAATCACTCTCCGCAGAAGCTGTGCAGATTCCTGCTTGGTGTTACAGCATCTTCTAGGGTTACTCTGAGAAATGTTGAGTTTTGATGATAAATTCTATTCCGTTTTCCTGATGCATAAAATATTCACCAAGTGTATTGGGATACCTTGCCAAGCCCGCTCCTAATTGAGGCATGGCAGCATGACTTAATTTCCTCCTTAGCTGGAGTTGGGTTTCCAGTTGTTACTATAAATAGCACCAACCACGTCTACAATCCACACGAAAAACTTGTTAGTAATCCTTCTGAGGTCAGCGAGATTACTTTTCTTGTAAGGCTCAGGCATTGCGATTGGATTTTTCGCAGGGGAGGAATTTGGGACATTCAGGGATGCAGTCAGAATCCTGAGCATCGCTACAGTTTTCTCATTGCTTTGACAAGAAGATTAATTGTCTCAATGCACACTGTAATAACAATCCAAAGATCAGGTCGTTGGGGGTGCAAGAGATGGCATCCCAATTATAAAAATAACTTTAAGACGCCCTTGTTCATAAAGTCTGGGATCCATTCCCTACCCTTGCATGTTTGTCAGGCATACTTGCAGGAGCGAGCCAATGTTTTCTTCTGTCAGCAGGGCCTTGTCTCCATTAGGGTTTACTTTCAGAGGGGTCTGCAACCTTGGGAAAGCATTTTGGAGGCATGAGGGGATGCTAGAAGGGGGCAGTTTTAGAAGCCTTGTATGCGAGTGGGTTAAACCACAGAGCCTAGGGCTTGCCGATAAAAAGGTCGGCAGTTCGAATCCCCGCGACGGGGTGAGCTCCCGTTGCTCGGTCCCTGCTCCTGCCCACCTAGCAGTTCCAAAGCACATCAAAGTGCAAGTAGATAAATAGGTACCGCTCCAGTGGGAAGGTAAACGGCGTTTCCGTGCGCTGCTCTGGTTCGCCAGAAGCGGCTTAGTCCTGCTGGCCACATGACCTGGAAGCTGTACGCCGGCTCCCTCGGCCAGTAAAGTGAGATGAGCGCCGCAACCCCAGAGTCGGTCACGACTGGACCTAATGGTCAGGGGTCCCTTTACCTTTACCTATGTGAATGAAAGACCACACCTGGTGGTTTGCATCCCATATGAAGTACAAACCTAATGCTGAGTTAAGATACTTGCTGTTAAGAATAATAACTACCTGTCTGTCTCAAGAGACAATGGAGTGCACCTGAGAGGGTGAAGTCAAACCACCAAGGTGACCTCCCCAGGGTGCAAGCCTGGTCACTGTGTATGGAGGTCCTGCTCTGCCCAGACAACAAGACCCTCACTCTCAGCCTCTCTGATATGGTCCAAAGGACAGCAGAGCAATATTTGGCTCCAGCTTGGCTGCAGGAGTTGCTGGTGTACATAGGGCCACCCATCCGCCTTAGGCACTCTCCTCTGGATTTGTATAGGATTTACTCCTCAGTCTTTTCTTCTCCCAAAGATATCCCGCAAGACAGTGGAGGTTTCGGACCAGAGCTTTCCTTCTCCTAGATGGCCTACCTTCCCAGGTTGACATGCCCTATCTGCCCCTCATTTCTCTCCACAGCACATGCAGAAACTGCCTTCTTGACCGTTGGACCCACTGTCGGTCTCATCTGCTCAATCCGCCAGATCCTGCCTTCACATTCAGGGGAAGTCCCTACCTCTCAGAGGGCTTAAGACTCATCGGCTACCCTCACCTGGTTTAGCTGGCCAGTCAAAGCCGCTTCTGGGATGTGGCCGCTGTTTCATGCTGACATCTTTTAGGAGCCACAGGTGAGAGCTGAGTGTAGGGTGGGGACCAGAGGTGGACAAAGTACCACCAGAATGACCACCAGAGGTAGGTACCACCAGAGGTACCCCTCCCCCAACACCAATAATAATGATGATGATGGCCTACACAAATTACTTGGCTCAGCTCTAGATTTACTACATCACGGTGCCCTAAAGCAGTGTTTTTCAACCACTGTTCCGCGACACACTAGTGTGCCGCGAGATGTTGCCTGGTGTGCCGTGGGAAAAAATTCAAATTTTTGCCCACTAGGTGGGCGCCGGACTGTGTCCTGGGTATGGGGTGTGTGGGGTTTTTGACCCCACCCTCGGCCAGCAGGGGCGCCGATTGGCGCTCCTCAGGGGGACACCCTCCACTTTTCTGATGTCCGGGCTGTGATTGGTCCAGACTCCAGCCTGGACCTATCACAGTAGGACACCATCTTCCGACTTCCTTCCCGCCCGAGCACAGTGTGCGCAGCAGCGGAGAGAAGAAGACGTTGTGACTCGAGTCACCAGGAGGACCGGAGAAGTTGTCATTTTATTTCTCTTCAGTCTCCACTGAATGCCTTGACTGGGTTAGGGACCCTTATAGCTCAGCATCAGTTGGTGGAAAGGACATGACTTTACAGGAGCAGGAGGAACTAACTGAACTGAGACAAAACCGTGGTTTCAAGCTAAGATTTGCTGATCTACCTTTGGACAGTTTTTGGTTGGATACTGCCAAGGAGTTCCCCCTTCTGGCAAACAAAGCTATTTTGACATTGCTCCCATTTTCCACTACATATCTGTGTGAGATCAGCTTTTCAAGCATGATTGCTATAAAAACTAAATACAGAGAGAGACTGAGAGCTGTTGACGAAGAGCTACGTGTGTGTCTTTCTTCGATTCCAGCCAGAATATCAGCTTTGTGTTCAGCCAAACAGGCCCAGGTTGCGCACTGAATAAAGTATTTTATAATTTTTGATATTTCTGTTTACTTACTATTTCATAATAAAGTAATTATAAAATACTTTCTTTGTGTTTATTTGATTCCTATTCAAGAGAATTACTTTATATATAGTCAATATAGGTACAGAGTTAAATTTTTTAACATTTTCTAATGGTGGTGTGCCTCGTGATTTTTTTCATGAAACAAGTGTGCCTTTGCCCAAAAAAGGTTGAAAAACACTGCCCTAAAGGTAACTTGTGTCTTACTTTTGCACTTAGATTTTCATTTCTTTTTCAGTCGCTTCCACACTCTGGACTGCCTTTTCAAGAATATTGGGCAGTGTGCCATCAGTTATCTCTGAGCTGGCTCTGATGGGCTGTGATGGGCTTACCTGGGAGTGGTGGCAGATAGCAGAAGCAGCAATGGAAGGCTGGATGTTGCTACCATTTTATTTCCCACAATGCTCCAGAGTAGTATTACAGCACACGCAACACAGGAAACCGAGTGGTGGGTAGACCAGCCATCCTGCACTGCTTCGAGTGCTGTGAAATATTTACTCCAAAGTAGACATCAGTGATGGGCTTGGTGTGGCCCTGGCTCATCTTCTGTATATTCCGGGCATGGTTGCCAGGTCACCAATATATGGCACTGCAGAAACTGAATAATAAGAAAAAATACAAGAATCCAGGCATTCATTAGCAATGCTTTGCAGAATGTATTAAATTAGCAAGCTTACCTTCAGAGCCTATGACTGGGCATTTGACTATTAATTACTTTTCTGTTCCACTTAAAAGCATCGTTTTTAAAGTTAAGATCATAATTGGAATTTGTCTACATAATGTTTCATGAATTGTAAAGAGGAAAAAAATTAAGTGCTATACATTTGTTAAAATGCATGCGTGGAAGACTATATCGCGGCTTAATATGCCAAAATATGTGCAAAACTTCTGCCTGTGCACACAGCTCCTTTGCTCCTTCCTCAGCACTGTAAGGAAGCCTCTAATTAACCACTGTTTTCTGTTTCATCTGACCTAGGAAATGGAGGTTATTAGCTTTTGGACAAGCCAGAATATCAAACCCATTTTGCATCATGGTTGGCTTGTTCTGAAGCTTATAACCACACTTCCCCAGTTTGGATGAAACAGGAAATTTAATTGGACACTTCCTGCTTTGATTGCTTGCAGTGGATAAGGAGGAGTAAAAGGGTTGTATCTGTGGGCAAAAGGCTTGCTCATATATTTGATCTGTGGTTTCAGCTTAGAAATGAGCAAGATTCTTTTTTTCCCCTTTAAAAATTGTGATACAGAGATTGTATGAGTCCAGGGACCCAGCAAATGAGTACTGGATGGAGCACGCATTTCATGTTGGGGGGGGGGGGGAGATTGCAGTTGAACATAACTATGCATGAGTGCTAGTTAGTGCATGAAGGGGTTAAGAGCACAGAGTTAGATTCATAGACTCAGCTAGGTCACACACCCTCACCTCTGTGAGGGAGGAAGTGAAACTGCTCCTCTTTTTGTTCCTGTCTCTCTCCGTGCCATGTAACTGACCAAGGACGATGTATCTAAGCTTTGCTCCAAGCTCAGAGCATGTGTTTGAAGCTATCTTTCTGTATTTTTTACCCAAAAGTATTCTGCCTGTGTTCTCCATGTTGCTGTGTGGGTATATACATGAATCTGACCTTTGGAATGTTTTGTAAGTAAAGCATTTTAAACTTACTTAACAGTGTGTAGTCTGTTCATTGCAAGAGGGCTAGAAAGAAAGTACGAATTTTTCCATGTATAACAAGACCACATGTATAAGACGACCCCTATTTTTGGGAGCCCTCTACAGTTCTTGAGCTTCTTTTGTAAGTTCGCTGAGCTGTTAAGCAGCTTTTCGGTGATCTCCTGCTCTGGCTGATGGAACTGGTGTCGTAATACACCGCATACTGGCACTCACCAAATACTCTTCCTAAGCTGGGAAGAGCAAGTAAGCAGCCTCCTCTCTGACATTTCCCTGCTACCTCCACAGCACCAGCCCTTGCTTACTTAGCATATTAACCCATGTATAAGGCGACCCTCAATTTATCACAAAAAAATTCAGAAAAAAGTTTGTGTCCTGGTCCTGAGGGTTAACCGTGCGGCGAAGTCCGAGTCCCGTCTGAGGTCGAGGGTGCAGTATGGGAATGTCAGTCAAAGCTGAAGTCCAAGTCAGGGAGTCGGGTGAGGTCAGGAACTCTGGCAGAAGAGCAGGACAGGGTGCAGGCAGGAACAGGCTAGTAACAACGTTGCTCCCGCAACCTGGGACTGGGGCTGGCTGGCTTTTATCTGCCCCGAGGCATAGGGCGGCCCCGGTCCACAGGTGACTCGCCTTTCCTGGCCCGGAGGCGAGCACTCCTCCTGTGGGAACTTGGTTCCCTCCGCCTCTCTGCCCTGAGCCTCTGCAGCTCAGGAGAGGCTGGAGGGTTACCGGACCCAGAGGCAACCTCAGCTTCCTCTGACAGAGCTGGGAGAGGAGCACCTGCAGGCAATGGGTCCTCCATCACCTCAGGAGCCAGAGCAGAGTCAGCTGGTGCCTGCACCTGAGGATCCAGCACAGGTGAGGATCCTTCAGGCTCAGGCCCCAGCCCCGGCTCAGCTGGTTCTGGAGGCAGGGATCCCTCAGGTTCAGCATCCAAGTCCGAATCCCAGGCCATCACAGTTCGTCTTATACATGGAAAAATATGGTAGTACTATCTGCAAGTGGACTAAATGGCATAAAAGGGTCTAACAACCTATATTCCTAACACCATACTGCTGCTTGACTTTTGTGAGTTTAAACTCTGCTATTGGGGGCTGGAGAGTGAGTTTGAATCCAATCACCCAGCCAATTATATTGCTATTTACCCGACACACATGGGTCACAGGAATTCAATTTTCCTCCCAGTGTTGAGCCATCTGCATGGCAGATTTGTAAAAATACTCCACAAAGTAAAGACCTACTTCCTGTAGTATATAACTTGAGGCTTAGAGAGAATGTAACCTAGGGATATCATGTAGCTAGTAAATGCAAAATAGGGATAAAATAAAGTAAACAAAGATAGGAATGCCACAGCAACAACTGCCCGACTATTCCATGTTTGTGAATTCCCTCTAAAGCAGGGCTGCCATACGCCCACAAATTCCCAGACATAGCTGGGATTCTCCCATTGAAAATGGCCCTGCCATATTGGAAATGTAGGGGTTTTTGGTGAATTTTCCTAAAAAAATGCTAACAAACATTCATTTATTTAGAGATTTAGCAGATAAAGACCAACAACTTAGGGCCCCCCCAAAAGGAAGGAAGGAAGGAGCTCAATAACTTTTATGTCCTAATTTTCACTTTTTGAAATATGGCAACCCTAATCTAAAGGCCAATTAATATGAAAAGCAGAAGACACGAGAACAGTTGCCTGACACTTGGGTTAAATTGCTTTTGTTTGGTGTGTGTGTGTTAATTGAGGAGCATTTGAAGATATGATATGGTGGAATCTACACACATATTGAAAACGCTTTTTCTGAAAACATTTTGAAAAATACATTGAATTTGGCATAGCTCACTGTCGCCATCTGGTGTCACATTTAAAACGTTTGGTTTGCAGCTGTATTGCTGAGTCCATGGACTTAGAAGGGTGTGTGGCAAGGAGGAGGGAGGGGCTGCTTAATACCTTTCCTTCCTGAAAAATTCCTACTCAACTTTCCCCCTACCCAGTCTCCCCCACCCCGAGGGACAAAAGCACTTTGGGGAGGAGAGTGTTTTGAAGAGAAAGGTAGAACAGAAGGGCTTAAGCAGCACTCAGTCTGTTATCATTCCAGCACTTAAATTGCTTATTCTTTATGTTGGCTTAATTACCAAGGCATCACATGCAGTGGGTTACAAAATCAAACAAATGAAACTCGCCTTTGCTTAGAGTTTTTAGCAGTATGCATCAGAATTCCTTTTTCCCTAGCCCTCCAAAAATGTTCAAGCCTTTACAAAAATCACACTTCTTTTTAAAGGTGGATTTAAAGTTCTTCCACCAGATGCTGGCGAACTTGCTGCTGGTTCATTAGCATTGCTTGCCAATTAAATACAAACAGGAAGATACCAAAATATGTGCATGAGGTTACCAGGTGCTGCTAAATCGAGACACAAGTTTCTTTTATTCTTTGAGAGTTGTTAAAGCTGACGATGGAGGTCAGCAGAAAAGAAAGGTGCTGCTCCTTGAAAGTGCGGCAGCACCGTATCTTCAGCAGGGTGAAACTAGCACAGCTCTCTGCACTAAGGCTTAGTTGAGAAGCCAGTGGAGTGAAGCTGCTTTTAAGGGTCTTCTGCTTTGAAGTATATTGACACGCATCTCTTCCATCAGAGGTACAAAAGCTATCTTACAAAGGAGAAGACTTGCTTGGTAGTGATAGCTGAGTCTGTTTATTTCTGATCGCTGTTAATTTCACAAGTTTCTCCCATCTCATATTATTACTTCTAGTAGTACAAAAATGTGTATGTGAATACATACTTAAATACATATGCGGTCTAAACCACTGAGCCTCTTGGGCTTGCAATTCGGAAGGTCGGCGGTTCAAATCCCCACGATGGGGTGAGCTCCCGTTGCTCGGTCCTAGCTCCTGCCAACCTAGCAGGACAAGGGCATCCTGATCAAATTTGCAGATGACATCAAACTGGGAGGGGTGGCTAACACCCCAGAGGACAGGATCACACTTCAAAACAACCTTGACAGATTAGAGAACTGGGCAAAAACAAACAAGATGAATTTTAACAGGGAGAAATGTAAAGTATTGCACTTGGGCAAAAAAAATGAGAGGCACAAATACAAGATGGGGGACACCTGGCTTGAGAGCAGTACATGTGAAAAGGATCTAGGAGTCTTGGTTGACCACAAACTTTACATGAGCCAACAGTGTGACGCGGCAGCTAAAAAAGCCAATGCAATTCTGGGCTGCATCAATAGGAGTATAGCATCTAGATCAAGGGAAGTAATAGTGCCACTGTATTCTGCTCTGGTCAGACCTCACCTGGAGTACTGTGTCCAGTTCTGGGCACCACAGTTCAAGAAGGACACTGACAAACTGGAACGTGTCCAGAGGAGGGCAACCAAAATGGTCAAAGGCCTGGAAACGATGCCTTATGAGGAACGGCTAAGGGAGCTGGGCATGTTTAGCCTGGAGAAGAGGAGGTTAAGGGGTGATATGATAGCCATGTTCCAATATATAAAAGGATGTCACCTAGAGGAGGGAGAAAGGTTGTTTTCTGCTGCTCCAGAGAAGCGGACACGGAGCAATGGATCCAAACTACAAGAAAGAAGATTCCACCTAAACATTAGGAAGAACTTCCTGACAGTAAGAGCTGTTCGACAGTGGAATTTGCTGCCCAGGAGTGTGGTGGAGTCTCCTTCTTTGGAGGTCTTTAAGCAGAGGCTTGACAACCATATGTCAGGAGTGCTCTGATGGTGTTTCCTGCTTGGCAGGGGGTTGGACTTGATGGCCCTTGTGGTCTCTTCCAACTCTATGATTCTATGATTCTATGAAAGCACACCAGTGCAAGTAGATAAATAGGTACCACTTTGGCAGGAAGGTAAAATTTCCGTGCGCTCTAGTTTCTATCACGGTTTCCTGTTGCACCAGAAGCGGTTTAGTCATGCTGGCCACATTACCCGGAAAGCTGTCTGTGGACAAATGCCGGCTCCCTTGGCCTGAAAGCAAGATAAGTGCCGCCTTTGACTGGACTTAACCGTCCAGGGGTCCTTTATCATATATCTTTATCATAGATAGAAACAGAGATAGAGATAGCCACAAAATACATATTTAAGTAAGTGGAGGGGTGTTCCTTAATGTACACTTTTCTAAATTTATTTCATCCTAAAGTGCACCTTCTTTTGAGCATTTTGCTACTTCTTGGGTTCAAAATACAGTGGTACCTCAGGTTACAAATGCCTTGGGTTACAAACGCTTCGGGTTACAGACTCTGCTAACCCGGAAGTAGTACCTTGGGTTAAGAACTTTATCGCAGGATGAGAACAGAAATTGTGCGACGGCAGCAGGAGGCCCCATTAGCTAAAGTGGTACCTCAGGTTAAGAACGGTTTCAGGTTACGAATGGACCTCCAGAATGAATTAAGTTTGTAACCAGAGGTACCGCTGTACAAAGGAGAGACGAACACAAAGCATAATTACATTCTGATATGTGTCCACAAGGGGATGCAGATGGCGCTGTGGGTTAAACCACAGAGCCTAGGACTTGCCGATCGGAAGGTTGGCGGTTTGAATCCCCGCAATGACGGGCTGAGCTCCCGTTGCTCGGTCCCTGCTCCTGCCAGCCTAGCAGTTCGAAAGCACGCCAAAGTGCAAGTAGATAAATCGGTACCGCTCCAGCGGGAAGGTAAACAGCGTTTCCGTGCGCTGCTCTGGTTCGCCAGAAGCGGCTTAGTCCTGCTGGCCACATGACCCGGAAGCTGTACGCCGGCTCCCTCGGCCAGTAAAGCGAGATGAGCGCTGCAACCCCAGAGTTGGCCACGACTGGACCTAATGGTCAGGGGTCCCTTTACCTTTACCTTATGTGTCCACAAGATGTGCATGAGGTCAAGTTGCTTTAAATCCTCTTCCGTCTCTACACCCCAGTTGCAATGCCTTCCCTAAATAAGTCTGCTTGGTGCCAACTCTGCTATAATTTATGCTCTGTGTGATGGGGGAGGGAGGGGAGATTGTTGTTAACCAGACATGCTCACGAGGGCTTTTTTTTTTTTAATCCCACTGAGCAACTTTTAATCTGTTTTAGGGTTCCATCTGCTGCTTTGTTGTGGGGTTCTTTTTGGGGGGTGGGGCAGGGAGTTACATTTATTTTATGCCACACACTGCCCTGAAATCTGCTGTGATGATGAGTGGTATAAATATGTTTTAAATAAATAAATACACACAGCATCTCTGTGTAATGGTTTGGCCTGTTAGAATAATCATTGAAAGGTGGTAAAAGTGCTATTCTTCCAGGGCTGAGTGTCTGGTGCTTTTCTTGCGCTGGAAAACCTTAAGCTGGAATACGGCATTGCATTGAAACAACAGGATTCCGGGTATATACACAAGTCAGCAGAAATTAAGTTCGTTCCAAATGTTCTTTAATATGCTATTTTAATGAAAGGCAAAACAGTTATTCACTTCTTTAAACAAAAAACAAAAGAAACCCAAGCATTCGTTGCTTTTCCCCGATGAGCTGGGAGTGGACTCCCAGTCAAAGATCATATAGTGACTGCGTTTTCTCCATCCAGAGTGAGGGAAATGTTTTCTGCCCTAAATTCAGATTGAGTTCATGACAGCCCCAGATTACGCTGTGTGATGATATCACTAAGCCAATTCAGAATGAGGGCACTGCTTCTGGTCCTAACTTCTGGTCCTGTGGGGCACTGTCATTAAGCGAGTTCAGTCAGTTTTGGATACACGACTACATGAATAAGAGCGGAAAGCATGGCTATGGAGGAGGGGGAGAGGATGGCTGGCTGGCTGAGGCACAAGGGAGACAATTGTCTAGGCATTACATATGGACAGAGACTCATCTGTTGTGGCAGATAGTTGGTGTGTTGAACTTTGGCTGTCTCATAGTCTTGAAAGTGCCCCGACTATGAATTCTTCTATTTGCCAGGCCTCCCCAAAGAATAACTGAGAAAGGTTTTATTTTGCAACCCATGCACAGGGCTATGAAGTCGGAGGGATGCACTGGTTGAGCCCTAGGAATAATGCCATTTAGGGATAATTGGATTGGGAGTAACTCAAAGGTAATTTGGCAGTTAAATTGTACTTCTGAAATACTGTCTGCTAATCAGATTTAGAGTGCTAATTTAGAGGTCTATTGCCTTCATTTTTTTAACCTTGGAATTTTAGTTAGGTCAGCTGCAAAAATGAACTATTTCCCATACATTAGGGATTTTTTTCCCCCATAGGGAACTACCCCTGATTATTGGGAAATCAAAACTGTTATTGCACATTTATATTCAAAGGGATCAGTGCATATATTTGGTGAAAATCCATTAAAACGTAATATGTATTATTTATGAAAGCAGTTTCGAAATCAAAGTACTTTACAGCCTCGTGACATTTGACGAGATCTTCTAATGCTGTAAGCCTAAGCAGCCATACCTATAGACCTGACTCATTTATTTTTCTTTCACCTTTGAGGGGTGCGCTAGGCCTCCCCAGCCAGCTAAACGTCAGATAGAATTTGCCATTTCCGTTACGCAGAACGTTCTAAGGCAGAGGTATCTCAGGAGTTTCTTAATTTTATTACTTCGGCCCTTAATGACCTATGACCAGGCACTTCAGGAACCGCACCCTCCTCTGTGAATCTGGCCATGCAGTAATATTTTCCTGCTGCTTTGAATCCTGTCACCGTCAGAGATATGATGCACATGCCTGAGAGTCAGTGCTCTCCTGATGGTAGTCCCAAACTTGAGGAATGTCCTCACTTTCCATGTTTTAGATGAGCTTTGTTAATCTATTTAAATATGGTTTTAATATTTAGTGGGCTTCTACTTCCTGAATTAGGGACGCTGGTGGCCCTGTGGGTTAAACCACAGAGCCTAGGACTTGCCAATCAGAAGGTTGGCGGTTCAAATCCCCGCGACGGGGTGAGCTCCTGTTGCTCGGTCCCTGCTCCTGCCAACCTAACAGTTTGAAAGCAAGTCAAAGTGCAAGTAGATAAATAGGTACTGCTCCGGCGGGAAGGTAAATGGTGTTTCCGTGCGCTGCTCTGGTTCGCCAGAAGCGGCTTAGTCCTGCTGGCCACATGACCCGGAAGCTGTACGCCGGCTCCCTCAGCCTATAGAGTGAGATGAGCGCCGCAACGCCAGAGTCAGTCACGACTGGACCTAATGGTCAGGGGTCCCTTTACCTTTACCTTTACTTCCTGAATTGCTCGTTTCATTTCTACGGTTCTGTTTCTATTACTGTACCATGTGTGATTTCCCCTACGTTAACTCTGCCGTCAGTTGCTTATAGGCGGATGCTTTCATGTTATATTATTTGTATTTCACTTTGAATATTAATGCTATAAAAAGTGGGGCAGAAACTGTTGGTGGCAAAGGGGGGAGGGGATAAAATCCCAAATTTGACTGCTGTGTAAGATGTTGTGGCTTGCAGCTGCTGATTTGAATTAAACAGACAGCACTTGACTGAGCAAGGCATCAGTTGATGGATTTTGCAGGCACTAATGTCCTTTAATAAACCTTTCAAGGTAATTTTGAAAGGAGGTGGAGGTTAAGAGGAAACAGTTCAGGTGGCTATTTTATAGCTAGATCTGAAAATATATTACAGAGTTCTGACAGAGCGTGTAATTATTTTTCAAGGTGTTTATACTGAAGGATTAATAACTGGGCATATTTAAGACTCATTATAAACGTTTCAAATGGACGTGTGCTCAAATTATGAAGTGACCCTAAAGAATGTTTTAAGATACAGTGGTACCTCTGGTTATGAACGTTTCTGATTACGAACGCTTCAGGTTATGAGCTCCGCAAACCCAGAAGTAGCTGTTCCTGGTTGCAAACTTTGCCCCACAATGCGAACGGAAACTGCGTACCAGGCCCCATTAGCAAAAGCACGCCTCAGGATAAGAACAGTTTCAGCTGAAGAACGGACCTCCGGAACGAATTACCATATTTTTCCGTGTATAGGGTTTTCCCCTGAAAAATAATGCCCAAAATTTGGGGGCGTCGTATACACAGAGGCCATCTCCCCCGTTTTCTTAAATTGTGGTCCCCAAAATAGGGGTCGTCTTATACATGGGGGTGTCTTATAGACGGAAAAATACGGTAGGTTCGTAACCCGAGGTACCACTGTACAGATTTTGGAGTTACATTTTAAGAGGCAAAAATGACCAGTGTTAGTTGCAGCTGGCAACATTTTGAGACGTAGTTACCAAGAAGTGCAAAATCAACTGAATTTTTTTGCAGAGTCATTGTCAAATATTATTAGACCTATTTAGGTATTCGTCACTCTCAGGATGAACTGAGTAGCCCTGCTCCTGACATTGCACCCACTTGATGTTCACACATACTGTTATGTACTGAAGTTCTCACCCTAGGCCAGCAGGGGGGATACTGTAGATAGTTATGCAAATAAGGGATTGAAAGTGACGTTCAGTGATTGGATAGTTACAGAAAGTTGTTACTGTTGCATTGTAGTGGAGCTCTATATAAGCAGGCTGGCTGAACCCTTCAGTTCAGTTCTGTTCTGGCCTGTGGATAAACAAGAGCTGTTTGAAGAATCGCTGTGTCGTCTGATATGTTCACCCACAACTTAACACATACTGTGCAAACGTCGGCAGCAAAGGGGCCTTCCCATGAATGCTTTCCAAGGCCTCATCCTTACAGACGTTCCTACAGATGCCAAGGTAGGAATATGCGTCAGGGAGCAAAGTAACTTGGAACATCCATCTCTCTGCTCTTGCGTCGTCCAAAATAAGGAAGCAAGAAGCACCTGAAAGCAGCTACTTTCCCCGCAGTTTGTGCATCGTGAACTCTTGGGAAAATATAGTTCATGTAGTTCATGGGTTTAGATGCAGACACATTTCCTCATTTTTAAAAATGGTAGCATTAAACGGAATACTTCACATGTTTATAGCGAACATTTGCCGCTGACATTTGGAAGCCCATTTCCCCTCACTTTTACGTTTTCTCTCCGTTTCTCAGTTCCTTGAGGTTCCTCCCCCTTGCCGTCAACACATTTGTTGAAGTGCAGGATACACAAAGGGCCCATTACAAAGCAGCTTCTTCAAATGCGCCTTGGAAAGGCAGCCTGGCCTCATTTCTTGCTCCATGAAAGACAAGCAAAGAGAGTCCTTCCATCAACCCTCCCTCCCCACCTTTTCCTTGCCGACTCCTATAACTTTGCTCAACTAGGCATTCCTGCTCTCAGATTCTAGCCCACTAGGTGTTTGAGTGTGATGACTCTCAGTGTATACTTGTGGGTAAAGGTAAAAGGACCCCTGACCATTAGGTCCAGTCGCGGATGACTCTGGGGTTGCGGCGCTCATCTTGCTTTATTGGCCGAGGGAGCCGGTGTATAGCTTCCGGGTCATGTGGCCAGCAGGACTAAGCTGCTTCTGGAGAACCAGAGCAGCGCACGAAAACGCCGTTTACCTTCCCGCCGGAGCAGTACCTATTTATCTACTTGCACTTTTGGCGTGCTTTCAAACTGCTAGGTTGGCAGGAGCAGGGACCGGGCAACGGGAGCTCACCCCGTCGCGGGGATTCGAACCGCTGACCTTCTGATCAGCAAGTCCTAGGCTCTGTGGTTTAAACCACAGTGTCACCCGCATCCCATACTTGCGGGTATTGGGCAGTAAACAAATTTTAATAATAATAATGTACATGATTCTCTTTCAGCCCTTTGTGTTTTCTTGCCTGCACCCATAACCAGAAATAATGTGCTTAGGAAGCCAAAGAAAGTCACTCATATGTGATCATCATTACTAATATGTGTGACTATTGTTATTAGACTTGTAACCTTCTCAGGCTCCTGCCTGACTGCCCCTTTGCCATCTTCAGGCAATTTGAGCTGGCATGATGTATTGCCAGCTCAAATTGTCTGAAACTGGCATCGCGATGCAAACGCCATACTGGTTTCAGACAATTTATCAATGCACCGCCCAGCTCTAGCTGCTAGCCATGATAGTTGTGGGTTTACACTCCTGGATTAGAGGTGCCAGGCCTCCAAATACAGTCACATTTGCACTCTTTATAAAGACTTGAGGAATGAGATAATCACCCCTCTTTTATTGTCCATTCTGGGTTGCCCAACCACTGCCCCAGTGTCCTTTCTCTTGGCAGACCAAGATGAGCAGGTGACAGCAAAGGTTGCAAGGTTTTTAGCTGGGGCAATCAGAATAAGATCCACTATTTGACTCTTGATTCAAAACCCTAAAATGTATTTTATATAATTGGCTTTTTATTTCTATTCTTTGTATATCATATTGTTGTTTTATTGCTATGGCCGATGGCTGACGCAATTAAAGATTCATTCAATGTCAATGCCTCCAAATACAGTCGTACCTTAGTTTTCTGTTCCGGAAGTCCGTTCAACTTCCAAAAAAGTTCAAAGACCAAAGCACAACTTCCTATTGGCTGCAGGAGCTTCGTGCACTCAACCGGAAGATGTGGAAGCAGTTTCGGACATTTGGGTGGATATTTGATGAATTTTAATATTTTGCTGGAAGCCGCCCAGAGTGGTTGGGGAAACCCAGCCAGATGGGCAGGGTATAAATAAATTATTATTATTATTATTATTATTATTATTATTATTATTATTATTATTTGTTGAGTGCCAGTATGCAGTGTATTATGGCACCAGTTCCATCAGCCAGAGCAGGAGATCGCCGAAAAGCTGCTCAACAGCTCAGCGAACTTACAAAAGAAGCTCAACAACTGTAGAGGGCTCCCAAAAATAGGGGTCGTCTTATACATGTGGTCGTGTTATACATGGAAAAATACGGTACTTTCTTTCCAGCCTTCTTGCAATGAACAGACTACACACTGTTAAGTAAGTTTAAAATGCTTTACTTACAAAACATTCCAAAGGTCAGATTCATGTAAATATCCACACAGCAACATGGAGAACACAGGCAGAATATTCTTGGGTGAAAAATACTGAAAGATAGCTTCAAACACATGCTCTAAGCTTGGAGCAAAGCTTAGATACATCTTCCTTGGTCAGTTACATGGCACGGAGAGAGACAGGAACAATAAGAGAATTATTATTATTATTATTATTATTATTATTATTATTAGGTTCCAAAGAACGTTCGCAAACCAGAACACTCACTTCTGGGTTTGCAGCACTTGGGAGCCAAAACGTTCAAGTTGCAGGGCGTTTGGGATCCAAGATACGACTGGACTGCACAATTGAGGGTCAACACTGGCAGAGGGCCACTGTGCTCATGCCCTGCTTATAGGTTTCCCAGAGGCATATTATGGGCTACTGTGGCAACAGGATGCAGGGCTAGATGCAGACTTTTGTTCCGGCAGGACGTGTCTTGCATTATTATGCACTTTTTTAGACTCCCTCTTAAGATTTGGGTTAAGATTTGCCAAGTTGTGCAATTTTTCTGTGATGCAATCTCTCTGATCTGGTGGCAGCTTCCAAGCTCTTCTTTAGAATTTATAAAGTGCAAAGAAATAAAATAACCATATATAGCTTTTAGCTTTTATAAATTTTCTTTAATATTAATAGGGCTGCTGCTTCCACAGAGTACTTAAGAGAATTATGGCAGGAGGTTAGTTTAACTATTAGTTTGACATCTGGGCATTCAGACACTCTTAAATTACGTTACAAGCTGTAGCTTTGTATAGAAAAACATCTGTTTTAATTAGAAAGAAATAGCTGGAAATTAAAAGTAATTTTAAAAGGCAATTTCTTTTGGAGTTTTACTGACCAATAGAATTTATTTACCATACAGAGGTAGCAATGAAATCTATATTTATGGGAGGGCTTTTAATTGGAAAGGGATGGTTTGCGCACACGAGGCAATTAATAATAATACTCATATGTGGTTTATGGCAGTCTTAGTGCCTGCACTGATGCTTTGAAGAGTAGACAACAGAAATTGTGATTGCACCAGCGCACAGCACATTGGGCAAATATGCATGTCCCCATGGGATTCCAGTGCACCTGATGCTGCAAAACTACCTTTGTATTTTTTAAAAATAAAAATTCAAAGGCATATATTCTGGGAACCTTATCCCTTCCCTTCTGTATTCAGGGCTAGGAATAGACATAAGCTGCCTGTAGTTATTCTAGAGGTGATTTGATTAGCAATTTCAGGAAACATGTTACGATATACCCAACTTTGAGGTTCTTCTACAATCAAATGGCATATAAATTTATGAAATAAATAACAGCTTGCCAGTGTACTAGGATTGTCAGAGTCCCCTTCTTGATCTTCCATCTTTATGAGAAATGGATTGTCTATGAACAAGAGAGAGGGTCTTCCCTGTGGTGGCACCCTGATGTAGAATGCCCTCCCACAGGAACTACTTCAATGCCCAGTTAAATCCTTATTGTTTCCCCAAGCATTTTAGATTATATTTTTAGCATTTAGATGAATTTATTCCTCTTAACTTTTTTTTGTATTGTTGGCTTGTGCTATGTGCAAATAATGCATATTTTAAAATTGCATTGTGTTTCTGTTTTGCTGCTTTTGAGGGTGTTTCTTTTCTGTCACTGAGAAACTGCACAGTCGTACCTCGGAAGCCAAACGCCTTTAAACTTGAATGTTTTGGCTCTCAAACGATCGAAAACCGGAAGTGATTGTTCCAGTTTTCAAACATTTTTCGGAGGCCAAACGTCCGACACGGCTTCCAATTGGCTGCAGGAAGCTCCTGCAGCCAATCGGAAGCTGCGTTTTGCTTCTTGAACCATTTCGGGAGTTGAATGGACTCCCGGAACAGATTAAATTTGAAAACCAAGGTACGACTGTACTCCCATCTTTGAAGTTCTAATTGTGCATATGTGTTCTGTGTTGAGGGCTGGGAAGGGATGTCGTATATATGTTGCTAATCTTGCTTAAAACGTGTGCAGTGAATTGTTAATTTTTTAAAATTTTGTATTGCAAATGTAACACACATAAACCATAAAGCCCATTTTATATATATAGTGGTACCTCGGAATTCAAATGGCTCTGTTCTCGAACGTTTCAGTCCTGAGCACCGAAAACCCAGAAGTAAGTGCTCCAGTTTTCGAACGTTCCTCTGAACCCGAAACACCCGCATGGCTTTTGCTGTGTAAAAACCTAGCTGTTGGCCAATCGGAAGCTGCGCCTCGGAACTTGAACGTTTCGGAAGTGGAACAGTTGAATGGTCTTCTGGAATGGATTACGTTCGAGTTCTGAGGTTCCACTGTATATATATATATAAAGTTCACTATTCACAACAAAACTTGGTCCACGACATATGCACCGTTCCCTAATATCTCATCGCAAAACACACAAGCACAAAAATAACTTCAAAAATACCCATTTATGATTTTTCAGTACAGAGAAAATGGCCATTCTCTTCTTCCTCCTCCACACCACCACCACAAAGAAAACCATTTTACTGAAAACACTGTATTTCAAAATCAGTGCAAATAAGTAGGATCCTTCGACAAAATGTTGCAGTGAGGGGTTCTTCTGATCAGGGCTCCAGCCTCTACATTGCCCAAAGATTCATTAATTTTACCAAGTGCCTGAGCCAAAACGTCTTCGGACGGCATAACTTTTGGTTTAACTTGTGGAGGTGCAGCCCCTGGTATTCCAGATGGTCCAGAAGGACCAGATGTTGAAGCCCTTCGCTGCAACGCGGTATCCGTCCGATAGGGTCTGCCAGACCTAGTAGTTTTTTCCTGCGTCAACTCTAACTTTCCTCTTCCATCTGCCATAACACTCTCATGAGAGTCCAAGGTCGATCCCACGGCTGGAATTTGTTTTGAAATGGAAAATTCCTCTAGCCCAGTTGTTACTGTAGCAATGTCAAGCCTCCTCTAGGGGGACACAGTAATAGCCAAGGCTTGCAACTTTAAGAAAAGAAAATATCCTTATAAGTCCCCCAATTCACATAAAAACAACAGTTTCAGTTGCACTTAATCAGTTACTTTAAAGCCAGGAGAAGTTCAGAAACACTGTATCTCTTTTGCAGAGTTAGCTGTCAAAAGTCCTCTGCTTACCGATAGGCTTTCCACAGAGCGGCATTTCTTATCTCGGGGCAGTACATTGCCCAGTTCCACAGTTTTCCATTCCCTGCTTCCACCCAAAATAATCAGCATCACAGGAACCAAACAGAAGAACAAACGGTCTCTCAAGCACTGTGGATTTCTGAGAGATTAATTAATGAGATCTCTTCTGGGCTTCATCGGAGGGGCAGGCGGGCACCATGACCCCTGGCCCAAAAGATTTCAGAGTAATTTGCTATCATTTCATCTGAAGTGACATGGGCTTCTCTCCGCCTCGCATTAAAGCCGGCAAGTTTCTCACTGGGATCAACCTGAAAGGCCAGGTCTGATGTGGCAGATGCAGGTATGCAGGATGAAAATAGGAAATAGAAGTTGAAAATAGAAAATCCCCCATGACTCCCACAGCAAAGCTCATCTTCCTGTCATGCTATCTTGTTAAGAGTTTTCTTGATTGAGTGGTTAGAAGGTAATTTGAGGAGGTTTCTATTAGGCTGCTACATGCCGAATCGCCGAAGAATGGATGCTTTTGAATTCTGGTGCTGGAGGAGACTCTGGAGAGTCCCATGGACTGCAAGAAGATCAAACCTCTCCATCCTTAAGGAAATCAACCCTGAGTGCTCACTGGAAGGACAGATCCTGAAGCTGAGGCTCCAATACTTTGGCCACCTCATGAGAAGAGAAGACTCCCTGGAAAAGACCCTGATGCTGGGAAAGATGGAGGGCACAAGGAGAAGGGGACGACAGAGGATGAGATGGTGGGACAGTGTTCTCGAAGCTACCAGCATGAGTTTGACCAAACTGTGGGAGGCAGTGGAAGACAGGAGGGCCTGGTGTGCTCTGGTCCAGGGGGTCACGAAGAGTCGGACACGACTAAACGACTAAACAACAACAACAAATGCTGAATCGAGCAAGCAGTCTGCCATTTACTGGATATAACCCCCTCTTGTGTGTTGGTGAGCCGGAAAAGCAGGTGTGGTTCAAACCACTGCCACAAAGGCAAGGATAAATAAAAGGGCAAGGAAGGCTGTTTCTTGAGGTCTCTGGAAGGGCTCCATCGAATAAACACAATATTAACTTTTTGTGAGTCCGTGCTCAATCAATTTCAACTCAGTAGTTTTGTTTTATAATACTGTTTTTCTCAACTCAGTAGTTTTGTTTTACAGTGTTTCCCACTCCACTAGCATTAAATTATCTTTCAAGAGAACATTAAGGCCCTCTTCACTTGCTAGAAGCCCCAGTGATGAAACAGGCAGACAATTGTATTTGTAATTCAAAGCAAGGGGGTAAATGGATACATACTGAGCAGATAATTTCAGTCTTCTTGCCCATGCAGGTTTTGTTGTTTCTCTGTATCTCTGGCTTTTATTGAATTACGCGTGCATTTCAGTTTCCATATCAAGTGAATCAAGAGGACATAATGACACATTATACTATATACTTTATTGTGTGCACACTTCTAAATTGTGAAGATGCGTTGATCAATGGCACCTAACTTAATCTTTTCAGGTATTTTGCGGAGACTAGATTAAAATAAATATTCAATCCAGTTTAAAAGAATCCTGCATAGTATTCGGTGGAGAGTTGAACTGTAGAACAAAAGACTAATGTTAAAAAATGGACCGTGCAAAAGCAGTTTAAATTTTTATTTGCATGTTTCTTATACAAATTATCTGCAGCCCAGTCTACTGGAAAATTTCCATGACCTTTTTTTAAAAGAAAAAAAGGAGTTCAGATGTTACATCATAAACAAATAATGCAGGGTTGGTAAATTGCCTGAAAGAAAGATGTGCAAGACGGTTGAATGGACTTTAGCTTTGAAACTGAAAACAGAAAATTAAGGTGCCAGACAACCTTTCCTTCTCTAGAATATTATAAGCTGATCACTTTCCCTCTCCCTTTGGTTTTATCTTGTGGGTTCCCTGCCATCAGTGCCGGATTTATGTATAAGCTAAACAAGCTATAGCTTAGGGCCCCACTCTCTTGGGCCCCCCCCCAAAAAAACCTTATATTTCCAAAATATAAGATAAAAAACAAATAAAATAAAACCTACATACAGCAACAGTGTTTTGTGTTGTGTATGGACCTATTAGGTCCATAAATTACCATACAGCATATATTCAACTCAAAAAACAGCGACAAAGGACAGCTGGACATATAAAGGGCCCCATTACCTTCAGTAGCTTAGGGCCTCATCAAACCTAAATCCGACCCTGCCCACCACCACTAATTAACAGTCATATTTCATGGCTTATGGTGCCCATTCAGTATGTTTTGGGACTACAATTCCTATCATCCCTCACCACTGGTCCTCTTAGCTAGCGATGATGGGAGTTGTAGTCCCAAAACACCTGGAGGGCCGAGTTTGGAGATGCCTGTCTTACTAGGTTATTTTCAAGTGGTTGTGCATCTTTATGGTATATAATAATAATAATAATAATAATAATAATAATTTATTTATTTATACTCCGCCCATCTGGCTGAGTTTCCCCAGCCACTCTGGGCAGCTCCCAATCAAGTGTTAAAAACAGTACAACGTTACGTATTAATAACTTCCCTGAACAGGGCTGCCTTAAGATGTCTTCTGAATGTCAGGTAATTGTTTATCTGTTTAATTGTTTATCTGTTTAATGTCAGGTAATTGATTAGTTCCACCAATCTCAGTACAGTGGTACCTCAGGTTAAGAACTTAATTCGTTCCGGAGGTCTGTTCTTAATCTGAAGCACCACTTTAGCTAATGGGGCCTCCCGCTACTGCGGCTCCGCCGGAACACGATTTCTGTTCTCATCCTGAAGCAAAGTTCTTAACCCGAGGTAATATTTCTGGGTTAGCGGAGTCTGTAACCTGAAGCGTATGTAACCCGAGGTACCACTGTATTCTCCTAAGCATGCTGACACTTCTTGTTCATGAGAAGCCATCTATTGACTGAGGTTTATGTTGGCATGGGTGAGGGTACTGAATTTGCAATCAGAAAGACAAATAAAAACAGCTTACTTTTTTTTTAAAAAAAAAAGCTTAATTTGGACAGTTGGCAATGTAACCCAGTAGGCTGCCTTTAATGACAGCAGTGCTCATAGAACGGGAGGATTGTGGAATAACACAGGGAAGCCATGTCATCTGCTAACACCTGCCCATCGTCCCTTGCTCCTGTGATTATCCCGAAACACCGGAGTGGCAGTTTTAGCAGCTAAAACTAGGATGTTTATGGCCTGTTAAATTTGTATGGTCTTGTGCTGATGGTATTTATCCTTTTGGTCTTGCTCACATTTGCTACTTAAAAATACCCCAGCAAGGGGGTTAGGTAAAGGTAAAGGGACCCCTGACCATTAGGTCCAGTCGTGGCCGACTCTGGGGTTGCAGCGCTCATCTCGCTTTATTGGCCGAGGGAGCCGGCGTACAGCTTCCGGGTCATGTGGCCAGCATGACTAAGCCGCTTCTGGCGAACCAGAGCAGCGCATGGAAGCGCCGTTTATCTTCCTGCCGGAGCGGTACCTATTTATCTACTTGCACTTTGGCGTGCTTTCAAACTGCTAGGTTGGCAGGAGCAGGGACCGAGCAACGGGAGTTCACCCTGTCACGGGGATTCGAACCACCGGCCTTCTGATTGGCAAGTCCTAGGCTCTGTGGTTTAACCCACAGCGCCACCCGTGTCCCTAGCAAGGGGGTTAAGTTGTAGTAAAATTATATCTCACCCTTCCTCCCAAAGGAGACCACAATTCAGTGAGCTGAGCCACACTCTTAGCATGTTGCCAGGGCCTGTCTTTGGAGCCTGCTGGCTTTTGTTCGCACAATCATAAAATTTGTCCAAATACCTTGTTGCTATCTGCAATTGCAAAGAGAACATAGCCTTTTGCCAGCTCTTGACCCATTAGCTTTGCCTCTGCCACTGAAATTTCTATCTGACTGGCAATCATTATAGCTTTCTGAAAGGTAATATCAGGTTCTCTCAAGAAGGATTCTGCCAGGGCATCAACCGATCCGGAATCATTTCTGCTGCCATGCCCCCCAAATTACAAGTAACAGCAATTTCCCTTAAAGCAGCAATATATTGGTCTGCAGCTTCCCCTTCCTTCTGTCCCTGCCGGTGAAATTTATAATGTTCTTCCACAATATTAACTCTAGGCACAGAAAAATTCCTTAAAGCATTCAAAGCTGTCTCGTATTTATCATCCACCACAGGCAAAATACGAAAGATTCTCTGAGCTTTTGCTCCTAAGCAATGGATGAGTGATGGTTTCTTTCCTGCTCTGGAAGTTCCTCATCATGAATAGTCAGCGTATAGTCAGCGTATAGACATTAGGACTGGGCGATAACTGGTTTTCAATACCACAATATATCTCCAGCTAAACATTGTGATATATCGATATATCACGATATCTGAAATAAGGAAGGAACTACACAAGACAATGTCCTCACAACTGCTACTACTTAGGGGTCTAAAACGGATAAATGACAATATTATCTTTTTTTTTTAAAAAAAATTATTTTTTATTAAATTTCCAATTAACAAACCAATCATATCACATTAATTCCAAATTATACCAATACACAATAAATTCCAAACATTTAGCTGAATTTTAAATTTTTGTTGGGGGTACCCATGCTTCGAGTTCAGAAAGGGTCCAATCATCTCATATTTCTGCTGCTTTGATATTCACAAGTCCCATCTTCCCATCTTCCCATCTCTTTGTTGTTATCCTTAAATGACAATATTATCCATCATCACAAACTCGGTTTCATCAGCAGGCAAGCCCAAATGCATCCCAACAGGGCTTTGGGTTTGGGGCTTGGCTACCAAATGGTGGTATTCAGGACAATCCAAGGTACGGTGATGGGTCATGGTGCATGCAAATAATCTGGGACTGCCAGACTGCCAGGAGACCGGCTAGGAAGCAAAAGCAGCAGTAGCAGAAACAGCAGGGCTGTCTGTGGAAAGCAAAAGGAGACATAAAGAGTGAGATGCAATGGTCATCAAGTGGAATACATAGCTTCCAGACCTGGATGCACACTGGGTCCTTGTGAGCAAGCGATAAGAAAGAACTAGTGGTGCTGTTCAAGTTCCCTCTAAGTGAACTTTTTCTAGTTGTTGTGTTTAGGGCAGTGACTGAGGAACTCAAATGTCACATGGCAGCAGCAGCAGACATTCCACTTGGAATACTGACCCTGCCATTTTTCTCCCTTTCCCCTCAATTTTTGTTTTTCGGGTGCTTAAAAAGAGAGCCTTACAGCTCTCCATAGCTTTCAAGCCTTGCAGTATTTCCTGGAGTGTCCACAGAAATAATGCTAATGTGTTGTGGTTTTCCTGAGCGCTCCAGGAACCTGTGTAGCTAGGAATCTTTGGATAGTCATAAGGGTCTTTTTTAAGCACAACTGGATGGGATATGGGTTGGGGGAGCTCTGGAAGCTTCAGAGATCTTCAGTGCCTGAGGAAGAGAATAAGGGAAGGGACACTCACTGATCTTGAAACATTAAGCTAAGGTAAGAAGACAGCCTTCTCCTCCCTATTTATTTATTTTTTAGAAACTTTGCCCATCCTTGAAATCAAGAGAAATTCCTTCCATATTTTCATGGGTGAGAAAACTGTCCTATGAAAATTAGGACAGCAATTTTCTCATTTCTTTTTTTCACTCTGGATACCATGCAACAAATGAGAAACGATTTTGTATTAATTGTGTAAAGAAGCTAAGTGCCATTTGTTGTGCAAGTAAGCCATATGTTAAAAGTTTGTTTCAACAGTGATAAAAACACATTCGCTATCAGAGATCGGAGTCTACTTTTTGATTCCCCTGCATTCCTGTTCACTTTTCTTAGGTGCAAAGAGAGAGAGATGCTTATAAAATGTTAAAATTAAAAGTATGCTGTGTGAAACTAAGTGAAGCCGTAAGTACACCACATGTTTGAGTGGATTTGGCAATGAATAAATCATGGCTTTCCATACAGCTGTAATTTAAAAAGCAGAAGAAGAAAGCTGAACTTTCTGCTTTGCAGCAATTATCAGGGCTGGATGCTGTACTTAAATTGTAGCTATACAGGTAGAATTTATCAAGTGCTGACCCTGGTGCAGAGACTGTTTTAAATCTGGTCTGCCCATCTTAAGTGAATGGCTTCTTCCATATGGGTGACTCCTACTGCTACCTAGTCATTGCTCTTCCATTGTAAACTGCAAGTGGGATTGCAATGGGCATTCCACACTGTTGGGAGTATTGCAGTTTTCATTGAATCACAGACTTGTAGAGTTGGAAGGGACCCTGAGGGTCATCTAGTCCAACCCCTATATTAATATCCTTCTATGTTCGGCCCATACCAGTCGGTGTGACATGGCTGCTGTAGATGAGGAAGGCGCAGTTCACCTGTGCAGCCATTTGAAGTTCAACACACTTAATTTACTATCACATTTATTATCCCACCTGTTCTCCAAGGAACTCAAGGTGGTATATATGGTTCTCTCCTATCTCATATAATTCCCACAATACCCCTGTGAGGTAGGTTAGGCTGAGAGGCAGTGGCTGGTTATAGTCTTTATAGCCTTTGTGGTGGTTGCCACTCTTCCAGAAAACAAAACAAAACCCTACCATTTTCTGACAAAGTACAGAAGAAACTACAAGATGAAAGTGATGGGATGATGGCATTGTGCAGATGCTCCTTAAAAAGAGAGTAGATGAACAGGGCAACTCCACACCTAGTTCCCTACTGTGGAAGTCCCCACTGTCAATTGCTATGTCTTGACCACCCTTTGAGGCCAGCCATGATAGTTCCACCAGTGTCCGAAGTTCGCCAGGTGCTGGGTGCATTTTGTGTTGGGATACTGCCAGGGAGACAGAGGCAATCATCGTCTCTGGACAATCACCAGTCTCCCGTGGAAACAGCATCAGTCACTTAGCGACACGAGCCTCAGAGACATTCCAAGACTCCTGCACACCCTTTTCAGCAGTCTCCGCGACGGAAGATTCAGCCAGAAGAGCGTATTTACAGCTTTATTCAACATAGGTCAGAACAAAGGAAAAACATGACTACTTACCTTCGTGTCGAGGAAACAGCCGGAACAAAAGCTATATACAAAACGGAAGTTCCCAGCGAGAACAGTGCTGGGAGCAAACAGGCATGTGACGCACAACAATCATGCCTGACTCTTTTAAGGAGGAACGGAACTATATCCTAACATCTTGCACCTGCCAATCGGCCACTTGCGATCAAGTGAAGATTCCTGGATGCCAGGATGGCGCCTGACATTTCCACCATCTGAAGGTGCATGCCTGGGGATCGTTGGATCTTGCCTATTTTCACACACTATCCTGTAGAATTCTTTCTGTTATATTTTATCCGCAGAATCAAAATGAATTTCAGGAACCGAAAAGTCGTATGGAAAAATACGACTTTCCCGCAGTCTGGCCCCCAAATGGCAACTGGGCATTCTGTTTTGGCAACTGTAACCCTGGTTTAAGGAGCCGTTATCTGCCTAGCCTATATATCTGAGTTTCTAACACTGTTCCCCACTGATGTTCCCACCCATGGAATAGGAAGTGTGTTATGGAGGGTGCGGTTCCCACACTCTGCCGCACCCTGAGGCTAAGAGAGGTGTGTGAGGCTGTTCTGTATTTGTAGAGTGGGGTGACAGCAAAAAGGGTGCCGGAAGAGAGGGAAGCAAAGCCCTAGGTAGCACAACAGTGTGTTTGTTGCATGCTCCGTACACAATTATTGGCAAAGATGATATATGCAGATCTTAAATAGGATCAATGTATAGAAGATGAATTGCTTATCTTTCGGCTTGACATATGCATTCAGTTTTGGATAGAGGGATTTCGAGCCTTCTTTCTAGCGGGAATGGTTTGCCTCAAAAATAAGCATAATATTCAGTTCACAGGTTTATTTATTCGGTGTTCTTCCGGTGTTCTGCAGAAGGATTGGCAAGTTACATTTTTCCCTGCCAAAGTCTATTAGCTACCGCATTCTAATTACGGCTCAGTCTCCGGATTGTTTCTCCCCTCTTGTAAGCTATGAATAAATTTGAAGCTGCTATTGGTGAACATCAGGCATTTCCATTGACATCAAAGAGATCTGACTTCGGGGCTTTTAATCTACCCACACTTCAATTTATTTCTTTGAATCAGACCGCTCAAGTGTTGCAGATGAGAAGCAGAATGTTTGGATTTGGGGGGAAATAAGTTGTTTCTCATGTGTGTATTTTTAAAAAATAAATTGAGAACTAATTGCTTTTTTAATATTTGACATCCATAAGTGATTAGCATTACTTCTAGGCTGCAGTCCTGGCACCTAGTTATGTGGGCAGCAGCCCCATTGAATTGAGTGGAATGTTTCCCCCATAGATGTCCACTGGGCCCGAACTGCACCCTTTCAGGACTCCCTTGAGCTCTGTGGATTTAGCTCTACTTGGATCTATCGCTTGTTATGCTGGTTGCCAGATCGGTTAATTGCTGTTTTACTAGTTGTGGACACTGAATTATAATTTATCTCCTGTCAGGAAGGGATTTCATTATTTTTTATCATGTTTTTGTTTTCCTACTTCGGCGTTAATCTGGGGGGGGGGGTTATTGTGTTTTATATTGTGCTTGTTTTAATGCTTTATTTATTGTTCTGTCCCTGTGAGTTATCTTTGATAAGATAAAGCTGGATCCAAATGATCAAAGTAAAGTAAATTGCATCCTCAGAGGGATTGCTATGGGCCTGAGAGTAAGAAGTAGATAAAAGAGCACTAGGCTTTTTCCTTTTCTTCCTCTCCTTCAATCCTCCAGCCCTTAAATGTTGGCCTGTGAACCAGTGCCCACTTTCTGCTCTCCCTCTCTGACCCCTTCGGACTGCCATAACTCATGTGACTAGGAGGAAATGTTTCTGACCCCTGACAAGAACTGGCGGTCCTCTGATATCATCCCTCAGTTGTCATGGAGACCAGGTAATTGGCTCACGCCGCATTGCTTCCCTCCAGCCTTCCCTCTGCCTGTACAAATCCTTTTGCACGGCATACTTGGAGAATGAAATGTGTTATTTAGCTCAATTCATCGTTACTGTTTTTAAATGATTCCATAATATGATTGCAGGAATTGAGCAAGTCCAGCTTAACTTGGTTATGATCCTTAGATGTTGTTGGTGTCTGTCTGTCTCAAGAGACAATGGAGTATGCCTTTGGGGGTGAAGTCAAACCCCTGCGTTAGCAGCGCTGAAGTAAGCTCCCCAGGGCGCAAGCCTGGGCAGTGTGTTTGGGGGTCCTAGGCTGCCCAGACAACAAGATCCACACACCCCCCCCCGACCTTGCTGAGTGGTCCAAAGGAAAGCACAGCAATATGTTTGGTACCAACGTGGCTGCAGGAGTTGCTGGAAGGAGACATACAAGGCACCATCTAACCATTTTAGGGACTCCACTCTGGATTTGTGTAGGGTTTTTGCTCCTTAGCCTCTACTTCTCCCGAAGATATCCTGCAAAGCAGCAGAGGTTTAGGATTAGAGCAGGGGGCAGCAAACTTTTTCAGCAGGGGGCCGGTCCACTGTCCCTCAGACCTTGTGGGGGGCTGGACTATATTTTGAAAGGGCAAAAAATGAACGGATTCCTATGCCCCACAAATAACCCAGAGATGCATTGTAAATAAAAGGGCACATTCTACTTATGTAGAATGATTCCTGGACCATTCGCGGGCCGGATTGAAAAGGCGATTGGGCCAGTTCTGGCCCCCTGACCTTAGTTTGCTTACCCATGAATTAGAATTTTCCTTCTCCTAGATGGGCTACTTTCCCAGACTGACAAGCCCCACCTGCCCCATCTGCAGCATGTGCAGAAACTGCCTTCATCATCGTTGGACCCACTCCTGGTCTCATCCGCTCAATCCTTCAGAGCATGTATTTGCATTAAAGGGAAATCTCTAACTCACCAAGGTTTTGAGACCCACCAGCTACCTTAAAAATGTGTTAACTAATAGTATCATTGCCCTTATGAGCATGCTGGGATTAGGGCTGGGTGACATCTGGTTTTCAACTTCACGATATAACAACAGCTACACATCACAATGTTGTTGTTGTTGTTTAGTTGTATAGTCGTGTCCGACTCTTCGTGACCCCATGGACCAGAGCACGCCAGGCACTCCTGTCTTCCACTGCCTCCCGCAGTTTGGTCAAACTCATGCTGGTAGCTTCGGGAACACTGTCCAACCATCTCGTCCTCTGTCATCCCCTTCTCCTTGTGCCCTCCATCTTTCCCAACATCAGGGTCTTTTCCAGGGAGTCTTCTGTTCTCATGAGGTGGCCAAAGTCTTGGAGCCTCAGCTTCAGGATCTGTCCTGCCAGTGAGCACTCAGGGCTGATTTCCTTCAGAATGGAGAGGTTTGATCTTCTTGCAGTCCATGGGACTCTCAAGAGTCTCTTCCAGCACCATGATTCAAAAGCATCAATTCTTCTGCGATCAGCCTTCTTTGTGGTCCAGTTCTCACTTCCATACATCACTACTGGGAAAACCAGAGCTTTTACTATAGGGACCTTACACATCACAATATCTTGATATATAGATTTAGATATAGATATAGATGCATTGGTGGAGGACCTTGCTGGGCCTCCCCATGGCAGCAGAGGTCCCACTGTAGTTCCCCATGGTGGTGGAGAGTGCGCCATGTTTCCCTGCAGCAGCAGAGGGCTTTGCCGCGTCTCCCCGTGGCAGCAGAGGGTCCCACCGTACCTCCCTGCAGCGGCAGAGGGTGCACCCCACTTCCCCACAGCAGCCGAGGGCCTTGACAAGGCTCCCCGTGATGGTGGAGGGCCTTAAAAAGTAAGGAAGTAGTAGATTTAATGAAAAATACTAAATAAACTTCTATATAATACATTGAATATATTTTCAACTAATTTAAGAGTAGTTTAAGTGATTTACTGGTCAAGTTGCATTTGCTTCCCCACTCAGAGGTCTAAGTGGAAACTGTGCATGCATAAGCCCCCCCCCCCCCGAGTTAAGTTAAACTTACTTCTACTTTCCTGGGAGTAAGCTTCATTGAATTCAGTAAGGCTTGCTTGTGAGTAGATAAGCATTTGCTTGCATTGCTTACCCACAAACACTCCCCCCCCCCCATCATCCTCACATCCTACCCAACCTCTCATTTCAGCATAAGGCAGCCAGCTAAATCTCCTCCCCTCCATTCCCCCCCACAGAAGCCTCCCCCCACAAAGCCTTCATCCCACCAATCTCTCCCTTTTTATGGGAGGGAGGGAGGGCAAGCAAGCAAAAATATAGTCTCCTTTAAATAAAATTTTAAAACAACCTTTCCTTTTTAATATGGAGGAAAGCTATTTAGGCGGAACCAACAACACAAACACCACCAGAGAATAAAAATAATAACTCTTCCTCCTTTTTTTCCACTGGTGGGGGTGAGTGTGAGGAAAGAAATAAATGCTTTCCAGTTCTTCCTTTACATTCTTTGTTTACTTTGCTGCTGCATCTTTGATTGTCTGGATTGTGGTGAGGAGGAAGGAGGCAGAGAGCAAACAAAGCAGGAGACTCAGGCTTGCAAATTATCTGCAAATTATCTGTAAAGTAGCTGTCCAGCTGAGCTGCCTCCTGGGAAGCTGTCAAGTCTCCACCCTTTGTTCACCTGTATATTGCCTTGTTGAAACACTTTACAGGAAGTTATTTCAATACCGTGGTACCACTGGTTACGAACTTAGTTCTGGAGGTCCGTTCTTAACCTGAAACCGTTCTTAACCTGAGGTACCACTTTAGCTAATGGGGCCTCCCGCTGCCATCATCATGCGATTTCTGTTCTCATCCTGAGGTAAAGTTCTTAACCCGAGGTAATACTTCCGGGTTAGTGGAGTCTGTCACCTGAAGTGTCTTGCTACCCGAGGTACCACTGTAAAAGGTAAAGGTAAAGGGACCCCTGACCATTAGGTCTCCAGCGCGGAGAACTGGGCACAAGCTAACAAAATGAATTTCAATAGGGACAAATGTCAGGTTCTGCATTTAGGCAGGAAGAACCAGATGCACAAATATAGGATGGAGGACACCTGGCTTGCCAGTACTACATGTGAAAAGGATATAGGGGTCTTAGTAGACCACAAGCTTAACACAAGTCAAGAATGGATTCACCAGCAAAAAGAGCTGGTGCCATTCTAGGCTGCATCAACAGAAGTCCAGTGTCCCAATCAAGGGAAGTAATAGGTAAAGGGACCCCTGACCATTAGGTCCAGTCGTGACCGACTCTGGGGTTGCGGCACTCATCTCACTTTAGTGGCCGAGGGAGCCGGCGTACAGCTTCCGGGTCATGTGGCCAGCAGGACTAAGCCGCTTCTGGCGAACCAGAGCAGCGCACGGAAATGCCGTTTACCTTCCCGCCGGAGCGGTACCTATTTATCTACTTGCACTTTGACGTGCTTTCGAACTGCTAGGTTGGCAGGAGCAGGGACCGAGCAACGGGAGCTCACCCCGTTGTGGGGATTCGAACCACCGACCTTCTGATCGGCAAGTCCTAGGCTCTGTGGTTTAACCCACAGCGCCACCCACGTCCCTGAAGACCACTGTACTGGTCTTCAAAGGTATGGCGATTTATCATGCAGCCCTAGCTGGGATGTGTTGTCACAGCCTCCTCCCATGTGGGAATGGGTGGGCAAAGCATCCTTTGCCACCCCCATCACTGCCACCTCTCCTTCTATACTGTCTTGGGTAGGTTTTCTGTCTCTGCGATGTGCGTAGGAAGGACGGCAGCAGTGGTGGGTGCTTGCAAGTCAGAATTAGCAGTCTGGCCCTCTTCTTCACAGCTAATGGCGTTTGCTTTTTCCAGTGCCCCTTTCTGGTTCCTCCCACGGCATCCCTAGACTTTCCCCAGGCTAATGTTGCTGCTGTTGTCCTTATTTTTGTTCAGCTCAGGCAAGGAACCCTGCACTCACAAGATTCCTCAGAAGCTGCCTCAATTAAAAATATATAGTCTTGACATTCTGCTCTTGAAGGCGCTGGTGTACAGTTCTAAATTGGTTCTCATTTTGCAGACTAGAGTGAGCAGCTTGTAAGTGTGCTGTGGAATACAAAGTAAGAGCTGCTTATATAATGGGATATGCAGGCCACAATCAATAGTGGCTTCATAGTAAAGATTGTGCTGCTATTTGCCCTGATAAGCACTTTGTCTCGGGTATTTTTCTTGCCAGTCTGCTGCTGTCAAACCACCTACACTAGAGTGATTTGCTGTTAGAAGAATTTGTGTATAGTGTAGATGATGTAGACATTCCAAAATGGGATTTTTTTGTTTCTTCTAACCTTGCCGTTTTTATGGCATCAACAATAGCATATGGAAGACCATACTTACATTTTTTGGAAGCTTTATGGGACTAAAATCATTACCACTGCCGTCATCCTCACCTTCATCTTTTGTAGCATCAGCATCCGTAGAATCCCTCTAGGGATACGATATTCCATCCCCCCACTTCCTGGGTTGTTGATTTGAACATTTCCCCTCAATTCTTAATGTTGCTCTCAAGTACCTGTGCCTTAGGGACACGGACGGCACTGTGGGTTAAACCACAGAGCCTAGGACTTGCCAATCAGAAGGTCGGCAGTTCGAATCCCTGCGACAGGGTGAGCTCCCGTTGCTCGGTCCCTGCTCCTGCCAACCTAGCAGTTCAAAAGCACATCAAAGTGCAAGTAGATAAATAGGTACCACTCCGGCGGGAAGGTAAACGGCGTTTCCGTGCGCTGCTCTGGTTCGGCAGAAGCGGCTTAGTCATGCTGGCCACATGACCCGGAAGCTGTACGCTAGCTCCCTTGGCAAATAAAGGGACATGAGCACCGCAACCCCAGAGTCGGCCACGACTGGACCTAATGGTCAGGGGTCCCTTTACCCTTTACGTGTGCCCCACTCAGTGTTTTATATGTTTTAAATTAAAGGCCCTACTGAGTGTAAGGGAGCATTAGTACAGTTTCACAACTGGTTAGCAATCTGTGTATGTTTCAGTTTCTTGTGATTTTTAGATTTCGGGGGACGGGGAGGGGATTCCACTTTGCAACATCCTTAAAAAGAAGTCAAATGCTCTCTGTAGTGGGGCAGGAGAGCTGAAAATAATGCCAATATATTTCACATCTGGCAACCAGTACAGTGGTACGTTTGGTTAAGAACTTAATTCGTTCCAGAGGTCCGTTCTTAACCTGAAACTGTTCTTAGCCTGAGGTACCACTTTAGCTAATGGGGCCTCCCATTTCTGTTCTCATCCTGAAGCAAAGTTCTTAACCCGAGGTACTAATTCTGGGTTAGCGGAGTCTGTAACATGAAGCGTCTGTAACCCAAGGTACCACTGTACACGGGTACAATTCATGGCCTCTAACGATTATGGTGGCTCATTTACCACTTATAATGTATTTAGCATTAACTACTTGATTCTGCACAGAGTTAACGCTAAATACATTACTTCTGGTAAACGAGTCACCATAGCCACTAGAGCAGGGGCAGGGGTCAGCAAACTTTTTCAGCAGGGGGCCGGTCCACTGTCCCTCAGACCTTGTGGGGGGCTGGACTATATTTTGGAAAGAAAAAAAATGAACAAATTCCTATGCCCCACAAATAACCCAGAGAAGCATTTTAAATAAAAGCACACATTCCACTCATGTAAAAATACGCTGATTCCCGGACCGTCCGCTGGCCGGATTGAGAAGGCGATTGGGCCGGATTTGGCCCCTGGGGCTTAGTTTGCCTACCCATGCACTAGAGGGCCATGAAAATTTGTGTCCTTGGGCTTTTAAGACTTGTCTACCAATGTGCTTTCTGAAAACAAAGGGACACATTGGTTCTCCTACCCCACTAATGATACTAACGTTCCAAAGAGATATTAAAATGTTCCAGTTGTCTTCCTTTTCTAAATTAGTTGCAACTGACTTAGCAGTGTTAATGGAGAGATACGTGATGCTAATATAGGCTCAAGCTTTCCTCCCACATGGTGTGTGGTTTGTGATGTGGGAAGGGACTTTGCTGCTCTTGTGCTGTGAATGTAGTTCGGTGGGTCGGGAAGGCTTATATACACTTATTTCTGGATAAGCCCAGTTGAACACAAAGTGGCTTACATCAAAATAAAGCAGCATAGACTCAGGCTTAACATTCATTTCACATTTCTGAAGTTTTCCCAAGTGCTCGGTGGAATATTGCTCCTGATTTCTGACCTGTCGCCTCTTTATGCTGTTTTCTTCCAACTGGCTAAAATCTGGTCCATGGTTTATCTTCTCCTACCTTGAATTGATGCTTTTGAATTCTGGTGCTGGAGGAGACTCTTGAGAGTCCCATGGACTGCCAGTAGATCCAACCTATCCATTCTTAAGGAAATCAGCCCTGAGTGCTCACTGGAAGGACAGATCCTGAAGCTGAGGCTCCAATACTTTGGCCACCTCGTGAGAAGAGAAGACTCCCTGGAAAAGACCCTGATGTTGGGAAAGATGGAGGGCACAAGGAGAAGGGGACGGCAGAGGATGACATGGTTGGACAGTGTTCTCGAAGCGACCAGCATGAGTTTGACCAAACTGCGGGAGGCAGTGGAAGACAGAAGTGCCTGGCGTGCTCTGGTCCAGGGGGTTACGAAGAGTCGGACATGACTAAACGACTAAACAACAACAAACCTTGATTACTGCAGTCTTCTTCCCTCTGGACTTTAATTGTCACACAATGGCCTACTCATTTCTTTCCAGGACAGTGTTGCTAAAATGATTTACCTCTCTAATTATTCCTACTGTGCAGTTCCCTTTTTAAAAGATCCCGTAAGATTTAGAATGTGCCTTGGTTGGTTTCCCCATTTTCTTTAGGCTCAGGGATGAGTTACTTATTCTCACTCTGTAGTGAAGTGAGGATTTTTGCAATGTTTATCTGAGAGCTGAAGAATATGATATAAAATTTGTATGTTTCTGATTTATAGGTCAGGGAGAAATGTTTTGGAAGGTGCTCAGGAACTTAAATTACTTAGGTGAACAAAGAAATCATTCAGTGTGCCATTAAGAAGTGTATTGGATATCCTTTACAAAACCAATAAAGAAGACAAACTTTTAAAAAAGAATTTACTTATTAGATTTGTGGCCAGTATACTTGGCAGTCACTCTTATTTATGTGACGGAAAGATTTGAGAAGATGCCCTTAAGAGGAATGGGTACCTGTTATTCTCTGACTCCAGGTTTTATTGACTAAACGGCAGATGTTCTCAGGGAGAAAGCACACATCAATCCCCTTACAGTGCCGAAAATTCTAGATGTGACCTTCTAGGGCTCGCTTTTTGATTTCGCAAGTTAGATGGTAAAATCCTGGTTATCAAAGTTCATTACTTTACAACCCCTTAAGCTCCCTCTCTTGGGCTTTTTATATCAGCTTCAGATGTCAAAGTGTTAGCTGACCTGAACCAAAATGTCATTTTAAACAATGTTTAAACTTAAGTTCATCCCTAAACCACCCCAATAAGGATGAAGTGTTATACCACTAATTGAGACGCAATGCCCTAGTTGAATCTTCCTGCTGCAAGCCCAGGGCTTCCATGCCTTGACCAAAGTCCCACAACCATTGCTAAAACCCTTCCAAAAAGAATTTTAAACGACCATCTTTCAGTATTCCCAAATACTGTAATCCATCACACACCCAGCACAGACCTCATCCTTCCCTTGAAAGCTCTCTTTGGCCTTTCTGCCCTTATTTTCATTACCTTCCCGACCACGGCCTTTGTTTCTTCATCTCTGTTCTCTCGTGTCAGCTGAATATGTCTTGCTCTCATAACCGATTTCCACCATTCTCTCTTGCTCTCCCTTACACCTGCAAGCTCTTTTATAACATACCAACATGGGGCCACCTTCCTCACATTCACCAGAGCCCACCACAAAACCCATCACTTCAGTCTCGTCTTTGACTTAAACCTTTATCCTGGTTTTTTAAAAATAAAGTTAAGTTTGTTAACTTCACCTTGCTAGCATAATAGTGCAGTTCTAAGCATGTTTGCTTCTGAGTTCAGTGGGTTCAGTAGTACTTACTCCCTAGTGTATGAATTTAAGAGTATAAGGATGCCTAAATATAAGTAGCATCACTTGCTTATTTTCATCCTTTGTTAGCACTTCTCTCTCTCTCTCTCTCTCTCTCTCTCTCTCTCTCTCTCTCTCTCTTCTTCTAGCATTGTTGGAATATATTATAGTCTCCTCCTCTATTTTGTTTGTTAATTTATAAACTGTTCTGTATATTTGTTACAGATAGGTAGCCGTGTTGGTCTGCCATAGTCAAAATAAAAAAAATCCTTCCAGTAGCACCTTTAAGACCAACTAAGTTAGTTCTTGGTATGAGCTTTCGTGTGCAAGCACACGAGTGTATCTGAAGAAGTGTGCTTGCACACGAAAGCTCATACCAAGAACTAACTTAGTTGGTCTTAAAGGTGCTACTGGAAGGATTTTTTTTATTCTGTATATTTGTGGCACTGCAGAATGGATAATGTGCTAAGACCTAGATCAACCTTTTTCAACCTTGCGTCCCCAGATGTTGGGATACAACTCCCATAATCCCTGACCACTGGTCCTGCTGGCTAGGGATGCTGTAGTCCAACAACATGGAGACGGCAAGGTTGAGAAAGGCTGATACACCAGTAACACCATTCATGTAGTGACTGGGGCGGCACCATTGGCTTTGTTCCTGGTACCACATGCCTGATCTAGCCCCACCCTGATGTCCACACCTTAGAGGATGGATGTCTGAAGCAGAACCTGTGTGGATGAGCTGCTTTCTTTGGAGGTCTGCGGTCATTCAGCAGACACCAGAGGGTAGACCTAGTCTAGGCACACGGTTGGCTGGTCGTATGGCTCTCCTCCCCAGCCATCATCTAATGGTAACTCTTTGTGTAGGTAATGAATGTTGTTGTTTAGTCGTTTAGTCGTGTCCGACTTTTCGCGACCCCCTGGACCAGAGCACGCCAAGCACTCCTGTCTTCTACTGCTTCCCACAGTTTGGTCAAACTCATGCTGGTAGCTTTGAGAACACTGTCCCACCATCTCGTCCTCTGTCATCCCCTTCTCCTTGCTCCCTCCATCTTTCCCAACATCAGGGTCTTTTCCAGGGAGTCTTCTATTCTCATGAGGTGGCCAAAGTATTGGAGCCTCAGCTTCAGGATCTGTACTTCCAGTGAGCACTCAAGGCTGATTTCCTTAAGAATGGAGAGGTCTGATCTTCTTGCAGTCCATGGGACTCTCAAGAGTCTCCTCCAGCACCAGAATTCAAAAGCATCAATTCTTGTGATCAGCCTTCTTTATGGTCCAGCTTTATTGTCCAGGTAATGAATGGGGGCTGGTAATTTTTATGGATGAAGGATTGGTCTGGAATCTCTATGCATATGGTGAGCCTTTTACTTTTGGCCAGGACTGGATTGTAGTTTGTAGAGAAATAAGTGTGTGACAATTGCAACATGGATTCCTACTGCATCACTGAGCTTCAAAAAGTGGTTAGAACTTTAGTGCTTCCAATTAGAATCTGGCAGCAGTGGGTTTGGTTGTAGAGATGGATGGTGGTGAGTACAGAAACAGAGCACACCCTCACATCCTCAATGTCTCCTGCTTCCAGCTCTTCATACGAGGTTGCTCTTTGATCTCACAGATGGTGGTCTGCCCCCCAAATTTGGAAATTTCTGTGTTCACTTCCTGTTTATGGAGCATTCATTCTGATATGTCTCCACAAAGTTTGTGGGGAGGTTAAGTGACGTTGGCTACTTGGCCTTCATCCTGATTTGTTTGTGCAGAGATTATACAATGCTGCCTCCAGCAAGTGTTATACTTTCCGTATTTCAAAAACTCCAAGGTTTGTTGCGCATGAGAGTCTAATTAACTTTAATCGGAGAGCCCAAAAATGGCAAGAGTCTGGAAGTGGCCCTATATATGACATGACATGAAAGACAAAAATCCACTCCTCAGATGGTATAAGATGCCCAGGACTGTGAACCTGGAAGTGGGAGTCTTGGATTCAAATCCCTGCTAATTCATGTAGCTCATTGGGTGGCCTTGGGCAAAATTCTTTTAAAAGGCTACTCTGAACTCTATGTAGGAAAACTGCAGAGAGATAACTAGGAGAGGCAGAATTTTATTTCCTCAACTGCTGCTTGATCGGTTTCAGATCATTTTTGGGTCTTGCATTTATGTTGATTTTATTTAGCTAAAGGCTCCCTTTAGAAGATTGTTCACACATAATGTGTAGGTTGAATATATATATATATATATATATATATATATATATATATATTCATTTACATCGAAGAGATTTAGTCAGTTAAAAAAAATTGCAGATGACTGCAAATAGGATGTTATTGTTTGAAAGCTGTGATTCATTACTACAGGATATTAGAACATGGAGAGTTTGATTTGTAACACTGAATAGTTAATGTGAACAAATCATAAATTACAGCATTAGCTGGCTGCGGGTTTCCATTTGCCAGGATGTTGTACAATTTGGAACTGAAGCAAAGTGTCCCCTTTCTCATTTTCCCACCTCATGGCCTGGCTGAGGGCATTAAAGTCATTGTGGTCTACAAGGGTAGTAGGTGAGAGTTCTTTGGCACAACCCTGTACATTTCTTCTCAGACGTATGTCCCATTGATTTTGAGTGGGCTTACTAGATCAGACAACGTTTGTAGGTTTGCAAGAAGTTTTGTGAGGAGTATTATTGGAAGTATTGCAAAAATGGAGAAGGGGAAGGATGATTTGTTACGAGATGTAAAGGCAATATAAAGTTAAGAAATGCATAAGAAGTGGTTAAAAGGGTGGATCATCAGAGGTGCTGATGGAAGTCTAAAAAGATTGTATAAGTGATAAGTTTTGTGGTACATTTTATAATTTATATGTTAAAATCTATCTATCTAAAGATTTTGAGTGGGCTTACTTACAGGTAAGTGGGTATAGGATCGCAGCCTAGGTCCAAATCTCCTCTAAGCCATGAAACTCACAGAAGAGAACAAGGGAGATGTTCCTTGTGAGTCCTGGCACCTCTTTTTCTAGAAAAATAGCACTGCCAATTTTTAGGGCATTTCTTTTAAGTTCCCCTCACAAAACAAGAAGGGAAAGTAGGAATGTCCTGTTTAGGAAAAGGACTTGTCCTTTAGGTGGTTTCAGCCAACACTTTCTGTCAGGTGTTTGAGTCTATCCTTATGCTGGCAACTCTTGATATTTTCATCTTAATTTTGAATTATTATTACTTTAAGTAGATAGCAGGTGCCGACAAAATTTAATCAGTGCAACAGGAGCGGAGCCCCGAGCAATCCAGATGGTTCTTCTGCATGTTTTAAAGTACTTCTTGAGGGGCTTTAATGAACTAAATCCTTGTGGTAGAAATCATTCATTGAAGAAATAGCTGAGAGGTTCGGGGGGGGGGGTTAAACCACCTTGCACCGTGAGGCTTATAAAATCAATCTCCAGTAATGGGCACTGGCGGAAATGTTGCACACCCCCCCCCCCCAATGTATCTAGCTCTGTTTCCCTTATCTCATCTGAAATGTCTCCAAATATACTTCAGAGCACTGCAGCAAAAGTAGGTTGAGGCCACAGCTATATTCTTTTTCCCCCATTCATTGTAGCCCTTCTTATTCATTTGACTGCCCAGTGCTTTGAGGAGTCATTCATTTTCCTGTCATAAAATGCTTGGAATCTGTCGTGCCCGAAGGAATTTTACTTGATGATGGCTGAGAAGTGGAATCGATGCAAGGGCTTTGGGAGCACGCAGTTGGCCGGGCAGAGGTTGTGCATATCTAGAGGTTTACGCTTGTCAGTCATATTGGGTTTATTTTGGAGGGGGGGGTGGAATGCGCCTCTGGGGGTGAAGTCAAACCCCTGGAGAATCACAGCGCCTGCTGTGGCAGCAGAGACTCATAACTGCTGCATCCCACATTATATTTTGGCAGCAGAGACTGCTAACCCATAACTGCTGCATCCCACATTATTAGCAGCACCTCTCCAGGGCACAAGCCTGGGCAGTATGTATGGAGGTCCTGGACTGCTCAGACAGCAAAGCCTCGCAAGACGAAAAGAATCCGTTCTGTGAGTCTCTTCGTCTAGCGGTTTTTTCGTCTTGCGAAGCAAGCCCATTGACGGATTAGCGGATTAGCACTATTAGCGCTATTAGCGGCTTTTAGCGGCTTATCAGCTTATCGGATAAGCAGATAAGCGGCTTAGCGGCTTAGAAAAAGGGGGGGAAAGGGGGAAAAAACCGCAGGAACTCGCAAGACACTTTCGTCTTGCGAAGCAAGCCCATAGGAGATTCGTTTTGCGAAGCACCTCCAAAACGGAAAACTCTTTCGTCTAGCGAGTTTTCCGTCTTGCGAGGCATTCGTCTTGCGGGGCACCACTGTAAAGGTAAAGGAACCCCTGACCATTAGGTCCAGTCGTGACCGACTCTGGGGTTGCGGCGCTCATCTCACTTTATTGGCCGAGGGAGCCAGCGTTCAGCTTCTGAGTCATGTGGCCAGCAGGACTAAGCCGCTTCTGGCGAACCAGAGCAGTGCACGGAAACGCCGTTTACCTTCCCGCTGGAGTGGTACCTATTTATCTACTTGCACTTTGACATGCTTTCAAACTGCTAGGTTGGCAGGAGCAGGGACCGAGCAACGGGAGCTCACCCCGTTGTGGGGATTCGAACCGCCGACCTTCTGATCGACAAGCCCTAGGCTCTGTGGTTTAACCCACAGCGCCACCCGCGTCCCTCACAGGCAGCAAAGAAAAGGCGTTAAAAGTGCAAATAGCAAAGCTGGTCCTTATGCAGTCAAGATGCATCCTCCATACTTAGGAGCAGGAAGCAGCAGCAGGCCTGGGAGCATCCTAAGTTTTGCAGTACTGCAAAGTCAGGGAACTCTCTAGGAAAACAGCCCAGTAAGGTTGGGCTCAGTTGGGACAGAACGCTAACCTTTGCTGGGTGGTGGTCGAATGGAGTGGCTCAAAACCCAAAAGGGGAGCTGACATGGTGTTTCTAGTCCAGGCACCCCCAAACTTGGCCCTCCAGATGTTTTGGGACTACAACTCTCATCATCCCTAGCTAGCAGGACCAGTGGTCAGGGATGATGGGAATTGTAGTCCCAAAACATCTGGAGGGCCAAGTTTGGGGATGCCTGTTCTAGTCCATGCAAGTTCCTTATATTACTATAAAACTGAAGTATCTTTAATATTAAACCCTTGAGATGGAGTGCCTTACAAATGTAAATAATTAGTTTTATCTGTTCTGTGTATCTCTTTCTGATAGCTATCACTGTGGAGAACATGCAATTGATTATTAATTTTTTTTATAGTCCTATTTCAGAGTTTCAGGTGTAAGTTGTGATGGATATTTTGTGGGCACTGGGAAACTGAGATATGAAAGCTAGGAGCTCAATGGCATCTTAAACCCAGGTTATGGGCATAACAACAGAATGTCTAGGCACACTTTTTCAATAACAAGGATACAAAGCTGAAAACGAATGAACTGCAGCTAAAATATTTTCATTTTTCACATGGTCTAGTCCTTCCCTTGGTCCCACCTCCTTGATATTCTTCCAGAGAGTATCTGGAAGTGAGGAGTCAGAGAAAAAGTCCTCATTTCCTTCCACTCTGCAGTTTTAATCTGAAATCTTAGGTGCAGTACTGCGCCCAGAGCTCAGAAACTGCTTGCGCTAAAGAAATTCCTTGTCGCAAAATGCGCTTAGAACAATGGGAGTTTCGAACACTGGTTGTGGTGTGGCTGGTGGCTTGAGCCCTGTTATTGGCTCCGTTAAGACGGTTAAATAGAGTAACTTACAGACTGAAGTGTAGTCCATGAAACCTTTGCCGTAATGAATTCATCAGTTTTGAAAATGCCACAAGACTTTGTTCATTTTACATGCAGATGTGCACCATGTTAGTTGATACTGACACATGGAGGTTAGTCACTGGCAAATGTTCAAAAGAACTACAACTGAACTTAATTATACTGAAGTTCATAGGCTTCTTACCATTTCCAAAACACGGGTTTTTTTTATGTTTTATGAAGTTCAGTATCTTTCTGAAAATAATTAGGGCAGATAGATGTTAACCTTGCCCTGTATTTCAACCTGAAACATATAGCTTGTAATGTTATCTTAATTAAATGGGTAGAGGGTTTATTGAATCTAGATAACGATGAAACATGTTGATGTTTTATTGGGCTCCATTAAGAGTACTGTAAAAAAAGAAAAAGTAATTCCAGGCTTAAAGAAAAATTCACTTTTTACTGTTGGTCAGTTAGGGCGAACATTTCATCATTATCTGCTGACAGAGCATTAAAACGTAGATATTTATTACCTACAGAAATGAAATGCTTGAGAGCAGCTAATTATCAACTCGTCTGTTTTATTTCTTAACATCTTCAGCTTCAGAGAGAAGACATTTTAAATCAGCATCTGCGAGGAAGAGAGCTTTTCACAGGCTTGTGAAGCCAGCTACCAATAGTGTCAAAACCAGGGGGGTGGGGGCAGGTATACATTTTGCAAATTATCTAACATGTCAGCAGGCATTTGCACTTCTTGTTGGTCTAAAGTTACCTCTGGGTAGCAGGCAGCAGGTTGGGTCAGGGTGCCCTATACCAATGCATGGAGTTTGGAAAATAAACTGGGTTCACTCAAAATATTTATCCAGGAAGGCAAATGTGATTGAATGGGCATTACTGAAGCCTTACAAGATGAGACTCATAATTGAAATGCAGGGATTGAAAGGAGCAGACCAAACAAGAAGGGAAGGGAATAGCATTAGAGTGGACCCTCTGGATACGAACTTAGGGTAATTCGTTCCTGGGGTCCAGAGCGCTTCTGCACATGCGCACGCGGCGAAACCCAGACGTATACACTTTGGGGTTTGCCGTGGCCGTAACCTGAAGATTCCATATCCAGAGGATACGTAAGTAGAGGTACGAATGTATATATAAAGCTATAGTGCCTGAAATATCAACAACCTCAGATATGCAGATGACGCAACCTTGATGGCAGAAAGTGAGGAGGTATTAAAGAACCTTTTAATGAGGGTGAAAGAGGAGAGCGCAAAATATGGTCTGAAGCTCAACATCAAAAAAATGAAGATCATGGCCACTGGTCCCATCACCTCCTGGCAAATAGAAGGGGAAGAAATGGAGGCAGTGAGAGATTTTATTTTGACATGATGACTGCAGATGGTGACAGCAGTCACGAAATAAAAAGACGCCTGCTTCTTGAGAGAAAACCAATGAGAAACCTAGGCAGCATCTTAAAAAGCAGAGACATCACCTTGCCAACAAAGGTCCATATAGTTAAAGCTATGGTTTTCCCAGTAGTGATCTATGGAAGTGAGAGATGGACCATCAAGAAGGCTGATCGCTGAAGAATTGATGCTTTTGAATTATGGTGCTGGAGAAGACTCTTGAGAGTCCCATGGACTGCAAGAAGATCCAACCTCTCCATTCTGAAGGAAATCAGCCCTGAGTGCTCACTGGAAGGACAGATCCTAAAGCTGAGGCTCCAAGACTTTGGCCACCTCATGAGAAGAAAAGACTCCCTGGAAAAGACCCTGATGTTGGGAAAGATGGAGGGCACAAGGAGAAGGGGACAACAGAGGACGGTTGGATGTGTTATTGAAGCTACCAGCATGAGTTTGACCGAACTGTGGGAGGGAGGCAGTGGAAGACAGGAGTGCCTGGCGTGCTCTGGTCCAGGGGGTCACGAAGAGTCAGACACGACTAAACAACAACAATAGTGGCTGACCAGGCAGCTTAGCTTCCCTGGCTCACATGAGCAAATTCTCCTATGTGAGAAAAATCCATGTACAGTCAAACCTTGGGTTCCCGAACAGCTCCGTTTTGGAACGTTTCGGCTCCCGAACGCTAAAAACCTGGAAGTGAATGCTCCGGTTTTCGGACATTTTTCCGAAGCCATACGTCCGACGTAACTTCTGCTGAGTGCAGGAAGCTCTTGCAACCAGTGGGAAGCTGCACCTCAATTGTCGAACATTTTGGAAGCCAAAAACTGGCATGCTAGGAAGGAGGTTAGGATTCTTCTCTCTCATGTGTAGTTTATTAATTTCCTTTCATTTCCTGATGTTTATATCCCGCTTCACCATAAACAAAACCATAACAACCTCAAAGCAGTTTAGGTTTTTTAAATGCAAGGTGTTTTGTTTTGGAGGAACATTCGGTTATGCACAACTTTAACATTCATTGAGAACTTCTCACAGGCAGTGTTAGAAACTGAGATTTGAAACCTAGGAGCTAAATGGCACCTTAGACCGAGGTTATGGGCACAACAACGGAATGTCTAGGCGCACTTTTTTATAACAAGAATACAAAGCTGAAAATGAATGAACTGCAGCTAAAATATTTTGTTCATTTTTCACATGGTCTAGTCCTTCCCCTGCCCACCCCCCTAATATTCTTAAGAGGGTCTCTTCTCCGGTCTTCAGAGAGTAGCTGGAAGTAGGGAGGCAGGAAAAGGTCCTCCTTTCCTTCCACTCTGCAGTTTTAATCTGAAATCTTAGGCGCAGTACTGTGCCCAGAGCTCAAGAACTGCTTATTTTAATGAAATTCCCTCTTGCAAAATGTGTCTAGAATGATGGGAGTTTCGAACACTAGTTCTTGGTTAATAAATGAAAAGCAAAATATCCTAATCCAATACATCACATCAATTAGATTAGTGGCATGTTTTGCCGCTGGTTACTGAGAGGTGTGGGGCAGCAGAGAGTTTGGCATGGGGCAGGTCCTGCTGCTGTGCCCCCACTATGTTGAGCTGTGTTCTGCCTTGCCCCTCTTCCTTTTGGCAGTGTGCTGCCAGGTAATCAACATTGTGATGTCCCACCGACAGTTATCGATATAAAGGATGTGAGGAAATCCATGAATCTGAGCATGGAAGGAAGGTCTGCTGCGAGCATTTGGGTAAAAATAAAAGGAGAGGGAAGTAATAGGGATGTCACTGTGGGAATTTGTTACAGACCGCCAAACCAGGCAGAGGACTTGGAAGATGTCTTCCTAGAACAGATTACCAGATTTTCAAAGAAGACATTGTTGTATTGGGAGATGCCAACTGCGTCAGAAATTGACTGCCATGTCTTCTACCTTCTGCTTGTCCTTTAAGTAGCTGTGATCAAGTTTATTAGTTATTTGTTACTCATAATTATTAATATTTAACAATTATATTATCATTGATTGTATTTTATTATTCCTAATTTTAATGTTTGAATGCATAATATTTCCTTTTGTTCGTACTGGGCAAGTAGTTACATGCCTCTAGAAGACATTTACATAGATTTTGCACTCTGAATTATCCTCACAGGGCACAGGGATGTGGAAATAATTGTATCCCATGCATTTTCGGACCCCATTCTTTTCATATTACCTGAAAAATAAAAAGGGCTTCTTGTTTGCAGTTCTCCTACCCCACTACTGCAAAAAAAACAACAACAAAAAAATGTTAGAAAAGGGCTAAATAGCCAAAATCAACCAACTGCTTCAAAATTAAAACTCATCCAAAAATGAAAGCACCCAGCGAAGGCCAAAAAACATTCAGGCTCACTACCTTATCAGAACTAATGGTGCATTCACGTGGCAGTTTATTCCATGTTCATGACTTCCCCCCAGCTCTTAGGTTCTGCCTTGTCTTTGAGCTTTTCATGTGATGTAAGAGCCATTTCTGGAACCACAGTGGAATAGAGTGCAAGTTTAGTATCCATTTCCATGTTATTTGCTTCCGGAAGAAATCTATTTGAAAACAATATGGAAATGAGTGCAAAACATGTGCTATAGTCCACTATGGTTCCGGAAGCGGCTTTTACATCGTGCAAAAGCTCAAATATAATGTGGGAATTAGCAGTTAGAGAAATGTCGTGGAAACGGATTGTATCCTGACATGAGAAATCTCTTCCCAGTCCTCCTGAAAATAAAGCAAATAAAACAAAGTGCAGTGTGCCCCCTAAAGTGTGGGTCAGGAGTGGCATGGTGAGGAAGTTAACCCTTCCACAGGACGTACAGTTGTACCTTGGAAGTCAAACAGAATCCGTTCCAGAAGTCTGTTCAATTTCCAAAACCTTCGGGAACCAAGATGTGACTTCCGATTGGCTGCGGGAAACTCCTGCAGTCAATCAGAAACTGCGATGGACATTCGGGTTCCAAAGAACGTTCGCAAACCGGAACGCTCACTACCGGGTTTGCGGCTTTCAGGAACCAAAACGTTCATCTCACAAGGCATCCGACTTCCGAGGCACGAATGAACTTGCTGTGAAAAAGGTACTGCAGTGACCCAAAAAGCTTTTGGTTTAAAAGCACGTCTGTCCTGATTGCCCTACCAATTAATTCCTCCAAGAAAGCACTAAAGGAAAAAAAAGTTAATTAATATTTGCCTTTCACCCCTCTAGACATTTTATGATGCTTCTTATACTATTCTTGAAGAACTACACCGGCATAGTAATAGGAGTCCCTTCAAGGGGTAGGAACACTTTTCGCAACAGGAAATACCAAGAATAATTTTTCTTAAAGGTAAGGATAAAGGGGCCCCAGACCATTAGGTCCAGTCGTGACTGACTCTGGGGTTGCGGCGCTCATCTTGCTTTATTGGCTGAGGGAGCCGGCGTACAGCTTCCGGGTCATGTAGCCGGCATGACTAAGCCGCTTCTGGCGAACCAGAGTAGCACACGGAAACGCTGTTTACCTTCCCGCCGGAGCGGTACCTATTTATCTACTTGCACTTTGACGTGCTTTCGAACTGCTAGGTTGGCAGGAGCAGGGACCGAGCAACGGGAGCTCACCCCGTCGTGGGGATTCGAACCGCCGACCTTCTGATTGGCAAGTCCTAGGCTCTGTGGTTTAACCCACAGCGCCACCCGCGTCCCACCCATTTTTTTTCTCTTAGGATTTGTGTTATTGTTACATACTTTCAGCTGCTGTCCAGTAGTCCTCATGAAGGCATTCCAGGGGTTATTTCTTTCCCCACTTTCTGAGGCTGGAGAAAGAGGTCTTCCTTCACAGAGGGAAGGAGCCAGGGTGTATGATGCTGTAGAAAGATGGACACAGAAATTAAAAAAGATAGCAGATCATTGTTTATTTATGGTATAACAGCAGCTAGAACCCTTATAGCACAGAACTGGAAGAATGAAACACTCCCAGAGATTGGCAGATGCTCATGTTAGAATATCTACAATTAGCAAAACTGACGGGATCAGTCAGAGGAAAACGAAACAAAAAACAACTAGAGAATGGATAATATTTAAGAATTATGTAAAACTTTATTGTACAAATAACTCCATATTAGCAGAAATCGAGTGATATTTGTAAAGAAAAAGATCAAAGGAATGTACACAAAGCAGAAAGAAATGATATACAATGTAAACCTGTGTAAAAAAAGAAAGTTATATCAAACAGTATAATGAAAAGGATGGGAAGGATTGTGCTGAGTACTTTTATTATGTAAATAATTTTTCTCTTTTCTTTTTTTATTTATTTGCTTCTTATCTTTGTTACTTTTCTATTTCTTCTTTTTTCTTTCTTGTAATGTTTTTTCTATTTTATATATCTTTCGTTTGTTATCAGTTAAGAGATAGTATACAATGTTTGTATAGATTTGCAGTTTTTTTAATTAATAAAGAACAATATTAGAAAGAAAGAAAGAAAGAAAGAAAGAAAGAAAGAAAGAAAGAAGAAAGAAAGATGGACAGCCAGTTCCCCTCCAAAGCTGGAATGGGTGCAGTGGGTGGGGTTTGTCTTGGGAGAAGATGTGGACCCACAGGCTACAAAGCCCTCCATTGGACCAGTTCCAATGAGAGCAAACTACAAACAAACCAATATTTATTTCGCAAAATTTATACGCTGCTTGATTGAAGAAGAAAAAAACCATAACCTCAAAGCCGTTTACAAAAAAAGGCAGAACAATAAAATCACTTAGAAAAAAAATAGCAATAATAATTTTAAGACATTTGAAAAGTTAATGCTGTGAACTTCCCCGAGATCTTCGCATGGAGGGCAGTATGCACACATTTAATAAAATGAATAATAATATATAGACTGAAAACAGATTAAAACCCACATCACCTTTCTAAACATCTGGGCAGGTTTGCCTAAGCAAATATGCTTCTAGCAGACATTGAAAAGAATACAAGTAGTAGTAGTAGTAATTTATTTATACCCCGCCCACGTGGCTGGGTTTCCCCAGCCACTCTGTGCGCCTCCCAACAGAATATTAAAAACATAATAAAACATCAAACATTAAAAACTTCCCAAAACAGGGCTGCCTTCAGATGTCTTCTAAAAGTTAGATTTAGATTTGATGAGGCCCTAAGCTACTAAAGGTAATGGGGCCCTTTCTATGTCCAGCTGTCCTTTGTCAACAACAAATTGCCGCTGGTTTTTGTGTTGAATATATGCTATATGGCAATTTATGGACCTCATAGGTATCTAAAGCCATTTGCACTTGTTGCTATGCAACCAGTCCATGCAGAATGTAGGCATCCTATATATAGAAATGAGCAAACCAGTGATCTTTTAGGGAGCAGGCTAGCAGGCGGGGCCCATTACTCACATCATAGGAGCCTACACAACACAAAACACTGTGTTCAGTTCCTTGACATCTGCTGGGAGGGCATTCCACAGGGCGGGCGCCACCACCGAGAAGGTTCCTGCTTGATATCAGTGTGCAGGGAGTTCCAAAGTGTAGGTGCTCCTACACTAAATGATCAAGTTCTTGCAAACGTGGGGTGGGTATTATGTTGCTGCCTGGATAGTTCAGTTGCTTAGAGCTGATAATGCCAATGTTGCAGGCAGTGCCGGATTTAAGTATAAGCTAAACAAGCTCTAGCTTACGGCCCCACTCTCTTGGGGGCCTCCTAAAAATTTGAAGGAAAATAAACTGGATGTACATTTCCAAAATATAAGATAAAAAAACAAATAAAACCTATATACAGCAACTGTGTTTTGTGTTGTTTTGGCTCCTATGATGTAAGTAATGGGCCCCGCCTGCTAGCCTGCTCCTTAAAATATCACTGGTTTGCTCATTTCTATATACAGGGTGCCTGCATTCTGCATGGACTGGTTGCAGGGCAACATGCACAAATGGCTTTAGATACCTATTAGGTCCATAAATTGTTGTTGTTGTTGTTTAGTAGTTTAGTCGTGTCTGACTCTTTGTGACCCCATGGACCAGAGCACGCCAGGCACTCCTGTCTTCCACTGCCTCCCGCAGTTTGGTCAAACTCATGCTGGTAGCTTCGAGAACACTATGCAAATATAAAAGGTAAAGGGACCCCTGACCATTAGGTCCAGTCATGACTGACTCTGGGGTTGCAGCGCTCATCTCGCTTTACTGGCCGAGGGAGCTGGCGTACATCTTCCTGGTCATGTGGCCAGCATGACTAAGCCGCTTCTGGCGAACCAGAGCAGCGCACAGAAACGCCGTTTATCTTCCCGCCTGAGCGGTACCTATTTATCTACTTGCACTTTGACGTGCTTTCGAACTGCTAGGTGGGCAGGAGCAGGGACTGAGCAACGGGAGCTCACTCCGTCGTGGGGATTCGAACTGCTGACCTTCTGAACGGCAAGCCCTAGGCTCTGTGGTTTAACCCACAGCGCCACCCGCGTCCCTTAGCAATATGTTCAACACAAAAAAACAGCTACAATTTGTTGTTGACAAAGGACAGCTGGACATACAAAGGGCCCCATTACCTTCAGTAGCTTAGGGCCTCATCAGACCTCAATCTGGCCCTGGTTGCAGATTCGATCCCCATACAGGACAGCTGCGTATTCCTGCATTGCACAGGGTTAGACTAGATGATCCTCGGGTCCCTTCCAACTCTCCAAAAAAAATGAGAGGCACAAATACAAGATGGGTGACACCTGGCTTGAGAGCAGTACATGTGAAAAGGATCTAGGAGTCTTGGTTGACCACAAACTTGACATGAGCCAACAGTGTGACGCGGCAGCTAAAAAAGCCAATGCAATTCTGGGCTGCATCAATAGGAGTATAGCATCTAGATCAAGGGAAGTAATAGTGTCACTGTATTCTGCTCTGGTCAGACCTCACCTGGAGTACTGTGTCCAGTTCTGGGCACCACAGTTCAAGAAGGACACTGACAAACTGGAACGTGTCCAGAGGAGGGCAACCAAAATGGTCAAAGGCCTGGAAACGATGCCTTATGAGGAACGGCTAAGGGAGCTGGGCATGTTTAGCCTAGAGAAGAGGAGGTTAAGGGGTGATATGATAGCCATGTTCAAATATAGAAAAGGATGTCACATAGAGGAGGGAGAAAGGTTGTTTTCTGCTGCTCCAGAGAAGCGGACACGGAGCAATGGATCCAAACTACAAGAAAGAAGATTCCACCTAAAGATTAGGAAGAACTTCCTGACAGTAAGAGCTGTTCGACAGTGGAATTTGCTGCCAAGGTGTGGTGGAGTCTCCTTCTTTGGAGGTCTTTAAGCAGAGGCTTGACAACCATATGTCAGGAGTGCTCTGATGGTGTTTCCTGCTTGGCAGGGGGTTGGACTCAATGGCCCTTGTGGTCTCTTCCAACTCTATGATTCTGCAATTCTGTGATTTTGTGTGATACCTACAGTAGTGGCTGACTCTGCCAATTGACGTGATCTCACAGGTCAACTCGTCCCAAGTTGCTACAGGCTTTATATACTAATAGTAACAACTAGAACTTGGCCCTTTAATAAATCAGCAGCCAGGGCAGATCCCTGAGCAACGGTGTTTCTTGCAACTCCCTGCCAGCCTTATTTCTGATAATTTGTTTCACTTCATCTTAATTTGAGTTTTCCACCATATAATAATCCATCCTAGTATAAATGGTGGGCCTTCAGCGTTTCTTTTTAAAGTGCCAATATTTGTGGTATTCCACATGCATTCTTAATAGAGATGGGTAAGCACTTTGCCGCTTGTCCTGGAAAGCTGTCTTGAACTTCAACCAGGCACTTTGCTCGAAAACCCTCAAGAGAAGGGAGCTGAGTGCTGGAAGCTGAATTATATATATTTATTAAAAAAAAAATACACACACACATCTGCAACTCAGCATAATAACACTTTGTGCGGCTGATGAAGCGTACTGTAGTCTGCAAAAGTTTATGCCGTAATAAATGTGTTAGTCTTTAAAGTGCCACAATTTACAAGATTCTTCTTTGCGTTTGCTCTGACATTTTCCCTCCCCTCTTTTAAAGTTCTCCTTTTCATTCCTGTTGATAAGCTACCTTTATTTTCCTCAACTTCCTTGATCCAGCTTTTTACAAAGAATCTTATTGTCTCCACAAGAAGCTATGGAAGCATGCTACATTTTTTGACAACATGGTTTCAAAGATTTTTTTCCCTATACTCCTTTATGTCATTCTGTTTTCTTCTCTTTATTTGACTATTATAACTTGAGTTGTATGCCTTTTTTTTTACTGACTACCTTCAGGTTATTTCCCTGTCTGTTTAAAAGTGAATATTTTATGTGCTTAGCTGCTTGTGGATTTCTCCCTCTTTTTCATTGTTTATACGCTATTCCCCATTTGCTTTCCATGAATTTATTGTATCAAGTACTTTAAATGTAGAGCAGAGCAATCCCAGCAAAGAAGAGCCATGTGGGTGAGAGGCACATTATTAGAATCAGAATTGTAGAGTTGGAAGGGACCACGAAGGTCATCCAGTCCAACCCCTGCAATGCAGGAATCTTTTGCCCAGCGTGGGGCTCAAACCCACAACCCTGAGATTAAGAGGTGCTCTACTAACTGAGCTATCCCAGCTCTATTATCATTTTACTTAGTTGCTAGGTTTTGCACTTCCACGATGGGCATAAACCAGGCCTAAACTGAAGGCCCACAGTGCAAGACCTGTGCTGCTTCACATTCCCTCCCTTATAAGTAAAGGTAAAGGGACCCCTGACCATTAGGTCCAGTCGTGACTGACTCTGGGGTTGCGGCGCTCATCTCGCTTTATTGGCTGAGGGAGCCGGCGTACAGCTTCCGGGTCATGTAGCCAGCAGGACTAAGCCGCTTCTGGCGAACCAGAGCAGCGCACGGAAACGCCATTTACCTTCCCACCGGAGTGGTACCTATTTATCTACTTGCACTTTGACGTGCTTTCGAACTGCTAGGTTGGCAGGAGCTGGGACAGAGTAACGGGAGCTCACCCCGTCGCGGGGATTCGACTCCCTTATAGTCGCTCCCTTTTAACCACTTGTCTTTTGTCTCTATCCGCTTTAAGTTTCAGTGAGTTATAACCACTTTTAACTATTTGCTTTTATCCCTCTCTTCTTTAAGTCTTACATGCTTTATTTTATCTCATGTTTGTATCTCATGCTGGTCTGACCGTAATAAGGTTTGTAATATTATTTACTGAATTATTATTTATTAAATTTATATAACTACCCTTCAACTGAGGATCACAGAGCGCTTCACAACATAAAAACACGAAAGTGCAATACCGTCGTTAGTATCCACCATGAAAGTCCCAACCTGTGGAAAATTCAACAGATACTAACTGGTATCAATAGATGCTAACAATGGTATGCACTTTCATGTTTTTTTACATTGCAAAGCGCTCTGTGATCCTCTGTTGAAGGGTAGTTTGAGGCCCCCAAACAGGTGTTAATGGAAAAATCCGAGGGCTCCCTTGGACAAAAACAAAGACACCAGCCAGGATAACTTGGAGCAAAACAGCAGCCTGTAGGCTTGGCCTTTATTGAACTGTTGCAACAGGGTGCTCCCCTCACTTGCAGGAGAGAGGAGGGACACAGAAAAAATGGTGTGCAAGGTCTTATAAAGACTTTTGAAATTCCCATCCTGTAGATCAAGCCCACCCCCAGAAACATCATGCATACATCACAGAAAGGAGGGGTTGAGGGAGGAGTTGTGGTGGTAACCTGAGTGTCCTGTCACCTGGCTGGTTCCCCCTTTCCCCCTCCCCATGAGTACTTTCCAAGTGACAGAGGGGAGTTAGCAGTTTCCTGCCCCCAGAGGGAAGAGCTGATTATTGTCCTTTGTTCCAGTCTGTGCTGAATCCACTCCCATATGCAAGTTCTTTGTGACATTGATGGTCTTCTGTCTAGGACCATCAGGGTTGGCATAGCAACTGGGCAGGGCTCCTGTGGATGTGCTGGGATGTTCAAGGGATTATGGCTGGCCTGTATCAAACCTTTCCCATTTTGTAGTCCTTCCTTCATGGAGTAAAATAAAAGTGGAACAGTGCAAATCCGATGTATGGTTGATTTTCTATGAATTTATAACATAAGTGTAGCGTATGTAGTGTGTGAGTGTGTGTGAAGTTTGTACAAACTGAATGATTGGGGGGGGTGTTTCCTGCTACACAGGGCATTTCTTTTATGCAAAGCAGATGAGTCCGCTTTCTCTGCTAAGACTCCCAGCTGTCTTGGTGTACTAACCCCCTTCAGATATCATTAGCGTTCTCACCCACCCAGGGGATGTATCTAGAAATGCAGCATGGCAGCTGGCATCATCCTGCCCTACATGCGTTCCTTCATGTGTCTATCATGTTCCTGTGCGCTGAGGAATGTGAATGCACTGGGTAGAGCAGGCATCCCCAACCCTTGGCCCTCCAGATGTTTTGGACTACAATTCCCATCATCCCTGACCACTGGTCCTGTTAGCTAGGGATCATGGGAGTTGTAGGCCAAAACATCTGGAGGGCCAAAGGTTACAGTCCGCCCCTGTGATCCCTCTGTACCAGGCAAGCCCTGAACTCCTGAAGGGAGCTGGCGTGTCTCTTCACAGCATGCGTTTTAGCCGCCATATAATTCAGTGGCTGAAACCGTAGAATTATTTAGGATAAACTTACCTTTCTGGGGGGAAATAATAATGCATGGTTGTTGCCAAATTTAAAGGAAATGCACTTAGCTTTAATTGTAGCATGCCATGGATCATTAGCAAGTTGAAATCGGGGGAACGGCTTTTTGCGTGTGCATGTGCCTTCCACACCGGGCTTTATTTGGAGGAGCCGAGCATTTAATATGCTAAACCGTCTTTTACTTGTTTTATTTATATTATGACATTTAATTCTGCGGAGCTATTACAGCTGCTTTCTGAGCCTCCATTATTCATCAGCAGTGGGTGAGGGAGCCTTTCTGTTAGTTCCCTACCTCCACCACAGAAAGTCTCCTCTGTTCCTGCTTCTTTTTAGATCAACCTACAGCCTGGAGGGGATGGGGCACAGCTTGACACTTCATAGTGGGTTTTGAAGAAACACAGTACCAATTTTCAGGAGAAACTTTATTGTTCATTATAAAACTCTTGTTCCAAGTATACATTTTCTCCCCACACCCCAATTTTAGCAAAAATACATTTCCTAAGGATTCAGTGTTCCATTTAGATAAGAGATTCCAGCTTTCCCCAGATGTTGCCAGAACATTTTAATTGGGGGAGGTTTAAAGAGTGTTGTTCTTTGTGAACTCCTGTACTTTAGAAGTGGCTCAGACTCCACTCAACAAAGCTTGTTTGCTTGCTGGCAAAGATCCTTCTCCCAGTTCATGATTGTATCTGTATGTAGAGCAAGAGATCCCTCCACATCTCCACATCTACCGAAAATCCCTTTATTAATTCATTGACCACCTCCTAGGTTGTTGGGGTTTTTTTGAAGCCTATGGGCACATATAAAACATTTTTGTACCTGAAAAGAAATTCTCATTCAGCAGTGGCAAATATGCTTCTGTTTGCCTCTGGCCTATTAGAAGTAAAATTATATTAAATGGTTTCTGAGGTGTGAAAAGGTTAACTCAAGGAGAGTCTGCAAGAAAACCACCGTAGTGTAAAACATTAATCTGTTTTACACTTAAACTTCATGTCACCCTGCAGCCAAAAATAGCAATGATCATTAAACCAAATTTGCTCCTAAACATTAACAGAAATTTATTACAACTTACAGTTCTGAAAGACAATTAAACTTGCTTTTCATGTGGAGAACATTCCCGCTGAAATTGCTTCCCAGCAGGATATTTATTTATTTATCAGTTAGCCTATTATCATGGGGGGGGGGAAATATTTTTCACATATGAACATTTTTTTTTATACAATCAATTACAGACACACCTTGATATTCTTTCAAGTTGCTCCTTTAACCCGCTTTGTTGCAAGCACAGAATATTTGTAAAAGCTGCAAAGTTTGTATTTTCTTTAAAGAAAACTAAGTCCCATTTGCACATTTGGTACAAAGACAAGATGCAGATACAACAACAAGGGCGAGTTTGAACTATTCAGCTAACCTCTAACCACAGTGTGGGCATTAACATCAGGGCTGAAGGAGTTTAGCCCTTTCCCCTCTGCCTCATCCCCCCTTAGGCTGAAGAACACACCATACATTTAAAGCACACCTCTCCCCAAATAATCATGGAAACTGCAGTTTACACCACAGAGCTACAAATCCCCACAACTCTAACAAACTACAGTTCTGGGATCAAATCAGAAACCAGGACAGCTTCTGTAAACCTGGACTGCCCCTGGAAAATAAGGACACTTGGAGGGTCTGCTGTTGATATAGCAAGATTCGGATGGGACACTGTTGGGAATCTGTGTACGTGCAGCTACTCACACAGAGTCAATTAAGGTTTGGCAGACAGCCAGAAGGCAATCTGAAGGAGTAAGTCTGCCTGGTGATAACAGAGGCATGGAGACAGCTCCCTGACTGGTCACGCTCTCTCAAGGGAGGGATAATTAATGGCCTACTAACTGGTAGTTCGTGAGTTCAGTGGTTCAGTGTGTCAGTGTAGGAGTTGTGAGTCGTGTCAGAGAGAGCTAGCATAAGATCCGTGTTCTGTTCCTGTATATAGTCCACTGTATATAATAAACACCTAACTACAAGTTCCTGGTTCCTGCTTCGTCTATCCTGTCTGCAGCCAAGTCGCCAATTGCTTCCGTGGATTCTGCGTTTACTCTGCTAGGTCTGGCTAAGGTCCAGCAACAAGCTGGAAAGTTGCGAAACACCAAATAGGTTTTGCCAGTAGACACTACCTTACTCACTCGCTGCAATCTGGTGCATGAGCCTTCAGGAGTGACTGGTGCTGGAGGGGACGGGGAATAGGTTTTATGGCCATAATATCCCTGTGGGTTGGTTGAAAAGCAGTTCAGCTCAGTTGTCAGTAGCTCTTGTTGTTGTTGTTAGCATCTACAGTCAGTCTGGGCAAATTTGTCAGATGAAACTTTCTAAAATCGATAAGTTTGGAAGGCATATCACAACTCTCTCCAGCTTCTTAAGGGCATCTTTGAATGCAGAGCCACAAACAGTATTTTAGACGTAGCCGCAGTTATATCCTTTCCATTTGATTCCATTTCTTGAAGCCCACTGACAGCCAGGCTAGGACAGCAGTCCTTGAGGATTTACTCACTGCAAACCACTTGGGTTTGTTAGGCTATCCCACCCCCACCCCCTTTTTGATTCCAGCCACATCGTAAACTTACTGCAACCATATAATGCAAAATGAGCAAGTCCCTGGACAGGGGAGGGGGGCAGCGGAGAAGATAGCAGAAGTACTTTGTTAGGGGCTCCAGAGCCCCCCTCAGGCAATTAACTTTTGTCTCAGTCTGTGCTTGCTCCTTCACATGAAAGCTGATAAATAAAATAAATCTGTGCCGCAGCCGCTGTCTCCCTCAACATCAGGTTGTCATCTGCAATATCACAATTAAAAAAAATATATAATTTACCTACTCTGAGGATTGCAAGACAAATGATTACGCACATTCGAAAAGCGCTATGTAAATGATAAGACTTTTATTTTATTTTTTTACTTATTACCCTTTTGGATTGGGAAGTGAAGCAGGGAAAGTCTTGTGCCTTGGGAGAGTTTACTTTGCTATTTTGTTTATTATACATTTACATCTGTTCAGGACTGTGGTTCAAGGACCTGTAATTAGACCTCATAAACTTGTGGAAGAAATAACAAAGCATTCTCTTTAGGTCTTGCTTTCCAGATACAAATTTCTTGATGCCTGCATGCAATCTGTGCTTCCCACAGATTCACATTAATCCTGTGCTTAAATTTCCAATAGAATGTCTGCTTCATCCTGATATATTTCTAGTTCTAATTATCGAACGGAGACATGAGCAAAGGCTTGTTGGAAAGTATTACTTGGTGCAACTGTTTGCCAAATGCACGGTGATTGTGGTGCTTAGAAACACCCAGTCTCATAACAGTTTTCTCCCTTTTCTTTTTCTTTCTAGGTCTTGAATTTTGGACACTGGGTGAGGGTGTTGGTTTAGAGGGTAGCCACCCCGTTCGGATTAAAGCGAACTATCACCTGGAGGATTACCAGCAGAGAGAAATCTTGATTCATTCTTTTGGAAACTTTCGCTGCTGAATTACCCTTAAGTTTTGGTCCACAGTCATGTGGCCGCCACAGCTGCTGTTCCTCACAATGCTCTTGGCATCCACAGTCATCCACGGTAAGTACATGAAGGGCTTATTCAGTCCTCCCCCACCCTCTCCGCCCAGCCTGCGGAGGTTGAACTCTGCTGCGGAACAGATGAAATTTCAGAAGGGTTGAGCTCCTGTTGATTTGCAGCTTCTTTAAAGATAGATAGATAGATAGATGATAGATAGGTAGATGATAGATAGATAGATAGATAGATAGATAGATAGATAGATGATAGATAGATAGATAGATAGATAGATAGATAGATAGATAGATGATAGATAGATGATAGATAGATAGATAGATAGATAGATAGATAGATAGATGATAGATGATAGATAGATGATAGATAGGTAGATGATAGATAGATAGATAGATAGATAGATAGATAGATAGATAGATAGATGATAGATAGATGGATGATAGATAGATATTGCATTGGTTATGCTGCTTCGGTTCAGAAATATAGAATGTTTGATTCAGGCAGACTATTTTTTTTTAGAAAGCCAGCACTCCACACTGTGACAAATGCAGGGTTCAATTAAGTCCACTTGTCAGTGGCAATTTCCCGCCCAATGTCTGGTGAGTGCCCCCCACATGACTTGCCCAAAGATCCCACAAAGAGTGTAAACAGATGAAATGCTTTCCTTTTCAAATGGCAGTTCAGAAAGAGCAGAGGAGACGTTTGTCTCCATTCCTTGTGGCCTTTTGCAAGCAATGGCAGTGGAGGTGTGGAGGTGCTGGAGACACCTTTCTGCAAAAGCCCAGAGGCTCAGGCGGGGGATCTCCTCAACATCTCAGGCTCAGTATTATGCCCGCATCTCCATGATGGGACACATGTTGTTGTTGTTGTTTAGTCATTTAGTCGTGTCCGACTCTTCGTGGCCCCCTAGACCAGAGCACGCCAGGCACTTCTGTCTTCCACTGTCTCCCGCAGTTTGGTCAGACTCATGTTTGTAGCTTCGAGAACACTGTCCCACCATCTCGTCCTCTGTCGTCCCCTTCTCCTTGTGCCCTCCATCTTTCCCAACATCAGGGTCTTTTCCAGGGAGTCTTCTCTTCTCATGAGGTGGCCAAAGTCTTGGAGCCTCAGCTTCAGGATCTGAGCACTAAGGGCTGATTTCCTTAAGAATGGAATGATGGGACGCATACGTATATTTAATCAAAGATCTAGAATTGCCACTACCTCTGTCAGTACCTAGCAATGTTCCCAGCTGGCAGCATCTTGCTGAGACTAATGATTTCATTGAAAAGCAAGACTGGGAAGAAGAACCTGGCTGCCAGAGAAAGTGTTTCCCTCTTTCCCCCTGCAGTAGTCAAATTTCCAGAGAGCCCTTGCCATAAATAGTGGGAGAAAATACTTGAATGGTTTGGGGACTAAGAGCCCTTTTATCTGTCAACATAAAGCACCGATGAACATTAAGTATTGGTTTTCTCTTGATCAGAGGGTGTGAGGTTTGAGGTTCCCCTTCCTGCACAGCTAATAACTGTTATCTTTGCTAGAAAGTGATTAAGGCAAGTGAGTCCCTTTTGGTTCTGCTAAACCTCTCAGCAGCTGTCTGTACTATCGACATCCTTCAATATAACCTAGCTTGGTGTCATCGCTTTATGCTGGTTCCATCACTTCCTGGGGGAGGAGTTCTAGCTAATGGTACTGGAGAACTCTCTTTGGCTTGCTGGGTTCCCAAATATTTTGTTTCTCAAGTCACTCAATAGCTACATGAAACCGCTGGGACCTGTTGTCCAGGAATTTGGAGTACAGTGTCGTCCACATAAGAATGCTCCTCAGCTCTGTTTCTCCTTTGTGTTACGTTCTGGCGTGGTGGTTGTGATACTAAATGAGTCCTTGAGGTCAGTAATGGACTGTGTGAGGGAAAACAAATGAAAGCATTATCTAGACAAGGCAGATGTGCTCCTGGACACTAGAACGGCTGATCTGGGAATAGGAGTTCAGCCTGATTTGGAAAGGGGATAGCAGTCCCCTTGAATACTCTGGTTTGCAGACTGTATCCTGGATTCTCAGGTTGCAGTTGTGGGCACTCCTGGAGAAATCAAATGTGGCTCTCGTGACTCCGCATGCCATACTTAACACCAGAGCTGGATTATTACAATGCACTTTCCTCCCTAATCATCCCCACAACTTTGTGTGAGGCCGGCTTTGAAATGTGTCTGGAAATATTGGTCCAGAATGTGGCCGATAGACTGAATCACATCACTTCCTTTCTAAGACAACTTCACTGGCTTTGGATACATATCTGGGCAAATGCTGTTTGTCCTGCGCTTCTAAAGCCCTAAACTGTCTTAAGAACCAGGATACTTGAAGGACTTTGCTCTCCTACGTGAACTTGCCCAATTAGTAAGATCTCTTCATGCCCCCACCAGCATAGTGAGTTGTGCCCAGAGAGGGCATAAAGAATTGTCTCCTTCGTGGCCACTCCAAAGCTTAAGTTTAGTACTCTCCTCTCATGCCTGTTTCACCCTCTCTGTTTTACTTCTGTTGGCATGTGAAAACATCTCCTTTCTGGCAGACATTTTTCCTGCTGAGTTGCTGGTGGGATTTAATTCCCCCTGTTCGTTTCTTTGTTTGTTCGCTCGTTTGTTTTTAAAATTATCAGCTGTCTTTTCTCCTTTAGATCAGTTTATATAGTTCTTATTGATTGGGTTTAAATATTTTGACTGTGCTGTGAGCCACCTTGGATATTTGTTAAAGGAAATACAGGATACAATTGAATAAAACAGAATATAATCTTGTCACTTTTCATTTTTCATCGAAGATTAATTAGAAATCCTAGTATACGTTATAAAAATTGAGAGATTTCAGGGGCCAGGGACATTAATGATGTTTAGTTGTTTTATTTAATTTGGCTCAAAAACACATTGTTCATTTTTCAGAAGCCAAAGGAATATTTAATTCACATAACCAAGGGATGTCTCAGAGACAGTGAGCTTTCGTGCCGAAGTGCTTAGAATTCATATTTAATTGAATTCCACTTGCACTGGAATAAACTGCAGATCTCTCTGCATAGAAACAAGGACTGTGGATCGATGGGAAGGAAAAGGAATATTTTCATCCTAAGAGAACCCTTTAGTTGTTGCAGTTGCCCATAAATGAACATGATATACAAGGATAATGACAGAAAGAACGCTGCATGTTAGACATTAGACAGTTTTCTTTTTCTTTTTTAAGGAAAACGTTTGATGTGCTTTGACAGCTGTCACACTCGAATTCAAATAAGTGTTGGGATGGAGTGGCGCAAGAAGCAGCATGAGGAGAATGTGAATGCGCAAAGCTGGCTATTGGTCCGTCCAGCCTAGAGTTGGAGGTCCCGGGCCACAGGGAGGTTAGGCTGGCCTCAGCTAGAGCCAGGGCTTTTTCGGCTGTGGCTCCAATCTGGTGGAACGCTCTGTCCCAAGAGACCAGGGCCCTGCGGGACTTGACATCTTTCCGCAGGGCCTGCAAGACAGAGCTGTTCCACCAGGCCTTGGGTCAGGGCGCAGCCTGACTCCCTCCTTTGGCAATCTTCACAGAACTTTGGCCCAATGGTTGCCATCGATTTGATTTGAATTACTTTTATAATGAAGTGATTTTAGAATGTTGTACTATTTTATTGTTGTTAGCCGCCCTGAGCCCGGCTTCGGCTGGGGAGGGCGGGATATAAATAAAAGTTATTATTATTATTATTATTATTATTATTATTATTATTAACTCTGAATAGCTTCAGCTTTTCAGGATCTGTCCCAGCCCAACCACCTGACCTTTTCTAAGAGGAAGTGCCTGGAATTCAACCTAGGGCAGACTGCATGTAAAACTTGGACTCTTACCTCTGACCCATGACCCCCTCCCCTCCCTAATGGCTTGTTTACATCATTAATATGGTCTTCATGCTATATGGAGAGCCATGATTTAAATTATTCTAAAATAAATCTTGGACTCTTCTGGTTGCAGAGAAACACTTCAGAATTCACACACAATCACACACAGAGAGAGAGAATATCTTCCATGTTTTGTTAAGAATTATGTTATTTAACTTTGAGGGTAGGTTGGAAAAAATAGAGCTGGAATTGCTCGACCTCTGGTTCTAAATTTCAGACAGGATACATATCTCCAATGTCAATGGCACTGCAGACTAAGTGGTTACAAATTCCATCATCATCATCTCCTGCTTCAGGACCCAATATAATGCCTAAAGAGGTAAAGGTAAAGGAGCCCTGGACAGTTAAGTCCAGTCAAAGGCGACTATGGGGTTGCGGCGCTCATCTTGCTTTCAGGCCGAGGGAGCTGGTGTTTGTCCACAGACAGCTTTCCGGGTCATGTGCAACGGAACACTGTGACGAAAGCCAGAGCGCACAGAAATTCTGTTTACCTTCCCGCCGCAGTGATACCTATTTATCTACTTGCACTGGCGTGCTTTTGAACTGCTAGGTTGGAAGGAGCTGGGACAGAGCAGCGGGAGCTCACCCCGTTACGGGGATTCGAACCGCCAACCTGATCAGCAAGCCCAAGAGGCACATTGGCTTAGACCACAGTGCCACCCTTGTCCCTATATATAACGCCTAACTACCTTGTCAGAAGAGAGGCTGTGGAAGGTGTGTTATCACCATTCTCTTATTCCACTGCTTCCATCCTCTTTCCACTTATCCCCCATCCGTTGTCCCCATTGTACTGTCATAAAAATGAATTTCAGATATTGTAGCTAGCAGGATGCAAACCAAGGCATGTGATAATTCCCACTTAATGAAATCCTACATCAACCTTCCCTAACCTGGTGCCTTCCACATATTTGGGATCACCGCTTCTCTCATCTCTGACAACTGCTCATCATGGTCCAAAATACCTTGATATCAGCAGGTTTGGGACAGCTGTCCTTTAGAGAGGAAAACACTCTGGTTTCATTTTCACATTGAACCAATGTTTTTTTAATTCAATACTTGCTTATTCATGAGGAATATCAATATGGGACTTAGATTACCTTCTGAATTAATATGAAAATAACACACAATAGTGTGTGCAAATCCCATCATGGTGTTGTTTCAATCGAGGAGTTTTTCATATTTACCTTCCAAATGCTTTTCATCTGCAGATTGCTAATTTGACAAATGATTTGTATTTGGGGGGGGGTGATGGTTCTGAAAAGCCTGTTTTGATTTATCAGATACGGATGGAAATAGCCTGCATTTGCATTTTGAACTGATTAGTGAAGCAGTGATTTAGCAGTAAACAAAGTTGTATTTTCCCCCCCATATCGTCAGACTAATTCTGCTCTAGTTTCAGCTGTGTGCCTGCTCTGAGCATCATATTTCCTAGGCAAAACAGTTAACACTGTTTTGGATATCTGCACTGAACAGTTCTGAACTGATGTTTTGTACTTTTTCACATGTGTAACATTCAGTGCATATTAAAAACACTGCATACTTTGGTGTAAAGGTTCTTCAGTGATATTCATCTGCTGTGCTCAGTGCTTTTTTCTAGAAAAAGAGGTGCAGGAACCCCCACCATTTTTGGACGGGCAACCCTAAGTCGTTGAGCATCTTTCAGGAGGACACCTAAAGTCCTAGCCTTGCATATGATTAGTCCATGTGCTCAATAATATAAACATTTAGTCCTCATTGCCTACTAAAGCCCAAGAATATGCATCTGAACTAAACGCAGATTCACCCCTTTGATGGTGCCAAATAAATAGATAAAAGCATAACTTTTATTTTATTTATTAAGTTTGTATACAGTGGTACCTCTGGATGCAAACGGGATCCATTCCAGAGCCCCGTTCGCATCCTGAAGTGAACGCAACCCACATCTGTGCATGCATGGGTCACAATTCGCCACTTCCACGCGTGCGCATGACATCGTTTTGAGCGTCTGCGCATGCACGAGCAGCGAAACTCGGAAGTTACCCGCTCCATTCCTTCCGGGTCGCTGCGGAGCACAACCTGAAAATATTCATCCCGAAGCTACTTCAACCCAAGGTATGACTGTACTGCGCTTCATAATCTTAGGAGTTGTAGTCCAAGAAAGCCTGGAGGAAGCAAGTATCTGTAGTGCATTCTTCCTACATGTGTTCTGAGACTACACTGTTTCCTGCAAAGTGCCCTTTCTTATCGAAAGAGCTCTCCCAGGGAGCTCTCTCACTCACGGTCAAGAGTGAACATGGAGCACTGGTACCAAACTGTATATCATGGGCCAGGAGTTGGCTTCACCTGCTGAGCAGCAGCCTGAAGGAACAGAAGGTGAAGTGACTCCACCGGCTGCTGCTGAGAACCAGCTGGCTCCAGCTTTCTTAAGCAGGGCTTCCAGCCTAAGTCAGTTGCTGGAAACAACATTTGTTGTTCCTGACTAGACCTTGCTGCTTCTTGCTTCTCATTGCCTTTCTTGACCCCGGATCATCTGACTACGTGAACTGAGATACTCCTGACCTTAGGACTGGACTGGACTTTGTATATGGTCTCTGCCTCCAGGCAAGTACCCCCCTGAGACTTGGCTGGCTTCTCCATCCACTGAGCTCCACCATGGCTGGCAGCACAGGACTACGACACTGTATGGGAAACAGCCCTACTAGAAAAGCGAACCAACAAATTGAAATTAGCACGGGGACAAGCAAAAGAAGATTCTGTACTAGATCATGGATTGCAGTTAGGAGAACATTATACTTTCATAACCATTTCTCAGACATGTTCTACCAAAAAGGCAAAAAGGGGCAGCATCAATGACATTTTAGGGGAGTAATAAATAGGCTTATTCTAAACTCACCCAGAATCTGCTTCCATTCCCTATGCTAGCATAATGATATGCTAACAAGAGAGGTAGTGCAAGTTAAAAAAACTATTTCTGAACTCAATAGACCAGGCATAGGCAAACTCGGCCCTCCAGGTGTTTTGGGACTACAACTCCCATGACCCCTAGCTATCAGGACCAGTGGTCAGGGATGATGGGAATTGTAGTCCCAAAACATCTGGAGGGCTGAGTTTGCCTATGCCTGCAATTGACAGCTAAAATACGCTGCCCTTACCTTCTCCCACTCCATACCTGCACTGCCAAATTGGAATTCTCATTGGTGATGTATCTAAGATCCCAAATCCTAAAACACTAAATTGAGCATGATACTGTCACTCAGTTCAATCTTAGTGCTTATATTTACATGTATTTGCATGTTAGTCCAGGAACATTTTATACCAGATTGACAGGATTCACACTGAAAGGGAGATTTATGGTTTGATTCAAACTATGCTTACCTGGAAGCGAGTCCAGTTCATTACAATCAGACTTGCTTCTAAAAGCTCAGGACTGGGCTATTAAATTGCTGTGATACGCTCTCTTGCCTAGAATTGAACATAATGACACTTCCTTGTAAATAAATATGCATAGGCTCCAGCTGTTAATATGCTAAAGGACGGAAAGGGGACAGTGGAATAATGCAGCGTTTTAAGAGCCGAGTGAAAGACAATAACTGTGAAAAAGATTTATTCTGAAATTCCATTATTAAGAACTGTAACGTTTTGTTTGTCAGAAAAAATACATGGAGATGTGTTCATAACAGTAGCTTACAAATAGTTACTGGAATTTGCAGTAAGATACCATTACGGGGGGGGGGGGGCATTCAGAGATGTCATCTAGTAATTGGTGCATTGCTGGCAAAGCTGAAGGCATGATTTTTCTCTTGCTATTCTATGACTTGTTACTCTATGTACAAGGAAATGGAGCTTGTTACAGTTTCACACCACATAAGAATTTGGGCTAAAATGGAGATGTAGAATTCAACATTTTGATATACTGTTGTATGTTCCAGCCTTCTCTAATTGGAAGTCACAAAAATCGCCCTTGGAATTTGACATGGATATCCCGGCCAACCAATTTGTTCTAATTTTTTAATGCTTTCTCTGCTGCATAGAGAGGCATGTCATTATTTTTAGCATGGATGGATTTACAATGTTGTAATTCAAGAATGTCATCAGTGGTATGTGAAATCATTTATTATATTAGGGTTTTTTAGGCCTTTCTGTGCAGTGCTTTTGGCAAAACACCCAGTTTGTCATGACACATCTCTGTATACAGAATCCATAATGCCAGAACGCTTGCACAAAGCAATCTAATTCCATAATTGAATCAGTTTCCATAGATCAAAACAGCCAGGTCATATTGTTTCTGAAACGTAATTTGGAATAATCTTGACTACATGGAAATTTCAAAATCTAAAATGCATTCTTGGTTTTTCTTCTTCCTGTCTTCCAACTTATTTGTTAGATTAGTATTCAAATACAGTCTGTATTTGAGATTTCCATTCCTCGCTAGCAATTGTGTAAGTCAATCACAGTCCCCTAGGGCTTTATAACAAAGGCTTTAAACCCTGTTCATTCAACTGGAGGTGAAAGAGCCCAAAAGGGTTCTTTGATATCAGAGAATCTACTCACTATGTTAGATTTGGAAATGAACTCCTGAAAAGCCTTTCCACACCAGACTAACATTTCATGGTGCCATCACTTTGGGGCGGGCGGATGCAGTACTCACTCTAACTACAATGTAATATAACTGAGATAATGCTGTTTTTACCCTGGGTAGAGAGGTTGTTGCATGTTGGAGTATTTTATCACATATGGCTGCGCAAATGACATTGGTCCTTGTAGGAGTGACGTAACGCCTGGTGATGGATGCCACAACCCTACTTCAGCTCACATTGTCATAGCCCTAAAATCAATTCAGACCGCAAAGAGAGGTGTTGTGCCTCAGTTGTGCCTGGCTTTTTACCTTGCAGCTGCCTCAGGTCCAATGCTGACATTCTTATTATTAGAAAAATGGTCTCATGGTGCTGGTGGAACTTCTGCCACCATTGTATCATCTAGCTTTCACACTTGGGCTTCGCATTAGATGGCCTCACTGACAAGGCCTCTTCCCTTGTTTCTTTTGTTGCCCCCCATCTCCCTTGCCACCCAACATCTTAGGAGTCCATTCAGGATCTCTGAACAGCCAAGGCATAAACTTGTGTTCAGAATATTCACTTATGCATAAGGACATAAGAAGTGACTTGTAAAATCAGACCAAAATCCACCTAGTTAAACATTCTTTGCAAGAAGCTCAGCACTAGAAGATCAAGCAGATATTGGCCAGTGGTCAACTGAAGGCCCGCACTCGGCCTTCTCCTTTCCTCCCTTACTGCAGTAGGAGATTAAAAAATATGCAGTGTTCTATCCACATGGTCTCTTGTGGCAGATGCCTCCAGGCATGTACTATATTCATCTGTCTGGAATAAAAGGGCTTCCTCAATTCTCAAGGACTTTTAAGGACATTGGTTTGCTTACATTATTTATAGGTCACAGGATAAACAGTTGTTTTTCCTCTCTTGTTTTTGTAAGGGTCAAGGAACAAGTTAGTAGTCAGGACCAAATAATAACCAAGCATACAATAATATAGTGAAGTTCAGGAAGACACAGTTGCAAGGGAACATAAAGTCCTTTATAGTCTTTTTTGCCCAGAGGTAGGCAGTGTTAGTTCAGGCCCAGAAGTTGAGTGATTCACCAGGACTTAAGTAGTTCACCAGTAGATCCTAACCATGTCTCCTGTCAGGACATTGTTGGCTATTCTGGATTCTACAAGGCTATTACAACATCATTTACTACAACTTTAGGAGGAGATGGGAGCACAGAATTTTTCCAGGCACCTCTGTAGTTTCAAGGGAGATGCTACACCATCAAAACACTGGTTCAGCTCAAAGCAGTGGTACCTCGGGTTACAGACACTTCAGGTTACAGACTCTGCTAACTCAGAAATACTACTTCGGGTTAAGAACTTTGCTTCAGGATGAGAACAGAAATCGCACGACGACGGCAGCGGGAGGCCCCATTAGCTAAAGTGGTACCTCAGGTTAAGAACAGTTTCAGGTTAAGAACGGACCTCCAGAACGAATTAAGTTCTTAACCAGAGGTACCACTGTACTGACTGTGAACACCTCTGTGCTGTCTGAATTAATTTGTTTGCTCACATCTAATTCATTACCAGTTCCAAATAATGGTTCGGGGCCTTCACAGCTCTTCTGAAAAAAGCATTGAAAGAAGAAACAGAGTTGGTTGTCATTGGGGGGACACTGAACTACAAAACTCCAGATGATCTCCCCCAGCAGTTAAATAGATGTTAAATAGCATTGGGGGTGGGGGGAGGATGAGAGAGAACTCTGAGGGATAGCATAGGTTCATGGCAAACAGGAGTCCCCCGACACCACCTTCTGAAACTGATCCTTCAGGGAGTATTGGAGCCACCATAATACTATGTTCTCAAGTTGCTTCCTGACAAAGTGGTGAATAGTATTGGAAGTCACTGAGAGGTCCATCTGAACCAGCAGGATAGGCTCCCCATGTCCAATTCCTGGTTTAAGTAATCCTCCAAGGCAGGTTGAAAGGAATCCAGATTAATACATCTGTTTTTGTCAATTCTGTTCTGTTCTCTTCTATTCTATGTTATTCATTTTACTTATTAAATTTGTATACCGCCCTTCATCCGTAGATCTCAGGACAGTTCACAGCATAAAGATACAAGATAAAACCACAAAATACATACTAAAAGCAAGAAGAAAAACAAAGCAAAGCAATAAACCCACCTCCCCCTTAATCCAGAAGAACCTGGAACCGAGGCCACCACATGTTCAAGAACCTTGCTCCCAAACAGAAAGTTAAGATGCCGGCCATAATTTTTCCAAAAAGGGTTGGGAGTGCTGTTCTCCAATCTGTTTTCCACTCTGACAAAGTGCATTAAACCAAAAATTCATCATTTCATAGGTCTCAAGAGCACAAACTAGATCTTTCTTACTAGAAAGTCGGAGGCTTTGTTTATTCCTTTCCCACTTAGTGCTGTGTCAAAAAAATGCCATCAACACTTTCTCCTGGTGGCTGCAGGAGATAATTGGCTTGATATACAAGGACCCCCTTGGCGTCACAGCACATGCCTTGAGATTGGGCAGCTGCCACAGTGGCATTTAGGGCTTGTTTTTCTCTCCGCTGCGAGTTCCATCAGGCAGCAACTCAGCAACTTGGTTCATACTTTTGCTTCAGTGGTTACTGCCTTTTGCAGAACAGTTTGCCCTCCTTTCTTGCCCAAGATCAGAAATTTCTAGGTATTAAGGGAAATAAATCCTGTGTTCTCCAAAGGAGGAAGGAGGGCATTCAGGTACCCTTTGGGATCTATCAGAGCAGTTTATGAGGAGCCGAGTTGGAATACAGGCTGTTCTCCCCCGTCTTTTGTGGGAGCAGTTTGTCCTTCTGGGTGATAAGCATTTGTGAAGAGGCCGATAGGCTTTCTTGGAATAATCTTCTTTTCCGCCTCTCTTCTGATTTTTTTGCTTCTGATCTTTTCTCTCTCTGCCTGTGCCAGCAATGTTGGCAAGTTACTGTTCTTGTTGGCTGTTATTTTCCTTGAAATTCCTTGGTTCTGCTTCCTGGTGAGATGGAAGGGGATATCTCAGATGACATCTAAATGTTCTATTTCTTTCTCTAAGAACAGGAATATGTGGTATATAAAACAGTCTGCTTCCCTTTTGCCCAGATAGGGTGACCTCCATAACCTAAATTAGTTGATATAGGCAAGTATTGATTAACTTCTGTTGTGGGCATTTAAAAAAAATAATCTCATTGATTTGAAATTTACTTGTGTTCATACGTCAATCTCCCCACCCCCACTTTCTTCCAGCAAAAAACGACCCTTGAGTTTCCATAGGACCTTCCTCTTTCCACAAAGACTTGCTATGTATTATATTTATTATTAATTCCTATTCTTATTTGCATTTATATCCACTACTTTTTCCCCCAAGGAGCTCAAAGTGGTGTACATGGTTCTCCCTCATCTCATTTAACCCCAACAATCACTTGAGGTAGGTTAGGCTGAGAGGCAGTTACTGCCCCAGGTCTCCTGGTGAGCTTCATGGCTGAGTAAGGATTTGATCTCTGGTCTTTCAGGTCACCATCCAACATTCTTAAACACTGTACAGTGGTACCTCGGGTTACAGATGCTTCAGGTTACAGTCGGTTCAGGTTACAGACTCCGCTAACCCAGAAATAATACCTTGGGTTAAGAACTTTGCTTCAGGATGAGAACAGAAATTGTGCTCTGGTGGCGCAGCAGCAGCAGGAGGCCCCATTAGCTGAAGTGGAACCTCAGGTTAAGAACAGTTTTAGGTTAAGAATGGACCTCCGGAACCAATTAAGTACGTAACCAGAGGTACCACTGTACAGTCATACCTCATGTTACGTCCGCTTCATGTTACGTTCTTTCAGGTTACGTCCCATGGCAACCTGGAAGAACCGGAAAGGGTTACTTCCGGGTTTCGCCGCATGTGCAGATGTGCAAAATGACGTCACGCACATGCGCAGAAGCGGTGAATCTCAACCCACGCGTGCACAGGCGCGCCGCTGCAGGTTGCGTTGTTTTCATGTTGCGAATGGGCCTCTGGAACGGATCCCGTTTGCAACCAGAGGTACCACTGTATATGGATTGGACAGTACAATCCTATACATGTCAACTCAGAAATAAGGTTACTCCAAGACTAGGTTCCTGCAATGCGCTCTGTGTGGGTTTTCCCTTGTGCTTTGATCCTAAAGGTGGAGTTGGTGCAGGCTGCTGCTGCATGATTGCTAAGAGGAGAGAGACCCTATCAACATATAACACCTCCACTCGGAGACCTGTGGTGCTTGCGAGTTTGCTACCAGGCAAAATTCATGGTTTTACTATTAGTATATAAAGCCCTTAGCAGCTTGGCACCAGTTTACCTGCAAGATTGCCTTGCCCCATATAAGTCCACCTACTGAGTCTGTGGAACTGGCACTGTTTGCAGGTGCCACATAATACCCATTCTGCGTTTGTAAGAAATTGATCTTTTACTGTGGCAGCACCTGCATTTTGGAACTCACTGCTTATTGACATCAGGCCTGCTAAAATCGTTTTTATTTAGGCAAGACTAAAATTAGAATGAGGGAAGCGGGTGGCGCTGTGGGTTAAACCACAGAGCCTAGGACTTGCTGATCAGAAGGTCGGCGGTTCGAATCCCCGTGACGGGGTGAGCTCCCATTGCTCGGTCCCTGCTCCTGTCAACCTAGCAGTTCGAAAGCACGTCCAAGTGCAAGTAGATAAATAGGTACCACTCCGGCGGGAAGGTAAACGGCATTTCCATGTGCTGCTCTGGTTCACCAGAAGCGGCTTAGTCATGCTGGCCACATGACCCGGAAGCTGTACGCCGGCTCCCTCGACCAATAAAGCGAGATGAGCGCCGCAACCCCAGAGTTGGTCACGACTGGACCTATGGTTAGGGGTCCCTTTACCTTTACCTAAAATTAGAATGTTGACGTGTGTAATGGCTGCTTGCTAGCTAAACACAATAAATCGAACTGAACTGAAGTGTCATGTGTTTTAATCTGGTTTTTAGCTTATTGTTCATTTTAATTATTTTTGAATGTTTTGAATGTTTCTAACTGGTGGGTTTTTTTACTGATTATTTTATTGCTTTATTCCTTTTGTAAACGGCTTTGAAGACAGAACACAATCACATACTACTTGTTGCTTAACCCACCTCGTAGTAATTCCAGTGATAGATCACTTTTTGTCCATTGTGGCAGAGAGTTCACCTCTCTTGCTTTGATATAATATGATGCAAACTATTCGTTATCCTTAAATAACTGAAAGGGAGAAAATGTGCAACCTGCTTAAATATTTGTAATTCACCCTCAAAGCATTTCACCTTCTTTGATCTAGAAAAGTTTGAGATGATTTGGAGAAACAGAGGAATAGAAGGATATTGTTTCTTTATGGTTATACCTAAGCTTTGTCATCACTGGAAATATATGCCAATTGTGAAATTACCCTGGCTGCCATTTCCCTTCCTGTGGGAGGGAGGGATGAGGCAACCAGATGATTGTGTGAAACAAGCCAATGGTTTTATATTTAAACACATTTTATATTTCAACAAATTTGCTTTACTGCCTAGGAATAATGACCCCAAACCCATAATGCTCATAAGAGCATTTGACTTAGTTCCATGCAATTAAAAATCTCAACCTACAGGTATGTTCCAACATGTTCTGTTGCAGGTACCGGGCAGGGAAAGGGAAAATTCAAAGGCCACTTAACAGTGCTCCGGTTGTTTGAAAAGCCGATAAAAGTTTTAGTATATGGAATTTATGTATAATTTATGAATTTGTGGAATATTTAGGAACATTGCGTTGGCATTTGGGAGCAGTGAAAGGTGTGTAAGTAAACGCACCAGTCCCATCTTTCCAGCTGTTCTGAACAAGTTGAATTAATGGTCTTCCTTCCTACGTGGATTTCTCTTATCATTGGCCCTTTGTGTGTGCTTGAAGTGCTCTCATAAAACCTTGCTGAGAAATCTTTCCCCAAGGAAACAGTAGAGGAATATAATTTTCATTTTAGAGTACATTTGTTACCCTCCAGCTTCTTCCTGAAGTGAAACTCAACTGTGTTTTTTTATCAAGTGAGAATGCTTTCAAATTAAAGCTGCTTTAGCCATTGATTTAGGACCAATTCTTAGGTTACTCTTTGTGTATGGAATTTATCCTTGTGTACCAAAAAAGAGGAACCCCCAAGCCCTTCATATAAACAATAAAAGAACTGCCATGTGAGGCTTGAGATGAGAAGCCCAAACCTGCATGTTCTTGCTCCTTGTGAGATCAGCATCCGTATTTGTTCAGTCGTGCCTGCCCCATTCATGTATGAAGCGAAAATCAGGAAGGCTGTGTCTGGAGCAATCCAGAAGTAATTGCACCATTCAAGTTGGAATTAATTCTTAATTAGCAGGAGCACAATCTGCGCAGACTTGGTGGGCTGCCAGGCCTAATGAGCACAGCAGCTCATCCCTGGTAGGTCTTGCCCCATGGATCATTTGCCAAGACTGGAAATCCCCGCCTCCCACAGCTGTCTGAAGTTCTCTTCTCTCCAGGATTTTCCCCTAGCGCTTGGAGATTGCGCCTCCGAGCAGCCAACCTTTCATCTTCCGTTTTCATGTCTCTTATGGTTCTGGGAGCGGAGCTTGTCGCAGCAGGAGGGGGAGACACCTGTGACTCTTCACCATCTTGACTCATCACTGCCTCTTGGCCTCCCTCATACTACTCTCCAGCTTCAACTTCTGCATCTGATTCTGGGCTGTTGTCTGCCACAGACTCTCCCCGCTCCCTAAACCCTGTTACCTCTTCAGCTTCCAACACTTCCTCTTCCCAGTCTGCTCCCTCTTCACCCTCTGACCACTTGTCGTCATCCCACCACCACTCCCTGAGCTCTGAGCCGTCTTCTTTGGTGGTTCCCCAGCTGGTTATTTCCACCATTCCTTTGTGTCCAACCAGTCCATGACAGGCTAACTTTTGCAATTAATGGGTATATGCACAAGCAGAACAGAATCCTTCCTGACCTGATCTTTCTATGCTCTGTTGCCCTAGGCACTTTTTCTCCCAGTCCAGCTTGCTTGACATACTCAGGATGAAAGGGGGGGGGTCTGGGTGATGAATTATCTGTTTGCTTCATGGACACCCTCCCTTTATTTCTGTAAACTGCTTTGCGGTGGGGGGTTTTAAAAAAAGAAGAAGTGGTATATAATTTTTTTTTGAAACATCATAAAATCACATCTGGTCAAGTGCTTTGTTCTGGCGTAAGAAATTGTCAAGCATGGTGTCCCCATGTCAGTAACAAACAATACAGTGGTACCTCGGGTTTTATACGCTTAAGTTACAGACTCCGCTAACCCAGAAATAGTACCTCGGGTTAAGAACTTTGCTTCAGGATGAGAACAGAAATCGTGCTCCGGTGGCAGTGGGAGGCCCCATTAGCTAAAGTGGTGCTTCAAGTTAAGAACAGTTTCAGGTTAAGAACGGACCTCCAGAACGAATTAAGTACTTAACCCGAGGTACCACTGTATATATAGGCAGGGTAGGAATTGGGGACATAATGAGATGGGGAAAATGTTTAAAAGGATGCTCCACAAAAGTCCAGAAGTATTTCTTTTAGGATTAATTGAGTCAAGTGTACAAAAGCAGAGGTTTTCAACCTTTTTGAAGCCATAGCTCCCTTGAACAACTAGATTCCTTCTGCGGCACCCCTGTAGGGCTCAGGAGCCCAGTTGTGTCACCCCTTGCCTGCAGACCTGGCAGCCTCTCACCCTTTTTCAAACACCCTCCTTTGTGGAGTGTTCCCTCTGCCTCCTCTGCTCTCCCCTCTCCTTGGGAGTCCTCTGGGCAGCTGCTGCTGCTGCTGTCCTTGGTCTCTGAGCCCCAAAGAGAGCCACCATTTGCCTGCAGATCTTGAAGCCAGGGCTGCTGCAATAAACAGCTGTGCAAGCCTTTGGGAGGCAGAGAGGCAAGAGGGCATCAGAGGAGGGAGGGAAGGAAAGGGGGACAGAGGCCAGTGTTGTCCGCGGCACCCCTGACCACCATTCAAGGCACCCCAGGGTGCCACGGCACACTGGTTGAAAACCACTGTACTAAAGAATCGAAGGAGTTTGTTTTTGTATGGTACTCATGCAGCCCGAATTCTATATGCTAAAAATGGCAGGAGGGGGCAGTTCCCACGAAAGGAGTGGCAGTCGAAACTGATGGAGTATGCAGAATTAGCAAGTCTAACCAGTAGAATTAGAGACCAAGACAAAACAGCCTTTAAGGAAGATTGGAAAATGTTTGTAGATTATATGAAGAATTATTGTAAACAGGTTAAATCGCTAGTAGGTTTCGGATAAATTCAGCACTAAAAGGATATTGAGAATAAAATGAGAAGAAGCTATGGATTGATTATAATACACAGCAACAATTGGTAGTCAGTGAAACCATGGAAGGGTGGAAGGGAAGTCAATGGTTAACGTATTGCTTATTATCAGTGTGTGAGTAACTGTATTGTTGAGAAATTATAAATACAATATTTAAAAATGGAACTGGGGACATACACACCGGAAAATACTCTGGCCCAGCCCAAGTCGCACAAAGGCATTATTCTTCAGGAGCTCAGAAAAGTCCACCATGATCCTAGTAAGATGGGTTCACAAAGTTATGTGTGCCAGTAAATCCCAGTGATCCACTCAGCCTTCTGCTATTCATGAGGCATCCCAGAAAGCCCACGGCACACAGTCCATAAGAAGAAGAGCAATTACACAGCATCGTGTAATTACACACCTTTTCCTGCTCAAATGGTCATGAAAGAAGGCTCTTCACCTGTTCATGGTTACTATCTAGAGATCTGTAGGTGCAGGAACAGTGCCAGAACGGGGCAGTCAATGTATGTTAGGGATCGATGAGTCGATAACGACAACAACAGTGTCTCTTAACTCCTCCAAATACGCACATGCTGATAAACACCCGCTACCATTTCAAGCCCTCCTTGGATGGTTGTCACAAAACACAGATGGCCATTGGCTGCCCTGAAGAGTAATCCAGATTGCCAGAACAGCTGGCATATAACCAGAGCTTCTAGAATCCAGCCAAAACAACAGATATCAGTGTAATGGTTCATTTTGCCACGTCTCTGGCAACCAATAAGAGTTATCTGGGTGAGTGGACACAGTATTCCATTTGGAAGGGGGATGGAGGTGGTCACCAAAGAGCTCTTTTGCCAATTCAGCTAGGCTATTCATTGCTGCACTAATGTACAATAAGGCGTCCAAGGGTTCTCTAATGCCGCTCCAAAGCTTTATAGTGTGGCTTTAGATGTTGGCGGCTTGTCACAGAACGTGGTAGACTATGCCAACTGGATATAGTTGTGGGACTGAAGCAGAATCAGAATTAATTTCTGTGTGTCACCAGTGATTATGTATTAATTTATTCATTTAGACTCTCTTGACCCTAAATCTCTCAATATTGCCTAGCATTTCTCAGCCTTTCAATTTTAATTTAATCCGGGGAAAGTATCTCGCATGACGCAACCTGGTATTATTATTTATTAATTGTTATAATTTAAACTGCATATAACAATGGCCGTAAAAGAAATCTATACTCACAACCCTTGCAGATGAAACACCTCTTTTAGATTATCATTGGAAAGCATCAGAGAAGGTCATTCTGTTTTCTTATTTGCTGGTTTCAATTAAAAACAACAACAGTTGTTTAGGTCCACACAACTCCCCTCCCCATTTTAACCTGTTATTATTGCCCTTGTAGTCAGATGTGGCAGATCTTTGAAATAAAAGGCAAGGGGATAGGACCAACATGCTTTCATCTTCATAAGTATATACTCAAACACTTTCAGCATGTTTTCATAAGCTTTGCCTCTGTCGTCTCTTACAGTGTAGGCGTCTACAGTGGAATGTGTAAAGAGCATCTAATAATTAATGTAACATGAATGGCTCTGTGAGGTCATGCACACAGGAACACATTAGTCTTTGGTCTAAAGAAAAAGTGTACATTATTCAGCGTGTTAACTACGGTTGGCAACTTTCGATTTTAAAAAAATTGTTGATCCTTTCGCAGAGCCAGAAATAGATCAGGACGTAGCAAGCCACAGACTCCGGTGGGAGCACAGCTAATAGCAAAAGCCTTTTCATTGCTTCTGTGGTGTAATGGTTCTGGGATCCTACTCTCCATCTTCAAGGCACAGGGACTTCCATTTCGACGAAGCATCGGTGTGGCAAAATGCATGCCCCTCAGAGCCAGCCCTGGACATCACCACTGCTCCAGAAGCTCTGGCACAAGCCTTTATTGTCAGCGTCTCTCCAGGCTGATGTTTTATAAAACTGTTGCTGAAGCTTGAGCCTTGGGCCCTATGAGTCTCCATCTTGAACTCCCCACAAAGCCAATCCCTTGGCTCTGAGCCTTCTTCCCTTGGGGGTTCCCCAGCTGGAACCCCCCAACACTCTTCTGCATCTAGCCAGCCTGGGTGTGTGACTTTACTGTGGGAGTCTGCTATAGACTGAAGACTTGGATGGAGCCTTGCCTAGAGCATTTTACCAAACATTCTGAAATGAGATACAGTAGTCATGGGAGATTTCAACTACCCTGACCTGTTGGCACTCAAACTCACCTAGGCGCAAGCCCATTCACAACCAGTTGCCCAGAAGGAGGCAACTCACCCTCATCACACCTTAGGGCTGCCCCAGCAGGGTGGGCCCACTGTTAATGACTGCCTTCAGATAGATAGGTGCCCCCTCCCATGGAAACCAGCTCCAACTGTGACAAAGATCTTCTTCATAGGTGGAGCTAGCTTGCCAAACCAGGCCCTGCCAATAGGCTGCTGTTCTCCAGGCGTATCTCGCGGCCAGCAATAGCCCTGCTACTGCTGCCTGAGCACATAACCAAAACACATGTAGCACATCAGCCCCTGGACTGGGATATTTCCAGCATCTATTTTCATGCAGTCTATATACACCTTATTTAGTATGCATTCTTCTTCTTCTCTTTGGTGATCACTTGTAGCTGAGTAAGATTGTCTTCCATAAACACTGTCTTAACAGTCAGTCCGTAAGTGACTGTGGAGGCCAATTCTGGATCCACACGTCCTTCCACAGTGGGGACATAGGTTTCTGGACAGGAGTTGATCATGGTGAGGGTTTGCCAAACATGCCTTCCTCTTAGTGCATTTCTCCCTTTCATCCTGAGTTTGAGCGTCTTCAAAGTCCATGACACCTTTGGTAAAGGCTGTTCTTCAACTGGAGCAGTCGCAGGCTGGTGTTTCCCAATTGTCGGTGTTTATACTACATTTTTAAAAAGATTTGCCTTGAGAGAGTCTTTCAACCTCTTTTGTTGACCGCCAGCATCACACTTTCCATTTGGAATAGAATAGTTGCTTTGGAAGATGATGAGCAGGCACAACATGACCAGTCCAACAAAGTTGCTGTTGAAGAATCATTGCTTTGACACTGGTGATCTTTGCTTCTTCCAGTACACTGGCATTAGTTTGCCTGTCTTCCCAAGTGATATGTAAAAAAATTTGGAGACACCATTGAGGGAATCTTTTGAGGCGTTGGAGATGGCATTTGCATTGAGTACCATCTGGATTGTAGCTTTCTTTTAAGTTTTGCTGAAAGGATGTTTTAAAGTTTTCCTTGCTCCTGTAGGTCTGGAACTTTTTTCCACTCAACTAAGCCTGCTGGTCCCTTAAGTAATCTGCCAGCTGTGTATCACATTGCCAGCCTGATATTACCCACTTACCCAGGGGGCACCTCCTTCATGTCACCAGTTTTCAGAATGACTGCCCACAAAACACTAGGAAAGTTCAAGTGATTTATATCTTAAACACTTCAGAATGGTCAAGTGTGGAAGATCATCTGTTCCATTTGGCAGGAATCATCCCCTCAAAGAGGTCAACCATGGCTGCAAATTGCATCCAATTCTGGCAGAGAGAAAAAATGGTTATAAGGGTTTTTTTTTCTTTTTCTTTTGAAAAATAAACTCCTCTGCACAAAATGTCTGCGTTATGGCAGGCTTAAGCCACCTTGGAGGAGCCCCTTTGCCTGAGAAGAAAGCACCCGCTTCTGTGAAAATTAAAGTTATAGCCATTTTTAGATTCCCTGTTATAGTCAGTGGGGAGCAAGCAAAACTTAACAGATTCTAACAGATCTGATTCAGCCGCAAATAAAATGTTAAGTTGGAAAGGCTCAAAGTAGATGTAAAACAAGATCAGGTTTCTTCCCAATGCTACACAAAAGGGGTCAATCTGTGGTTGCCCCCACCCCAATAAATAACACGCAGAGGTTTGTATTATGAAGATAATGTGTTCTCCTCTCTACGATATCGGTTGCAAAGTTCTCTTTTCCTCTTGCTCAGCAGTAAGACTACACAAAATTGTTGCTATTGTGGCTAAAATCCAGGATCATTCTGCCACCTGCCACCTCTGTTTGTGAGAGATATTTTTCTCTCTCCATTTGCTTCCTGGTGTTTACCATAGTTTTGCACACCACTGTACACAGTTGCTTAAACAAACCATATTTCTTTTGTAAACTTGACACTGACGTCCTAGTTTGGGGAAGATCTGTAGATCATGGTTGTGAGGCATCCTAATTCTGGGAAGTGAAGAGGGTTAGCAAATCAGTCCAGTGGGAATGGGAGAAACATTAATTCCCAAAGCTCCCAGTTTTCAGTCTACGATTGGCAGGAAATGAACATTACATCTGCACCAGACCCAAATTTCTCTGTGTTGGGAATGGGACAGATAATGCAAAGGCACAAGGGATGCTTGATGTATTTGGACATTTTACTTGTTTCTGGTGTGTTGAAGCAGGAAACTTTGTCCCAATTGTTATTAAGGAACACAAGTGAGTTGAGGTTTATGTTTTGCAAATAGATGCAAATATATCCTTCGGCAGGGTATCAATTTGCTAATGGGGCCCTTTAAAAGTCCAAGCTGGAAATAAAGGTTACTGATTTCAAAATGACTCCACTTTATATAAAAGAAAAATAGATTTCATTTGTGTCACATTTCAAAAACTACAAATGCCATTGCAGGGTATAATTGGACCCCACAATGATAACTTCTTGATTGGGCTATAGGGAAGCCCAGGTGAGCAAACAGAAGAGATCCACAGGTCAAATGCAGGACTTGTAGAAGAATAGAAAATAAACACAAAAAAGGCTGAAGTGAAATACTGGACTCATAGGAAGTAATGGAAGGAGAGTGGTTCAATATACCTCATCCAGAAGAAAATTTCAAATAAGAAAAGGGTGTTGTAAGTTTGCACTACAAAAGTTGTAACTGCTGTTTCAGGCCAAACCAGTTTGGGGCAGCGTTAACTTTCTAGGGACACCTGCAGTCATTTGCAATGTTTTGCTTTGCTTGTTTTTTTGTTTTTTCAGAGGAATGTGACGATTTATTATTACCACTACTGCTGGTACTGCTATAACCAAAAGGGGTATAATCCAGTGCTCTTGGGGTCGCCAGAATGTCAAACGTTTTCCATATCCTGTTTTAAGGACTGACTTGGGATAGAACAGACCCCAGTTATCTTAGGTGTTTGGTAGCTTCACTTACCATTCATTTCAAGAGGGAGAAAACTGGATCCTTAATAACTTAGTAAGTTAAGTGCATTTCATTTTTAAAAATCTGAAAAGGCGGGCATATCAAACCCCACAGGGCAGCTGACCTCACAGTTCTCGTGGCGTTTGAAGTGGGTCTGGTTTGCAAAAAATATATTTAAAAATTTACATCATTTTAAACAGCTTTTGGGTTTCACGTCAACACTATTAGCACGGTGTGTGTTTAAAACCCACTGGGGAGGTGGGGGGGGGAGAGATTTCCAGTTCCGCAAGCAGTTTAGAAAAATGACGCTGCACATTTAAAACTTTCCCCACAAAACTCTAGATATGTCCATGTTATGAAACAAAATCCCTGGCTGTGCATACTAAACCTAGAGGCTTCTCTCCTCACTGCAGCTTTCAGCCGTGCCCCTGTTCCGATGGCAGTGGTCCGAAGGGAACTCTCCTGTGAAAGCTACCCAATTGAACTGCGCTGTCCAGGAACAGATGTTATCATGATTGAAAGTGCCAACTATGGCAGGACGGATGATAAAATCTGCGACTCTGATCCTGCTCAGATGGAGAATATCCGCTGTTATCTGCCAGATGCCTATAAGATTATGACTCAAAGGTAGGTGTTAGACATTCTTGCGCGGTGGATTTTGTTCTAATCTTGCTTGCTATTTATGAACCTCTGTGTTTGTATAAGGCTGTATAGGCTCTTCAAATGTCTGTGTTTGAGAGACTAAAATCACTCCGCGAAATGGCTGCTTCCAGAGGCCAGATATTTGTTGCACAGCAACCCTGCAGCCCAGACCATTACTTAGAATCCCTATTTGATATTAAACCCCTGCCGCCCTGGTTTCTTGAACAGATCAATTTCCCTTACTCTGCTTACCTCCGTGCTTTCCCTCTCCCTCCAGCACACAGTCTTGCCCCTAAACTTTGGCTGAGGCTTTCTGTGACAATAGCCTAATCATGAAATTGTGAATTGTTGTTGTTGTTTAGTCGTTTAGTCGTGTCCGCCTCTTCCTGACCCCATGGACCAGAGCACGCCAGGCACTCCTGTCTTCCACTGCCTCCCGCAGTTTGGTCAAACTCATGCTGGTCACTTCGAGAACACTGTCCCACCATCTCGTCCTCTGTCGTCCCCTTCTCCTTGTGCCCTCCATCTTTCCCAGCATCAGGGTCTTTTCCAGGGAGTCTTCTCTTCTCATGAGGTGGCCAAAGTATTGGAGCCTCAGCTTCACAATCTGTCCTTCCAGTGAGCACTCAGGGCTGATTTCCTTAAGAATGGAGAGGTTTGATCTTCTTGCAGTCCATGGGACTCTCAAGAGTCTCCTCCAGCACCAGAATTCAAAAGCATCCATTCTTGGGCAATCAGCCTTCTTTATGGTCCAGCTCTCACTTCCATACATCTCTACTGGGAAAACCATAGCTTTGACTATACGGACCTTTGTTGGCAAGGTGATGTCTCTGCTTTTTAAGATGCTGTCTAGGTTTGTCATTGCTTTTCTCCCAAGAAGCAGGCGTCTTTTAATTTCGTGGCTGCTGTCACCATCTCCAGTGATCATGGAGCCCAAGAAAGTAAAATCTCTCACTGCCTGCAGTAATTGTGAATTACTGCTCATTAACTTCAGGTGTGTCTTGAATGCATTCATAGACTGACCTCCCACGAGAGGTGGTGGACTCTCCTTCCTTGGAAGTTTTTAAGCAGAGGTTGGGTGGCCATCTGTCATGGATGCCTTAGCTGAGATTCCTGCATTGCAGGGGGTTGGACTAGATGGCCCTTGGGGTCCCTTCCAACACTTAAGATTCTATGATTCTTGACACCTGGTCTACCACACCTGTAGCCTTTCAGTGTTCTCCAAACTGAGACACCCAAATAACCCTTCATATTTCTGCAGCTTTTTTGTGTTCACATTCTTTCAGCAATTGTTACAACAGTCCTCTTAAGATCAGGTGGATTGCTTAGCAGTGGTTCTCAACCTGTGGGTCCCCAGATGTTGTTGGACTACAACTCCCATCTTCCCTGAGCTCTGACCTTGTTGGCTAGGGGTGATGGGAGTTGTAGTTCAACAACATCTGGGGACCCACGGGTTGAGAAAGGCTGGAGCCTTAAGGTCACCAAGTGAGTTCATGCCAGGGTCCAAATTCAAACTAAGAATATCCAGATTCATAACTTAGCTTTAGCACTGTGACAATTTCTCCCCACCAACAGAAGACCTGCTATTTTCAACAACCACATCTGGCTCATCTTCCTCTCTTCCCTTCTCCTTTCCTCTTTTTTTAAAATAATAATTAAAAAACACCAGAACCAAAACCTATACCCATATCATTCTGCTGGTACAACCCATCTTAGATCAGGACGTGAGCCTGATGTGTAGGACACCTCCCACCAGTTGAAGATCAATGCACTTACATCTTACTAAATATTCCTTAGATATGTATCCTCAGTGCTAGAAATCCCTCAGGCACCATGCACATTTTGCAACTGGTGCGGGTCAAACTGCAACCACATGGAGATCTCTGGATGCCAGGTTGACAACTGACATCTCCATCTGGCTGGCCCCTCCAGCTTTCTTCTCAGGTAAGCAGAATATCTTCATTCTCTCTCACCTTTTTCTCCAAGAAGTACATGGCAACCCCGCTTCTTAGTTAATCCCTACAACTGTGAGATGGGGTAAGAGGCTTTAACTGGCCCAAGGTCACCCAGTGAGCTTCATGACTCAGTGGGGATTTAAACCCTCAACTCCCAGGTCCTAGCCTGACACTCTAACCACTAGACCACAGTGGCTTCTTAGAGAACTTCTGCTGTGTGGCAAGTATATAAATTAAGTAGTAAAAAATATGAAGGGTCTGAAACATTTTCCTTGTAACTTGAAATTTGTTTTATTATTGATTGTTTTATTTGATGTTTCAATGTCTTGTAAACTGCTGTGATTTTTTAAGTATTTGTTGTTATTGTTCAGTCGTTTAGTCGTGTCCGACTCTTCGTAACCCCATGGACCAGAGCACGCCAGACACACACACACACACACATATATATATATATATATCAGTATAGAAATGAAATTAATAATAATAATTAATACATTTCATTGGGAAAAATGGTGCCCACATTGTGACAACTGCAACCTAGGTTTAAGGTGCCATTTGGTGATTAGCTTATATATCTGTGTTTCTAACACTGGATATCCTTTATGCAATGCTGAAATACCTAGCTCCTCCCAACTTGAACAAACTTAATTGTATGTAAAATATAAACTCAGCACATACACACACACACAAGCAAACACACACACGGTGCGTGGTAGAATGCAAACATGAAAATGTGATTTTTGAATACAGCTGATTATTCAAAAGTGACATTGATACGATTCATCTGTTAAATGTTTGCTGAATCTTGACTAATTTTTGTTTGCAAAGGAAGTAGAACTTTAAAAGACTGTCATTGTTTTATTTCTAAATTTCTGGTTGTTTACATTTGTGGTAAAAACCAAAACAAGATGCACTTTTCATCGGTTTATTTGTAATCCCCATTAATTTCAGTGGTGGGACCATTTAAATACTAGGCTAACCTTCATCCCAGAATAATCATTTTATAGCTGAGCCTCTGCGAGATTTATTATAATGGGAAATGATGGCATGCTGTAACCAGAGAGTCTTTGGCCTTGTGGTTTACATCTGTAATTTTTGTACTGTATACAAAGTTGCTTTCTGTGGACTTTTCAGCTGTGGGATTATTTCTCTGTCATTTGTTAATCACTTAGCTGGAATGCAGGATTTGTGCATTTCAGGAAAAAAAATGTCTTTGGCTTATCTGGGAACATCAAGTTCTTTGGAAAACAAATGATAATAAAAACAAGCCTGGGTTGAAGGAGGGGATTTTTGCAAGCACATGGACCTGTGCAGCCTCCCACACCTGTGATGTGTTTAGATTTTTCTAATGCCTGATCAGAGCTTCTGTGTGACCATGGTTAAGTCAACAAAGGGTGCTTTGAAAACCCAGTATATCTAGGGAACCATGGACTTTGGGATTGGGTGCCTATAGCGCTGTAGTCTAAACAACTAAGTCTCTTGGGTTTGCCAATCAGAAGGTCGGCGGTTCAAATCCCCGTGATGGGGTGAGCGTTGCTCTGGACAAATGCCGGCAACTCCCAGGCTGCAACTCCCAGCAGCCCTCAGGCACCCATGCTGCTTGGGCGCTGATGTGCGTTGCAGTTCAAAACATCTGGAGGGCCCCAGCTTGGCAAAGGCCGCATTAATTTATACAAATGGTGTCTCCGTGTGACAATTGTCCCAGTATGTTTTCTTGCATGGCGCAAGCATCAATGATAACTGGCCCTGAAATGATATGCATATTTTGTCAATGGGTGCCTGGTTTCTAACAGTGCGTGGGGCATGGAAATCGCCATCTGATTCATCTGCAGGCGCCAATCGATGAGCACATGTGCATGAACAACCTTTGAACGACCATAGTTCTTCCTGGCGTATGCGTGGCTTTGGGTTCAGGCTTTCAGGATTGGGCCTCACTATTGGTTGATGAGAAAATAGAGTGTGTGAAACAATACAGTAATAAGCTTCATTTTATTGTAGTATCATGTGTTAACACCTTGCAAGATGTTACATTTAATGTTGGCATCACTCCAAAGCACTGATTGAGTTTTATCGAGTCTGATTTCTTGGCGTGGAATCAGTGGTGACCAAAGCCATAATAAATTGATATTAGACTGAAAACCAAACCCATGCCTCAATGGAGAAGCCCTTTCACTTGTCCTCACCAATGTCTGCTTAATGGGAAACACAGAAGGGCCTCTGCCCTAGTTGACTCTAGGAGGTGGGCAGAATGGTATAGGGGAAAGCAGCTCTTAAAAGCATTCTAGCCCTGAACTTCTTCGAATGTTTGGAAACAAATCATTGGCCTTGATTTGTGGAGCAGTCACAAGCTCCCTCCAACTTTTGGTGGCAATTTGTACCCACTGAAGTTTCCAGATGCTGTTATTGAGTGGCCTGTCAGGCTTGAGACTGACCTTCATGATAGGATAGATAAAAGGAGGAGATATGATCGCCATCATCCAATATTGAAAGGGCTTTCACATGGAGGACGGAGCAAGCTTGTTTTCTCCTGCTCTGGAAGGTACCAATGGGTTCAAGTTACAAGAAAGGAGATTCTGACTAAACATCAAGAAGACCTTTCTGACGGTAACAGCTATTGGACAGTGGAACAGACTCCCTCAGGAGATGGTGGGCTCTCCTTCCTAGGAGATTTTAAAGCAGAGGTTGGATGGCCATCTGTCATGGGTGCTTTAGTTGAGAGACCTGAAGGAGCGTCTCCACCCCCATCGTTCAGTCTTTTTCAGTTATACAAATAACATAATTAAAAACACCCTATTATGCCTAGGTTCTGTTGTCTTAAGTCCCTTGTTCAAGTCTCCTGGTGCCTTTCACAATCTCGCTTTATACTACCACACATTTGAAGGACCCAAATCACGTGCAGCCCTGGCCAGATCTTCCCTTTTCAGGGATGAATGCATCCAAAGTTATCCAACAGATCTTACCAAGTTTCTCCTTAGTTATGACCCACTTATAGTTTCACTAAACGCCTTTGGCGGTGTTGGACAGTTTTACAAATATTCCTTATAATCCGTTAGTGGGGAGTGCATAGTTGAAGATGTTTATCATTATTTTCTTCTCTGTTTACAAGGAGGTCAGATGGAAATATTTGGAGCAACTCCCCAGGCATCTGTTAATGGCCAAATTGGCAAAAATTGAATTCTTGTTAGCTAATACTGAAAGTAACCTTGCTTTTTCAGTGGTATTTGTATGATGAAATTTCAAATCAGTAATTATGTTGGATTGTTTTAGTGATTATTTTAAAAAATGTGTGTGTGTTGTGCACGTGCACATACGTGTGTGTGTGTGTGTGTGTGTATTGCCACCATTTTTTTGTAATGTGGTTTAAGGGAATCAAAGGACTGAATGATTGTCCCAGTTTGATTACACATAAACTTGATTGCACTTACGTTTATTAAAATATTTCTAGCACATATTTTGGGATAGTGCCCATCCAAGGTGGCTTCCAGAAATGAAAATTACAAAAATGGGATATAAAATAATATATAATATAAAATATAAAACCGTCGGATTCACAAAAACATACACAAACACAAGTAAAAACCAATAAGACATAGACAGCAGTAACTACAGTGGTACCTTGGGTTACAGATGCTTCAGGTTACAGACACTTCAGGTTACAGACTCTGCTAACCCAGAAATAGCACCTCGGGTTAAGAACTTTCCTTCAGGATGAGAACAGAAATCGTGCTCCGGCGGCACAGTGGCAGCAGGAGGCCCCATTAGCCCAAAGTGGTGCTTCAGGTTAAGAACAGTTTCAGGTTAAGAACGGACCTCCAGAATGAATTAAGTACGTAACCAGAGGTACCACTGTACTGTCCAGCTAATAAAAATATCAATCAAAAAAGTCCCCAAATGCCAGCTGGAAGAGGAGTGTCTTAAAGGCCCCCCAGAATCCCTGAAGTGTGGGAGCCTGCCACAAATTCACTGGCACAGAGTTTGAGAGCCATGGGGTCACTATAAGGAAAGCTTTCTCCTCATAGTTGGAGACTCTGAACTGTCTTTAAAAGCAACCCCCATGCAGCGTGCAATGCAGTAGTCACTGGATGTGGCCAGGATATAGGCTATATGTATACGTTAGACCTCTCCAGGTAGGGAGGCACACCATCCAACGGGGCTGTCCTGAGATGTTTTTCCACTTCAGGCAAAACTGAAAATACCACCAGCTTTGCCGCAACGGCTGCTTCCTCCATTGCCTGTTCTCCCTGTGCCGCCACCACTGCCACCGCCTCTTCTGTGTCAGGCAACCTCCTTGGTATGTGGATCCAGAGGCAGTGTGATGGCCTGGGATTCGGACTCAGAGGCTGAACCTGAGGAATCCCAGCCTGCACAGGAGTCCCCGCCTCCAGAACCAGCTGAGCCGGGCTGGGGCCTGAGCCTGAAGGGTCCTCACCTGTGCTGGATCCTCAGGTGCAGGCATCAGCTGAGTCTGCTCTGGCTCCTGAGGTGATGGAGGACCCATTGCCTGCAGGTGCTCCACTCTCAGCCCCATCAGGGGAAGAGGAGGTTGCCTCTAGGTCTGGTAACCCTCCAGCCTCTCCTGAGCTGCAGAGGCTCAGGGCAGAGAGGCGGAGGGAACTAAGTTCCCGCAGGAGAAGAGCTCGCCTCCAGGCCAGGAGAGGCGAGTCACCTGTGGACTGCCTCAGGGCAGATAAAAGCCGGCCAGCCCCAGTCCCAAGTTGCGGGAGCAACGTTGTTGGTAGCCTGTTCCTGCCAGCACGCTGTCCTGCTCTTCTGCCAGAGTTCCTGACCCCACCCGACTCCCTGCCTTGGACCCAGCTACAGCTTTGACGGACAGCCTCTATACCGCACCCTCAACCTCGGACTGGACTTGGATCTTGCCTCTTGGTTAGCCCCCAGGACCAGCACAGGCAGGCAAGCAGCTGGGCATGCACGGGGGGGGGGGGCGGGGAGGAGGCAGGCAGCAGCAAAGGGAGGGGGCGGCTGGGCATGGAGGAGGTGGCTGTGGCAGTGTGTGCCCAAAGGAAGCCTTCCGCCTGAGGCAACTGTTTCACATCACTTCATAGGTAGGCCGGCCCTGCCATCCCAAGCTGATCAAGTGTACTCCTGACTACCAATGCCACGAGGGCTTCCCTAGTGCTGAGCCCAGGAGAATTCTGAAACTGAATATTTGGTCTTTCAACGGGGGGGGGGGGCACCCCATATTGACCCACTGGTAAATCTCCTTCCAGAGCCAAGAATTTGGCACCTTGCAGCACCTCTACCTTGATTTAAGCTCTGTTTATTTGCCCACATCTATTCCAGAACTTAGGGGCGCAGGTGGCACTGTGGGTTAAACCACAGAGCCTAGGACTTGCTGATCAGAAGGCCGGCGTTTTGAATCCCTGTGACGGGGTGAGCTCCTGTTGCTCGGTCCCTGCTCCTGCCAACCTAGCAGTTCGAAAGCATGTCAAAGTGCAAGTAGATAAATAGGTACCGCTCCGGTGGGAAGATAAACGGCGTTTCCGTGCGCTGCTCTGGTTCGTCAGAAGCAGCTTAGTCATACTGGCCACGTGACACGGAAGCTGCACGCCGGCTCCCTTGGACAATAAAGCGACATGAGCGCCGCAACCCCAGAGTCGGCCACGACCGGACCTAACGGTCAGGGGTCCCTTTACCTTTACCTTTTATTCCAGAAATTACTCCAGGTATTGTCTTAGGATTTCAGCTGCCTCCCTGAGACCAGAGGAGAGAAAGAGAGGTAGAATTGTGATGACGGTGCAACTCAGAACTTGGGGTACCGTTCCCCCCCCCAGCAGTTTCACGCAGAACGATGTTGAAACGCCTTGTTTGCAAGAAAGGCCCCACCACTAATCTGGAGCTTTTCTGAAGACTTTTCCCCCTCCCTCTTCATTACTCAGAGGTGATTCTGCGAACCCCACACATCCCCCCTGCAGCTGGCTTCTGTTTTGCAGTATCTGATTAAGCATTTTCTCAGATTAAGGAACAAAATCCCAAACCCCTGACCCCCATCATTGTGTGAGCTCACGACACCTTCCCTCTGCGCGGGAGAAGCGCCAAAGCTGCTCCTGTCATTGTTTCTGCGGAGCATCTGAGGCTTGTTGAACACAGTGACGGTTAATTAATACCTGTGGAGGAACACTTCAGATGAGAAAGAGTTGTCACTGACACTTTGTTCTGCCGCCTGAGAGAGGTGTGTTGCATTTCTTTAATCAGCCTGCCATGGGTGGGTGCAAGAGCCCAGAGCAAGGGTTTCTTTTGAGTGCCAGGTAAAGGCCAAAATGTGCCGAAAACCAGAGCAGGGGACTCTTCAGAAAAGTAGCCTGGCAAAGGTGGGGGTGAGGGGTGGAATACTTTCTTGGCTCTAACCGAGAGTAGTTAAGTGAGAGCCATTTACTGTCCATGTCAGCATTGCAATTAGCCCCTTTGTTCGGACAGAATAATAATTTCTTAGAGGTGTATAACTGGCCAAACCAGCAGCGCCGTGATTCTGCAAACGAGTATGTCACGGGATGTGTTGGTAAATGGCTTCCTGCTGGTGAACATTTTTATCTTACCTGGGAATGTGCCTACAATTTTAAGTCTTCTTTGCGCGGATAATTGGGATGTATTAATTTAATACTTTTTAACCTCACACTGCCTCTAAATTGTTCACGGCACCATGCAGCAACCGTATCCCAGTCTTTCCCTCCCTGATTCACACAAGCTCTGTGGGAGAGTGCCAAGAGATAATCCCGTAGCAATAGTTGGGCAATACTTTTATTAGGGCCAACTAGAAGTAAGCTTTCAGGTTCATCAAGCTGGATGTTCTGCAAATAAAATAAAATAAAATTTGGCGGTGAGGGGATTCTAAAGATGGAAAAGCCAAAACCTGCAAATTATCTTAAAATGGATCGGGAGACTTAATAGTTTAGGCTGAGCTTGGTGCAAATAAATCTTGGGTGGTCTGTTTTGGAAAGCACCGAATGTAGCCGTGCAAGAAAGTGATCATAGAACTGTAGGAATATTACAGTCTACCACCTAATTATGGGACTTTGCCTATAGGGGAATGAACATGCATTCCAACCACTGGATTAAGCTACCTAATTTGCCTTCAATTGACTTTTGCACCACCTGAAATTAATCTGTAGCATTAACAGAAAAAAGACCGTGCTTTTCTTTATTTCTTTATTTCTGGTCACAGGGGAACCCAGTGTTCATTTAATGCTAGAGGCAGAGCCAAATAGCTGCTCATGTTTATATTTTCAAAGGAAGACTAACCACCTTTCTTGCAGCAAGCAAACTCGAATCTAAGTAAACTGCACAATACATTCTACAGTGGTATCTTGGGTTACATACGCTTCAGGTTACATACGCTTCAGGTTACACACTCTGCTAACCCAGAAATAGTGCTTCAGGTTAAGAACTTTGCTTCAGAATAAGAACAGAAATCGTGCTCCAGCGGCACGGCGGCACCAGGAGGCCCCATTAGCTAAAGTGGTGCTTCAGGTTAAGAACAGTTTCAGGTTAAGTACGGACCTCCGGAACTGTTGTTTTAATTTTGGTTATATATTTTGTGGTTTTATAATTTGATTTTGTTCTGTGAACCGCCCTGAGGCCTCTGGGTGTAGGGCGGAATAATAATAATAATAATAATAATAATAATAATAATTAATAATAATAATAAATCAATAATTAGGTCCATACACATTCTTTCAAATGTATGAAGAGGGATAAAGTAACAAGCTGTTTGTGTCATGAATGCCCCACTTTATCTCAGTGATTCTCACTGTACGGCTGTCATTCCTCACCCCCCACTTCCACCCCACACAGTTTCTGCTGGTATGATGAAAAACCCCAGTCCCCCGTGGTGGGAGGCCTCGTGCAAATTGCTTGCTGCATGCAGCTGCCTCCGCATTCTTGTATTCCACGCTCGGATTTAAGAGCAATATCTCGTGAGCGTTTTGTAATCATCCTGCTTTCAGCTGCGGCGCAGTGTGATGATCAAGAGAGCAGCAGATGGTTTTAGAATTGTAAATCCATTCTCCTGGCAAATTGGAAAGGACGCACAAGAGCTAGGTGTGCCTTGCCAGTAATATTGTATATTTCTTGGGGCTGAGCCAAAATATGCAGGATGCAAAGAGAGCCCTCTTTTGCCGTTTCTATTTTTTTTGGGGGGGGGAGAGAACGCTGTGAAAAGTGCTCATTCCGTGATCCCTCAGTGCCCACATGTAACCAGTACATTAAGCTTCACCTTCACTCTAAGGGGACTTAGTTTTCTTTGCATGACATCAGCAATTAGACAGGTCAGTTTGGCTGCCCGGTGTCATTGTACCATAATGTCCAGTATCTGCTCCCTGATTTAATGGGATCTGTTGAAGAGGAACGGAATAGGGAGAAAACCTGAGGCGGAAGCAAAGTGGGCATCAGTGGGGATGATAGGGGCTTAGATCAGGGGACTACGACATGAAAATAGAACCAAATGAATATGCAGTTTAGCTCTCATATTACCATATTTGTGAGAAATGGATATAGATGAAGTTTCGCCTTAGTCAAGCTTGTCTGCAATGGACTTAACATTATTTTAGTCTGAATTTTCGGTTTTACTGAATTTTGCCCAAGACTTCCATCAGACTACAGTTTAGCATATAGCTGGAAATCTTTAAAAAGTGGGTTGAGTGATGTTGTGCCTAACAGCAGTGGGCAATGCATTTGACCCTTTCATTCTGGACAAAAGGTAAGAAGGCTGAGGCTCAGAAAAGGGAGACCATCACAGGTGAGATGCTGTAAGTGGCCTTCAAGACTCAGAATAGGTGGGAATCCAGTTGAGGTTTTAGGAGGAGGATTTTGTATTCAGTGATTTAGTGGTGGCACCATGTATGGAAGAAATGTGTCCAGATCGATGAAGCTGGGAGATGAAATTTTAATGGAACTACTTCTCCGTTATATTCAGGATAGTATGTGCAAGTGTCGGTGTCATTTTGTAGACAACTAGGTGTCGGTGGTTCGAATCCCCGCAACGGGGTGATCTCCCGGTGCTCGGTCTCTGCTCCTGCCAACCTAGCAGTTCGAAAGCACGTCAAAGTGCAAGTAGATAAATAGGCATCGCTCCAGCGGGAAAGTAAACAGTGCTTCTGTGCGCTGCTCTGGTTCGCCAGAAGCGGCTTAGTCATGCTGGCCACATGACACGGAAGCTGTACGCCGACTCCCTCGGCCAATAAAGCGAGATAAGCGCCGCAACCCAAGAGTCGTCCACAACTGGACCTAACGGTCAGGGGTCCCTTTACCTTTATGCAGCTTCTTAGTAGCTTTCAATACTATTAACCATGGTAACGTTCAGGGTGAGACATGGGTGGAACTGTGGTCTAAACCACCGAGCCTAGGGCTTGCCGATCAGATGGTCGGTGGTTTGAATCCTCATGACGGGGTAAGCTCCTGTTGCTCGGTCCCTGTTCCTGCCAACCTAGCAGTTCAAAAGCATGTCAAAGTGTAAGTAGATAAATAGGTACCGCTCCGGTGGGAAGGTAAACGGCGTTTCCGTGCGCTGCTCTGGTTCGCCAGAAGCGGCTTAGTCATGCTGGCCACATGACCCGGAAGCTGTACACCGGCTCCCTCGGCCAATAAAGCGAGATGAGCGCAACCCAAGAGTCGGCCACAACTGGACCTAATGGTGAGGGATGCCTTTACCTTTACCTAGATGAACGGGGTAGCTGCCTACAGGGGCAAAATTAAAAGACTCCAGCTCCTCTCCATTTGCTTTATTATGCTTGGGTGAGAGAGTTGCATATTGCCCACCCTGAGCTGCTTCCTGTCTGCCTCTGTTAGGGTTTTTGGGAGGCAGACTCACTTCGTCTTTCTCAGTACCCTGTACAAAGAGTGGACCAAGAACAGGCAGTTTGCACTGACCTTTACCCATATTCTAAGAGCGGAGAGATGGGACAGGGCCTGAGATGGAAGCTTGTAGGGGAGTTTCCTCTTCTTCTCCTCACTTTACCCCTTCCCATCGTCCAACCATTCCCATGTTCTAGGGGGCAGCCTCAGGTGGCGAAACAGGCGGGTGTTGCCTCACTTACCAGTGTTGCACAATGGCAGGATTCTGGCGAGATCTTGTGAGAGTTCCATGAGATCTCACCAAAAGCTGCCACCGCACCCTCCCGCCATGTTGGTTGGAGTGCCTGAACTGGCACTCCTCCATGGGATTCCACTAGAGTGGCAGGCAGGATGCTTGACTGCGGCCCGCTGATTTACAAAAGCACCCCTAAACATATCTATAGATTTATTTATCATATAGATTTCACACAGTTCCTTCTTATTTTTTATCAGCACTGATTAATTTTTAAGGTTTTAATTTATTTCTCATTTTTAAAAGTTCACTAAAAATAATTGATTGGTTCCCGCCCCCCCCCAAAAAAAACAAGGAGCAATTAACTAAAAACCAGCTCGTGAAGCCGAGCGCAGCTGCCAAACGTGAATGAATACATAATCTTACACAAAATGTCTGCCGATCCAAACTGTTTTTCGCGAAGGCAAGAACTCTCATGCTTGCACAAATTAATTCAAGTTTTAATCATATTAAGTTATTTCAGTTCCACTTTTCCATGTGTGTGTTTGAATAGCATCTCCATTAATTTAATTTCCTTCGTGTCAGCACGGGGACTCCTGATTATATAAGCTGTTTGGCCCACAGTTAACTCTTAATCCGGTCCTGAGGGGCTTCCTCAGGTTGGGCAAGTACTGTGAGATTCTCAAATGTGTGGCATGTTGATAACATGCAGTGAGGAAATGGACCTTTTCAGGATCTCATTTGAATTCTGAGCATGCGGGAACTATTTGCTGTTTCCCAAAGGAAGACGCTGCTCAATTCAGTTTCAAGAAAATATATTCCCACCCCCCCCCTGTATATAATTTTCTTCACTCAGCAAAAGGCAGATGGGAGGGGGAAACTTTGTACTCACCTCTTAATTTTTGTAGTCACCGGCTTCATGACAGGTAGAAAGAGAGAGAGAAACTATTCAAAGCACAACTGAAATTTATGTAACAGCTTTATTACAATAAATAATTAGAAGTCAAATTAAATTCTTGCACTTATATGGGGAACATTTTCAAAGACCATTACAGATTACAGAGTTTCTGGACATGAAAGCTTATTTGAAAGAATACAGGGATATTGTCGTCAGCAACACGACATTCATCTTCAGTTGTAATTGTTAGCAAGAAGACAGATTAGAATTGAATTAAAATCAATTAATTTTTTTTTATATTGCAATGGTGTCACTGCTGCCAGCAGTAACCAGAAGTCTTTACATCAACCACACTCACCAGTGAATTGCTGGAGGGGAAAGAGCGGGAAGAGATGGGTGGAAATCCCTTCTAGGCAATGAAATGTTTTAGGTGGTCTTGGGCAAGTTAACATTGCTCAGCCTAACTGATATCAGAGGCAGGTGAGCCAACAGGATTTTCTGGGCCCAGTGCACTGTGTGTGGATTGGGTCCCCTGCTGCGCTTGTAAAAGGGCCTCAGATAATTATTGCAGGGTCCGGGTCGGTTCATATGAGGAGAGGCGGTCTCTGGGGTCCTGGGCCGTTTAAGGTTTTATTTTTTATTTTTTTCCAAATAATTTTTTATTGATTTTCCAGAATTTATAAACAAACAAACATCAATCCCAACTGTAATTATTCCACTCTTAATAACATTGTTAAGTGACTTCCTCCAATCCCCCTGGCTGAGTTTCAATGTATATCATTGTAACAGTTTTGCAAAACAAATTTCTCATAAAATTTACTTAATCAATTAACATCTTTCTTTCTTTTCGTTTTCGTTTACGGTTTTACAGGTCAAAACCAGCTCTTTGAATAGGGCCTGGAAACGAATTGGCAGCCAATGCAGTCAGGCCAGGGTTGCTGTATATACTCAAACCGTCTTGCCTTGGTTTGTTGATTACATTGTTCAGAATGTCACATTTTTCTACAGATAAACCTAATCTGTCTCTTAGCAGACGATCAGATTCAATTTCCTACTCAAGTGCAGTTTATTAGGTACACTGAAGACTTTCTGGTTGGACTGTCTTTTGTTTGAACCCTGTGCCCTTTTATAGAATCTTGTAAGATCTTGTAATAATGCTGTCATTAGGTTTCCTCGCATAAAAGGACCGAAGGACACCAATTACATCAGCTTACAGCAAATTGCTGGACACTTCTTTCTAGGATCAAGTGGGATTAGGTTATTACGTCAATGACTTTGATTAATCACTTTTTTGTGAGGAGACTTTGATGTTCCTTTGTAGTAAAATTGTTCCCTTGCCGCTGGGAAACAAAGCAATGAGACTGATTCTTAATGCTTTGAAAGAAACAGAGTTTATTCACATTTAATAATACTGAAACATCAAAAAATATGAAAGTGCAGGTTATTAATTGACTTTTTAATATTTGCAGTTCTAGAAAAGCAACCAGTAGCGTTAGTCCTCTACAGATTGCAAGGTGGTATAAAATGCACCATGAATTTCTGTTTGTGCCTGGTGGGTCGCTGAAGCAATTACTGACCCTATCCACACCTTAAATGGAGCTCTGTTTCATAACCAGAGCTAAATAATAATAATAATAATAATAATAATAATAATAATAATATAGAAAGCATGTGTGGCAAAGTTAGAAAACACCACAGTATTATTTCTCATTGTCCTATTTCTATATGTTTGTTCTTGGAAGTACATTGCAAGTATATTTACAGTTTTGTGGATCTTATTTCCGATTGCATTTGGTACATAAGGGCCCTTATGGCATAATCCATTCCACACCACCCTCTTTGCCATTTGACAATGATAACTCCAGTCTGGTTCTGTGTTCTTACAAGGCGTTTTGTAGTTTTTGCAGAGTCCTATGAGTCTGCTGTCTTAACAACCTTGTCAGCAGCCTCCGTGTCTCCTAAAACAGGTGGGTAAGAATCAAGTTAGTAGTAAAGAGGGGGCTTTGCCCTGCCAGACTTAAAGTTGTATTATGAAGCCGCAGCGTTCTGCTGGCTAAAAGACTGGCTACTTCTTGAGGACACTGATGTGCTGGATCTGGAAGGGTTTAACAATGCTTTTGGATGGCATGCATATTTATGGTATGACAAGGTTAAAGCAAATAAGGCCTTTAAGAACCATATTGTCAGAAAATCATTGTTTAATGTCTGGATAAAATATAAAGACTTGCTGGAAAATAAGACACCAAGGTGGCTTTCACCTTTGGAAGCCAAGGCCCGAAAAAGACCCAATATGGAGGCTAAATGGCCAAAATATTGGGAAATACTAGAAAAGGATGGAGACAATTGGAAATTGCAGGGTTTGGAGAAAATGAAAGACAAAGTGCGAGATTGGTTACATTACGCTCAGATTAAAGAAGTTTTTAAAAATGATAAAAAACTAGGGTTCCAGGTGGAGAAATCGAAATTAGAAACAGAATTGTTAGAACCAAAGATTAAGGTACTTTCAAGGATGTATAACTTGCTGTTGAAATGGAATACACAAGATGAAACGGTTAAATCGGCTATGATAAGGTGGGCACAGGACATTGGGCATAATATCATGTTTGAGGACTGGGAGAGGTTGTGGAACAATGGATTGAAATTTACTGCATGTAACGCTTTGAAAGAAAATGTAATGAAAATGATTTATAGATGGTATATGACCCCAGTCAAACTTGCCAAAATTTACCACCTGTCTGATAATAAGTGTTGGAAATGCAAAGAGTGTGAGGGAACGTTCTTCCACCTCTGGTGGACTTGCCCTAAAGTGAAGGCGTTCTGGGAAATGATTTATAATGAACTGAAAAAGGTATTCAAATATACCTTCACTAAGAAACCAGAGGCCTTCCTTTTGGGTATTGTCGGCCAAGGGGTGGCAAAGAAGGACCAGACATTTTTTATGTATGCAACAACAGCAGCAAGGATACTTCTTGCAAAACATTGGAAAATTCAAGATCTACCCACACTGGAAGAATGGCAGATACAACTGATAGACTATATGGAACTGGCTGAAATGACCGGCAGAATCCGTGACCTGGGAGAAGAGAAGATTGAGGAGGACTGGAAGAAATTTAAGAACTATTTACAAAAGTATTGTAATTTGTGTGAATGCTAAACAAGACGCTAGATCAAAATAACTGAGCACCACTAAATTTAGAAGTTTTTAAGAAAATAAGTAAGATTGTGAAACTTAGCTCCTTTTGAGAACTATAAGATTATGAAATATAAGGGATATAAGAATTTTAAATAAGATGATAAATTGCTGACAAAACGTTATAACGATGAAAATGGGAGCGGGAGATGTGAGGAAGTCTAAAGAAAATGTGAAAATATGTCAAGATCAATGTTACATTGCTTATTATGTTTATTTTTATTGTAAAACTTAATAAATTGCTTTAAAAAAAAAAAACAAGGGGGCGGCGGCGGGAGATTAAATTAAAGAAAGGCCCTATAACTGTCTGCTGACAGGAAAAAAAAAAAAAAAGAATCAAGTTAGTAGTATAGCATCTCCTTCGGGAAAAGGCTTGACAATCTAGGCAGTGGTAGTGCTGGGCTTAGAAATTCAAGATGGTTAGGAGCTGGGTGATGTTTGATGGTATAACTCAGCCTTAGAACCTGTGAAGTAACAGAATTGCGTCCCTCACCGGGGGAAGCTTGCCGCTGTTAGAGCTACAACAATGGTCTAACTGGGTCACTTCATTCTAGAAGTTCAACACTTTCCACCTACTTCGTGGTGCAATGAGTCAGTGTTTTCGTTAACCAGAAGGTTGGTGGTTTGAACCCACCCAGGGATGGTTGTGGGCAGGGCTGGATTTAGGTTTGATGAGGCCCTAAGCTACTGAAGGTAATGGGGCCCTTTATATGCCCACCTATCCTTTGTCAACAACAAATTGTTGCTGTTTTTTGTGTTGAATATATGCTATATGGTAATTTATGGACCTAATAGGCATCTAAAGCCGTTTGCCACTTTTGCTGTATGTAGGTTTTATTTTATTTGTTTTTTATCTTATATTTTGGAAATGTACATCCAGTTTTTTCCCCTTTAATTTTTTGGGGCCCCCAAGAGAGTGGGGCCTGAAGCTATAGCTTGTTTAGCTTATACGTAAATCCGGCACTGGTTGTGGCCAGGATTCTTGCATTGCAGCGGATTGGACTAGATGATCCTTGCATCCCCTTCCAACTCTACAGTTCTATGATTCCAGGTTGGCTCCACACTGTATAGAAACCAAACATTAGGTGGGCTTGGGTCTCCCAATAGTCAGAAAGAGATGGTGCTGATTTCATTTGTGGAAGAGACTTAAAGTGAGAATAGTGGCAGCTCAGCTACAGGCTATCTTATTTATTTATTTTTCCATGTATAGCTCACTTGTCCACTAAAGTACTCAAGTTCACATCAATGGTTTCTCATTCCTTCCGCTGTTTTATCCAAAAAACACCACCCAGGTTAGGCTGCGCAACTCCATGTCAGACATCCATTGGCCTCAGGAATCCATACTTTGCTCTAGACCCGTGGTTCCCAACGTGGGGCACACGCCGCAGTTTGATTTTTAAGGGGGGCAATTTGAGAATGAGTTATTAACAGTGAATGGCCTTTTAGGCTTCCTCCATGTGAATAGGAGTTCACTTTTTGAATAATAAGAATTATATGTCACTGGGGGCGGGGGGGGGACACCAGGATTTTAGAGATGGTTAGGTGGGGCATAGGGACACGGGTGGCGCTGTGGGTTAAACCACAGAGCCTAGGGCTTGTCGATCAGAAGGTCGGCAGTTCAAATCCGCACGACAGGGTGAGCTCCCATTACTCGGTCCCAGCTATTGCCAACCTAGCAGTTCGAAAGCACACCAGTGCAAGTAGATAAATAGGTACCGCTCTGGCGGGAAGGTCAACGACATTTCTGTGTGCTGCTCTGGTTCGCCAGAAGTGGCTTACTCATGCTGGCCACATGACCCGGAAGCTGTACGCCGGCTCCCTCGGCCAGTAAAGTGAGATGAGCGCCGCAACCCCAGAGTCGGCCACGACTGGACCTAATGGTCAGGGGTCCCTTTACCTTTTCTTAGGAGGGGCATGGCTCTAGACTAACCTGGAGGAATTGCCACTCTTTCAGTCTGTTCTTACATTATATCACTGTTTAAAACAACCCACCACTCATCATTATGTACTCAGATAGTTGAACACTTTAACCAGTTGTCAACAAGTCTCCATCTGACCCCTCTATCCCTTTCTCTTATAAATTGCCTTTTGAGTTGTTTTACAATCCCCCTAATTTTCCACTTCCCACAACCTGTTTTCAGTTGAACCACCCAAAAGCCAGCGTAGTTTTAAAAATTAGGTTTTCTGTTTATATAAATACTTTTGCTGACCGTTTCTGGAAGAATGGGTGCCAGATCTGTGGGTATACCTCATTGTAAGGCCCCTTGTAAACAAAGTAGGTAGGCAAACAGATAGGTACATCCCAGGAAGGAAGGGATAAAAGTGTGTGTTTTTGGATGACGTAGATAAGATTGAAGCAGGTATTTTCTCCTCTAATTAGGATGCAGCAGCAGTCTCCACAGCAACTGGTCTGAAACTGCAAGAGCACAGCTGGTGCCTCGGTGAGATTTCCATTCTGAAGGATTTTGTGGCTCTGTATTCAGGGAGCGAGGGGGAGGAGAACTCCCTTATCTAGACAGAAAACTCATCTTCTGCTTGAGAACAAACAGCAGACAGGCTTGGCTCTCTGGTCAACCAGCAAAAGCAGTATTCAAGCCAGATTAGGCCTGGGAGTTTGTCATGAAAGGAATCAGCTGAAAACACAAGTGCCTGGCTGACAGATATCCATGCCCTTTAATTGGAGGTTACCAGGTTTTTTGACCCTAGCGTGGGATCTATTGAGCATTTCTGTATGCTAAGCAACATTTGTCCAAGGTGACTAATGCTTACTGTGGATCAGCAGGGGTGGGGGAATCTGAAATACTTGGCACTGCAAGAGAACTGGATGGAAATCACAGGAGGAAATTGTAACTGTACTTTGATGTTACAGGGTGAAAAATCTTGTGACAAGTAGCACAATGCTGATAGGGAATGCTCTGTTTCTCCACCTTTGAAAATCTTGCATAAAATATGCCAAGCTTGACAACATGTATCAGTCTTGTTTTGATCATGCCCATGAAGGAGACTGTTCGCTTTGATGGCTGCTGAAAATATCATTGCCAGTGACTTGTCATTTTCGCTTCAATTTCCTGCTTTTCAGGCTTTACAGCAGAGACTGCTAAGGAGATTGTCAACTCCCTAGTCTTATTTCTGCTTGTTTGCTGCTCTGTAAAGTGTTTTGCACTTGCTAGTGCTATATTAATACAGGAGGACTCAAACTGATGCCAACATGTACAACTCAAATATAATTAGATATTCCAGATTAGGTGCATGTAGATTAATTTGGCAGAATAAATATTAACAGCAGTGTTCTGAAATAATCTTAATAAATGCAGAGTTGCCCTTTTGTTCTCACTAGCATAGACAGTTTGGAAGGAATGGCCTGTTTATTTGTTTGTTTGTTTGTGTACTAGTTCCTCCTCCCCCTTTTCTCTTGAGATAAGGCAAGAAGTGCTTGTTTCCACTCAGGGCTTTCCCGCTGCACTCCAAATATGCTTTCCTTTCTCCTCCTGATGACCTACAATTTTTTTTTGCAGACCGCTTCAGCCTTCCATTGGTGATCTAGCCATGCGTTAGTTTAATAATGCTGTTGTGTCCTTTCAGGCACGGAAAGAGCTCATTGTTTTTTCTTGTAATGCCCTGTGTGTGTGTGGGCACAGGCACAAACCCGTAGACTTGAAATGTTTCCTTACAAATCGGAATGCACATTTTCACATCTAGAAGCTGTTTGTTTTATTGTGCATTTCAGAGTTACAGCACCAACGCCACACTTTTCCTAATTCAATCCACATTAGTAAGGTAGCAAGATTCAGTTCTGAAACATGGCAGCAGCTATTACCATGCTACGTAAACCTCACTAGTAAAGACAAAATCAGTGGATACCACCCAGCTCAACAGATGTTTTTAAAATAGTATGTACAGGGTATGTAACAGTCACTGTTCCATACCTATTCTACAATATGTTGTTTTGTTTTGTTTTGTTTTAATGCACATTGTTAAAATCTGGATGGCAGAGTATGGACCTGTATTGCTTTATGCAGGAGGAAAGGTCGAATTCAAAAAGAGCAAAGCAGAAAAAGCTTTGCTGTATCTCTCTTTGATTCTCCTGTAATCTTTTCACGTGCTTTCATATCATTTTTTTTTTAAATGACAAAGTGCCTTCCAACCCAAACAAAACCCTGGGCCTCCTGAAATGTAGCAGAAGCATTAAAGATGGGGGGGGGGGTCTTCCCATCAAGCAGCAGGAAAGAAGAGTTAATAGCACTTTAAATAAGCTCTAAATTAGTTGTAATGTAAATTGACTGCAGACTTGCTGCCAAAGATTTAGCTAGGGATTTCAAGTCAATATTTTCCAGTGGCCCATCCTTACCTTTCTGCCTTTTTGCCAACCAGCCTCTGCCTCTCCAGCTTTCCAACCTCACCTCTCTTTTCTTCCTTTACCCACTCTTTCCCAATTCCCTGCTTCTCAGTCTACTGCCTGCTTCTTCTGTGACTTGGGTCCCCTTTCTCTTAGGGCCATTCTTGACCTTTAACAGGATAGGGACAGGGAGAGTGTGACCCTGTTACACTTGCTTGATCTTCCTGGATCGGCTCTATGGGTTCGAGACACTCTTTGTCGGTGGTTCCACTCTGACCTGCAGGAGTAAAAGGTAAAGGTAAAGGAGCCTTGGACAGTTAAGTCCAGTCAAAGGTGACTGGGATTGCGGTGCTCATCTCACTTTCAGGCTGAGGGAGCTGGCGTTTGTCCACAGACAGCTTTCTGGGTCGGTGGCCAGCATGACTAAACAGCTTCTGGCGCAATTGAACACTGTGACAGAAACCAGAGTGCACGGAAACGCCATATACCTGCCCGCCGCAGTGGTACCTATTTATCTACTCACACTGGTGTGCTTTCGAACTGCTAGGTTGGCAGGAGCTAGGACAGAACAACAGGAGCTCACTCCATCACGGGGATTCGAACTGCCGACCTTCTGATCTCAATGGGTGATCATGTGTCATACCTCTGGCAGTTATGCTGTGGAATGCCACATGGCACTATTTTGTCCCCTATGCTATTTAGCATCTGTACCATGAAGCCATTGGGAGTGATCATTAGGACGATGCCTTCAGTATGCTGATAACACTCAGCTCTATTTCTCTGTTAACACCTGAGTCAAGTGTAGGCGTGCAAGTCCTGAGCTGGTTCTGGGTCCAGTGGTGGGCTGGATGTGTGTGTGTTCTGTGTGAAGAACTGGCCTTGTGTCCATTTGAGTGTTCACTCTAGTATGTGTGTGAGGAGTTTGTGTGCCATCCCTAGAGTAGCTCTAGCAGCCAAGGACAGGATGACTCACTCCATATTTAGGATGTTGTACATCTCAACAATGATCCTAGATTGCTGGGGCGGGCAATTTGGTTGGCATCCATCTCTTTTTAGGAGACAATGGAAGAGTGCTCCTTTGAGGGTGAGGTCAAACCACTGGAAAGTTACAGAGCCTGCTGTGGCTAAGGAGACCCATACGAGTGAGACATGTTTTGTTGCAGCGGGGGCAATATGATCTTTGTTATTCTTGCAAGCATTCCAGAGTTGACCTCTAGCACTGGAAAAGTGCCATGTGGGTGGCACTGTGGTCTAAACCACTGAGCCTCTTGGGCTTGCCGATCGGAAGGTCGGTGGTTCGAATCCCCACGACGGACTGAGCTCCCGTTGCTCGGTCCCAGCTCCTGCCAACCTAGCAGTTCAAAAGCACACCAGTGCAAGTAGATAAATAGGTACCACTCTGGCGGGAAGGTAAACGGCGTTTCCATGTGCTCTAGCTTCCGTCACGGTGTTCTGTTGCACCAAAAGCGGTTTAGTCATGCTAGCTGCATGACCCGGAAAGCTGTCTGTGGACAAACGCCGGCTCCCTCGGCCTGAAAGTGAGATGAGCACCACAACCCCATACTTGCCTTTGACTGGACTTAACCGTCCAGGGGTCCTTTACGTTACCGGAAAAGTTCCTGACACAAATGAAATGCTGCCACAATCTGCCCCTCTGCTATGAAAGCTTTTATCGTAGGTGCTTGGATAGAGTTCTTCAATGATAAAACTTAATAGAATGATATCAACACCATCGGTTTTAGAGTTAAGCCAGATTAAATGTATTGAATTTCCTGAGCTCAGTGTCCCTCATCTATAAAACCAGGCAAACAAACTCCTCCTCTCTCTTTTTCTCCCTGGGAAGAAGGGGTAAACTGGGCTTAAGGATTCTCTGGTGCAGATGCTCTAACCGACTTATGCAAGCCATTCTCTGGTTGCTTCCAGATGAAATATCCCCTCTCAGAGGATGCAGCCCTCAACAGAAAATGTTTTGGCCGTCACTGTTCTGTATCCCCCTAAAAGCATTGCGATTGGAAGTAAAAATGCCCCAATGGTCATTTCCTGGCTGTTGAAGTGTCAGCTAGAGAATGCACCCTACTCCTCTGCCCCTGCTGCCCCCACCCCTTTCCTGGCATTTTCTATTTATGGAGAGCTTGTAGGTGCTGGCAGGGGATTCAACATGTTACCTTTTGCCCAGATGAAAAAGTAAAAATGCCATTCTGAATCTCCAAGGCACTACCACAGCCTCTGGACTACACTACCTTGCCTTTGACTTCTCAGGATTCAAGTTGGACCAAATATTTGCAAAGCAGGTCTGTTGGCTTCAGAGTCAAGGCTTTTGCACAGTCCGACTTCTTTTACCTGACTGTGAGTCGTCTTGAGCAAATTTTAAGGTAGAAAAGTGGAATGTGAACTTATATGGGTTGTTCCATTAGTGCAAAGACTTCTGCCTGCACCACGGGGCTCGCTCTCCTTGTCCTCTCCTCCTTCCGGGGTTAGTGAGCCCCATCTGCCCCTCATTTCCCTCTGCAACACGGGCTGTTGGGATTACCGTATTTTTCGCTCTATAAGACGTAGTTTTTCCCTCCTAAAAAGTAAGGGGGAAGGTGTGTGCGTCTTATGGAGTGAATGCAGGCTGCGCGGCTAAGCCAGAACAGCGAGAGGGAGCGTTGCGCAGCGTTCCCTCTTGCTGGTCTAGCTTCGCCGCACGAAGCCTCTTCAGGGCACGGGGAGCCTTCATCCCGCTGCCCTGAGGAAGCTTTGCAGCTATCCCTGGCTTTTGCTGGAGCTGGGGGAAGGGACAGAGGAGCTGCCCTCTGTCCCTTCCCCCACCTCCCATAAAAGCTCCCAAGAGCTGCGCGGAGCATGTGTGCTGCTCTTGGGGGCTTTTCCCCGAGGAGGGAGAAGGGCATCCCATCAGGTATGCATACAGGCTCTGCCCAGCGCTCCCTTTAAAGAATTTTTTTTCCCCTTGCATTCCCCCTCTAAAAACTAGGTGCGTCTTAAGGTCGGGTGCGTCTTATGGAGGTGCTTCACTGGAGAGAGAGAGGGAGAGAGAAATCTGGAGTGGGAAAATTGGCTTGAAAGGACAACATGGGGAGAAGGAATTGCGGGAAGTATCTCTGTGCATGTTTGCAACTCACCTCCTTGTGTAAAGCCACTAAAGGAACAGAATGGAAGAGTATGATCGATTAAGGAATATTGCTGTAGTTGTGCACACAAAAAATAGGATTTTCGAAATGATGTTTTAATGTGTAGAGTTAATCATGCAAACTTGTATATCTGAAAGGAGCATATTGCTGCTAATGAATGGAAGATATGGCAAGAGCAAACTGCACATGTGCACCAATGTTTACTGCTGTGGTAAAGAGCCAGAGGTGTCCTCAGGCTTCCAGCAGGAACAGACGCTGCTATTTACTAATGAAACTTAACTGTTTATTTTAATAAAAAAGCAATTGAGGCCTAGAGCCTACAACAGCAGTCAGACATCTTATCAATAACAAAGCAGACCGCCTTTCCAGAAATTTATTACTCTCCCAGTGAAACGGCAAGCACACGTACACACTTGCAAAGGGTTGTTATCCCACAGCAGTTACATTCTGAGCACACCCATTGAAATGAATGTACATGGCTTAACATCCATTGATTTCCACGAGTCTACTCTGATTAGAACCTAGTTGGCTACAGTCCAGGTTAGAAACAGACAAACTGTATTACTCTTCAGCCATGACTATGAAATTTGGAACCCCAAGATCTTGGGTTGGGGAGAGGGTGAGAATTCAAGGCAGGGAATTTCAAAAGTACCCCCTGCCCTCTGCACACAAATGTACCATGCACAACCCTCCCTCCTCACACGTGAATAACATTTTCCTAGATAATACTGTGTTTTTTGCTGTATAAGACTCACTTTTTCCCTCCTAAAAAAGGGGGGGGGGAAATGTGTGTGCATCTTATGGAGCGAATGCAGGCTGCGCAGCTATCCCAGAAGCCAGAACAGCAAGAGGGATTGCTGCTTTCACTGCGCAGCGATCCCTCTTGCTGTTCTGGCTTCTGAGATTCAGAATAGTTTTTTTCTTGTTTTCCTCCTCCAAAAACTAGGTGCGTCTTATGGTCTGGGGCGTCTTATAGAGCGAAAAATGCGGTAGTTTCGTTAGATTCTATAACTACATAATAAAAGTGTCAGGACATTCCTTCCAATGGAAATGTGCCCATCTGTTGTACAGAAGGCTGAAGTAAAAGTTGTAATCTGAGAACTTTCAATTTGAGATTATTGGAGGGGAAGGGGCCAAAAATGACATTGAAGTTTTATCCTTGTTGTTGCAGCTTCAGAGCTCAATCAAGACTTAAGGTAGCAGCTGCAATGAACACACTTATTGACAGACAGACACACACTCACATACGAAGACATCTATAACAACATTATGTGATGACACACTCGCTGCTGTTGCCACCACCAGTAATCCCAGCCCCATCTCTGTCAGTTTGCTAAAATGACCCTACCAATTCTTTGCCTGTGAACTGGGCAGCAAATTGTATGAGAATGTTCTCTTCTCCGCCATAGCTAGAAGATTGGTGGAGATTCTAACAGACATCTTTGTTATATGGTTTTTCGAGCCCCAAGATGAGAGCTGAAAGCATGTCTTCAAAAAGATAAGAAATCGAAAAGGAGGGGAGAGGCTCAGGCGTGTTGTAAGCAGTATAATGGTCTTTTGCATTTTCCACGTGGAACAGTTGCTGTTACGACATTTATAAAAATAAATTGGAACGTTGCTGAAACGCTGAGTTTCAGAATGCGAAATCCATGCTCCAAAATATGAAATCCATGCTACATTTCTAAGAAAGCCCAGTGGTATATATTTTTTGTAGCTCACAATCAGAAGATTATCAAGGGATGGCAGAACAGAGACCAGCATAGCTATATTTAATATGGGGTGGGGGAAGGGAATGACTAAACTAGTTGGAAAATTCACTGCTAAATATATGGATGCAAACCAATCACTTCTAAGCTGTCCTCTGTGGACACAGCCAGAGGAAAAAGATTTACCAGCATAACGATCTGTTTCCTGTACCGCTCTGTGCTGCTTGTCTTGATGGTCAATGACTTAAATATTAAAAGGTGGAGATGAATGGCTGTTTTCACTGATGCTGAAATTTCTAAAACAAGCAATGGGCCATTTTTACTGTTTTCTGATTGAAAAAATGTAAAAGCAGTTTCTAAATGAAAGCATTTGTTTTCCTTCCCAATAAAGCCACATCCAACACATTGACATAGCCAATGTGCGAGAGACATTTTCAGAGAGGTTCCTGAAACTAATGAATTGCACTTGGCTTTGTAGTTTTAACATTGTGCCAAATTCAGCGGCGATAAATGTAATCTATGGGTTCAATAAAGCTCTGCTTTCCATTTGCAGATGAAAGTTTTAAAACAGATTTTAACACTGTAATATATTTTGCTTTCTTGCAAGATGTTGCACTGAACAATACGGATGCACCAACAATTTGCATTTAATTAATTAATTCTACTCTGCCCACAGGCAAGACGCTATTGTGAATCTCCATAAATAAACATTTTCTCATATTTAAGAGGTAATCCAGTACTGCTTTCTATTTCTAAATCCACATTCCTTTTGTAGATACACAGTCTCCCCAAGCAAGGTAAATCATTCATGATGCAAATAATGAAAATCATGGAAAATTCATTTTTAGATTATTGTTGTCTTCTTATAACCACATGTAAGAGCTAAGCACAGTTTCACAGTACATGGTTTGTTTGCCTATGTGCTATGGATCTTAGAATCATGGCAGCATACAGAATGCATTTCGTGGGGAGAAGATGGTGGTTGCTGTAGCTGCTAGACTTGTCACTTGATGGCATATGTCTGTCTTGGGAGACAATGGAAGAGTACACCTTCATGGGTGAAGTCAAACCATTGGAGAGTTACAGCGCCTGCTGTGGCTGTAGAAACCAATACAGGAGAGACATGTTTTGTTGCAGCTGGGGCAGATGAAGGCGTCTGGTTGCGCTGATGCAAGTGTACAATGGCGTTTCCTCTTTCTGCACTTCCCCCAGCGGTCATTGCTGCTCTGGTCACTTTTATTATTACTATATTAAGAATATTTATTTGCTCAGAATTATCTATGGACAGCTAAACATTAACAAATGTCATAGGGCTGTACAATGGAGTGGAGGGAACCCACAAGAAATAAAAGAAGAGATAGTACTCCAAAGGGAAATCAGATATTGTCCTCGGGTCAACTCATCAGTCTGCAATAGCTTGTAGAAATAATAGAGCTTTTAACAACTGATGAAATGGGGACAATATTGGATCCTGTCTAACTTCAAAGAGCAGTGTGTTCCAAAAAGCTGGTGCCACTGCAATGAAGGACTTAGTCAAACTCCCAACGCGGCGCCAATTGGAAGCTGCATCTTGGTTTCCGAACGGTTTCGGCAGTCGAACGGACTCCTGGAACGGATTGTGTTCGAGAACCAAGGTACCACTGTACTCCCTTAAAAAAAAAGGACTGGAAAGGGGGAATAATTCCATCTGGCAAGCTGCCATGTTTGAGCAGGTAAAACAATTGAAAGGTTGCAATGTTGAATTCTGCTCAGGGAATCTTGTTTTGCACCCTGAACCTTTGAGGAAGGGAAGGATTTTAAAAAAACCCCACACAAAACCCAACACTTTTCAAATCTAGAACTGGTATTCAGATGCTTTTTACAATGCCCATCTCCCAGAAATACAGACTTTTGAGACCAACACTTTATAGCATGCCTATATTCATATAGTTGTATCTGGATGTAATTATTTTAATGCAGTTCAATTTCATTTTGAACTCTATTCTTTTTTGAGATGACTGCACACTTCAGCAGTATTCTGTCATGTATACTTGCACTGATTAAAATAGACGTCACTAATTTAAGAGAGCATTTTCAAAAGAAGCATAATTCTGCTTTCCAAATCCTGTTGATTTAAGAGGAGGACATTGCAAGCACACCCTCAACTCTTCCGTGGAAAGCAAGAAGATAATGACTGTGTTTGGATAGAATGCAAAGTTAAACTATGGTTTAGCATTACATTCACAAGCCTCACACTTATGTGCTTCCTTCTCTCTTCCTCCAGTACAACTGTCTATGTGGCATTTTTGTAAGTCACTTTGGGTTGCCCTGGGAAAGATAAAGTGACTACCAAATTCAATAAATAATAATAATAATAAATAAAGGAAGAGATTAGAACCTTTCACTTCGGTTTTCAACTGCCACTGTTTATTGTTCGGTGCTAATCTGCAACTGTGGTTAGTCTTAACTTTGGTTTAGGGCAATGGTGGCCAACATGATGGACTACAGTTCTTAGTATCCCTGACCATCTAAGGGCTGGTGGGAGTTGTAGTCCAGTGATATTTAAAGGGCGCCATGTTGTCTGTCCCAGGTTTAGGGAAACAAACTAGGGTCAGAAACCGTGGTTTTCACTTGACTTGTTTCTTAAACCATAGTTAAGACTAACCACATTTTGTCTGGTTTTGCACACCATCACAACCCACAGTTAGCTGACAATGGAAGCAAAAGCCACATTGGAGAAAAAGAAGGGAGGGGGGAGCTCATTTATGAGCATGAGTCTCATTCATATAATGCTAAACTATGGTTTAGCACTGTGCCCGAGCACAGCTTTTTAGTGTTTAACTTGGGTTAGATAGTGTTCTAGGTGTTTGTAGATACACACCTTAATGTGATTTAAACTTTCCTGTATCAAATTATTTTTATGAACAACACTCATCCAAGAAAGTTAACATTTTAATAAATAAAAACTTATTATATGTGGGGAATTGTGAACGAAATTTCCTAAAACAGAGCAAAACGAAAAAGAGGAAGAAAAAGTGAGAGCCTTATTTATATGGGCTTTTGTACTTCTGTTTGACTCTTGGCAGTCAGGAACATAAAGACTTCAATAGAGTGTCCAAGTCTCTGAATAGCCTCTTTGGGTGCGGAAGTCAGATTTGTGAATCTTTTCAGGGGAATGGAATCTCTAATGAGTGTTTCTCTGTTCTGTTGCCTGAAATTGCTGCCCATTATAGTTTCTAGGTCACTAAGTTAATTAAGTCAATGGGTTTTGTCCATTGTCCCCCTTATCAGTCACAGCTGCCTTTGCATCAGGAAGCTTTCTGACTTTTTAAAGCCTTATTGAAGAACTGTTGAAATTTCCCACCCCCAGTAGTATGTGCTTGACACATGCTGTAACTCTTTTCAAACGGAAAATGGAACGCGCTATAAATTCGTTGAAAGAAGTACACGTTTGCTCTGATCAAAAGTTCAGCGCACACTTTGATACGCTCACAGAATTCCTGTGCACAGGATGCGCCCATTCATTTCAGTAGAGGAAGCCGAACAACACACGTGCGCAGGAGCCGTGCCTGCAGAAAGCGTTGCTTCCTCCAACTTTTATTAGTGACACCAAAGTTCAGAAACTATCTGGTTTAGTATAGGAAGCCGTGTGGCTCATAAATGCACAAATCGGGTGCCATTTCCCTGGAAGTTATTTTGCGGCTCGGTTATGGAGAGCAAGATTCTGTGCGCGCATCAGTGTTCAGGAGCCTAAAGGCCACTGCTTTGTATCCATAAGCATGGCTCTCCCATGTTAACTCCTTGGTCTTGATGGAGTTCTCGTTGATTGTGCTTGCTTGTGGTAGCAAACCAAAGTTACCGTATTTTTTGCTCTATAAGACTCACTTTTTCTCTCCTAAAAACTAAGGGGAAATGTGTGTGCGTCTTATGGAGCGAATGCAGGCTGCGCAGCTATCCCGGAAGCCAGAACAGCAAGAGGGATTGCTGCTTTCACTGCGCAGCAATTCCTCTTGCTGTTCTGGCTTCTGAGATTCAGAATATTTTTTTTCTTGTTTTCCTCCTCCAAAAGCTAGGTGCGTCTTGTGGTCTGGTGCATCTTATAGAGCGAAAAATACGGTATAATTTCCATGGAACAAAATGATAACTTTCTCCTCAGCACCCCCCTCACACACTCTTTGCCCTTTGCCACCCAGTATGAAGTAGGGACGCGGGTGGCGCTGTGGGTTAAACCACAGAGCCTAGGACTTGCCAATCAGAAGGTCGGCGGTTCGAATCCCTGCGACGGGGTGAGCTCCCATTGCTCGGTCCCAGCTCCTGCCAACCTAGCAGTTCGAAAGCACATCAAAGTGCAAGTAGATCAATAGGTACCTCTCTGGCGGGAAGGTAAACAGCGTTTCTGTGCGCTGCTCTGGTTCGCCAGAAGCGGCTTAGTCATGCTGGCCACATGACCTGGAAGCTGTACGCCGGCTCCCTGGGCCAATAAAGCGAGATGCGCGCCACAACCCCAGAGTCGGCCACAACTAGACCTAATGGTCAGGGGTCCCTTTACCTTTACCTATGAAGCCAGCTGCACTGAGGTGGTGGCGTTTGGGAGTCAAGCATCAAAACACATCCTTCTTCCTCTCTCCAAGCTAGATACTGCCACCCTCCCAAACTGGCTGCTCCTGCGTTACGCATTTTTTTACACTTTTGACTGTGGCAACTCAGAGTGCAAAAGGAAACAGAGAGAAGCACTTCATGCTTTGTCTGTTACAACAGTTGTGAAGCCTTAGGGATGAATAGGAAGTAGAAGAGAGAAAGTATTTGTCTGTAAAATGAGAAGCTGTAATCTTTTCTATTCATTGATTAATATGAATGCTGAACTGAAATAGTCCCCCACGTTTCACCATCAACATGGAGGGTGTGTAATTGATTTGTGTGTGTTTGGAGGGGTGCTGTTGGCTGTAAATCCTTGCAGCTACCACTGACACCCCAAAAACACAGACTGGAGACATTAAAAAAGGGGTGGGTGATTTTGAACCCTCTTCCTTCCCAGAATCCTACCTGGTTCAGACTGGTTCAGGGTTTTATTTTTAAAAACTTTTGGGCTAGCACTAATTAAAATATTCCTCTCTTGCAAGGTAGCAATGAATAAGCAAAGTGTTTCTCTCTTCTTTAAAAAACACACACCAAAAAGAGCATTTAAAACTTCCTAGCGGTGCAGCAATAAAACAGCTAGCACATTTGCGAAGCTAAGCAGAGGCCGGTATGGTTTCAAATTGAATGGGAGACCACGTGTTGCAGGGGGTTGGACTAGATGACTCTCGGGGTCCCTTCCAACTCTATAATTCACGAAAACAGAATAAAAGCCATCAACGGACTCGTTCATTAGCGGCAATAATAGCAGATTTTGTTAAACGCTGAAGACAATAGCTGTCGTCTGACATCAGTGAATGTTATCATCTGATGAACTTAAATGGGGAGGGTTAGTACTCACTTAGCTGCTCTACTTTGAACTACCATTGGTTCATTTAGGTGGGGCTGAACGATGATGCTAACTTCTGGGCAGCTGCATCACTGCTGCTGGCTGGGAATGAGAAGGGGGTGGGCAAGGCAGTGGTGAGGGTGGTGCAGGTTGGTACACCAACAGGAGCTCTGGATTGGCTCCACTGGTTGACCTGCTGCCTCATCTGTTCTCCCCCCTGTGGCGATCACACAGGGTCCCCGGACGTTTGACGGTCTATTGACCCTGTGCCACCACTGTGATTGCTTTCCCGTTGCCACCAACCTGTTTCTCTTGGGGACACACGGAGTCCAGACAGTTGTTAACATTAACAAATAATCCAGTTTATTTTATAGGCATGAACAAGTTTATGGTTTCAGTTAATTTTTCTTGGCAGTTTCTAAATCTTAGTTTCTTTACTGACCTTTACATTCCTAACAACCTCAAACTGATTATCCCAACTATCTATCTGACTCCACCTAACAGTTCCTCTCACTCTCTCACCACACAACTCGTCCAACCCACAGACTTATCCTCCCTCTTCCTTCTCCAACTCCCAACTCTCAACTGACTTCCAAACAACACCAACTCTAACTCTTAACTCCTCCCCTTGGGTTCACACTGGCCAATCACATCACACTCATTTAACCCTTTCCTTATGACCAACATAGGAGGGCAAACGCCACACACCCCTTCCTGAAAAGTGACCACAATCCATTTTGGGGTACTTGCTCTACGGGGTTTCATGCAGGGGACATTCCCAGCCTTGACCTGGAGATACAGGGGTTGAACCTGTGACCTTTTGCATGCAAAAGCAAGTCTGCATCATTAAATTCCTCTTTTCTAACTTTTTGAGGTTGTAGAATATTATCGCTCTATTTCTGGTTACGACAATTAAATCAGTCAGAATTTTTAATCACTTACATGCCTATTCAAGATATACTGCAAATAGCCCTAAGGTGCGGGCTAATGGCTACTAATAAACTAATCAGATATTTGGATATTAAATTCTTAACAGATCCTAATAAACTTGCTAAGGTCAATTTATCTTTTTTTTAAAAAACCAAGAGGACATTAATAGATGGGGAGGAAGCTAAATCCCTCCTGGCTTGTCTGGATTTCAGCAGTGAAAATGTTGGCTATTTCCAAATGTTTGTTTCTGTTTTTATCTTTGACACTGGTACTAGATTGCTGAGAGCTGAATGGCTTGCAAAAGATCTTTGATCAATTTACACGAGAAGACAAACTGGAGTATAATCTAGTGGAAATGGGAGGTCAGGTTTTCCCAAACCTAATAGCAAATTTTAAAGCAGCTCAGTTGGGTCACTGTCCTTACGGATACTTCAAAGAGAAACTTAAATTGAGACATTATAGATTTCAGTCTGCGTTGATGTGCTACTCTGGATTCATAAACCATGTAAAGGTAATGTAACTGATTGGGAGCTAATGTCACAGCAGCTTTTAAAGATATGGGATAAATGCAAGAGGAACCTCAGCCATGGCTTGTCACCTTTTTAGCTTCCGTAATAAGGAATGGTAATTTTAATCAAGATGGCCACTTCAGAAATTTTACAAGCTGGGAATTGAATCAAGTTCATTCTCGTGGTTATGGTGTTGAAGGTAGGCTTGTAACCAGGACGGAAAGATACTTTGAAAAACCAGAGGTTGGATGGATTCAGAAACTTTGGATGAGAGAATTTCTTAAGCAGAATAAGTTCCACAGCTTAGGAAACTGAGAGCCTGTGAAACAGTGTTTGTTTGTGACTCTTGGTGAAAGTGTGTGTGTGTGTGTGCCTTATTTGGACAATCAAAGTCAAAAATTAAAAGACCATTGGGAAAAGGTCCTGGCAATTCTAAATTTAGAAGGCAGGGATTCAAAATGGAACTCAGGTTGTTTATCTATAAAGGATTCTTGTATTTATGAGTGAAGGAGATACAGTACAATCTCATTCACATATGAAGGGGAAGTCAAAAGAGCTAATGAGGCAGGGTTATAATCTTCTTTTGAACCTGAAATTGAATACACTGAGAATGTTTAAGTCTTTTATTATTAACAGCTGGAATACTGTAGATTTGCCCGGGGGGGTGGGTGGGTGGGGGCTCATTATTAGCCAGTCCAGGAATAGTTACTAAAATCTTGGCACTTGGCAGAAATGGAAAACTTGATTGATAGCATTCATACAATATACAGTGGTGACCCGCAAGACGAATGTCTCGCAAAACAAAAAACGCGCAAGACGAAAGAGTTTTCCGGTTTTTGAGTCGTTCCGCAAGACGAATTTCCCTATGGGCTTGCTTCGCAAGACGAAACGTCTTGCGAGTTCTTGCGAGTTTGTTTCCTTTTTCTTAAAGCCGCTAAGCCGTTAATAGCCACTAATAGCCGCTAAGCCGCTAATAGCCGTGCTTCGCAAGACGAAAAAACCGCAAGACGAAGAGACTCGCGGAACGGATTAATTTCGTCTTGCGAGGCACCACTGTATGGTTCTTGTCAAATAATGAATCTTGCAAATAAATTGATTGCAAATTGCATTATGGATATTTTCGAATGGAATATAATCTTTTTTTTGCCGTTTGTTTTATATGTGTACTCTCTCCCTGCCCTTTTAAAGGGGAAATATTTTTAAACATTTAAAAAACAACATTTGGTCTATGCCTTTACTTGCCACTGAATTAGAATAAACAGAAGTTTCTTCACTGGGTTGATAATTCTCTTAATTATAGCTGTATATCTCTTTTACACATTCCTTAAATATAAAATGTCCTTATTTTCTCATCGTTTTGCTTCCTCAATTAGTGCAGGATTATTATTACTTTTACAATACATTGCTTTGCATTTCCATGGTTTTTCAGATCGTTGTGATCTTCCATCACTGACTGCTGTTCACTGATACTGAATTTCAATTTCAGGTGTCTCTGTTACTTTATCTCTCTGCCTCTAACACAGCTTACAGTTAAAGTTTTTATCTTTATGCTACTTAGCATTAAAGAGCTGAAAGGGAAACTATATTTCCATTGCTGATGAAGAACAGATCCTAGTCTTATACCAGCTGCTTACAGATTCACTTATGCACCTAAAGGCATGGGCGTTGTCAAGTTGCAGCACTCACTTTCACTTCCATACAATATGAGTAGTACACCTCTTCTGGAGTCTCCCATATTGGGGTCACTTGCACCTTAATTTTGATGTATCTGCCTCCACCCCTTCTGTCTGTCAGGGAAGGTGGACAGCAAGATCTAGAAACCAAGCCTTATGAGGAAAGGTTGAGGGTGTTGGGTATGTTTAGCCTGGTAAAGAGGAAACTGAGACAACATATGATTTGTTGTTGTTTAGTCATTTAGTCGTGTCCGACTCTTCGTGACCCCATGGACCAGAGCATGACAAGCACTTCTGTCCTCCACTGCCTCCCGCAGTTTGGTCAAATTCATTTCCCGTGGGCATCACCATTTGGCCTGCAAGGCCATTTTGGCCAAGTCATGATCACAGCAGTACTTGCCTTCCTCCCCCTCCCTGGTGAGTTGCACAAGGGCAACATAGAGACTAAGGAAGGTGACGCTGTCAGTCAATGCCACCCCCCGGACTGGATGTAAATAACAAGGCACCCTGATGGGGGATGGTTGAGGAGTGACTGAGATTGGGTGGGCAGTGCCCCATTCAGCCTGATGGATCATTCTCCAGTACCTCCACCCCATATTCTCGACTCAAACTGTTAATCTGTCTTATTCTGAATGTTTAATAAAAGTGATAGCCTGGTTCCAATCCAGAACAGTGTTAACCTCTTTCTTTGCCATCTACAAGGATATTTATGTAGAAACAAGAAGTTAGTTTTTTGCTTTGTGTTCTTCAAAGTGCTCAGGCATGGACTTGATTTTAAATGCATCCTGCTTAAAAGACATTAATCATAGACTGCTGCTTTGATTTTTGAGGGCTGCAGCTCCAAGAACCACTTTGTTGTTGTTGTTTAGTCATTTAGTCGTGTCCGACTCTTCGTGACCCCCTGGACCAGAGCACGCCAGGCACTCCTGTCTTCCACTGCCTCCCGCAGTTTGGTCAAACTCATGCTGGTAGCTTCGAGAACACTGTCCAACCATCTCGTCCTCTGTTGTCCCCTTCTTCTTTTGCCCTCAATCTTTCCCAACATCAGGGTCTTTTCCAGGGAGTCTTCTCTTCTCATGAGGTGGCCAAAGTATTGGGGCCTCAGCTTCACGATCTGTCCTTCCAGTGAGCACTCAGGGCTGATTTCCTTCAGAATGGAGAGGTTTGATCTTCTTGCAGTCCATGGGACTCTCAAGAATCTCCTCCAGCACCATAATTCAAAAGCATCAATTCTTCGGCGATCAGCCTTCTTTATGGTCCAGCTCTCACTTCCATACATCACTACTGGGAAAACCATAGCTTTAACTATATGGACCTTTGTTGGCAAGGTGATATCTCTGCTTTTTAAGATGCTGTCTAAGTTTGTCATTGCTTTTCTCCCAAGTAGCAGACGTCTTTTAATTTCATGACTGCTGTCACCATCTGCAGTGATCATGGAACCCAAAAAAGTAAAATCTCTCACTGCCTCCATTTCCCAGCTCCTGCCAACCTAGCACTTCAAAAGCACATCAAAGTGCAAGTAGATAAATAGGTACCGCTCCGGCGGGAAGGTAAACGGCGTTTCCGTGTGCTGCTCTGGTTCGCCAGAAGCGACTTAGTCATGCTGGCCACATGACCCGGAAGCTGTACGCCGGCTCCCTCAGCCAATAAAGCGAGATGAGCACCGCAACCCCAGAGTCGGCCATGACTGGACCTAATGGTCAGGGGTCCCTTTACCTTTACCTTTACACTGATATTCATGCTCTCTCCTCCAAATGTCCTCCAAGTAACATTGCAAAGGAACAGTATGTTGATTGACAGCATTTGGGGGCAGAGGAGATCTCAGCCACTGATATCACCAGCCCTGACATCAGCTCCAGACCCTGAAAAAACACATTCATTTAAGTGCTACTAGCATCAGCCGTTTGTGTTTGGTGGGAGCTTTGGGGGCTAAGCACTTGGTGGGCAATGGTGCCTGCTGGTTTATAGCCCTGGCTGCAAACATTGTGAAAGCAAACCAATTTAAAGCAAACTTTAAAAACTGCTGAAATCGAATGTTTTTTCAGCAGATTTCTCTTGCCCCTGATATCTGGCCAGAGTGTAACCTTCCCTAGGTAGATTCCCTGTGCTAAATTGCATACCGATAGAACAAATTGTTTTTCATTTCACAGTGAATGGAATTTTCAGAGTGCAAAATTATATCAGCACATGAGGAAATGCTCTCACCTTCTCTATCCAGTCTGCAAAGAGGAATAATTAAGACAAAGTAGAAAATTTGGACAGTAATAATTAAACAAATTATTGATTTACAATTTGGCCTAAGGGAAATTAAGTTTATTAGAACTCCCCCCCCCCTCTAGTAGCAAAGGGGACCACATTGAGATTGAATTTGATGACCTAAGCTTTGTATGAGCTTTTAGGGAGAGGACACTGGTGGCTTACGGTCCCCTAATCCCAGCGCCGCTTTCGAGGGGGAACTGTTTGAATTTAGACCTAAACGAGGCCAAATAAAGGGCTCCTTTATAAGCAATAATTCCTTGGATCCTATCCGAGTTACCAAAAAAATAAGCCCCGTGGGTAGACCACACTATTTGTACGTCATCTGAAAGAAATACCATGGTGCAGTCAGTTAAATAAAATTCAAGAAATCTTATTCTGCAGAATATTAACTATATCAAGAAAAGGAATATTATAATAATTTAGTGCCTATGGAGATGCTTTCATGGATGAGTTTCTGGATGAGTTTTTTTAGGGATTTCAGAGTCCCCTTTTATTTCTTTTCTTTACGGGAGACATTGCTTCACCTACATTTCTAATTTCCCCTTTTTAAAAGGTCACGTTTAGATTATGCATAGCTTTCCTTAAGGTGAATGCGAGTTAAAGGGTAGTGGGCCCTGGATTTCAGTGTTTCCCTGAAATTGAATAGGACTAGCTACTTCTTAATTATAGCCTCTTACATCTGTATTATTTAGGTGATTCGTAGTTAAATCCTCTGCATATTCAACTAAATTTTAGTCAGAGTAGACCCATTGAAATTAATGAACATGGCTAGGTTGGGTTCCTCAATTCCCAAAGGTCAACTCTAAGTAAAACATAGTTGAATATGACCCATTGAATTCAGGAGAGGAAAGTGGCTTAGAAGTGAAAGCAGTAGGGGAAATGTTTCGCTAGGATACTCAATAATCCTGCATTGGGCGCTGAGAGTTCCCCTGTGGTATCATTATTTTTCAGTTCCCCACAATTTTGCGCTTTGGCCAGCTGTAGTAGAAGACTGAAACCATGCGGTTAATAATGAGTTGATCTAATACAGTCATCTCTCCACTTACATGTGGGTTACGTTCCTGGGTACTGCTCATATACAGTGGTACCTTGGGTTACATACGCTTCAGGTTACAGACTCCGCTAACCCAGAAATAGTACCGCGGGTTAAGAACTTTGCTGCAGGATGAGAACAGAAATCATGCTCTGGCGGCATGGCAGCAGCAGGAGGCCCCATTAGCTAAAGTGGTGCTTCAGGTTAAGAACAGATTCAGGTTAAGAACAGACCTCCAGAACGAATTAAGTACTTAACCCGAGGTACCACTGTACATGAAATCACGTATAGTGGGGAACACCATCTAGAAAGCCTGTAAACACCCTCTAACCCCCTGGCAACCCTTGAAAACTCACATTATAATAATAATAATAATAAATTTTATTTATATTAACATTAAATAACATTTAATGTTAAATAATGTTAAATAACATTAACAATGAAAGATTTGGTTTCCCCCTTATCATAATGTTCACCCCAGGGGCCTCATGAAACACACACACACACACACACACACACACACACACACACACACCCCGTGACCCAACCAGTCACCTGGCTGGTGGTAGAGGCACCAGAGTTGGCCCATGCATTCTGGCACACTACACTCACATTATTGTGTTTCCCCCAGGGAATTGTAGTTTGTGTTACTGCTCCGTGCATGGCGGCAAAAACTGATGTCACCCTTGTGTGATTAATTACTGGCAGAGGCCTAGCGTGAGAGTTGTGAGTGCTCCTGTTCTTATTCAACAAAATGACGGGGTCAGAGCAGAGTGAACTGATCAGGTGGAGAAAAGGCGGATTGGGTAAATTTCTCCCGCCGTGGGTTAAAAGAACTCGTGTGTATGCACTTACAAAGCAACTGGCTTTGAGAACGTGGCCTGCTGACTGCCCATGCACAGAATCTCATTTATCATTCCAAGCCAAAATGATATCTGGGGGAAACTGTGCATAATTCATAATATAGCCATGCATTGCAAGCCTGACAGATCGGTATTCCAAACCAGGTAATTACAAACTTTGATGATCTCACTAGTAAAAAACCAGGACACAAATACTGAATAGTCAGATTAAGTAAACAGCTATAAAAAAAACCAACAACATAACAGCAAGAGAAAGAGTCGGGCAGGAATGCCTTTGGGCTCTTTTCCTGTTCAACATTTCAATGAACTCCTCATGCTGAAATTAGGTTTCAAAGAGGCTTTCTGTCGCAGCCAATAAAGCAGGTTGCAATATGGATGGGTGTGGTAGCCACAAGTGTCTACTGTTTGCATATGCGCCCATGGAACCAAAAGATTTAGCGACCGCTGTACCGGGGTATCAAAGCCTGGGCATTGGTCAATAGCAATAGGTAATCAATCACCATTTTATGAAGTCCCAAACTGTTGGTTTTAGTATGCAATCTTTGAAAAGGTTACAGCAAAAGTCACAGTAAGAAAATATGTTAGTTATTGTCATTGGATATATGGTTCTTCTGCTGCAATAATCTACATCTTCGGAAACGGCATTTTCCCTAATATTTTGATAATTTTACTAGCTGGATAGACATCTACCAGACATCTGCTAGCTTGCAGACATCATATATCTTGTTTCAACAAGACTTTATTTATCATGGCTGACAAGCTAGTAAAATGTGGGGCTGGTGATGTTGCTGTTTAGGTGAATTGAGATGGCGAATCAATAGCTTTTTGTCAACCTGGAGAGAAGTGAGAAGTGGATTCCACACGGTTCTGCCCTGGTTCTTGTGTTGCTTTAACATCTTTATAAGTGACTTGGGTCACTAATATTTTCAAAGATGGAAGTAGGATTCAATACTATCTTGACAGGATGGAGAACTGGTCCAAAACTAACAAAATGAATTAAAACAGAAATATATGTAAACTTTCTCACTTAGACAGGGGATTTAGTAGATGCCAAGCTAAACACGAATCAGCAGTGTGATGTGGCAGCAACCAAAAGGCTAATGCAATCTCAGGCTGCTTCAACTGTGTAGGGTTTCACATTGCAATAAATAATGTTGCCAACTCTATTCTGCTTTGCTCAAACCTTACCTCAAGTTCTGCGTCCAGTTTTGGACACTGTGGATAAAGTTTGGGGCAGAAAAGGGCAACAAAAGATGGTTGAGGGGTCTTGGAGACCCAAGTCCTACAAAGAAAAGTTGAAGTAGGTTGGATGTTTAGACTGTATTTAAAAACAACAAGAACTTATAATCAGATATTTGAAGTGCTGTTAAATAAATAATAGACCAAATTCATTTTTCTGGTCTTTCCAGAGTGTATGACCCAAGCCAGTGGGTTTAAACTACAAGAAAAAGGGATTCAGATTTAATAGTTGAGCCTTTCCTACAACGGGACAGTCTGTCTTGGAAGACGGTGGGCTCGCCTTTGTTAGCAGAGGCTGGATGGATGGCTACCTATCAGGAATGCTTAACCCAGCAGGGCTTCAGGCAGAATGACCCCTGAGGTCTCTCCAACACCATAATGAGTGTTAGTTGTTTCACGGAGCATCTTAAGAAGTCTACATGAACTGAAAATAATGTTATATTATGAGTGATATCAAATGGTTCTGTTTTGTTTAAATCAGGCTTCCTCAACCTCGGCCCTCCAGATGTTTTTGGCCTACAACTCCCATGATCCCTAGCTAGCAGGACCAGTGGTCAGGGATGATGGGAATTGTAGTCTCAAAACATCTGGAGGGCTGAGGTTGAGGAAGCCTGGTTTAAATTAAAAGGGAAAACAGAGAGAGAGAGAGAGAGAGAGAGAGAGAGAGAGAGAATAAAAAGTGTCTTGTATATCTTCTTTAAATGAGTTTGTTTTACATTAAACTAACAGCCGTCTCAGTTTTCTAAGTCAAAGCACAGAATCCGTGTACAACAGGACATATCAGCAGAGTTAGCGAAACCCTGTACAATTTTATTTTTAGAAAAGAAAAAAAATAACCTCACACCTTCAAAACAGCCTAAATGACAACTGTGTCAGGCTGGAAACACTTTTGCAGCCAGGGTCAGGTCAGGTGGTAGGATGAAACCATGGGCAGCTTGGAGCATCTGCAACCCTGAACAGACGCACTCCACGCTGCAACATTATGTTGCAGGCCCCGCTTGCGAGCGCCATCCTACTTGTGCTTCACGTTGTTTATGCAGCTCTGTGTGCAGAATCGACAAAAACAAAGTCATGCTTGGGACACTTGCCAAATATTCCCACACTGGGGGCTCCGACCTGCTTTTCGCTCTTTCCTGCAGAGAGGCTCAGGGTGGACTACCAGGAGAATACTTTTCTCTCCAGCTGACGCAACCGTATCCCTATAATTAGACTTCTGGGAATACTTCAGAAGGAAACAGACAGCTCTGCCTTGCCCCATAGACCTGTGCATCACAGCTGGCACTCGCTCGGGGGACCAGGATTGCAAATATACATAGAAACAACTGCATAGAGAGCTAAGATAGCGAACAGTCCAATAGTACAGTAAAATAATAATAATAATAAAACCCTTGATATCTCAGGGCTAGAGTAGATACGACTGATTCATACATTGATTCCCCACTTTGTGTTCACTGAATGAAGGAGCCGGTGAGGCCACCTCTGTTTCTCAGCCGAAAGTTGCACAGAGGCACCGTTTGCATGAATAAAGATCTCCGTGTGGGGGCTATAAGCAGAAGCGGCATGATTTTTGCACCTGTAATAGCACTTGTTTTGAGTTGCTGTGATCACATAAAATTGCAACAGCTACATGTTACAGCCCCCACGTTGAAGTACTGGTTCATGCAGTGTAACTACGCCAGCTCCTCTCAGATGTGCGAAGCTGTATTGTAACTTTTGAATAATTGTTGTTTTTTAATTTTAAAAAATGTGGTTTATTATTATTTTTAAAAAAGATGTGAGTTTTCAGATCCCCCAAACGCTGAGAGCGAGAATAGATTATCTACAGAGAACCTGCCTGGAAGCCACGATCAGTAATTTACTGATAACCAAGGAAAGTTCTCTTTGATTTAAAGTTTTCCCATTTTTAATGCACGTCGCCAAAGCACATCTTGGGACTTTGCCATGTCTAATGCAGTGTTTTTCTTTACCTCATGCATCATTATTAATATTATTTACTAAATTTGTATACCACCCTTCATCTGAAGATCACGCCGTGGTTCACAACATAAAAATACATAATGAGAACACAAAATACCCCCTTCCTTGTTAATGCCTGTAACTAAAAAGTTAAAGTGAGAAGTGAGAGCTGGACCATAAAGAAGGCTGATTGCCGAAGAATGGATGCTTTTGAATTCTGGTGCTGGAGGAGACTCTTGAGAGTCCCATGGACTGCAAGAAGACCCAACCTCTCCATTCTGAAGGAAATCAGCCCTGAGTGCTCACTGGAAGGACAGATCCTGAAGCTGAGGCTGCAATACTTTGGCCACCTCATGAGAAGAGAAGACTCCCTGGAAAAGACCCTGTTGTTGGGAAAGATGGAGGGCACAAGGAGAAGGGGACAACAGAGGACGAGATGGTTGGATAGTGTTCTCGAAGCTCCCAGCATGAGTTTGACCAAACTGCGGGAGGCAGTGGAAGACAGGAGTGCCTGGCGTGCTCTGGTCCAGAGGGTCATGAAGAGGCGGACACAACTAAACGACTAAACAACAACAACAAAAATTTAAAGTAAATTCTGCAAATGTACATTTCAAATGGGACTTCAGAAAATAAAGGCTTGCATCAACAAGCAACTAAGCATGCACAAAGCTTATGAAATTTAGCTGCTTAGTGATGCCAACCGTGCTCCATTTGAAATACAAAAATCTCAAGGTTTGTTGGATCGAAGCCAGCACTCATAATACGTTTGAGAATTATGAACCTACTAGATTTGACTTAGGAATCAAGGAACTTCCAAGTTTCAGAAGCATCACAATCCATGGTATAAAATCACAGATGCTTCTGAAATTATTCACACCCAGTTTTCTTTACAGAATTACTATTGTTTCCAAAGTAGAAATGCATTATGAGCCCCCCGTTGTTCCTTTTTTTCACTTCCACGTTTTATACAGCTGAGATTTCTCAGCTGCCTCGGAGTCAGTTCATTCAATTCATCCATGTGTTCCCTTGCACACCTACTACAAATGCACACGTACACACTGCAGAAAAACAAGCAACCTGTATATGTTATGTTTATGGCAGAACTACTTTTTAATTCACATATGCATTGATAAACATCACAGGAAGTATTGATGTTTAGAAGTATTGATGTTTCGTATAGAAGGGACGCGGGTGGCGCTGTGGGTTAAACCACTGAGCCTAGGGCTTGCTGATCAGAAGGTCGGCGGTTCGAATCCCCGCGACGGGGTGAGCTCCCGTTGCTCGGTCCGTGCTCCTGCCAACCTAGCAGCTCGAAAGCATGTGCAAGTAGATAAATAGGTACCGCTCCAGCAGGAAGGTAAATGGTGTTTCAGTGCACTGCTCTGGTTCGCCAGAAGTGGCTTAGTCATGCTGCCCACATGACCCGGAAGCTGTACGCCAGCTCCCTCAGCCAATAAAGCGAGATGAGTGCCGCAACCCCAGAGTCGGTCACGACTGGACCTAACAGTAAGGGGTCCCTTCACCTTTACCTTCATTGATAAACATCACAGCAAGTATTGATGTGATTTATGTAAGGTTATATCAGTATTCTTTTTGTGTGTGGTGGATGCATGCAGTTATCCGTGAAGCAGGGCACAACAATAATAGTAATGTGATTGATCACAAAAGTTTGATTTTTGGCAGTGGTATTTTTTCTGTGTGTGCATGTACACACGGAGATGTATGCATTGGCGACAGAAGGAAACCACATGCAGATGAACTGAAGGAACTGAATTCTGTAGCCAATTGCACATGCTCCAATTCTGGAATTAATTGTAGAAATTCACCTAATTAATCTAGAAATCAGAGGAGTAAAAGGCAGAACAGTGTGAATCTATTAAACAACAAAAGAACAGACTGGGGGGAAATGCACTCATCCCTAAAACTCCGCAGGGAGGAAGATTTACTTAAATATCATGAAAACATCCTTCTGCAGGAGCTGTTCAGCACAGAAAAGTAATGCAATGTCCTTCTTAGTCAGGAATGTTAAGTACAGAATGTGCAGGAGATGGACTAGGAGAATATTCCACTGAGTATCTTTCCATCAGTGGAAGTGGAAGCTGGGTTAGAATAGAGTGAGGACATGGCAAAGCAGAGGAGGAATGGATGGGGTTCTGAATCTGAAATTTCAGAAAGAGAATATAGTTCTTTGGTTAAAAGGCAGGTAAGGTAAAGGTCAAGGGACCCCTGACCATTAGGTCCAGTTGTGGCCGACTCTGGGGTTGCGGCGCTCATCTCGCTTTAGTGGCCGAGGGAGCCGGCATACAGCTTCCGGGTCATGTGGCCAACATGACTAAGCCGCTTCTGGCAAACCAGAGCAGCGCACGGAAACACCGTTTACCTTCCCGCTGGAGCGGTACCTAATTATCTACTTGCACTTTGACGTGCTTTCGAACTGCTAGGTTGGCAGGAGCAGGGACCGAGCAATGGGAGCTCACCCCGTCGCGGGGATTCGAACTGCCGACCATCTGATCAGCAAGTCCTAGGCTCTGTTGTTTAACCCACAGCGCCTACCGCGTCCCAAGAAAGGCAGGTAGAAATATGTAATTGGGCGTGGGTAGTGTATGGAACTTAATTTCATGTGCAAGCAGAAGGTCCCAGATCCTAATTCCAGTTAGGGTTGGGAGAGACTCCTGCCTGAAATCCTGGAGAAATGCTGCCAGTCAGTGTAGGTAATCCTGAAGTGGATAGACCAAAGCTCTGAGTCAGCATAAAGCAGCTTCCGATGTTAATGATGATGATGATGATGATGATGATTTATTTATATCCCACCCATCTGACTGGGTTTCCCCAGCCACTCTGGGCGGCTCCCAACAGTATATTAAAAACACAATCAAACATCAAACATTAAAAACTTCCCTAAATAGGGCTGCCTTCGGATGTCTTCTAAAAGTCAGATAGTTGTTTATTTCCTTGACATATGATAGGAGGGCATTCCACAGGGTGGGCGCCACCACAGAGAAGGCCCTCTGCCTTGTAACCTCACTTCTCGCAGTGAGGGAACCACCAGAAGGCCCTCGGCGCTGGACCTCAGTGTCCGGGCTGAACGATGGGGGTGGAGATGCTCCTTCAGGTCTACTGGGCCAAGGCTGTTTAGGACTTTAAAGGTCAACACCAACACTGTATCGTCACTCCATAGGTAAAGTGCCCCCCCCCTTTCACAGCAAGATAACTGGGATTCACTGGTAGGTGAGCACTTTCAGCCTTTACACTACCAGGAATGGATTCATTCCTCTTCACTAAAGGTTCTGAAATTGGAATGCATTTTGAAACCCATTTACAAAATTGCACACAGAGTTCTCGTGTGGCCTGGGGGCATCGTGCTCCCAGGACTCAGAAACAGTGAAATGTTGTTATTGCATCAACTGTCCACTGGGTAATGGGCTGAGGGACATGCTAAATTGTGACCTCCTGCAGGATAGTCATGCACCTCAGAGTATGTGATAAGACCTAGCGTGGCCTGGGGTCATCCATAGGGGAGGAATCCGTTTTCTTTCTGATGTTATTGTATAAAGTTCCATGTCCTCAACCACATCACTGCTTACAGGTGAGCGCCTTCAACCTCTAATAATTATGTAAACAATTGCATTCCCTCCCCTCAAATGAGCTGCTCTGAATTTAAAATTGTGTTGCCTAGGTTCAGGAACTCACTTCATATCATGAACAGATATGTTGCATTATTTTAATCATTCCTGCATCAAAGCCTGATGGGATCTGTTCAAAGTTTGAAGTTATTAAAATATTTCCCACTTTGTCCTACAGTTGTAATAATGCAGCTCCCTGTAGTCAAGAGGAGTGTTTGTTGCTTTAGCATATTTATAAGTAATAAAGGCTAATTAAATCCAGCCTATCTGCAATAAAGTGGTATAGCCAATGTAGGACAGCGCCAAATAATAGATTTCCTGCTTTCGCATCTGCTTAGCTGATACTCAAGTGTTAAAACGCAACCACTGATTTTTGGAAAGCTAAGTGGTCTTTTCCCCTAGAGACTGCTGGGTTCATGTTGCCACTTTGAACCTAATTAATCAACACTGAAGCTCAGTGAGCCCAGGGTGTTGACTGCTCTTTTAATTGCTGTCTTCTGGAGTCACATGTTTTCCTTAACCTTCTCTGTAATAAAATGCTGCAGTAATAAAGGTCTCCGGTTCTGGTAGTAGGAGTATTCCATAGATGCAATCTCAACAAACTTCCTCTCCTACTCTTTATGGCACCTGATAAATGTTTAAGCATCATTACTATATGTCTATAGCAGCTTTGATGCATTTCACTCAAAGTACACACAGTTTGGTAAAACAACAACAACAACAACTCTGGTGAATGCTTTCAAAGTGGCTCACAACATGCCTTCCTGCCCAGCACATTGTTAAGTATAGTAATTTAATTTGCCGAAATGGTAAATACTTGTAGGTGTTACTATGTGTTTAAATTTGATGGGTTGGTAACTGAATTCTAGAGAGTCCCCTAGTAGTTCTCATGTGATTGGTTAACATTGGTCACGTGGGATATATCTGGGGAAGGAGAGACTCCATTTTATGTGAAGCAAGATGAGTGTGTTTCAGAATCCACTGTGAACACTGCTAAGTTGAATAGAGCGTTGCAGTGCTTCTTCTCTGCTTGAAAGAAAGAGAGCAAAGCTGGAGGAGAAGGTAAAAGTGGAAATCTCTCATAGGAGCTGCAAGGCATGGCCTACAGACTGCTGAGCTCAGGAAAGAGAGGAAAATAGGGCTGATTGGAAGGTAGAAGAGACTGTAAGCCTATGCTTGGAGAAGCGTCTGTCACTATGTTGTTGTTTAGTCGTTTAGTTGTGTCCGACTCTCCGTGACCCCATGGACCAGAGCATGCCAGGCACTTCTGTCTTCCACTGCCTCCCACAGTTTGGTCAAAACTCATGCTGGTAGCTTCGAGAACACTGTCCAACCATCTTGTCCTCTGTCGTCCCCTTCTCCTTGTGCCCTCCATCTTTCCCAACATCAGGGTCCTCAGTAGCATGTTGGACGCCTTTTGACCTGAGGGGCTCATCTTCCAGCGTCATAACTTTTATATGCCTGTTGTCTTTGTCCATGGAGTTTTCTCAGCAGGGATGCTGGAGTGGCTTGCCGGTTCCTCCTCCAGGTGGATCACGTTTGGTCAAAACTCTCCACTATGACTTGTCCATCTTGGGTGCCCTGCACGGCGTATCTCATAGCTTCTCTGAGTTATTCAAGCCCCTTCGCCATGGCAGGGCAGTGATCCATGAAGGGGATCTGTCACTATAAGTTTCTGCAAGTAAAGTTTTTGGATGTTAACATCTGGGCATTGGTTTAATTTCCAAAGAAGGGTGATTTAAGCTTCTTGACTGTGTTTTGGCTACTCTTATTTCAACATGCCTCTGGTCCGGGATTGTGTGAGGAGGAGAGTAGTCAGTGAGTGGCGATGGCAGCACAGCACAATGGCAGGATAAAGCCTGGATTGGTGAAGCCTTCTGACTTCCTGGTCCATTGCCCAACCTCACCTGGCCAGCTGCTACCACCATCAATACTTGCAAGGAGGTCCAAGGCTTGCTTTCTCTTTCGTTTTAACTGTGCAGGCGAGGAAATGTCTAAGAAGACTGGAAAGTGGTGCAGAAAACAAAAACCATGGGTGCATTAGACCAGTAGAATGTCCTCAGGATAGCTCAGTCAGTAGAGCACGAGACTCTTAATTTCAGGTTTGTGGGTTTGAGCCCCACATCGGGTAAAAAAGATTACTGCATTGCAGGGTGTTGGACTAGTTTATTTTCATGGTCCCTTCCAACTCTACAATTCTATGATTTTAAGGTCCCATTCATCCCAGGGGGTACCTTTTGATGCTTATTGTGGCACAAGCTCTGTGTGACCCTGCAATTCCAGGTGGCTGGCATTGTCAGCATTTTCAGCTAAAACTGATAAAGGAGAGATGCCGCCCTCAGGCCATCTCATCATGGAATCTAGCAAATTGCAGATTCCAAAGTAGACCACCCCCCCAATCTGCATATTGGTCTGAGTGTTGTAAATCTGGTGAATCTGCTTCAGAAACCAAGCTTGCAAATTCCTCCCTCATCCTTAGCAGAAAAACTTTGCTATCTGGAAAAAGATGAGATGTACAGATTTACTCAAAGACAATCATTCTTGGTCATAAGAGCGGGGAAGGCTTTTGTCAGATGTTTATAATATCACCCAGCATATCAATAGAAAATTGAGACATAAAGGATTCTATCCAAGATGAGTGCTAGTCTGTCATCAGCTAGAAGCAGGGCTTAGTTTGTGGTGGCCCCATAGCTGTGGAGTGCGTTGGCCTTCTGAAAGAGCTCTGGTTTTCCGTGTCGTTTATCTCCTTTTGCACATGAACTGCTGAGCCTTTGTTGACTCTCTCCTCCTTCTTGTACACAATATTTTATGTTTTTATTACATTTTAATTGCCTCAGCGTTTTGCTTAAACTGCTTTGAGAACTGAAGTTTGGTATTAGAGCGCATGCTTTGCATTTTTATTTATTTATAGTTTTTATTTGGGTTTAACATTTTCCGAATTGATTAAAAAGGCAAGGGGGAAATTGTTCAGCTGGTATGCTGGGAAATAAACTTTGTCTGAAACTCTTGGGGAGATACTGCCTCTTGTGGATGATACTGGGCAAGGATAGACCAATGACGTGCGGTTTCCTTTGCTCACAGAGACTTGGGCAGGGGGGTGGGATGGGATGGGATGCAAATAGCATGGGTAATAAGTAGAGAGGAATACATGAGAGAAGGTGCTCCTCCAGATGCAATATTTATCCAAGCCTGGTACTTCAGAGCTCTGTAGATAACAGAGGTGTTGACTCTGAATTAATAAACGAATAATGTAAATGTTCAGGGGTGTCACATGTTAGTTTAAGGTATAGTTTTTGTTCACACAGATAAGGACCAGGAGATCAACTGCCTTGAGGTGCTATCCAATTAATCCCTTGGCTTTTAAATTTAAATAAATTTGAATATCAACAAAACCTCCAAATGCATGTCTTCTGGGGTGATCATGAAAGAGGAGCATGGTGCCTCTTCCTTGTGAGACAGCACACAATTTTGTAACCAGTGCACACACACACACACCCATGGTTAGAAATAAAGGGCACCTTTTTATTTTGTTTTTCAACAGTTTGGGAATATTGCATATAGAATATTCCTTGTTAGTGTCACATCACAAAACATAAATGGCTGTAAAGAAGAAAGAAGAACGTTCAGATTCCATCATAATTGTAGATGGCCCCAATTTAAGAAGACATATAGTCACTGATGTCAACACTGTTGTCAGCTTCAATTGCCTCTGGTTCTTGCTGGAAGGCAGGCTACAGTGGTTTCAGGCTGGCGTACAAAATATCAAGTCTCTTTGCATGCTGAAATCTGGATCTTTCCTTGTCATTTAGTTTGATGTGGGAATAAGGTATACATAATGTCACCTGTTTGCTTTCTGCTGTTTGAATTCCTGCTTTCTTTCTTGTAGCTCAGCTGGAGTCTGTAGGTTGATCGGCACTGACCTAATTTCATGCCTGTACTTATTTTATTTTATTAATGAAAGCTTTAGTCCACTCTTTATTACAAATTGCAGAGCAGATTACAAAACAACATACTATATAAAAAAAAATCAATTATAAAGCTACTGTAAACAACAGCAGTGATTTGACTTCTCCTAAAACTTTGAGTAGCCTTAATTTCTATCAGCATATGCCTGGAAGAACGTAAATGTTTTTAACCTGTCACTGGGCTCTCAAGAGAATTGGGGCATTCCACACCTCCAAAAGAGAATTCCATAGCCAGGGCACCATCGCAGAGAATCTCCATCGCTCCATCTCCATCACTATCTTACAGGCAACGGGCAATGATGGGATATTAAGAAGGGCTTCCTCTGTCAACCTTAGATCCTGGGGTGGATAATATGAAGAGATCTTCTCCCACATATACCTATGTTGCATTTGATGTAGGCCTTAAATCAGGGTGGCAAGCCTGCACCAATTTTGATAGCATTAAGTAAAGGTAAAGGGACCCCTGACCATTAGGTCCAGTCGTGGCCGACTCTGGGGTTGCGGCGCTCATCTCGCTTTATTGGCCGAGGGAGCCGGCGTACAGCTTCCGGGTCATGTGGCCAGCATGACTAAGCCGCTTGTGGCGAACCAGAGCAGCTCACGGAAATGCCTTTTACCTTCCTGCCGGAGTGGTACCTATTTATCTACTTGCACTTTGAGGTGCTTTCGAACTGCTAGGTTGGCAGGAGCAGGGACCGAGCAACGGGAGCTCACCCCGTCGTGGGGATTCGAACCACCGACCTTCTGATCGGCAAGCCCTAGGCTCTGTGGTTTAACCCACAGCGCCACCCGCGTCCCTTTTTGACAGCATTAGCAAAAGGGAAAAAAGTAAAGTAGACACAGTGCTGGAAAATAGCCCCCCCCCCCCAGTTGATCTTCACGCATCATTTGAGGACGTGCTGTGTGTGCATGCAAGAAAATGCTTGTGAGATATTGTGGCTACACCTGCTACTGGCATGCAGAGTTGGCACGTCTCAAAAAGCGTGGGGTTAGCCTTAAAGGTTTCAATCAATAACAACATGTTAAATTCTGCCAGGCAACAGATAGGCAGCTAGCGCGTGCTCCACAAAATACGTGTCATTTGACATTATGCAGACGCACCTGTCAATATCCCAACAGCTGCATTCTGCAGTAGCTAAAGTTTCCGGACTGTGGCCAGGCTATCCCAGTCCAGGAATGGAAATAGCTGGAGCACCTGCCAGAGCTGGAAATAGGCACTCCTTGTCACTGAAGCCACCTTGGCCTCAAGTGACAGGTCTGCATCTCTGAGTATCCCCACCCCCTGAGCGTTAGCCTACCACTTCAAGGCACGTTGGCCGTGCAACCAATTCCTGAATATAAGATCATAACAACCACCAGCCAACCACCTCTGTCTTGTCAGAATTCAGCTTCATTTTATCAGCCCCCATTTGGTCCATTACTGTACCCGGGACTGGCTTAGTACTTCCTCTGGTTCAGACGGTAAGAATAATAGAATCTCAGAAGAAATAGACCATGATGTCGTCAGCATATTGATGACTCCAAGCCTCAAATCTGCCGCTTCATACAGGGGTTAAATAACATTGGGATATGTATATATGTGTATCTTGGTGATCCGTGCTTTGTTTCTAGAAAAATAGATGTTGTGACTCACCATGAAGTTGTTACAGTACCACACTTCTTAACAAGAACAAAAAAAGAGGTGCTGGTATTGCGTATCCCTTGAGTATCCCCTGGAAAAAGCACTGTTGGTGACAATAAGTCAATGCAGTAGTTGTACAGCTTGGAATCGAATGAACAGTTTTATCTTTTGACTCCAACCCATTTCTGGGTTATTGTCTTCCAAGAGTCAGTCAAACCTCTGATAACCCTCAGGAATCTCCATAAGGTGGCACAAGCCAAAGCAAGGGCCCCTGAAGTGCTTTCTGGCACCTCAGTGATTCAGACATCAACAAAGTGCTGCAAACAAGCATCTGCTCAAAATCAAAAGTAATATCGCTAAACTTACCATAATGGCAGAGTGGGGTGCTGGGAAAAAGGAATAGCAAATGCCAAAGTGTCAAAAGGATGCAAAAGGAGAGCTCCATTGTGGCTAGCTGGATTATCTTCTAACAAAAAAGAATGGTTTTGACAGCATTCCTCAAAACTTTGGGGAGGCAGCAGTTTTCCAAGAGCAAAATCTTACTCTCTAAGCTTGAAGAGGGTGCTGGCATGAGAGGAGGGACAAAGCATGGAGGGAGAGTTGTGGCTGACAGGTCAAGCTTTAATCAGAGGGAATTACCAAGAAAGCAGTTCTTCCCACCCCAAAACCAACTTGTACAGAAGCCCCCGGCCCTACTGTTTGCAGTTTTCAAGGTTACCCACTCAAGGGCACATCTTTTATATCTGTAGTTTTCTGAACAATTGGTCACAAAACACTAAGGGAGATCAAGTGATCCTCTCACCCCTCCCAAAAAAAGAAACCCCCCCACACAACTGCATTATCAGTCCTTGCAGAAAGAGCACTGCAGCTTTTATTCTGAACTTTTGCAGGGTTTTGTTCTGGGGTGGATCACCCAACTCTGCCCATTTTAAAATATATTTTTAGTTATGGAGAGATCCTTTTGGAAACACATTTTAGAGGTATTTAGCACAAATATCCCTAGACCTCTCTGCCTGTAATTTGGCAGGCTTTCTTTGCATCGGAAAAGCTACTATGGCTGTGATTTATGTTCACTGTATCAGAGAGATTGGGAAAATTATACTCATTTTTTTTAAAAAAAATCCAGTAGTGACTGGTGGGGTATGGAGAAGATTAAGAAATTCTTAACAGCAGCCCTTGTAAGAAAACCATTGAAACGATCCTTTTGAATTATGGCAGGATTTTGTTTGTTTGTTTGTTTGTTTGTTTGTTTGTTTAAAAGCATATCTAAACTGCTTAATATTTAAAATTTCAAAGTGGTGTACAAAAATAAATTCTGTGGGCAGTATTCAACTAAAGTTTACTTTGAGTGGACCTCTTGAAATTAATGCACCTAATTTAGCTATGTTCATTAATTTTAGTGGGTTTGCTTTAAATAAATCATGGTTGAATATCGTCCTGGTAATCATCACAATCTAGTAATGTTGTTGTTGTTGTTTAGTCGTTTAGTTGTGTCCGCCTCTTCGTGACCCCCTGGACCAGAGCATGGCAGGCACTCCTTTCCTCCACTGCCTCCCGCAGTTTGGTCAAACTCATGCTGATAGTTTCGAGAACACTGTCCAACCACCTCGTCCTCTGTCATCCCCTTCTCCTTATGCCCTCCATTTTTCCCAACATCAGGGTCTTTTCCAGGGAGTCTTCTCTTCTCATGAGGTGGCCAAAGTCTTGGAGCCTCAGCTTTAGGATCTGTCCTTCCAGTGAGCACTCAGGGCTGATTTCCTTAAGAATGGAGAGATTTGATCTTTGCAGTCCATGGGACTCTCAAGAGTCTCCTCCAGCACCAGAATTCAAAAGCATCACTTCTTCGGCGATCAGCCTTCTTTATGGTCCAGCTCTCACTTCCATACATCACTACTGGGAAAACCATAGCTTTAACTATACGGACCTTTGTTGGCAAGGTCAACACCTTGCCAACAAATCTAGTAATAGCAGAGTCCAATCTGATGGTTCCAGGAAAGCCTGGACAAAAATATTTGTCTTTACAAGCCATCTAAAGCAATTGATGGGTGATGCTTCACATATGGCACAGGGAAGGACACTGGTGGCTGCCAGGAGCAATAGCAGAAACTGAAGTTTCATGGCCTCTAAAGGGAGACTGTTGCCTGCAAATTTCATCTAGTTCTGTCCAAAACTAATAACATTCTAGAATCTAGATGGTTCATTTTTGGGGAGGTGTAATATTTTTACAAATGTCTAGCACACAAAAACCCCTGAATATATTTGCCCAGAATTTGACAGGCTTCATCCACTCTGGATGGCTATGATGCCTGCAATTTCTATCCACTTCTATGAAAAGAAGGGAGGGGAGGTCATAGTCATTTTAATTGTGGCACAGTTTCTCAAAAAACTGTGGCCAGTGTTTGATGGACCATTTGTGTATTAATGAAAGAACTCGCTATTTCCTTCTTCTGGAAGATATTTTCATATCCTGATGTTCAGAGTGAAGAGCTGTCTCTTCAAATTAAGAGCGAAGGGGAAGCAAAGCCCGAGCTTTCACTTTCGCTTCTTATAGTGAGGCATTCTGCTTTAGCCCTTTGCATGCTTAGCCATGCATTGACACTGAAGCTATCACTTCTGGCTGACAACCTCCGAATTTAGGCCTAAAGTCTTCCTTGATTCTAGCCCTGTGCAACCTCCCCTGCCTGCCCTCCCTCACATTGGTATGCAAGGCCAGTCTCCTGACATAGATAAATGCAGAGTGCTTCTTTGTGACAGGGACTAGGCTCGTTAGGAAGTGCTTTAGCTGTCATAGGGCTCAATATAAGATGGATCAGCTAGCAGAATCTTACATTCTTTGGTCCTCCAGCAACAGAAGCTTGGGTTGTCCAGCTGTGAGCAACACATTCATTATCGCAGTACAAGGAGTCCAATTCACATGGCTTTGTGCTGCCGATAATGGACGACCTACTTACCTCTAGGCTGGGCGCATTTGGCCATGAATGCAACCAAAGAAGGAGGAATTGCTGTGGCTTGAGAAGTCTCTCTAGCAAAGTCCCATAAATTCACTCCCTTGCTCACCAGCAGTGAACATTGCTCCCCTCTCTGGCAAGCTCCTCTGCAACCTTCCGCATGCCCAGCACAAAAAGCCCCTTTCTGATTAACTCTGCAGTAGGCTCCAGAGGAAACCCAATGTGTGCAAGAAAAAAGCACCCCCAGGACAGACGGATTGTGACCACAAGTAACTGCTAAGTCATACCCTCCAATATTTCTCTGATGAAAATAAGGACATCCTATTCAACCAACAATTTATACCCTGCCCATCTGTCTGGGTTGTCCCAGCATTCTGGGCACCTTCCAACATATATTCAAACATAATGAAACATCAAACATTAAAAAAAACCTATGCAGGGCTGCTTTCAGATGTCTTCTAAAGGTTGTATTGCTACTTATCTCCATGGCTTAGGGTCACATAACTCCATACCCTCCGATGAAAATAGAGATGCCCTACCATACTCTCCAACATTTCTCTGATGAAATTACGGTTGTCCTATGGAACACCTCCAATCAGATGTCAAGGAAATAAACAACTATCTTGACTTTTAGAGGACATCTGAAGGCGGCCTTGTTTAGGGAAGTTTTTTTTAAAATGTTTGATGTTTCATTCTGTTTTAATATTCTGTTGGGAGCTGCCCAGAGTGGCTGGGATAAACCCAGCCAGATGGGTGGGGCATGTATAAATAAATAAATAAATAAATAAATAAATTTGATGTTTTATTTGCAGAGAATAGGCAACCTACATAAAATGCAATTTGCTGACCAGGAGAAACCATTGTGATGCCCTCCAGATGTGTTGGGCTCCAGTCCATGGTCATTGGGAAGGTGGAAGTTGTAGCGCAGCAACATATGCTACCCCTCCTAATTATTATTATTATTATTATTATTATTAATTAAATTTGTATACCACACTTCATCTGTAGATCTCAGGGTGATTGACAACATAAAACAATACAAAATACAAAATTCATAATAAAAATAAGAACAAAATTTGAATGACCTTTAATATATAGTACCTGTATGTCTCTGTTGGATTCCTGGCTGCATTTCCTGAATGCACAGGGATAGAAAAAGTCTCATCTGTGTCCTCAACTGGGACTGTTCCATTATGCTCAGTTACTGAAACTTTCTGAGTGGGGAAAAGGTATACTTTTTTCAGTAGATTTCCTGAATACAAAATTCAAGAGAAATTGGAATGTCCTGTTCAAATAAAACATATTCCTGAGAATTGGTTCAATGGATTTGGGGGTTAAGAGATTTACGGACAATGCTATTTTTCCAGGAAAAAGAGGTACCAGAATTCACCATGAACGCCTTCCTTGTTCTCTTACAATGGCAATGGCGCCGACCTGAGAGGTGGCGGAACTGAGTTCCAGTAAGTTCTGGCTGAAGAAAAGCCTTGCTTACAGATACAATGGGCAATAGGCTGCTGTTCCTGAAACCAGCCAGCTGGTACTTAGAATAAGGAACTGTGGTGAGCAAGAGCCTAGGATGCAGTGGAATAGCAGGCCATGCTGACAGTTCTTTGTGCAGGAAATGAGTGATGAGCAACAGCTGGTCAACAAATAAACATGCAAGCATTATATATACATGCATGCAGATGTACCATTGTGGGAGGTAAGAAAAACATTAGCCCATGTCTCTGTGCCTTAAAATGGAGGATGGTAATGATACTATTCAAATTGTCATAGGCAACAACCCTTAACTTCCCAGTGGCACAGCAATATCTGTAGAGTGGGGTTGTACATATTTATTATGGCTGAAGGGATATATGTACAGGTCACTGGAGAACAAGTGTCCTCGCCCCAAAGCAACTTTGATGTGAAACAATCAGCAGCTGTTCCTTTGATATCTCAACATCTGAGAAAATTCAGATGTTTGGCTTCCAGTTTTTGCTTAATGGCAGTTCAGCATTTTGTCTGAACCCTGAATTGATTAACTTCCACTGTGGTTCATTGCACATAGCCAACTTCATAAATCACGATTTGAACTTGGGTTGTTTCAATAAACTGTAATTAAGGCTAACCATAGTTTGTCTGGGTTTCTGCATAGCATTAAACCATAGTTAGGCAAAACTGGAATCAAAAGGTTCTGATTTCTTTGCAGACATGCATGGACCCAAAGCTCATCCGAGTTTGTTCCTGTAGACATAAACCATAGTTGATGGTTTTGTTGGAATGTAGTCACTGTGTGTATTGTAAGCAGCTTTTGTCTTTTCTACCCTCAAAGTGTTCCTTCCTGTGGCAAAAACATACCCTGCACCTGTAAACTGAGCCAACGTTGAATGTACAGGTGCTTGCTCATATGAACGAAATTGTTACAAAACATTAAGCAAGCTTTGAGTTTTGCAGAACTCTTCAGGCTAGAGGTTAAGCCAAGCAAGGATAGGTTGGTGTTAAAGCCCCAACGTCTTCATTGGTTTCAGTCTTAAATTGGAGTGTGAAAAGAGTTAACAAACTTAATAGATAGGCTCCCCTAGGAGCTATGCAGGTTTCAGGTTCCACCTAGAGGTGATGGGATCGAAAAATCAGATATTGGTTGATGCCCCCTTTTAAAATACAGTGGTACCTAGTTGCCGAACGCCTTTGTTGTCGAACAAATCAGCTCCTGAATGCCACAAACCTGGAAGTGAGTGTTCTGGTTTGCAAACATTCTTTGGAACCCGAACGTCCAACGCGGCTTCTGATTGGCTGCAGGAGCCATTCCTTGGTTTCCGGACGTTTTGGAAAGCAAACTGACTTCTGGAATGGATTCCGTTTGACTTCTGAGGTACCACTGTATATATAATTCAGCAGAGAGTGGCAGTAACGAGAAACTTTGCCATTCTTACATGTTTACATTAGCAAAGTCAATTATTACTTTTATAAGAGAGGTCAGATTAGGTAGCTTTATCAAAATAACAACAACAACACCTAGTGGTTGGAGGGAAGTGTACCCTAGAGAATAAAGTTCCATATCCAGGTGGTAAAAATACAGTTTTTTAAAATAATTACCAAAAGCAATGCTTGTATCATCCACACCACATGAACTATTAGAATATTAAGGGTAAGAAAGATGCTTTTCATAATGTTTCCACTGGTTTCACTCTCCTTCCTGATTGCTCTGAGCTCCTTGCATTTAATTTGAGTCGGATTAAGGACATTTACGTATAGAAGCTGACGCACAATGCAAACAACATTGGAAGGGATGCTGCTGTCTGGTTTCAGAAGAGGTAGCAGGGAGCCTTTATTTCCAGGCCAAACAAACCGTCTCACCAACAGCAGTTGCTGAGTGATTGAGCTCTGTGTAAATCACTGGATTATCTGCTAAAATCCTGTGATTTCTGGGCATTAATTGCAAAGCAAACTCCATTTAGTTTACTGAGATGCTGCAAGGCAGCTGGAGATTAAGAGACAGATAACAAAAGAGGATTGGTAATGGTATTCAAAACCTTTCACCTTTAAATCATACACAGTACAAACCTTACTGTCTAAATTGCAAAAATTCCTTTCCCCCCAGAAGCTTAGAGCTTTTTTGTATGCAAAGCATCTTTTCCTCATTTTCCAAGTCAAACACTGTATTTAGAAGCTAGCGCTGCATACATTAATACTTACAAAGATTATAATGTTGTTTTGAATCTACTGCTAGACAGATCGAAACAAATGTAGAAATACCCATTTGGAATCCAAGAACAAATGCAAAATTCAGACAGGAAGCCCACTGAAGCAAGCCCAGTGTGGGGAGATGTAACTCTAGGACTGGTCACCCCCAAGACCTTTGCGCCCCCCACCATTCAGCCAGCACTTAGAGTAAGAAACAATGAAAAATAGTCTGCCACCATGTGCAATAGTAAGCAGGTCTGTAAGCACATTGAACCATGATGTGGAATAACCAGTTAACAACAACAAAATTATAGGGGAAAGGATATGCACAAAAGTACCAATGAAAATTTAAAATTAAGCCAAACTACAGTTGAGCTAGGTCTGTGTATGCTTTAAGATTGTCAACATGGGAAAAGCGAATGCAAGGATCCAAATAACCATGCGGAACATAGCAGTTGGGAGCCATCCCATGTCTCTGCAGCCTGTACTGTATTTTTCCGTGTATAAAACTATGTTTTTTACTAAAAACGTTTAGTCAAAAATTGGGGTCGTCTTATACGTGACTGGTGAATGCACAGGGCTTCGGGCTCTGGCTCAGTGTCAGGGGCTTGGCTGAGTTGGACGCCTGGGAAAAATCTGACTCTATAGATGAGGGAATGCAGTCGTAGAGCAAGAGCACATTAGTTTGACTCCCCTTCCTCCTGAGTTTCCAACCACAGATAGAATAGTAGACTCAGAATAGTAGACGCAGTCGGGGAGGAGGAAAGAGTCAGCCTTGAGGGGATCGCTATGCAACCAGAGTAATTCATTTATGTTAGGTCTCATTTGAGACAAACGCTCATCTCCCCATCAACACAAAGAATCCTTTCTCTTCTCTTCTCTTCTCTTCTCTTCTCTTCTCTTCTCTTCTCTTTTCTTTTCTTTTCTTTTCTTATCTTTCTTATTTATCAGAGTTGAAAATCCCTGTTCACAAAAATGTGTTGTGGAGAACGGTAGAATAATAGCTAGTGCTGTTCAAGGAAGGCATGTGTGTGTGTGTGTGTATGTTATATAATATATATAATATTTTGATGGTATACTACAGGCAGCAACCATTTTGAGTGGTGGTTTCGTTCCCAGTCCCCAAGCACATCAGTGGGGTGCAGATAAGTGTGCCCTGCCCCATTCCATCCAGTCCAGCCCCCATTGCTCCCTCTTCTGGGTCCAAAAAGACGTTGGATGGGCAATCACACATCAATTGGATGCCCCTAAAATGGTCGGTCCTGTATACCATACTACACTGAAATGTTGAAATTTTCATTTGATTGTCCTTGAATCTTCCCCACACATTTGCCATCCTCTCCTGACACCCTAGTGTGGTGCACCACACCCTTGGAGAACCACTGGCTTCCAACAGTGATGAAATACAAGATGCACTCATAAGGCCCATCTACTTGAGCCTTCCCTACCGCTGGATCATGGATTGGTAGTAGCAACCTTTGGCACGTGATGTCACAGCTCCCTTGCACACCCGGAGAGTAGGCAATTTTTGTGTAAGTATTTCCTGCTGGGAGAGAGGAGGGAACCTGTTTAATGGCAACAGCCTCCAGGGACTGGATTAAGTCCATATAACAGGCAGCACTGACTTGCTCCTAACTCCTGATGTGATTGCTGTTGTCTTCTGTTGGCAATAGAAATGTTCTCTAAAGGTAGCTAGTTTTTAAAGTATGAATGACATCACTGATCATATCAAATCACAAAAGACAGAAAGGTTTTATATCATCTTCGACACATCACTGAAATGGGAAAGTACACAGTCACCAATCCATGTCTAGTAACCTTTAAACAGTGCATTTAAGCGTGACATTTGAATACACGCACTACTGAATATTTAGCTCTCTGGTTTTATTTTATTTTTTGCTTTCTATTCTAATTCATCATTGCTACAATGTTTCAATATCTTAATCTTCATTTTAAACTGATTTGTCGTGATGTTATAATCTATTCTATTATTCTATTAATAACTGTGGTTTTTAATTTGTTTTTATTTTGTACATTGTCCAGAGAGCTCATGTTATTGGGTGCCTGATAAATTGGCCATTAGATCTGTGTCCTAAGTCCCTAAACCAGAAAGTTCTAGGCAGAAGCCTGTACACATGGATCTTCATAGCTGGATTAGAGTGACAGTAGATTGAGGAGGAGTTAACAGCATAAATGACATTGATGTAACCAATTTATGACCACTGGCCTGCCTTACAGCCCCTTCATGGTGGCCTAAACAAGGGGTCACCAATGCACCCATCAAGGACTTCATCGGGGCTCCAGAATCTAAGCTTTCATTTCATCCAGACTTCCTAGAAAGGAAGTTATGAAGCAAAATGTGCAGGTACCCTTCTAAATAAATTTCTGTGAAATGAAGCAGCCTGGCTGCTCCCTGCCTACGTTTTAGCTGATGAGTCAGAGCTGTACAGCTTGATAAGTTGGTTGTTTGGACACCAAGGTATTGGCATTCATGGGGTCCTAAAGCACTTCTGTTTCCCCCTCCTCTTTAGCACACTTTTCCTGCTTCTGCCTTGTTTTCTTGTTTTTTTACTCTCTGTAATTTGCCCTTCCTTTTCACTCAGCAACTGGTAGTAGACTCATCTGAGATCAGGTCCCTAGAGATTATTTTCTGCAAATACTACTACAGTGGTACCTCATGTTACGTACCACCCCCCTTACGAATGCTGTGGGTTATGCACTCCACTAACCCAGAAGTAGATGTCCCTTGTTGCAACCTTTGCCCCGGGATTCAAGCGGAAATTGCAGCAGGAGGCGCCATTAGCAAAAGCGTGCCTCATCTTACGAGCGGTTTCCTGTTACGAACGGACCTTGGGAACAGATTAAGTACGTAACACGAGGTACCACTGTACACAGTCATTGCCAGTGGATATAAATAATCTCCCCTCACCCCAAAAACATGTGTAAAAACTTTGTAAAAAAGGTTAGGCATGTCTCCTGCTGTGCAGGGGTTTAAAAACAAGGCACTCATAGGGAATTCACCGCAGAAAGCCTGTGTAGCAGCCAGTTAAGCCTCCCCTGCAGTGGAAATACAATTATGAGGAAAGTATCACCATGACTGTGCTCTCGCTAATGCACACCCTCCAACATTTCTCTGATGAAAATAGGGACATCCTATTCCATTATTATTATTATTATTATTATTATTATTATTATTTATTATACCCCACCACTTTGGCAGCTTCCAACATATAAAAACATAAAAAAATGTTAAACAAAGCTTTCCTATACAGGGCTGCCTTCAGATGCCTTCTAAAGTTTGTCTAGCTACTTATCTCCTTGGCTCGGGAGTCACATAACTCCAGACCCTCTGATGAAAATAAGGATGTGCTACCATATCCACCAAATTTCTCCAATGAAAATAGGGACAAAAGCGGGATCAAATCAGAAACCAGGACGGCTTCTGTAAATCCAGGACTGTCCCTGGAAAATAGGGATACTTGGAGGGTCTGCTAATGTTGTGTTAGGTCATGCGCTCCATGACAGCCATTTTGTGTTCTGCCATGCCCCTCCACCATGGCAGCCATTTTGTGACTGATACCAGCAGCGCTCTCTCAAAATTCATGATGTGCCCACTGGTTCAAAACAGCTGGTGATCCCTGGCCTAAACAGAGAACGTCACAAACTACAATATAAGAATTTCAGTTTATTCACCATGTTTGCTTTCACTGATGCGCTGTCTAATAGTAGATATACTTCAATGTTAATTCTTCAGAAGAAGGAATTCCTTAAACAGAACTGTTATGTTTTTCTTTTCATGGACCCGAGGGTTAAAGATGTAATCAAAGATGGAAATCCAAATAATCTGCTATTTTCTTCATTAGGAAAGCTCTATTATTTATTGTATTTATGGATCTTTCTGAATATGAAATTAATGGCTTTCTGGCCTACGCTGTGAAGCAATTATCTGGATTCTGCAATGCTTGTACAGGAAAGTCCTGCCACATGCTGAATGCAGTTGGTTTATTGACAGGTTTTAATTATATCTCTGGCTTCCTACAGCTTTTGGGGAGGATTGCTTTTCAGTGACGAAGCTGAAGAATATTTCTGTTCACCAGCCTATAAATCCTGCTCTCATTAAAACAATCAGCCAGCTACAGTTTTGACAGCAGATTGATATTTTTACATTCCACTTGAGAAAAGTCTTCACAGCTCTACTTGTCTTGTTGGATTTTGATTTTTTTGAGCCAGATTCTCTAGTCTTCAATGTGCATATATTATGCAAAATGCCATTCCAGTTTTTTTGCATGCTCTTGGCATTATGCAGATGTTCCTGGTATAAGTTCCACGCATGACATAAATGAACGTATTGCTACTTTTACTGCATTTTGAGCGGCAAGGGGCATGGCACTTCCATGTGCTTGGAAGGAGGCAGTGGGTGGTTAAGGTGTTTCTTAACATTTATGCACATTTGCAGGTTTAACACATTAAGCATTCCAGCCAAAAGCCATTGACCCCATATAATCTCCAGGGCCAATACCAGCACCCCAAGATAGCTGTAGAGATCAAACTTGACATTCTACCTTTCTTGGGGCTCAGCTGCACTGAAGGTTAATGAGGATTTCAAGCTGCTTGTGTCGCTATTTTGTGTGTGTGTGTGTGTGTGTGTGTGTGTGCGCGCGCGCGCATCCACACAACGTCCTGCTCATCCAAGTGTCAGCCACACTTCCCTCACCACCACTAAATTCAGATATTCCTGATCCATGGGGATAATCTGATATGGGAAGAAAATCCAATATGAAATGCATGCTACCTGACTGTGGATGTGTGGTAGCGCATTGTGTGGCTCGGTTTTATTAACATAAATGGTGCAACAGTGTTTCACAGGAGCAATTAAGAATCCTTGCCTGGTTGGAGCGACATATATATCTGTTGCCTGCTCTTTTGTGTAAATCTGGTATATCAGAAAACTTATGTTTCAGTTAAAAAATAAACACACTCAGGCAGGTAACAAATAGCTGCTGATACACTCAAAAGCATGGGTAGGCAAACTAAGGCCCGGGGACCGGATCCGGCCCAGTCGCCTTCTCAATCCGGCCCATGGACGGTCCGGGAATCAGTGTGTTTTTACATGAGTAGAATGTGTGCTTTTATTTAAAATGCATCTCTAGGTTATTTGTGGGGCATTGGTTCATTTCCCCCCCAAAAATATAGTCCAGCCCCCCACAAGGTCTGAGGGACAGTGGACCGCTCCCCTGCTGAAAAAGTTTGCTGACCCCTGCTCAAAAGGGACGTCAGCTTTCCTGGCTTGGAATGTCACACACATCTTTAAAAATTATTTTATGGCTCACTTTGTGTAAATCCAATGTGTTGCAAAACTTGTATTAATAAATAAAATAAAAACATTTTTTTAAAATACCTGCACACATGCTCACAATGAACCTCAGGTTTCCAGAACTTAAAGTGTTACTAAGGGGAAGTACTAACTGGGGACAACACACACTGTGAATATATTCCACCAACTAGTGTGTGTGGATGGAAAGATTGATTTGGGAGGCATAAAATCGCAAGTGCTCATGTGTGGATGGAGGTGCAGAAATGCACACAAGAAAACAGCAACCCACACTTGCTCAAATCCCAAAGTGCAGAAACAGCCTCGGTCTCAGTCTCTCCGGATTGCAGTCTTCTTCAAAAACATTTAGATTTACATCATCCTAAAATACATATTTTAAAAAATGAGGGAAGGAGCTAAACTAAGCATTGGGAGGCATGACCTTTTGCAGAGATGACTCTCACCTTCCAGAGGAGTGTGCAATTATTTTCTAATCATTTACCTATAATTTACTAGCAAACTGTGTTTCTGGGAAACTAGTAAATCAGTGTCCTTAGGTACTACTGGATATATTAACCTTTTCCTTCCCAAAGTTCCACTTGAAGCTGCCCTCTATTGAGGCAGGTCATTGGTCCACTGGTCTAATGTTGTCTAGTGTTTGGGAAATACTAATGTAATGAATGTGAGAGATGATGACTTGCCTAAGGCCACTGGATGTCTTCAAGGCAGAAGCATGGGTTTTAGTGGCAATAGTTTAATAATAATAATAATAATAATAATAATAATAATAATAATAATTAATTTATTATTTATACCCTGCCCATCTGGCTGGGCTTCCCCAGCCACTCTGGGCGGCTTCCAAAAAAATATTAAAATACTGTAATACATCAAACATTAAAAGCTTCCCTAAACAGGGCTGCCTTCAGATGTCTTCTAAAAGTCTGGTAGTTGTTGTTCTCTTTGACATCTGGTGGGAGGGCGTTCCACAGGGCGGGCGCCACTACCGAGAAGGCCCTTTGCCCGGTTCTCTGTAACTTGGCTTCTCGTAGTGAGGGAACCGCCAGAAGGCCCTCGGTGCTGGACCTCAGTGTCAGGGCAGAACGATGGGGGTGGAGACGGTCCTTCAGATATACTGGACCGAGGCCGTTTAGGGCTTTAAAGGTCAGCACCAACACTTTGAATTGTGCTCGGAAACCCAAGGGTCACATCCTGCACCATACCAGTGGCTGGTCATATGAGAGGTCAAAAGTGAGTGGGGCAAAACAGGTGTGAGTCTTCCAGCCATGCAAAACCGTGTTTCTGCACATATACACATCCATCCATCCATCCAAGCAAGAGGTATTGTCAAAGTCTGGGGTCCTCCAGCCAGGTGTTAACAGAGCAGAGCCAGAAGCATAGGAAAGAGGAAATGGTCTAGGAAGCCCTGAAGGACTGCATTCATCTCCTGGACTTGAGGTTCTCCACTCCACCAATAATCATAATCATAATTGCAGCACATTGGATGTTTATTTAAATTTGGATCCACTGTATAAATATTTCCTTCCATTGTGTTTCTGCTCTTACTTTGCTTCTTTCTCTTTCAGGTGCAGCAACCGGACGCAGTGTGCTGTGGTGGCAGGTCCAGATGTGTTTCCTGACCCTTGTCCAGGAACATACAAATATCTAGAAGTGCAATATGAATGTGTCCCTTACAGTATGTATACCACATTCTTAACATTATTTTTCTTTCAGTGCATGAATGAGAATTTTTGACTGTACAGTTGTTTCCCCCAAGGGATTGTAAAATCACTTTGTCGTCCTGTATGAGAATCGGTCTGCTATTTTACCTATTTCCACTGGGTAAGGAAGTTCCTGGTCTGAATCCTGCTTTTGCCAATAGCTGGCCCAAGGAAAGCTGCTCCCACTCTGCCTTACACACACACACACCCATTTCCAAAATAATACTATGGTGGTTTTCAGTGATAAGATCTCATGTCGCAAGATGTGGTAATGGCAATGGCTTAGATAGGCTTAAGACGCCATTAAACATGTCTGTGTTGGATTCATTTGCCCAAAGCTATTGCTAAAGAGGCTATATTTAACCGCCAGGGTTCAAAGCAGTTTTTGGGAGGAAGTAAACAATGACAGAAGTTTTTCTTAATTTGTGCTTTTCGTTTGTGTGCTTCCCATAAAAGATATATCATACCCACTGTGGGGAATGAGACGCTGTCCTAGATGAGTATTTGGTCTGATTCACCATGGCTTTTCTCAAATTCTTATGAAAAGTATTTTGAATGCCCCCTCCCCCCCGCAAAACGTTATATAAATGCTAAGCAGTATTAACGTTGTAGGTGCATGTTACCCGACGGTGGTGGTTTGTATTATTGACATTTCATAATTATGCTTAAGTAGAACACCTGCTTGCATTTTTCGAACAGAAATAGAAAGTGTATTGATACGAAAACAAACCATGTCCGTTTTCTTACTGAAATGTACCTTTCTACACCAATGGCATTTCTTCAAGCTCTTTTCAGCGCTAAAATTCAGCTTCGGAGGCATTACTGTAGCTGCGTATTAGAATATCGCTGGACTAGAACAATGTCAAGTTGATTAAAAAAAAAGTACCACACTGTTTGATTTTCAAAAAAGTAGGCAAAGCTTTTTACACTCCTGCTGAAAAAAACAGTAACACTAAAAAAAGGGGAAAAAAGAAAGAGTGCTGTAGCAAGTAATAATTTACTTTACCAGGGTCTTCTCTCTACAGTTAGCACTGCAAGGATGACTTGGGGAGCTGCCTTTTAGATGGTTCACCTGTGCAGAGAGAGCACACATACATGAGTTCATTAGTGAAAGACCACGTGTTATATTCTCTGCCTGGAAGTGACTCATTTGGGTCTCAGGTGACTTTTGGACCTGAGATCCTTTTTGATCAGGGATGCCAGAGGCTGAACCACGTTTGTTTATTTCCCGAAACATAGATGGTGTTTGATTGTAAAAACAACCACAGGCGCCTCAAATCACAACCTGTGTGCAGGGCAGGTGGCCTTAAGCACTGGATTTTGAGCCTACCGCATAAAAGAGAGATATCTGAACACTGAGCAGCTCCAACTGTGTGTATGTCAGGATGCAGAATGTCTACTCGCCCTACATGCATTTGTGTATTTGTCATTTTTGTGCTGCTTTTCAGTTTTAAGTGTTTCCAGGCTGTCCTTCGATCACCTTTTGTGTGTAGGATATTTAATGTATGAAAGGAGGCGCATGTGCCCCATCACATCTGGAATTTCCGTAAAGAAGTGTGTGAGAACTGGCATTATTTATTATTATTATTATTATTATTATTATTATTATTTTATTTGTATCCTGCCCTCTCTGGCCGAGGCTGGGCTCAGAGTGGCTAACATCATAAAAACAACACAATATGCATAAAAACAGGCATCAATTAATTAAAATGCATCTTGAAATTAATTCAGACAAGTTAAAATCTGGGCAGGTGGCAATTATCAGGTTGGAACTGAGAGTAGTTAATAATTGCTAGGACCAACTGTTTCCACTGATCTTAACAAGGACCTGTGAGCGAATTGGGGGCCTCCTCCGGGCTTGGTTTATACAAAGGAAAGTAAGTCAAACTGCATCCTGCCCAAAGGCCTGGCGGAACAGCTCCGTTTTGCAGAAAGATGTCAAATCCCACAGGGCCCTGGTCTCTTGAGGGAGAGCGTTCCACCAGGCCTGGGCTCTCCAACATTTCAGACGTGAATATAGGGACACTTGTACTTGTGTAGGTAGGGGCTAGGGATGGAGTCTGGCAGTCCAAAGACATGGGCAGATGGGCAGCAGTGGACAAGTACAATCCGTAGTCAGCTGTGCTATAAGCAAAAATTGAGGCCAGTCAAATGCAAATGATGATGCATTTTAATTGTATTTTTACCCTTCAGAGGATGGTGTTTACATTTTACAGCTAAGGCACAGCAATAACAGTATTTGGGTCTGTTGAATATTGGGTAGACATGGCAGACGACACAGCGATTTCTCCAAAGCAGCTCTTTATTTGTAAGCTGGAATAGAACTGAACAGCAGACAGCTCAGCCGGCCTGCTTTTATAGGCAGCCGGCTGTCAACATTGTAGCAACAACAACCCGGGGTTTCCCGCCTAAAATAACTGACGTGGACCTGAGTGAAAACTACATACACAATACTCCTGGTGGCCAGGGTGAGAACTTCAATACATAACACCCCTCCCCACCGAGATAAAGCGTTAGTTACAATCGCAATGGTTTCCTTATATACAGCACTACACGTAATGGTTCAGTTAGGCACAAAGCATATCGGTTACATTTCACATACTTCCATTAGACCAACAGTGTTACATGTCCAACAACATAGTCCTTTAAATACGGTCTACTGGCCTTGTGGATTTCCTGGGCGGAGAGTTCAACAGCTTCTGAGGCCACGGCCTCCTCAGTGGCTTTCTGCAGCGTGAGGTCTAGCTTGGCGAGGAGATGCCATTGCAGATGGATGTCCCGGACCCCGCAGACGATTTGATCCATCAGGGCATCATCTAAGTCTCGGAACTCGCAGTGCATTGCAGCCTGTCGCAGGGCGGCGGTGTAGTTCTTAATTGACTCCCCCTCCGCCTGGTTCTGGTGGTAGAACGCATGGCGGGCAGCAATCTTGGACGGCTTTGGGGCGTAGTAGGTGCGGAGCTTCTCTTGAATCGTGTCCCAAGATGCTGCCTGGACTGCTAGAGGTGCAACCGATGCTCGGGCCGTCGCGAACACTTCGGGGCCACAAAGGCTGAGGAGAGGCCCCGCTTCTGCTCTACAGACCCTCTTGTCAGCTCATTTGCTTGGAGGTAGCAGTCGAACCGAGCGAGGTAGGAGTCCCATGATTCAGAGGCTGGGGCAAACGGCGGTAGAGGCACGAGTGAAGCCATGGTTCCGATGCCGACGTGGAGGCGATGGATGGAACACAGTGCTCTAGCCAGAACGGTCAGCTCTGAATTGATTCTGCTCCGTGATTTCGCTCAGTGTTTCAGCTCCGTGATTCAGCTCATCTTAGAGGGTGGCCGCATCTGGCTGTGCTCTATTGTCCATCGATCCCACCTTCGTCGCCAGTGTTGAATAGTGGGTAGACATAGCAGACGACACAGCGATTTCTCCAAAGCAGCTCTTTATTTGTAAGCTGGAATGGAACTGAACAGCAAACAGCTCAGCCGGCCTGCTTTTATAGGCAGCCGGCTGTCAACATTGTAGCAACAACAACCCAGGGCTTCCCGCCTAAAGTAACTGACGTGGACCTGAGTGAAAACTACATACACAATACTCCTGGTGGCCAGGGTTAGAACTTCGATACATAACAGGGTCGGTCAGTGAATGCATTGCATAAAATTCTTAAGCCAAAACAACTGTTAAGTAATCATAAAGATCATATCCATGAGAAGGTTGCCTCTGAGCATGTGCTTAGCCTAGGATTTTCAGCATATGGGATAAGCCCAGAGTCATTACCACAAAATGTTAGATTAGTTTCAACCCCCTTCCCTCATTCCAGAAGCTATTTTAAAAACCAAATAAAAAGTGAAAGTGGGCACCTTTATTTGTTCAACTTGGTATTTTATCAATTAATTAAGGAAATGGAAATCAGAATATACTTCCCCGACCCAAATCCTCTCCGCCCTCAGTCCTACAGCCTGCAAACTTCCACTACGGTTGAGAGAGCAGAAACAGGCACCATCACCAAGGAGTTTTCAAAATATATTGTTACAGGATTAGTGAGGGGGTTATCTTTAGGGTTCCCTCTGTGATTTTATATATGTAAAATGGGATTTGGTGGGGAAAGAGACTGCTGAAGGAGTCGAACCAGTCTCCTTGTAAAGTTAAAGGCTCTGGCCAAGTATTTTAAGAATCTCTTTGCATGACTGGAAAGTACAGATGACTTGTTGCCACAAAAACTGCTATCTGGAAATGATGTCCTTGGTGAGAGTAAGAGAACAGTAGACCTAGGACAGTGTCCTCTAAGCTGGGGCAAGGAAGACAGAGACCTGAATTGTTCTCTGTGCTGAATTTAAAGCAGCGACTTTTCTGGCAGTGGGGGCAGAAAGCTAATGAGCATTAGGAAGGAAACAGAATAGGCCACATCAATAGCAAATACCACTCCTCCCCTTCAGTTTCAATCCATAGGAGAATGAACGGAGGCTATCTTAGAAGCAGCAGAGAAGGGGAATTAGGAGCGCCTTAATGCATGGATAATATCCGGAGTGGTTTTGCACCCTGTGAAACCAGCTCCTTCTGGAGAGACGTTATAGGTTGCTGTCAGGTTTAAGCTCCATGTTTATTCCGAGGAAATTGGTCTTATGTGGGTTAAACCACAGAGCCTAGGACTTGCTGATTAGAAGGTCGGCGGTTCAAATCCCCTCGACGGGGTGAGCTCCCATTGCTCGGTCCCAGCCCCTTCCAACCTAGCAGTTCAAAAGCACATCAAAGTGCAAGTAGATAAATAGGTACCACTCCAGCGGGAAGGTAAACGGCGTTTCCGTGCGCTGCTCTGGTTCACCAGAAGCGGCTTAGTCATGCTGGCCACATGACCCGGAAGCTGTACGCCGGCTCCCTCAGCCAATAAAGCGAGATGAGCGCTGCAACCCCAGAGTTGGCCACAACTGGACCTAATGGTCAGGGGTCTCTTTACCTTTTTAACGCAAATCCCTCCGGTGGTACATTAAGGGATGTTTTTATGTCAGGTGAAAATATCTGCCAGTTGCTCAAAACGTATTCTCTGTAAAAATGGTGTCTGTCCCAACAGCGGAAAATTGGGGTCAGTTGCTCTGCTGCCATTTCATGAGGCAGCCGCCCTGTGGAACGCCCTCCGATCAGATGTCAACCTGGATCTCCAGTCTTGATCTGACACTTGATCTATAATGCTACCCTGGATCTTCTCCTAGGCATGGTGGTTGGTTGTGTTGTTTCTGTTTCTCTTTGTGATGCTATGGAGGAGCATTTATCATGCCAATCTGAAGCGGAGCTCTGTTTCAGCCTTGTAGTTGAAGACCCTCCAACTACAGATCCTAGAGTTTGAAGTTGGGGACTTACTGTACATAGAAAGCATTTTTAAAAAATAAAAATAAATAAACTCTCAGAGCATCCTTCCCATACTTGTCCTAGGCTTGCAATTTTCTCATTGCTCCCTCATCTTTTCTCCTCAAGGCCTGAATTTCTCTGCTCTGATATTATCCCCCATCCCCGAGCATTAGGCTAGCAAGACTCTGGCATTTCATGGAGCGATGTGAAATCAAAACTCATTGCTTCACTCGTACCATTGCGTAGAGGGAATGAGCCAGGAGGAGGTGAACATCAATCTTGCCACAAGTTTGTAAGGTGTCCTCATGAATCGGCGCTGAGCTCGTTCATCACCCCAAGATGGCTTCAGCACTTCAGCTTGTTCCTAAGCTGTAAGACTTCGACAATAAACTCTCTAGGCAGAGTCCCTGTCCCTTCTGTCTTCCATATCGTGATTAGAATAGTGTTGACACTTAATCAGCTTTAATTAGCACTGGTAGGGCTGCAAGGTTATCCAACCTTTCATAAGCATCTGTATAAATCCCAGATAATCCCATCAGGCAGTGATCCACACAGACAATCGCCTCCAGACGAGAAAGGTCACGGGCATGATGTGACAGGAAACATTCATCGGAAAGGAAACAATAATAATGATAACGATAATAACAGTAGTGTGTTTCGGCGCTTAAAGTGCTTCATGTACATTATGGGATTAATCCTTAAACATGAATTGGCATCATTATCCCTGTATTGCACATGAGCTAAGAGGCGTGCAGGGCGGAAGCTGAGAGAAAAAAGCATGTGCCAGAATCTGGTAGAGGCCAGATAGAAAGCAGGGACTTCCCCTATCCCTGCTTTGTAGCCAGTCCCCTCCACCAACTCTTGAAATACAAGTCTTTTCCTTTCTGAAAGGGATTTGTTTTTATGCCTTTCACATATGCATCAAATTATGTCGTCATGACAGACATTTAGAGTGTTGGCAAGACCTCTACAGTTGTACCTCAGAAGTTGAACAGAATGCATTCCGGAAGTCCGTTTGACTTCCGAAATGTTCAACTTCCAAAGCGTGGCTTCTGATCGGCTGCAGGAAGCTCCTACAGTGAATCGGAAGCCACAGAAGCCCTTCAAAAAGAATGTTCGAAAACTGGAACACTCACTTCCGGTTTTCGATGGTTCCGGAGCCAGAACGTTCGACTTCCAAAGCGTTCGGGAGCCGAGGTACAACTGTATTACTTCTTGCTCCTATTAAGACTCCAGGCCACTCCTGGAGGTACAGTTTTGAAACGAGTAGGCTCCAGTTTACTTGCATGCCCCAAGAACTCCTTCCCATTTGTATGAGAGGCAGGATGAGGTTGTGTGCGGAAACATTCTTATCATGGAAAGAGCATGCTATAGGAATAAAAAGTTGTTCTTTTTCCCCCACCCCCCTTACCCAGCTTGCTTAGAAAACCTAAACCCCAGTCTGTGCTACTAAAGGGGTGGGGGGTTGGACCCTGTTCCGGCGGGGAGGGCTCTGCTGTTGTGGAGGTCCCTGCTGTTTCTGGTGCGGTGGGAACTACTTCAGAAAGCCCCAAAATGTTCCTCAGATGTCTTCGGATGTTAGGTTTGTATCCACAACGGGGTGATTCACCTACTGAAGACAGATCCCAGTCATTTTTACTGCCTTCCTTTTAAAAGGCATGGTTGTTTTTCGGAGGTGAGTCTCTGAGAACAACGTAAATGAAGGAGAAGGGTAGAATAAAACAGGGTGAGAGAAGGCAAAAAGCAGAGAGAAAAGTGAACCTTTGTTTATGCAGGAGGAAATGTTGCAGGTCTGAAAAAGTTGAACACTCCTGTTCTAGAGGGAGAAGATAACATTCCCAGTGAATATTGCCTGCATTTGCACAGTTGACCTCATGCTGAATTCAGTGTTCATAGGACCAAAGAAGAGATTCGCCACCTCTTCTAATGCTAGAATGCTGTAGATAAATGTAAAGGGACCCCTGACCATTAGGTCCAGTCGTGGCCGACTCTGGGGTTGCAGCGCTCATCTCGCTTTATTGGCCGAGGGAGCCGGCGTACAGCTTCCGGGTCATGTGGCCAGGATGACTAAGCTGCTTCTGGCGAACCAGAGCAGCGCACAGAAACGCCGTTTACCTTCCCGCCGGAGTGGTACCTATTTATCTACTTGCATTTTGATGTGCTTTCGAACTGCTAGGTTGGCAGGAGCAGGGACTGAGCAATGGGAGCTCAGTCCATCACAGGGATTCGAACTGCCGACCTTCTGATCGGCAAGTCCTAGGCTCTGTGGTTTAACCCACAGCTGTAAGGTAAAGGACCCCTGGGTGGTAAAGTCCAGTCAAAGGAGACTATGGGGTTGTGGGGCTCATATCGCTTTCAGGCTTACAGAATGCTGTAGCATATTCTGTTACTGTGGGGGTTTGAGCAATTGTAAGTACAGTACACCAGAAGAATTAACTTCACTGACACCAGGTGTTTTATTGCTTACCTGCCCCTGACTCCAGATCCTGACACTGGTATTGGCATCTTGCTTCTTTGGCAGTTCATTTCCTCTCAGACTGGCTGGTGAATTTATTTACATCCTCTTCGCCTTCACGGGTATCACAGCCGGGTTCCCCCCAGTGTGTGGGAAGGAGTGAACTGGTCTGCATAAGTCTTTTGTATATCAACATTGCTGGTTTTACTTTTGCTTGCTGCCATAGTGCCAAAAGAAAAGGCAATTTTGTTACATGAAATTATTTCTGTTGCTGACAGGAGCGTGGATGGGCTTGCATATCAATAAAAGTGAATGATGTTCAGGGTAACAGGGAATCAGAATTCAATAAAGCTTTATTGCTGCATACTCATGGGCAGAAGAACATTTAAAGGCATTAAATGGAAGCTTGCTTTTCCTTTCGCTGGACTTCCTAGCCAGCAAACAGACAGGTAATTGAACAGCACCGCTTTTAAGAGAAATTGGGCACTGCAAAGCAAACCGCAGCCACCTCTTCTTATTATTAAAGTTTCTGAAGGGAAAGGGAAAGAGTAAAAAAAAAAAACCAACCTGAAAAAACAGTAAGAACAATTCCCCCCAGAGATACAGTTCTTAATTATTTTGGGTGCCAGACGTTGTTTTTGGAAAATTGTTTTTCCAAGTGCCTCCCTTTCTTGCAGTGCTTCTCCCTTCGCACTGTGGTGGAAACACATTAATAAGGTTTGAAACCAGCTATGGCACAACGCTGTCCATTCACGAGTTTCACACCCTCCTCCCTTCAAACTGCTAAATTAAACATCATTTTGGTTTTGCTTCAGTTCCGTCCCTTGGGATTTCTCCTTCCAGGATCAGCTTCCCCCTGAGGAAACACAATCCTGGTTGCTCACAGAATGGCAAAGGCGGCTGGGAGAAAATGATGAGAGGCTAAGACGCTAAACTGATACCCTCCAAAAGATAATTTATTGAGATATGCAAATTGCAGCGTGTATTTCATTTTTTAAAAAATTAATAAATGCTTCAGTGACAGAGAATATGATCCAGCAGAACTCCCAGAGCAGATTACTCAGAATCCTTTCTCAAGAATGTGTTATTTTGAAAATAAAGATTCTTTGTCCCTGAAAACACACACACAGCCTTTCTGTCTGCTGCCAGTCAAGTGAGCATGTGGGTCTACTGGTCCCTCTAAATTACTGGAAGCCTGCAAGGCTCTCTTTCCCTGGCAATCTAGGAGCTTCCTTGCAAACATTCAAGGCCCTTTCCTAGACCCTTACAATTTATCACAGAGGATACCTTTGGCCCTCCACGTGTTACTGAACCACAACTCCCATTATCCCCAGCAAGCATTGCCAATGGCCAGAGATGATGGGAGTCGCAGTTCGGCAAGAGCCCCAACTCTGGTGCACCAGAAGGGGCCACGCAACCTCTGGCAACGTTGACAGGAATCACAACAGTTTTATGCACTGTGTTTGAAGCACAGTATTTGGACTTCCAAAAATGCTTTTGACAGAGTTGCTCCTTAACTCCCAAATAAACCTTGCAGTCATGGGAAATGTGGCGAGGCCTTTTTATGAAATCGACAATTGGCTAAAGAACAGGAAGCAGAGAGTAGGAATAAATGGACTGTTCTTGCCATGGAGGCTTGTAAGACGTGTCAACAAGGAGAACTGTGAAAACCGCCCTGAGACCTCCGGGTATAGGGCGGTATATAAATTATTTAACATTTTATTTTATTTTATTTTATTTTATTTTATTTTATTTTATTTTATTTTATTTTATTTTATTATTTTATTTTATTTTATTTTATTTTATTTTATTTTATTTTATTTTATTTTATTTGTACCCCGCCCATTTGGCTGGGTTTCCCTAGCCACTCTGGTGAATAATAACATTCCCCATTATTATTAATAATAATGAATCATAGAACTGTAGAGTTGGAAGGGTCCCAGGGGTCATCTAGTCCAACCCCATCCATGACAGATGGCCATCCAACCTCTGCTTAAAAACACCCAAGGAAGGCGAATCCACAACTTCCTGAGGGAGACTGTTTCACTCTTGAACAGCTCATACTGTCAGAAAGTTCTTCCTGATGTTTAGTTGGAATCTCCTTTCTTGTAACTTGAGGCCATTGGTTCGAGTCCTACCCTCCAGAGCAAGAGAAAGCAAGCTTATTCCCTCTTCCATGTGACAGCCCTTGGAAGAGAGGAGACTGAGAGGAGATATGGTAGCCATCTTCAAATCTGTGCATGTGTGCGTGCATTGAACAGTTTGAGGCTTTGCTTTGTCTGTTTCTAAGAATTGACGTCTTCTGTTTTTGAAAATTTGACCACAGATGTGCTTGTTTCACTATAAATTTGCCTCTTCTAAAGAGAAAGCTGTTTCAGAATGCAGTCTGGACTCTGCTGGATCCATGCTGCTAGAGAGGGTTAGTAACAGTTGAAGCTATCTCCTCTCCAGGCTCTGCTGATGTGTAGTTGGGCGAGACCCTAAAGGTAAAGGGACCCCTGACCATTAGGTCCAGTCGTGACCGACTCTGGGGTTGCGGCGCTCATCCTGCTTTACTGGCCAAGGGAGCCGGCGTACAGCTTCCGGGTCATGTGGCCAGCATGACTAAGCCGCTTCTGGCGAACCAGAGCAGCGCACGGAAACGCCGTTTACCTTCCCGCCGGAGCAGTACCTATTTATCTACTTGCACTTGATGTGCTTTCAAACTGCTAGGTTGGCAGGAGCAGGGACCGAGCAACGGGAGCTCACCCCGTCATTGCGGGGATTCGAACCGCCGACCTTCTGATCAGCAAGCCCTAGGCTCTGTGGTTTAACCCACAGTGCCACCCGCATCCCTATTACCATTTATATCCTTGCCAGCCATAACCACCAGCGTAAGGCCCCAAAACGAGGCAGAGGCAAAGGACTAGCGGTGAGAACATAGGAAGCTGCCTGCCTTATACCACATCCATCCGTTGGTTCATCTGTCTCCATATTTTCTACGCTGACTGGCAGAGATTATACATGATTTCAGACAGGGTTCTCTCCCAATGCTACTTTGAGAGGCTGGGGATTGAATTTCGGGCCTTCTGCATATGCAGCAATGCTGTACTACCAAGCTGTGGTCCTTTTCCTCTGGGTCTTCTTGATGTGAATTTGGGTGGCCATGCGTTCATATACAGGGTGAGTCTTTTAAAAGAGGCCCCCTGGAACATGTGTACTCTATCCATGGGGCCTCACCCTGTATATAGGACAGTCCCCTATTTTGTAGTGCTGTCAGAGAGCAACCCTCTTTTTGAAGAAGTCCTCTAGAATTACTGTCTAGATCGTTGATGGATTTGGTGAGGCCAGATCATCGCATCACTTGCTGCAGAGCAATGCCATTGACTTCAGCAAGTCACTGTGAAATAAATTGTTCAGAGCTGTAACTTGATTGTCAAGACTGATAAACATTGCCCCTTTGAGTTTTGTCTTGTACATAAACCTTTCCAGATATACGCCTCATGTACTCATCCACTGACCTTTACATCTTCACTTTTATGGGATTTGAAGGGATTCTGGGGTTTAAAGTCTCTTTGTCTTTCATAGAGAAGCTTTGTTTGATGAATTCAGGGGTCCTTGCTGAGGTCTATTATACCGTTCGGGATGGGGATTTTCCGGGGATTTTCCAGGGTTCTGAACTAATCATTTGTCATAGAGGCAAGGCCATTGTAGGCTGCCCAAGTGCTAACTGGGTAAGGTCACCTCCAGGCTCTCCTTATTTTGCAGGAGAGATTCAAACGCATACTACAAATTTAAAGGTTGCACTATTAAAGTGGAAAAAGTGCTCACTTGACCTGGTGCAACAAATCCACCTTAAAGAAACAAACAGACTTTTTTGTGGCTAGGGAACTGATGGAGAAAAGCACTGTAAAGTATGGGATTCCATTCTGAAGGAAATCAGCCCTGAGTGCTCACTGGAAGGACAGATCCTGAAGCTGAGGCTCCAAGACTTTGGCCACCTCACGAGAAGAGAAGACTCCCTGGAAAAGACCCTGATGTTGGGAAAGATGGAGGGCGCAAGGAGAAGGGGAGGACGGAAGACGAGATGGTTGGACAGTGTTCTCGAAGCTACCAGCATGAGTTTGACCAAACTGCGGGAGGCAGTGGAAGGCAGGAGTGCCTGGCGTGCTCTGGTCCAGGGGTCATGAAGAGTCGGACATGACTAAACAACAAAAGTAGGGGATGGATGGATAATTAACAGGAAGCCTTTTAAATACCATGCAAGCAAATTGGGATGAAAGTTCATTGTTTTATAAGCAAATCAGAATTAACAAAGACTGCAGATATTCTAACCTCCCTGAATTCTGTGCAAGTGATTCAGGACGAATGCTCAATAAATTGGCCGTCTGGGAGCCCAGAGTGGTGACGTACGTGCGTCTGCAATCTCCCAAATGTATTTGCATTGGGCAATATTGTTTGCTGAGGCCCAGTACTGTGTACCCCAGTTTTTCCTGCTCCGACTGGATGCATTTAATCCCTCTATCTATCATAGTCACTAAAAATAAAGAGCACACAAAACAAACATTCACTTATTGAGATGCAGGCAACTCCCCATATGCACGGCAGTTGCCTTCTGACCCGTTCCGCCCCTGTGCCCTTCTGGGGCCGAAAATGGTGTGCGCATTGGTGGTGACGTTCCAATCAAACGTATGCAAAATGGTCATCGCCTGCATAACATAGTCTCAAATAGGTCTAAAGAAGAAGAGTTTGGATTTGATATCCCGCTTTATCACTACCCGAAGGAGTCTCAAAGCAGCTAACATTCTCCTTTCCCTTCCTCCCCCACAACAAACACTCTGTGAGGTGAATGGGGCTGAGGGACTTCAGAGAAGTGTGACGAGCCCAAGGTCACCCAGCAGCTGCAGGTGGAGGAGCGGAGACGCGAACCCGGTTCCCCAGATTACTCTTAACCACTACACCACACTGGCTCGGTCTGAGTGACCTTATCAAAGCCAATTACCCTGAGCTTCTGGAGGCATTTCTTGTAAGTCCTGGGAGGCCGGATTTTTCTAGCGCTGTCGCTCGTGATAGGTGGTATTGAACTCTGGACTGAAGCATGCAAAGTATGGGGTCTGCCATTGATCTCTGAGACCCCTTCCCTTATAATTCCATCTTCAAACAAGCGCATGAGGCTGCCCACACAAAACTAGAGCACCACTTGCTTAGAGATAAAACAATCTGATAAAACAATGCTGCAAAGCAGTGCGCTCAAACATTGATATATTTTGTCACCACGAAGGAAGAAATTCTCTAAGGAATACTTTACAATACATCGTTAAGTACACATTCAAATTTGTGTAAAATGACTTTTCACAATGAAACACAGCCTGAATCTCATCATTTAAGAATGGCTAACAGATGGTGCGTGTGGCTGTTTAGAAAAATTAGCAGTGAATGTAAAATTAAAAGCACAGGTCTCTAAACGTCTTCAGCTGCAGCAAATGGTAGGGGTGCCGTTTATTACCTGATGATATATGTTTGTTATAGCATTAAGTGGAGCTGTACATTGCATTAAAAAGTTATCTCAAAAATCTGTTTGGTCAGAGAGCATATTAATTTCATTTCATTCCACTTTTAATTCGTATACCGCCTTTCTTTCTTACTATACACAAGGTGGTTTGCGGCAACAAAATATTCAGTGAAGAACATAGACCTTATAGTAATCTGATCCAATACAAAAAAGTCATAATAAAATATAACTTCAAAATGAACAACTTATATCAAATTCATATCTGAATTAAGAGGAAATGTGATCTTGCTGCAGCCAGCTGCTGACCCAGATTGTATCTCACTTTAAATCATAGTTTAAAGCATAAGCCCATAACAGTAGCCTGCTGGATCAGGTCCATGGCCCATGGAGTCCAGCATCCTCCTCTTGGAGGGGCCCACCAGATACCTGTGAGAAAGCAGCAGCAAAACATGAACATAAGAGCACTCTTCCTGTGGCTCCCAGAAACTGGTATTTGGAAGTATTGCTCCTTCAAACTGTAGACATAGAGCATAGCCTTTGACATCCCTTTCGTCCATGAATTTGTGTTGGTGCTGACCTTTAAAGCCCTAAACGGCCTCGGTCCAGTATACCTGAAGGAGCGTCTCCACCCCCATCGTTCAGCCCGGACGCTGAGGTCCAGCACCGAGGGCCTTTTGGCGGTTCCCTCGCTGCGAGAAGTGAGGTTACAGGGAGCCAGGCAGAGGGCCTTCTCGGTGGTTAGGGTTCCTGTGGAATGCCCTCCCATCAGATGTCAAAGAGATAAACAACTACTAGACTTTTAGAAGACATCTGGAGGCAGCCCTGTTCAGGGAAGTTTTTAATGTGTGACATTTTGTTGTATTTTTAATCCTTGTTGGAAGCCGCCCGGAGTGGCTGGGGAAACCCAGCCAGATGGGCGGGGTACAAATAATACATTATTATTATTACAGATAGGTAGCCGTGTTGGTCTGCCATAGTCAAAATAAAAAATATTCCTTCTAGTAGCACCTTAAAGACCAACTAAGTTAGTTGGTCTTTAACATTTACCACTCTCAACTGGAGCTACTGAAAAAACAGAAAAACAAGAAACTCTCTAACCTTTCCAACCTACAGGCTACTAATCAAAACAAGATCAACAATATTGTCAATCTCTCACAGCAAGCACTCAGCCCAGCTGAGGAATCAGTCCTTTCACGTGGATTGTCATTCTGCCCTGCCAAATCCCCACACATGATTCAGTTCTACGGGGACTTGGAAGCATTTTTCCGCCGTTTACGCCTGAAGGAGTATTTTCAACACACACAACAACAAGACAAATCAGAACAAACAACAACTTCACAACAAACACCTCTCAACCCATTGGAGAACAACAACCACCCTCCCAACAGAACACTGACCACCAACTACCACCGAAAAAGTGTTACACAAAAAGGGACTCCACATGGACCCCTCCTGATGGACGCAATACCACACTGGACTTGTACATTGACTGCTTCCGCCACAGAATCCAAAACTAACTTAGTTGGTCTTTAAGGTGCTACTAGAAGGAATATTTATTATTATTATTATTATTATTATTATTATTATTATTATTATTATCATCATCATCCTCTTTGGCAGCCAAATTGGTCTCATCACTGCCTCCTAGGGAGTGACTTCCACAATTTGATGATGCACTGTGTGAAAAAGTACTTTCTTTTATCTGTCTTTAATCTTCTAACATTCAGTTTCATTGGATGCCTATGAGCAAAGTACGGTTTATGGTGAATGAGCAGTGTGCTGGTGCATACTGCTGAAATTATGTGCCCATCGCTCCTTCCCCCACTCCAACCCCGGATTTCCCAAACTTGGGTGTCCAGCTGTTTTAGGACTACAAGTCCCATCAGTGCTGACCACTGGTCCTGCTAGCTAGGGATGATGGGAGTTGTAGTCCAAAAACAGCTGGAGACCCAAGTTTGGGAAACCAGCTCATCCTCAGCTTGTAGGGGAGAGGGAATCAACCTGAAGCAGGCTTCACATTACGTGCAAACCAATAGTTGTGCTTTGTTTTCCCCCAAACAAACCACAAGCGGTAAGTAGAGTTTTGTTCTTGGCTTGCAAATAATACATACGGGATATACCTGCATCTTTGTTCCCTAGTGTTAAACCTATATGTAGACTGCAAGCAATATTTTAGCTCAGTTTGTTAGCCAGTGTACTCGTTGGAAATAATTGTTGTTAAGCACCATCTTCAAGAAGCTTAGCAATCTTGCGAGCCTCTTCCTGCCTCTCTCAGTAAAAAAAGCTCCTGCCTAGATTTGGAAGCAGACGCGCCGCTGACAGCTTTGTTCTATCTTCACCGCAGAACGCGGTTGTTAAAAATGCTGAATAGCAAAATTGGTACTTAGTATGGAAACTGTACTGTAAGAAATGGCTTGATGTGTAACAGCACTGAAAATCTAATCAGAGATGCTTCATTGGGCTGCGAAGTCATTGTTGATGACAACATTTTAACAGGAAAATTGTGCTGTAATTGCTGAAGGAGGCTCTGGCTTTTAAGAGCCGCATGACCTCCTGCTACTTATGATGGCAGCACACAAGACAACCATTTACAGGGGAGGCCTTATTGCTTTTTTGAATAACCCAGGGTGCGTAGGTTGAATCACCCGGAGAATCACAGTCTCCAGCAATGATGGACAAAGTCCCCTCAGCTTGATTAAAAAAATTAGGTGGGCCGTTATTGGGAAATGCTTAAATTAAAAATCAATTTTAAAGCATTCTAAACTGACTCAGAGTGTCAATGTTGCTTTATTCAATTGAGAGCCATTGTGCTTCAGAGGACCAAATTTGCCTGACCAGGAGTGAGGAGGTGCCAGTTCAGATCCTCACTCAGCCAAAAAGCTGACTTTATGACCTTGGATCACTTCTTATATTTTGGCATGGGCCAAATCCCAGGGTTTGTTTGGCAATGGAAAGAAGGAATGACCCCACTTTGAGGCCTTCTGCTCTTGTGTACCTGCAGCATTCAAAAGCATAAAGTTTTGGATCCACTCTCCATCATTCAGGAGGACGGAATCTAATCTGCTAAATCCAAAGCTCTTGCTTGCCCCCGAATAATGAGGTTTCTTAAAATTGCTATAACATTTTATCCTTTTAATGTAAGTGGATGGAATTTGCAAGCAAAAGAGCCACTTTAAAGTTGATGACACCTGCCAAATTTTGGGAAGATTCATGCTGGTGTTTTCGTACAGGAGAACTTTAAAATTTATTCTTAAAACAAAGAAAAAAGTATCTCTGGCTTTCATTTTCTGCCAGAATTAGATGCAAATTGTAGGTAAGAATAAAATTTATTCTTAAAACAAAGAAAAAAATATCTCTGGCTTTCATTTTCTGCCAGAATTAGATGCAAATTGTAGGTAAGGTCACTTCCTCTGAAAGGATGAAGCCTGCCAAATTTAAGAAATATAAGCACGACTTATATTTGCAATGGCAGACTTTACCATTGGGGGCTGGGAAACTATAAATCTCATTCCCTCTCCTTGTTTGTTTGGCGGGGGGCAATGAGTTTGAAAACTGGGGTCAAGAGGGACATAGCCCTGGAAAGAAACCTTCAAAAGTTCAGACATATAGTTTGAGGGGCCAGCGGCGCAGCAACCCCCCGCCGGCGCCTGGGCGGACCAAAGTTGTTATGTACTGAAGTTCTCACCCTGGGCCAGCAGGGGGATACTGTAGATAGTTATGCAAATGAAGGATTGAAAGTGACGTTCAGTGATTGGATAGTTTGTATGCAAATGAAGGATCGAAAGTGACGTTCAGTGATTGGCTAGTTACAGAAAATGGTTACTGTTGCATTCTAGTGGAGCTCTATATAAGCAGGCTGACTTAGCTCCTCAGTTCAGTTCTGTTCCAGCTTACAAATAAAGAGTTGCTTTGGAAGAATCGCTGTGTCGTCCTATATGTTCGCCCACAACTTAACAAAAGTTGCTGAGCTTTTTTTTTAGGGTAGCCACCGATTTCAGGGACAGGAAGTCCCTGCACCCCCTGCAGCACCCAAAACACCCAGCAACTGCTGTGCTGCCCTCAGGTTCCCCTGCCACCCAGAATCCCAACCCCCAATGCACAGCAGCCACCGTGACCCAGAACACCAGAACACCGTGACCCCACGCCACCCTACAGACCCCTGTGCCTCCCTGTGCACCCCCCAGGCTGGCTACGCTACTGCTGGGGCCTACTGTTGTAGGTGATTTTGCCTTCATTATAAGAAAGTCGAAAAGCCAGCTGTTCCTTGCTTTCCCATTTCCTGATCAGCCTTTGCAGGAATAGACTTACAGAGGCAAAGAGCTTGCAGGCGGAAGTGTGTAGCCCATATAGGCCAGAAAATTTAGTAGAGACTTCATCCACACAAAGGACCTGAGAACTGCATACATATAATTCTATATTTGCTCAACTCATGTCCAAACTTTGCTTTATATGTCTCGTGTCACAGCAGGTGAATCTGCGTATGTTACAAAAAACTACCAGTCCAAAGCCCGAGTGTAGTCATGTTTGCAGTTCTTGATTTTATTCATTTGTGTTCAAGCGGGCTTTCATTGAAAGCTTCATTATGAAAAGCAGACGTTTGGAAAGGCTTATTATTGGACAGCCACCTTTGCCCTACTCTTCACTGGGGTCCAGTTTCCTGGAGCCTTTAATTATACTATACTTTTTCACTTAGGTAAAGGTAAAGGGACCCCTGACCATTAGGTCCAGTCGTGGCCGACTCTGGGGTTGCGGCGCTCATCTCGCTTTTCTGGCCGAGGGAGCCGGTGTACAGCTTCCGGGTCATGTGGCCAGCATGACTAAGCCGCTTCTGGCGAACCAGAGCAGCGCACGGAAACGCCGTTTACCTTCCCGCCGGAGCAGTACCTATTTATCTACTTGCACTTTGACGTGCCTTCGAACTGCTAGGTTGGCAGGAGCAGGGACCGAGCAACGGGAGCTCACCCCGCCGCGGGGATTTGAACCGCTGACCTTCTGATCGGCAAGTCCTAGGCTCTGTGGTTTAACCCACAGCGCCACCTGTGTCGCTACTTTTTCACTTAAGGCACCTATAATACTTCCATATCTTAGTCATCCTAGCTCATATACTCATCAAGCATCATATCAGAACAGGACATCCAGGTTTGAAGCAAAGATCTCATATCAGGGGCTGATGATCGGCAAATTTGCCCTGGCTTGACTCAGATGGTCCAGAGTTGTTTACCATAGCTGCGTATTTACAGGGCTACTTGGAAAGCATATTTGCTGCTGTGATAACAGACCTGGCAGACAGATCAAGCATAGCAACATGCTGCCAAAAGCTTACCTGGCTGTCAGGTGCACAAGCGTGACGGAAAGAGAAAGATCCTTCCTTTGAAATGCGGGGAAAGAAAGACGTTTCAGCCTTTAAAGGACCCTGACTAGTGGCAGTCAATAAATGCTCATTTTATGACCCCAGAGTTCTTGACTCTCTGTGTTCAGTTTGCTAGGGATGATGGATAGTTTTCAGGTACCATCCCCATAGAATCCATGACAGATAACTACCTATGGCTGTACAAGGAAAGATAATCTATCATATTATCTTTATTATCTAGATCTGCAGTCGTTGTGCCACCGCCACCCCCTGCTCTGAGATGCTCTGGCACACTCCCCTGGGGCACCTCCTCACAAGACGTACAGTTCTGGGCTGGGTTTTTGCTGGGTATTTCAGTAATCCCCCTTTATCCCCGATGCCACCACAGATAATATTTATCTGTGTACTCCACCCCTAGCATAGCTAAATAATAGGTGTATGGTATAATTCAATTAATTTATGAAACAAGAAACAAGCGTTTTATGATTACTTAGTGTACATAAACATATGGTTTCAGTCTTTTCTTTATCTTAATGTGTTACTTTATTACATAATTATGTGGGTGGCACTGTGGTCTAAACCACTGAGACTCTTGGGCTTGTCGATCAGAAGGTCAGCGGTTTGAATCCCTGCGACAGGGTGAGCTCCCATTGCTCTGTCCCAGCTCCTGCCAACCTAGCAGTTCGAAAGCACACCAGTGCAAGTAGATAAATAGGTACTGCTGAGGCAGGAAGGTAAACGGCGTTTCCGTGCACTCTGGTTTCCGTCACTCTGTTTCGTTGCACCAGAAGCGATTTAGTCATGCTGGCCACATGACCCAGAAAGCTGTCTGTGGACAAATACCGACTTCCTCGGCCTGAAAGCGAGATGAGCGTCACAATCCCATCCCACCGCCTTTGACTGGACTTAACTGACCAGAGTCCTTTTTTTATTACATAAGGTAACAATGGTTAATATAATACCGATCCTATTTTAAACTCTCCAACCCTGTTTCACACCCACGATGAATAATTATTATATTAGGTATTTCTCACACCTTTTACCACCCACTCCCAACCCAACCAACCCCGGAGGTGCAGCAATAAAACTGCAAAGCTAAGCAGGTCCGGCATGGTTTCAAATTGGATGGGGGACCCTCTTGAGATCCCTGCATTGCAGAGTGTTTGATTGGATGACGCTCAGGGTCCCTTTCAACTCTACGATTCTAATCCTCAACTCTCCTTCAGCTGAACTCAAAACGCTAATCTCCAGCAGTGCTACCCTCCTGACAACCACGACCCTCCCCTCCCCTCACCAGCACCTTGCCTTTCCCCCACCCCGCCCAGAAAAGTGGCAGTGATACTGGTGTCAGGATAACACCGCCCCAACCACTTCTGCTTAAATCTGTAACTAAATACAGTGGTACCTCAGTTTTCGAACAGAATCCATTCTGGAATGCCATTCGAGTTCCGAAACGTTCAAAATCCAAAACTCAGTATGGAAGCCGCAATACGGAAGCCACGTGGGATGTTCGACTTCCGAGGCATGTTCCAAAACTGAAGCATTTATTTCCGGGTTTACGGCATTCGAAAACCGAAACGTTCATCAACAGAGACGTTCAAAAACCGAGGTACCACTGTATATACTTCAGTTTGCATTTTATCACAAATTAAACGTTTAAATAATATTTCATTACCAGCTACATTCCCGAACACATATTCAATGTACTCCTTTCTAAAATATTTTATTCTAAAATGTACATTTTTGCGTGCATCTCGAGCTGAGAAGTGCATCACAAAAATTGGATAAGTGTGAAATCTGAAGGATAATTGTGTTCCGACCTGCGTATAATGCCAGGACGTGTACATTAGGTTAGTTTGCTTAGAAAATGTGGGTCAAATGAAATTCTCCTCCATCTTTGGCCTTAGGCGAGCAATATATTTTGCACCAGAGCTGACGAACGAACGCAGGGCTCTGGCTAGTGAAAGTGTTGTTGGCATGATAACACATGTGAAGAGCCAAGGCTCATATACTTGGCAGAGAAATATAGTGGGAAGTAGTGCATAAAACATTCCTCATGTCAAATCTCATGCAGTGCTGGCTGACTGGTTATTAGCAAAAGATATTGCAAGACTCACACTGAGCACTGGTGTTTTCACCAGCCAGCTTGGTATATGAACTTTAGAGTATCATAAAAGCACACCTCAAATGAGAGGTGCATTTTTAAAGTTGCCAGCACTTTTTCAGCTCTTTAATACACAGACATTAAAAAACCTGACAGTACAAAGAACTTAAGGTATCATTCATTAATGGGTTTATTAAATTAACTCTAGAACCTTCTTACCAATCTTTCGGTAATTAATGATCTCGCTCTAATAACCTGTAAATTTATAACATTGTTCTGACAAATCTTTTTTATTTCCTCACCCTTACCAAATTTCTCCCATTGCCCCTTGTGCACATTAATATTAGGTCGCAAACTCTTCATATTTTCTGATAGAATTGCTAATGGAAAGATCAAAACAAAAAATATTATTTTAGGGTGAATATTCAGCTTGTTACCATTTCATCAAACCACTGCAATTTTCCTTGTGATAGTTCACTCCCACAATCATCGCATTGTATGTATTAACCATAAGATTCTGTGATGACAAAATTCCCAAATGATTAATACTATTATGCTCTTGGTTTGCCTGTGTAATATACCGGTATTTTTATTTCTATATTTAACCGTTCATCATTATTTATTCCCAGCATTTCCAATTTCATTTGATTAATTTTATACACTACAATTCATAATTCCTTACAGAACATCTTTAACAATTCATTGTATTAATTTTTTTGCAATGTTTTTATTGTACTTTTATATATTGCTATGGTGGCGCTGTGGGTTAAACCACAGAGCCTAGGACTTGCCGATCAGAAGGTCGGCGGTTCGAATCCCCGCGATGGGGTGAGCTCCCATTGCTCAGTCCCTGCTCCTGCCAACCTAGCAGTTCGAAAGCACGTCAAAGTGCAAGTAGATAAATAGGTACCTCTCTGGCGGGAAGGTAAACAGCATTTCCGTGCGCTGCTCTGGTTCGCCAGAAGCAGCTTAGTCCTGCTGGCCACATGACCCGGAAGCTGTGCGCTGGCTCCCTCGGCCACTAAAGCGAGATGAGTGCCACAACCCCAGAGTCGGTCATGACTGGACCTAATGGTCAGGGGTCCCTTTACCTTTACCTTTATACACCTCCTTGATATTTCGTATGAGTTGATATCTATCTATCTATCTATCTATCTATCTATCTTGGGCCACCTGAATTGGAATTTCCGAAGGAGGCAATGGAACTGAAGTAGTGCCACACAGATTTGTGCGAATTTGAAACCAAACCCCATCTCTGATGGTGCTAAATAACTACTACTACTACTACTACTACTTTATTTAGCAGCAGGTTCCAGCTTCTTAATGGTTCTGAACTTCCACTATAAAACAACTAGCTGGTGCAGACTAGCTAGGGTTTAAACCAGATATCTGGTCTGGCAATAAAAACCCAGGATATTTGTCTATTTAGGAGTTCTCTGCAGGCATTCAGAGTGTGAGATACACTAGATGGTGCTGTTGACCTATACTGGAATATAGGGGGTTGTCAGAAGGTGTTTTAACTATCATTTAGGATGCCCAAGCCAAAGACACATTTCCATCTCCAAATTTCTTTTGAGACCCAGCATCAACAAAATAAATAATAGAAGGAATCAAGCTGTTATTATAATTATCTGTTATATTAATTGCCTTTTAGATAGTATCCTTTAACTGTTTGCCCTTACTTAATCTTTTTCAATCATCTTCAGCCTGTTAGCCACCACTGTAGCTAGAATCTTACCGCTGGCATTAACAGTGAAACTGATTTTTAGGACTACACAATTTCTTACTGGGTTTGGGGCTTTAATATCTATGTTTTCTTTGTTTCAGTCCAAGAAGCAATATTTATAATATAAATATAATATAAACAAACAGTCCCCTCCAAACTGGTGTTATTATTGAAACTGTAAACGTAATGGAATTCTACTGTTGAGCCATCAGGCCCTGCAGTCTTGTTTAATGTATTAAAATTAAATAATGTTCTTGGGCCTGTTGACTTAACAGCGCAACAGTAGCTACTATTTCTTGTATAGCAGTTACTATCTTGAGAAATCCACTTGCAGCTTTTCCTTATGCTGTTGGGAAGAAAATGGAATATTTACCTGTCAAAGTTTCTATCTTGGACTGCTGCAATTTGTCAAAATGATGGACAGTTTTATCTGTTGGCTTTTATCCACCTTGATTCCTAATCTGAGCTGAGGCAGGGGGAAATTCCAAGTTATTCAAAGGAAAGTTCACTTATTTCTAGGGCAGTCACTGTGATCACATTTGGAGTCTTCCCTTTCTATAATTTTATATAGCAGATTGTTTAAACACCCCTATCTCAGCTGCTAATCTTCATTGGAAATTCAGAAAACACATTGTGCCCATGTGGCGCTGTGGGTTAAACCACAGAGCCTAGAACTTGCCGATCAGAAGGTCGGCAGTTCGAATCCCCGCGACGGGGTGAGCTCCCGTTGCTCAGTCCCTGCTCCTGTCAACCTAGCAGTTCGAAAGCACGTCAAAGTGCAAGTAGATAAATAGGTACCTCTCCGGCGGGAAGGTAAACGGCGTTTCCGTGCGCTGCTCTGGTTCGCCAGAAGCGGCTTAGTCCTGCTGGCCACATGACCTGGAAGCTGTATGCCGGCTCCCTGGGCCAGTAAAGCGAGATGAGCGCCACAACCCCAGAGTCGGCCATGACTGGACCTAATGGTCAGGGGTCCCTTTACCTTTACCTAACTGGCCTGCCTGTGTGCTAAAATCAAGAATCAACTGTCCCCCTGCAGAGATTAATTTTCCTAGGGAATCTCCCTAAAAGCAAAAACGAGGAGAATGATTTACCATAGACAGGTATCGAAAAATATCAACTTTACAGGAATAGCTGGAAGGTGTGGAGGCTGTTTCAGTGTGTGATATACACATTCGGGATGCTTCTGCTGTAGTGTGGCATAACTGCTTTTAAATTACTGCCTCAACAAAAAGCATTGGGTATTAACAATCATTGCTTGTATTTAAACCATTAAGACTGCAGTCCATTTGGGATTTGCTTTGGAGTAAGCCTCATTGAACAATGGGATTTTCTTCTGAGCAAACAAGCGTAGGATTGTGCTGCGTGAGATGGCTTCAGCCCGGCAGTGCTACCAATAGATTTGAGGTAATGAGGATCATAAATACATTTGAATGATATTTCCCTTCATTTGGTTCTGGCAGCTGCAGAGGCAATCTGTGTCATCTGAAGGATCAAATGTTTTTCTTGTGGAGATTAAATATGAGCTGTATTAATCATAGGGAGGAAAACGGGCTCTAGGGACATCCGTACAAGATAGCACAGTCGTGCTTTTGATTTGCTTCTGACCTCTTATGGACTGAAGAACTTGACGGGTGATGAATTACAGCGCAGCAGGAAAAGCCAAGCTATAGCATATGGCTGAATTCTAATTTTCCCCCAAGGAGAGAAGTCCAAAATGACCCTAAGATGCATTTTAAGTCTTGGGATGTGTCATTTCTGAATGATATTAATACAGCAAAGAAAGCAGAAAGGAGTCATTTTATATTGAAGACTTGTATGAAAAATCAATGCAGGGCTTTCTTTCATGGATGAACTAAATAACACCAGACCCAGTAAAGACTTTAGGAAGGGGCACTGCTTACGATATCTTATTTATTACATTTTTATCCTCTCCATCCTTCAAGGAGCTTAGGACAGCGTACATGGGGCTGTTCTGTTCTGTTAATCTGTACAATAACTCTGGAAGGCCTGTCAGGGTGGTTTGCTCAAGTAGTCAGCCAGACATTCCCAGTAAGTTGTTATAAATAATGATTTTATGGTAAGTGCCCATTGAGAGACAATCTTCAGAAAGAAAACTGTCCTCACAAAGTAGACTTTCCAAAGAGAGAATCCCGGAGGTCATATTTGCAACAAGGGTCATATGATGCTGTTTTCAAAATTCTACATGTAATAAACTATAGCAGGGGTCGCCAAACTTTTTGGACTAGCAGACTCATTTCAAATTTTGAGAGAGTGCCGAAGCCACCAGTCATGAAATGACTTCCATGGAGGGAGCGTGGCATAACACAACATTAGAGAGACAACCATCCCTATCTGTTGTTGTTTAGTTGTTTAGTCGTGTCCGACTCTTCATGACCCCCTGGACCAGAGCACGCCAGGCACTCCTGTCTTCCACTGCCTCCGCAGGTTGGTCAGACTCATGTTTGTAGCTTCGAGAACACCGTCCCACCATCTCGTCCTCTGTTGTCCCCTTCTCCTAGTGCCCTCAATCTTTCCCAACATCAGGGTCTTTTCCAGGGAGTCTTGTCTTCTCATGAGGTGGCCAAAGTCTTGGAGCCTCAGCTTCACGATCTGTCCTTCCAGTGAGCACTCAGGGCTGATTTCCTGAAGAATGGAGAGGTTTGATCTTCTTGCAGTCCATGGGACTCTCAAGAGTCTCCTCCAGCACCAGAATTCAAAAGCATGAATTCTTCGGCGATCAGCCTTCTTGATGGTCCAGCTCTCACTTCCATACATCACTACTGGAAAAACCATGGCTTTAACTATACGGACCTTTGTTGGCTTATTGGACCTATCTACTATACGTATCTACTATATGGACCTATCTACCTTAGGCTTATTGGCAAAACCTGTTTGGTGTTTCACAACTTTCTGACTAGTTGCAGGACCTTAGCCAGACCTAGCAGAATAAATGCAGAATCCACGGAAGCAATTGGCGACTTGGCTGCAGACAGGATAGACGAAGCAGGAATCAGGAACTTGTAGTTAGGTGTTTATTATATACAGTGGACTATTTACAGGAACAGAACACAGATCTTATGCTAGCTCTCTCTGACATGACTCACAACTCCTACACTGACACACTGAACCACTGAACTCACGAACTACCAGTAAGTAGGCCATTAATTATCACTCCCTTGAGAGAGTGTGACCATTCAGGGAGCTGTCTCCATGCCTCTGTTATCACCAGGCAGACTTACTCCTTCAGATTGCCTTCTGGCTGTCTGCCAAACCTTAATTGACTCTGTGTGAGTAGCTGCACGTACACAGTTTCCCAACACCCCCTCACAGCTCACACACAGTGCAATTAACTTCTGAGCACATACAGAGTATTTTACCCAACTACCATGGACCGTCAGTTATGTTCTGCTGTTCCCATTTGTTGATCTCGCTCTCTCCCTCCCTCCATCTCTCAATTTCTGGGCCACCCATGAGTTCAGGTTGTCAATCCCTGAAATATAGTACATCAATGAATTAATATGGAGTCTATGTTTTTCAAGGTCAAGGAAACCAAAGGACATGTTATCGTGACCATCAAATAAATAGTAATTACTCAAAATGAAATAAAATGGAGGGCATAACCTGTCATTCGCAGTGTAATTCAAAAGCTCTTCTCCACTCAGGTTATTTTTAATGGAGGTAGTTGTGTAAGCTTGATTGATTGATTTGATTTGATTTATTGTATTTCTATAACGTTTCCATTCAAATGAGTGCCAAAGCGGCTTGCAAACAACAAATAACAAGGACATAATAGAAACTTAATTACAGCTTGAGGCTAATACACAGCTGGTCATTGCCACATCCTTCTTCTGATGTAAACATGGGTAGGCTTCAAGTGGAACCCTGAAGAGCGCAAGAGCTATTTAAAAGGTGGTTGTCAAGATCATCTGGGCATGTTGGCTTGGAGTAGGGTACAAGGGCGACCATGAACTCTTTCAGCACTCTGGAATCGTTGAGAGCTCCAATATAAAAGAGGAGATAACTGAAAAGACTCATAATTCTGCTCAAGCTGGATGGTGTCACCCTGGTTCTTTGCTGAAACACCCAGCTCCACTCTGCTATAATGGTGAAGAGGTGAAATTGATTTCTATCCAAGCATACTTCCCTGTACCAAGCAGGGTTTATCCCCAATCATCAAGTGGCTGATTTGGTTCACAGGTTCCTGAATGCAGTCCATCTTAGCAATAAAAGCAAACAGCCAGCCATACCTTTATCTTTGGTGTGGTTATTTGGTGTGGTTAAACGGAATTGGGGTGGGAGAGGGTTTCCCAAAAACTCAGGTATATTCCAGTCTACAGCACTGGTTCATATGAACGGCCATGACTCCCAAGTCAATCCACCTTGGAAGGGAGGCCAGGCAGGATTGCGCAGTGTCACCACTGCTGCTTGTGGTGATGATTGAGACTTTAGTTCAAGCCATCCATGCAGACCAGAAGGTAAAAGGGCTAAAGCTGTGAGGGATACACCACATTATTGTTTCATTCATGGGTGATGCCCTCCTAATGCACATTAAACCAAGAAAAGGCCATACATGAACTGAAAAAGGGGTTATTGGACTTCCAAAGCGTGCTGAGATTTGAAAAGGATTTTAAGAAGCTGAACATGATAGACTTCAGCATCCCAGCCTCAGAACCAAGGGTGGAGGCGTGACTACAGGAATTCTCTGATTTCCATCTACAAATGGGCAGCTTCTGAGACCTGGGAGAATGGTCCCCTAGGATCAGAGACCGCTTCAGAGGTTGAACTTCACTCTGCCTTTTTTAAGGGGGTGGGTCATAGGGTTGCCATATTTCTAGAGGTAAAATTCAAGACACAAAAGTTGTTGAGCTATTTTCGCCAATTAAATTCCAGACGTATGGAAACCCTAGTGAGTCAGGTTCTTTCTCATGTTTTCTTGTGTTTTTAATAATTTTTAGGAGCTGCCCAGAGTGGCGGGGGCAACTCAGTCCGATGGGCGGCATATAAATAATAAAATCATTATTATTATTGTCAGACAGAGACATCTGTAGAGAAATGTGTGGGGTGAGTGAGGTTTGGATCTCCCTGCAGTCACCACCACTCTCCTTTTTTGTTTTTGAAGCAGGCTGAGCTAGCCTTGCAATGGGTCCCAGCACTACTTAATGGTATTTTGATAAATGTCATGTGTCTGCCTTGCTGCATGAACTGTAGACAGCCAGTTGCACAAGCCCATTCTGTGTGGATTCTCACTTCGTTGTGTTTGCATAACAATGTTCAGTGATGTCAACTGCTGATGCCAACCCCTTGACAAGAGTGTCCCTGTTTTCGTCTGTCAACTGTTGGAAGGTGTGGGCCCCACTTCAGACATCGCATTCATGTATTCCTTAAAGCCATGCTAAGCAAAATGTAGAAGTAGTTATGAATTCAATCAGATTTTACCTAACTCCATGTGTTGTGTAAAAGCCCCAGTGGGAACAGAACAACCCCTAGGCCAGCAAGCATTGGCGTTAGGAAGGACACAGGTGCAGAATGTCCCACTGCAACAGATTGGAAATTTGCTTCTCTGGACATTTCACGAAAGGCCTTTTGGTATCAGTAAAGGCATGGTTCAAAAAGTGTTGAAATCAGGACTTCCGGGTTGGCACCTCCAGGCAATGGCGAGTTCCTCCGATCGGGAGGAATTTGCTCCGCGGAAATTAGGGTCTGACCGCCACGGCGAAGGCGGAGACCCACTGAAATCACAGGCGGGAGAAGCCTGTGAACTTGGGATTCGGCTGGCACCCTTTGCGCCTCCCCTACTCACAGGGAAACCCTGATTTGGGGATCCGGAGCGAAGTGGAGTTTGGATTTGATATCCCGCCTTTCACTCCCTTTAAGGAGTCTCAAAGCGGCTAACATTCTCCTTTCCCTTCCTCCCCCACAACAAACACTCTGTGAGGTGAGTGGGGCTGAGAGACTTCAGAGAAGTGTGACTGGCCCAAGGTCACCCAGCAGCTGCATGTGGAGGAGCGGAGACTCGAACCCGGTTCCCCAGATTACGAGACTACCGCTCTTAACCACTACACCACACTGGCATTAAGTGGGGTGAGTGGCGCGGTGCTTCGAATTGACTGCTTCTTTCACGGAGTGAAGCCGCATCACCGTTGCCGGAGAGCGCTGACTTTTTCCTGTGGACAATTGGATTTTAAACAACTACCCGTGAGTAGAACGGAAAATTAGATCCTCAAATTCATTAATTTGGCATCGAAACGGGAAGGTTCTAAACAGGAAGTCCGCCTTCCTTTTTTGTAAACAGATTGAAGCAAAGAAGTTGCAAGTTAAAGCCTTGGAAAGTTTATTTTTGTAAAGGATTAAATCTCCATCGGTTAAAACTATTAAACCCCCCTTGGAAGCAGGAGAAGAGGGGGGGAAATTTTGGACCTAGTGAGCCTGCAGGAGAGAGTGAAAAACCAAATTACCACTGCTCCGAACCTGGAAACGGGCTGCCAGAAAGAGTGACTTTTTTGACAGCTAGCAATAAGAGAAATATATTGTTTCCATTGTACTCATCTGCGTTTAAAAAGTAGGAAAAGAAACTATCTTTATAGTTTAAACTGTGTTTGAAAGGATTGATACAAGTGGAGACTGTTTCCCTCTAGAGGGAGCTTTTGAAACAGTTACAAGAGTGGAGCTTGGGTTTTTCCAGTTGCAAGATAAGAACTGTGTGAAATAGAGATCGACCTTGGACTTTAAGAATGTTGACAGAAGGCGCCTTAGTGACTGTATTATGTAAGATAAGCTATTCGTTGGAACAGCTCCACAAGAAGACGGACGCTATGAATACCAAACTTGAGAACTTGGGACAAAAAGTGACTAATTTGGAACAAAAAGTGACCATTAATACAGAAATTGTTCAGGATTTGACACAGGAACCTACCTTGACAGGACAAACTGGGGAGAAGACGAAGGAGAATGTTGGTGTTGTTAAACCTAAAATAATGCAAGTGGAAGCCCCAGTTTTACAGAGGCAAACTGAGGACTATAAGTGGAGGCCTTTTATGAATGAATATAGAAAAAGTCAGAATTTGAAGATTGGAGCCCTGTTTGGATTGAAGAAGGAAGGTTGGATAGACTCTTTCATGCAGAGATTTACTGACCTTTGGGTCCTGAATCTGGGTCAGGAGGTGATTGGAGTTGTGGGGGCCTTTGGATCTGGAGGAGCCTTGAAACATGATTTGAGACATTGTATGGACACTGGTTTTAGCTGTGGAGAGTTGGTTGGTCTGTCGAGAGGGAATGGGGGCATGGTTGGGTCGGGGCCCCCCCAAGACCTGCGCTTCAGCACCCTCAGCATCAAAGAATATGAAGAAAAACTGCAGAAGGGACTTGGAAAAGATTTAAGAGCCTCGGACAGAAGATCTCCAGGTTGATGAACTATATGGAATGGACGGAAATGACTGGCAGAATCCAAGACCAGGGAGAAGAGATGGTGGTAGAAGATTGGGAAAGTTTAAAGTTTATATATAGAAATATTGTAAATTTAATGAGCGTTAGAAAATTGTTGGAATGAAATTTTATGGCTTTAGCAGAAATGCTATAAGGAGTTAGGTATAAATAAGTATTTCAGTATTAATGGAAAATAAGGTACAAAATATGTTAAGATATTCATAATGATAAAAATAGAGAAAGATGGAAAGGAATTGCTGAAACAAGTAATAGAAGAGGAATACAAAAAGGGAGGTGAGAGGAGGTCGATGAAATAAGGGAATGAAAGATAGAGAAATGAAATGGTATGGTATATGTTTTTAAATTGTTCTTCTTTTGCTTTGTTTAGTTTAGTGTGTTAAGGTTGTGTTTTGTATTGTTGATTGTATTGTATTGTTTTTTCTTTTCTTTCTCCTTTTTTTTCTTCTCTGCTCTATTTTGTCTTTTTCTTTCGCCTATTTTCTTCTTTCTTCTTTTCTTGTAAGTTTTAAAAGCAATAAAGATTATTTTTTTAAAAAAAATTAGCCCTGCGCTCTTTCGTCATTTCAGAATCAGTTCTTAGTTCATCCATATCTGTATTTCTAATACTTGACAAATTCCTAACTGCATCCTTGAGAGCAGGAAATGAGTCCAGGTAAAAAAAGGAAGTAATTATTCAATACACAAAGCATGTCTTTTCCTTCGGAACTATTGTTTAATCATACACTGATTTATGTGGATCTAATTACATCATTGGCTAATCAATTACCCTGTGGCATTAGGTAAGGGGTTTCTTTTCTCTTTTTTGGTGAGGAGATGACATATGTTATTTGATCTAATGGGAATAACTGCTGTTATGTACATTTATTCCAAGATTTTTTTCTGTTTTTTTTAAAACAAGGATGATATAAGTGCCATAGGAGGTTTCAGTCTATGTCAACATCTTCTTTGGAAGTTGGAACATATAATTCTTTGGGAGTACTGATACACTGGGGACCAGCCAATTATGAAGAGGCTGTATATTCAAGAATTTCCTGTCATTCCTGTGTTCAATGGAATCCTAGTCGTTAATCCGACAGAATCAATGAAAACCTTGCACTGACATTAATGGGTTATGGATACAATGGTGCATGCTTTTTTTTTAAAAAAAAAAAAAAAGATTGTAATAAACCTTTATAAGGGTTTGATTTGTATTTTTTAAAGGCCTTACAAACTAATGAATGCAGAATGTAGCAGTAAGCAAAATGAAGGCTAAATAGTTCAGTGCAAGAGGAAAGTGTCTCGCCAATACAATACCATTAATCTGTTCTCTTTTTCTCCTTTCCTGCTTTTCTTCTTTCTCTACAATAGAAGTGGAACAAAAAGGTAATTAAATACCTTTCACATGTTTTTCTATATATACACATACCCATTCTAAGCAATTACGGGATAAAATATTTAACAGTCTAATGCTTTACTTGATATCCTTTCATCATTAATTTTCGCCATTTTAATCTATTGGTTAAAGTTTTTTTTTGGGGGGGGTTTCTGCTGCTAAGCAATTTCACCTAACATGTCGCTTCTTTCCTGGAAATGTTTACTGGCACCATGCTTCTTTCCACCCCACCCCTTGAAGGATTGTTTCGTAAATGAACATCTATTCCCCTTTCCTTCTGCACCATTTACAGAGCAGTATAAAATAATTTAGAAGGACGCAGCTCTTTTCCTTCCTGCAGTACTTGCAATGCAACTTGCTTTCCGTATATCACCAAGGCATCGAGGGTAATTTAGAGATCCTCAGAAGGTTCATTCCCCTTTGTTATGTTACAGCAGTTTTATATTTGTCAAGTGTTTAACAGTATAAAGTGATGTGCAATTTTTATAGGTGGCTTCTGTTCAAAAGGTCGACAGCTAAATTGCATATGCATTGTGCGTTAGGCAGATGTTGAATCCAGTGTACATATGAAGGATCAGGATCGTGCCAAGGAGTGTACATTCCATGTCCATTTTGCACAGAGATGTATGCAGGTGACCCAAACCCTCAATTTCTTGGTGGTAAATGGATCCCATGTACATATGAGTGTACGCATGTTGTCCCATGACAATCAAATATGGGGTTGGGAAAAGTGCCTTGTGTTCGTTCAGTCGTCAGATTGTCAGAGGACCAGCATAAAATTGCCCTGTGCAATTTCACACTATCATTTACCAATCTGATTTGTGGCTTCCAGCACCAGTGTTGGTGGAAATGTGTTGCTAAATTGATGTTTGCCCTTGCAGTTTTATTCTGATGAGCTGGGATCCTCCTTCCCACTGGGAAATCCCATCCTGTTTTTTGTGGGAAGGAGCCCACTAAATAAATTACGGCCAATAATTTGGGGCTTCCAGTTGACTCTGTGCAAGAAAGAGCTCCTTTGCAAAGGTGGCATTACAGAAAATAGGACTTAGGACACCTTTAATTTTGGATCAATAGCTAGAAGTGAAACACAGTCATGGGTGAGCACACACTCTCACACACAAACACACATCAGTTTTTGGATTAGCCTTGGTGCTGAAATTCTCAAGTCATTTGTAATGGGAACTGCAGACTATGACACAAGTCCATATAGCTATGTAAAACTGTGTATTCAATCAATTAACAAGTTGTATCCTGTATTTCCCATTAGAAATGAAGCAGAGAGAAAAGGTTCATTTCCCTGTCCGTGCCTGTTGGGACGCCATTAATTATCAGCCCCTTCAACTAATGCTATTTGCACTTTAAATGCAAAGATACATTTAATGCCATCGCCTGTTTGATCAGGTGTGAGCAGCTGCCTGTAGGACAGCTGTTCTCCTGCCTTATTTCCCATCAAACTAGGGATATGGGTGCAGGAGCCTGAAACTGTATAGAACATATGTATACAAAAGGAATAGGCCTGTTAAAAACGTTGAGTATGAAAAAGGGAAAACAAAGGGGGAAAATCTGTAATAATCAGGATTTTTTGTTTCTATTAGTTTAAAGCAATTTATTTATTTATTTAGTTCATAAAATCTCTATACTGCTTGATCGTAGGAGAAACCTCAAAGTGGTTTACAAAAAAAAGTTAAAAACAATAAGCATATCACTAAGAGAAGTTTACAACAATCATTTAAAACATACAAAAAATTAAAACTACAATAGAGGGAAACAAATTAAAAATCGCATCAACTTTCTAAACAACTTGGTAGAAATGTCTTCGGCAGGTGCCAGAAATAATCCAGTGAAGGCACATGCCTTATATCAATGGGTGGGGAGTTCCAAAGTGTCAGTATTCTTTCAGATCGAGTTCTTTCAGATGCGATCATTGAGAACTGGCAATTGAGAACTGGCTGCCTGGTGTCTAAAACCACGTTTGGTTAGGGGTTACGGGGATGTAAAATTATTCTGAAGTCTGTGGAGTGGATTATTTCAGCTGGTCGATCTTGATTTACTTAAGGCTTTAATTCTCCTGTATTTCAGAGGACTTTCCCTATTGATTTAAATCTTGATCCTAGCCTTCCTCCATTGAGCTTTTCCCTTATTGTTTCTCTCTTCCTCTTGGCATATTCATTAAACGTTCTTTCTTTACTTCTGTGGCTGCATTCTGTTTAGGTAGCAGCTTCCAAAACCTTTTTCATTTTTTAAGCATTGACCTGTAAGAGGTTTGTTTCCCTTTTGCATGCTTTTAGAGTTGTTGGGGGGTTTTTTTAGTTTGTTTTTTTTAGTTGCTACGGAATTTTTACTTTGCCGTGCAATAATATCTGTTAATTATATAATTTCAAAGGAGGCACATTTGCCAAGGGACTTTTTGAAAAAGAGGAATGGAGAATAGTTCTTGGGAACTTCCTGTGTCCTCCTTTCAGCATGAAAAGCCACTCTCACATTCATATCAGAGTTTAGGAAAGCCTGAATTTCTTTTGAGCTCTCCCTTTGTTCTTGAGCTGTGAACTTCTAAGTGCATGCTAGAGAAGGCCAGCACATTTAGTAACCTGCTTTGTTTTTAACTTTTTCCCTCCCTTCAGTTTTTCTTTGTCCTGGACTACTAAAAGGAGTATATCAGAGTGAACATTTATTTGAATCTGATCACCAGTCAGGAGCCTGGTGTAAGGATCCTTTGCAGGCTTCGGACAAAATTTACTACATGCCATGGACCCCTTACAGAACTGACACTCTAACGGAGTATTCTTCGAAGGATGATTTCATTGCTGGAAGACCAACTACAACGTACAAGTTGCCGCACAGGGTGGACGGCACGGGGTTTGTGGTGTATGACGGGGCTTTATTTTTCAACAAGGAACGAACCAGGAACATTGTCAAATTTGACCTACGGACAAGAATTAAAAGTGGGGAAGCCATCATTGCGAACGCCAACTACCACGACACGTCCCCTTACAGGTGGGGAGGCAAGTCTGACATAGACTTGGCCGTGGATGAGAATGGTCTTTGGGTGATCTATGCAACTGAGCAAAACAACGGCAAAATAGTCATTAGTCAGCTGAACCCTTATACCTTGAGGATCGAAGGGACGTGGGATACGTCTTATGACAAGAGGTCGGCTTCCAATGCATTCATGATCTGTGGCATTTTGTATGTGGTGAAATCTGTCTATGAAGATGATGATAACGAAGCAACAGGTAATAAAATAGACTATATTTACAACACTGAACAAAGCAAAGAAAGTGTCGTGGATGTTCCTTTTCCGAACTCCTACCAGTACATTGCTGCGGTGGATTATAATCCAAGGGACAACCTTCTTTACGTATGGAACAACTACCATGTGGTTAAGTACTCTTTGGATTTTGGACCCATGGACAGCAGAACAGGTAAGGCTTCTTTGTTAAGTTTTTGGGTTTTGCATCCTATGACTTTACAGCCATGTTGCGCTATGGCTTGGGGCTAAGCTGCTCAGCGGCAGCAGGAAGGACTGATTTGGAATGGAACCAGACTGTTTTCCTAATTTAAATTGCCTCCACCTCCCTGAGGTCCTTATTCCTGAGATGGGAGATGTGTATTCACATTGTGGTTAGAACTGCCCATAGCATACTTCACCTGTGCATGGTTTCGGATTTGATTCCTGACATCTCTAGTTTTGATCTGTGTGTGTGTGTGTGTGTGTGTGTGTGTGTGTGGAAAGGGGTGCTGTTTTTCTTTTGTTTATAAGATGTCTTAGCTGCTCCTAACCATAAGGTCCTAGGGCAGGTCAAAGCAATTAAAAATACAATTATAAAAACAGATTAAATCATCACAATTATCGGACATAAAAATCAGATCCAAATGGAACACAACAATTTATAATTTGAAAGATCTTATAGGCAGTAGGCCTAGAAAATATTCCAATTTGAGACCCTGAAGAATTCTCATCACTGGGGCTGTTAGTACTATGTTAGATGATAGACGGCTGATCTCACTTGGTAGCAGGTTGCGCTGAAATGAATATGTGATTTTTATCCATGCCAGCAGAACACTATTTTTTTTTTATTAAAAAAACACTGGTTTGTTGTTGCTTGCTTGCACAAATAACTCTAGTGTCTGTACTGGATTGTCTTGCACTTACAGACTTTGAGAATCGGGGAAAATGCCTCGTCGCACACCGAAGCATGTAACTGACCTCTGCTTTTGTTAAGAGAAAAGCCACTGCAGTTCTTTATCCCTTTCCCTCACTGCCAATTTTCTGCTGCAGTTCTGCCCCCATCCCCATGGAGTTGCAGGTGCATGTTACCTGTTAAGTTGTGGGTGAACATATCAGACGACACAGCGATTCTTCAAACAGCTCTTGTTTATTCACAGGCCAGAACAGAACTGAACTGAAGGGTTCAGCCAGCCTGCTTATATAGAGCTCCACTAAAACACAACAGTAACCACTTTCTGTAACTATCCAATCACTGAACGTCACTTTCAATCCCTTATTTGCATATGTGGACCTGAGTGAAAACTATCTACAGTATCCCCCTGCTGGCCCAGGGTGAGAACTTCAGTACATAACATTACCCCTCGCAAGCATGCATATGTAACCAGTGATGGCCTCAAATCTACTAACAGAAAACATTCAATATCCAGTTTTCAGCAGTTTGAGTCTTGAAAGCTGCTTTTAAGTCATATTCAGACCCCTCTGAAATTTGGGCCTAATTCAAAAAGGGGCTCATTCTGTACCAGTCTTCGGTGCTGCTCCCTTTCCCCAAGTTTATCTTGGCTACTGGAGATGGTAGTGAAGCTCTTTTTTAAAGAAGCAAGTGAAAGTAACATGGTTTGATTTCTGATTTGGGAAAAGTTTTAGGGATGCAAGTTTGTAATTTGGTGAAATCCTCACAGGGTCTCAAGATTCCAAAAGGGATCTGTTTTCACCAGGCCAGATGAAAAATAAATCATATTTTCTTTTACAGAAAGGCACTCCAGGTTTTCTTTCCTTCCTTGCAGAACCTTTCTCTTGTTTTTGCTTTTTAAACGGGTTTTATTCCGCAATTAAACACAGGGGGGCTGTAAAGGTAAAGGGACCCCTGACCATTCGGTCCAGTCGTAGCCGACTCTGGGGTTGCGGCGCTCATCTCGCTTTATTGGCCGAGGGAGCCGGCGTACAGCTTCCGGGTCACGTGGCCAGCATGACTAAGCCGCCTCTGGCGAACCAGAGCAGCGCATGGAAACGCCGTTTACCTTCCCGCCGGAGTGGTATCTATTTATCTACTTGCACTTTGACGTGCTTTCGAACTGCTAGGTTGGCAGGAGCAGGGACCGAGCAATGGGAGCTCACCCCGTCGCGGGGATTCGAACCACCGACCTTCCGATTGGCAAGTCCTAGGCTCTGTGGTTTAACCCACATCTGGGTAGGTTTGCCTAAATAAGAATGTCTTCAGCAGGCCCCAAAAAGAATACAGTGAAGGCACCTGCCTGATATCAATAGGTAGGGAGTACCAAAGTATTGGTGCTGCCACAGTAAATGCCCGAGTCTTGCAGATGTGTCGTGGGTTTCACGTGGCCCCTGTAGAAGTGTCCATTCCACCAATCAAAGCAGTTGGGTGGGCGCAGATGGGTTAAAGCAATCTCGTAGGTAAACTGGCCCCATGTTGTTAAGGGCTGTATAGCCTAATAGTAAGATCTTGAACTCGGCCCACTAGCAGATCAGCAACCACTGCATACATTTCGGAGTCCAGGTATTCTCTGCTGACAAGGCCTCATTCCCCCGTCAGCAATTGTGCTGCAGCGTTCACATGCAGTCAAGAGGCAAACAGAAATATATGCATACATTTCACACCACTTTCACACGATTGCACAGCCTTGGCACACAATCTCACCCACTCAGACGTATACAGTGGTGCCTTGGTTTAAGAACAGCTTAGTTTATGATGAACAACTTGGATTAAGAACGCTGCAAACCCAGAAGTAGGTGCTTCAGTTTGTGAATTTTGCCTTGGAAGCAGAACATGTTCCACTTCCTGTTGAGCATGTTCCATTTGTAAATTGAGTCCCCCGCTGATATGGGAAAGCACGCCCTGGTTTAAGAACGCTTTGGTTTAAGAACGGACTTCCAGAACGGATTGAGTTTGTAAACCAAGGTACCACTGTACTCTGCTGCTCAGCCCTCTCTCCCCCCCCCCCCCCGAATGACCCACTCTTGTCCATGCACTGGGTGGACAAATTTAACCCTTCCCATGTACTGGGATTGATACCAACTCTGACTTCTGAGCTGATGCACTCCATTCAGCTGAGGGAAGGCAGTTTTCTTCCTAATCCTCACACACAGGAAAGGGAGACTTAATCCTTTCTTCCCAGTTTAGACGTTTCCAGGTCTCTCTTTTGATTATTGTACCTGTATCTGTAATGACTGTATCTTTTGATGACTGTATCCCAGCATAACCCAGGGGAGATCCACAGGTCAACTTTCCCTGTTTCTCAGATCCACACTAATCATCTGAGGAGCAGGGATGGCCTGATTTTCATCCCCATCATCGTACACAGGGAGACGAGAGAGGCAGCGTGGCATAGTGGTTAGAAGTGTTGGACTGGGACCTGGGGGAGCAGGGATCAAATCCCCACTTGGCCCTGAAGTTCCCTGGGGGACCTTGGGCTAGTCACTGTGTTCTCTCAGCCTGACCTACATCACAGGGTTGTTGTGGAGATGAAACAAGGAGGACCACGTAGGCCACCTTGGAGGGGGAAAGTTGGAGTATAAAGGAAGTAAACAAAGAAACACATCCATTGTGTACTGTGATGAGGATAAACCTTGCCAGGTCAGGTGAAGGTGGACTGTTTTGTTCCTGATCACAGCACAGGAGGTGGGAATGTTTTCATTCCGCTGCTCAGCACCCTGTGGCAGGGATGGGATTTGACCTTCCCAATCAGCTGTGTGGAAGGGGAAGGCTAGCAGAAGGACAAAGGCTTAAATGGACCAGTGCCAGAGGTCTGAACTAGGCTCACATATTCCCTGTGCTGGCCTTAAGCAATAAAAGTAAAGCCATTTTGGGAAGAGTTAAGAGATAATCAGCTGGCAGCAGATAAATAGGAAAAGTGAGACTTGACATGAGCTAAAACGATATTGAAAGAGGTGGGTACTGAAAATAAATTTAACGGAGAAGGTGGAATTGTGGATTGACAAATAAAGGAGGCGTGTTGCTGGCAGCAGTAGAAAAAGAAAAGACAGCTGTCAGGAGACTATAATGTATTCCATTTGTTTTGTTCATAACATAGTTTTTATTTTGAAAAGAAACGCCTTGAGTATCATTACAGGGATCCCAAAATACCTGGCTGTGATTCACACGCTGTTGCAGTGCATTTGTATATGACGTGAAGAAACAGAGGGAAAATGAGTCTGTGTGTGGCTTTGAGGTCTTTTGTGGAAGTTGGAATTATTGAAGTATTACATTAAGATAGAAATATGGGGTCCATTTTGTGTGTCGAATGACATTTTTGAAAGCTTTAATGTGTATCTAAATCTATACGGTCGTACCTTGGAAGTCGAACGGAATCCGTTCCGGAAGTCCGTTCGACTTCCAAAACGTTCGAAAACCAAAGCACGGCTTCTGATTGGCTGCAGGAAGCTCCTGCAGCTAATCGGAAGCCATGAAAGCCCTGTTGGACGTTTGGCTTCCAAAAATCGTTCAAAAACCGGAACATTCGCTTCCAGGTTTCGATCATTCAAGAGCTGGAAGCCAAGGCGTTTGAGATCCGAGGTACAACTGTAGTTTGCATGTTCATGTTTGTTGGTGGGAGAAAATGGCTCTCTTTGCCGGCCCAAATCGTATGACGATGTAGGTGATATTTTGTATCGGGGATGGGGGGGGACAGCCCAATTTTGCCAGCAGATACCCCCTGCACTCCGAATCCCATCATCTGCCTGGGTCCTTGTCTCTTCCACTATGTTCAACATCTTTATATGAAAATAAACAGATTTCTTAAAATAATAATAATAACAACATTTTGGGGTACTAGTACTCTCTTTTCCACTGGATACACTACACACAGAAAATCTACAACTTAGGGGAAAAGGCCAGAAAAACATTTCATTTGCCAATACATCCTCAACTTTTTTATGAGGTAGGAAGATCCCAATCCCATATAAAAGGGCAGGAAGTGAATGAAGAGAAGTCAGAGCACTCCATCTTTAATATTTGGGATAGGGGCATTTGAGGACTGAGCAACAGCACCTCCTGAGATGTGCTCTTGTCATCCTTTGCTAAGGATGGAAGATGATTTGCAGAGACAACTCCCTGAAACAATAGGCCTATGTTTATTGACTGCCTTTCATAGCATGGTAAAAAGTGCTGCATTAAAGCAAATTACTTCATTTTTACTGGACAACAGCAAAATTGCAATAATATCTTGCATTTTAATAGCATCTCTTAAATTATCTTTGCTTAATGGGAATGATTGTTGGGGGCTTGGTGATGAAGATAAATACGTAGGCTGAAGGCATGAATCAATATTACGGTGTCATAAAGTAATTTAATTCATTAACTGAAGATTTAAAAGTGGATTAAATTGGAAAGTTAACCTATGAAAATATATTCAGCACCAATGTTCTTGCCGTATCTGAGGACATCAGAGTGCTTTGTGGGGGATCAGGAAGCTTGAGGGTGGAATTGGGGAAACAGACATTAAAAAGAAAGAAATAACTGTTGCTTAGCATTTTTGCACCATCAGAAATTGGATTTAAACATGGGGACAAACAAAAAGTTAGAATTCAGTAAAGCAAAACACACATTGAATTTGTTCAGGCAACTCTCACACTGGGACCACATTCCAGGAATAGTGCCTAAAACCGAAACCACATATAGTCCAAGCACATGGAGTTCAGTGGCCGTTGGGATTGCCAAAGCTCCCCACCCCAGATTTCTGCCCCCTTTCCTCCCCCTTTTTATTGCAATTCCAAGCACATAAAGCTGAACGAGCACAAGTTAAATGCACATAGGTTGCGAGTTACCCATCTATCCTTAATATGTGGGCAGAATACCATGAAGGGGATAGTACTGAGTATCTACTCCCAAGCAGAGCAGACTTTGGAAATCCCCAAACAAGGAAGTTTTAAATAAGCATTCTGCATTCATCTCTCAAGTCCAGCAGTTCATTTATCACGATTTCCCAAATGGCTCGTTTGTCAGGGTTGAGACAGGCTGTTGCCTTAGTTATGTGTGAAAAGGGGTGTGAGAGCATGGGTGATGGTCTTCACAGTGAAAGGCAAAGAGGATGAAAAGCAAGCAAACCATGAACCCACCCTACCATGGTCCTCACTGCTGTCTCTAAGAGGCTGTCTTCATGCCCTGACAGCTTTCATTGAAGAATTCTTTAATCTCTGGACTCAATTGATTGGTCCAGCCAACTCTCTGTATTTAATAGTATAGGAAGGCAATTAGGCATGAGCAGACCCTCCAAGTCTCCCTATTTTCCAGGGACAGACCCAGATTTACGAAAGCCATTCCAGTTTCTGAATTGATCCAGGATTGCCCCGCTTATCCTTAGGACGTCCCTATTTTCAAGGGAGAAATGTTGGAGGGTATGGAGTTATGCGACCCCCGAACCAAGGAGATAAGTAACTAGACAAGCTTTAGAAGACATCTGAAGGCAGCCCTGCACAGGGAAGGGTTTTTTTTTAATGTTTAATGTTTTGTTATGTTTTTATATATGTTGGAAGCCGCCCAGAGTGGCTGCGGCAACCCAGTCAGATGGGTTGGGTATAATAATAGTGATAATAATTAATGATGATGATGATGATAATGATGATGAAGAATAGGATGTCTCTGTTTTCATCGGATAAATGTTGGCGTGTATGCATGAGGGGCTGGATGCAACCAAAGAGTCCTGCTAGCATAATGGGACTTCATCCCCTTTTTACCCCACCCCCACCCCCCATGGGCTTGGGAAGAGTCAGGAGGAACTCCAGAGCAGTGTGCAGGGTATGTGACAGAGGCGGGGGGGGGGGTCATTCCACCCAAACTGAAATGCTTGTACAGTGGTACCTCAGGTTAAAGACGCTTCAGGTTACAGACTCCGCTAACCCAGAAATAGTGCTTCAGGTTAAGAACTTTGCTTCAGGATGAGAACAGAAATCTCCCGGTGGCAGCAGGAGGCCCCATTAGCTAAAGTGGTGCTTCAGGTTAAGAACAGTTTCAGGTTAAGAACGGACCTCCGGAACGAATTACCGTATTTTTTGCTCTACAAGACTCACTTTTTCCCTCCTAAAAAGTAAGGGGAAATGTGTGTGCATCTTGTGGAGCGAATGCAGGCTGCGCAGCTATCCCAGAAGCCAGAACAGCAAGAGGGATTGCTGCTTTCACTGCGCAGCGATCCCTCTTGCTGTTCTGGCTTCTGAGATTCAGAATATTTTTTTTCTTGTTTTCCTCCTCCAAAAATTAGGTGCGTCTTGTCGTCTGGTGCGTCTTATAGAGCGAAAAATACGGTAAGTTCTTAACCCGAGGTACCGCTGTACTGATGAAACACTTTCCATAGTGCTACACTTGAATTCCACCCAAGCCCTCCAATGTTTCTTCCTAAACAAATTTAGCTTTTACTAAAGGTATTCGTGGGGCAGCAATTTCAATAATTATTGCAAAGATTTTCAAAATGAATTAAATATAATTTTAAAAACAGCCGCAATAGCAAATAAAAACAGCACCGTAATGTGTTTGGCTCAACCTAATCTCAATTATTTCCCTCTACAAGTCAATTCCTAGTAGTACAGCTGTTGCCCATCCTCTCAGAGTTCAGCTTCTGGTCCAAGATACTGAATGCACTCTGGCCCGCTGACTTCTGATTTCAGCTTTCTGAAACAGTGCTCCCAGTCTCTGAAGGGAAATCTATCTGCTGGCGCTCGCTCTCTCTCGCTCTCTCGCTCTGTGTGTGTGTGTGTCAGTGGTGGGTGGGAATAGGTGCAAAAATGAGGAAGGGGAGTGAGGAAAGTCCCACTGATCTGGCACAGAGCATCTTCTCATGTTAATCTTGGTGCATAACTAGCCAGCCAAAATCATTAATAAAGGACTTGGTTTGGCAGTCTTGCTGTTACACATTTGACCCCAACAAATAGGGCATAGCTAGGAACTGGAAGGGACCTGGGGTATCTGACCCTGCAAACTCATAACGATATGCCAACAAAGTTGGCATCTGGATTTGCCACAGGATCTGGTCCCTGTGGCTGCGATGTGGTTTGCTCTTGACGGCAAGCAGCTGTTTGGGCAGGGAGGGTGCTATCTGCAAACAAGTGCAGGCCTTCTGCCCAAGGCGCATTTGAGCAAAGCATCGTTGTCCAAGATGAGCTGCAGATAATGGAAGATACTTTGGAAGAGTGGTTTTATCTGGGCGTGATGGATGACAAGGGACATTCATTTGCTTTCTCTTCTGGGTCTGTCCTGTAGCAGATTATTCCTAGGTACCAGTCTGGCCTTGTAGATTTGCTTTTCCCCCTTCATATTGTAGTCTGGAAAATGCCCGACGCAAATCCTGATGATGTTGTGAGTCTGCCCAAAGAGTCAGAGCAGATAACGCTTGTGTCTTAAGCGTTGGCTGCAGGCCACGGATTTCACGTTACATTCTGGTTGGAAGCCAGAAGCATGTCAGTATGTGTAGTGGTCAGTAGATTTCTTTTATATAATATGTGTCTTACTGGTTTCATATAAAACAAACATAGCAATAACCATAAAAAATAACACTCAAATCCCAGCAGGGGAAAAGTCACGAGTCCTTTGTTTCCAATATGAAAGTATCATTTATATCCCAGGGTATCTTTTCAGTGTGATCTTGTGAATCCAGATGATAAATGTGCTTTCTATATACACCAGGCAGAGCAGGGACTTTTTGAGACAGGAGCAGAGAAAGCACTATTTTAAGTCATCCATGAAGATGTTGGCATACTGTGGAGCCATGCAATAACCTTTGTTGTTGTTGTTCAGTCATTTACTCGTGTCCGCCTCTTCGTGACCCCCTGGACCAGAGCACGCCAGGCACTCTTGTCTTCCACTGCCTCCCACAGTTCAGTCAAACTCATGCTGGTAGCTTTGAGAACACTGTCCAACCATCTCGTCCTCTGTCGTCCCCTTCTCCTTGTGCCCTCCATCTTTCCCAACATCAGGGTCTTTTCCAGGGAGTCTTCTCTTCTCCTGAGGTGGCCAAAGTCTTGGAGCCTCAGCTTCAGGATCTGTCCTTCCAGTGAGCACTCAGGGCTGATTTCCTTCAGAATGGATAGGTTTGATCTTCTTGCAGTCCATGGGACTCTTAAGAGTCTCCTCCAGCACCAGAATTCAAAAGCATCCATTCTTCAGCAATCAGCCTTCTTTATGGTCCAGCTCTCACTTCCATACATCACTACTGGGAAAACCATAGCTTTAACTATACAGACCTTTGTTGGCAAGGTGATGTCTCTGCTTTTGAAGATGCTGTCTAAGTTGGTCATAACCTATGGCAGTGCTATTTATCTTAAGATGCATATTTGCCCCAAAGCTCAATTAATTGTAAGCACAAAGTGGCAGAGTTTGCTGCTTGGTGTGCACCATCAGGAATGATAGTCTCACATATTATATGGTTGCACACATTAGTATGCACAAAATATTACACACCAGGTTTCCTAAAGTAGCCAGCACGTAATACAACAACGACTCTGACTGCTTAAATATACTTATGTATTAATACTTATGAAATTATGCTGCAGAAATATAGTGCTGCTAGGGGCTTGACTCTTTTATATGTATATTATACATATAAAATAAGTATTCCTGCATATAATTTTGCACATAATCAGAGAAATGTAGGGCCTCAGAAGGTGATGGACAAAACAGACTTCAAGGATTTTATAGATGCAATTCCTGCATTGCAGGGGGGTTGGATTAAATGACCCTTAGGGTCACTTCCAACTCTACAATTCTATAATTCTAAGTGGGGGTTTTTAAAAAAAAAATCAACAATGCTAGATGCAGGAGGCAGTCTGATATGTTTGGGTCAGAACCCCCAAATTCCATGTATAAATATTTTTAAGACAGATTACAGTACTCAACCATCCATAATGATAGAGTTAATCATTTTGTAATGAGACGTGTCAGTCATGTAGTGAAAAACAAGTATGAAGATGTGATTGATGTTGATTTGTAATATGATTAGTTGAGGTTTTAGGGTTTGTTTTAATAAGGTATGTTACATGCATGATTTTTATGTGGGTTGTTAATTATAATTAGTGTCTATGTCTATTATCTGAATTGCGTTTGTTTATATGTTGCTGTTCTCCTTGAGATCTTCACTGAAATATATTGGGCATTTTAGTACATTTCAGTTCCCTTTTAAAGATTTGCATTGTTTGCTTGCTTGCTTTTGCTTTCATGAGAGTCCTTGCCAGTCAGAATAGGTAATGAAGAGCTAGATTGATCAGTGGTCTGATTTGTTATTTAAAGAGCTTCATACATTCAGTTCAGTCTTAAAGAGGATTTATTTAATAATAATTAAAAGTATAGATGCTCATGAAGAGAGTCTGCTAATCCTTCAACTCTGGGATAATGCCCCTTGTTTAGAGAGAGGTGCAGACAAAAGAAATTTTGCCCAAGAGTAATCTACCTTTGCTCCAGGATCAATACTCAGGTCTAGGAATTGGCCACCTCTGCTGCCAGGTTGTCTCAAACAGCCCGTGAATCTTAATACTGTGTTTACTTAAACTCTGGCAAGGATTTCAACTTAATCTCCACCAAAGAACTTCCTTATGGGGGGCGGGGAATAAAGAGTAATCACTTTGGTGTGGAGCTAAACATTATTGAATGAAATTGTTAGTGAGAATATGGCCCCCATAAAATCATCAGTCTCACGCTACTTTTGCAAGCTGGTCTGTGTATTAGCAAGTCATATAGGCTGAAATGTAATTGGAATGCTGTAAACAAAGCCACAAAAATCAATGCTGTTTAACTTCTCCATTAATGATCTCAAAAGAAGGAACACTGTGAACAGCATACCAATTACCATCAGATTCGTTGTTGAATTGGAACTAGTTGCACCTTAGCAAGAAAAGAGAGAGACACACAAATATTCCAAAGTGATTAGAGTTATGTGTTGGGAATGAAATTAAGTAAACTTCGAAGGCAAAGGGGAAATAAGAACAACATAGGCCACTCATTACAGAGGAAGAAACCTGGTAACTAAAGTGTTATGTACTGAAGTTCTCACCCTGGGCCAGCAGGGGGATACTGTAGATATGCAAATAAGGGATCGAAAGTGACGTTCAGTGATTGGATAGTTTTAGAAAATTGTTACAGTTACATTGTACTGGAGCTCTATATAAGCAGGCTGACTGAACCCTTCAGTTCAGTTCTGTTCTGGCCTCTGAATAAACCAGAGCTGTTTGAAGAATCGCTGTGTCGTCTGATATGTTCACCCACAACTTAGCATAAAGCATATATATTTAGTAAGGTACATGTGTCTAGAGATGACTGTCTCTATGCTGAGCAGTGTACCTGTTGCACTACTTTTTTTGCAATGAACTCTTGAAAAGCACAGCTGTCCTGCTGAAGCTAAGAAAGAGAGAAGGGCAAAAATTCAAATAGAGATGAGGGAATACTTGGCTTAGTGAGTGCAAAGGATCTCAGAATTATAGTCCATCACAAGCTAAACATGAGTCAGCAGTGGGATGCAGCTGCAAAAAAGGCTAATGAGATTTTAAGCTCAATTAATAGAGACATAATTCTGAAGTCACAGGATGTAATTCCATTTAATTCTCTACTAGTCAGACCTCATCTGGAATACTGCCTAGTTCTGGGCGCCACACTTGAAGAAGGATGTAGACAAATTGTAACGGCTCCAGAGAGCGACCGTGAAGATGGTAAAGGTTATTGAGAAAAAGTTCTGAAGGGAAGAGTTGCCACCTTTAAGATGGAGTGTAGAAAACTGAAGGGGTGTAATTGCCCTCTGTGTGACAGCCCTTAAGATATTTGAAGACTGCTAAGGCTTTTGCTGCCCTAGAAGGCACAATTAGATTTAAAAGGCTCATGTTACACTACAGGAAGGTGGATTCTAGTTGAGCATTAGGAGACATTTCTTACTAGTAATAGCACTTCAGCAATGGAGAGTGGGAGAAACTCTCAATTGCCAGATGTCACAGAGCAAGCCGGTCAGTAAATCACACAGTTCAAAGCTGGAGTTAACTCTTTATTAGCGAAACACAATCTTTACAGACTTTACAGAGCACAGCAGCCCTGTAAGTCCCATGAAATCAGTTGCCCCACCACCCTACAGCCATCTAAGTTTCCTCCCCAGGGCTTCTTGCCAGCAATCAGAGACTGTACCTGTGTGCAACTTGTCTTTGCTCTGCCCATTTCTTCCCTCTCCTGGTTCTGGGAGTAAGCAGGGGAGGGGAGCTTGTTGCAGCAAGAGTGGGAAACACCCTCGACTCTTCACCAGCCTGACTCATCTCTGCCTCTTGACCTCCCTCCTCTCCTGCTTCAGCTTCTGCATCTGATTCTAGCCCTCTCTCTGCCACATACTCTCCCAGCTCACTAAGCCTTGTTACCCCTTCAGCTTTTGGCACCTCCTTCCCCCAGTCTTCTCCTTCTCTCTGTGACCACTCACTGATGTCCCACCACCACTCCCCGGACTCTGAGCCTTCTTGCCTTGGGGTTTCCCCAGCTGGTTCCTCCCACCATTACTCCGCTTCCATGACACCAGAGATCTGTGTGTCTTACTCTGGATTTCCAGTATCAAGCAGGGGGTAGACATTTATTATTAGATTTATGAACCGCACCATTCAAGTTCCTTCAATGTGACATCATTGTTGGGGATGAGATAGATGATCATAGGATTTCAAGTAAACCTTCGCCCCAGCACGTTCCAGAACTCAACCCAGTCTTTAATCTGTGCTGCTGGTTTTTTAGTGACACTACATTGGCACGATAGTCTAAACCACTGGTGCAAGGATATTTAGGAGACCTTGGCGTGAAGGGTGGGTAATTGTCATCAACATCTTCCTGGCTGATGAATGAGATTGTTTATATTTCTGTGGTGCCTATATACTGGTGTGGGTTGAAGCAATTTATCCAGAAATCACGAGTGAATCCCACAGCCTTAGAGTCCACAGACTAAGCTATAATAGCAGGACATTTTAATTGACAGAATCTTTGCATTTCTACCCTTAGAATTAGAGGGAATAATTGTCCCCATGCTATTCTTGTTGCTTGGTCTTCTTAGGATCGTTCCTACCTCCAAATGAAGTATTTGTTTCAGTTTCCCCTCATCTCCCGTTCACCCTTCTTCCCACCCCCCACCCCCCGTTTGTGCTGGGGGGGAGAATCCCATCAGTGATCTTTGATACACAATTACAGCCTCTATTTCCTGAGTAAGTCAACTGTGCAGCCCCCATCGTGCTCACACGGGGGTGTCTCACTTACAGAAAGGAGATGAAGGGAGAGAAAAGGAAACCAGAATGAGAAGATGAGATATCCATTTGGGGATTATATCACTTGTTCCTCGATTGCACTGCAGTGCTGCTTGCAAGAGCGTCATGATTAAAGTCAGAATGGGATGTGAAAGAGATAGAGGCAAGTTTTGCATTAGAGGCATACTCGGCTATTCACCTGCCGAGGAGTTGGAGGAAAACCTCTCAGGTCCTCTGCTTTTCTGCCATTGATTTGAGAGTTAGTTAATCTTCTTGTTTCAAAACTAAAATGCCCGTTAGAGAACTAAAATGCCTCTTAAAGTAAATACCAGAAACAAAAGACTTATCATTCTCTTTGCGACTAAAAAGACATAGCTCGACTTGTTGTTGTCATTTAGTCGTTTCGTCGTGTCCGCCTCTTCGTGAGCCCCTGGACCAGAGCACGCCAGGCACTCCTGTCTTCCACTGTCTCCCGCAGTTTGGTCAAACTCATGCTGGTAGCTTCGAGAACACCATCCAACCATCTCATCCTCTGTCGTCCCCTTCTCCTTGTGCCCTCCCTCTTTCCCAACATCAGGGTCTTTTCCAGGGAGTCTTCTCTTCTCATGAGGTGGCCAAAGTATTGGAGCCTCAGCTTCACGATCTGTCCTTCCAGTGAGCACCCAGGGCTAATTTCCTTAAGAATGGATGCGTTTGATCTTCTTGCAGTCCCCGGGACTCTCAAGAGTCTCCTCCAGCACCATAATTTAAAAGCATCAATTCTTCGGCGATCAGCCTTCTTTATGGTCCAGCTCTCACTTCTATACATCACTACTGGGAAAACCATAGCTTTTACTATATGGACCTTTGTTGGCAAGGTGATGTCTCTGCTTTTTAGCTCGACTTACCCTTTCTTATTGTGGATGGCCAAACATTATACTTACATTGGCAAGAAATATGTCTATAGCAGATCGGGACACAGATATCACTGTTTTAATAGCTTCCTTTTTAGCCACAGTTTTACCTGGAATAGTTCCCAACAAACCATCCTTTCAGGGAACAGACAGGGCGAAGCAGAATATCTAAGTGCACACAATCCCAGTGTGACCTCATGACCTCGACAGCGTCACCCTTGTCCTTTTAATTATCCCAGTGACCTGAAATGTTTTATATTGTGATGCCAATAAAGGGATTTGATTTGATATGTCCATAGCTTCATCAGAAATATAACCCCAGTTTAGAAAGGGCAGCATTTCAGGGCTGGGTGAATGATTTGCATGTGAGAGTCCCACTCACATCAGAACTGCTTAAGAGCTGGGGCACACTTTACAGACCTTCTGCAGATTTTGCAGCATCTATTGTGCATCTTTTCAGTGATGGTCTCAAAAATTAACTCAATAGATTATGTACAGTGGTACCTCAGGTTAAGTACTTAATTCGTTCCAAAGGTCCATACTTAACCTGAAACTGTTCTTAACCTGAAGCACCACTTTAGCTAATGGGGCCTCCCACTGCCGCTGTCGCACGATTTCTGTTCTTATCCTGAAGCAAAGTTCTTGACCCGAGGTAATATTTATGGGTTAGCGGAGTCTGTAACCTGAAGCGTATGTAACCTGAAGCGTATGTAATCCGAGGTACCACTGTATCTTCTTTGGTCAGCTTGAGCCCTGTTGGATTTAAATTGGGCAAAGGGGTTCTACATATTTTTGGCTTTTCTTTGCACAATTCAGGTGTATTTTCAGTGAAAGCTACTTTTTGCTGATAGCCAGTGATGGGTAATTTTACTAGGGATGGTCTTGTTTTTTGTTGTTGTTTAGTCGTCTTAGCTGTGTTCGACTCTCTGTGACCCCATGAACCAGAGCATGCCTTGGAAACTCTCACTTTCTTCTCAAAGCTTCTCCCTTTTTTATGTTCATAAAAGTTTTCTTGGAGTTTTCTTGGCAAAATACTGGAGTGGTTTGCCAGTTCCTTCTCCAGGTGGAGAAGGAGAGTTTAGTCTAAACTCTCAGCTATGACCTGTCCATCTTGGGTGGCCCTGCACAGAAAAACTCATAGCTTCTTGGAGCTATTCAAGCCCCTTCACCACGACAAGGCAGTGATCCATGAAGGGGACTAGGGATGTAGTCTATTAAAAAGGAGACATCCCAGATAGTAACAGCCACCCCATTTTTAGACCCCCTAGGCCATAGACTAAAACAGTAATTGATGATAATACAATCAACACAATAGACATTCTCCAGCTTTGACCAGATTTGTTCAGGTCTCAGAAATTCATCCAGACCTGAAATGGAATATTCAGTGGTATTATTTAGGAAATGTTTGCAAGAAGTTCCAGGTGACATTCATCTCTTTCTTTCTTTCTTTCTTTCTTTCTTTCTTTCTTGTTTTACATCCCGCCTATTGATCAAATGATCATCAATGTGGCTTACAGTAGGCTGCAATGATACGAAACCATGCAAAACCCCGTCCGTAACGAAAAGAACTCCACCATCCTTTGTTCCCCAGCGGATGGATGGGGCCACGGCAGGCTTCCCTTCAGTTCTGCAGTCACAGGGCAACTGAATGTTCTTTCTAGCAGAGACGAGGGTGGAAGCAAATGACCTGCAGCTACTCCTTCTCTGGACAATGATGAGGCCAGGCCCATCTTCTCCTTGCTGTGACTCTCTTCCTGGGAGGCAGGGGGTGCAACCTTCCACTGGCCCTTAGGCCTCAGCGTGCCCCTCCCTTCAGCTCCTCTGGCCCAGATCAGCTGGGAACTGGAACCAATTATCCTTGATGTCTGGGAGGGAGAAGCAAGCTCCCTACGGCAGCTCTTTGGGTGACCCCTAAACGCCTAGTGCCCTCAAACCTTATATTTATGTCTAAAATTTGAAACAGATGGTTCATGCGTCAGTCTCACCTTGGTTTCTTAAGAGGATCACAAATGCGCTATAAGCTTTTCAGGGCTCTCACCCCCTTATCTTTCACACAGCGGCTTCCTGGTTCCTCTTTAGTTTTGCCTGTAGCTTGCTGGGATGTGGAAAAAGAAACAGGAAGAGAGAAGAATTTAAAGTGGTTTGTGTGTGTAAAGAACATGTGAGAACAAGGTTTATTCAAAAGTTCTAAATTGATAGTTTACACGCAGCGGTTCTCAACCTGTGGGTCCCCAGATGTTGTTGGACCACAACTCCCATCACCCCTGAGCTCTGGCCTTGCTAGCTAGGGGTGATGGGAGTTGTAGTTCAACAACATCTGGGGACCCACAGGTTGAGAAAGGCTGGCTTACAGGATCATGATAACTGAGTCACAGTATGGGGTGTTAGGGGAGGGATGGTACCTCTGGTGAGGGACATGTCTTGCTCCTTCTGGAGTAGTTTCTTCACCTTTGGTCCCCATCCTGAACTCAGTTCCTGCCTGTGGCTCCTAGAAGCTGTCAGCCTGCAACAGCAGCCACATCCTGGGAAACAGCTTTGACTGGCCAACTAAACCAGGTGAAGGTAGGCAATGGGTCTCAAACCCTCGGTGAGTTAGGGACTTCCCCTGCATGCAAAGATGGGACCCAGCGGACTGAGTAGATGAGACCAATAGTGAGTCCAGTGGTCAAGGAGGTGGTTTCTGCACGTGCTTTAGAGGAAAGTGAGTGGCAGATGGGGCTCATCAACCTGGGAAAGTAGCCCATCTAGGAGAAGGAAAACTCTGATCCTAAACCTCCACTGCCTTGTGGGGTAACTTCAGGAGAAGAAAAGGCTAAGGAGTAAACCCTACACAAATCTGGAGTGGAGTCCCTAAGGCGGTTGGATAGCATCTTGATACACCTCCTTCCGGCAACTCCTACAGCCAAGCTGGTGACAAATATTGCTCTACTTTTGGGTCACATCAGTGATGCCGAGACGGAGGTCTTGTCATCTGGGCAACGCAGGACCTCCATATGCACTGCCCAGGCTTGTGCCCCAGGGAAGTCACTTGGGTGCTGCTAACACAGCAGTTTGACTTCACCCCCGGAGGCACACTCCATTGTCTCTTGAGACAGAGGGTGCCAATGAGCCAAAATAAGTAATAATCATAATCATAATATAATATTATTTATACCCCGCCCATCTGGCTGAGCTTCCCCAGCCACTCTGGGCAGCTTCCAAAAAAATATTAAAATACTGTAATACATAAAACATTAAAAGCTTCCCTAAACAGGGCTGCCTTTCAGATGTCTTCTAAAAGTCTGGTAGTTGTTTTTCTCTTTGACATCTGGTGGGAGGGTGTTCCACAGGGCGGGCGCCACTACCGAGAAGGCCCTCTGCCTGGTTCCCTGTAACTTGGCTTCTCGCAGTGAGGGAACCGCCAGAAGGCCCTCAGAGCTGGATCTCAGTGTCAGGGCAGAACGTTGGAGGTGGAGACACTCCTTCAGGTATACTGGACCGAGGCCGTTTAGGGTGTAGTGTGGTGTAGTGTGGTGTAGTGGTTAAGAGTGGTAGTCTCGTAATCTGGGGAACCGGGTTCGCGTCTCCGCTCCTCCACCTGCAGCTGCTGGGTGACCTTGGGCCAGTCACACTTCTCTGAAGTCTCTCAGCCCCACTCACCTCACAGAGTGTTTGTTGTGGGGGAGGAAGGGAAAGGAGAATGTCAGCCGCTTTGAGACTCCTTAAAGGGAGTGAAAGGCGGGATATCAAATCCAAACTCTTCTTCTTCTTCTTTAAAGGTCAGCACCAACACTTTGACTTGTGCCCGGAAACGTACAAGCAAAGTGTACAAGCAAAGCTGGGATTTGAATTCCTGAGCTTTTGGTTGATTATTCTGTCAAGGTAGTGAAGTAATTAATGCATCCCCTACCTGGTGCTGCTAATTTCAAAAGCAACTGCAGTGCCAAGGAGTACATTATAGCAGATTTCTTGCAGACATTATTTTTCAGTGCATTATGAATGCATTATAGCCCACAAAAGCGGTTGTATGTGGGACATTTCTGAAAGTCGTTTTTTAAAAAATCCCAGCTACAACAACAGCAGGTCCGCGCTCTAGATGATGCTCACTGGGAAACAGCTTAGAGCAACAACAACACATTTCAGTGGGGAACAATATTAATTACTTCCAATATGCCTCACAAGAGGAAGTAACTCGTTTTTATTATAGCACAAATATTATTTGGAATAGGAAGGTTACTCTAACTGTTACCACAATCTACGTATCATTAACTTAACCTGTATAGAAAAGAGATTAACAGCAGTGTAAATTGTTATGGAAAACCTGTGAGTGATAACTGCATATTTTTAATGCAAATAAGTTTCTGCCTACAGCTCTTTCTCTAGCACACTGGGGAACTGAAATTATGTATTTAACAAAATAAGAAACTTTGCTGTGGTTCTGAGCCTTGAAAATAACTGCTTATTGCAACAAGGTTTACCATCTATCAATTATCCACTACTCTCATGTTTTTTATCGGACTGCCATTAATTGGTCTCATGGTAGATACATGTATATTATTAATTTTAAAATAAAACAGAGGCAAAAACATGCCAATATTGCTTCTGCGAGGAAGCAGACATATTTTTCAGACTCAGCAGTCACATGTGTATGCCCAGTTTAAATTTTGAAGTGAGAATTTTGCCAGTATCCCAGTGCTTGCAGAGGGAGCCACCTGGTGGAAACTTTGTGCAAGGCCTATTCCTTTACTTGCGGAACATTTCAATGCTGTGGTTAGATGAGGGGTCATTAACCTTTCTGGGCCTGTGGGCACATGTCAGGAGCGGCTGTCAGGAGCAGGTCAGCAATAAATCACACGGCATCAGTGAAGTTAACTCTTTATCCAAGGAAACAAGGTCAACTCAAGAGGCCGGGTCTAATGAGCACAGCTACTTGTCCTGGTGGATCTTGCCCCTATGAGGCAGTCGTGGGGACTGAAGGTCCCCGCCACCCCACAGTTCCCTCAGTCTCCTCCTCTCCTGGGTCCTTCCCAAGCAATCTGAGACTCCGTTGCCATGCATGCCTGCTTTGCTTCTCCCTCTTCATACCTCTTCTGGTTCTGGGAGACCAGAGGGAAGGGGAGCTGGTCGCAGCAGGAGGGGGAGACCCCCTGGCTTCTTCACAAGAAATAATGAATAATAATAGTTCCTTTTTAACCAGGCCTTTGGTTGATATGATTGACATCCTATGCCCTTGTAAAATGTGGTTCTTTGGGGGGGGGCAGTTATTGGGTTGTTTTTATTTTGATTATGTATATTGAGGTTTTATATTTTGATTTTGTTCTGTGAACCACCCTGAGACCTCCGGGTATAGGGCAGTATCATCATCATCATCCTGCCCCTCTGCCTCTTGGCCCCTCTCCTCTCCAGCCTCCACTTTGGGACTGATCTCTGCCACAGACTCTCCCAGCTGACTAAGCCATGTTATATCGTCAGCGTCTGATCCCTACATTCCCAGCCTGCTCCCTCTTCTCCCCCTGACCACTCATCATTGTCCCACCACCTATCCCAAGGCTCCGAGCCGCTTTCCCTTGGGGGTTCCCCAGCTGGAGCCTCCCAACCCTCCAGCCGATCCATGTCATCACATATGGAGGGAAACGATCATGGCTACCACCTTCCCTTGCAACTGCCTCTGTGCACGCTGCAACTGTGGTATATATGCTGAGATGCCCATGCTCCACAACCACGTACTCATACCCTGCAACCAGACATTCAGACACGAACATGTATGCACCTAAGGTAAAGGTAAAGGGACCCCTGACCATTAGGTCCAGTCACCGACGACTCTGGGGTTGCAGCGCTCATCTCGCTTTACTGGCCGAGGGAGCCGGCGTACAGCTTCCGGGTCATGTGGCCAGCATGACTAAGCCGCTTCTGGTGAACCAGAGCAGCGCACGGAAACACCGTTTACCTTCCCGCCAGAGTGGTACCTATTTATCTACTTGCACTTTGGCGTGCTTTCGAACTGCTAGGTTGGCAGGAGCAGGGACCGAGCAATGGGAGCTCACCCCGTTGCGGGGATTCGAACCGCCAACCTTCTGATCGGCAAGTCCTAGGCTCTGTGGTTTAGCCCACAGTGCCACCCGCGTCCCTTATGTATGCACCTACACATGCCCTATTAAGCATCTAAGTCTTCCTATATTGCTAGAGGAATGCTAGTGTAAAGGAGGTTAAACAGTGGGAGATTACGGTTGCTTCTGACGCAGCAGGAATAAGACTGGTATTGGCATTGCTGGTAATTATATTTCAGTGCGCTTGTAAGATGGTGAAGGGTCCTAGGAGAAGGGCCCCTCCTAATAAAAAACTGTTTAGCTATTCTATCTGTTACTGATCTAAGCAACAAACAGCCTTGAGTGTTGACTGTCACTGTTTGAGGACAGAGGAACCTCCTAAAGCAGGGCTCGGCAACCTAAGGCCCAGGGGCCACAAGTGGCCCATGGGGGTCGTTTTACCAGACCACAAGCTGCCCCCAAACCAAGCCACCCACTTGGTGAGTCCCGGCGCAGTGCAGTGCAGGGACTCACTTCCACGGCTCCGGAAATTGTGTATGCGCATGCGCAGATGCCGGAAATCGCGTCTGCTCACCCAGGCAAGGTAAGCCTTGCTGACCCCTGTCTTAAAGTGATGGACATTCCTTTGTTAGAAGTTTTTAAAGGAGAGGTTGGCTGGCCACTTCTCAGGAGTGGATTTCCTGCAATGGGAGGGATTTGTTGGAAGTCGAGGTGCAGCTCAGCTTTCAAAGAAAAGTTCGCATGGGGCTAAAACACAGTAAGGGAGCTCCAGGTTCTTACACTGCCTCTGAGGCTTTAAAAAAAAAATCTCTGTGCTGACCTGTCCCTTGATCTTGAGACTGATATTCTCAGGCTGCATCCTCTCTAAATCCCACCTCCCTCTCACACTTCCCTGTGGGACCTCGAACTACGAAATCGTCTTGGATCGATCTCTCCAAGCGGGCAAGCGTGGCCGCCTTGGTTTTGTGCACCTTGATGTGGTTTAGAACTCTAAAAAGTTTCTATCCCACCCAGGTCATAGACTTCCTATAATAAACACATTGTTGTGTCGCGCGTCGAGGTCCTCCAGGCCACCCCAATAACTCACACATCAATTTTTGTTTAAGGTTTTTGGCATGAGTTTGGCCACAACTTTATTTAAATACACACACGTGAGTGGTTGCTTAGGCACTGGTTACGACTATCTGTCCTTGCTCCAGGGACAGAACTGACTTCCGGATTCCAGCGGAAGCCAGTCAGGGAGAACCATATTGGGGAGAAATGAAGCTGGGCATCAGTCCCCCATCTCTCACCCTCATGCCCCCTGGGGCTTGCACGGCCCAAGTCCGATGCCAGGGACTAGGACGAAAGGGATGGCAAGCCCCTGGGTTCCTTTAACAGAATTCTCTTTCCGCACCACCATTGGAGGGGTAGGCACTTACCCCTCCACCAACCAATTTGAACCAATGCCTAACCGCCAACCTTACAAGTTGTGACGATTTGCTACGCAGTAGGCAAAAACCAAATGGCACCAGCCAATCAGCCAAATGGACAAAATTCCTACCAGGCCGCTGCCCCAAGGCAGACGACCCCATGACAGGCATAGCAAGGTCAGAGGACAATGACCCCCCCCCCCTTTTCAGGAAGGGTGGGCGGGTGATCCGGTGCATGCAGCCCAAGAGAAGGCCCCAGGCTGCGAGCCCTGTATTGAAGACCTGTGACCCCTCCCACACTTTAGCAACATAACATTCTCCCCAGCAGCACTCCTTGCCCATTCACGGCATGTGGCCAATTTGCCCAACAACAGTGGGGTGGCCTTTTTGGCCCCCACCGCAACACGTGCTCTCTATTATGGAGAACACGCTTTTCCACAAGCAGCATCTTGCGTGTGAGACTGCAACAGAAAAGTCTAACCAGATTCGCAAGCCAATAGCCTCCATGCACTGCACACTGAATTTTCCCCCATCCCAAGAGAACTGAACAAGATTGCCTTTGAGTTCCCTTTCAGTGCCTAAATAAAAATGTCTGTGCGGGCGGAAGGTCACTTCCAATTCTATAACGCTGTGTAGCATAAAAATAATGTTGGTAAAACACCAACACAATCAATATAAGCAATCACTTTAAACCTGTTGCAACATATTTACAAGTCAGCCTATCAGTCAAAGGCTTATCTAACTAAAATGGCCAGTTTGGTGAAAGGTCATCAGCTGCTGAGACTTGGGAATGCATACATATAAATCTTCCTTTTTTTTTGTTCCGCTTGTTCCCAGATATTTCTTTGGTGTTTTTTCTTTTGTTTAATTCTAATGATAACTGGTTTGGTTAATGCCAGAACAACATTATCTGTAGCTTTTTAATATGTTTGACATTCTTAAAAATAAAAGTGTCCTTTTTCTGTTTCCTTATCACTTGTATTAATTGCCAGGGTTTCTTAAACCAAGATTGATAACATAGATGATAGTAGGAAGATCTGTCTTCCTTTCTTTTTTTCCTTTTAAATTAATATTCTATATTAATTTTTTAACATGGAAAACAAACATCGTATTTCCAAAATAGGAATTGTAAAACACCGAAAATTGGAATTTGCATGGTAGTAGCGTACACAATAACAGGTTTGAAGTTAAGCCAATATAACACACAAAATCATAAAAGAATATGACAAACTAATGAACCTACAAATAATATATGCTAAATCACAAAACACATAAAAAATGAAACAATTTTTAGTCTACGGTATGTTGTGTTTTCGTTATGTCCCTCATATTTCCCTTCCATAAAATCCCTCTTTGATCTTGTTGTATGTATTTATACCATTTAATCTTTTTGCCGAAATGCCAGTGAATATCTTCTAGTCATTATTCAGCAGTGATACAGGTCTGTAGGAAATCATGAAAGATTTTATAGATTGATGATAAACTTTCACAGCCTGGCACCATATTCTCATTCGAAGCCTTAATGACTTATTTCACTATTAGAGGTGGGCTCATTCAATAGTTCCTGATCTCCCTCAGTTAATTTTGGAATATTTATTTCAGATATAAACTTCAATATTACGCCTTTATTGAGGTTATTTGATTTCTATAATATAGACTAATATTTTAAGGATTCTACCGACTTCTTCCCTGAAGTTTTGACTGTATCATTTTCCAACTTTAGTTGAGGAATTTCCCCCTTTCGTTGTTACTTTTAGTTGAAATGCAAGTAGCGGGCTCTGCTTATTCCATTTGTATTTTATTTGTTTACCTAAATTAGTTGATTAAGACATTTTGTGTGTTTCTGAAAGTCCCTTTTCAGGGATATTCAGTTTATCCAGACCTGTTAAAATAGGTTGATGCCTTATATTATTTCTCTGGTGCACTATAGTCTTCCTCTGATTTATTAATCTCTACCAACAGTTCACATTCAAATACTAGACATTCATCCATTTTGTTTTTCCACAGGGCAGGTACACCACGGCCAAGTTTCCTACCTGGTTCCTCCAATTCACCTGGACTCGGATCTCGAGAGGCAATCATTTAAGGGTGAGTTAGCAGCGTAATAATTCTTGGGTGAAAGCATTCATGGACTCAGCACAGTTTGGCTACATTACTGACCCCACGAAGGGTATTCTGTCCCAAGTGGGTTGCAATTTAACAGGTTTGAAGCAGACCAGGCTCATTCTTTGCCTTGGATGCATCCGTCACGTTCTCTGAGTTGCAGCGTTATTTGGAACCAATCCGCCAGATCTATATCCCACTTGGGAAAAGCTCCGAAAGAAAAACCTCCAAAAATATAAACAGAATATATCTGGTATATAGCGCATTCTTTGTTGGTTTGCTTGGAGTCAGGAGAGATGTGAAGTGCCCCATTCATCGCAAGGCACTGCTAAAGAAGTGGCAACAATGGGGACATGAAGGGCACCCACTTCCTGTTCCAGCTTGTACTCCAAGGGGGGTAAATGTACCGTATTTTTTGCTCTATAAGACTCACTTTTTCCCTCCTAAAAAGTAAGGGGAAATGTGTGTGCGTCTTATGGAGCGAAAAATACGGTAATTCTTGGTTGCAGTTCCTCTCCCTTTCATTCAAAATCAGGAAGTGGCAGAAGAAGAAGCCGAGATGAATAAAGGCAGCGACAGCCTCTCCACCTCCACAAGTCTGTTTTGCTTTTGTTTTTTAAATGACAATACACCTTTTTTTAAAAAAATACCTCCGTTAAAGTAGTGAGAAACAAAGGAAAGAGTAAGGAGGTTGTAAACCGTGGGAAGCTTTTCATATTTGAGATACTTGGAAGAAGGTGAAGAGAAAAATACAGGCAAAATGAACTTTGCTAAATCTTAGCCTCAGTCTCCCCCTTTAGTCAAGAATCCGGTTATTATTTTGGGGCTTGTTTGGGATCTGTTATCACTGGCATTATTGACCTCACTTATGAGGTGTTCCAATCTCCATTGCACAAGGCTCCTTATTATGTGTAAATGTTTGTATTCCACAAAGGGGTGGTTCTTATTTTTCCTGGTCTGTATAAGGTGATATGGACTTTATTTGCGCTGGTACAGTTTTTGTGCTGATTGATTTTCGTTTTGATTCCATTCCTATTTTATTGGTTTTGAATGTGTGAACCACCAAGAGGACCTGGTTAATTGGATGGCATATAAATGACAAAAATAAATGCATGTTTTGAGCAGCTGGTAGGAATTCCTCTGGAGGCTGCAGTTTCATTTGTTGTTTACAGGGGACTTAAATGCTACTTTTGGCAGTGATTAATTGGTGGTCTCCCTGTGACTCTTGGATTCATGTGGAATGATTAATCTTGCCTTTTGTCACCAGGCAAGTCACAGGATCAACATGTTGATAGGTATGGTTTTAGGCTTTAGCCATTGGTTTCTAAGCATAATTGGTAAGCCTTGAATTGTCAGCCCCCCAGGGAATGGCAGAGAGTTCTATATCTTGGTATCCAGTTGTGAGGCAGTCTGCTTGATTGCGTTGTGGTCTCTTTAGATTGACCTCATTTTAATGCCAAGTTTTGAAACGGATTCGCAGCCAGTGATCACCAAACATCTATTACTGGGTTGCTCTTTGGACTAACTGTGTTGCAGCTAGAGGAGAAAATGGGTGGTGAGAATGTGTTAAATATTGCAGGAAGGAGGTGGATGAGATGATGGTTATTATTACTACTACTACCCTGCCCATCTGGCTGGGTTTCCCTAGCCACTCTGGGGGGCACCCAACAGAATATTAAAAAAATGTCAAAACATCAAACATTAAAACTTCTCTAAACAGGGCTGCCTTCAGGTGTCTTCTAAAAGTCAGATAGTTGTTTATTTCCTTGACATCCGATGGGAGGGCGTTCCACAGGGCAGGCGCCACCACCGAGAAGGCCCTCTGCCTGGTTCCCTGTAACCTCACTTCTCGCAGTGAGGGAACCTCCAGAAGACCCTCGGAGCTGGACATCAGTGTCCGGGCTGAACGATGGGGGTGGAGATGCTCCTTCAGGTATACTGGGCCGAGGCCGTTTAGGGCTTTAAAGGTCAGCACCAGCACTTTGAATTGCGCTCGGAAATGTACAGGGACCCCATATTAGTGCCAATGTAGCTAATATGCTTCAAGCAGAGGATTTATTTTGGATCTCAGAAGGGATTTGGATTTGGTGGATGATCTTTTGAGCTTCCACCACCTACTGCCTCTGTGCTCAAGGCTCCTTGGAGCAGGGGAATAAAGTTCTATGTTTATATATTGTTGTAAACCACTGTGATATATTTTTATGATACAGCGATAATACAAATATATATATTTAAAATAAATAGCAAGTAAATAAACAAGCCATGGGTGGCCCTAAAGCCTTGCAGAGGTCTCAGCTGGAACACTTACAAAAGTTCAACCTGTTTCAGACCAGGCAATGAGATCAATTGTTCCATTGCTGCAGTCACACGATTTGCTTCTGGGAATTACTTATGTGTAACACAGCTACTGGTTTGGGGGGGGGGTGAGTTTAAGCAATTCTTCAAGGATATATATATATAGTTACACGCCACCCCAGTCTTCATGAGTGGTGTGAAATTCCAGGGGTTCCCGGCACTTAGGCAGGGCTGTGTTTGCGTTGAGAAGGTGAAGGAACAGCAGAGACTGGTGTCTTTCTGAAATATGGTTTATTATCTCAATATTTGCACCTGTTAAGTCTACAGTGGAGGGAATGCAGAACGTTATGCAGTGGTTCCTCAGGTTACAAACACTTTGGGTTACAGACTCCGCTAACCCGGAAGTAGTACCACGGGTTAAGAACTTTACTTCAGGATGAGAACAGAAATTGTGTGGCAGCAGCAGGAGGCCCCATTAGCTAAAGTGGTACCTCAGGTTAAGAACAGTTTCAGGTTAAGAACGGACCTCCGGAACGAATTAAGTACGTAACCAGAGATACCACTGTACCCCAAGAATGTCTCGGCTTCAGCAAGCTTCGTTCCAAAGCAGCAGTCAGTCACGGCTCCCAGTCTTGCAGTGCAGCCTCCTCCAGCCAGAGCCAAGATAGTACAGTGGTACCTCGGGTTACATACGATTCAGGTTACAGACTCTGCTAACCCAGAAATAGTGCTTCAGGTTAAGAACTTTGCTTCAGGATGAGAACAGAAATTGTGCTCCGGCGGTGCGGCGGCAGCAGGAGGCCCCATTAGCTAAAGTGGTGCTTCAGGTTAAGAACAGTTTCAGGTTAAGAACGGACCTCCGGAACGAATTAAGTTCTTGACCTGAGGTACCACTGTACAGTCATACCTCTTGTTACGTTTGCTTCGGGTTACGTCTTTTCAGGTTGCGTCCTGCAGCAACCTGGAAGTACCGGAAAGGGTTATTTCCAGGTTTCGCCGCTCACGCATGCGCAGACGCTCAAAATGACGTCACACGCATGCACAGAAGCGGCGAATTGCGACCCGCAGGCGCGGGTTCCGTTCTGCTCATGTTGCGAACGGGGCTCCGGAACGGATCCCGTTTGCAACCAGAGGTACCACTGTACTGACATCTGGGCCCCGCACAGAGTTCTAGCCTGTCCAGCAGCTCATGGAGGTCTGACCTTTGTCATCCTTCTTCCCAGTGTACCTCTCCCAAAACCCAAGCCTTCTACAAGATGACACTTTTTCCTATCACCTGACACCCCTTCCCGCCACCTTGGCAACCCCTAGCTTTCTGCAGCCCTGAGACCCTTCCTTGATGCTCTATAATCACCAGCAATCAGCAGCTTTGTCTGTGAATGGCTTTGCTCTTAACTGGTTTGCATACGCCAGCCCACAGATTTCTTGTCTGGTACAGTTTTTCAATCATAGAATTGAGTTGGAAGGGCCCACGAGGATCATCTAGTCCAACCCCCCGCAATGCAGGAATCTTTTGACAAATGTGGGACTTGAACCCTTGTCCCTGTTGGGGGGTCTCTCTCCTCAAAAACTCTCTCTCTCTCTCTCTCTCTCTCTCTCTCTCACACACACACACACACACACTAAAAGGCTTGTCTTTTGGGGGTAGGGTAAAGCTAAATTAACCTTCTGGCAGCTTGCCATGATAAATTCAGTCATGGCCTTGAAAATGATATATTGGAACTTCGTTGAGAACCAACAAGGGCACTCTGCAGTTTCAACTAGACGGGGAATGATGAGGCAAGACGCAACATGGCCTTGCACGGGAGTCACAACTTGCATTAAGTATTTACAAAAAGGATGTACAATGGTATAATCTATTCTGTATCTCAGGGGCTGCCCTACTCTTGGCAAAATTACTGTTTTCCTTCTACCATTTAAACTAGTATTACTGAATATGACTTATATGTTGCTCATTTTGTAGGCAAAAATGGGATTCTGCTGAAAAGCAGATATATTCCCACACAACAATTTTATTTTTTAAAAATCGTCATCGGTGCGCCACACCCCTCAGAAATTGCATCTGTGTATGTGCAGACGTATGGATTTTTTTAGTAGGTTCCCGTACTTACCTGAGCAGTTTCCTGGATGCTCACCTTCCAGCTCCAGAGGAGGCTGTGGTTTTATTGAATAATTTGTGTGTATAAAAAGGTAAAGGACCCCTGACCATTAGGTCCAGTCGTGACCGACTCTGGGGTTGCGCCGCTCATCTCGCTTTACTGGCCGAGGGAGCCGGAGTACAGCTTCCGAGTCATGTGGTCAGCATGACTAAGCTGCTTCTGGCGAACCAGAGCAGCGCACGGAAACGCCGTTTACCTTCCCACCGGAGTGGTACCTATTTATCTACTTGCACTTTGACGTGCTTTCGAACTGCTAGGTGGGCAGGAGCAGGGACCGAGCAACGGGAGCTCACCCAGTCTCACGGGGATTCGAACCACCAACCTTCTGACCGGCAAGTCCTAGGCTCTGTGGTTTAACCCACAGCACCACCCGCGTCCCTAATTTGTGTGTATAGATGCCTCCAATGATACCCCATGATGAGAGAACCTTGAGGTCTTGTTTACAGACGATACCCAAGGCTAACAGGTCTTCTGCCAAGCGATCACTCCTTACGCCTCCGCAGAAGATCGTTGCTGAAGTGGTTCTCAGGTCTTCCACTTGGTAACGCTCTTTAACCATCTCCAGGAGATTACAATTTCCTGTGTAGTTTTGGACTTTGGGGGCATGAACCCTCCGCAGGTCCACCTGTTCGCCTACCACTTGTGCGTCGGTTATATTTGCGGTTTGTCCAATACTCACCACTATGTCAGGCTTCCTCAGTCCTTGTCTTTGTGAGCTGTCATTCTGTTGTGTCACCCAACCGTGCTTTATTTGGAGCAGAAGTTTATTTGGGCTTTTTGGAGTGTTTTAAGGATGATATATTTTGAATAGTCTCCATTTCTGTCCTCTTTGTGTGTGACCTCTCCGCACAATTCCTGTGTTTTCTCAAAAATCAACCTACAATATTTTTCTCTTTATAAGTCTAGGTTGTGAACTTTGAAAATTCAGGAAAGTGTTATAATCTGTAGGTTTTCTTTGTCACAGTTCTGTAATTTTCCTGTCTTACTAATGCTCTTAATGTGCAGATAATTTCAATTTGTTTCACTGAAAAACATTTCAAATCTGATACTGGAGTCTCTGAGACTGTCAGTTAAAAAGAAAGAAAGAATTTAACCTAGTAGTATCGCTATCCCAAATGAGAAATATCACCAATATAATGTCATGATTTCAAAACATAAGGATTATCTCTAGGGGAAATAAAACTTCAAAGACTCCTGTATGTTAATTTGCTTCTGCTGGTACCATTACAAAGCCCTTAGCTTTAGCTTCAATCCCTTTTAATCTGCCTGTAAAAATGAACAGTGGGAAAAAAACACAATTTCAACACAGGGCAAGATTAGCCAGTTCCGTTAGAAAGTACATAAGAGGGTGCAATTGTCCAGCCACTTGTCCAGTGACCTCTTAATCATTTCCAGACCCTCTCATTGTGGAATGCAAGTACAAAGAAAGAGCAGCCTTCAGATGTAACCAGCACTGTATCCCTTACTAAAACAATGGAAGTTATTGATTTTCACAAAACCATTGAGTTGGCCATCTCAATGCAAGCCATTGTCAAAGTGGTGGGAACCGTATTTTTCCGTCTATAAGACGCCCCCATGTATGAGACACCCCCTATTTGGGGGGACTCAGATTTAAGAAAATGGGTGGAGATGGCCCAGTGTATAAGACGCCCCCTAATTTTTGACATTATTTTTTAGGGGAAAAACCTAGTCTTATACATGGAAAAATACAGTATGTCATTGCACCTCCAAACTGAGGCTGTGCAAGGGAAACTGAGAAGGAAAAGAAGCAACAAGTTGGACGGTGGCCTTGTAGGAGAATAAAACAAACAAGCGTTTGTGTCTTTTCTGTCTCTGGCTACCAATGGCAACCATTTCCCGCATGCCAAAGAAAGCTTGTCTCTGCTTCCTGTAGAATTAATATGTTTACGAATAAGCACTAGCAATCCCATAAAATAGTGTCAATGGTATGTTTGCTTGACTAGAAATAGGTTTAAACTGGTGTTTAATAGCGCAACTAATAGGGGCAACTAATCTTTTTAAATATTCTTAATTAATGGGAAGTACCGAAATAGAGTCAACATTAATTGTGAGTGCTGATTCAGCATCCGGCTTTCTTAAGTGATTTACAGGATTCACTATGTTTCCGTACGGAGCAGTGGTTTGAAGTAATTACCTTGTAATGTAGGATGACACTAATGTGCTAGTAAACTAGTGGAGTTTACACACAGCTTACGTGCCAGCATCATTGCACAGAAAGACACGGAAAATGCATTGCAGGCATAAATAATGCAGGTAAACATCAGTTGTAGTGAATTTTCACAACCTTTCCTCCCCCTTTTTTAAGCAGCAGTTACACGTAAATCCGCCAACAGGAACAGTTCTCTTTTTGTATTGGTGGAACATGCTGTCATTTAATGAGAGAACAAATGGGAAGTAAGGATAGGAATAGAAAACTTTCTGTTTCACAGAAAATTGAATCAAGGGATGAAGAAGTTTTCCAGTTTGGTGTGATTTCCATGCTACCCGCCACTATCAGTAACAATTTGACCTCTTTGAGGAAGACTTGATCCTGGGTGTCCATAGAGATTGATAGAAGGGTTAATGGTGGATCAAGCAGAGTTGGCCTCTTGCACTATATCTGAGCTATCTCCAAATGCACGTCTCTCTCCCACGAGGGAAGAGAAATTCACTATTCTACAGAGTGTGGAGAGATTATTCTTGGAGTGGAGCTCTATTGGAGTGAAATGGCATCTATTCAGTAGCTTCGAAAATGGCCGACAGATTACCTCAAATCCATTGGGTTAGGCTGAAAAACGAAATTAAGAACTGTGTTTATGTAACGGTTTTATATAGGAATGCTAGCTGTGAAAAAGCAAATTCTGAAAACGGTCATCCATTACAAGGCTGTTTAAATGCTTTTTTGAGCTGGCACTATCTTCATTTAATTATGGGGTCTGAGAGACTCTTTGGATCAGAGTTGGGGATGGTGCGGTTGCTGAATGAAGGAAGAGAGGGAAGGGAGATTTACCTGATGTTCTACAACTTATCCTTGAGGATCCTGACCAAATCTGTAAAGTAATTATCTCCTTCTGTAGGCCTTGGAAACTTTGTTTGTTCTTCTTTAAACACGTAGCATAATATTTCCCAGGGCTGCTGATGTGTCTGGAGGAATGTGTAAGATCTTTGGGGACTGTAACTGTCAGGAACATCCCTTGCTGTTTCTTAAACGTCAGTGTAGATGATGCCTTACTGAACTGGGTAATCAAAACGACAATTCTTGCAAGTTCTACCCTTTTGCTATTTGAATTCTGAGCGTTACCAGGAGATTAAAAGAGTTATGATCGAGTATGTGAGGCCTCAGAGAGTGTGCTTTAGAATCAGAAAAACCATCTGTTACCTTTTTATTCTGTTTTACTTCTCTGGCATCTTTAATGTAGCTCTTGTTGGACTACAACTCCCATCATCCAGTGGCGGAGCGTGGCAGAGGACGGGGGCAGTTGCCCCTGGAGCAAAATTTAGGGACGCAAAATTTCAACACGCAGTGCTGCCTCAATACAGCTGTGTGATTCTGCCACTGGGCTCCACTGAAAATGGCTTCTGCATGCAAACCAGGAAGTGACCTCTGCAGGCAATGGAATGACTCTTTTCTTATCTCTGCAGTCGCGGTCTTCCGGGTGACGCGGACACTGCTAGGCAGTTGTATGCGCATGCATGCTCTGTCCGTTTCCCTCCATCCCACCACCTCTCTGTGCAGCCCTGGGTACTGACAACCCATGCTAGGCCACTGGGATCATTCCTGACTATTGGTCATGCTGGTTGAGGAGTTTGGGTCCAACATCATTTGTTGAACATCATGCTTTTCGGGGGGGGGGGTAGACTTATGGAAGATAGGTAAAGGGACCCCTGACCATTAGGTCCAGTCGTGGCCGACTCTGGGGTTGCGGCGCTCATCTCGCTTTACTGGCTGAGGGAGCCGGCATACAGCTTCCGGGTCACGTGGCCAGCAGGACTAAGCAGCTTCAACCAGAGCAGCGCACGGAAACGCCGTTTACCTTCCTGCCAGAGCGGTACCTATTTATCTACTTGCACTGGTGTGCTTTTCAACTGCAAGGTTGGCAGGAGCTGGGACCGAGCAACTGGAGCTCACCCCGTCGCGGGGATTCGAACTGCCGACCTTCCGATCGGCAAGCCCTAGGCTCTGTGGTTTAACCCAGAGCGCCACCCACGTCCCTTTTATGGAAGATAGTGTGTGCCAAAAAGCACCAAACTGGTTATGATAAAAGGTCCCCTAAGCCTATGTAGATTGCCGTTCTTACAGGTTTTTAAAATTCTTGCTACTGTGTATTTTCTCATGATCAAGGACTGAGGGAACTGCTCTCTGCTGTCTGCATTTTACTTCAGCATTAAAGTACAGTTGAAGATCGCAACTCTTGGACCAGGAATACATCTTTACCTAGATTGCAAAGATTTGCTTATTATTATTTTTTCTTGAGTTGCGAAACTTAGTCACTCACTTAAGGTATCCCAATGGTTATGTTTAATTGTTTGCTGTTTATCCTGAAGTAGGAATGAAATTTGAGATGTTGTCTTTCTCTGGTCATTTTTGGTGCATCCCACTTCACAGTTCTTTTTCTCTTTATAATTTTGATGCTCTTTTGTCCTTATATGCTTCACCTGAGCAATATTTAATAATTGTTTTTGAAAACTTCGATGTATGCTTTGTAACATGTGTTCCGGCCTTGTAATCAATGCCATGTTTTGGTTTATATAATTCTACTTATCTGACTGCAGACATAAAAGTGTGTTATAGTGCACTCAGTTTAACAGAAAGTGTCTGCGACAGACGTGTCTCTCACCAAATGTAAATTAAGAACTGTGAAAAAGACTATGAATTGAATGGGGAGAGAATAGTTGTACTGCTCCTTGTTTATCTGTTTACTGTGTAACAAAAAAAAACCATAAGGAGGAGGAGGAGGCATAGCTGAAACAATACCTCAATGTGAGTACGTACAAGGTAAAGGGACCTCTGACCATTAGGTCCAGTCATGGCCGAATCTGGGGTTGCGGCGCTCATCTTGCTTTACTGGCCGAGGGAGCCGGCGTACAGCTTCCGGGTCATGTGGCCAGCATGACTAAGCCACTTCTGGCAAACCAGAGCAGCGCACGGAAACGCCGTTTACCTTCCCGCCGGATTGGTACCTATTTATCTACTTGCACTTTGACGTGCTTTCGAATTGCTAGGTTGGCAGGAGCAGGGACCGAGCAACGGGAGCTCACCCAGTTGCGGGGATTCGAACCGCCGACCTTCCGATCGGTAAGCCCAAGAGGCTCAGTGGTTTAACCCACAGCGCCACCCGCTGTACTAGGTCTTCATTAATGCCTTAAAAACAGAGGAGTATCTCCATTCCCTTTGCCCTTGGCAAGGAGCTATTTCAGCTGGGAGAGACCATGGACCAGAAACTCAAAAAGTTTGCATTTCATCACTTTTTCTGCTCCACCAGTGACTTCCTCTGCAGCCATCCGGGTGGGGTCTGCTGTGCTCCGCCTCCCCTCCTCCATCACTTCCTCTGTTGGTCTGTCTATCTGCCTCCCTCCGTGCACTTGCTGCTTTCCCTTCTTCCTCCTCCTTTCCTTTTTCCTCCTCCTGCAACTCTCCTGGCTCTCTCAAAACCTTGCCAGGCACTCCCCTCGCATCACCAGCTGACTGCGGAGGGGACCCTGCAGGGCTGCTGCAGCTGCCCACGCCAGCGACTAGATTCCTTCACTGAGGAGGCCAGAGGAGCCTACCCGCCTCACCTTGCCGCCCAGAGCGTGTGAATGAGCAGGCAGGCTCTTAGCCACTCCAAGCCAGAGTGGAGAGACATGGTTTTTGTGTTCCCTGGGCCTGCGCTCTGGGCAGGCACCAACCTAGCCAACCCCGAGGTAAGCCAATGCTTAAAAACACCACTTGTAAAGTTCATGTTATGCTGATGGTCATGGAATTCTGGCCTATTTTCCTTTGTCAAATGAATGCCTTGCCTTCATAGCTGTTAAGTTGTGGGTGAACATATCAGACGACACAGCGATTCTTCAAACAGCTCTTGTTTATTCACAGGCCAGAACAGAACTGAACTGAAGGGCTCAGCCAGCCTGCTTATATAGAGCTCCACTAGAACGCAACAGTAACTACTTTCTGTAACTATTCAATCACTGAACGTCACTTTCGATCCCCTATTTGCATATGTGGACCTGAGTGAAAACTACCTACAGTATCCCCCTGCTGGCCCAGGGTGAGAACTTCAGTACATAACAGTAGCCCTTGCAATCTGCTATCAGGCTTTGCTCCTTCATGGGCTGCTACCTATCACAACTAAGAGATGGAAATGTGAACCCTGCTGTACTTTCCCCACACACTGCAACTGCTGGCCCTACCATCACTTGCAAGAAAGAAAGAAAGCATTTCTGAACTTAAGCCCAGAGAACTTTCCTGGCAATTCTTAATGGATATACAGTACTGAGTTCTACTAATATCTTCTTGCAGACGGGATCATCTGCTTCTCTGAGCTTTATTCTTGCCAAAATATGTTCCAGCAGTTGCTTAACAAAATCTTGCCTTGTTTAGTAAACAATCAGCCCATCAATTCGTGTCCTAATAAAGAAGTTGGAAGAAAATATGTTTTCCCTTTATGGACTGAAACAGGGCAAGAGGAGAGCCTTGATTTGTTCAAATCTATATATCCTTTGAGTTTATGGGTAACAATTAGTTCCTGTTTCGCTTTTGATTTCACAAGGCACTGAAACACTGCAAAGCATTAGCATGCAACCTTTAGGGCTTAATCTTCTGCCACAACTTTAGAAAGTAATGTTAGTGTCATGAAGCCAGTGGAGACGAAGGTACATCGGCAGGATGAAAGCGATGCTGGTGTTGCCTCCCCTCCCCAGAACACTGCCAAAAGCCCCCCCCCCCCCCCAAGTGAGGAAAAGCTCCACCAGCCAAGTCCTGCCAGCAGAGTCTCTGAAAATGGGTTGTGGTGCAGATATAGGGCTGGTAGTGCCTAAACCCTGTAATGACACTGGCCCCAGACTGGTATAAGAAATTCTCCTCCCATAGAAGTCAATGTGGGTGGTACACAAATGTAATAGATCATCATGGGGCTGTATCTCTGGCCTCTGGTCCTGAATACTTGGTATTCACAAGGATGATAGTGGGCAGCTATGGAGAAAGGGCTCTTTGCTCAACAGGAGAGCCCTCTGCACTGAAAAGGGTCACTCTGAAGAACCAGATGAGCCACCCTGGGATTTTGAGCAACAAGCCTGTGGCATAACAAGATGCTGTTGACAAGAGGTACCTGGATTTTTGGTTTTGCTTGATCCCCCCCCCCAACCTACGTGCTCATTCATGCTGGTGTTGTTGTTTAGTCATTAAGTCGTGTCCGACTCTTCGTGACCCCCTGGACCAGAGCACGCCAGGCACTCCTGTCTTCCACTGCCTCCCAGTTTGGTCAGACTCATGCTGGTAGCTTCGAGAACACTGTCCCACCATCTCATCCTCTGTTGTCCCCTTCTCCTTGTGCCCTCCATCTTTCCCAACACCAGGGTCTTTTCCAGGGAGTCTTCTCTTCTCATGAGGGGGCCAAAGTCTTGGAGCCTCAGCTTCAGGATCTGTCCTTCCAGTGAGCACTCAGGGCTGATTTCCTTCAGAATGGATCGGTTTGATCTTCTTGCAGTCCATGGGACTCTGCAGAGTCTCGTCCAGCACCATAATTCAAAAGCATCCATTCTTTGGTGATCAGCCTTCTTCATGGTCCTGCTCTCACTTCCATACATCACTACCATAGATTTAACTATACGGACCTTTGTTGGCAAGGTGATGTCTCTGGTGTAGCTCAACTTAAAATAAAACAGAAGAAGAGGAGAAGGGGTGCTTTGCACAAAAAGGGAGCACATTGCAATGTGTGCACGTGGAAACTAGAGCACATTGCTAACCCTTCTTGTTCCAGGTGCCCTGTCTAACTTTCCTGCCACACTTGCCATTCTCTCATGCCACACCCTTTGAGAACCACTGCTGTAGGGTATTTGAACCAGCTGCCTCCTTGGTATATAAGTAATGGATAGCTCAGTTGGTGAGTGCTTTGCTGAGAACACAAAGGTTGCAGGTTCTATCCCTGTAAGGGACGGTTGGACTAGATGATCCTCAGGGTCCCTTCCAATTCTATGATTCTGCGTGTGCAACTGCATTACCCCGTGGGGTGGGGTGATGCAAAGGTGTTTGTTGGGGTATGGCATGGGTGAATCATAGAATCATAGAGTTGGAAGAGACCACAAGGGCCATCGAGTCCAATCCCCTGCCAAGCAGGAAACACCATCAGAGCACTCCTGACATACGGTTGTCAAGCCTCTGCTTAAAGACCTCCAAAGAAGGAGACTCCACCACACTCCTTGGCAGCAAATTCCACTGTTGAACAGCTCTTACTGTCAGGAAGTTCTTCCTAATGTTTAGGTGGAATCTTCTTTCTTGTAGTTTGGATCCATTGCTCCGTGTCCACTTCTCTGGAGCAGCAGAAAACAACCTTTCTCCCTCCTCTATGTGACATCCTTTTATATATTTGAACATGGCTATCATATCACCCCTTAACCTCCTCTTCTCCAGGCTAAACATGCCCAGCTCTCTTAGCCATTCCTCATAAGGCATCGTTTCCAGGCCTTTGACCATTTTGGTTGCCCTCCTCTGGACACGTTCCAGGTGCCATGAGTGCACTGCCTGCCGGTGTTGTGGGCCGCTGGTGGAGGTCATCGGGGGCATGGTCCCCAATTGATTGCTACTGGCATAACTTCCCCAGGTATGTCTGCTGTCACGGCTTAGTATGTAATTTGTTTTTCTTTGAATTTACCCTCCACTCTCAGACTCAGACACAGCAGAACATCTGCCAGGGTGATTCCCTGGTGGATTTCTGGGCATAGAATCGCTTGGCTCCAGTGTCTAATTCTTAACAGAAGTATTTAACCTTTATTCATTTACCATTATATAATTTGTTATATAGTGTATTCATATAGGGCAGTATATTCATAGTGTGCACACATGAATTCCCTTAAAGCGTTCACACATACAGACAACAAATGAAGGCTGTTTTGACTAAGCAGGGCACGGCACAGAAAGCACCACTAAGAAGAAACTGGCTCAAGCCAGTCACGTTCTTAAAGGAGCAAACCTTGTTAGCTCAGTGGGGACAGCATTGGGATGGAGAGCAAGCCGTACCTGTTTGAGTCTTACCTGGGGGGATTATGGGGCGAAGGCAAAATACAACTTTTGCATGCTTCACCAGCAACAGCCATGTCAGAGATGAAAGATGGAAAGCAGGAAGGGTTCATCTTCCTTTCCTACCATACAGCCACCATGGTCATTTCCTGGAGCCCCGGACCCTGCTTCTCCTCTGCCTCCTCGATGTGTGAGAGGTGCAGGAAGAAAGAGCAGCAACCAACACCCACTTTGCCATTTGCCTCTGGGTAGCTCTGCAGATTGGGTCTAAAAGAAGAGGGCAAGTGAATAGGCAAAGCAGCAGTAGCAAGAAGGAAGTGAGCTTGCCCAAAGGCCACCAAAGCCTGGAGCTATCTGGCCACCAGAGGGGACTTTCTGAAAGCCCTCCAGCTGCCCAATCCATTAACCTAATCCAGGCTTGGCCAAACTTGCCCCCCCCCCCCAGACGTTTTGGGACTACAGTTCCCATCATCCCTGACCACTGGTCCTGTTAGCTAGGGATGGTGTCCAAAAACATCTGGAGGGCCAAGTTTGGCCATGGCTGACCTAATCCATTAACCCAGCCATATTCACCAAGAAACAGAGTGGAAGAGTCCAAGGCCCCAGTTTTACACTCTATGTGCAGCCCCTTAGCCCTGAAGCACACAGTGGCACCCAAGAATGTCAAGACAATCAGAAGGTATGGGACAGGTGATTGACATTTGTTCCAGAGCAGGTTTTATTGGGTGGGAGTGGTAGGACAAGCAGAAGTGTGTGATCCTTCTTACTCATCCCCTGTAGGGACATCCAGCAGAACTTAATATGCAATGATTTTTTGTTCATTGTATGTGTCATGGTGCAATCGTGAAAAGTAAAAGGGGTCATAAGCAGTTGTCCAGCAGTGACAATGGCTGGAATGGAATTTGGTCTGTATCAGCTGTGTGGGAACCTTTGGCCCTCCAGATGTTATTGAACTACAACGGCCATCAACCCCAGCTAGTGTGGCTGACAGCCAGGGGTGATGGGAGTTGCAGTTTGGCAACATGTGGAGGACCAAAGGTCAGTGTGGTGTAGTGGTTAGGAGCAGTGGACTCGTAATCTGGGGAACCGGGTTCACGTCTCCGCTCCTCCACATGCAGCTGCTGGGTGACCTTGGGCTAGTCACACTTCTTTGAAGTTTCTTAGCCCCACTCACCTCACAGAGTGTTTGTTGTGGGGGAGGAAGGGAAAGGAGAATGTCAGCCGCTTTGAGACTCCTTAAAGGGAGTGAAAGGCGGGGTATCAAATCCAAACTCTTCTTCTTCTTCTTCTTCTTCTTCTTCTTCTTCTTCTTCTTCTTCTCCTCCTCCTCCTCCTCCTCCTCCTCCTCCTCCTCCTCTCACCTGGTCTAAATGAGCAGGTGTTTTAAGGGTCTTAATCCATCTTTACAACTAATTGCAGTTGTTTTGCCTTTTACCATGAATCAATGAAGCTGCACCTATGAAACAGAAGGAATGAATCGAGTTGCTACCATAGTCTGAAGCCTCTCATAACAACCAGTTATTAAACTTACCCAGTCCCAGATATTTCCCCATGTCTCAGTCACTTACTTTCTTGAACTTAACTCATTCAGATCATGTTGATCCATCTTATGTATAGTATTATTCAAGAAATAACTGGTAAGACAGATCTGGCTTAGTCGATGGTGTAACAATGAAGAAATTAATTTAAAATGCCCTCATTAAAGGAAGTAATGTTTCTGTTACCAATCCAGACAGATGGCATAACTTGTCTATTGTCTTTGTTTCAAATGATTTGCCAACTTGAGTGTTATATGTAAGTAGATGGGACATATTGTAATAACAGGCTGCTTTATTACTCCTCCCTCCAAAAATGTATTATTTAAAACAAACAAATATACAAAAGCACTTCCTCAGTTTCATCAGTATATATTGATCATCCAATACATGTATATATGCACCTAGTTTACATAGGTTTTCTTTGTCACCTCTCTCTCTATATATTCCTTTTCTAACTGTAATGCTTTCTACTCTAACTCTCCTTTTCCCCTTATGTTGCTTAAGGAAATTGCTGCACTAATAAATTCACCCTTTGTATACTTCACTTTTGCTTGTATTTCATACATATCTATAGGCAGCTTCTGGTGGCTCATTTAATTTTGAAACATTGGCCTGTTCATGCATCACATTAAGTCATAGTAATAGTGGTATTCTCTGCTTTTACAGTTACACCAAGGAAGCGTTTTGCACCTGCCGCTTTGAAAGATATGCTTTCACTTGTTTAAGGAAGGAAGTGCTGTTTGTTCTCTTCGGTTGGGAAGACTGAAGTGGTTGTGGAATATTTTAACTTTAAATAAATCAATGTACCTTTTATACTATTTTCAGCTGAGATTATCGCAGGTAGAACTTCTAATTTTCTTATGTAGTACAGGTACAGTGGTACCTCTGGTTACGTACTTAATTCGTTCTGGGGGTCCGTTCTTAACCTGAACCTGTTCTTAACCTGAAGCACCACTTTAGCTAATGGGGCCTCCCACTGCCGCCGCGCCGCCGGAGCACGATTTCTGTTCTCATCCTGAAGCAAAGTTCTTAACCCGAGGTACTATTTCTGGGTTAGCGGAGTCTGTAACCTGAAGCGTATGTAACCCGAGGTACCACTGTAGTTGCTAGTTTCCAGAAAAGCAGCAACAAAATAATGCCACATGAAAATGTGCTCCCTGGTCCGGTCTGGTCTGGCAGCCAGGTGATGGTTCAACACGCTCAAAACCAGGCATTATATAAATCAGTTTGGATACAGTTCTCCTAAAGTAAATGTAGAGCCAACAAACATTTGAATGAGCAGATGGACAAAGCTGAAGACAAGCTGTTAAATTAATAAACGTGTGGTAGTCCTTAATCAGAAGAGTGGTCCATTTTCACATTTTCTCCAGATGATTTGTGTGGCCTGTCATGATTGCACCTGGTAGATGGGCAATGTGCAAATGCCTGCCATTATAACTGCATTATGTTGGATATAATCGTATGTAACAACATGTCAAGTAGATAATTTATACTCCCCCTGCCCACCCCAGAGGAAAACTTAACACACACAACAGATAGGGTATTAATGCTCTGATCTTATACTTTCTCCATTTGAATGGTACAATTTTGCTAACTTGCTATTAGTTCTTTCCATGATGGCAGAAAGGCATATTAATCTATATATGTGTCAAATCTCTAGGTCAGAGTCGAGGAACCTGTGTCCCTTCAGAGGTTGTTGGACTCTACTAGTCCCAGCAGGCATGGCCAACAGTCAGAAATTAAGGGAGATGGAATCCAACAAAAATGGGAAGACCACAAATTCCTCATCCCTACATTGGATGAGTTAGTTGGTTGGAATTACCAAAGAATGACACCATTTTTATCAACAACTCAGAAATGTACAATAAAAAAACCATGTTAACATGTTAATTAATCAAGTTAAAATTAACAACAGCACAAATCAGACAGAGTCAATAAAACTGTTTTCAGTATCTTCATAATTATCCGTGGCCTCACATTGGTTCCAAACCCCAACTTGCCATGAACCACCTGAAAACCACCGAAGGATTTTTTTGCCTGAAGTAGCAATTGTAATGTGGTGCAATTTTCCATTGTATTTTTAGCGCTTCTTTTATTTCTTATATATTCATTTATTTATTATATATTGCATTTTTTATTGTATTACAATTCGAATTCCATAAAATTCAAATTGCAATACAGCAAAATACAATATAAAAAATAGAAGAAATAAAAGTACAATTGGAAATCAATACGGATATTTGTCGTGCCATCTCCCATCTTCAACCACAAATCCACAGACCACACCTTGGGAACCCTTGGCCTAACACATCCATTAGTGACCTAAAACAGTGCAGTGAAGCTTTTCCAAGTAGACCTCTGATTTAAAAAGATATATATTACTAAGAGGAATAAGAACCTTAGCTGTCCTGTGAGTTTAGAAATTGCTTTGGCTTAAACTGTGAGATGATATTTTCTTTTAACGTCGCAAGCCCAAATGAGAGTATGTCCCATTTAACTCAACGAGACCTATTCCTGCGTAGATATGCATTGGACTGCTCCGTTGTTCTTCTGAAACAACTACACATAAGCTACTATTAATGAATCAGCTGTCATTGCGATCATTTTGATAATTAGTGTTTTATTTCACAGCCCCTGTGTCTTATCAGACACCTACTGGTAAATGTGGCAAAAAAAATAGTGATTAGTGATGCCATTAGCAACTGACAGGAGTAGTAGATGCCTCATCCATGAAAAGTGGTATTGATTTATTGGACAGGAGAATAAAAAATAACCGTTATAGCTATTTGAAAGCCAATTCTGAAGTCCCTGCCAGACATAAATTAGTAAATACTCATCCCCAGTGACTTCTAATTGTCAGTCAAGAGGGGACTGCAGAGTTGCTTGTGACTTTATGACAAGTTTTATTATTCTTAAGAACTCCACTGACTGAAACATAAGACTCTCGGCTTAATCAAGGTTTTACAGAAAATCTCTGAAGTTAATCCTTCAGTATTTCCTTAGAGGCCCAGAATCCAAAAGATGAATAGAAGGAATAGTTAATTAATCAGTCGCTGAAGCTACAGAATCACCGAGGTCATAGTCAAATGATGCCATAGTCACAGTGATATATTCACAAGGAGAAGCAGATTCTGCATATGGACCTGTGCAATGAGGTGCAGTGGGGTGTTACAAACAGGTAGTCAAACCTGTCAGTCCAGCTGGTTGAGAACTGTGTGATTTCTGACGGACTGGATGTTGCTCACCTATTATGTCAGCACTTGGTTCCCGGTCTCCAGTACATTTCTAGACCCGTTTTTTTATTTTTATGGTACCTGAACAATTGAAGATGGTTGTCATGGGCCAGGAGTCAGCTTCACCTGTGAGCAGCAGCCTGAAGAAGCAGAAGGCAAAGTGACTCTAGCTGCTGCTGATCAGCCATCTTGCTCCTGATGAGAACCAGCTGGCTCCATGGAGGCACTTTCCATGATTTGGAATTTGTTGTTGTTGTTCAGTCGTTTAGTCGTGTCCGACTCTTGGTGACCCCATGAACTAGAGCACGCCAGGCCCTCCTGTCTTCCACTGCCTCCCACACTTTGGTCAAACTCACATTGGTAGCTTCGAGAACACTGTCCCACCATCTCGTCCTCTGTCGTCTCCTTCTCCTTGTGCCCTCCGTCTTTCCCAACATCAGGGTCTTTTCCAGGGAGTCTTCTCTTCTCATGAGGTGGCCAAAGAATTGGAGCCTCAGCTTCAGGATCTGTCCTTCCAGTGAGCACTCAGGGCTGATTTCCTTCAGAATGGAGAGGTTTGATCTTCTTGCAGTCCATGGGACTCTCAAGAGTCTCCTCCAGCACCAGAATTCAAAAGCATCCATTCTTTGGAGATCAGCCTTCTTGATGGTCCAGCTCTCACTTCCATACATCACTACTGGGAAAACCATAGCTTTAACTATATGGACCTTTGTTGGCAAGGTGATGTCTCTGCTTTTTAAGATGATGCTGTCAAGGTTTGTCTTCGCTTTTCTCCCAAGAAGCAGGCTTCAGTATTAGAGTCGCCTTTGGATGCCAGTTCCTGGGGAGAGTGCTGGTGCCCCATTGTTCTGCTTCTGGGTACCGCTGGGGCATCTCTGGGTGGACACTGTGAGAATAGGATGCTGGACTGGATTCACTTTTTGTCTGATCTTGCAGGCCTCTTATTACGTTCAGATATTTAACTTCAGAAGCATTCACCACAGCCGCATTATTGTCTGAATCAGATAGCATGAGGTGAGAATACAAAAAAAACTCCAGAAAAATGAGAAAAGCTTTGCCAGCTAGGGAGCACAAAGCAATGAACCGGACATCTGAAGCCCACCCTTCCTACAATCTGTCTCTAGATAACACTCCTGTTTTATTGGCACACTCCCATTTGTGCCTCCTTTCCACTGATTATCTCTTTATAACATCAGCTACTTTGCCTTTTTTCATATTATCTCCTTTCCACTTAATTTCTAAAGAATATTTAGCTTCGGGGCAGCAGTGTGTGACTAAAATGCTTTGCACTTTCTTTCTGTGCCGTTTCCGTCTAGTGTCAACATTCCCTAAAAGACATGCGAGTGTTTTTACATGGAGTAGCTTCCAGCTCCTTGTGCAAATAAATGGAAGAAACATGCAAATGATTCCAGAAACTGATGGCAGAAGCAAATAGCAGTGTTTTGTTTGTGTTTTGTTAAAAGTAAACACTAATGTGAAGTGCGCATTTTTTTTAGTCATGTTTGCATATAAATAGGAAAGTGTTGCAATTTCTTTGGAATTTTAACTCCTAAAGCATGGGTAGGCAAACTAAGGCCCGGGGGCCAAATCCTGCCCAATTGCCTTCTCAGTCCAGCCCGCGGACGGTCCAGGAATCATCATGTTTTTACATGAGTAGAATGTGTCCTTTTATTTGAACATAAGTTTTTTGGAGTAACTTCATGGCTTCTTAAATTTGATAATTGTATGATTTGAACAATGTTATTTTATGTAAAATTTCGCACACAAAAGGTGCAAGTCCAGAATACTACATATGGGCTGGTTCCTTTCTGGCAAGATCCAGGAATTGCTAACAGACTTTGGGTCCAGCTTGGAGTCCAACCCTAGCAGCAAGATCACACCTTCCTTTCCCCCCTCAACATGCAGCTAAAATTCCTAAGTGTCTGATGCTTCTATATTCATGACCAGGGGTAAGCAACCTAAGCCCCGGGGGCAGGATCCGGCCCAATCGCCTTCTAAATTCGGCCTGCGGACGGTCCAGGAATCAGCGTGTTTTTACATGAGTAGAATGTGTCCTTTTATTTAAAATGCATCTCTGGGTTATTTGTGGGGCATAGGAATTTGTTCATTCCCCCCCCCAAAAAAAATTATAGTCCGGCCCCCCCACAAGGTCTGAGGGACAGTGGACTGGCCCCCTGCTGAAAAAGCTTGCTGACCCCTTTCCTAAAGCATAGGACACGGAAACTCGACCTGCAGAGAGCTCATTGGTAGCAGAGTAAGCTTTAATCTTCTCCAACTGGTTCAAAACATGAGGCTTTTAGGTCCCACGGTTGGATTACAGGATTGGAGACCTAGACTAATATTTTGCAGACGAATGCTTAGTTTTTGCCATCTCATTGGCCTCCTCAAGACTACATCATTTAGTTTGCAGGAGAGAGAATTGGTCTGTCAGTGCTTCTGTCCATAAATTATCCACTGGCTGTTGTTTCAAAGACAAACATGTGTCCACATGTACATGTGTAGAGTAAATCACACATGTAAACCCAAATGTGCACAGGGGACTTTAACCAAAATCCACAGCAAAGAGATTTATTACAGGACAAGAAGATTCAATAACATTGTGTCATTCAATTTAGACCAGCATGTAGTTGTTGTTGTTGTTTAGTCGTGTCCGACTCTTCGTGACCCCATGGACTAGAGCACGCCAGGCACCTCTGTCTTCCACTGCCTCCCTCAGTTTGGTCAAACTCATGCTGGTAGCTTCCAGAACACTGTCCCACCATCTCGTCCTCTGTTGTCCCCTTCTCCTTGTGCCCTCCATCTTTCCCAACATCTTTTCCAGGGAGTCTTCTCTTCTCATGAGGTGGCCAAAATATTGGAGCATGTAGTTAGTTAAATCTATATGGTAAATGCAAACGAACCAGAATGCAGCTACTAGTTGTTACTGGGCACAGGGCATGCCGCAACTATGCCTTAGAATGGAGCGTGAGAGGCAGGGGGGTGGCATTGACTTTTGGCATCACACAAGGTCCCCCACTGACTGCTAGCACATTTGCAAAGATAAGCAGGGTCCAGTATGGTTTTAAATTGAATGAGGGGACCGCGTGTTGCATTGGTGTAGCCAGGCTTTATGGGGGGGGGGGAGGCAGAACCAAGTTATATGTAACGCAGTTGGTCAGTTAATTAAGTATTTTTATTTATTTACTTGATTTGGGGGAGCAGTTGAGATTCCTGCTTTGATGGGTATGGATTAGATGACCCTCTGGGGTCCATTCAAAGTCTACAATTCTATGATTCTGTGTGATCTCTCCATGCATTGTAGCATTATAGAAGGTGAGAGAAGACTGTGGGCTAATATAGTATGGATCCGGACTAACTTCTGTGAAAGATAGCAGCCATTTTTGGCCTTGTACAAATCTAGGAAGAGGACTAGAATGGCCTTGTGCTCTACTCTACAAGGGATAGCTCTCCATCTGAAGGTGTCCTCTAGTTGAAGGCCCAGTTTGGTTAACACCTAGATAGCAGGCTGATCATGCAGTCACATGAGTCACCTGTTCATAGTCTTTCCAGATGTGTATGCATACATATGAATGAGAAACTGGATTTGTTTGTTTGTTCTTCCTTTTTGCAAATTTGTGTCTTCGTTCCTCCTCTTTTTCCGGTGATGCCTTACTGGCCACCCTAGAGAAGGCAACCTACTTTGTTGTTTTAATTGTATGAAGGGGTGCTTTTTCCAGAGCCAGCCCACCCATGGGATAAGGTGAGGCGACTGCATCAGACAGCAGGATCCTAATGTAGATATTTATTTCCCTCTTGTTCCTGACGTCAATCTTCACTCCCTCCCTTCTCCTCTGGCAGTGGGATGCCATTTTGTGGTTCGCCTTTGGTGCCAAAATGTCTCAGGCCAGCCCTGAGTTTCTCTGACATTCAGTTGTACACCTGAACAAATTATCAAGCTCACCTGCTAATGTGATGGGGGAGCTGTATGCCCCTCTCCTCTGCTCTAGAAGGAGTCTCCTTTTTTAGAACCTCCAAAAAAGGAGTTCAAATAGGATACAAACCTCAGGTGAGCGCCCTTTGTTCACCCGCATCTTCTTCAATGGATTTATCTTTTGTTCTTCGGCGGATTATTAAAATAATTAACTGATAATTAAATAGGAGCTCAATTCACTGGAGCTTCTTAAAACTCTTTATTCTGAGTCTCCGTCGTATAAGCAAAAAAAGGTTTTGCATCAGACTTTGGTAGTATGCCATTTCATGAACCTCTCCCCAAGGAGCCTCAGCTAATTAAACAAATGATTGCAAAATACTCAAAATATCAGTCCCGTCGGCTTACGCTTTGGGCAGCTAAACTAAGCTGCCATTATCTATCCAAACAGAGTGTGCAGATACATCAGCAGAAGCTGAGCTGCTGTCATCTTGTGTTGTACAGATAAGAAATAAATTTAGGTGATAGGAACACAGGAAGAGGTTTTATACCAGTGGTTTTCAACCAGTGTGCTGTGGCACCCTGGGGTGCCTTGAATGATGCCCAAGGGTGTCATGGGCAACACTGGCCTCTGTCCCTCTTTCTTTCCCTCCCTCCTCTGATGCCCTCTTGCATCTATGCCTCCTCAGGGCTTGCACAGCTGTTTGATGCAGCAGCCCTGGCTTCCAGCTCTGTAGGTGAATGATGCCTCTGGGGCTGGCCAGGGGGTGCTGGATTGCCAGGAGCTGAAGTAGCCTCGGAGTAAGCAAGCAAGCAGGTGAGGGAGCCCAGCCAGCCAGTCCACCAGCCCTTGCTGTTGGGAACAAGCAGACAAGTCCCAGGCCCCTGCAGGGCAGTGTGAGAGGGCACCTCTCTTTGGAGAAAGGGGGGGCAGCTCACAGACCAGGGGCAGCAGCAGTGGCTGCTCAGAGGACTCCCAAGGAGAGGGGAGATGAGAGGAGGCTGAAGGAAAAAGGGTGAGAGGCTGCCAGCTCTGCAGGCAAGGGGTGACATAACTGGGCTTCTGAGGCCCACAGGGGTGCCCCAGAAAGAATGTAGTTGGTCAAGGGAGCGCCGTGGACTCAAAAAGGCTGAAAACTTCTGCTTTTATACCAGTGGTCCATTTAGCTCAATGTTGTCCATTTTGACTGGCAGTGGTTTAAGACAGTCCTATTTCCCAGCCCTGCGTGGAGATGCCAGGGTGGGCATTTTTGCATGTGTCCTACTACTGAGCCACGGCCATTTCATTAGCTATGCTCTCCTCCCGCATGTTGTTGTTGGCATCCATCTGTCTCAAGAGACAATGGAGTGCACCTCCGGGGGCAAAGTCAAACCACTGGAGAGTCACAGCGCCTGCTGTGGCTGCAGAGACTGTCAACTTGCAACTACTGCCTCCTGCATTGCTTTTGCTGCATTAGCAGCACCAAAGTGACTTCCCTTGGGCAGTGTGTCTGGAGATCCTGGGCTGCCCAGAAGACAAGACCCCCCTCTGGGCCTCTCTGATGCGGTCCAAAGAAAAACAGATCAATAGTTTTGGCACCAGCTTGGCTGCAGAAGTTGCCCGAAGGAGGCATATAAGGCGTCATCCAACTGCCTTAGGGGCTCCAGTCTGGATTTGTGAAGGGTTTACTCCTTAGCCTTTTCTTCTCCCGAAGATGTCCCACAAGGCAGCCAGGGTTCTCTTCCTACAACAGGGCCAGAATTGGTCGCATTCTGCTCCATAAGCAACAGCTCTGAGCAATCACCAGCAAATCACGGGGAAGGCGTTTTAGCAGAGCCCTAATTATGTTTGTCATTGTTGTTCCCAGTTTGCACCTAGGGAAAACTTTGTCTGACATCATTCTGCTGTGCAAGGCTGCTATCATCTGCTCCTTTGAAAAGGGATGCGTGATGGCAACAAAGACACTGACTTTCCCCAGAAGTTTGGGATGCCATGGGATTGTTTTATACAGCTTTTACTAGAGAGGCCTTAGAAGCAGGCCATAGAGCACACAGTTAATATACTTGTTGGGGTTTAGAAAGAATTAGACAAATTCATGGCGGATAATTCTATCAATGGTTACTAGCCACGATCATTAACTATGGTTTGTGAGAAATGATAGGAGAGACCATTGTTTTATGCACTGCTTGTGAGGTTTCCAGAGGCAGCTAGCAGGCTGCTGTTAGAAACAAAATTTCTGAGCTTACTTGACTCTCTTTTTCATCTAGTGAAGGAAAATCCTTATGCACTTTATGCATTTCCAGATGCAAGGCTGTAGGAAAACCCCTTCCAAGCCTGTAAAGGAGCAATCGGTGAGAGAACACAACCTGTCCACCTGACCTCCCCTAGAAGAAATGTCCTTAATCCTCTTTTCAGAAGTGACACCTGCTTATATCCAATCCCCTTTCCTTTTATTTCAGAGTAAGGAGTGGGGGTGGGGGCAGAGAATAAAATCATTTCTCAGGCCATGATTGAAGCACCATTTAAAAACATCTCATCATCTCATAACATCCCTTTGGAAACTCAGTGAGTTGCTTTTCAATGGTAAAGAGTTTTTCCATTTTGCTTCTAGGAAGGCTATTGCAGTATTGGAAGGTAAACTGTGTTTCCGTGCGCTGCTCTGGTTCACCAGAAGCGGCTTAGTCCTGCTGGCCACATGACCCAGAAGCTGTACGCTGGCTCCCTCGGCCAATAAAGTGAGATGAGCGCCGCAACCCCAGAGTCATTCATGACTGGACCTAACGGTCAGGGGTCCCTTTACCTTTACCTTTATTTCTCTAATACAGTGGTACCTCGGGTAAAGAACTTAATTCTTTCCGGAGGTCCGTTCTTAACCTGAAACTGTTCTTAACCTGAAGCACCACTTTAGCTAATGGGGCCTCCTGCTGCCGCTGCGCCACCGCTGCACAATTTCTGTTCTCATCCTGAAGCAAAGTTCTTAACCTGAGGTACTATTTCTGGGTTAGCAGAATCTGTAACCTGAAGCGTACGTAACCTGAAGTGTATGTAACCCGAGGTACCACTGTAGTTAGATTTTTTCCCCCTGATCTCCTCTCTAATGATATAATGGGAACTTGAGCCTACAATCTCCTTTTAGGTAAAACTCCTTTTAAGTAAAACGTAAGTAAAATTCCCATCTCCACTAACCACTATCTGGTGTGCTCAGATAACTACCCTAAGCCTGCTTTTTGCTGAGATTTCCTGTGTGTGAAGTCATGCCTACTGCTCTGTTGAGAACTTTCTCTGCGTACAAGAGTACTTGAAGACTAAAACTCAACCTAGTACTCAAAAATGATTTGTTGCATCCAAGTAATGAAATTCCATATTAACTATAAAAAGCATCTTTCTCTGATCATCCGACAGATCATCTTGCGTTACTGCAGAACTGTGAGCTCTGCTCCTATCTTGTATATGCTTAAATTTAACTTAAGCTTAGAGCAACCATTAACAGAACTGATTTCAGTGCAACCTGAATGGACATCTGTTTCTCCAGTCACATAAGAATGTAAAAATAGTCATCTGCTCTCCATTGGCACATTGAAATTCTGAGCATAGCTCTTGGAGATTAAGCTGCCATGGTTTTGAACCAGAAAGGGCAGGTAAATGGTCTCGGGACTAAACTTGATGGTAAATAATAGATTTAATGTAATTTTTTATATGTTTCCGATGGTAAATAGCAGCCTGAGAGGGACTAACCAGGAGTGAGAAAGCAGCAGGCAGCAAGTAGCGTTTACCCCCACCCCCACGCCCACCCCCACTCCCACCCCAGCCCTGACTAAAATTGCCTTGCTTTGGGATATATAGACACAGTAAAGGACTGCTACCACTCTTTTTTCCTTTCACATATCACTAGAATTTGGGTCACTCAGTGAAATTGGTTGGCAGTAGACTCAAGACATACTCCAGAAAATACATCTTCATGTAATACAAAATTAATATGGAATTTGCTGTCACAAGATGTGATTATGGCCACTGGGTTGGTGGCTTTAGGCAGGATTAGACACTTTGGCACTGCTGGAGTTCCTAGTGCTTCAAACCTTGGCAAAGGAGCCAGACTTTTAGCAGTAATTGCACTAACTTTGCCGGACATCTCGTGTAGGTTGCAAGTGTAGAGGCAGAATGCAAACATGGGTTTTGCCGTGCTTTGAATTTGCTTGGTCTATAGTTTTTCGCTAGCTTTCCCGCTGCAAATCTTTGTATTTTTGTTGGAGATTTCCACAGAGGACTTGCAACTTGAGCTGTGCCTTCTGCAGCCAGGCTTTGGGTTCTTCTCAGACTTACCTCGGTTGGGTTGAAATGATTGGGGTTTTTACCTAGCGTGTGACTAGATTTTAACACCAAGTGCTCTTTTGTGCAATACATGTTTGTTTCCTCAGTAGATGCTGTTCTCATAATCTCGTCTGCCATATTTCCAGAGTTGTGTAGGACAGTTGGGCCCATCAGAAACTGAAAGGCTGTTGGTTTGACTTCCCTGATTTCTCTTCATGGGGGCAAAATATGTGCATGTTTAGCTACCACATTAACTTTTGGTACTGTCAGGGAACTGCCATCAGTACTGGAGGGAGAGCGCAAAAGCCAGAGGGATTCCAGAGAGCGTCCAGGGATCGGGAGAAGCAGCCCATCTTCTGGGGAAGAGAATCAGCGTAGCACCAGTGGAGAAGGGGGGCAGATGGGGGAAGTGGCGAGGCGGTCCCATGACTCCTTGCCTGGGACCAGCGGGGAGAGTAGGGGTCCTCCGTTGCCCACGCCCTCCCTGCGCAGAAGGCTTTCGCGCAGAGAGGGTAGGCGGAGACTAGGCATCAAAGAGCTTCTTTGCTGGAAGAAGTTTAAGAAACGCCCACTCACGGATTCTGCCAGCGACTGAGTCAGCCACGGGTGAGTGGCAGTCTGGACAAATAAGGTTCACTTTGGCAGCCCAGCCAGGTGTTTGCACCCAGCCAGGGAGATAGGTGCCTGCTTTCGCACGAGCAACCCCTTAGAAACCATTACAGGTACACACACAAAACTCCTTCATGCAGTCAGAAAAGACGTACATTCCACTTTAGTGGATGTTTAGTGCATCTTTTCTTCCTTGAGAGACTGCTTCATCATTTACAACAAACAGATCATTCTCAAATATCTAAATCCAAACAGTAAAAGCATCTGGAAACTCACCTGGGGTTTGAAATAAAGCTGCAGATGGACCTTGAAGCAAATAGGCTACCTTCAGTGCCAGAATGTTGTGTCATGCGAGTAAGCCACTTGCAAAGACCAAAAAAAGGGTTGCTTTTATAGGCAAATGTGCGTAATTGCTAACTCATTCTACGCCAAACATGAAAATTTCCATCTTACTACCTGTGCTGTTAGACTAGGGTTTCCCAAGCCTGGGTCTCCAGCTGTTTTTGGACTACAGTTCCTATTGTCCCTGACCACTAGTCCTGCTTGCTAGGGATGATGGGAGTTGTAGTCCAAAAACAGGTTTGGGAAACCCTGCGTTAGACTATAGGTGTCACAAATATGGAAAGGTAAGCACATGATGGGATGGAGGGAAGAGGACACCAGATCCCCCTGTTCCAACTTTGTTTCCATTGCCTCCCAACTTGTGGAAGACAATTAACTAAAGTGGGAAACTCATGATTTTCCTTTTGGACATTTTGGGGCCATGGGAAATCAAAGATCCAAAATTCTCAAGCCTATAGGAGTACAGCAGGAGCAGAAACAGTCACCTTTGATTATGCATCGGGTGATGGGAATGGTCCTTGTGAATGCTCTCTTCTCCTTGAATGTTTATCTAAGCCCTATGATGATTGTCTAAACAGGAGTTATGTGTAAATAACCATATATGATATGCTACAGAGAGCAACCTTATGCACGCACGTACACAGACTAAACACATGTTGAATCTAACATGTGAACATCCCCAAGATTTAGAGATTCAGGAAGCAGCTAGTCATTCAAGGAGAATTGCCATCTGGTGAGAAACCAATTATCTTTGTTAATCTGAGCTAGCAGAAACTCCAGACTAAGAGCAAAGGCTAACAATTGCATTGTGAAACCAGATTTTTGGCAGCCAAAATCCTTAGTTTACTTTAGCATCAGGAAGATAGAGAGAAAATATTTCGGTTTTTAAAAAACTGAGTAAAGGTGTCTGTTAAAAAGGAAAGGCAAAATCTGGTTTCACGAAGTAATTGTAAGCCAATTAAACTAAAAACTAACTCCTCACTATATTCTTCTAAAACTTATTGAGCATTTGCTTAAGAAAGGCTCCTGCAGCTGTGAAGCAACATTTGTATTTCTAATAACTACTACTATTATTATTATTTATTATATTTGTATACCACCGTTCATCCATAGATCTCAGGGTGGTTTTTGTTGTTGTTTAGTCGTGTCCGGCTCTTCGTGACCCCTGGACCAGAGCATGCCAGGCACTCCTGTCTTCCATTGCCTCCCGCAGTTTGGTCAAACTCATGCTGGTAGCTTCGAGAACACTGTCCCACCATCTCATCCTTTGTCGTCCCCTTCTCCTTGCACCCTCCATCTTTCCCAGCATCAGGGTCTTTTCCAGGGAGTCTTCTCTTCTCTTGAGGTGGCCAAAGTCTTGGAGCCTCAGCTTCAGGATCTGTCCTTCCAGTGAGAACTCAGGGCTCATTTCCTTCAGAATGGAGAGGTTTGATCTTCTTGCAGTCCATGGGACTCTCAAGAGTCTCCTCCAGCACCAGAATTCAAAAGCATCCGTTCTTTGGTGATCAGCCTTCTTTATGGTCCAGCTCTCACTTCCATACATCACTACTGGGAAAACCAGAGCTTGAACAATATGGACCTTTGTTCACACAGTAAGCTTTAGTCTTCTAAGGTTTACAACTGCCCTTCTGAGCTGCAACGTTCATCAAAGAAAGGGATGGAAATGTTCAGAGCTGCCATGCATGATTCATTTCTAACATTGCAAATTCCAACCTGAACAGTCAGGGATTGAACATCTGGTTTCTCCCAAGAGTGCAGGCACCTCTCTCTCGTTCCTTGGTGCTCCGTTTTGGCACTCAACTACTTGGGTTGTTTAATGTTTATATTGCTTACTAGAACAAAATACTTTTCAGTGGTTTACAATATTAGTTAAAAATGCTAATAAAAACAAACATTAAAAACAAGTTGCATAAAAAATGTGAATATATAAAATAAAAAACTGCAATTTGGAAACATTTTTAGTTACTAAAACAGCATGTCCAAATGACATGCCTGGGTATACTTGCTACAACAAAAAAGGCACTGGAAACAAAAGAGTGAAGGTTCCTGCCTAATATCAATGCACAGGGAGTTCCAGAGCATATGTTCTGCCACACTGAAAGGTCAATTTCTTGAAAGTGCAGAGCAAACATTGTGCAGTACTTGTAAAAGTGCCAATTCCACACATCTAAGTGGTTGAGTGGGCAGGTACTGATAGTGGTATCCAAAATCTTGGATAGCTTATTCCTTGTCATCCAAGATCTTATGTGTATAATTACTCTAATGCTTTAGAAAAGTATCGCTGCATAATACTGCAAGGAATATTGTTTTCTCTTTAAGCAGTTCCTAACCAAATCCTCTTTAGCTGCGAGGTAGGACAAACAGCTGTTGGCAGAGATTTTGTGATTCTTGTGGCCAGTCACATGAGTGGTCTTGCAGCTCCTAGGATGCGCTTGGACTTTGCGTGGGTTGTTTATCATGCTGTGGGAAAGAGTAGAAGCCAGGAAATACGGGAATATTGTGTCCAATTCTGGGCACCACAATTTAGGAAGGGCATTGACAAGCTAGAATATGTGCAGAGGAGGGCAGCCAAGATGATCAAGGGTCTGGAAGCCAAGACTTATGAGTAATGGTTGAAGGAGCTGGGTATGTTCAGCCTGGAGCCTGAGAGGAGGAATGATAGCCATCTTCAAATATCTCAAGGGCTGTCACATGGAAGAAGGAACAAGCTTGTTTTCTCCTGCTCTGGAGGGAAGGGCTCGAACCAATGGCTTCAGGTTATAAGAAAGAAGATTCCGACTAAACATTAGGAAAAACCTTTTGACAGTAAGAGCTGTTTGACAGTGGAACAGTCTCCCTCGGGAGGTGGTGAACTCTCCTTCCTTGGAGGTTTTGAAGCAGAGGTTGGTTTCCATCTGTCATGGATGCTTTAGCTGAGATTCCTGCATTGCAGGGAGTTGGACTAGTGACTCTTAGGTCTTTCCAACTCTACAGTTCTATGAAATGGCATCTTTAGAAGGTGGATGGAGGAGTTCCTTGTTTCCTCGGTGCCTATACAAGGAGAGTGGATTATGACCTAAACCACCTGGTGCTGTTGGTAGTGGCAGTCCAGAACATCTGGAGAGCACCAGGGTGGTGATGGCTGGCTTTAACCAATCCTGATGAAAGCTTGCAGTCTGATATACAAATGAATATAGAGTCCTGTTTCACAGCAGATTTATGTGACCACATCCTTTCTACACTTCCAGTATCGTTTAAATTGCAGAGAGGTTTTGCAAATGTTGTTGCAACACAAAAGCATTTCTTAGAATTACCAAGAAAGAAGAAAACAAACTGCCCAACGTAAGAGGGTATGCTATCTTTTGGAGTGGCACAGACACATTTTTAGGAGACTGGTGAATATAACTAAATTTTATGTGACAGCCAATTTTCTGTGCACAATCCCCAATGCGCATTTATTCTTTTTTTCACTTTGAAATATTGAATCAGCATGTTGGTCATTTGATTAGGTTGGTGCTTTTGGTCCTGAGTTTATCTCTGAATATATATCCCATTGTAGGAAGGAATGGTAAGAAATTGAATCAGAGTGTTCTGCTGAGAATCCTAAAAATGCTTTTTATTAAAAAACGTTTAGCTCCATCAAAATCACAAAATCATTTTCTGAAACAGAAGTTATATAAGTAACATTTTACTTAAGTCTTTAAATTGTTTTTAAAAGCCCACCTGCATTTTTTAAACGTATTTACTAATTTATTAAACGTATTTACTAATTTGCCATGCTTAGTTATGTTAATGATTTAACTTTAGATCCAAACCATTAATATAGCTAAGCATGGTAAAATTGTGATAATATTGTAAGGATAATGAAATGTCCCATGTAGTATCCGGAACTGCCCAGGTTGCTCTATCCTGAATTTAACTGTTTGCTTTTGACCTGGCTGACAGATTTGTATTCTGTACTGTATAGAATGTCAAATAAGTTTGCTCAGGTTGGCATTTAATCATAGTTGCAGCCAGAGTGAAAAACCATTTATATGTAAATGAATCAGATGCCTTGTTCTTTTCTAACAAACCAATTAAGCTGGTTTAAAATCACATAAATGAGTAAGTGAAATTTAAAGCACGTGCCGTTAGTATGATCATGTATCTTGTGGTCTTCATAAAATTGATTTTTGAGTTATGCTTCAAGCCATTTTTTTTTCTTTAATGAAACTAATCTACTATCCCGCACAGATTTTGTACATTCCTTAAGGCTCTGGTAATCATTTTATGGTGGTTGTAGCAGGGGCTCACTCGTTCCCACTGTGTTGCTCCCTAGATTGGCATATTGATCAATGTAGTTGAATTCCATTGATCTGAACCCAACAACCCCCCTTGTCTAAATCGGGATACCTTATATAAAGTGGCAACAGATGCCTGTCCAACTTCGTATTTAAAATCTATAGGGAAGGTGATGGCAACACTGCCCTGAGCAACATCTTCCAGGGATGATCTGACAAGACAGTGAGTCTCAACAGCAGGGAAAGGTTCCTTTCATGGCAGAGGTGGAGAACTACCATCAGCCTCAGTCAACATGGCAAATTGTCAGGGATGATCTGGAGGACTACAGATTCCCTCCACTGCTATAAACGCTGCAGGATTTTCCACCCTAAAGTGTGGATCGTGTGTCTCCAAATGCAAAATGAAGTGGTGCGTGCCAGTAGATCAGCCTTTCTCAACCTGTGGGTCCCCAGATGTTGTTGGACTACAACTCCCATCACCCCTAGCTAACAAGGCCAGAGCTCAGGGAAGATGGGAGTTGTAGTCCAACATCATCTGGGGACCCACAGGTTGAGAACTACTGCAGTAGATGGTGTCTGCTGAAGTTCATATGCATGGAATAAGGAACATGACTCCGGCTTCTCTTAGATCCCCCTGGAAGTTCTGCTTGTTGCTTATGATAAGGAACAGGCCATTTGTACTGACTGGAAGGTCCCTAGGATTTGCTACGAGGCAAGAAAGGGGGCACAAATGTCACTTGAGTGGTTCTGTCCTTCACAAGTGTAGGGGAAGTATTCTTTGAGTGGCTGCAGTGTGAGTATGCCAGCACTCAGTGAAGCTCTGCCAAGACAAGTAGGACTGGGCAATATCTGGTTTTCATCATTGCGATATATCACTAGCTAAACATCACGTTATAGCAATAGATCACAATATCTGAAATAAGGATGGGGCAATGTTGAGGCATTGGCTGGCTTCTCATTTTTCCCCACAACATGATTTTTGCCGGCGCCTGCTCTTGGGATTCACTGCTCCCTGCATGAGGCAGGCTAGAGCTGAGCTAGAAGAGTTAATAAGGGCTGCAGGAATCAAGAGAAGTATTGTCTGGCTTCACAGTTTTCCCCACATAGTAATTTTTGCATGTTGTCTTTGTCCATGGAGTTTTCTTGGCAGGGATACTGGAGTGGCTTCCTGGTTCCTGCTCCAGGTGGATCACGTTTGGTCAAAACTCTCCACTATGACCTGTCCATCATGGGTGGCCCTGCACGGCATAGCTCATAGCTTCTCTGAGTTATTCAAGCCCCTTCACCACGGCAAGGCAGTGATCCATGAAGGGATCACTTTAGCATTAGTTTGACCAAACATGACCAAACATGACCAGCATGAGTTTGACCAAACTGCGGGAGGCAGTGGAAGACAGGAGTGCCTGGTGTGCTCTGGTCCATGGGGTCACGAAGAGTCGGACACAACTAAACGACTAAACAACAACAAACTTTTGCATAGCACACACACACACAATTCTCAATATATTGCCAGGTCAAAAAATATGAAACCGATATGCAATATGGACTTCAAACTAGACATAGGCCCTGGGCCTACTTCACATGTTACACACAGTCTCCATATAGAAGCACTTTTAACAAGAGGTTGTTAGATCCCTAAGAAGCTGTCATTCCCTCCCTCTTAACTTGTTCTTGCTTTTCGTTGGCAGCATCAACGGCTGGAGCCACAGGTTTGGGTGGGACTACCACAAGCACCACTCCCCGACTGACTACCAGCAGCACTGCACGGACCACCACTGCGGCAGCTTTGGGCAGGAGGAACAAGAGCACAACGACACCTTCCCCGGGTTTGGAGGCCCCCAATGAAATGACGACACACCTGCCGCCTGCGGCTTCCCAGCTGCCTGCAATAGGGGCAGAGAGCTGCGAGACGGTGGAAGCCCGTGAGATCACATGGTTCAAGACCCGGCAAGGACAAGTGGCCAAGCAGCCGTGCCCCAGGGGCACCGTAGGTGAGCTCATAAAACAAAGTTACTTCTCTGCCATGCTAAGCCAGCCGTCCAAGTTTTGTTTAATCAGTGTCCTGTTCGTCCTTTGCCTGTGTTCCTTGGCTTTCCGCAAAATGTTGTTGAGAATGTGGTATTAGAAATGGCAACAGGGGCAGAACGGTCCATTGTATGCTGCTGGAAGAGAAACACCTGTCCTTCCCACCTGTCCTTCTGCTGGATCTCTCAGCGGCCTTTGACACCATCGACCATAACATCCTTCTGGACCGTCTTGAGGGGCTGGGAGCTGGGGGCACTGTTATACGGTGGTTCCGCTCCTTCCTCCTGGGCCGTGCCCAGAAAGTGGTGTTGGGGGATGAGTGTTCAGACCCCTGGGCTCTCACTTGTGGGGTGCCTCAGGGTTCCGTCCTCTCCCCCATGCTTTTTAATATCTATATGAAGCCGCTGGTAGAGATCATCAGGGGGTTTGGGCTGGGTGTTCATCAGTATGCAGATGACACCCAGCTCTACCTCTCTTTTAAATCAGAACCAGTGAAGGCAGTGAAGGTCCTGTGTGAGTGTCTGGAGGTGGTTGGAGGATGGATGGTGGCTAACAGATTGAGGTTGAATCCTGACAAGACAGAAGTACTGTTTTTGGGGGACAGGGGGCGGGCGGGTGTGGGGGATTCCCTGGTCCTGAATAGGGTAACTGTGCCCCTGAAGGACCAGGTGCGCAGCCTGGGAGTCATTTTGGACTCACAGCTGTCCAGTTTTTGCAAACATTTATTTTTCCATATCTGAATCTCTGAAGCACCCTGATTGCTTTGGCGGCCCATTCTTCATTTTAGGGTGATCCAGAGATCCCACTTCTGCTCAAACAAGCCCCAAAACTTTGTGAAGTGAACTATTTCAGTTCAGGATTTGGGCAAATTCACTGCAGAGACTACTTCATGCATTAGAAGACTTTTACCACCCAGAAATTAATCTTTACATTGGAAAAAAATTCTTTTGAAACAACTGACTGATCAGTACTTCAAGGGGCAGGTAAAATGTATGGTGTCTCATCATATCTTTGTCATTCTAGGTGTTTCAACATTCCTGTGCCTTGCTCCTGGCGGGATCTGGGATCCTCAAGGGCCAGATCTTAGCAACTGCTCTTCACTTTGGGTCAACCATATCACGCAGAAGGTAAGGTTTTGCTTTTATCTGACATGTCCTTGTGTTCATATCTTATGCTCCCATTCCTTCTGTGTTGCCTTTATATAAAAATATGGTTCTGCTGTGACTGAACCAAAAATCATAGCATTGCGTTGCATCTCCCGGATCTAAAGTACAGTAAATGCAAGAAATTAGGAGACTTGCCTATAGAAAGGGGAGCAGTGAGCATATGATGTCAGACTGATGTGAAAAAAGAGAGCATAAATTGCAGTACATACATACCCATATGTAAGGTGCTAGTCAAGAAGTAGGTTTCAAAATAGCAGGGGAAGGGAGTCTTCAAAATATTAGAATTTTTTACATCTTGTCAAGAAGACCCTATTAGAATTGATGCCTTATTGTGTGCATCAGTGGTAGGATAATTGATCCAGCCAGGGGGCCACCCAACTGTCAATCACCTGAATTCACATGACATCAGGAAGCAGAACTGTCCCTGCCCATGGCACAGGATGCTGTGACAATGCAAGTGGTGGTTCTCTGCCCCTCCAACATTTCCGCTGCCAAGATGGAGGCATTTCAGCACACAGTGTTATCAATATTCCCCGTCAGTATTGATCATTTGTTTACTACATGAATGCTTTTAACTTTGTGCATCTTTATCTGAGCCATTTATGTTTGTAAGATATTTGAATTTCTATGTCAGTTTTAAGGTGCTTTTTATTCAGCTTTGGAAGTTATCTGAACGGAAAGGAAATAATTTCAAAAGCAGTTTAAAATTAAGAGAGTCAGACTAATATAAAAATTGCTTTAAAATCAGTAGCAACAAACAGACAAAAATAAACTTTTAATTGATTGTGGACTTTCTTTTTTAAAAAGAAGAAACTGTTGATGTTGGATCTAAGCTATATTTTATAATACTTGGTTGTACCATATAAAATGACTTACCTTGCTCTTCTGTATCAAGGTCATATCACTTCCTGAATATAAGGTATTTTCCCCCATTTTTAAAATTATTTTAGCTGCTTTTCAAACAAGTATGGAATCCCTTGCTTTGTAATACGTGATCACAATATTCTCACTTTCTAAATGAGTAACAGAAAAAACAAGAAAAGTTGTATGGCATAACATTTTTTTTGTAGAAAAAGAATTGCTGGAACTCGCCATGAACGCCTTCCTTGTTCTCTTTTAATGGCAATGGCGCCCACCTGAGAGACGCCGGAACGGAGTTCTGGCTGTGGGAAAAAGCTTTGGCACACATTTATTATGGCATGAGCATTCATGGACTAGAGTTCTCTTCTTCAGATTCGTAGAGTGTTAACTTCAGCTGACAGGTGCATATGTATAGCAGTGGAGGCAAGTGGCTGCAAAATGCAAAAAGTTCACAATCATCCTAGATTTACTATGCTAATTAACACCTACCTAGCAAATCCTAGGATGTTTGTGAAAAAGTTCTTTTTTAGTGTGCTGTTGGACACAAGATGTGAAATTGCGGGGGGGGGGGGGGGGAGGGAGGGAATGTGCAATTGGAAAGCCGATAATGTACAGCTTGAAAAATGGGAAGGTGAGACACGTTTAGGTGTATCCGTTTATTAAACACTTAAATGACAGACAGTGTCAGGGACAGTATTACACAAATCATATGTGAGTAGAATATGCTCAGTTTCCATCATTACAACAAACTTCTCAAACCATATTAAAAATGCCTTCTTTTTAGCCAAAACCGCATCTTCTGTACCTTCCTCATTGGACAGATAATGTTTCATTGCATCCTTTAAAATTCCTCCTCCTCCTCCTTCTTCTTCTTCTTCTTCTTCTTCTTCTTCTTTTCTTTTCTTTTCTTTTTTGCCTGGTGGTTACTGAGCTAAGACAGATTCATAACTGAACTGTCACTATATAATCAATAAGAACTAGTGACCACTGATACAGGGTGTAAGCAAAAAGCAAAGCATGCTTTGTGTTCAGATTTTTCTTTTCTTTTCATTAGTGTGGTATGTGTGGTGGGGGATTTGTGCAGTCTGAAAATCTGCTTTAAAAAAAACCTTGATTGGGATCTCCAGTTGTGAGTGGCCACTGTGCTTACTTTGTACACACTTAGTCTTTAATTCAGTTTATTGTTCGTTGCTGCACTGTGTACAGTATTCCTAATTAACGGCTTCTCCAGGCCTATCGGGGCTTCCTCCCAATCCAAGGAAGGGCATACCAATAGTTCTCTGGACATTTTCTGCCGATGAGTCTCCTACACAAAGGGTGCGAGCTGACAAAGCTATATGATCACTTGGGAGAGAAGCATTTATTCGGTCAGAGGCTCTTTGAATTTTCTACCGCAGTGCATCAGACTGCCAAAGTAGTCTGCCGCATTTCAAGCTGAAAACTGATGCCTTTTCAGCCGTCCAAATGGCAAAATGCACTTCATATCTCTTGTTCAGAATCCTGATTCAAGGGTATCAGATTAATAGGGGGTCACATAATTTCCTATAAATCCTGATGCATTACACTCCAGATCCATTTGAATTATTAAAGTTTTTGGACTCTGGGTTGGCTTTTCATGAAAGATACCCTTTAATATTTGAATGAAAAGGTTTTAGCTTTGCCCCATCTTCATATCCAATAACTTCCATTTCGACCATCTTACTCATACATTCATTATGACCCAATTGAGAAGATGATAAATCACTGGAAATTGAGGCTGTGTCCGTATGCTATTTGTGATAGGCTCAAATAATATTTAATCTCCCTCCCATCCTTAGTATACGGTAGGGGCAGCAGTTATTATCTTCTAGGATTTTTAAAAAATTATTGCTTTAAACCTCTTCCTATTTGGCATGAATTTAGATGCGATGGAGATTGCGGGGAGTGTATGTCGA